>NC_089249.1:119940479-121239479 GCF_963930625.1 Muntiacus reevesi | reverse complement strand
TGAAGGCTGGGTGAATAGATGTGAATGACTATGGAAGAATATTCAGATAATTTATTACTATTAAGTAGTATGGAAGCCAGAAAGAAACTGAAGACAAGATCTGCATTGTCTCAAGGATCATGGGTGAACCACACAGGTATTTGAGGCACTTCTTTAGCTCTTCCTGAAGCCAAAGGGAGTGAGTTGTGTGCACAAATAGTAAAGTTTTACCCATAGTAAATTGGCTGGTATGGCAAACCTTACAATGAAATGATTCAGACAAACATTTCTATGTTACATTAAGTCTAGAGGCAGGTTCATATGTATTCTCTTGTCTTAGGGCCGTGATCTTCTCTAAAATTTGGGAGTTTACTTTTTGTTGAAGTATAGCTGATTTCTCTCAAAATTTTTTGAAAGCATGAGATGAGTACCTTCAAAGTCACACTATCAAATACAATGTGATTTTGAATGGAGTTCACTTAAATAACCTCTCTGTATACATTTTAAAACAAATGCCAGTTTATCGAGTAAGCCCTGAGAAGAGCACTGGGCTTTGAGTCAATGCCCCCAGCCCACACCTCTTTCATTTATTCACTCATATAACAAGTTTTTCGACAAATAAGAATTAAGCCCCTACTGTGTTCTGGGCACTGTGTTAGAAAATGTAGTAGGGAAGCGAAAACAGAGGCAGCGCAGCACACCCTGCACCCACGGCCCTTCCTCTGCTCTTAGTCCACAATGCTTTATTCTCACATCACTGCTTTTCTTGGCTTTTCCCAGAGAGATGGAGAAGAGAGATGTGATTACCCTCCTCAATTCTCTCTCCTTACTTCTGAGAGGCATTTTGCTCACCTGTGCTTTTGAAAGACACTAACACACACACAAAGCTTGATTTTTTTTTCCAGATCTGTTCCAGTCCCCATTACCTTTCCTCCCCTACTATAGTTAGCAGAGTCCTCATGCCTTAATTATGTAGCCCCCCTGGCAGACACTAGCTCAGCCCCATGCTGAGCAAGTTAATGTTCCTGGGCATCGCTACCCTCCCACTTCTTGCCCAATGACTTTCCTTCCAGGTGAACTGAATGGATTGGCTCTTAATGTGCAGTTTCCCTGAAATCTCACATCACCATGGGTCCCTATTGTGTCACGCCATAGAGACAACGGTAACCAGCTCGAAACACAAGTTTCATGGATTCTGAGCCTAATGATGAGCCAGGATATCCGATCCTTGGGAACTTAACAGAGACTCTGCTGTAACAAAAATAGAGCAGAAGTTAAGAATATCTTAATATCCAAAATCTCAGAGGATTTCTTCTAAAGCTGTGCTGTTTACCCGCCTAATACCACTGGCAATTCAAAATCAATGTAATACAAGCATTTACTACAAACATACCAAATGCCCAATAGGATATAAGTCTGGTCTGTGACACCTTCACTAATAAGGGATGACAGTGAACAAGCAATAAAACAGGCTTCAGGATTTTTCGACACTCTCGCCCCTAATGTGCATGGCATTCCCTGCTCAGAGAGGGTGCCACATTATTACCATGGGAGAACCACAGGACAATAAAGATCATTCCAAGGCATTCTTCCAGATGAGCAACCTAGAATAACACTGCTCAGCTGAGAATTAAAACGGGGAGTTGGCAGGGTCTTCCAGGGATGTGTCACCCAGGATTTTAATCACCAATGACTGCTGGCAAAATTAGCTTTAGGAACAGAGGAAAGTAGCCCTTCTCTATGCGGGGTACAAAATATCTACTCATTTGCTGATTACCCTCTCTGACCTTCCTCCTCTCTATGAGTTAGCAAGAATACACATTCAAAACTTAACACATTAGGACTCAGTGGGCATTCACACTGGCCATTCCCTCAGCCCAGGAGGCTTTTCCTCCAAAAAACCCACAGCTAACTCCTTCAAATCTCTTCTCCTGGAGACTTTCTCTGCGCATTCTTATGAAAATAACCTCTGTCACCCATACCCTGTTGTACTTGTCTTTATACTCTTAGTGTAGGTTTATTATCTGTCTCCCCAGCTAGGAGGTATGTTTCCATAAAGCAGGTACTTTTTTCTATATTGTTCAGCACTAATTCCAGAGACAACACAGTGGCTGGCACATATAGGTGTTCAATAACTATTGTTGAATGAGTGAATAGCTTTTTTTTTTTTTTTATCATGAATGAGCCCATTCTCTTTTCTCTGCCAAAGAACACCAAAGTAAAAATCAGGAGAAGATGAATACAAGATAAACTCTGCCATTAACTAGCTTCGTGATTCTGGCAAAGTGAGTAAAACTTAAGGCAGTGATGGGGGAGAACCCTATCTCTTCTATCCATTAGGTTTCTATCTGATTTTTCCTCAAATGTTTCCAATCTCCTGTAGCACCCCTCTGGGTGGTGATGTGACTCAGCGTGATGGATGAGGTAGGCTGAGAAACCAGATGTGGCCAGTTCAGCCCCTTCCCCCTCATTGGCCAGCCTGTGGAAAGTATATCTCATCTACTCTGGGCCATGCAGTAATCTTGTGATTAAATTAGTGCCCCCTTATAGGACAGAGAGGGTTGTAGAGGTCCTATATTGTCTGTGGCTGAAGGCTGAGTCAGTTTAATTCGGGGCTGTTAGCATTGGTATACCTCTCATGGCTCTTGTCTACACCACATTCTCTAACTTACTCTTTGTCAGAAATAAAAGTGTACTCTGATCTCCATCCACCTATTCTGTTGTTGATTTCAACTGGTTCAGAACACATACATATGGCGAAGGAAATGGCAACCCACGCCAGTATTCTTGCCTGGAGAATTCCATGGACAGGATTGAAAAGAGTCGGACACGACAGCACACAGTACACATAAATGTGTGTGTGCACTAAGTCGCTTCAGTCACGTCCATCTCTTTGCAACCCAATGGACTGTAGCCCGCCAGGCCCCTGTGTCCATGGGATTCTCTAGGCAAGAATACTGGAGTAGGCTGCCATGCCCTCCTTCAAGGAATCTTGCCCACCCAGGGATCAAACCAGGGTCTCTTGTCTCTTCTGCATTAGCAGGCAGGTTCTTTGTCACTAGCATCACCTGGGAAACCCCATACACACACACACACACACACACACACACAGAGCTCTTCCACAGCCCTAAGTATAAATAAATATGTAAATGTGAACATTATGTTTTCTCTATGAACCATGTATATTAATAAAGTATGGATATGTGTTTTTCACTGAACATATTATGAGTTCTCTCTTTTGTCAAGAAGTATAAAGAGAATAAGGTATATATTTATAAAATACTTACATATAGAAGTATGTATATGAGTACATATACATAATAATATTTCTATTACAAACACACATATACTCAGAGATAAAGGAGGAAGATATAAATTGTACATGTGTGAACATTTCTCTCCATATAAATAGGGAAGGATGGTTATAAAATTTGAGAGTCCACTTTTAGAAAAATAGGAATTAACCTTAAAAAGGAAGGAATGATTGGCATGAGTGGTCATCCAAAATATTTGAGTAATAAGAGCATGTTGTAAGAAATGGGTCAGCTAAAATTTTAAGAGAAGTCTATATGTAAACTCTACTCCTATCCCCATCATCACCCCAGATGACTATGCTAACTATGGCAAGATAGTTCTGAAGCACAGTGAGAAGAACAGAAAACTAAGGTCAGATAACAGGGGAACTGTGATGATGTGGGCAATCCCCCAGTGGGGGCAATCCCTGAGAGGAACTAGACATGGGAAAGAGATGGAGAGAAGGCAGAGCAGTTGAGTCAGTGTATAGGATAAAAGACAGAACCCCCTTGCCTGTATTTGGTGTCATGTCCATCTTGAACTGCTTACAAAAGGTTCAAGGAGGGCTTCCCCGGTGACTCAGTGGTAAAGAATCTGCCTGCCATGTAGTAGACACAGGTTTTATCCCTGATCCAGGAGAACCCCACATGCCACAGAGCAACTAAGCCCATGCCAACAACTATTGAGTCCGTGTTCTAGATCCACAGAGCTACAACTACTAAAGCCCACGTGTCCAATGCCCATACTCCACAACAAGAGAAGTCACTGCAATGAGAAGCCTGCTCACCTCAACTAGAGTAGTCCCCCCTCTCCACAACTAGGGAAAAACCCACACAACAATGAAGACCCAGAACAGCCATAAATAAATACAGTGTGCTTATAAGTTTTTTTTTTAAAAAAGGTCCAAGGAAGAACTCTCAAAGGGAATAAAATGATACACGTATTTCTTTCACTCTGAGTTGTACATTTTTACACACTTTAACATTTCTGAACTTGGAATGCATCTTAGAAATGACAATGCCTCCTAATTTTGTTGGCAGCCTTTTTTTCCTCAGTGGTGTGTAATGTAATGGTGCATCTTGTAACTAATAGAATCTTCAATTTGGGGTATACAGTGATTCTTGTTCAGTTTTCTATAATGAATTATATGGAAAGCATCCAGAAATGTAGTTTAGAGTACTGTGTTCTTTGCTCACAAATAATAACTTGAAATGTGCTCTGGTATGCCACCATCAAATATATGAAAGAAATAAGGTTACTCCAATGAAATCTGGGAATATGTACCAAGAATTCATAAAGTTTGGATCCTTATTTGCAGAAATTCTATTTTATAAAATATATCTTTAATGAAAAATGAGAAACCCATAAAAGTCTGTGTATAAAGATGTATTTTAGGCTTCTTTTATACTAAATCAAAAATACTACAAAATACTCAAAATAAGAACTGAATAAATTATGGCACATACACACAGTAGAATATTACATACTCATTAAAAGTGAAATTATAACCAGTATTAATGGATGTGGAAAATACTAATAAAATTAAATGTTAAATAGAAAACAAGATAACTGCATTTTGGATATTTTCCTAATTTTTTAAAATTCTACATACACAGGAAAAACTGGCTATCTAATGCAACAAAGTTCTAACAGCTATTGTCTCTCTTGCTGGTAGATATTCAGATGATTTTACTTCTATATAGAAGTAAAACCTATATAGAAGCAAATCTATAATAATCCTTGTATCATTTCCCTAAAGAACTTATGAGTATGAATTACCTTTTGGCTAGAAGCAACTCTTCTTCTTTTCAAAGGCAGTTTGTTTTCTCCCCTTACTTTCTCTGTTTTTGGACACAAAACTAGCTCCCCCTAAAAGTTATAGCTATCCTCTCAGAAGGGAGATCCAAGGGCCATAAAAATGCCCTTTATCCTAGATGACAAATCACGTCGGTCGAAGAAGGGCTCTCAGATTTCCTGGGCATCCAAGTCCAGAAATAAATTGCTGACTACTCACTTTCTGAAGTCCTATATCCTGAGGAGACCTTGTCCTTTATAGTAAAATGGCCCCTGGATTTCTTATAACAGAAGATAATTACCAGTGCCAGAACTAGGACTTACAAAAATCATTTATTGTCTTTACACTTGACCTTGGCCCATCCCTGGGTCCAGGAAAAAATTTATGGTTCCATGTAATTCACATAATCTTATGAAGAAAACAGACTATTCCTTTTTTCTTTTTTTTGTTTTCTGTGGGAGAGAGGGTATGAATTATATTTCCCATTTAGAATTGGGCTTCCCAGGTGATTCAGTGGTAAAGAATTCACCAGCTATGCAGGAGACCCAGGTTCAACCCCTGGGTCAGGAAGATCCCCTGGAGAAGGGAATGGCAACCCACTCTAGTATTCTTGCCTGAAGAATCCCATGGACAGAGGAGCCTGGGGGCTACAGTCCATGGGGATGGAAAAGAATTGAACATGACTTAGCAACTAAACAACAACAACAGCAAGCTGCTGCTTAGAGATACCTAATGACTTGCCCAAGATCACACAGCTAAAAAGCAGCAGAATAATTTTAGGCTCTGAAACCGGTGCTTTTTTAGTCACCCACATACCATGGAAAATGTTCTTCTCATGGCCAAGTTCGCCATCCTGAGAAAGCCCAGTGCCTCCTCCCCCACTCTTTCTACAGTTGTCTGGATGGATGGTAACGAGGGGAGGACAGAGTGCAAAGAAGGGAGAATGCGTCACATGCCACGAAGTTCTGCCTACAGGAAGTTCACAAAGCTTCCTGAAGGTACCGCAAAAGGCAAAAGCGGAGAGGGAGACTAAGAGCCTAAATCAAAACAAATAATGGGTAATAAGAAATTGGAGAAGACTTCATGCAAAACAAGTAGATAACATAGGGTTCTTTAAGTCCACCCATGGAAATTAGGTATATAGAAAAAAGAATTTTCTCAGTACAGCTGTGCAAAGTAAAACTGGAGAAGCAAGGCCAGGCAGTAAAGGGGAACTGAACACCGCCAAGCCAATTTCATTCATACCTCATGCTTCTGAAAAGCTGCTTTTGAAAATTAAGGTGGAATATGATTGTTAATTCCTGTGTAGTTGTAAGTTCCAGCCATTTCCCAGCTCTGCCTCTTTCATAAATGGTTTGCAAATACCTCTTTTGTTCCTTCTCCTAACCTATAATTGCCAACGATGGGACTGAACTCAGAACAGGTAAATCAGGATCCCAAGGAGAAGGGCCCACACACCTGCATTTCTTAAAAGTCCCTGAAGTGACTCTAATGTACTGCCAGGGTAGCAGAATGCTGACTGGGATTATCCATTATGGGGAAATAAGCAGGGGAAGAATCAAACACTTAACATAAGAAGGGAAGCACCATTTTACTATTCATACACAGGTTTAGTCTTGATCAAAGGAAGAAAAAAACTAGAATTTGAATGCCAAATTATACACTAGCTTTCCATACATCTTCCCACTTACAATTTCACATAATCCACATAACTCTGTGAAGAAAACAAAGTATTCATTCTTATTTTTATTTTTTTAGTTTTGTAAATTGCATTTCCTGGTTAAAGACAGGCAACTGATGCTCAGGGCTGCCCAGAGGCTTGCCAAAAGTCACACAGCTAGAAAGCAGCAGAGTCCTTTTAGGCGCTGAAGCCCATGATTTTTCAGTCACATATACACCTTTGAAAATACTGTTTTCATGACCCACTGCACCATTCTGAGGAAGCCCAGTGTCATTTCCATTATTGCCAGTCCTCTTTTCAGCACTCCCTCTGTAATCAAGGCTAGTAGTTGACTTTTTTTTTTTAGTATTTGCTGGCATACCTCAATACAAATGAGCAATGATATGTATAGAAAGTGAAAATCAATGCCACTGATTAAGAAACTGTCTTGTAATTTGCCTGCCTGACACTCAGCTTTAAAAGATGCATGAGAGGACAATCTGTATACGGCTTGATTGCTTAGGAAGAAAATCCCTTTAAATGTGGACATTTCTTTGAAACTGTCAAGATAATAATGTGAATATTTGCTACACTTTACTCTGCTAACCAGGCAAATTTTCTTTATTTTTAAAATAACTCTACATGAGATACAGGTACTATTCTTATATCTGTTTTAAATGTAAGGGAATAATGACATAGAGAGCTTACGTATTCTACTCCAAATCATACTAGCTCCTAATATTTGTTACTATCTCAAGGGGAGAACTAACTATACTACCTCCATCTCTCTCCCAAAGTATCTTATAAACCAGTGCTTAGCAAATCTCCCTAAACTTCCAGCAAAAGGAAAAGTCCATTCCTATTAGAATTCAGCAGTATTTTTTTTTTTTTTTTTTTGTAAATTTGGAAATTGAGGAAAGTTTACCAGTTGTTCTGGTTAAGAAACTTCTCTGAAAAAAAAAAAAAAAAAAGAAACTTCTCTGATCTCACTCAAGACTTTGGCAAACCTCATACTTTTGAAAGTCCTGCTATTACACTGTGGCCCCATTTCCCATCTATCAGTTTTAATATTGTAATTGTTGGTATATCTCTCCCAATTACTGTAAACTTCCTGAAGGAGTGTCATAACTTATCATCTTCTTATTCCAGTGCCTCTCATTGTGTCCGTTTAAAGACAGGGAAAAATTAAATTTCAAATCAAAGGATAGATATAAAACATAGATAGTGCACTAAGCTTAAGTTTTGACACTACTTCCATAATCAAATAGTATTAATGACAAGATAGTCTAATGTAGAAAAAATATACCCATATAATCATTAAATAAATTTGAATTGGAGGACTTGATAACTCATCAGGGTCTACTGACAAACAGGAAAGTAATTAAGGATTATTTTTAAAATTCTGCTAATAATTTCAACATTTTGATAATTATCTAGAGAGGAAATACAGAAAATCATGGACTCTTCAAGTAATCAACTCTTTAGGTATTACTTTTCAATATTACTCAAATTATTTTTTTATTCCCCAGGTTTTGCTTTGAAAAAAAAGCAAATAGTATGGGAATGCATAAAAGTTTTAATTGCTTTTTAAATTAAGAGCTAAGGACATACCTTTACAGTCAATAAGCTTAATAAAATAATATGCATAATGGGAAAGGAAGGAAGAGTGAAAAATATCTAGGAATTGAGGAGAAATTAGAAAATAGGAAAAGAAATAAAACAGTGCCGAGGGGTTATGCAGAAGTCATCAGCAGAGCAAGGGATGGGGGAATGAAAAAAAGTTTCACATTTCTTAACCCCTTAATCATTTCCATTCTCAGAAGCCCCCTCCATAGAATTTAAAATTCAGAACCACATAAAATTTCATCTACTACAGTGCTTAATAGGTGCGCATTTCCCTTCTCAAGATATAAGAATATATCTTCTTTTTTCCAGTTTCCTGAGCTCCTCAGCTCTCAACCTCAGGACTTCGAAACTTATTTGTTAATTATTTACAACTCTCTCTCTCTCTCATCTCTATCTTTATCTCTTTCATTCTCTGTTAAGAGAATATTTATGTAATAGACCATTTTCTTGTAAAACAGGGACCTGAGTTGTGCAGTAAGAGGTTTTCTTTAATAGATGCACGGTTCGGTTTTCTTATAGAAAGGAAAATATGACAGAAGTCCATGTATTTTAGAAAATCTTTTTACCTTTAGATGAAATTTAGTCAAAGACTAGATGTAGTCTCTTGGCTAGAGGTCTGTACTTCTGAGGTAAATGAAAGGAACAAGAATGTGAACCTCTGTGTGCTATAGTGAGTTCCATTAGAAAGCCAAGAGAAGCTACATGATTTGTGGAGCCCAAGACAAAACAAAAATGCAAGGCCCCTTGTTCAAAAACTTTCAAGTTGGTGACAGCAGGAGCATTCAACTAAGCTTGGGGCCCTTCTTAAGATTATGCCCTGTACAACTACACAGATGACAAGCCCATGAAGAAGAGAGTTTTATCTGGTGAGGGCAGCTGGCAGTCACCCTGGAACCAATTAGGAGTAGCCAGAGTGGTCTGGTAATGAGTGACTGTCTCAAGGTATAGACAAGTCACAAGCTACTGGTGGTGACTGAGTTTGCTATTAGAGATAGAAGAGTGTAGACAAGAAAGATGAAGAAAAGGAAGAAGAAAGATTAACAGTGTGACTTTATACTTTGCCAGCCAAAGTTCAGCCAGGGGTCATGCCCGGAGACCACAGAGTGTCAATTCTTATTTAGAAACATCTCTTTCTTTTAATCAAAGCTGATAATAGCCACAGTTGCTGAACTATACTTTGCAACAAGAACTTCTCTAAGTATTAGTAGCTATGTTGCATGAATGATAGTATTAAAGAGACTTGGGGATTAAAAGGAAAAATAAAATATCATGGATACCAAAAGGCTTATTTGGTCTTCAACTGAGCATAATTCTCTTCTAATTTAGCCATTAGTTGAAAAGGAACACAGGAAACGATATGCCTAACCTCTCTTAGGGTCTTCCCAGGTGGTTCAGTGTAAAGAATCCACCTGCAATGCAGGAGACTTGAGTTCAGTCCCTGGGTTGGGAAGATCCTCTGGAGAAGGAAATGTCAACAACCTACTCCAGTATTCTTGCCTGAGAAATTCCATGGACAGAGGAGCCTGACAGGCTATAGTTCATGAGGTCTCAAAAAGTTGGACTTGACTGAACAATGACAACAAACCTCCCTTAGAGGGCCATTATGAGGATTACTGATAAAAGGATCTGTATTAGGAACTGATAAAATGTAGCATCTACTGCAATCAGAGGCTGCCATTCAGGAGAGAAAGTTCTGGAGCCAGAATGCAAAGACTGGCATCTATCACCAATTTCATAGCTTAAACTACCTGTGACCTTGAAGCAACTCAAATTCCCTCTGAGCCTCAGTTTCTTCACCTATAAAATAAAAATAACATCTTTCTATTTAACTCCAATTGGGATAATACATATTAAGATTTCATTAAACTGTAAAATATTGCACAAATTTAGGGCGTTATCATAAAAACAACTTTGCACTGTCAAGGTCACCTCTGAAGCTAAAGAATTAAAGCTTAGAGCCATAAAACTCCAATCTCTCTGAGATTAACAACAGAAGATGAAGTTGTATTTCAACCCTGTGTAAGGAAAGATCTATGCCTATAATTACAGAGGTAAATGGCAACATAAATAAAGCATTTCCTTGAGTGCTTTTGTTTATCTCCCTGTGTTTGGTCCAGATGGTCATCCACACTTTATCAGCAGGAGTACATGCAAAAGGCAAAGGAAACCTCACATGGGAAAGGCAGCCAACCTGTGTTTTCTTTCATGGTGCCTCACATAGGCAAGACCGAGTTAAGCACAGTGAGCATACTCTTTCCTACTCCGGGGCAAATAAGCTGAGCTGCAATCTTCAGAAGTCTTCTTAAACTCAATATTTATCCTTAAGATAATTTCAAGACCTCTCTCCACCTTCTCACCACCCATACCCTCTTAACCATCTCTCTCATCAACACTCCCTCTACACCTGCACTCAGCCTTTATCAAGGGGCAGTTATAATGTAAGCTGAGAACAAAATGGACCACTGTGTTAGGCGCTAGAAATTTCATGGGAAGAATGAATAAGCTGCCAATAAATAGGAGCAATATGACAAGACATGAATGGAACAAATTCCTATTTTTCAAGAAGGGCCCACAATCAATGAATGTTAGGTAATCTGTTTTATCTCTGCTTTCCATCTTAAATAAGAAAGCAGAGAATTATTAATATTAATAGTCATCCAATTCATAGGGTAAGAAGCCAAGCCAAACTTTGATGACACTGTCCTTGCTATAAAAGCACATGTGTATTTTTTCCAAAGTGGTGTCTGGATGTGTATCTCCCTTAAAGGACATGGTTGTAACTGTGGATTTGAATCTTAGCTCTCCTCCTTTAGAGAAATAAAACAGTCACAGACAGGTTGCTGATACCAGCAAAAAGATCACTGCATGTATAAGTTCTAGACCTTTTAGGTAACAAGATGATGCCTGCTACCAGATCTGTGCCTGTTACCTTGAGAATTCCAGGTGCAGCGTCTGCCCTGGTCTTACACAGAGAGAAGGGAGCTGAAATTTCAGAGTCACTGGAGGGGAAGGCCTGAAATTCCTTTAACAAGGAACAAAGCCTGTCATTCGACAGCTGCCAGAGAAAATGCACACTTACGTTTGAACATTTACTATTAGAAAGAAAGACGTGACTTGACAGCAGTCAAATCTCTGCTCAGTACTGCTTCCTCGGCAAAGGTACCCAGAGTCAATCACCGTATGCACTCTCGCTCCTGCACCTTCTTCACGGGCCTATCACTGTGTGTCCGTTTCTCATTTTAATTGTTTGTTTACATGACTGGATCTCTATTATAGACTCTTCACGGACAAGGACTGGGTCTTGTTCATTATTATCTCTCCAGTGCCATGCCTGATGCCAAACAGGTCTAAAATAGTTTATGTAAAATAAGACCGGAGCATCCAGGAGACCTCATTAAAGAGTGTTGATAGCAAATTAAAAGTCACTAGTAGTCCCTCTGTCAATTAGGGAATCTTGGAATGTCATGTTCAGTCTTGGATACCATATTTTAGAGCATGGGGAAATTAGAATTTGCTCACTGCTGGGGATCAGGATGGGTGGTGGAAAGGAGAAATGCTTGGCAGAATCTGGAAACCATGTCAAATGAGGAACAAATGAAAGACCTGGAAATGATTAACCTGACTAAAAGAAGGCAAAGCGAAGACATGGTTACTCTCCTCAGATATTTGAAAAGCTGTCAAGTGGAACAGGTAGTTCGGTTTGGTCTATATTACTACCAGAGGGCAAATTAAGGTCAATGATTAAAAAGTAGAGAGAAACAGATTTTACCCACAAAAAAAAAAAGAAGTCAGAACTCATCAGCAACAGCAGGAAAAGAGTGAACTCTCTACTTTCTAACATCGAAGTACCAAAAGCAAGATGGCATAATCAGGCTGCTAAGATCTCTCCCAGAGTCAAGTTTCTAATTCTCTACACAGTAAATGAAATAGCCCTGGAATCCTGGACATGGAATCCCACTAGGGAATGATGCTAGCTGCTTCCCTGGGGCTTCCCAGATGGCACTAAGTGATGAAGAACCCACTTGCCAGTGCAGGAGACATGAGATGCAGGTTTGATCCCTGGGTCAGGAAGATCCTGACCATGGCAACCCACTCCAGTATTCTTGACTATATAGGATCCCATGACAGAGGAGCCTGGCTGGCTATGGTCCATAGGGTCGCACAGAGTTGGACATGACTGAAGCGACTTAGCGTGGGTGCACACACACACAGACACACACTTTCCTAGGTACTAGCTTTCACAGTTGGAAAAATGCAGTAGACAGCACAGAACTCCTGAAGATGGAGGCAGAGGGAGGGGAGAAAGTCTCCAAGAGGTGAGAGAAGACTGGTGGTTCTGAAGATGAATTTTCATGATATCATTTTGATTACTGCCTCTCCTAGTCACAGAAAGAAGCTAACTGGAATAAGAAGGGTGGCTTTTTTTAAAATTATTTGGAATTTTGGTGAAAGGCACATCTTTTTGAAAGTTATTACTCAAAAGAGCTGTAATCATGTATCTGTTTTCTTGTTTAGTTTACAATTGAATGGGAACAGAGAATTCTGTGAAATTGAATGACACTTCACATTGATAAGCTTTTCTGAAACAATATGGTAGCAATCTGAGGAACACATTACACTCTGAAGCTGCATAAAGAAAGAGCAAAGAATATACTCTTTAACACTTAATTTTAATAATGATCTTACTTGTTACAAATACAGCATTTCACAATGAAAGCCTAAATATGTTTCAGTCCAGTAATATGATAAGACACAGTTTGTAAAAATGAGAATTGAGTTTAACTATGTTCCTGTTTTTTATTTTCCATTTATCATGTGAATTGCTTCTAAATAAGATTGTCTTACTTCATTAATTTGCATAATTACTGAAATATAGCATGGGATTCCAAGTAACAAACTCCTGATAATATCATTTCAGATTTACTGTGACATTGTTTTCAAAATGACAAAAATTGATACATAATTGAGTTAAAAGTATATAAGCTAATTATGTTGCCATTGAGTCTTCACAATATACAGAGGTTATTTGGGGCAGAACAATGAATTTTTATATTCAGATGCTGAATAGCTTGAAAACCAAAGAACAAGTAAGAAATAAGTGCTGTAGTATTTTAGAGTAACAGTAAGTCTGGCTTTAACCAAGTAGGAGCCAGGTGGAGCATTGTCTTTATTTTTATTTTTTAATTGAATCAAGACCCTTGAATAAAGATGAGAAAAGTCTTCAATCAAGATCTGAAAATATCTGTTCAGATGTAGTTTGAGTTTTTTAATAGTACCCTAGCAAATTAGCTTGACAGGGTCTGGTTCCAGTTAGAAAATCCTGAAGGCTTGTTTGAGTTCAGACCTTCAGCAAACGCAAACATTTCTCTCAGCTCATCTCCAAAATGTGGGCAAGATAGAAAATGTGGACACAACTAAAAAGCCACAAGTGGTTAGTTAGCTACCAGACATCATTGCAAGAGCTGAGAAGTAAAAGCTCTGCTTGGGAATGGAGGCTGCTAAAAGCCAATGAGTCTCCCTGACAGAAGACATCATGTAGTCTGTCTGGGGCCAGCTGATCAACAGGGACCTCAACTCATTAGGTGTCCTTCCTAACATCATAGAGACGACAGCAGGCATAACAGCAGAGACTGAAAAAGACACCTCTTTCTCCCGCCTCCCACATCCTCTTATTAATCACTTTAAACTGAAAGCTTGGTAACAACAATCCAACCAAAAATGTTGCTTGCTTCCCTAAGATGACATCCTTGCAGCTGAAAGTGGCACTTTACCCTTCTGCCGTCCCTTCCTCTCCATCATGATATGAGTACATCTGTGACTTTCACAGTAAATCTGTGAAAGGAGCATGATGACTGAGAGATAAAACAGAAAACACAAGTGTCTGTATTTTACATGGAATCTTGGTAAATAAATCTTATTTTTTATTCTGGTGAGGAACCAACTGACATTGATTCTCTGAAAAAGAAAGATCTGAGTGTTATGTCACACACACTGACCCCAAGTCCCCAACCAGATGAAGAATCTTATTTGTCTGTTGTTGGGTCAAAATATGTTCCTCCCAGGTGTTGGGAATCTTGTTCCCTGGGTAAAATCTCCTAGTACCTTTCACAGGGGCTATGAAGGAAGACAGGCTGTATGTGTATTGTGAGGCATGAGGCCAACAGCTGGTTGGAGATGGCAGATTGTGGGCCAGCCGAAATTCTCTACTTTCAAGTTTTGCATGCTGTGCATGCACATACACACACACACACATGCATGCACGCACACAACCATCTTGGGAATGTTAAACGGCTCCAGATTTATTTTTTAATATCAACTGAAGTGTCTAGTGTGGCCTAGAGGTTTGCCAGACCCAGGCGAGCCTGCTCTTGCCTGCCACAGGCTGGAGGCATCCAGTTCAGCCTCAAGCCTGCTGTGGTTCCACAGAGATGAAGGGCCTCTTAGGCATCCCCAGCACCTCGGCCAGCTGACTGGAAAGGAAGAGAAAAAATGAAGCAACCTGGGCTATGCCAGCCTCTGAGTGATTACCTCATCAAACTCCCTCTTAAAAAAAAAAGAAAACTGCAGTTCGAAGAACAGGGTGAATCAAAGACAGAACCAGGGTCAGGACTTATCTTTTCAAATGAGGACAAGATAAAGGTCTTCAGAGATTCTCGTAACCTCTAAAGAGATTATGGTGACAGCCCATATGTCACTCAATATAAATGTATTAAGCAAAGTATAATGAGGTACGATGATGTTCTGATTTTTCCCAGGAGGATTCATTTTAAAATGTCTTTTTAGAAATACTTCCTATAAAATGCTTTCAGAGGTATTTTCTCCTAATATTAGATTTCCCTTGCCTTCTGGTGCTCTGAGCCTAAGCTTATCCTGCCTACTGGGAATTCAGCTCTACTGTGACCCCAGGCCCATGCATTCCCATGCCACCATAATCCTCTTTATCCACCACCCTCGAATCATGGACCACTGGGGCTGCAGGGCCCATCTTCCAGCCTGCAGCCATGGGGGTTCCCAGCCTCTACCCGAAAGCTTCAGTGAGGACAAAACATTATCCCCTAGAATAGTTTGTTCCATTTCTGAAAAATGGCTCTGACGATAGACAGTTCTTTCTTGTGCTAATTTCAAATTTGTCTTGCCATCAGTTCAGTCAGTTCAGTTCAGTTACTCAATCATGTCCAACTATTTGCGACCTCATGGACTGCAGCATGTCAGGCTTTCCTGTCCATCACCAACACGCAGAGTTTACTCAAATTCATATCCATTCAGTCGGTGATGCCATCCAACCATCTCATCCTCTGTCGTCCCCTTCTCATACTGCCCTCAATCTTTCCCCAAATCAGGGTCTTTTCAATGAGTCAGTTTTTCGCATCAGGTGGCCAAAGTATTAGAGTTTCAGCTTCAGCATCAGTCCTTCCAGTGAATATTCAGGACTGATCACCTTTAGGATGGACTGGTTGGATCTCCTTGCAGTCCAAGGAACTCTCAAGAGTCTTCTCCAACACCACAGTTTAAAAGCATCAATTCTTCAGAACTCAATTTTCTTTATAGTTCAACTCTCACATCCATACCTGGCTATTGGAAAAACCATAGCCTTGACTAGATGGACCTTTGTTGGCAATGTAATGTCTCTGTTTTTAATATGCTATCTAGGTTAGTCATAACTTTTCATCCAAGGAGTAAGCGTCGTTTAATTTCATGGCTGCAATCAACATCTGCAGTGATTTTGGAGCCCCCCAAAATAAAGTCTGCCTCTTTTTCCATTGTTTCCCCATCCATTTGCCATGAAGTGATGGATGCCATGATGTTAGTTTTCTGAATGTTGAGCTTAAAGCCAACTTTTTCACTCTCACTTTCGTCAAGAGACTCTTTAGTTCTTCTTCACTTTCTGCCATAAGGGTGGTGTCATCTGCATATCTGAGGTTACTGATATTTCTCCCAGCAATCTCGATTCCAGCTTGTGCTTCATCCAACCCAGCATATCACTTGATATACTCTGCATATAAGTTATATAAGCAGGGTGACAATATACAGCCTTGACATACTCCTTTCCCAATTTGGAATCAGTCTGCTGTTCTATGTCTGGATCTAACTGTTGCTTCCTAACCTGCAAGATTTCTCAAAAGGCAGGTCAGGTGGTCTGCTATTCCCACCTGTTTAAGAATTTTCCACAGTTTGTGGTGATCCACACAGGTAAAGGCTTTGGCATAGTCAATAAAGCAGAAGTAGATGATTTTCTGGAACTCTCTTGCTTTTCTGATGATCCAACAGATGTTGGCAATTTCATCTCTGGTTCCTCTACCTTTCCTAAATCCAGCTTGAACATCCAGAAGTTCACAGTTCACATATTGTTGAAGCCTGTCTTGGAGAATTTTGAGTATTACTTTACTAGCATGTGAGATGAGTGCAACTGTGAGGTAGTTTGAACATATTTGGCATTGCCTTTCTTTGGGATTGGAATGAAAACTCACCTTTTCCAGTCCTGTGGCCACTGCTGAGTTTTCCAAATTGGCTGAATATAGAGTGCAGCACTTTCACAGCATCATCCTTTAGGATTTGAAATATCACAACTGGAATTCCATCACCTCCACTAGCTTTGTTTATAGTGGTGCTTCCCAAGGCCCACTTGACTTCACATTCCAGGATGTCTGACTCTAGGTGAGTGATCACACCATTGTGGTTATCTGGGTCATGATGATCATTTTTGTATAGTTCTTCTGTGTATTCTTGCCACCTCTTCTTAATATTCTGCTTCTGTTAGGTCTATACCATTTCTGTCCTTTATTGAGCCCATCTTTGCATGATGGGCTAATTTTCTTGGGCTAATATCTCTAATTTTCTTGAAGAGATCTCTAATCTTTCCCATTCTGTTGCATTTCCTCTATTTCTTTGCATTGATCACTGAAGAAAGCTTCCTTATCTCTTTTGCTATTCTTTGAAACTCTGCGTTCAAATGGGTATATCTTTTCTTTTCTCCTTTGCTTTTCACTTCTCTTCTTTTCACAGCCATTTGTAAGGCCTCCTCAGACAGCCATTTTGATTTTTTGCATTTCTTTTCCGTAGGGATGGCCTTGATCCCTGTCTCCTGTACAGTGTCAAGAATCTCTGCCCATACTTCATCAAGTACTCTGTCTATCAGATCTAGTCCCTTCAATCTATTTCTCACTTCCACTGTATAATCATAAGGGATTTGATTTAGGTCATACCTGAAAGGTCTAGTGGTTTTCCCTGCTTTCTTCAATTTAAGTCTTAATTTGGCAATAAGGAGTTCATGATCTGAACCACAGTCAGCTCCTGGTCTTGTTTTTGCTGACTGTATGAGGCTTCTCCACCTTTGACTACAAAGAATACAATCAATCTGATTTCAGTGTTGGCCACCTGGTGATGTCCATGTGTAGAGCTTTCTCTTGTCTTGTTGGAAGAGGGTGTTTGCTATGACCCATGCGTTCTCTTGGCAAAACTCTATCATCCTTTGCCCTGCTTCATTCTGCACACCAAGGCCAAATTTGCCTGTTACTCCAGGTGTTTCTTGACTTCCTGCTTTTGCATTCCAGTCCCCTATAATAAAAAGGACATTTTTGGGGGTGTTAGTTCTAGAAGGCCTTGTAGGTCTTCATAGAACCATTCAACTTCAGCTTCTTCAGCGTTACTGGTCGGGGTATAGACTTGGATTACCGTGATATTTAATGGGTTGCCTTGGAAAGGAACAGAGATCATTCTGTCGTTTTTGAGACTGCATTCAAGTACTGCATTTTGGAATCTTTTGTTGACTATGATGGCTGCTCCATTTCTTCTAAAGTATTCTTGCCCATAGTAGTAGATATAATGGTCATCTGAGTTACATTCACCCATTCTAGTCCATTTTAGCATGCTGATTCCTAAACTGTCGCTGTTCACCCTTGTCATTTCCTTTTTGACCACTTTCAATTTGCCTTGATTCATGGACCTAACATTCCAGATTCCTATGCAGTATTGCTCTTTATAGCATCAGACCTTGCTTCTATCACTGGTCACATCCACAACTGGGTGTTGTTTTTGCTTTGGCTCTGTCTCTTCATTCTTTCTGGAGTTATTTCTCCACTGATCTCCAGTAGCATATTGGGCACCTACCAACCTGGGGAGTTCATCTCTCGGTGTCCTACCTTTTTGCCTTTTTATGCTCTTCATGGGGTTCTCAAAGCAAGAATACTGAAGTGGTTTGCCATTCCCTTCTCCAGTGGACCACATTTTGTCCATTTTGCTTTAGCCTCTGTTATAATCATTAAGTCTCAAGGCTTCACTGGTGGCTCAGTGGTAAAGAATCTGCCTGCAATGCAGGAGGCCTGTGTTCAAGCCCTAGGTTGGGAAGATCCCCTGGAGGAGGGCATGCAACTCACTCTAGTACTCTTACCTGGAGAGTTCCATGGACAGAGGAGCCTGGTGGAGTCCATGGGGTTGCAAAGAGTCAGATACAACTGAAGTGACTAAGCAGCAGCCTCCATTTAGGAACATTGAGCCTTGAGACTGATATACAGAACTTTATTCACATTAATGAATTTTGTTTATTATTAAAACCACAAAGATATTTGTAGATCTTATTCACCATATTTACCATTC
This sequence comes from Muntiacus reevesi, assembly GCF_963930625.1. Classification (NCBI taxonomy): domain Eukaryota; kingdom Metazoa; phylum Chordata; class Mammalia; order Artiodactyla; family Cervidae; genus Muntiacus; species Muntiacus reevesi. The sequence continues at coordinate 121,220,532 of NC_089249.1, read as the reverse complement.
CTCCCAACTTTGATCCAGCCACCAATACACCAACTCTCCATTATCATTTTATTTATCACCAAGAACAAGTAGGTAAAGACAAAACAGGGAAATGTCTCAGTGCATATCACTTTAAATATATCTGTAGGTAGACATTAATCTGTTAATCACCAGCCCGTGAGTAAAGTTTTCCATAAGTCATGAAGGTTTCCATCACATATCTTTTTGAAAGCTGTTCAGGTATGGCTGTCCCATAAGAACTGAAATTTCTATAAGGCTAAAATCAGTTACCTTTGTACAGAGCCTGGCCCATAGAATATCTTCCATAAAAGACTATGAACCAAGAGATATTCTGGGGGGATCCTGGGCTGGTTACCAGTAACCACTGTTCCTTTATCTCTAAGGACATAAAATGTAATACCTCCACAATCTAGTCTGAAAGCTGCCTGTAACACTCAGTAATACATAGTTTGAGACCAATTAACTTTTTCTCCTTTAAAAATGATAACTCTTTTTTCCTCCATTTGCTTCTTCTTATTGTGTGTGATGTAAGGCACCATTGTGAAGATTTTCTGGATAACAAGATGTAAACTACCAAGCCAAACTCACTCAGAACAGTCTGTTCTATAGATTTTGACAGCCATGTTTAAAGCTTATTCTGTGATGGAGTCTCTGTCTCCAAGAAGCTTATAATCCATGGAGGAGAAACAGTATCAATACAATGTAGAAGGGATATCACAAAGAGGATGATGGAGGCACAGGGGAGGGACACTTAGCCTGGGCTGAGGTGACAGCCAGATACTCTTAGAGGAGACAGTACATGGGCCTAAGCAGAGGGATGAACAGATGGCCCCTACACAAAAGTGCAATGCAAGGTTATCTTAAAAGAGGGTGACTAGTCTAAAGCCAGAACTCCACCCTTGTGTAACCATTCAAAAATATAAGTGGTTAGGATAATATTATATTGATAACAACTCTGAATTTTCTCTTTTAAAAAACGTAAATTACTTCCAAATGTCAGTACTATAACTATTATTAGTAACAATTTACTGGCACTATACCTTTCAACCACATCACAGCTCCAAGGCCAAAAAGAATTGACGTAGCATGTATTTGGCCTAAAATGGGCAGCTTTGAACATGCACTTCATCATCAGAGAGAGAATTCTGTGTATTTTAAAAGCAATAAGATGTAAACAAGATGAGGCACCTCGCTACTTCACTTCTGCTGTTTTGTCAATAGATATTGAACTACTGTCTGTGTAAAGAACCACTGTGTTCATCTCCAGGCTAGAAGGGGAAATGATGGGCAAAACTCTATCAAGCAGTTAATGCTTAGGGAACCAAAAAGCACATAATTATATTAGAAAGTAGAGTAAACCCAAAGTCATATTAATTTGACTTTGAATTCATTCATGTGTGTACATAGGAGGAAGGGCTAGTGGGATTTGAAAAAAAAGATTTTGGCACAAGATGAAAGCAAGTGAGAGCTACCCAGGGTTAAAGGCCAAGGGTTCTAGGGGAGTCGAGTTTAGAAGCAGTGTTCTGGAATTATGGAAAGACATGCATTTAAAAAGGAAAGCAGATGGCATTTGGGGCAATGCCATGCTTGATCAGGGCCTCAGAGGTGAAAATGAGAATCAGGAAGCAGTAGTCTGGGAGAAAGATAATGAAATGGAAGGTAAGGTGACCTAAGTCTAAATCAAAGTCTCTTAGTAACCAGCCTACGGACTCAGCCAATCTTAGCCTGCCTTTATCTGAAATAAAGGGAGTAAATGAGTTGGTCTTTTCCAAAACTCTGTAATTTTGTAATTTGCTTTTAGAGAAGAACCAAGTTACCTTGACATGCCAGAGTGTTAGGTTGAGTTTTAATGAAAATTCGATTAGGAAGTATGAGCTGAGTGACTGATAATAGGTGAAGATGTTTGTATCAGATTTCAAGATCAATGGGGAGCCACTGTGGATCTTTGAGCAAAAGTGACAAGCTGAAAAATATCTGTGGAATTCAAAGAAAACTGCCCAAGAGAACTTTCAAAATAACCACAGTCAATCCTAAACTTTTTAAAAAGGACTCCCAAAATTTTTTTAAAAGACTCACACATTTCTGTCTACCCAAATGAGGGTGGTGGCAATTAACATATCAATTAAACTATTTCTTCTATATTTGTTGAAAGATTGGAAGTATTAGCTGCCTTCGAACTACAATAGAAGTGTTTGAGAGACAAGATTATTAACAGATAAAGTAGATGAATCTTCTGTATTACTTAGGGGAATTTTTAATCTGGGGTATTTAAAAGTAGCTGGCTGCTGTATACATCTTAATAGTAACTTGTTGGCATTGTTCTTCTTAACAGTTATGAGCCAGAATTTCGGTCCTATTTTTAAAATTCTATGTGTCAATGGCCAATTCAATATATAAATGCATCTGCTCATTCTGTCCTGGGCTTCCCCGGTGGCTTATCAGGCAAAGAATTCACCTGCCAGTGCAAGAGACACAGGAGACTCAGTTTGATTCCTGGGTCAGGAAGATCTCCTGGAGGAGGAAATGGCAGCCCACTCCAGTGTTCTTGCCTGGAGAATCCTATGGACAGAGAAGCCTGGTGGGCTACTGCCCATGGAGTGGCAAAGAGTCAGACAGGACTGAGCATGCAGGCATACATTCTGTTCCACTGTCTCATCTTCAGCCTTGCATCTTTCCACAGTCAGTTACCTCCTTGAGGACATCAGAACTGCTCTAATTACCCTATTTTCCTAATCAATCATGGCTGGTTTGTTTAGAAGTCTAAAAATGCACTGAAGTGTGAAGATCCCTTTGAAAGCTTACCTAATGCCTTGAAAAGAAATAGAAAGGGTCAGGTGATACCTTGAGCCTAATAGTATCTATCCTTGAAGAGCCTGAAACTCCCTGGAAACGCCAAGCAGTCCAGGCTGCCCTTAGTCATCTGAGGCCCTCACCCAAAGCCCAGTAGCCTTGAAGATTCTTTGTAAGCAAAGACACCACAGAGACTCCTGAAATCCATTTGTGGCATCTTTACAGCTAAAATAAACAAACATTTACCATGTGCCTTCAATGAGCCAGATTCTTTCATAATATTATTTTTTGAGACATAATTGACATATAACTTTATATTAGTTTCAGGTATACAACATGATTCAATTTTTGTATATACTGCAAAATGATCACCATAATAAGTCTAATTAACATCCATCACAGCACATAGTTAGAATTTTTTTTTCTTGTGATGAGAGCTTTTAAGCTTTACTCTTTTAGCAACTTTCAAATATAGAATTCAGTATTATTAACTACAGCCACCATTCTGTACATTACATCCATATGACTTTTTTATTTTATAGCTAATGTTGTCCTATTTGACCATCTTCATCCTTTTTACCCTCCTCCAACCCCTATCCTCTGGTAACCACCAAACTGTGCTCTGGGGCTTCCCTAGTAGCTCAGCTGGTAAAGAATCCAGCTGCAATGTAGGAGACCCCTGTTTGATTCCTGGGTCAGGAACATCCCTTGGAGAAGGGATAGGCTACCCACTCCAGTATTCTTGGGCTTCTCTGGTGGCGCAGCTGGTAAAGAATCTACCCTCAATGTGGGAGACCTGGGTTTGATCCCTGGGTTGGGAAGATACCCTGGAGAAGGGAAAGACTACACACTCCAGGATTCTGTCCTGGAGAGTTCCATGGACTGTATAGTCCATGGGGTCACCAAGAGTCAGACACAGCTGAGCAACTTTCACTTTCCAACTGCTCTGTACCTAACAGTTCATTTTGTTCTGGTTGGTTGGTTTTTAGACTCCATCAGTTCAGTTCAGTCACTCAGTCATGTCCAACTCTTTGTGACCCCATGGACGGCAGCACACCAGGCTTTCCTGTCCACCACCAACTCCCAGAGCTTACTCAAACTCATGTCCATTGAGTCGGTGATGCCATCCAACTATCTTATCCTCTGTTGTCCCCTTCTCCTCCCATCTTCAACCTTTCCCAGCATCAGGGTCTTTTCAAATGAGTCAGTTCTTTGCAGCAGGTGGCCAAAGTATTGAAGTTTTAGCTTCAACATCAGTCCTTTCAATGAATATTCAGGACTGATCTCCTTTAGGATGGACTGGTTGGATCTCCTTGCAGTTCAAGCTACTCTCAAGAGTCTTCTCCAACACCACAGTTCAAAAGCACCAATTCTTTAGCACTCAGCTTTCTTTATAATCCAACTCTCACACTCATCCATACATGACTACTGGAAAAACCATAGCTCTGACTAGAAGGACATTTGTTGGCAAAGTAGTATTTCTGCTTTTTAAATTGATATCTAAGTTGGTCATAACTTTTCTTTCAAGGAGCAGGCATCTTTTAATTTCATGGCTGCAGTCACCACCTGCAGTGATTTTGGAGCCCAAAAAAGTAAAGCCTGTCACTGTTTCCATTGCTTCCATGAAGTGATGGGACCAGATGTCATGATCTTAGTTTTCTGAATGTTGAGTTTTAATTAGGAGCCATACATAAGTTAATTTTAAGGCATTTCTTTGTCATGTTTCCCTTAGCATAATACCCTCAAAATCCTTCCATGGTGTTGCAAATAGCAAGATTTTCTTTTTTTCTGTGGCCTGAATGATATTCGATTGCATCTTTTTCTTTATCCATTCATTCATCTATGGATACTCAAGTTCTTTCCAAATTCATGATGTTACATTAATTGCCACATTAAATCTAATTTCTTGTCCCTTTTTACCTATGATGAAGAACAAGGTAAGTGTCCAAAGATTTGAGACAAATATCTGAGCTATAATACTAAATCAAAGATATAGAGTGAGGTTAAAGAGGTTTAAAGAAGGATTTAAAGAATACATGTAGGTGAGACTTGCTCTAGTATTTAAGATATTAGTATGATTTCTTCTCCAGCCTCTACAAGCTCATATTCAAACTGTTTATTACAGTAAAATATACTTTGTTCCAGTTACAGGGTGCCTGTGTTTTCCCCATGAATACAGAGCTCAGATTAGTGCTATTTGTGAATTAAAAGTAGCTTCAAAGCTCCTCAAATCTGGTGGGATTTTTCTGGACCAGAGATTGAAACCAACAGTAGTTACCTATGAAATCAAAATGGCTATTCAGAATTTTCTCAAGTCTAAATTGCACTGATAACTTGCAGAACAGGGAGGAGATGGTGAGCATTATTAAAGGAAGTGAGGAGAATGAAAGACAAGTTTCATCAACCATAATTTCTCTCTAAAAAGTAGATCAGATTTTTCTTTACTTTCCTGAGTCCCAAATCAGCCCTTCAAATGAGCCATTTGAAAAGCCGGAGCTGGAGCTAGTAATCTCCTCTAGATGATATCCTGATATCTCTCCATGAAGTTTTTCTGGTAAAGTTATACTTCTGGCCTTAACAGTTTTGTGTTTGTTTGTTTTTATTTGTTTTAGAGAGCAATGAGTTTTTAGAAGAAGTCTAAAAAGCATACTTTTAGGTAAAACTTAGAACCATGACCAGAGGAAGAATAGCCTCCTGGAATGCAAAACAAGTTGGTTCCCATGGAGTGTTAGGGATGAGAGCCTGATTGGAAATGCTTCAAGAGAAAACAGGAGTTAAGCAAGTAGAGATACTGAAGCCATTTTGAAGAGTTTTACCATAAAAGGGAACAGGAAAAGAGGGTCAGAATCAAGAAGGGTTTATAACATCAAGAGAGGGGTAGTCAGTTTCTCGGATCTGAGATCTGTACAGCTGGGGACTAGAAAGCTAATGAGAGGTTGTTTTGGTTTTAAGCTATTGCATTTCAGTCTCAAATCTACCCTTCTATACTCTGTTTTTTAAATTTGGGAGCTGAGAATTCACAAACTGTATCTTTCCATTTCTGAGGCTCTTTGTCATGTTCTGCCAGTAGGGGACTCTTGCTTGAGTCTGGAAGACTGGAGGAGGGAAAAGGCCCAGATGCCCTCCTGTTTCCTGCCGTTCCCGTCAGCACCAGCCCGGCAATGCTCCTCACCCTGGCAGTAGTTGGTCCCAATAGCAGCAATTAGTTCTACTGTCTGTTCTTTACCCTCACTCTTAAACCACTGCTTACAGTGTCAGAGCCACGCAGGCGGCCTTCCCTGCTCTATGGTCTGAGCCCCTGTTTTCAGGGCACCAATTGACAGGTGCTTCCTCTGAAGTCTGGAAGGGCCCCTCCTTCGCACTTCTGAGCTGTGAAACATCAGGCTCTTACCTTTGTTCCCAGGCCCGAGGGCCTGTAGCTGCTTCCTGCAGCTCTGGGCTTCCTCCCTCTTCCTTTTACTCTTTTCCATCTTTCCATAATATTTAACAGCTTCTCTAAAGTAAATTATCTCTGTCAATTAACTCGGCAGTTCACACCCTCTCAGCTGAAACCTGACACAGATTCCAAGTGAGGATTATAAGTCAAGATTAACAGAGGTCAAAGCCCACACCCTCCTCATTATACCATGTTGCCTTTCCTGGAGAATTGTCCACACTTTAATCTTTGAAAAAACGTTTTAACAAAAGCATAAGCGATGGCTTACTCTGCATAAAATGAAAGAAGCTTTCTGATACACCTGCTAACAAGATTTTAGCCCCTTTTCTTCCTCCTCTGCTTCTTCACCCCTTTCATTACCACACTCCAGCGTTTCTGATGCCCCAGTCTTCTGTTATAAAGTCACCTCCTCCTACAGTTTGCTTTCCCAGGTCACACCTCTCTTTCTCTTCCCATTGTTCTTTGTAGTTCAGGTCCCATTCTCTATACTCCATGTTCTATGCTTGACCTGAGGATATAGAAGTTTCCAACCAATTGGCAAACACTTGTCTAAATTCACATTATTGCAAAGAGCACTGAATTGACTGTTGAAAGTATATAATCAAGTCCCAGCTTAGCAGTAGACTCAATCACATATAGAACTAATACTATCTTTCTGGCCTCAGTTTCCTTGACCTCAGAGTGAGAACATCATAGGAGATGATCTCTGAGACCCTTCCAGGATCAGCATGTAACTAGGCCAAAACCCTTACATATAGGAGGCTTCCAGAACTTGCCTTGTCTTCTAACTTTCTTCTTGATCCTGGGCTTTGCAGCTAATGGACTGTTACTCAATTTCCTAGAATAATATAAAATTCTATTGAATTGGTAACAGTCCTTTGATTTACCCTAAAGCTTTTGCCAGCCCTTAGAAACCTTGCAATCGAATCTCTTCCATTCTAACCACCTTGATTCATCTCTGAAAAGTCTTTAAATTGTATCTTTAGCTCACTGAACTCTAATTACTTTCCTCCTTTTCTTCATCGTTGCTTAACCTTCTTTATCCTTGGTTTCTCTTTTTTAACTCATCCAATGCCCTTTAGAGAGCCACTTTTCTCTTCCTTGATTTCTTACATACACCCAAACACATTACATAGATTTCTTCAAAGTCCTAGACTGTTGTCATTAATTAATGTAATGCTACTGGGCCTTCCTCTTGAGAAAGACTGCTTAATGAGGACATGAGGTGAATGTTTATGGACATGAGGTAGGTGCAAAGAACCCAAACCAAAAGCCAGAGGGGTGAACTCAAATCCCAACTTCTTCACTTACTAGATGGCTGCAAAGACTTGGAAGAAAGACTTAATGTCCTTAGCCTAGGCTCTCCTTATCTATATAGAGTAATATATATATCTACCACAGTCATCTATTCAAACATCATTTTTGAAATAATGGTATACAACAAGGCATCAGTTAAAACTTTTATCCCCTCCTTAATACAGTCCTTTGCACTCGCTCTGGTATGCCAGTCTCTGGCTTCCAGGTCTTTGTAATGGTGTTCCCTCCTATTCTATCCTCTTTTGTGTCATCTCTCCCTCCTCCCCTTCTTCCACTTCCACAATATGCTGTTCAATTCTTATTCAATTCTCTTCCTTAAGAGGCAACTCAGCATATCTCTGGAAACGCATCCTCTTTGTTCTCCCACCCTGAAACCAGGCTAAGTGGTCCTTGCCTCATACTTTCACAGCCCTTTAGGGATCCCATCCTTTCCGTGTGTCTCTTTCTTTACTCAGTAGTTTTCTGCACTCAACTCACTTTCTTGTGGACATAAACTGATTTTATTTTACACCCTCAAATTATAGCATATAGTAGGCTGTCAATAAATACTACAGGAAGAAAATAATATTTCCCCATAGTGCATAATTTAAGCTTCAGTATTGTCTTTCCTTCTTCTTTAAAGATTCTTATTTTGGCACTCAAGATTCAAACTGCAGGACCATTGTAGGTACAAAAAGCACATTCGGCCAGAACAAAAACAGTGAGGAAGAACATGTATCATTGTATCTCATTAAGCAGAAAATATCCTAAGGGGAATATAGGAGAGAAAGAACTGCATCATGAAGGCAGAGAGGAGTCCCTAAAAGAAGCTTTTGTTATTATAGTTATTATAATTAACGGAAAGGAATTTGGCAGAACGCACCAATTTCAAGGGACAAGGGAATACCATGGAACCACTAGTAGCAGTGCATCTTCACCTCCATTTCCATCACACTGTTCAGCCAGCCAGTAAAAGTACATCAAATATACATAGGCACCTTGGGGATCCCGAAACCAACTTGTGGTTAATGAATTCTACAGAAAAACCTGGAATCTGGATTAAAAGGGCAAAGGAGTAATCTTGAAATTGAGAGAAGCAGCAGCAGATCTTTCTTCTGCTCTTTCCTGAAAACAAAACAGTCCCAAGTTTCAGAATTTTCCGTTGTTCTTCAGGGGTTGAAAATCAGTGACCAGGAGTTCTCGCCAGATTCAGACCCAGGGGGCGGTGGTGTCAGGTATGGGATGTGCTAGGAGAAGGAGGGCACCTGAGGACTGAGAAAAAGCATCAAAAAACAAATGACTATATTCAGAAGGAATTTCAGTTATACGCACACACAGGTGCACCAGGTTCTTTCAGAATCTCGTGGTGTAACTTGAGGCCTCCATGCTGGGAGGGGTGGGGGTGGGTTAGGACTTTGCCTCAGGCTAGAAACAGAAAGAAAAGCAGGCACCAGGGCCTGGGCTGGTCCATGCACATCACAGAACTCGCCATGTGCACCGCAGACCTGGTGGCCACCCTGAGAAGTTCTGCAGCATGGGAAAGCAATCCCAGGCGAAGGATGCCAAGTCTGGCCCAATAAAACCAAGGTGTGCAAAATAGAGCCGGTAAAAGGAAAGCGACATTAAAACCTGCAATAGGGTATGGACTGAAATGTGTGAATCTCAACAGGCCAGGAGTTATCTGACTTGGGGCAAGTCTCCCACCCCTTCAGAGACCTCCTCTCACACTACCCGGTTCCAGCCACCACAACTTCTCACCATTCTTCTCTGAATATACACGTGACCCACAGGTCCGTTTTCCCTTGCTTGGTTTGTCTTTTCCTCCTTTGTCTTCTAGCTGAAACATCAGTCTCTGCTGACTCCCTCAGGCTCCCATAGAATTCTCAGCACAATTGTAGTGTTTACCATATTTATTGTAATTGTATGTTTATGAGCCTACCCCACCCACTAGGCACAGAGATCCTAGAACAGTGAGGTGTTGTTTCATTCCTGCATCCTGGCACTTAGCACTGTATCTGAAACATTGGTTCTCATTAAATATTATGCTGAATAAATGAATTTCATTTAATTATACCTCCATTTCTTCAAAAGCAAACAGAAAATGTGGAGGTGAGATTACCCTGTTTCCAAGGCTTCTCCCAGCCTTGATATGCAATGGTTCTATGAAGCTGCCTCAAAAGTCAGGAAGACAAACAACCTAGGGTTTATAAACCAAAACAGACACACATGCTTACTAAGTAAAAGCTGTTTAACCGGTAAAAGCAGGCCACTATTTGCCACTGATCCACACAGTTCTGCTTCCTGTGACATTCCCATAAGGGAATTTTCCCTGGGAATTCCTGGCTTTCCTCAGGACTGCATCTCTCTCACAAACTATCCTGAATAAAGGACTGTCCTGCATCTGGCTGACAGCCAGCAGCCAGCTTCTTAGAAAATAGCAGAGACAAGAGGGTTATCTGGTGACAACTGGCTTGGTCAGCATGTGGCCATGACATGCCACAGACCCCTGCACCATGCCAGCATCATGATGTCACAGTGGTGTAGATGAGGAGGTCCCTGAGGGGAATCAAGGGAACAGAAGGACAAGGAAGGACTTAGGAGCCAAATAGATGGTTAAGATTTGGTCCCACAGCTTGCCTACAGTGTAGCTTTTGTCAGACTGCTCAATCTCCTTAAACATCCTCAGAACAATGGGCATACTTACAACCCTCTCATCTGTTGTTTGTGAGGAGGGCATGAAATAATGTAGACCAAGTTCTTAGCCTAGCACAGAGATTATTAGCACATTGTGGGGACTCAATACATGATATCTATGTTTTCACAATCTCCTTGTTGTAAGCATAAGGCCCAAATTCCTTGTTGTAAGCATAAGGAATCTGAGGAGCAGAAATACACAGAAACTTGTGCAAGCTCACATAACTCACGAAATGGCATAGCTGGATCCAAACATCCACACCAGGATTTTTACTGGTCCTTAGGGTACCGGGAAAGTTCTACACAGGTTAAGGTTTCCATCAGCAAGACAGCCCCAAGGGTCACTTTTTGTGGTTGTGCTTTTGAAGCACTTTGTCCAATGGTGTACACAAAGACAAGGAGATGGACCATGTGCCATTCATCCTCTGGGCTCTCCTGAAGAAGCAGCACAGCTTAGAGGCACTTGCTCAGTATTTCTAGTTCATTGCCTGCCTCTGGACAGGCTCATGACCTGTCTTAAATTCTCTGAATTTCAATTTCCTTGACTGTGAAATGAAGATGATGATGATGCATATCTGCTCTTACCACCCTCCAAAGATTTACTCAATATTGTGGTGTCACCACAGATATCAGGTCCCAATTCCTAGAGCCTGTAAGTATTACCTTTTTTGGAGAAAGGGTTTTTGCAGATGTGACTAAATTAAGGATCTTGAGATGGAGACTTTCCTGGATTATCTCAGTGGGCCCTGAATGCAGTCTATATTTATATATCCTTATATATATTTATATATCCTTATAAGAGTAAGACAGAGAGAGATGAGCCACACATATGGAACAGTGGGTGATCTAAAGACAGAGAACAGAGAAACTTAAAGATGTGGGGCGTTACGGAATAGACTGATTGTAGCCACAAGCCAAGAAATGCAGATAGTTATCAGAAGCCAGAAGAGGCAAGGAATAGATTCTCCTCTACAGCCTTCAAGGGAGTGTGACCTTTAAGTTCACACCTGCTAACACCTTGATTTCAGGTCAGTGACACTAATGTTAGACCTCTGGCTCCAGGCTGTGACTGACCATGTTTCTGTTTTGTTTTTTTGTTTTTAATTTTTTATATTTATTTATTTAATTTTTGGGTACACTGGGTCTTTATTGTTGGGCGAGGGAATTACTCTCTTGCTGTGGAACATGGGGTCTAGGGTGCATGGGCTTCAGTAGTTGCAGTATATGGGCTTAGTGGCCCCATGGCATTTGAAATCCTCCAGACCAGGAATTGAGCCTATGTCCCCTGCATTGGTAGGAGGATTCTCAACCACTGGACCACCCAGGGAAGTCCCATTTCCATTTATTTAAGCCAAAACGTTTGTGGTAATTTCTTCTAGCAGCCACAGGTTTGCTAATACAACTATCAAGTTTCAAAGTATCTGAAAGTTCTTTGTAAATTATAAACAGATGGTGAGAGAAGAGATATCTGGGGTAAATAGGTATGATCCTGATAGTAGTACACCTATATGTACTACTAGATACCACATTTGGCCCCTGCAATGACAAATTCAGAATCACGTCTGAGTCCTGCTGGACACTAAATGGCGGTATACTAGATACTAAACACTAAACACTGTGAGGCTGCCAGGGCTAACACCATGACAGGTGGCCCGACCTAAGTTTTGGCTTCCCCCGAAATGGTAAGATTCCCTACCCCCATCAGGCCACCTGGAGCCAGCCAATCAACATGTAAGAAAAAGGGAACCTATCAGGGGAAAGCTGAAAAGACCGCGAACGCCCAAGTTTGAAAAAAGCCCGCAAAAGTTTGGACCAATAAAATTGCTTTGCAAACATGTAACCAATCCGCAGCTACCAACTGCTTATGCTCACCCTATAAATTTGTGTAACAGCTTGGGCTCGGGACTCTCTGACCCCGCACCACTGCGTTGGATGTGGCAGGAGCCCTGACTTGAGCCAGCAATAAACTTCCCTTCTTTGCCAGTTGCATTGTCTTGGAGGCCTTCTCTCTTCCCGCTCGGGGATTCGGACATCGGGCATAACAAACACCATTCAGTAACACAGCAGGTTTATCAATAGCAGCATTGAAGGAGTATTTCTCACATCGCTAATTCTTTGTCACTACAGGTATTGGGAGCTCTGTTGGGTCTCCCATGGTGATTCAACATTCCTTCCACTGGCCAGGCCAGACCCATGACCCCATCATCCAACCACAAGGTGGATAGAACATTCAGCCTGGTCTATGTCAAACAAAGATAGACCATGGAACTGGGCACACACAAATGACTGCCACGCTGAAGTCAAGTGTACTTAGGGAATATGTAATCAATAAAAGTAGGAAACTCATAGGTGGTACTTGTGAGATAGGCAAGCTTTGAGAATGTGGCTCTGGTGAGTTAGAAAGGCAGCGTAAGATGGCAAAATAAGTTCTCACTCAAACAAGGTGGTATTTATTTGCAAGGTGACAACGTGTTCTGGTTTGCCTGAGCAGTTCTGCTTTACACGTATATTCTTAGCATAATTATTAATAGTAATTCTTTATACTCTCCAAAGTCTGGATGGAAAATTTTATGATCACCCTTTCTTATCTAGAGCTTCCTTGGTGGCTCAGTAGTAAAGAATCTGCCTGCCAATGCAGGAGATGCAGGTTCGATTCCTGCATTGGAAAATCCCCTGGAGAAGAAAATGGCAACCCACCCCCATATTCTTGCCTGGGAAATCCCATGGACAGAGGAGCTTGGGGACTACAGTCCTTGGGGTCACAAAAGAGTCAGATATGACTTAGCGACTAAACAACAACTTCTTATCTAGTGTGCAAATAATTGAAGCTCTGATCTTTTTGAATGACCTTAATGCATGAACGGCTTCCCTAGTGGCTCGGATGGTAAAGCTTCTGCCAGCAATGTGGGAGACCTGGGTTCGATCCCTGGGTTGGGAAGATCCCCTGGAGAAAGAAATGGCAGCCCACTCCAGTACCCTTGTCTGGAAAATCCCATAGACAGAGGAGCCTGGTAGGCTACAGTCCATGGTGTGGTGTCACAAAGAATCAGGCACAATTGCGTGACTTCACTTTCATTTTTTCTTTTCAATGCATGAATATGTATAAGAATCATACAGGGAGTTTTGCTCAAAGGACAGATTCCTGGGTCACATCTCCAAGAGACTTTGCTCCAGTAGCTGGAATGAGGTCCCTGGAATTTGTGTGCAGAGTTATTATTTATGCAGTTGGTACACAGATCACACTTTAAAGAAATCTACAAAGTCTCCCTTCACATTCAGGCAAAGCTAATCGGATTTTTGCTCATGGGCGTTTCTAAATAAGATATCTCCTAGGAAGGTAAATCATAACTTTTATGATGGTAAGCATACAAACACATGATTTTTTATTGTCCTGACTTCATTGTATTAATTACTTGAAATAGTAAAGATTGTGCATTCTGATTTGTGTGTTTACTTTTCTTGCAGAATTTACTTAGGCATTTATCAAGTGATTCCTCATGATTTAAGTCTCAGACTTACTACAAAGACCAAAAAGAAGGAGGCTTGGGAGTTAGAGGGTAAGGAATTTCTGGAAGCAGTCTAGAATCTTTGCATGCTCGAATTTTAAAGAAATCTCCCTTCTTAAAATAAGATTCTTGGGGCCAATCCCCCTCTATGAAAGAGCAAAGGAAACTTTGTGTTTGAAGCCTCATTCATACCTCCATAGACTTCCCTGGTGGCTCAGATTGTAAAGAATCTGCCAGCAATGCAGAAGACCTGGGTTCGATCCCCAGATGAGAAGATCCCCTGGAAAAGGGAATGGCTTCTCATTCCATTGTTCTTGCCTGGAGAATCCCATGGACAGTGGAGCCTGGTAGGCTACAGTCCATGGGGTTGCAATGAGGTGACTACAACTGAGTGACTAACACTTCATTTCATACCTCTATGTGAATTTATCAGCTGTTTTGGCATATTTAAAGAATGGCAGCTTGGATTAGAGGAGGCTACCTAAACAGCAGTCCTTGAAAGGAGTCAAGAATTTAGTGTCTAAGACTCTGAAGGAAAGAGGGAGGGGGCAATAAAAGGGCACCTACATCCATGAACCAATAATCAAGAGCAAATGTTCCTATTTCATGATTGCGCCTGGGATCCTAGAGGCTACCTGAAAGCCACTATCACTGCCCTTAGAGAGCCTCTCTGAGTTGACATCAGTGGCAAAAAAGTTAATCCTTCCTTCTTCTAGGCCTGGAGGCAGACAACTGAAGACAAAGCTATCACCGAATAAACGGATGTTTACAGCAGCATTATTCATAATAGCCAAAGGGTGGGAACAACCTAATTGTTTATCAGCAGACAAACAGAAACAAAAAGAGACATATCCATATGACAAAATATCATTCAGCCATAAAAGGGAACAAGCTATGGATATAAGCTATAACATGGAAGAACCTTAAAAGCATCACACTCAGTGAAGAAGCCAATCACAAAAGACTATATAGCATAAGATTTTATTCAAATGAATTCCATAATAGAGAAATTCATAGAGACAGAAAAGAGATTAGTGGTTGCTTAGAACTGGAGGGGAGTGGGGTTAAGGGAGTGATAGCTAAAGAATGGACTTCCCTGGTTGCTCAGGCAGTAATGAATCCACCTGCAATGTGAGAGACCTGGGTTCAATCCCTGGGTGGGGAAGATTCCCCGGAGTAGGAAATGGCAACCCACTCCTGTATTCTTGCCTGGAGAATTCCATGGACAGAGGAGTCTGACAGGCTACAGTCCACGGGATCACAAAGAGTTAAGGATTTCTTCTTAAGGTAATGAAAATGCTTTAAAATTTACAGTAGTAATTGTTACCCATCTCTGTGAATATAATAAAGCCTATTGAATTGTACGCTTTAAATGTGTGAATTGTATAGCATGTGAATTAAACCTTAATAAAGCTATTTTAAAAAATAAAGCCAACAGTTACAGTCATCAGGGAACTCCCACAGCCTCCCCAGTGCTAGAGAGTAAGTCACAATTACCTGAATACAGCTCCAGGTTTTTCCCAACCAAGCCTTGATCTTCTCTAGAAAAGAAGAAACTGGTGAGGAAGCAGGGGATGGGACAGTAGTTGAGAAAGAGATACCTTTGCTCATCACTGCCACCCCAACTTGCTTGTTTTTATAATTCTTAGCCACACAGCTTATCACAGGGACTGTCCAAATATATTCTCCATGAATTCTAAGGGCCCGGTATATACCTGTTGTCACTATAAAGGAGTGCTAGCAGAAGAAACTCAGCTTTTTATGATTATTGAATGCCATTGCACCCACATAGACTTTAAGCTGAGAGCTTGTCTATGCTTGTCTACAATGCATCTCACTCTCTGTAAAACATTAGAAAATGAAGATTCATTTCCTACTATGTTTAACCCAACACTACCAGAAATGAACTCATCATCTTCTCTTGCAAACCAGTGTTCCTCATCCTGTAATCTTTATCTGCACTGGCTCAGTTAGTTGCCCAAGCCAGAAACTAGGCATCATCCTGGATTCTATCCTCTCTCACCACCCTCATCCAAATGATCATCATGTCCTATCAACTATCAAACCCTTCCATCTCTGTGCATTAACTTTGCCACTGACTATCCTCCAGGTGAGGCCACCATCTTCTCTCACCTGGATTGCTGCAAAGCCTCCCAGGTGGTTCTGTTTGCTCCTATTCATTCTTCTGGTGGCTCAGATGGTAAAGAATTCACCTGAATGCAGAAGATGTGGGTTCAATCCCTGCGTTTGGAAGATCCCTGGAGGAGGGGATGGCAACCCACTCGTTTTCTTGCCTAGAGAATCCCATGGACAGAGGAGCTCAGGAGGCTACAGTCCATGAGGTTGTGAAGAACTGGACACAACTGAGCAACTATGTGATGACTATGTGATGATGATGATTCTTCCCCAGGAGCCAGTTATAAAACACAAACTAAACCATTTTTCTTTCTACCTCACTTCCCTTTAATTGTCTCCAGACTCAAGTCCAGTTATCTGAACATGGCTTCTGAGGCTCTTCCTGATTTCTCTAGCCTCAGCCTTCACCAGTCCTCTATGTTTTTCATTATCCTCACGTCCACATTTCTGACTGTCAAGTTTGTCCAATACTCCATGCCCTCTCTAGTCTATAGGCCTTCCCAGATACCATTCACTTTCTCCTGAACACACATGCCTACTTCCATTCTGAGCCTTCTAAACTCTGCACTCTAGTCTAAGTTCAAATTATCCTTTCCTCAGCTTAATGTCACTTTCTCTTACAAGCCTTCTCAGAAATCCCTCCACACCTGGACCCCGGGCTACATTTTTTGGCTTTGTTATATGTTTAGGAAAGTGTCAATTATTACTCAATATTACAATTGATTGCTCACTTATCTGTCTTCACCTGTAATCAGTTCAGTTCAGTTGCTCAGTTGTGTCCAACTCTTGGCAACCCCATGGACTACAGAACGCCAGGCCTCCCTTTCCCTCAACAACTCTCAGAGCTTATTCAAACTCATGTCCTTCGATTCGGTGATGCCATCCAACTATCTCATCCTCTGTCATCCCCTTCTCCTCCCACCTTCAATCTTTCGCAGCCTCAGGGTCTTTTCCAACCAGTCAGTTCTTCCCATCAGGTCGCCAAAGTATTGGAGTTTCAGCTTCAGCCGCAGTCTTTCCAATGAACATTCAGGACTGGTTTCCTTTAGGATAAACTAGTTGGATCTTCTTGCAGTTCAAGGGATTCTCAAGAGCCTTCTCCAACACTGTAGTTCAAAAGCATCAATTCTTCGGCTCTCAGTTTGGTTTTGTTTTTTTTAATTGTCCAACTGTCACATCCATATATCACTACCAGAAAAACCATAGCTTTCGATAGATGGACCTTTGTTAACAAAATAATGTCTCTGCTTTTTAATATGCTATCTAGGCTGGTCATAGCTTTTCTTCCAAGGAGTAAGTGTCTTTTAATTTCATGACAGCAGTCAGCATCTGCAGTGATGTTGGAGCCCAAGAAAATAAAGTCTCTCTGTTTCCATTGTTTCCCCATCTATTTGCCATGAAGTGATGGTACCAGATGCCATGATCTTAGGTTTCTGAATGCTGAGCCTTAAGCCAACTTTTTCACTGTCCTCTTTTACTTTCATCAAGAGGCTCTTTAGTTGTTCTTCACTTTCTGCCATAAGGGTGGTGTCATCTGCATATCTGAAGTTATTGATATTTCTCCCAGCAATCTTGATTCCAGCTTGTGCTTCATCAAGCCTGGCATTTCACATGATATAATCTGCATATAAGTTAAATAAGCAGGGTGACGATATACAGCCTTGACATACTCCTTTCCTGATTTGGAACCAGTCTGTTGTCCCATGTCCAATTCTGATTATTGCTTCTTGACCTGCATACAGATTTCTCAGGAGGCAGAAGAGGTGGTCTGATATTCCAGTCTCTTTAAGAATTTTCCACAGTTCATTTTGATCCACACAGTCAAAGGCTTTAGCATAGTCAATAAAGCAGAAGTAAGTATTTTTCTGGAACTGTCTTACTTTTTTGATGATCCAAGGGACACTGGCAATTTTGATCCCTTGTTCCTCTGCATCTTCTAAATCCAGATGGAACATCCAGAAGTTCACAGTTCACATACTGTTGGAGCCTGGCTTGGAGAATTTTAAGCATTACTTTGCTAGCGTGTGAGATGTGTGAAATTGTGTGGCATTGGAGGATTCTTTGGCATTGCCTTTCTTTGAGATCAGAATGAAAACTAACCTTTTGCAATCCTGTGGCCACTGCTGAGTTTTCCAAATTGGCTGGCATATTGAGTGCAGCACTTTCACAGCATCATCTTTTAGGATTTGAAATAGCTCTACTGGAATTCTATCACCTACACTAGCTTTGTTCCTAGTGATGCTTCCTAATGCCCACTTGACTTTGCATTCCAGGGTGTCTGGCTCTAGGTGAATGGTCACACCATTGTGGTTATCTGGGTCATGAAGATCTTTTTCTGCACATTTCTTCTGTGTATTCTTGCCACCTCTTCTTAATATCTTCTGCTTCTGTTAGGCCCATACCATTTCTGTCCTTTATTGAGCCCATATTTGCATGAAATATTCTCTTGGTATCTCTAATTTTCTTGAAGAGATTTCTAGTCTTTCCTATTCTATTGTTACTCTCTATTTCTTTGCATTGATCACTGAGGAAGGCTTTCTTATCTCTCCTTGCTTTTCTTTGAAACTCTGCATCCAGATGGGTATATCTTTCCATTTACCATTTACCTTTAGCTTCTCTTTTCTCAACTATGTGTAAGGCTTCCTCAGACAACCATTTTGCCTTTATACATTTCCTTTTCTTGGAGATGGTCTTGATCACTGCCTCCCATACAATGTCACGAACCCCTGTCCATAGTTCATCAGGCACTCTATCAGATCTAATCCCTTCGATCTATTTCTCACTTCCACTGAATAATCATAAGGGATTTGAGTCAGGCCATACCTGAATGGTCTAGTGGTTTTCCCTGCTTTCTTCAATTTAAATCTGATTTTGGCAATAGGGAGTTCATGATCTGAGCCATAGTCAGCTCCTGGTCTTGTTTTTGCTGACTGTATAGAGCTTCTCCATCTTTGGCTGCAAAAAATATAATCAACCTGATTTCGGTGTTGACCATCTGGTGAAGTACATGTGCATAGTCTCCTCTTATGTTGTTGGAACAGGGTGTTTGCTATGACCAGTGTTTTTTTGTTGTTGTTGTTGTTGTTTAATTTATTTTAACCAGTGTCCTCTTGGCAAAACTCTATTAGCCTTTGCCCTGCTTCATTCTGTCCTCCAAGGCCAAATTTGCCTGTTACTCCAGGTATCTCTTGACTTCCTACTTTTGCATTCCAGTCTTCTATAATGAAAAGGACATCTTTTGGGGGTGTTAGTTCTAGAAGGTCTTGTAGGTCTTTATAGAACCATCAGCTTCTTCAGCATTACTGATCAGGGCATAGACTTGGATTACTGTGATTACTGTGATATTGAATGGTTTGCCTTGGAAAGGAACAGAGATCATTCTGTTGTTTTTGAGATTGCATTCAAGTAATGCATTTCAAACTCTTTTGTTGACTATGATGACTGCTCCATTTCTTCTAAGGGATTCTTGCCCACAGAAGTAGTAGATATAATTGTCATCTGAGTTGAATTCACCCATTCCAGTCCATTTTAGTTTGCTGATTCCTAAAATGTCAATGTTCACTCTTGCCATCTCCTTTTTGGCCACTTCCAATTTGCCTTGATTCATGGACTTAACATTCCAGGTTCCTATGCAATATTGCTCTTTACAGCAATGGACTTTACTTCCATCACCAGTCACACCCAAAACTGGGTGTTATTTTTGCTTTGGATCTGTCTCTTCATTCTTTGTGGAGTTATGTCTCCATTCTTCTTCAGTGGCAGGTTGGGCACCTGCTGACCTGGGGAGTTCATCTTTCAGTGGCTTATCTTTTTGCCTTTTCATGTTGTTCAGGGGGTTCTCAGGGCAAGAATACTGAAGTGGTTTGCCATTCCCTTCTCCAGTGGACCATGTTTTGTCAGAACTCTCTACCATGACCCATCTGTCTTGGGTGGCCCTACATGGCATGGCTCATAGTTTCATTGAGTTAGACAAGGCTGTGATTCATGTGATCAGGCTGGTTAGTTTTTGTGATTGTGGTTTTCATTCTGCCTACCCTCTGATGGAGAAGGATAAGAGGCTTATGGAAGCTTCCTAATGGGAGAGACTGACTGAGGGGGAAACTGGGTCTTATTCTGATGGGTGGGGCCATGCTCAATAAATCTCTAGTCCAATTTTTCTGTTGATGGGCAGGGCTGTGTTCCCTCCCTGTTGTTTGACCTGAGGCCAAACTGTGGTAGAGGTAATGAAGATAATGGCGACCTCCTTAAGAAGGTCCCATGCATGCACTGCCACACTCAGTGCCCCCAACCCTGTAACAAGTCACCTCTGACCCACGCCTCTGCTGGAGACTCCTGGACACGCACGGGTAAGTCTGTGTCAGCCTATTCAGTCACTGCTCCTTTCTCCCAGGTCCTGGTGTGCACGAGGTTTTGTTTGTGCCCTCCAAGAATGTGTTTCCCCAGTGCTGTGTAGCTTCTGGCAGTTCTCTGGTGGGGTTAATGGCAACCTCCTCCAAAAGAGCTTGTGCCATACCCAGGCCTGCTGCATCCAGAACCCCTGCCCCTGCGCAGGTCACTGCCGAACCATACCTCCACAGGAGACCCTCAGACACAGTTCTGGCTCAGTCTCTGTGGGGTCTCTGGGTCCCGGTGCACACGAGGTTTGTTTGAGCCCTCTGAACATCTCTGGTGGGTATGACATTTGATTCAAAATGTGATTTTGCTCCTTCTACTTGTAATATATAATCCAAAACAAGGAAATGAATTGACTTAAGAACCTAGCATATCATAGGCACTCCATAAAAGATAAGACTATCAAGAGTCTTGATTAAGGTAGGTTGGTGCCTGTCCATACAATGCTATAAAATGCAGAATATCTATTACATTAGCTACATTCACAATCACCACTAACACAATGACTGGATAACAGATGAAATATTTTGTATAGAGAGAAACAGTCTATTTTAATTTAATTTTCATTGAGGTATAATTGGCATATACCATTATATTAGTTTCAGGTTTAAAACTTAATAATTCAGTATTTATATATATTGCAAAACGATCACCACAATAATTCTAGTTAACATCTGTCATCATACACAGTTACTGATTCTTCTGTGTGCGTGTGATGAGAAGTCTTAATATTTATTCTCTTAGCAACTTTCACATGTACAGTACAGTATTATTAATTATAGTAGCCATGCTTTATAATAAATATTCATGAAAGTGAAAGTGGCTTCCTAGGTGGCACTAGCGGTAAAGAATCAGCCTAACACACACAAACATTGCAGGCAGATTCTTTACCATCTGAGCCACCAGGGAACTTATTTACTTTATAACTGAAAGTTTACATTTTGATCACCTCCACCCATTTTGTCCACAGGCCTACACCACACGTCAGGCAACCTCCAATCTGTTCGCTGTATGTATGAAATTTTTTTGTTTGTTTTAGATTCCACATTTAAGTTGAGATCATATGGTATCTTTCCTTGTCTGACTTATTTCACTTAGCAGAATAACCTCAAGGTCCATCCATGTCACTGCAAATGACAAGATTTCATTCTGTTATACTCTTGTAAAGTTTAGTTACACGTATGTGATTATAAACCTCTCACAAAAATGCATGTTCTGAATGTACTCAATATCCATTTTACAATAAAAGCATCCAGGGTTGTTAAATAGTCCGATAGAGTTTTTGCCTTGATGATATCATCAAGATTGTGTGGCAAATTTCAAGGAGGGAAAAATCCTCTCATTGATTTGTTGTATGTGTGTATTTTAAAACGCAGGCCTGACTGACACTGAAGGGTGGTGCACTAACATTTTTTGGGGAACAATAAGGGATCTTTCCCAGACACAGTGCTGAGTTACTTATTACTGTATTGAGTTTCCAGGCACATTGCTCCTTGGTGATTTCTGGCTCTTAACATATTGACTTTCTGCTTGAGCCGGGGCTTTCAGAATTCCTCTTCGCCTAGCACCATACCAGATTACTTCATTTTATGCATTTCTACCTTCTATAATACTTCCAATGAGAGGACAACCCGGCCACTGTGCACCTTCTGAGAGACCCTATCTCCCGAACAGTGTGTTCTTTGCAAAGAAAAACAAGCATACGGTGACATCCAGTCAGTATAAAATCTGTACTAAACAATTGACACTGTACATTTTCTGGAAACTGAGCTAGTTTGTTTATTGCCCCCCTTTTGGGCATGGATAGCAGGCAGATAAATGACAGAGGGGAAAGCCAGCATCTCTGAATTGCACAGATGTGTGGGTGCAGAGCTGGCTCTTTCCCTTGTTAGCTGTTTGCACTTGCACAGATGATGGTCTGAGTCTCAGTTTCCTTATCTCCAAAATGACTGCAACGATATTTACCAAATATGGTTCTCTACTAATTTTAAAACTTAGCTTCGGTGAAAAAATCTAGCAAGAGTGAGAGTCTACTGATATTTATGAAAAGTTATCTGCGTGCATCCCCTACCTCTCAACCACTCAAATGTGGGGAAATTAAATGGGCATTCAACATGCATGTCTGAATGTACTAAATGGCTTTTCTGCCTCTCACTCTCTTTTCTCAGTTCCCAACTATGCATTATTACAGTGAACAGGTCAAGTTTTCTAAAACCACGATGTGCCTGTGCCTGTGTGCCAAGTTGCTCAGTCATGTCCGACTCTGTGACCCTATGGGCAGTGCCTACCAGATTCCTTGCTCCATGGAATTCTCCAGGCAAGAATACTGAAGTGGGTAGCCATTCCCTTCTCCAGGAGATCTTCCCGACCCAGGGATCAAACCCATGTCTCTTACATCTCTTGCATTGGCAGGCAAATTCTTTAACACTAGTGCCACTTTGGAAGCACCAACCATCACCTAATGTGGTAAA
Organism: Muntiacus reevesi; assembly: GCF_963930625.1. NCBI lineage: Eukaryota > Metazoa > Chordata > Mammalia > Artiodactyla > Cervidae > Muntiacus > Muntiacus reevesi. The sequence goes on along the minus strand of NC_089249.1, from coordinate 121,197,811 downwards.
CAAACAGTGACTTAAAGTGCTATCCCACCACGCATCTGATAAACTGCAGGTAACAAGAGGAGCATTCAGATAAGTTTTGGCTTAATTTAAGCAGAAAGCGACAGACAGATCTTGTAAATGGCTGCCATATTTAAAGGAAACTATAAAAGCTCAGGAAAACGAACCTCAGGAAATCCTTCTAAGATATTAGATGTCTATGAGGTACAATTATCGAAACCACACAGAAACGTGAGTGATATATATCATACATTCTACTACTTAAGTACATATATTTCAGCCCTCAAATTTTTTAAAACCAAAATAAAATATGCCTTTGTTTTAGAGTTATCCAGACATAAACTGCTTGTACAGACATAAACAGACGCACAAAAAAAGCAGTAAAGATAGTTTTCTAATTTGTTTTAATGCCTTGAATTCAAGTTACAGGTTAGACATTTTGAATTGCTAATTGACTGGTTTTCTTGGCAATGTGCCTTAGTATTATTGTTCAGGCTTTAGTCATATCAGTGGCAATTAATTTTCCTTTTTTTTTTTCCCCTTTGCTTTATCTGTGGAGTGAAAAGTTCATCTATTAGAATTTCCCTTTAAGTCCTGGTAAGTCAAACCATTGTTTTAGGAAAGTATGAGTGCTGTTGGATTTCTCTCTCATGTGGCAATGTTAAATAAGCTTCCATCTTTTACAAATACTTAACCCTTTGAAAACTGAAAGTGTTAGTCATTCAGTCGTGCCTAACTCTTTGCAACCCCATGGGATTGCCAGGCTCTTCTTGTCCATGGCATTCTCCAGGCAAGAATACTGGAATGGGTTGCTATTCCCTACTTCAGGGGATCTTCCTCACCCATGGATCATACCTGGGAGTTCCATATTACAGGCAGATTCTTTACTATCTAAGCCACTGGAGAAGCCCCTTATTTTATGTTAAGGGGTTTTGTTTAAAAAAAAAAAAAAAAAAACAACTTTGGAATCAATCAAAAATCTCTCACTGACCAAAAAAAGAATGATAGAGAATAATCCTTTTGCAACTTCTAATGAAAATAAAAGCTAGATCTAAGTAATGATCCTCTATAGCTGAATGGGAAATTTGACAATAATGGACCAGTCCAACAACATCTAAATCCATTGATCAATCTTAACATCACTCAAAAAGAGGCAAGTGGACAGTATGTGTCTCCTGACATGATGCAATAGAATGTTCCCCTATGAAGTGTTGCTGCCAAAAAAAACTAACCCAAATCTCCTTTGGATTATTTTGAATCAAATTCCAGATTTACAGAAATAGAAGTTGTGGGTATATAACAGAGAAACATGTTATGTGACATTATAGGATTCAATCAGCACATCAATAATATGAGTAGCTCTATGGTGTAAAATGGTCTTCTCTGGTAGCTCAGCTGGTAAATGATCTAAGCGATGCAGGAGATCCCAGATCAATTCCTGGATCAGTAAGATTCCCTGGAGAAGGGATAGGTTACCCATTCCAGTATTCTTGGGCTTCCCTGTTGGCTCAGACAGTAAAGAATCTGCCTGCAATGCAGGATACCTGAGTTCGATCCCTGGGTTGGGAAGATTCCCTGGAGAAGGGAATGTCTACCCACTCCAGTATTCTGGCCTGGAGAATTCCATGGACTGTCAGGATGCATTTAACAGGAGGCTTCCTATGTGCTGTTTTGGATCTGTCAGGAAACCTTTGGCCCTTATTAATTCCTGAATATTCAGGAATTAAGAGGAGAGGCACCCCTTTCCAGGGGCTGAGGAATCCAGGCATTTCCTTTGTTAGTTTCTCATTGTGGTGTTAATTACCTTCTTCTCTTGTTAACAGGGATCACCTTGTGTTTTGTAAGTCTAGAATTTTAATCATTATCTTTGCTGAGAATAACTACCTTGTAAGACAGTATATATGTCCACGCCATGTTGATTAAAACACCTTTGCTCCATCAGAACTTTGGTTCCCATGTCTTTCTTTCTTTCTCTCTTTCTCTCTCTCTCTCTATCTTTCTATTTCTGGCTGATTCCCTGGAGTGCAGAAGCTGGCTGCATAACCCAGGGAATATTAGCCTCTTTACTTCTTCCACTCTATCATCATCGACTCTAGACCACCAGGTTCTGGTCCATTAAAGGACCAACAGTGGACCATATAGTCCGTGGGGGTCACAAAGAGTCGAACACAACTGAGCGACTTTCACTTTCATTTATAAGACAAACGATCCCGTCGCTTCAACATGTAAACTGAAATGTTAAAAAAGTAAGAGGTTAGATCTAAAGTTACTAAAGAAAATCAATTACATGTGTTGTCTGGACCTAGTTTGGATTCTGATTTGAACAAATGATATAATTAAGTAAATTTTAGTATTGACTGAATAGTTAGTGATTATAAGAAATTGTGTTTTACGCATGTTGATGGTATCATAGTCACATTATAAAATGAGTATGTACCTTTTAGGGACATACATATTGAGATGTTTTCAGATGAAATGATGCATCTAGAATTTGATTCAAAATAATCCAAAGGAGTTTGGGAGAGGGAGGTAGAGATGAAACAAGCTTGTCATTTGTTAATGATAGCTGAAGCCAGATGACAGGTACATGAAGTGTTTTATACTCTTCTCTGTACTTTCCTACATGTTTGAAATTCCCATAATAAAATGGGTAACAGAATAGAAAGAAGCCTGTACCTAGGAATATAAGAAATGGTTTTCCTCTTACTCTCTGTCCCTCTCCAAAGCATCCCAAGTCTCCAAATCCAAACACCCACGTAATTATAACATATTGTTTAGCTAAAATCACTAAGACAGACCTAAAATGAAACTGGAGTCCTGTCATTTATAGAAATATTTCTTATTCTCTAGTGCACCCCTCCAGTACTTCCCCATATTCCATAAGGAGATAAATGGATCATACACAAGATGTCAAAAAAAAAAATTGCCTTCCTTTGCAATCACTTCCAACTTCCACTCAGAACAAAAATCCAAGTGAGTGCTAAAAGGGAAATGTCTTGTGACAAGGTCAAACAAGACTGATGAGAAATATGGCTTGTGATGAAAAATGAACAGGTGCATGTTATATTGGCATGATAAATGTGGCAAAGCCAGATGTGGAATCCCATATAACATTATTCTAAACGTTTTAAAGTATATCTTTCTCCAAAGAAGCTTTTTTTTTCTCACTCCTATTCTTATCATTCTGATGGCAACTTCTCTAAGTCTCTTGGGGACCAGGACAGAAGAGTTTGCAGAGATTCAGTTTTTTTTTTTCCAGGAAATGTATAGAATCCTGCATCATAACACTTGTTCAAGTGAGGAAGTCTGTGCGTTAGGAGTGAAGAGGCAAAGGTAGGACAAACACCACCCTAGGCTTCTCTGTAGGACTCAGGAGCTTGTGACCAACTGACTAAGAGAATCACAAAGCTGGCTTCACCCTCACCAGAAATATGGACCCAGAGCAACTTAATCAAGGTTGAGGAATTGCATTTGCTTTAGCTTTGCTTGGGTGTTTTTTGATTTTTTTTTTTTTTTTTGCCATGCATACCTGTCCTCACTTCCAGGAAATGCCGGAGTGATGTGAAGAATGGACTAAAAGGTATGAAGTGGCTCTCAGTCTTGCCTGCAAGCCTGCAGTGCAGAGCAATGAATAGACTGACAGGCCATCTCAGGTAAACAATGTGTTCCATCGTCCTTTATACCCTCAGTTCCCAGCAGAGTACCTGGCATCGTTTAGTTGCTAAGTCATGTCCAACTCTTTGCAACACAATGGACAATAGCCCGCCAGGCTCCTCTGTTCATGGGATTTTCCAGGCAAGAATACTGGAGTGGGTGGTCATTTACTTATCCAGGGGATCTTTCCAACCCAGGGATCAAACCCAGGTCTCCTGCATTGCAAGCAGATTCTTTACCATGAGTCATCTGGCATATTGTTACCCAATAAATGATAGAAAAAGGGAAATCAGAAGGGAGTAGGAGTGCTGGACCACATCTATGAATAAATTGGCAGGAACATGTTTGTCCTAGGTATCCATGCCCCAGATGTTCAGACTGTGCATTCAATTGCTCAGTGAGTCCACCTAATCAAATTCTGCTATCATTCTTTCTCTTCTCTCACCTCTCACCTGAAGTATAACATTTCATTGGCTTTTGTGATGATTAATTTTTTGTGTCAATGTGGCAAAGCTGTGGTAGCCAGTTGTCAGATTGAAGATCAGTCTGGGTGTTGCAGTGAAGGCACTTTTTGGATGATACTAACATTTCTATCAGTTCAGTTCAGTTCAGTCACTCTGTCATGTCCAACTCTTTGTGACCCCATGGACTGCAGCACACCAGGCTTCCCTGTCCATCACCAACTCCCGGAGCTTGCTCAAACTCACGTCCATCAAGACAGTGATGCCATTCAACCATCTCATCCTTTGTCATCCCCTTCTCCTCCTGCCTTCAAACTTTCCCAGCATCAGGCTCTTTCCAATGAGTCGGTTCTTTCCATCAGGTGGCCAAAGTATTGGAGCTTCAGCTTCAGCATCAGTTCTTCCAATGAATATTCAGAATGGATTTCCTTTAGGATTGACTGGTTTGATATCCCTGCAGTCTAAGGGATTTTCAGAGTCTTCTCCAACACCACAGTTCAAAAGTATCAATTCTTTAGTGCTTAACTTTCTTTATGGTCCAACTCTCATATCCGACATGACTACTGGAAAAACCATAGCTTTGACTAGACAGACCTCTGTCGGCAAAGTAATGTCTCTGCTTTTAAATCTGCAGTCTAGGTTTGTCATAGCTTTTCTTCCAAGGAGCATGCGTCTTTTAATTTCATGGCTGCAGTCACCATCTATCAGTATGATTTGATAAACAGAATAACTTCCACAGTGTCAGTGGACTTCATAAAATCAGTTGAAGGTCTGAAGAGATAAAAGACTGAGGTGCCCCAGAAAGAAGGAACTTTGCCTCCAGACTGTGTTTGGATTTAAGCTGTAACATCAACTCTTCTCTGAATCTCCAACTTGCTGGCCTATCCTCCACACACATGTGCACACACATACACACACACACACATCTATTGGTTGTGTTTCTTTGGAGAACCCTAATATAGCCCTTAATTGATCTCCTGCGCTAGGCCCCTTCCTCATTCTGTTTCACTCCATCATTTCCACAATCCAAAGTGAGCTCTATAAATCCAATCTGATAACACTGTTGCCCCAGGAAGTACCCATCAGTGGCCCTCTGTCTGCTCCACAGATTATACCATCCTTCCCTGTGTAAACCAAATGTCATTTCTTTTTCTGAGGTTCCCAAACAGGCCTTACATGAGTCAAGTTCAGCACTTATCACCCAGGATTGTGACACTGTATTTGCTGACTTGAGCACCTTTCTCCTCACCACATCTCCATATGTTACAGATGATCTCTGCCAATCAAAGCTCACAGGAAAAACTAAGAGAGTCTACTTAAATGTAGGCTCAGATTGTTCATCAGCAAATGAGCCTAACACAAATGCCCTCAGTGTTTGAGAATATTAGATTGTTATCTTTAAGGAGAAAAAAGAAAATTAAGCTGACTGAAGTAATATTGAGGAAATCTTGCAATATTAAATTTTAAAAAGATCCTGCTAGGATTCATTTTAATCAAGACCTACCAGCCATGTGTTCAAGCTTGTGTCCTTGTCATGTTTGTCGGTACTGATAGATTTAGAATCTATCAGCTAGTAAATTAGCCGGATGTCCAGAGCAGCTCTTCAAGACTCAGACAAAGTCCGTGGCACAGGCATATTTCAGGCAGAGACAGGCTTGCTCCGGTTCATGGCCCAGGAAAGGATACACTCAAAGAGTAGAGATCTGAGACACAGCCTTTCACTGAAGCTAGTCAAAGTTCAATAGGCAGAGCAGGCCCCAAATGGTCCCAGCTGTGGATAAAGGGATGACAGAAATGTGTAAGAATTAACCAGCAGAATATTGTCACTACTCTCCAATACAATAAAACACAAAATTTCCAGAATCTTCTTACTCTAATCCTCTCTTCAAACTGTTACAGAGAAATTGCTTCTCACAGCAAACTACTTACCTACACACATACCTTTAATGAATTACTGCTAATTACATAATAAACTTCATTGTTTTCAACCTGATATTTTAGACTGTACACTCTTTTTCTCTTCTCATCAGATTTATCCAAATTTATTTCCTCAGCCCCAATTAAAGCTCTTCTTTAAGATCTACCACTGCAAAATCAAGCTCTTCCACTTCTCCAGCCAGTGCTGCTTTGCCTTATCTTTGAAAATGTTGCATTCTTTTTGCAATGATGCATAAACACATGCTGCTGGGCAGTGTTTCACTGCTGGTGTATGCATAGCATGCCTTAAATAATATCTCAACCCTAAATTCCTTGGGCAATGATCTTAAGTAAAAAGAAGACTGCCTTAGTCATCTATCTATGCCACCTTTGCCAGTTATTGATGTTGTCTTGAACAATTTATTTATCTACTCTGAAACATTTTAGTCATGTGGAAATCACATGCCTATGCTGAATACCTTTCAGAGTTATTGAAAATAAGATTTTTTTTTAAGTGCTAAAGTACTTTATTAATTAAAAAAAATTCCATGCACTTCTGTGAGATATCAGTATTAGCAACGTGTGCATGCATATATTGGAATAGGAAATGGCAACCCACTCCAGTATTCTTGCCTGGATAATCCCATGGACAGAGGGTCCTGGTGCGCTAGTGTCTGAGGTTGCAGGATAAATGAGCACATACATAAATGTATTTTTGTATACACTTATACATACATTTATTTATGCACAATATGTTAATATTACTATGTAGCAAACTAACTGGAAGCTAATATTAGACTGAGCTTACACTTATTGTTCTATTTTTTCAGTTTAATAGCTTGGGAACATCAGTATCTAAAGGTTTGAGTATGAGAAAGTCAGAGGCTTACACTTGACCTGTCAAAAACAGTTCTTACTATATGTTTGATGAATAAAGCAATACAAATGAAAAGGAGTTTAATTTATTACAGTTATGTATAATATCCTGAAACCATAAATACCACCGACAAACTGGTAAGTTCTAAACCACACTGCAGACTCCACAAAGTACTGTGGTCTAATTATCTAAGAAACTAACATCATGTACCACTTAGCACTAACACCCACTATTGCTGTTAGAAGTAGAGAAGTGAAATTACTACGGTTCTCACTTTCTTGAGAGAACAATGACAGATAATGTGTTAGATTCAAAGTGGAAAATTGTATCAGTAGATCAGGTTGTCCTCTGGGAGAAAGGCTGACAAAGCATAGTGTCAACGTGGCTTTCACCTCCAGACTCAGATTAAAGGTCAATCACATAGAAGTTGTGTTCAACATCATCTATGGCAGTGGGACTGGACGCTGCCACACATGACACATATAGCTTCTTCAGCGTCTCATCAGAATCCCCCCTTGTGCCATAATTCACTTCAAATATAAAGTTGAAAATGGCAGCAACATGGCCCTAGAGTCATACAGTCTGATCTCATTTAAGTCACTGTAACTAGAAATAAGACCCATTGTCCTAGACATATGCAGAAAGATGGATGCACACCAGAGAACCTCAAACAATTCTAAAGAGAAAGTGAGGGATGTTAGAAGTCCTAATGTCTCCCAGCTAACCCTCCCCCCGCCCATGAAATAAATATTTGTTGAAGGCCTATTGTTTAACAGGTAATAGGCTAAAGGCTGGGCAAAAAATAATTCAGATATAGTCATGTCTTTGAGAAGATCTCAGTCTAGAAAGACAGACATAAATGCTAGCCAAAAAAATTTTATTTAAAAACTAAATATTAGATAGAGAGAGGGGTTCCCAGAAATGCAGAAGGCTGAGTTAGGACACATAGCAGTGGTAACCCAGAGGTGTTGTTTCAGACTGCTGTTGTTGTTTAGTCATTTAATCATGTCCAAATTTTGTGACCCTATGGACTGTAGCCCATCAAGCTCCTCTGTCCATGGGATTTCCCGTGGAAGATGACTGGAGTGGGTTGTCATTTTCTCCTCCAGGGAATCTTCCACACCCAGGGCTTGAACCTGCAGCTCCTGCATTGCAGGCAGATTCTGTATGCTGAGCCACCAGGGAAGGCCTGCTAGCTCAGACTGGCCAAGGGCAACACCTTCCTGAGAATAGCAGCTTCCAAGGTCTCCATGAGCCTCCCTAGGGGGATACTACAATCAGAGAGTCGTGTAACTTAAAACCACCTGGTTACACAAAGACTTCACAGTTGAATTTAGTGAGCACCTACTGAATGCCAAGCACCACGCTGGCCATGTCTGCTAATGCTTGTCTGCCTTTTCTAGTTTACAGACTCAATTGCCAGGGTTAAGGATCAGTCATGGAAAATAACTGTGAATAAATAACTAGGTACAATAAATGATTATGACAAAATATAATGGATTTAATATTCATACCAAGACTCAAGGAATGGGAATTATTAACTCCACTCTAGAGATGGAGAAGGAAATGGCAATCTACTCCAGGGTTCTTGCCTGGAGAATCCCAGGGACGGGAGATCCTGGTGGGCTGCCATCTATGGGGTCGCACAGAGTAGGACACGACTGAAGCGACTTAGCAGCAGCCGCAGAGATGAGAAGACCGTAGCTCACTGGGTAAAGTGACTGACTAAAGCCACTCCAGTTAATAGCAAAGCTAGAACTTTGTTCAGCAGGTCTCGGCTCAAGTTCAATGTTTCAAGAGTACCGTGGTGCACAGCAAACACGTCAGCAACTCCTTTTGTGCTTTCTCCCTGAAACTGTGTGCTAATGTTGGTATATTTGTCAATTCAAGCTGCCATAACAAAAGAGCATAGGCTATGTGCCTTACACAGCAGACATTTATTTTTTATTGTACTGGAGCATGAGAAATCCACATCAAGGTGCCAGCCTATACAGACTCTGTGAGAGGACTCTCCCTGGCTTACAGATGGTCTCCTTCTCTCTGTATTCTCACATGATGCAGTGAAAGATCTTTTTGTCTTCGTATAAGATCACAGTCCTATCAGATTAGGGTCCTACTGATATGACCTAATTTAACTTTAATTATTCCCTGAAACTTTATCTCCAGATTCGATGGCACTGGGGATCAGGGCTTAAACATATGATTTGGAGCAGGGGCCACAAGTCAGTTCATAGTAATTAGCCCCTTGGGAATCATGAAGCTCCTTTAAAACCAGCTTGTCCTTCTCAGGGACAGTCTTTCTTCAGTTCTGACTTTCTCTCTCTTTTCCATCAAAGCTCCTCTCCCACGATAATTCTGCCATGCTTCTGTACTCATAAAGCCCACACTTGGACTACCATCTTCTAAAAATATTTATGAGAATTTGATGGCAAGCTGAACAGATATATTTTTGTCCTACAGCTACTTAAATCCCAAATACACTTATGGTCAAAGAAAAAATAACAAAAGTGGGAGGCCATAAGATGAGAGATTTTCAAATGTCTTGGAAGCTGAAAACTTTGAAACAAAGTGGAGGAAGCCACAATTCCTTGATGTGAAGGTACAGCAAAGAGGCAGTCAAACTGCCTGGCCAAATCCTTCTGAGGCTTGAGGCACAGAGGATAGTATCATGGCGGGGTGGGCAGGAGGAAGAAGAGGGGTGGAGAATGGGAGTTAATTTGGAATGGAACCACTCTGAACTCACCTCCTCATCCAAAATTATTCAAAGCCATATAATAAAACTCGAGGGATATTCTCTAAATAAATTGAACAAGTAATTTGAAAAGCCTTAGGGTGGTGACATGAGCTCCAGTGCCTCAAATAAAATCCTTGGTCATCCTGGCACTCAGGCTCCCTCCCTCAGATGGCTGGTCAGTTGACAATCTCTGACCATACACACATAGACTCCAGGCAGCCTCTCTGAAGCCTTATTCTTAAATATGAATGGAAAGCCAAGATATTTGAGAAAAGCCAGAAATATGACAGAGAAATAACAACATAATAAGAATGGAAGAAAATAAAAAGAGCAAACAGAGTTAATTTGGAATTAAAAAGAAGTTTCATTATATCTTAGTTTTTATCCTCAGAAATTTGCCATCATGATTTTCAAGAATACATTACATTTGTACACAAAAATAGATATCTTTGAAAAAAGTATGAGGATAAGTTGATTATCAAAATAAAACAGTCCATAGAATAATGGATAAGGAAATCTTACAGTTGATGAAACAAAAAGACAAGTGTCCCCAAAACACTGCTTTATTTTCTCTATATAGTGACATTTTTCTGAAATCAGACTATTTGTCTACTTCCCTATTTTTTGTGTTACTCTCTATTTTCTGGGTGAAAATATAAAGTGCCCAATGAGTATTTTTGGAGTTAAAAATAAATGAAAAACCAAGGAGACAATATGATAAAATATAAGCGATGTAAGATTCATGGTATATTTAATATGCAATTAATAAGAATTCCAGAAAGAGGTATAAGAGAAAGAAGAGGGCAAGAAATTTTCAATGAAAAAAAATAAAAAGCATTTCTCAGAGTTAGAAAAATGAATCTTCCAATTTAAAGGACTTAGTGATAATGACCAGTGTGAATGACAAGGAGACCCATTCTTAGACAATGTATTGTTAAATTTCAGAATATAAACAATAAAGAGACTATCCTAAGCAACCATAGGACTGGAGTGGAGATCAGAGGAGAAAGTACGTTGATAAAGAAGCCCCAATCAGGCTGACATCTGACTTTTCATCAGCAATATTGGATTTAGAGGAAAAGTGAAGAGTAAAGACATCTTGGCCATTGAACAGTAGCCCAAGCAGCTGACATATGAACACTGACTCTGGAACCAGCTGCTGTGATCAAATTTGACTATTATTAATAACTGTGTGGTCTTGGGCAAGACTTAGGCTTTCTGTGCCTCAGTTTTATTCTCTGTAAAAAAAAAATCATAATAGTTTTCTAGTTCAGTATTACTATTAGGACTAAAGAAGTGAATTTCAGAACACTTCTGCCTTTTTTAGCAGGGAATAAACACATGGACATAATAGCACAAATGCAACTGATTTTCAACAGAGTCATCCCACAGATTAAACACAAAATTCATTTTAGTTATAAGACAGAATATAATTATTATCAACTTTGACAATGTAAAAGAGAAGGATTTGAGTGAAAGAGAGAAGGCAGGTAAAGAAAGTTGTGAAGGTGCTAATATCTTTACTTTATAAACTAAAAAGTCAAGGGAAATGATCTATAATTAATGGAACAAGAAATAGAGTTACAGAGGTAATCAGCAAAGGAACTAAAGAGCAATGTACTTATTCAAAGGAAGTGAGGAAAAGAGATGGGGCTATGTGTGAGCTAAATACTTAATCATGATAGCAGGAAGTCAATGGGAAATGTCTAAATTAGATACAGTATCAAGAAATAAGGACAGAACCATAAATTTTAAAACATGGAGGCTACTGCTAGAAAACAAACATGGACAGCATGAGAAGTGGCAGCCTCTAGGTACATACAGTGACCACAAAATCTGACATTCAAAATCAAGATATTTTGGAGTAAAATAATATTAATAATTTATACAAGTGATAAGATATAAATCAGGGCTTTCCAGGATGTGTAGCCACCCTAGTTTCAGGGGAATAGTTTCCAGAGTTTTTTATTTAGTAGAACCAATCGGACTGTCTTAGGAAAACCCGTGGCAGAGAGGGGCTATAGGACTTTCTTAGTATTGAATATTTGTAATGATCTGTAGACAATATTTTGGTAAACACAAAAATTATTTTAGAAATTAAAAGTAGAATTAGGTTAAGGTGTTAAAGCCTTACTTCGCTACCTTGTCCAGAAGCTTCACATTTTATAAGGATACACAGAAACAATGCTAGCTCCAAGTCAAGCTGTAGCTGTCAGGGGCAGACCAATCACAAAGTAAGCATGACATAGATGTTGACCCACGGTTTTTATTCAAAAACAGCAGAAAAAAAAAATTAAAAAAAGAAAAGAAAAAAAAGCAGAAAATTACATTCTTTTCACAATAAAACAAATGTAGGTATATTATATATGAAAAGCTTCATAAGAATTTTTGAAATGAAATACTGGGTTTTGGAAAAATTTTTGCCTGACACAGCCACTGAGGGTCACTCCTTCTCCTCTACATTTGGGTGCAAACTCATGGGAAAATCTGGAAAGCCCCGAGTGTGGCAAGATGTTACAAACAGATTTCAAGATGAGAAAGGAGAGCAGGCAAACATTCTTTGCCCCTAGATCCCTCCACGAATTTTCCTGCTCTGCCTGTTCCTCTGCTCACAGAATGATCCTGCCTGTCCCAGTGTGAGCACATGTGGGGACGTTTGCTGACCTAAAGATAGGGTTAATAATAGTAGATCTGTCACCATGGGGTTGCTAGGATGATGAGATGAGATGAACTAGCTTAAACATTGAAAGTTCAGTGCTGACCACAAAGTGTTCAAGAAACAGCTATCATTGGGCTTCCCTGGTAGCTCAGCTGGTAAAGAATCTGCCTGCAATGCAGTAGATCCCAATTCGATTCCTAGGTTGGGAAGATCCCCTGGAGGAGGGCATGGCAACCCACTACAGTATTCTCGCCCGGAGAATCCCCATGGACAGAACAGCCAGGCGGACTACAGTGCGTGGGGTCACAAAGAATCGGACCTAACAAAGCACAGCACAGTACATGATTTATTAAGGTGAAATGTGCCCCTCTCGAACTTCTACTTACTGAGCCGTATTCCATTCTCTGCAGCAATGCAGGGTGGATCAGCTTCCTTTGCATGACAGCTCCTCAAAGATTTGAACCGAGATTCCTTCTCTATGCAAAACATCCGCCAGATATAAGATAACATGGAAGTCGAGAGAGTAGCCTTGATCTAAGAGCTTGAGGTCTAATCTTCAATCAGTCACTCACTAGTTAGAGGCCCTCAGACAAGTGCTTGTTTCCTCTGAAATTCAGATTTCTCATCTAGGTCCCAAAAATAATTATACACATCACAGGAGGCCATAGTAAGAGTAGAAGGAGAAAATCCTAGAAGTGTCCCAGTATTGGAGTGGACCCTTAATAAATAACACTTTATTTTTTTGCCAGGAGTAAAAGAACCATGACTCAGTGTTTGATTGTGGTGGACAGTGATTGCTAGATGCATTAGGAGTCTGTGAAGACAGGAGCAGAGCATTCAAATTATCTTATCATCTGTGAAGTATACCCATCCTTTGTCCCCTCCTGCTCTCTGTGGAGAGCATTCTGATGATGGCAGACTTGATATATTATTACTCCAGTTAACATTATTGCATTTTAACCAGGATATATAACGGTAGCTATGGTTTTTCCAGTAGTCATGTATGGATGTGAGAGTTGGACTATAAAGAAAGCTGAGTGCCAAAGAATTGATGCTTTTGAACTGTGGTGTTGGAGAAGACTCTTGAGAGTCCCTTGGACTGCAAGGAGATCTAACCAGTCCATCCTAAAGGAGATCAGTCATGAGTGCTCATTGGAAGGACTGATGTTGAAGCTGAAACTCCAATACTTTGGCTACCTGATGCGACGAACCGACTCATTTGAAAAGACCCTGATGCTGGGAAAGATTGAAGACGGGAGGAGAAGGGGATGACAGAGGATGAGATGGTTGGATGGCATCACTGACGTGCACATGAGCTTGAGTAAGCTTCAGGAGTTGATGATGGACAGGGAAACCTGGCATGCTGCAGTCATTGGGGTCGCAAAGAGTTGGGCATGACTGAGCAACTGAACTGAACTGATAATGGTAGCTATTGCCAGGACTGGAGCAGAATATTGAGGAAGGTAGAGGACAGAACCTTGGGACAAAAGGAACCAAATCCATTATGTATAAGTCTGTGGACAGTAAACTTTCTTGTGCATCAGGACCATCTGAATTCAGTAAGTACGAGTTGACTCTTTCCCAGTGATGAAAATGGCAACCAAAATTTGAAAATCAACTTTCAAACTGATTTTCAGTGAGTAAGTCTCAAATATAGTTGTCTATGGGAGTCATCTGTAAAGCTTAAAATACCTAAACCCCTGGCCTTACCTGCAGAAATAACTCTTGTTGGCTGGAGTGAAACCTGGGTATAGATGTTTTTTAAGTTCCCCAGGAGATTCTAATATTCAGCCAAAGTTGAAAATCATTTGTGGGTGTTTTTCTACACCCAACAAGGCTGAGATGAATGATAGGTAAGGATGAAGAAATACAATCCTCCCAAATAGCTGGACCCACCTGTCAAAGCCAAACTCCCTTTTGAAAGAATGTTCCACCTCTCTGTTGTAAGTGGCATATTTATTGCCATTTTCTCTGTTCATTGCCAGGCCTGAGACATAGACATGAGTGCTATGGAATAGCTGTTATGCTTCTCTACAGGTGGGTAAAATGATTCTGAAATATAATTTTCAGAGCACAAGAAGGCAGAAAGCATTATATAGGCATAAATTAGTACTAGTCATAATAATAATGAGGTTTCAGAAAGCACTTACTAAAAATGGTCTGACCATCAAAAAGGCCAAAATAGTTTAATTTAAGGGTATATTACCACTCTTGTGCTGAGATCTGCTCATGTGGTTTCTATTGGTGATAATTTTAGTTGAGAACTCTTATTCAGTAGGCGTGGTAATCAAATACTACATTTAAAGGGTGCCTTAATAGTGGCCCACATATCAGTTGGACAATATTCTACTTCCACGGGTTATTCACCCATGTTTCAAAGTTAAAAAACTAAAATCAAGTCATTTCAGACTTTTCTAAATCCAAGTCAAGGATGTTTGCCCTTGTTCCTCTTCCTCCTTCTGAAATTCCCCAGGGAGCAAGACAGACGAATGACTTTTTTTTTTTTAAGGTGAATGTCCTCTGTAATCGGGGCTCATTAGAACACAAGAAACAAATGCTCAAGGTACCTTAAGTGCTGTGGGTGAGGTCGGGGGCAGAACCTCGGGTATTTTTGTGAAAACATAGCAAGAACCTCAGTTGGGTAGCCTGGTCTCAAAAAACAAAAACAAAAAGAACCAGCACAAAAACACAAAGGTGAAGAAGCTGGGGGTCAGAAGAGAAGGCATAATGAAGCTGGCTTTGATGAGCCAAGCTAGTTTGGGGGCTGGAGAGTTTACTCAGTACCCAGTATTATTCTGCAAGTTGGGTAATCTCTTCAGGTCGAATTCAGGCTGTGGTCACGTTCTTGGAAATCTCTTGGAAGAAGAGGCTCCTTACACCACCTTCAGCAAAAGGGCTCAGAGGGCACTGTCTGTCCTACAACTGTATGTGGACTGGCAGGGAAACGCCAGCCCAAAGGGAGCCTAGCTAGGAGTCAGCTTCACTGACTTATTCTCTCTTTCCTATGAATCTCTGCTTTTCCTTTATGTCTATTCTATTCTCTTATTATAGACTTGCCAACCCATTCGAAAATAAACTGGTCTGATTGGTTTGGCTAGTATTACACTGGTTGCAGGGCTGAGACATTCACACCAGTGATTCCATGAATTACCTGCAAGCCTGCAGATGGGCTCCTTGGTCTAATTCTATGTCTCTCTTTGAACAAAGAATCCACGAGCTCTGCATTCTGAAGCTGGAAGCTGTGGATGAGGCAGAATCATCTAAAAAGGGAAGTTGGATCTAGCAGGTACCATCTTGACATAACCTTAA
Source organism: Muntiacus reevesi (assembly GCF_963930625.1). Lineage (NCBI taxonomy): Eukaryota > Metazoa > Chordata > Mammalia > Artiodactyla > Cervidae > Muntiacus > Muntiacus reevesi. The sequence goes on along the minus strand of NC_089249.1, from coordinate 121,182,203 downwards.
AACTCTTAATATTCTTTTACTAATCCTGCTACTATTAACCATGATCACTATATCCTGTTATGCTTTCAGCTTCTCATTATATGTGAACTTACTGTCTGCCTTCTTTTTCTGTAAGTCTTTCATATTTTTTTAGTCAACTGACTTTTTAATATTTGCAGTTGCACCTCTTGACAAAGAGGATCATATTGGTTGAGTATGTAATTATTGGTCCTGTTTGGAAAAAGTCTCTTTAAGCTCACCTCTTAGGTTACTGGGCTTCCATAGTGGCTCAGACAGTAAAATTGTCTGCCTACAATGAAGGAGACCGGGGTTCGATCCCTGGGTCAGGAAGATGCCCTGGAGAAGGAAATGGCAACCCACCCCAATACTCTTGCTTGGAAAATCCCATGGACGGAGGAGCCTAGTAGGCTACAGTCCGTGGGGTCACAGAGTCGGACATGACTGAGCAACTTCACTTTCTTTCTTAGGTTACTAGTCAACCAATCAATTTGCCCCTTTGAGTCAGGTACTCTTCCATGATCTGGTCAGTTGCATCCAATGCAAGATGGGGTATCACATGATCACCCATATGTATCTTAAGATTTCTTCATTTACATGGTACCAGATAGAAGGAACACTCAGAAGAGAACTATAATAATCAGTGTTCTTATTTGTGGACAAAAATATCCACTTAATTTAAGGTTGAAAAATGTTATAGTCAAAGGTATTAGACAACTTACAAAATCTCAAGTAGAACCAGAAAGCCAGGCTTAGATGATTCACACTCAGGAACAGAGCAACCTGGAAAAATGTCCAATCACTGAGGACTGGTGTGTAGAAAGACCATTACTGACAACTGCTCAGCACCAAAGCCATTTGGTGGTAACCCCAGAAATTCTCCCCTGGCTTCCCTAAAGGACCAGGTGCCTCTGTCACTGAATTTACCTGGTGATCAAGTCTCACCTCTGGTGTTGCTGACTCAAGGAGTTCATCTCCACCTGCAAGTCTCACGAGAGGGCATCAAATAAGCAGAAGTTAGATCATGTGTGAAGTCCTAGATACAAAGGATTTGTGGAATTGTTAAGTTTTAGTTTTCTAAACCTTTGTGATTTAAGAATCAAACAAGGTCACTGTTCAGAATGGGTGCTGAAAAAGCCAAAATACAGAGTCCTCCACAGTAGAATTCTGAACGTCAACATTCCAGTGTCTGTCATTCAGTCTACAGAGATCACGATAAAGAATACCTTATTGGGTAAGCAGTTGTCCTTATTTGGGTAATGATCAGGGAAGTACTCACTTTCCTTTTAAAAATGTAGGCTCTCTCCACTAGCCAAGCCATACTTTCTTGTTCACTCATTCGTTTTTTAATGCCTTTGTTGAAATCTTTCCTCCATCCCTGGGAAATGCTTCTATCCCTCACCACAGCTATGTATGCAACCCCAAATTCCAAGAACCAGTATATACCTCACTTCCATAAGTAATGTTACCATATTGTAATCACCCCTTCAATCCAAAACCTCTCAGTCTTCCCTTTGAGTGAGTGATACTGATTTACAAGAGTTTACTCATTTTTTCATGTATATAATACATTGTTCTTATAACCCTGCTCTTACAATGGAGTGACATGTAGAATTCGTACAGTCGATATTTATCAAATAAATACTGATGATTTCAAACATAAATAAGAGGAAGAAGAAAATTCCTTTTTAGAGTTAACAGGAGACTAGAACATTTCAATTTGCCTGAAATCAAATTTATTCAATCCACATTAAAATCTTTCATATGTCTTAGAAACTTAGGAAAACACATTAGCATTGTACAAATTCAAGACAATTAACAGATACACAGTAAAGTGGCCTGCCTTTTCAGAGGTTCCTGACAATATCCAGGAAATTGTTTGGGAAGGGAAAGAGGATTGAATGAGGATGAGAAAAGGGTGTGGGGAAAGGGACAGGATAGTGATATTCATGAGTCTGGGTAGATTTGGAAAGTGGTCCCATTTGTGATAATACAGCTGAGTCCCTAAACATGACAGCACACCTGAAAAAAGGCAGTATGTTGAACCCTTTGGTCAGACTCTTTCCAAGACTCAATATTGCAGAAGAAAAAAAAAAAAAACATATACATGTATGGAGGAACAAAGTGGGTCAATTCAACCAAAGTAAGGACAACAAGTCTGCCTGCAATGCTGGGGACCTGAGTTCGATCCCGGGACTGGGAAGATCCCCTGGAGGAAGGCATGGCAACCCACTCCAGTATTCGTGCCTGGAGAATCAGAGAAGCCTGGCGGGCTATAGTCCATGGGGTTGCAAAGAGTCAGACACGACTGGGTGACTAAGTTCAGCACAGCACAAGGACAGTGAGAGGGGCTTCCCTGGTGGCTCAGATGTTAAAGAATCTGCCTGCAATACAGGAAACCCAGGTTCTATTTTTGGGTCAGGAAGATCCGCTGGAGAAGGGAATATCTACCCACACCAGTGTTCTTGCCTGGAAAAGTCCATGGACAGAGGAGCTTGGAGGGCTCAAGTCCATAGGGATGCAAAGAGTCAAACATGACTGAGTGACTAACACACACACACGATGATGAGGACATGGACAGTAGCATCTATTAATATATTCTATCCGCAGCACCTAGCATTGAGACATATACCAGCAGATTAGTGCATATTGATTAGGTCATATACATAAAAATGTGTTCTTTTCGTTCAGCAAGTGGAAAATGTTCTCCATAAACTAGGCTGAGCAGTAGAAAGTCATCCAATATGATCTGTTCATGCCTCCCTCATGCATATGCATCCTCACTAAACTCTTCCTGCTGTCACTGCTAAACCAGGCGCCCCACTCCCACTCCACCTTCTCCAAGCCAGGCGCACCTGCTACCCCAGGCACTCACTGCTGTTGCCACGTCTTGCTGCATAATGCCATTGTCAACCTCCCTGCCTGGCGCGCCGTGCCATCCTCCTTCACTGGAGGAAGGAATGTTTAATTATTTTTAATCAGTGGACATGGCATCTTGCTAGACAGTGACACTTGGGGGATCCAACACCATCTGCCTTCCACCAGGCGCCAGCTGCTCTGGTGGATGTCGGCAGAACACCTTAGGACATGGCCTTCCGCTGCCAGGCGCCCGCGAGCGGCTGCCACTCGGCATGGTCTCCACCGGAGAGGCTGCCACTTGAGCTCGTTCCCTGTCATGGCTCGCCTGTCACCCCTGCCACCCTCCCAGGGAGGCACTCCACAGCCCCAGCTCCCAGAACATTTCCCAAGCAACGGGGGTGCCTGCCAGTAATCACAGGGTGTCCAAATGTAAATGTCACCTTAACCCAATGGCCACGGAGCCTTCCATCACCATTAGTCAACCTAATGGATCTGCTGACTTCAGTTCCACCGAGAACCGCTACTGACTTCGCAGCAGGCCAACCCCTGGAGAGCAAGGGTCAGCCGGCTGCCTTGAGAACAGTGGGGAAGAAGGGAGAGATGTGCGTCTCGGAGTCATCACGGGGCTGTCCAGGGTGAGCCATGCCCTGGCCAACGCGCTCCCGATTGTCTGCGCTCTTCAAGCTCCTGTTACAGACCTGTCCCTTCCACCACCTCCCCAAGACAGTTTCCGCAGCTCTCACTGCTGCGCCCGCGCTTTCACTCCTGCAAAGCACGTTTCGTCGTCGGCCGCAGATGCTGCAGCAGCCCCAGCGCGGCCTCTATCCGGAGCGCAGGCCACCTCCTACCGAAAAAGCCGGCTCCGCTCCCAGCTTAATTCCTCCACTGCGAACCGCGCCCCCGGGTCCTTTTCACCCCTACCCCTACCAGCGACGTGGTAAGGAGCCAAATGTTGCGGCTCCAACCTCGGTCTTATTTTCATGCAAAGTGAAAGAGCGCAGCCGCCGGGTACTTACTGAAGGGGAGTTAAAAGCCCCAGCTGTGCCTTCTCCCGGAATCAGTTTCACCTCTAGCAGGAAAGCAAACTGTTTTGGTGCCTGGGGGACATGACGGAGCCTCACACTTTCATCCAGAGAGGGACAAAGGGGAGATCAGGTGCTGCACCCGCCAGAACGAGGGACGTGTGAAATGTGATTAACCAGGGAAGGGGCCAGACAGAGGCCGGCTGGGGCCGCTCCTGTCCCTGGGTGTTTCCCAGGGTTAGAAGCAAGAGGAAGAATAAACAAAAGCATTAAATAAATATTTTTCCATTTAACCCGTGTGTTAATACAGATTTTCACAACCTCGACAGCGCTGACTAAATCGATAGCGCAGCATCAGCCTAAATAATGAAGGAAGTGGTGTACATCTGTTGAATTCTCTGCTTTTGTGAAAAGACAGGAGACTTGTGGGAGCCAGGTGGGAAATGGAGGTGAGAAGGGAAAGAGGTTCCAGAAGGAGCAAGGTAGTCACACCGGACCCGCTGTCCATCCCACACAGGGGAAACTTTCTGGGGCTCATCAGATAAACTTGCCTAATGTTATTTCTCAGGCTAAATACAAACCACTGGTGCCTGTAGAATTAAAGTCATCAATAGCTGAGCTCGCCTGCATTTACAGGAAGACACAAATAAAATCCCTACTGATATGCCCGTCAGAGTAGGAAGTTTTCTGTCCCTTTGCAGACAGACTCTCTGTAAGAGCTCTGTGTGGTAAATAGAGCTGCAAGTACATTTATGTCTTTGTCTAAATAAATAATGCCAAATTCATTTTCAAACAGTGTGCTTTGGGCTGCATTCATTACTGTTAGGGTTTTGTTTCCACCCCAGCCCCCCTGCTTGGACAACTTGTCTCTGGTTAGAGGATAGATGCTGAAAACAGACACTGTTTGAAATTGACTGCAGATGTATTAAATAATCACAAGAGAAATTCCAGTAAAAATAGAGTCAATTATCAAAAGATTAACACTTTCCTTTGTTCTGTTTGGAAAAAAAGGAAAAGCAAGGAGGGGAAGCAATTTTCAACGCAGGCACTGATGCTTTAAAAGGATTCTTCATAGGTGAATTATTTAATCCTTTGTGACTAAGGAAATCTCTGTGTGCACTGCGGGAGGGGGGAGTGAAAAGGAAAAAATGTACAATATTGAAAAGTAAAAATACAATATGTGGCGCACCGAGAACATGTAAGTTAGAAGGCCTGTCGGTGGTTGATACCTGAATCAATCTTGATTACTCTCCTATAGGAAGAATCTGCAGATATTTTCTCAAATATCCCTAAAGGATTAACATAATCAGCTATCAAGTGCCACTGCTGCTACTTCACAAAAATGCAGTTAAGGCGGCACTTATCTGGCAGTGGGAAACTCTGAGAGAAGGCACTTCATATATTAAGGCTTTAAATAGTATTTTTTAGGGCCCTCTTGACTAAGCAAGAGCTGCTCTGGAGGTCGGAAGGGGTCTAGTATCTGCCCGTGATGTGCAGTGGGCTGTGGGGGAGAAGGATGTGTGTCTGAGCATGTCGGGTGTTGAGGGATAAGGAGCAGTTTGCCTCCAAGGAGGTTCCCTGGAGGGGGAGTGGTTGACATGAGCAGAGTCAGGCTTCCAGAAAAGCCAGCTCAAACAGGATTACCTTAGTTAGCAGACAGCTAAGAGAGTGGTTAATATTGACCTTCAAAATCAAGTGCCTATGTCTCCCCGGGAAGCTTCCCCTTGCAAGCTAAGCCTGATTTCTCTTGATCAATAACCCTCTCTTTCTGTATGACTCAACTCCAGGCACAGAGACTCTAAGAGGTTTTTGCAGTAGGCAGAGCTCTCTCAGGCAGGAGAATCAATTGATTTGCCTTAGTAGCACAGGCTGAAAGGGCCAATTCGCACAAGAAGGGTCTCTTGGATGGGCTGATGGTCCACAAGTGTGGCAGAAAAAGAACAGTCAGAGGGTCTTGGCTGAGCTGGGTTGGTCTGAAGTAGAGAGAAGCATGCCCTCAGGAGCAGAGGTTTACACTTGAACTAATTTCAAAGTTTGCCTACTTTCACCTACTCTTTTTCGTTCTACTCATTTTATGAGCAATATATATTCTGAGTGATCATCATACATATTCTGTAATTTTTCACTGAGAAAAATAGCTTTTGCATTTCATACAGCTTCTAATTCCAAAATTAGTTCAACATCTCGCAGTGAATATAGAAATATATACCCCGTTCAGAGACATACTTAGGGCTGCTATTGATTTATGCTATATCATGATTTTAGTCTTATGGGATAATCACCTTGTCAAGGCTATATTTATTGTTGTGGCTGTTAAATCACATTAATTCCTCAGCAATTACACAGAAGTAAAGCATCTGTAAACTACAGCAGTGACAGAACTCAGTTTTCATCCCTAAATAAACTCAATAGAAAGATAGCCGTGTCCTACTTTTTCAATGGCATTCCAACTTCTCTTTTTTTTTCTTTTTGCATATCTTACAGGAGCATTGAAGTTGGAGTGCAGCCAGAGCTCTGCCATAGATTTGAACTCTGGTGGAAAAGCCCCTTGAGGGAGAAGCAGTGCATTGGAGACAGTGCTAATGGCAGCATAGCACAGAAGCAAATTGCCCATCAAATGGGACAACTTAGTGTCGCCGAGCATTTGCAGAGAAAATAAAAAGGAGAAAGCAGAAATCATATAATACTGGCTGCCCTTGATTTAGGTTGCTTTCAGTAAACTAGTGTGGGAATGCGATTCTCTCTGGTGCTCAGGGAGTTTATAATAACACTGTCCAGACCCAGCTTGCCTTAAAACTCCTGTGGGTCTTAGCACTAGGAAAGTGAGAAAATGAGAGCTATGCAGTGAAGGGGTTTCTTACACTGGGATGTGAGTTGACAGGATCCTTTGGAAGATATGCAGGAAGCTCACACTACATTCACACTGGATGCAAAAGTTGATCTCAAGGCTGGGGGGACCCACAGAGAGCAGGTGGCCCTGCAGAGCCTGCACATGACTGGTACGTGGATCAGGCACCCCTGAAAGAGAAAGTGCTTCCCCCCCACCCCCGATAACCCTCAGGGCCCCTTATTCTATCATATTTACAAAGGCAGCACTACCTAGAACCTAAGAAGTCTGCCTCTAACAGGAAATATCTGGCTTGAAGTTTGCCGACTCAGATCACTTGAAAGGACTCAGCTTGCTTTAAAAGTATTCAGATAGGATTTCATCCAAACTGGCTCATCATCCTTCTGCTTTACATATTGATTTTGTCACTAATTTGGGGCAGGCTTTAGCTTGACTTGATCCCTGGGTCGGGAAGATCCGCTGGAGAAGGAAATGATAAGCCACTCCAGTATTCTTGCCTGGAGAATCCCATGGATGGAGGAGCCTTGTAGGCTAAAGTTCACAGGGTCGCAAAGAGTCAGACAGGACTGAGCGACTTCACTTTCACTTTCTTTCACTTTTTTAGCTTTATTGAAGCCCACATAACCGAAAGACTTGTTTATATGCCTCTGATGTTCTTCATTTTTATGAATGCTAAACACCTTTCACCTATAACCTGTATCTTAGCTGAAGTCCCAAGCCAACAATAAGGAAAGAATGATGGGGAACAGGTATGGTGCATAAGGGTTGCTCTGTTTAGTCCAGTGAACTGTATCATGCTTAATAACGCACTAAGCTTTGACTCCAGTAGAAATCACAATATGCTGTGCTTAATCACTCACTTGTGTCTGACTCTTTGAGACCTCATTGACTGTAGGCCAGCAGGCTCCTCTGTCCATGGGATTCTCCAGGCATGAATACTGGAGCGTGTTGCCAGGCCCTCCCTCCTCCAGGGCATCTTCTCAACCCAGGGATCGAACCCAGGTCTCCAGCATTGCAGGCAGATTCTTTACTGTCTGAGCCACCAAGGAAATCCAAGAATACTGGAGTGGGTAGCCTATCCCTTCTCCAAGGGATCTTCCTGACTCAGGAATTGAAACAGGGTCTCTTCCATTGCAGACAGATTCTTTACCAGTTGAGTTACCAGGGAAGTCCCAGAAATGACAATAAGTAAGTTTTAAAATGTAGATGCTGATACTGTAAAAACATAATAAAAATAGTCTCAGAAATCTGGGGCGGGGGCGGCAGGGAACCCTCACTGGACCATTATGGGTTTTGTTAAAGAGAAAATGAATAACTGCTTACCTCATGTAGCCAGCTCCTAATTTAATTGGTTCCTATTTTTTTTTTTTCTTTTCTACTGTTTTGAAAAGAAGCATGGAACACCTGAAATGTAGGATGCATGCTTTTGTTCTGACTTCTATAATACTGAAAGATGTCACAGAACTATTTTTGTTTGTCACAGAACCCACAGAATGGGTTTATATTTCCTTAAGTGGATCTATCTTGATGGTAAAGTGCTTTTCCTTCAACACCACCTGACATACCCACACCACACTCACCACCCTGCTTCTCTGCTTTATCCAGACATTTCTCCTAAGTCAACTTTCCTCTTCCACATCTCACCTCTTTGGGCTTTTATTATGCATATTTTTCAGGGTGCCCTAACTCCAAGAGCTTTTCTTCCCTCCTTGATGTTATGATAGATATATCACTGAACTGTCTTAATAGAAAGACACTAAAATAGACTTCCCCATCAATACGACTCATAGAGTCAATATAGTTTTTATACTTATTATTCTCACCTATGTCATCATGTTAGAAGAATAGCTCTGAGCCAGTCTCCCCAGATGTTATACTGCTCCTCATGTTCTCCAAAACTTCTTTCAAATCATTGACCTTAGAGACAGTGGGTACGGTTTGTGAATTTCCTTGCTCTCTGCCTCCTCCGTCCCCCTCTGTCTCTGAAATCTGACCCTTGTTGCTTTCCCCCTAACCTCTCTTGGTCCTGGTCTCTTGGGGGTGATGTGGTCTTTCCTCTGCTTAATAATTTCTTCTCCACTTCGGCAGAAAGCAGATTGTAAAGCACTGCTCTGGCATGCCATGTCTCTTATTCTTTCTCTCACCTACTTTTACATTTTTCCCACCTGTTTTTCTTGGTACTCAAGTTTTCCAGGAATTCCATGAAACCTTTCCTCAAGCTGTTCGAGCATGTATTCCTTCAGCCTGCCAAAAGACCCTCTCTAGGTGGGTTTTCCTCAAATCCCCAAGTACTCCTGCTAAACGAAACTGCTGAAGAGCAGCTAATTTATCACTCTGTTATCACTATATTAGGGCAGGAGAGAGCCATAGCTAGAATGAATTATAGATCCTGCCAGTGTCCCATGTATCCTGAACGTCAAGGTAAGCAAATGCTGCCTTGTGTTAACTGTCAGCCTCTGAAACAGCTGACATTTGTTATTTTAATTAATAGTTTACTTTGCTGAAATAAGCTTCTGTGAGAAGCTATGACTTTTTATTAAATCTTCACTGCAGCGTTGTTTTCCCCCAGATTGGGAGACAAAAGCTAATTTTCAAAACTGCTTTACCCTGCAAGGTCACAGCCAACAGCTTGTGGGCACATGTCAGAGAAACATCTGCTTCTGCACCACAGATATAAGTAAAATTTGCTTTATTTTAAAATTTAAATTTACTTTTACTTGGAGGAAAATGATGAGTCAGTCATTAAAGAGCGATTAAGTGATGTTGATTAGGAAAGACTTTTTTAACCAGTCATTTTGTCTCTCAACTGACGCTGAAATTTCTCCGACCTCAGCATTCCGCTTAGATGTTGCGGGGAACTGTGGTCACTGGCACATCTGTATCTGGACCAACTTGTCTTTTCATTAATGCAAATCATTATTATGTAATTACTCAGCCTGCAATGTAGAGATCATTGATTTCTTTTGCCCAGTAGCAATATTTTTAAGTCGCTGATGACAAAGAGAACTTGCAGGACAATCCAAACTGTACAAATTAGCTCCAGTTCAAGAAAGGCAAACTGACTTAAAAGATTACAACACTAACAGAGTGCTGAGATTTTCTCTTTGCTTGGAATAAATTAACCAAGGGAGGTTGATTCCTTCGTGTTGTATTAAGTACTTTTGAAAATGCCTTTTGTTCATCAGATCTCTAAGACAAGAACACTTTGGTGCTGCCTCCCCAGATTGGCTTGTGTTCTGCCCTTCAATCCTTAGGTCACATAAAAGCAGTAGTGATGACCTTGGGAAAAGGAGTCCCAGGTCCTAGACTGATAGCTGTTGTTTATTCCCTGTGGGATTCTAAGGTCTAGGGTCACTTAGAGCCTTTTTCAGAGGCTTCCTAGGTAGCACAATGGTAAAGAATCTGACCTGCCAATGCAGGCGACACTAGAGACCTGGGCTCAATCCCTGGATCAGGAAGATTCTCTGGAGTAGGAAATGGCACCCCACTCCAGCAAGATGCCCAGAGGGAAAGCCCCATGAGGATTCAGGGAGAAGGCGGTCAACTGCAATCCAAGGAAAGAGGCCTCAGGAGAAGCCAAATCTGCCAACACCTTGACCTGTCCTTCCAGCCACCAGAACTGTGAGGAAACAAACTCCTCTTGTAAGGCTTTCCACTTGCTCTATGGCAGCCTGAGCAGCCCAACAGAGAGACTGGCAGAGGAGGGCAGAGAAGGACTCCTTCTTCCCCTGCTTGCTCTTCCCATCAGTGTCACCCTAGCAGGGCCCCACCACCCCACAGCTTCTCCCAGGCTCCAGTCTGGGAGCCCCCAGGACCAGCTGCCTCATGGCTCAGGATAACTCCCTGTCCTCCAAGATTTGACTCTCACCTGCCCGGTGCCTGTCTTCCAAACTTCTAGTTTCTGATAACTCTAACCCCTTCCTTCCCTGCATTCAACCAGCCTCAGGAGTGGTAGGTTTTCCTGCAGTTACCATCTTTGTTTGCTTCATCCATCCTTCATCCTTCAACAGGTCTGCCAGCTCCCACCCGTTACCCCAGCATAAATCAGCACTGATCTGGCTAGATGGTCAAAAGCTAGAGCTGCTGAAACAAGGATGCTGAGCAAAGAGGACATTTGCTCTGAGAAGGTCTGCATGCATTTTCTGTTGTTACTGTAATACCATAGATGTGGTGGTTCAAAACAATACACATCAATTATCTTACAGCCTGTAAAACGGAAATCAGACCCAGGTCTCTGGGCTAAAATCAAGATGTGAGCAGGCTGTGTCCTTTCTCGAGGCTCTAGGGGAAAATTTCTCTCCTTACCTTTTCCATCTTCTAGAGGCTGATTCATTCCTCCATCTTCAAAGCCAGCAAAGTCACATCTCTCCCACATGCTGCCTTTTCTATGGTTCTGTACAGTCTGGAAATGTTCTGTTTGCCATGCTTTACATGATCAGACTGAGTCCTCCTATATAATCTGGGATAATTTCATCTCAAGGTCCTTCATCTCATTCATATTTGCAAGCCCTTTGCCACATTAAGGGGCTGGCTCAGATGGTGAAGAATCCACCTGCAGTGCAGGATTCTCAAGTTTGATCCCTGGGTCGGGAAGATCCCCTGAAGAGAATGGCTACCCATGCCAGTATTGTTGCCTGGAGAACTGCATGGACAGAGGAGCCTGGCAGGCTATGGTCCATACGGTTGCAAAGAGTCAGACACAACTGAGCAACTAACAGTAGCTAACTTGCCACATAAGGTAACATAGTCACAGGTTCCTAAGATTAGGGTGTGCGTATCTTTGCAGGCCATTCTCTGTCTTCCTAGGGTCTTTCTAGCTTCTATCTAATCTCCTTCTTTCTTTCCGACATAACTCCCACAAATGAAAGTTTCGACACTTGGAAGCCTGTCTATGTGCTATGAGGGGTCAGGGGAAACACCAGTTTCTATGATCTGGTCCCTGTTTGTGATAATAATGGTGTGGTGATTTTATACCAGTTGAAGTGCTTCCACTGGACCTCAATTTTCTTACTTAAAAAATGGAAAGATTGATCCTAAAGATACCAGCTGGTTCTAAGTTATTAGGGTTTCAAGGAAAGAGTATGAGAGACAGACACCGTCATGACCCTAAGAAAGAAGAGTTTAGAAAACAAAGCAGGCTGGTGAGTAGCAGACGCCAACATGAGGAGTATGGATGTCAGTAATTTCTTGCCCCCCCACCTCACTGGGGGCACTGACCAAGGGCTTTCCACCCCAGCCTTCTCCCTTCTGCTCTGATTGGCCTCTGAGCAAAGGTGACCCACCGCCCATCCAGTTCCTGCAGTGGAAAGATAGAGGCCCCTCCTCCTGCTAGGCTGTGTTTGCAGTTGTCAGTAGCTATAGGAAGGCTCCTAAGACTGAAATCCTCTTCTTGGGATAAGGAGTTAAATTGAAGCACCTCCTCAGAGGCCACTCTTACAAGGTAAGGACTCAGAAAAAAAGGGACAGAGGCACAGAGCGGAGGGTACGGGAGTCAGCTAGTTAGCCTTTTTTTTTTTTTTTTTTTTTTAAGAAATACCAGTGAAAATATAACTAATTCCATGAAAGATTTTTGGAGTCATTCCAAAATTCAATACCACTCCCTCTTTACTTATGAAATTAAGTGCTTTCTCTAAATATTATGCCAAGTATACTTTTATCTCTGGACTTTTGAAGAACTGTTTGGCCTTGAAACTTGGTGAGGGCATTTCAAAGCCCACAATGTTGGATTTCCTGGGGGAAGGCAAAGCCTTACCACTTGTGAGCTGTTCACACTGGGGCTTTTTCGTCACCAAAAGGTAGCTAGATGCAAGAATCTTTGCAGTTTATGTCTCAATATCCCTAGAGTATGTACGGATGTGGAAGATGTTAAGTACTGGAAGAAAAAGAAAAACGTGCTTTTCTCCCTGAACTATAGTAGGTTTTGCACATATTTCCTTTTTTTTTCTTACAGATTTGTATTTTTTAGTGTCAGGTTTCATTTCAGAAGGCATTGGGGCTGGCTCTGTGATGATTTATTTGTGTGGAAGAGTGAGGTTATTGGTTTTTCCTCATTGATATGTAGGGCCCCTTGCAGAGAAATATTTTTAGAAACATTTTTATTTCTCTTCATATTTTTTCCAGTTACGGTGCATTTGCTTCCTTTGGGGGTCGGCTGCCTATATCCCTTTGGTGTGCAAAGTGAGAAGAGAAATATTTAAACCACAGAAAACTCTGTCAGTCCATCACAACATCATGTTTGTAGGTGTCATCTGATGGGTCCTGGAGGGGTCCAGGGCTTCTCTGTGAGGCGGTGCAGCTTCTGTGGCCGGTGAGGCTGACCTGTGACGCTGGAGATCACACTCCTATTCTCTTGCATCCATACATGTTCATGGATGAGCCACACTGTTGACAGGTCTGATTTCCTTTCTGCCACAGCTAGCTCTATTATCCTGCCTCAGGCTTGAACCTGCAGCAGCTGAATCTTGTATTTGCTCTGCCTGAGGCCTTAACCTGCTGCTCTTCCCTTCATCCTTTATTTGTTCCTTTCCCGGGCCACCTGTTTGTCTCATCTGGCACTGTAAGAAGGAATTCCTCCTCCTCCTTATTCCCCCTCCTAGGATTCAAAAAAAGACCCCAGGTGGCTTTGTCTCACCTTGTGTCTGCTTGAATCTGCCCCAGCAGCTGTCGAGACGAGTTTGCTTCAGACATGTGAATTCCAAAGCCGATTTCCATTTGTTCTAAGAGAACAAACCTGGCTGCAAGACGTCAAAAGGCACTGGAGTACTCTGTACACACTTAAAAGGAAAATTAGCAGACAGAAACAGTGATGTGTCCAACAGCAATGACACTGAAAGCCAAAGGTCCTGGTAAAAATCTCTTTTTAAGGAGAGACTTGAAGAAGAACTCATATCGAAGCCAACAAGCACCATCCTGCCACTCAGGATACTTTCTCAAAGTAGAGCCCACATCTCTTGTTATAGGATTGTGTCATACAGTCTGGTAGCCACTTGCCACGTGAAGCTAGGAAGCATTTGAAATGTAGCTGGTTCAAGCTGAGTTGTGCTGTAATCGCAAAATTCACGCCAGATTGTGAAGTCTATGTATGGAAAGAGATGGATGTGAACTATCTCACTGATTTATTTTTTTTTTTTACATTTGATTGCATGTGAAATGAAAATATTTGATTCTGTTGGGTTAAATAGAATGTGCTTGTTAAAATTAATTACATTTTTCAATGCAGCAAATAGAGACTTAAAATTACATGGTCCCTATTCTGTTTCTATTGGGTATTGCTCTTCTAGAACTTGGTTAAGGAAAGACACTTGAGGTTTTTGTTTTTCTGACACTATGGAAAGAAATTTTAAAACACCAAAACTGAAGGGTATTCTTTAGTTTCTCTTCAAGACATGACATGGAAACTTTTGTAAAATTTAGACATATTATTTTTAATGAACTTAGCCTCTGTAAAGAAGGCTGCTTTCCATTTTTATACACTGGCTTTTTCTTAATCAAATATTTTGTTTTATTCCTTCATGCACTGCCTATTTATCCAACAAGCTCAGTCTGTTTTGAAATGAGTTTAACATTTATGAGGTGCTCCCAGTGTGTATAAGAACTTATAAAATAGTGTCCTTCCTGCCCTTGAGGAGAATATACTCCTAATGAAAAAAAAACTGGAAAAGTCAAACTCATTTATAGAACTTTAACAGACCAAGTTTTAAGTGTTAAAAGGAAGCAAGGAGTGTGGTATAGATTACATTTTCATCCTGTTTTATGTTCTTTGAGAGTGATTTTTGTAACAAAGTTTAACCGAAAGGAACACAATGGCTTCACTGCTGGGTGAGGAAACCCCATTGGCACAAATCACAGATTTGTGAGGTCCCATAAGATATTCTCCAGGATTTGAAAAATACTAATAGTGGGCATTTATTAAGGACTTAATATATTACCAGGTGCTAGTAAATGCTTTACATATGAGATCTCATATAATATCGACAAGAATTCTTTGAAGCAGAAACAAAATTTATGCTCATGTTACAGATGGGGAAACTGAGGCATGGAGTGGTTAATTTATACAAGGTCACACAGATAATGACCATGAAGAAAAGATTAACCAACACAGGCATGCTGGCTGCTAAGCCTGACTTTGGACTCTGTACTGCACTCTCATTGCTATGATAAAGATACTTCATGATGATAATTCCATCCTGGTTATATCTGCTACACTTCAAAGGCCACCTTGAAATTGAGGGACTATCTCTCTAAGTTTTGCTTTCATCTTGATTTTATCCCACCACATTTTTTACCAGGTATTAATAAGTGACAAAACTATGTGCCTTAGTTTCACCTTATTTTTCTTTGCATTGATACCAACTGACCTAAAATAACTAAAACACAAGATACAAGGGTACAAAGGTGTGACCTACATAATCCATCAAGTATCTAGCATTTTCTGAAAGTACTTTCTTTGCAACTTTTCATGAACACAGGGCAAATTTTACTCTTGTTCATGGATTTCTATAGAGAACCCATTTGCATATCTGAAGAAGGAATGTGGCTTTTAATGATCTTAATGGAAACTAGAAATATATCATTTTCCTGATAAGTTGTCATTTTGGATGTTCATCTTCCTGGCATCAGAATACAAGCATGTAAATCTACGAACCGCCGCCTGTCATTAACGAAACTGATGTGACATTCCCCGCTTTTGCAGCCTGTTCCCACACCTGATTTTTGTACTACATGCTGGTTTGAGCTCATTTTTTCCTTTCTGGATTTTTTATCTTAAAAGCTAATTTTCAATGTTAGCCCATAATAATTCATGTACCTCTCAACACAAAAGCACATTATTTACAGATTACACTCTCTAGTTGATCCAAGGATTCTTTCCAAACAAGCTTTTGAACTACCTTGTGAAATCTTCAGCAATATTCCTGGAACCTTCTGACATTATGCTTAATTAAGGTTTACATATTAATATTGAACAATAAAATGAGGACAGCATAATAACGCAGAAAAAATAGAACCAAAGTAATTAGTAGCGATGATACTTGTTCATTGAATTGTATCATTGCACATGTGTGTCCTTGCCAATTTATAATTTTTTCCAGTTATTAATTATAGCTTCTGAAGCAATATATTTAAAATACCTCAGGAACCATCTCCTAAACGTCCCTAGATTTAATGAAAAGCTAAGGCAATGATTATTGCCTTAAATAGCAGCAGAGATGCTTCCCAACCTTCAAGAAATCAGTTCATCTCTAATTTCCCTTGTTTACGAACAGCAACTATTACTTCTCACTTTTTAAATGAAGTTCATTACCAATAAATAATATAACTTTGCTTTGTTTACATATTCCTTACAACTCAGATGGGAGTTTTCCTTGTCTCCAGACTGCTTTTTTTTCTTATGAGGAAAATAGTACCATATTTTGCATGATTAAACTATTAATATAAAACCTGAATGATATATTAAAAACAGGCAAGTTGTTACAAAAAAAAATGTGCTTGCTAGTGGGGAAAAAAAAAAACAAGATGTGTGAGAGACATAAAAATTACTTTACACATGTCCTTCAAAAAAGTTTAATACATAGTCAGGTCACATTACTGCACATCAAATTCTCTAGGTCTCTGGCTGCCAGTAGCAATTATCTGTAAAAGAACATGTTTTCCCCGGTGACTCGCTATCGGGAATTTTTGAGTATACCTAAGCATAGCCTTGAGCAAAACTCCTACGGGGCATATTTGGAATACAGGATTTCATTTGGATGCAATATCAAGGTTTCAGTGCAATATGTCTATCTATATATTTTTACATCTGTTTTAACATATTGATGTGTTTATCTGTTGGCTTTAATTACATGATATAAGTATATATAAATGTAAATAGTACTCCTGAGCTTCCACTCAACTGTTGTCATGAGGTATACAAATATATTTCCCTTGATGCCTGGATGATTTTATATTATAATGATGTCTCCTGCATTTTTGTGATTATTTTGCCAAGAAGGTGTTGAATATTTGCAGATGGCTGAGACACTGGGTCTCATTCTATCTGACCAGGCCACATATCACTCTGTTCCAGTGATCAGTGGGGTCTCAACTAGTAAAATCTTTTGTGCCCATCCCAATCCTGTTCTAATTAATGATGACATCACCTTTTAAAGGCAGTTAAAGTATGAGCTCAAATGCTTCAAAACATTGCCAGGCTGTTTTGTAGAACCACCAAGAACTGAGAAAATGAATGTTTTCAATTGAGAAGCATTGAGGACTCATAAACGCAAATCTTCCAAGGCTTAAGTGTAATGCTACTGTCCTAAGAGTTTCAGGCATAAACTGTGGTTTGGACCAGGATGCTTTCCTAGTGAGATGGTTGTTCCCAGAAATATGATATTCTAACACAAGCAAGTCAATACTGCAGTGCCTACTGGCTCAGGAGTTAGAAAGGATCAAACAGGTATCACTGGCTCCAAATAGGCAGGCAAGAACAGGGCTTTTCCTAAAAATTAGCTTCAGTGTTCCGCCTAATCTTAGCAAGCTTTTTTTTTTTTTTTTTTTTTTTTTTTTTTTGAGTAGTGTGTGGCAAGCCCTTCTCTACATTTGAGGAATTGAGCTAAGTGAAATGAAATAATTCACTTTACATCTGTTTTCAAATGAGAGTATCTGTCCTTCCTCTGAGTCTCTGCCAGCTCATTCAAGGTAGCCTCAAGAGACCATAGTCCCCCAAGAACAGTGATGAATGTGTTGTCAGGTTACTAAGGCATTTCATTTGTAAATAGATCACTGATGCATCCCGACACTGGAGAGAGAGACCTGGGTCAGGTGAGCAAGTAGGGTTGCTTTACATCCTGACACTGGTGAGGTAGACCTGGCTTGGGTGAGCAAGTAGGATTGCTTTAAGTTTGGAATAAGGCCACCTGTCCATCCAACTTAGTTGATGGGAAATTAAAAAGGATCTGACTTATCAACTCTTCAACATAGGGACTTTCCCAGGAGATTTATGAAGGGTGAGAATCTGGCATGTATGTTTATGGGCAGCCTGGGGTTTATCAAGCATATACTATCTGAGAACTTCAGGTGATCCTTTACTTAAAAAAAAAAAAAAAAATTAGAGCCTGAGTGCTTCCTGCAAGTCAGCCCACATTATTAAGGGAAAGCTGGAGAACATCAGTTTTTACCCTAATACATTAGGTTTAATGTTTGCAAGGGCCATGTAAACCATTTGGGATTTTTATAGAGCCATATGCACTTTTATTACTGCAAAAGACAACACTGTTACAGTCACGATAAATAAAATTATGTGCAGGTCTTTGCAGCCTGGGCAACTCAGCAGTACTGCATTTTAACTTCTGTGGCCACAAAATGTAAATGAAGTTGAAACAGCAGAAATTTTCATCTTTTCTACTTGTAATAATTCTCACAGAATCATGAATGCCTTTCTTCCTCCTTCCTGGATCTCTCCAAATAGATCCCATTTATCTGATTGGATTTCTGTCCCATCTTTCTACATATTACAGCTAATTAGTACCCCCTGATGAGAAACAGTCCACTGATGGAAAAAGCAGTTAGATAAGATCTGCATTAACAAATGTAGTTCATTTAATATCATTTGTGCTGCTGCATTATTAATAATACATAATTACCCTGCACAGGCTGGAAGGGGAGAATAAAACTGTTCTTTAATTTCTTGGCCTTTGCAGAGAAACAGTATATTAGAGAGAATAAAACAGTATTGGACTATTGGTCGCCATTTGTCATAGAGCTGCATGTGTCACACAATTTTATTAACTTTGGTTCTAGCTAGAATTTCTATATTTTGACACAATCACAGACTATCCAGAGACAACCATTTTGTGGAACTTTGAAAGGCCAGCTTCTTGTTTCAGAATGCTAAATTGGGAGACCCAACCGATGATTAGCAGAACATTGAGATTTTCAGCCTGTTGTTGAGAGTATTTCACTGCAGTAGATGATGATGCGGTAGATGACCACAATAGTAGTTACTGTGGTCAGTAACCAGCACTCACAAAGTTTAACACAAAGGAAGAAATGGACTTCATTCTCCCCATTCTCTGAATCAGGGTGAGCTGGCTAGATAGGGATGCTGGCAGAAAGCCTGTGGTAAAATAATAAAACAAGCAGTGGTGACAGCATCAGAAGAAGAATGGTCTGCATTGATCAAATGCCTGCTTTATGCCAAGTTTTACGCTAAACCTTTACATTCCCATAGCCATCCCATGCTGGGGTTACTCATTTTAGGGCAGAAGTCATCCAAATCTGGCAAGACTTCACATGCCACGTTGAAATAAAAGGCTCCAGAAGAGAGGCCACGCTTTCTGCAATTTTCTTTGCTGCTGCATCCTACCTTGTGAAGCAGAGCCCCTCAGAACAAGTTTGCCAGATGGGGCAGTGTAAACACAAGCAGAGCCTCTGTAGGTATGTTTGTTTGCGCAAGTGAGGTGGGCCAGGGATGCAGGCCTGCCAGCTGGCTGAGGAAACCGTGGATCCTCACATTCCAGGTCTGCACCCAGAACAAGGAGGGAGTAGGGAAAGGATGGATACAGAACTGAACATTTGGGGCATGCTTATTCTTCCAATTAAAGTGACATGTAAAGTGTTCTGTTTCATCCATCAGGCCATATATTCATTCATCAAATATTTTCTGAGTTCCTACTATACCAGACACATGAAAGGGGAATAATTCCTTAAAAGAGGAATTCAAAATATTAAATGATGAATAAGAACACCTCTGTGGTCACGGACGCCTCACATGCTTATTGTGAAAACAGGCACACACAAAACATTATGGCAATTTGATGTGTTCCATTAAAAACATGCTCACAAAGAAAGGAATGATCAACTTGACCCAAGTAGGTCAGGGAAGGTTTGCCAAGGAAACAGTAAGCTAATTCTTGAAGAATGAAACCTGTTTTCCAGGAAAAACTGGTAGAAACTTGTTTTCTGTCTTAATGGTGGTATTATCATTTTAAGCAATAAACTACAAATACTGTGCTACCTAATAGCTGAGTGAATGGAAACTTTGTTGCTTATTAGAATAAAGTATCTTTCTTCTGAGCTTCATAGTTATCCATCATTTCAATATTACTTTGAAATGCTTTTAAACAGAAGCATAGAGAAAAGGTCAGTGTGTATGCCAATAATTCTGATAGAGAAGTGGGTGGGATGTGGATTGGTAATAGAACTAATAACATAACTAGTGAAAATACTGATTTTCTATACATATTTAGAATACTATAAATACTGTACTAATAAATGTTATAATAGTATCATCTTATAGAAATACTATAAATACTGTACTACTATAGGACCTTAATTCATAGTAGATTTTTCCCAAAGTAGATTCACAGATGTATCACAGTTCTGACATACAAATGATTTTCTTTTTCCCCTCTAAAGAGTTTAATGTCTACAAAATGCAGGACAGAAGAAAAGTCCCCTGAAAGTTAAGATAGCATCTATAATGGTATAGCAATTAGTTCAGAGTTCAATGGATCAAAATCATCTATCTGTGATTTCCTGTGTCATTCATTCACTTTCTCTGCTAAAAAGTGGGTACCTGATTCTCCAGCCATAGAGTGAAGACTACCAAGCAGGCATCTAAACTGCTTCTTGGCAGAGAGGTGGACTGTATTTTCACTCTTCCCTGAAGTTAGATGGGCATGTAACTGAATTCCAGCCAAAGGGATATGAGCACCAGAGGTGCACTCCCCTCCAAGGCCAAGCCTAAAGCCTACTGAAGATCATGCTTCATTCCCTTTCTCTGTCTTCTGCCTTGAAGGAAAGTGGAGACCTCTGAGGAGCGTGAAGTCTCAGTTGAAGGGAACCTGGGTCAAGTCGCTGCTGAGAGGAGCTCAGTTAAGGAGGGCACAACGCCAGGAACCCCTATCTCACTTAGTTTTGACTGATGCATAAACAGGAAATCAGCTTCCACACTGACAAATGTTCGCTTGTTTGCTCTGTCATTTGATCTGCCTTTGGCCTTCCCAGGTGGCGCTACTGGTAAAGAACTTGCCTGCCAATTCTGGAGACATAAGAGATGTGGTTCAATCCCTGGGTCTGGAAGATCCCCTGGAGAAGAAAAGGGCAACCCACTCCAGTATTCTTGCCTGGAGAATCCCCGTGGACAGAGAAGCCTGGTGGACTACAGTTCATAGCCTTGCAAAGAGTCGCTTCATGCATACTGAAGTGACTTGGCATGCATGTAAGGCACATGAGTTCTTCTTTTAGATGACTAAAATAAGCCAAATTTGAGAGCAAGTAGGGAGGGAGGTATCTGACATGCAGAAGGAGGTGTTGAGGGGGGCATTAATCCCCAATATCATGTGAGGTGGGGAAGGTGGCACCGACCACCACTCTCCTGTGGGCTGTGAGGGGGCACTGAATACTACCATCATGTTGAGCAACTAGAAATTTCTCAGTTTGTCATTGTCTCTTGCAAGCCCTCCCTAATCCCACTGCTCAAATTGGATCTCCTCTTACATGCTGCCTTAGAATACTGTCTGTTTCCTGTGCGGCACTTTACACACATAATCAAATAACACTTTGTTGTTGAATGACCGTCTCCTTCCCTGTACTAGAAACCCTCCAGAGGACCAAGACTGCTTCACTCATTACTGCCTCCCCTGGTCAAGAACTGTGTCCAGTGTTCAGCGGGTACTTATCGAATATCTACTCACTGGCCAGGCCTCCCCTTGGGGATATTTATTCCACTTTAGTCTCTCTCTCTCCCAACAGACAAGAGATTTCTATTTTGGAAGTGCTAGTCAATGACCTGCAAAGCTGTCTCTAATTATAAGAGGTTATGATTTTATGTTTTCATTCCTTATAAGCATCCACTCACGCTCTCACAGAAAATGAACACACATACATAAACTACCACCACCAGAGATGGACAGAAAATCCTAGCAAAAAATTCTCCTAGACACCCACCAAGAGCTATCCCCCTACCAGCTGGACACCACAGACTTGCCTGCAAAGATACACAGAAGACAGCCACAGATACCCGAGACGTGATCACACCTCCAAAGACACCTCTCCACTGCTGACAAGTGCTCAGACAAACACACTCAGCAAAAACATTTAACATCTGTCATTTGGGTGACATTTATTCTATGCTTTCCTACCTCATCCAATAAAAGAGAAATGCACCAACCTGAAATTAAAATAACATTCTCACCTCGATTATCTATTCTGTTTGGGGAGCTGCTTTCCTTAAATCCATGTCCTCTGTGGGAAGAGGTACACGGGGCACAGAGGGGAATGAATGTCTCTCCCAAAACCTTCCATTATTCTATCATTTACATTGCAAATGTCATCAAAAATGCAAATATATGTCACATCTCTAATTGTTTCCAGATCTTATGCTGTGATAAACATTAGCTTGGTTAAATCCTATTTCCAAGAATAAAAGAGATGGTTTTGTTGTGGTGGTTCTCTATATTTAGAAGGGCTTAAAGAACACCACAATAATAACATTTTTCAAAGTTACCTCTCCAGACTAATACATTTAGTGCCTCAAGTGAGACAATATTTTGGATTCAAGAATATGATTGACGAAGTCATATGTCAGATGGGGATGTATGAGAATTATCCACAGACATTTAACCCTATGCTGAGAAGGAAGGAACAGCAAGACATAAAAAATAATAATAATAGTCACTACAAGGTATCATCCAGGAGACCTCAGGATGTGTAATCAGTTCTGTTTTTCTCTTTCCATCTGTAAGTTTCAAGACATAGCCTCCCCACCTCAAAATAGAAATTACTGCTTGCTCCTCCACTTCCCTGATTAGCCTCTGAGGCCAAGTCACAGACAGAATAATATTTAGGAGAGTGTGGTTAATCACTTTCAGATGCTGGGTAGGCAGCACTTGGCAACAGGAGGAACCAGTAGACAATTGTGCCTGGTCTTTGGCCCAGACATAGTGTCTTTCTTTTTTCCAGTGGGTCTCATCCATGCACATCATATAGTTGCTAGGATGGATGCCAGAGTCAGCTTGAATAAGACGAAAAATGAATCACACTGTTGTTCTTTTCACCATTCACTGTTGCTGCAGGTCAACACAGGTATCCACACTTTCTTATGCAAGGAGATCAGGCTATACTGAGCATTGAAGCAGGTGGAATCTGAAAGACAGGGGCAGTCCCACCTTCTGGTGGTCAAAGTTTGACTATATAAAAGGCTCAGTACTGTATGTGAGCATTAATTTCTAAAGCCACTTTCTCTCTACCTTCTGTGTAATTTCGTGACCACCTAGCATTCTCCCCTGCTTAGAACTCGCCCTCTGGTGGACCTGAGAAAATACAGCTTAGAGCAATGCTGTGCTGTGCTGTCACTCAATTGTTTCCGACTCTTTGCAACCCCATGGACTGTGGCCCGCCAGGCTCCTTCATCCATGGGGATTCTCCAGGCAAGAATACTAGAGTGAGTTGCCATGCCCTCCTCCAGGGGGGTCTTGCCAAAGCAGGGATCAAAACCAGGTCTCTGGCATTGCAAGTGGATTATTTAACATTTGAGTCTCACATGCTAGTAAAGTAATGCTCAAAATTCTCCAAGCCAGGCTTCAACAAGCCAGGCGTGAACCGTGAACTTCCAGATGTTCAAGCTGGTTTTAGAAAAGGCAGAAGAACCAAAGATCAAATTGCCAACATCCGCTGGATCATCGAAAAAGCAAGAGAGTTCTAGATAAACATCTATTTCTGCTTTATTGACTATGCCAAAGCCTTTGACTGTGTGGATCATCACAAACTGTGGAAAATTCTTCAAGAGATGGGAATACCAGACCACCTGACCTGCCTCTTGAGAAACCTGTATGCTGGTCAGGAAGCAACAGTTAGAACTGACATGGAACAACAGACTGGTTCCAAATAGAAAAAGGAGTATGTCAAGGCTGTATATTGTCACCCTGTTTATTTAACTTATATGCAGAGTACATCATGAGAAATGCTGAGCTGGATGAAGCACAAGCTGAAATCAATATTGCTGGGAGAAATATCAATAACCTCAGATATGCAGATGACACCACCCTTATGGCAGAAACTGAAGAAGAACTTAAGAGCCTCTTGATGAAAGTAAAAAGAAGAGAGTGAAAAAGTTGGCTTAAAGCTCAACATTCAGAAAACTAGGATCATGGCATCTGGTCCCATCACTTCATGGCAAATAGATGGGGAAACAGTGGAAACAGTGGCTGACTTTATTTTCTTGGGCTCCAAAATCACTGCAGATGGTGACTGTAGCCATGAAATTAAAAGACACTTGCTTCTTGGAGGAAAAGTTATGACCAACTTAGCATATTAAAAAGCAGAGACATTACTTTGCCAACAAAGGTCTGTCTAGTTAAGACTATAGTTTTTCCAGTAGTCATGTATGGATGTGAGAGTTGGACTATAAAGAAAGCTGAGTGCAAAGAATTGATGCTTTTGAACTGTGGTGTTGAAGAAGATGCTTGAGAGTCCCTTGGACTGCAAGGAGATCCAACCAGTCCATCCTAAAGGAGATCAGTCCTGAATATTCATTGGAAGGACTGATGTTGAAGCTGAAACTCTAATACTTTGGCCATCTGATGCGAAGAGCTGACTCATTAGAAGAGACCCTGATGCTGGGAAAGATTGAAGGCAAGTGAAGAAGGGGATGACAGAGAATGAGATAGTTGGATGGTATCACCGACTCAATGGAGATGAGTTTGGGTAAACTCCAGGAGTTGATGATGGACAGGGAGGCCTAGCGTGCTGCAGTCCATGGGGTCACAAAGAGCTGGACACAACTGAGTGATTTAATTGAACTGAACTGAGCCACCATTAATGCCAAATGAAGTTATCTGTAAATGCTCAGGACTTCCCAGGTGGAGCTAGTGGTAAAGAACCTGCCTGCCAATGCAGGAGATGTAAAAGACATGGGTTCTATCCCTGGGTCAGGAAGATCCCCTTGAGGAGGAAAATGGCAACCCACTCCAGTATTCTTGCCTGGAGAATCCCATGGACAGAGGATCATGGTGGGCTACAGTCTATAGGGTAGCAAAGAGTCAGACATGCCTGAAGTGACTTAGCACGCACGCACACAAACTCTCAAGGGAAACCATCTCTGCCATTGGCAGGGCTTCCTGAGAATCTCATGAAAGTTATAGATTCTCTCTCCTGAGAAAAAGGAAAATACACATATCAACACAAGCATAATATTGCATTAAACTTCAGAGTGTCAGTCCTTACTGACCTTCCAGAACACAAATCTCTGGAGTCTTTGTCTACCTGCTGCAAACATTAAGCTCACTGCTACACCATGCAAAGAGCATGGGCTTCAGAGCTAGACAAACTCCCCTACATCAACTAAGTTACTAACCTTTTCTGACACTTTTATTCCTTCATTCTATGAATAAAGTAATCATAATCCCCCCACATAGAGCTATTGTTAGTTCTCTGAGAATATGTCTTTTTCACCACTGCACTTCTAGAAACTTATAGACCATGTTGGCCACATAGGAGGCCAAATGAATCATCTTGACAGACAGTATATATGTAAATACCCAAGTATAGTGCCTGACACTGAATTGGTGCTCAAAATTATTTTCCACTTCTTTTTCAATACAACTATATATATATATACATATATATATATAATTTATTTTTTGTTGTCCTGGGTCTTCATTGCTGCATGGGCTTTTCTCTAGTTGTGGTGAGCGAGGGCTACTCTTCTTTGTGGTACACAGGCTTCTCATTGCAGTGGCTTCTCTTGTTGTGGAGCACTGACTCTAGGGCACAGAGACTTCAGTAGTTGTGGCATGTGGGCTCAGCAGTTATGGGTCCCGGGCTCTAGAGCACAGGCTCAGTAGCTGTGGTATATACAGGGCTAGTTTCCCCACAGTGAGGTCTTCTGAAACTAGGGTCCAAACCCATGTCTCCTGCACTAACAGGCAGACTCTTCATCACTGAGCCACCAGGAAAACCCCTATTTTCCATTTCTTTAGTGCAGAAGCAGGAAATAAATCCTGAATCCCAGATGCTCTGCGATTGTAAAATTTATTCCTCTCCCTGGTCAGCTGCTCTAGGGCACATTTCCCAAGTGGTGACCCTGCAGCAGCTAGAAAGAAGGTGGCAAAGGGATCCTTAAATGACATCATTGTCTGTCTCACCAGGATATTTTAAAAAATATTTTCATATATATTTCTATGTCCCATACACCTCCTTGTCTTGTGAATTCCACTCATTGAATTAGTGGTATTTATCCATTTGAGGGTCATCATTTCAATGCTGATTTCTACTTGAGTCAACAGGCTGGAAATAGACTTGAGCATCACATTTCTATGGACAGAAAAGGGAATCCTAATTTTATGAAGCCTCCATTAACTAACAAATAGAATCAGACATGAGTGATTTGATAATGGAGTTTTACATAAGGGAGGTGCCATCCAGAAAGAAAGTGAAGAGGCACACGTGTGCCTCTGGTTGGCATAGAAGGGAAACAGGAGGCAGAGAGAGGAAGCTAGCCATGGAAAGGTGTGCCTGCAGGTGAAGTGTGGGAGGTGAGCGACATGACAGCAGGTTGAAGGGAAAGCTGGATTCTGGCAGATAATGGGCTTTTATCCCATTCTTAAGGGATATCCCAACCAGCCACCCAGACAGCTGCAGAGAGGGAATCTGATTTGGCACTCCTGGCTTCCCAGGGCTGACCTGGGAACAGCAATGTAATAACGAAAATGATAAGGGCTTATTTTGTACCAAACTATGTTCTAATTCCTTTACATATTCAGTCATTTAATTTTCAGAAGAAATCTGTGAGGGGGTTATTATCATGTTCTTTGTTTTACATATGGGACTCCTTAGGCATAGAGAGGTTGAATAACTTGCCACATGTGATTTTCTAGTTTTCTACTGGCTAACACTAACCAAGCATGTTCTCTGTGTTTGTGAAAGTGAAGTTGTTGAGTCATGTCCAATTCCTTGCGACCCCATGGACTGTAGTTCACCAGACTCTTCTGTCCATGGAATTCTCCAGGAAAGAATACTGGAGTGGGTAGCTATGACCTTCTCCAGGGGGTCTTCCTGAGCCAGGGATTGAACCAGGTTCTCTCACATTATAGGCAGATACCATTTGAATCATGTCTTTGCTTACCAAGCACAACTCCAAGAGATTTACAGGTATTAACTCATGTAACCCTCACAAGGACCCTACCTAGAAGGTAAGCATTATCCCTAATCACATTTTAAATAAGTCAGTTGGGTACCCATTATGCTAAGCAGCTTTCTGAACTTACTCAGCTGATAAGTGGCAGAGTTGGAAATCAAACCTGGGCAGTTCGGCTCAAGTCCAGGCTCTTAATCAGAAGTTCCTTCAGTTCCCCTTAGAGGAAATAAAAAACTTGGCTGAATATCTGGCTGGGGATTGAACAATAGGTGCCTAGCGACCCTGGGGCCCTAAAAGTCAGGGGGGTCCCCAAAGTCAGGGAGGCAGAGCAAGACCTTTGGAGATCCACAGAGCCAAGGTGCAGTAAGGTGGGTCCATGCTGGGGTCTTAACTATGCAGAAGAAGAAGACCAACGTTCAGCTCCATCATCCATAAACTTCAGTGTGGATAAAACAGAGGGTGGACCAGAACTACCACACCTCCACAGATTGCCCCCAGGCATACTTACTGAGCTGGGTACCTCCAACCACCACCACAGTGGAGACCAGTCCAAGGACCAGCTTGAGGTCAGCAGGGTCGGGGCCCTTCAACCCCAAACCCACCAGGTCACAGAACCTACCCAGGTGCCATCTTGAAGAAGAGTTGGGGAGGAAAGCAAATTTGAAAGGCTAAGCACTCACCCCCTCTAGTCTGAGCTCAAAACAAAACCACTGAAACTCACACACACAAAAAAAGAGATATTTTGCACTCTAAAGTTTAAAATAAAGCTATTTTTACCTGCAACACACTGAGGTGGGAGGCTCACGAGGAAGATTAGATCAGTTATTGGAAATAAAGAACTCACATTCTCTTTAAACATCTGAGTGTCATGTGAATACATGTGAGTTTACAACTCTGAAGGACTCCAAGAGCCTGGCTAATGAAACACCTGCAGTATATTTATTAACAATTAGGATGAGGAAATGGACAGCATACTGATCAAATCTGTGGTTGAAACAAAGCTGAGAGTCATAGTGAATACAGCAGGTGGCAGAATTAGGAGCTGAGAATCTAGCCATTGCTAGATTTTCTAGCCACTGGGCCAGTAAGCCACATCCAGCCCGAACAGATTTGATCTGGATGAAATTAACTAAACTAAGGCTCAAAGGACCAACTGTACAAGAAAAGCGGCTGAAAAATGTGTCCAAATATTTGAAAGTTCACTCTAGGGGAGATGGATTAGGATATGTGGTTTGAGGAAAGAAGAATAATAACCATTTAAGGAGCCCTTACTATGTGCCAGGCATGCATACCACCTCATTTAATCCTATGAAGAGTGTGTAGTAGTATTTCTATCCAATTATTTAAGGTAATTGGGGTTCAAAGCCCAAGGCCACACAACTAGTAACTGGCAGAATCACTATTCAAACTGACATCTGATTCAAAGCCCAAATTCTTCACACAATGCTAAATTGCCTCCTCAACATACAGCATTTGCCTTAAGGAAAACAATTCTTATAGTTAGAACCCTTCTCAAAATTTAGCTCATGTCCCAATCCTAGAGACAGTATGACCATCTCCAGGTGGGATGGTGGCGATACAAGAAATTCAAGCCATCGGTCAGCAAGACCATTCCAGTTCTGAGATTTTATGATTCCATCTCTGAAAATTTGCAGAAGCTGTGGGCCCTGTGGTAGGTAGCTGTTGCCACAGGAGAATTCAACCCCAAATCTCAGTGTCTTACAACAACAGACATTTATTTCTCACTTGCAGGTCTCAGGGCCAGCTGTGGCCAGGTCAGGGTCCAACTGGCCTCATTTTGCTACTCATGCTGGGACTTGAGTTCGTGGAGCAGCTGCTAGCTGGGTGTGTTGTTCACACACAAGGGCAGAAGCTCAAAAGCACATGTAAAGCCTCTGTTCCAATGTGAGAACCATCCTATTTACTCTCACTCTGCTCTCGGCCAGGACAGGCTCTGTACCCATTCAATAGCCTGCATTTGAACCATAGCAGATGTCAACCGTTCCCTTGTTAGAGAAGAAAGTCAGTTCTTAAGAATTCTCCAGTGCCCTGTGGGTGGTACTACTCCACTGAGATTTGATTTCCTTTTACGTTTTGCTTGTTTATTTTATTTTGCTTCTGTTTTACCTTTTAAAGAAACTGACAGAAGCAATGGCAACCCCAAATCAATCTGAAATGAAGGGATGAGTGTAATGAGGTGAATAACAATTTTCCAAATCTTCCCATAGCGTCTATGCTACAATGAAAGGTGAAGACAGTTATGTGATTGCATCTTTAGCTCATGATCATGCTCAGTCACTCAATCATGTCCAAC
Organism: Muntiacus reevesi; assembly: GCF_963930625.1. Taxonomy (NCBI): domain Eukaryota; kingdom Metazoa; phylum Chordata; class Mammalia; order Artiodactyla; family Cervidae; genus Muntiacus; species Muntiacus reevesi. The sequence goes on along the minus strand of NC_089249.1, from coordinate 121,153,047 downwards.
CCCGTGGACTGTAGCCCACCAGGGAAGCTTATTATTTATTTATTTAAACTTCAGATACATCCCTCACACATAAGCCTCAGGGCACATTTACAAGCACTGTTGGAAAAAGAAGGTTGAGAAAGCTGTGTTATCTATTTATTTCAGGGGAGATTTACTTCATTTATTTATTTGTTTATTTATTTATTTATTTGATTTATATAGCTGGGTCCAGCAGAAGCCCTGGGACACCCTTACATCATTAAAACCACAGATAGAAGCAGAATGCTGAATATAAACAAAATCAACAATTAATGGACTATCCCCAACTGTAAAGCACTTAAGCAAAGCCTTCAAATCATTTCTCCCGACTAATCCCCTTGGGCAGAAGGCTGGGTTAACAGATGGTTAAACAATGTTAAAAGAAGAGAATACAATGTTATCACTATAAATGGAGGCTAGAAGAAAGACTGCGAAAGCTACCGAATAATTCATCAGTAGAGCTATAGACTGAGTTCATGGACATGGGGCTGGAGTTAGATGTAGCAGCAAGCTGGTGGAGGTGACGAGACCCCCCGTTCTAATGATGGAGTGAAAAGAGGCTGAGGATGGGTGAGGAAGAGTCAGAAACTAAGTAAAATTATGTTCACTCTAACACCCTACCCTCAGACTGACTAGGAATCGGGACAACATGAATAATCTGGTCTGGAGTATTATTTCACTACAGCTACAATCAGGTTTTTGACTAAGCCCCACATTGGTTTTCCTTAATTGCATGTTACTGCCCCTGAGCCTATAGCCGCTAGGTATGGGTGAGGTGTCTCTAAATGGGAATTAGGAGAAGGCAGGAAATTTTGGTCTTTGATATTGCATATGAGTGGAAATTTGTAATATGAGATTAAGAAAAACTATAGTTTTTGTTACTGTTATTGAGGTATAATGTATTTACAATAAAGACCAAAAATCTTAAATAATTGGTCAATCCATGTTTACTTATACATCATGTAATCACCACCAAGATGAGAATATAGAATATTTCCAGCGTCACTAAAGCCTCCCTCGTGCCCTTCCCTTTCCGCCCCTAGAGATATATCACGATTCTGATTTCTGTCAACAGAATCTGTTTGCCTGTTCTGAACTTCATATAAATGGTACACAATATGCATTCTTTTGTATCTGGCTTCTTTCACTCAACATCTTATCTGTGTTACTTATCCTTCTGTTGCAGGTACCAATAGAGTATACTTTTTCATAATTATGCAGTATTCTCTTTTATATGAATATGATGCAGTTTATTTATCCATTTAATTGCTGATAGACTTTGGGATTGTTTTCGGTTTTGATGATGATGATTTACAGAGCTGCAATGAAAAGGGTAGGATAGTACTTACAGAATATGCACTATATTACAGTGTAGTCTTTCAGCATTTACCTAGGAATAGAATTGTTGAGTCATATACTTAGCCTCAATATAGATTGCCAAAAATTTTCCTGAATGGTTGTACCAACTTACATCCCTGTTAAAAATATGAATGTTCCAGCTACACCGTATCTTTGTCAATACTTGATATCATCAGCCTGTTTAGCTGTAACACTGGTAATAGGTAGCGGCATCTCATGGCATTGGTTTGTATTTTCCAGATGATATTGCCTGATTTTTTATAACCCTGTTTGATATTTTAATTTGTGATGTGCCTATTGGCATCTTTTGCCCAGATCTTCATTGGGTTGTTTATACCTTGATTTTAATTGAATATGTAGGAATTTATATCATGAATATAAGCTCGAGTGGAGTACATATATTGTTGATCTCTTCTCTGTAACTTGCATTTTCACTGTCAATGATGTTTTTGATTAAATGAAGTTTTAAACTTTATTGAAGTCCAATTTATCAACCTTTCATTTTTATGGTTACTGCTTTTCGTGTCCTCTTTAAGATATCACTGCCTATCCCAAGATTGTGAGACCATCCTGTGTTTTCTTCTAGGAACTTTACTGTCTTCCTTTCATATTTAAGTCTATCCATCTCAAAAATTATTGTTTTTCATATAGATGTCTCATTGCACCCTTTATTGAAAAGACAATCTTTCCACTTCTGAATTACATTAGTGCCCTTGTTGTGGATTAGGTGGCCCTATAAGTGTGGTTTGGAGAAGGAAATGGCAACCCACTCCAGTATCCTTGCCTGGAAAATCTCATGGACAGAGGAGCCTGGTGGGCTACAGCCCATGGGGCCGCAAAGAGTCGGGCACAACTGAGCGACTAACACACTCACACACACACACACACACATAAGTGTGGTTATACGTGGAATTCTTTACTCAGTTCCATCAATCTATTTGTCTCTCCTTGCACAAACACCACAGCCAAGTCTTGATACTATTAACATAACTTAAATTCTTCTTATTTTAATAATTATATATGACTTATGAGGAGCTAGAGAACACCTAGCTTCCTGAGTGAGACTAACAAAGATAACTCCAGGCTCAGAAACACAGTGAAAGAGCGCATGGACCAAAGTCAAGGTCTCCATTCTGGGAGGTCCCTGGAAACAGCTTTGCCTTGCAGGACCACTGACATCAATCAAATGCCTTTTCTTTGAACAAACTGAGCCAGCACTCTGCTATGTTACCTTAAAGGAGGAAGAAAATGTGCCTCCAGACCATCTAGATTTGTCTATCATCACTCCATACTCCTAACACTCATTTTTTTAATTAAATGATGCTACTGTACCAACATTTCTTGAATGCCTACTGCACAGTTAATCCTCCATCAAATCTTCCAGATATAAAGTTATGCTGTGTAGTTACTGCCATGGAAGAGTTCACATTCTTACCCACAAGCATAGGATTGAGAAATCTAAATGTGGTAATAAGCAAGTGCTACTGGGACTCTCCCATCTTTCAAATACAGTTCAAAACTCAACTCTAAGAGTTTAGATGTATTTCAGACTTTCACACCTGTAAAGAACAATAGGAGTGAGTCATGTTTTAATTACTTATAGCATTCATTATATTAATGTCTGCTTTTTTCAAAGCTGTAGATGATGACTGCAGCCATGAAATTAAGAGATTATTGCTACTTGGAAGAAAAACTATGACAAACCTAGATAGCAGATTAAGAAGCAGAGACATTACTTTACCAACAGAGGCCCATATAGTCAAAGCTATGGTTTTTCCAGTAGTCATGCATGGATGTGAGAGTTGGACGATAAAGAAAGCTTAGCGCTAAAGAACTGATGCTTTTGAATTGTGGTATTGGAGAAGCCTCTTGAGAGTCCCTTGGACTGCAAGGAGATCCAATCAGTCCATCCTAAAGGAAATTGGTCCTGAATATTCTGCTGAAGTGAAGCTCCAATACCTTGACCACCTGATATGAAGAACTGACTCCTTGGAAAAGACCCTGATGCTGGGAAAGATTGAAGGCAAGAGGAGAAGGGGACAAAAGAGGATGAGATGGTTGGATGGCATCACCAACTTGATGGCCATGAGTTTGAGCAAGTTCTTGGAGTTAGTAATGGACAGGGAAGCCTGGCATGCTACAGTTCATGGGGTTGGAAAGAGTCAGACATGACTGACTGAACTGATCTGAACTGAACTGAATTTTCAAAGCAGGTGTATCTGTCATTGCAAAATTTATAAACATTCCAAATATCCAGTAGGAAAAGGAATAGTTAAATAAATTTTAGTAAATTAATGAGCTAGAATATTAATGCAGCATTAAAAGTGATCATTACAAAGACCAAGCAGCAAAACAGAAAATGATCCAAATTGAGTGCATGCAAAAATACTAATATTTATGGACAAAACCAAGTGAAAATGCTGCCATGATAAAATTTTGGGGAAACACAGTTGTTTTCTCTAAAAATGTCCTTTACTTTTATTGTTTTCATAATAAATCTACATCTAGGAGAAAAAAGAGAAGCCAGTTTTTCTTCTTCTCCCCATATATATTTCCACCGTAGATTGATATATATACATATATAAAATAAGCATTTATTGTGACTTTTGTGACTACATGGGTGTCAGTTCGACTCCAGTGAAAACAGTTCCTATCAAAATGAACACAGGAGCAGTTCTACTAAGAAGCAAAGGAATTCGCCCTGGAGCTTTGGACTTAGGCACTGAAAATTCTCTTTGTTTCTGTGTTTTCCATTCCTAAGAGCACAGAAGGCAATTCCAGCATTTCTTTTGAATACATCTACAACAGAGGCAGGAGTCAAAAGGACATCAGCTACCCTGTAGTGAGGGCCTCCCGTGCAAACCAGAACCTCTGGCCTCTCCTGCTCCTGAAACCAGAAGTTGCGCTCTATGTTTGTGCGGTGGGAGGAGAGAAGTGGGGAACTTCTGCCTACTCAGTATTCTCATCAGTGCAGAGCGCGCTCCTGGGGTAGATGTTCAGGCCTCTTTCTCTTGGTAGCCTCAGTCCTCTTGGTAAGGAGCCTTGCAAGGACTCTTAAGGGGCAAGAGAAATGCAGGACCTGGACGTCTGTAGCCCTGCCCCCTCCTCCTCCTCTCTTTGCCCACCCACCCCATATATATATAAGCTTTGTCTCTGTGGGATCCGTTTTCTCCATCCTAGTGATTTTAGGGAGGTAAATGGGTCTAAATCTATTATTCAGGATGAAGCAGCACAGTACATGTTTATTTGCCACATTTTCCAATATCAGCTTTATCAGTGATAATGGATATTTTGGTTTCTAGTCTTATGGTTTTGTTCTCTTTTGGGGGTTTCTTCAGAATCATGCAGGGGAGATAGACGCTTTTCATTGAGCCCCTCTGAATCCTGTTTCCAGTCAGCATCTCTGACAAGTTGACAAGTATGCAAGAGGTTGATTGGGGAATGCTGTTTGAGTGTCATATATGGTGGAAGAAAAAGAAGCAGGGTTGGGCAAAGCGAGGGTCTAGGCAGCCAACCAATCGTGTTAAGCATAAAAGCCTCAGTCAACTGTGTGAGGCGCTCTGGCTCTCAGATGGCCGCTGGTCGTGGTCCTAAGTTAGGGCAAGGAGTTGGTTTCTAAACCCTGGCTTCCCAAGGGGAGTAACCTTGATTCAGACACTTCTCTTCAGCCAAGGACACTTAACAGAGAGGGCTGATACCTAAGGGTCATCAGCAGATCTCGCAGAACCTGGGGGACAGTTCTTCAGTCTTGAAATAAGGATCTTGGTTAAGAAGAATGTCCTCTACAAAACCAAACATGTTCCATGGGCTGTAGATTCTTTCAACTAGCCTAGTTTTGGACAAACCGCTTTTTTGGGGGGGAGGTTCAAAAATATTGTGAAGATCATGTAGCAGGTATATATGTGTATTTATTAAGCTCTTTCTGAATATGTAAGCATACACACAAACACATACACATTTTATTTCAGTGTCATAAAACCTCCAAACTGTTAAAATGGGTTGGCAGATTTTAAATTCTAATGAGGTCCTCAAATTGCCAGTTAGTGCACAGTACATTTAGTCATTCATTTGTTCCACACATTTTTGCCAAATGATGACTAGGTACTATGAATGGAGATAAACAGGGGCATCCATAAATCCTGCAAGGGTTTAGGCTCTCAACTTAAATATTCGGCCTTAAAGGAGGCCTTCATAAAGCTTCAAACTACATTACTCTTCTGATACATGTTCCCGTATGGAATGTACTGCTCCAGAAGAAAATCTTTTGTCCCTGGGATAATCATAGCTACTGAAGGTCATATTTGCTTTATTTACCACTCTGCACCAGGGCTTTAGTGTGATTGGCACATATTAGATGATTAATAAAACTTGTTGAAGCAATGAATGAACAAACAAAAAATGTATCCCACATTATAATAGATCAAAATGTGAACGATTTTACAGCAAAGGAAACATAAGCAAAATGAAAGACAATGTATGAACTGGAAAAATACTTGCAAATGATGCAACTGACTCAGGCTTCACTTCCAAAATATGCAAATAGCTCTTGCAACTCAACAACAACAACAAAAATCCAACTGGAAAATAGGCAGAAGAGCTAAACATTCCTCCAAAGAAAACATACAAATGGCCAACAGGCATATGAAAAGATGCTCAACATCACTAATTATTAGAGAAATGCAAATCAAAACTACAGTGAGGTTTCACCTCACACTGGGCAGAATGGCCATCACTAAAAAACTCCACAAGAAACAAAGACTGGGAAAGTTATGGAAAAAAGGGAACTCTCGTATACTGTTGGTGGAAATGTAAATCGGTGCAGTTGTTATGGAAAACAGTATGGAAGATGCAAATAAAATGTAGAATAGTTGCCATACGATCCAGCAATCCCACTCCTGGGCATATATCAAGACAAAACTATAATTCAAAAGGATATATGCCCTCCTACGCTCATAGCAGCATTATTCACAATAGCTAAGACATGGAAATAGCCTCAATGTAATACATACATACAGTAAAATAATACTTAGCCATTAAAAAGAATTAAATAATGTCACTTGCAGCAATATGGATGGAATTAGAAATTATCATACTAAATAAAGTCAGAAAGAGAAAGACAAGTACCATATGATATTGTTTATATATAGAATCTACAGTATGACACAAATGAACTTATCTATGCAACAAAAACAGACTCAGACATAGAGAACAGATGTGTGGTTGCCAAGGGGAGGGAATGATGAGGGAACAATGGGTTGGGAGTTTAGGATCAGCAGATGCAAATTACTATATGGAATGGACAAACAGTAATGTCCTACTGTATAGCAGAGAGAAATATATTCAATATCCTGTGATAAACCACAATGGAAAAGAACATGAAAAAGAATATATACATAAAACTGAATCAATTTGCTATATAGCAAAAAGTAACCCAATATTGTAAAGCAATTATACTTCAATAAAATAATTTTTTGAAAGGTGAATGGGTACTGCCCAAGGGATTCAGCAAAGCTTCCCAAAGGGAGAAACATTTGAACAGGCTCTTGGCAGTCATATAGGAGTCTGTCCAGTGGGGCTGGGTGCAGGGTATTTGAGGAAGGGAGTGAGTACTCGAGGCTACACAGTTATGTCAAGACCTAGTAGGCTTAGTGATCAGCTTTTAATTCAGTGTGGCCAGCACATTGGGTGATGAGGCTGCAGATATGGGTTAGGGTCATGAGTTGCATGAATTAAACATTTCAGGGGAGACAACTGGGAGTTAAATGAATAAGATCACAGGCAGAGTCAGAGCCAGGGGAGTGAAATACATAAAAGCTAGAAGAGCACAGTGTTCATCGCTGATGCTGAAGCCCTCATTTCATGCAAGGAAAACCTCAGAATACATTAGGCACCAGTTCAGAATAAAGGGCAGAATGACAGTCTCAGAAAGAGTAAAATAGAATGGCCTGGCTCTGATGCCCAGCAGCGACACCCACATACATTTCCTTGCCAAGGCAGGAATCCAACCATCATCTCCATGAAGATTCCTCTTGCATATACCACAAAATTTTTTTGCTTGAGCTGAAATTATTTTCTAAATAAACAAGTTCAAGAGGTGCTGAGCAAGAAGTTTGGAGGCAGCCAGGTAACACAAGGACTTGACATGATCTAACATCTGCACAAGCAGATTCAGCAGAAAGCAAGAATCTGGCAGGTCACAGAATGCCCTGGGAAAGTTCTCTGCATCAGGAACCAAAGAAACATCAAACAGGCCACAGCTCACCAGAAACAAGGTGGAGCTGCCCTATATCTGAGGGGCCATCTTTAAATCTTAGCCATGCATACAAGGTAAACGGCTGGGGAAAGCAGAGGAAAGCAAAGGAGAGAGCTCGGAGCACCTAAGGAAATGGGCCCAAGCTCATGATGTTCTAGCCATGGATATTGACAGGTAAATCTTATTTCTCAAAAGTATTTGGCAGAATGATTTTCAGATTATGATTGGTTACATTGAGGATAAATCCCGGCTAAATATTTTTTTTAAAATTTTAATGTAACACTGTAATTAGATACTTGTATATATGGTAGTGATCCAGAGAGAATTAGCTCCAGTTATCACAATTGAGTCAAAATAAAACAACATTTAGCAAAGCTGTAGTCCTTGGTCATCATCCTCCAAATATAATTTTTAAAAAGACATTTTTCACTGTCATTTTCAGAAACCCCAATCAATTTCCAGCTCTAGACTTCTAGGATTTCTTGTAGATCTGGACTCCCTCTTTCCTCTTACTTTTTTTTTTTTTTAAGAATAATACCTTGATATTCGAGCTAGACCATCAAGTATACGTAGCCTTTCACTTGGAAGAGAATGGAACAAAAGCCTTTCTAAAGAGGAGGGCTGCTTTAGGATAGAATAATAACAACCAATATTTATGGAGAACTTATTATTTGCTAGACACTGTTATGAACACTTGTGTTTTATCTCATTTAATTCTCAAAAAACTATGCAATGGGAGCTGTTAGTATCTTCCATGTGTAAATAAGGAGACCCATCTGTGCGCATATGTTTGCAATATTCTTGGGTAGCAGGATTGGTTAGGCAGTGGCAAACGGCATGGTGTGACCTGAGTCAACAGAGGAGGACTCAAGGTAGGCTGGGGCCAGGTGATGAAGTGCCTTTATTAGATGCTTTCATTACACAGAGGATTTTGTCTTTACCTTTCTAAATTAGTGTTTCTAATTTCAGATGTGATATCTACACATGATTTTAAAATCTACAAAGAGCACACAATAAAAAGAATATTTGGCACCCTTGAAAAAAAAAAAAAAAGAATAATACTTGTATTTAAGATTTTAATATGTTTTTATTTGAGCCTCCATCTGAATCATTTTGTTTACTCACACACTATATGATTCAATATTCTTACTTTTGGAATTACAACCAATGAAATGGCGTGGGGAAGATGCTAGTTTTGGAACATCTTAGTAGAACTCCCTTTAAAGATTAAATCATACATTGTCACCATATTTACAAAACAAAAAGCAGAGTAAATTTCTTGGTTGAAAGTGAGACCCAGGGTGAAGAGAAGTGGAGCATAGCAGGAGCGATGTTTACTCAGGGTCCTCTCTCACTCCAAAAATGCTTTTGTATCCCTTGGAATCTTCAGATCATTGTCCAGAAACCACTGATGTAGCAGAGAGGCCTGAACTGAGAATTAGAAAAATCTGATTGCACCCATGATTGTGTCACTAAGAAACAGAACTTAATCAGAGTTTAAGCACCTCTGAGCCTCAGTCCTCCCCCTGTGAAATAACCAAAGTAGAGCAAGCAATTTATACATTTCATTCTAACAAAACAAATCATAGTATCCTAAGAACCAAAGTTCATTTATTAGGATACATTATGCACTTTTTATTAAAAACATACATGAAAATATGGGCTTGTCAGAAATTCTCTGTTCTCATATTTATCCTTAGTTTCATTAATAAAGTCTTCCCCTTTTAATTGCACTTTAAGATTATTTGAAACTGCATAATTACAATTCACAATAGCCAAAGTATGGGAATAACCTAAGAGTCTATCAACTGATGAACAGGTAAAGAAAATGTGAGATGAATAGATGATAGGTAGATACATAAATAAAAAGTGAAAGTGATAGTCACTCAGTCATGTCAACTCTTTGCAACCCCATGGATTGGAGCCTGCAAGTCTCCTCTGTCCATGGAATTCTCCAGGCAAAAATGTTGGAGTGGATAGCCATTCATTTCAAAGGGGACCTTCCTGACTCAGGGATTGAACCCAGGTCTCCCACATTGCAGGCAGATTCTTTACCATCTGAGCCACCAGGGAAGCCCATAGATAAAATATTATTCAGCCAAAACCAAGAAGGAAATCCTGTTCATCTACAACAACATGGATGACCCTGGAGGGCATTATGCTAAGTGAAATAAGTTAGATTGCTTATTGTTGTTTAGAGAAAGACATTGGGGCTTCCCTGGTAGCTCAGCTGGTAAAGAATACACCTGCAATGGGGGAGACCCTGTTTCAATTCCAGGGTTAGGAAGATTTTCCAGAGGAGGGCATGGCAACCCACTCCAGTATTCTATCCTGGAGAGTCCCCAGGGACAGAGGGGCCTGGTGGGCTGCAGTCCGTCGGGTTGCAAAGAGTTGGACATGAATGAGGGGCTCGGCACAGCACAGTACAGAGAACGAATTTGAGGAACTAAAGAGCCTCTTGAAGGTGAAAGAGGAGAGTGAAAAAGCTGGTTTAAAACTCAACATTCAAAAAACAAAGATCATGGCATCTGGTCCCATCACTTCATGGTGAATAGATAGGGAAACAATGGAAACAGTGAAGGCTTTATTTTTCTGGGCTCCAAAATCACTGTGGACAGTGACTGCAGCCATGAAATTAAAAGATGCTTACCCCTTGGAAGAAAAGCAATGACAAACCTAGACAGCATATTAAAAGGCGGAGACATTACTTTGCCTACAAAAGTCTGTATAGTCAAAACTATGGTTTCTCCAGTAGTCATGTATGGATGTGAGAGCTGGACAATAAAAAAACAACTGAGCACTGAAGAATTAATGCTTTCAAACTGTCGTCCTGGAGAAGACTCTTGAGAATCCCTTGGACAGCAAGGATCAACCCAGTCAATCCTAAAGGAAATCTACCATGAATATTCATTGGCAAGACTGATGCTGAAGCTGAAGCTCCAATACTTTGGCCATCTGATGCAAAGAGCCAACTCATTGAAAAAGACTCTGATGCTGGGAAAGATTGAGGACAGGAGGAAAAAAGGGCAACAGAGGATGAGAGGGTTGGATGGCATCAATGATTCAATGGACATGAGTTTGAGCAAACTCTGGGAGGTAGTGAAGGTCCGGGGAGGTTGGTGTCCTGCAGTCCATGGGGTTGCAAAGAATCAGACACAACTGAGCAACTGAACAACAAAAAGAAAGACAAATAAGCATAGTACCACTTACCAGGTGGACTCAAAAAAAAGCAAACTCAAAGAAACAGAGAAGAGAAAAGTAGTTACCAGGGTGGGAGAAATAGGGAAAGGTTGGTAAAAAGGTACACACTGTCAGTTGCAAGATGAATAACGCATGTGGATCCATTGTATAATATGATGACTTTAGCTGATAACACTGTCTGGTATAATTGAAATTTATTAAGAGAGCAGAACTTAAACGTTCTCATCCCCTCCAAAGGTAAAGAAGTGAGGTGATGTGTCAGTTAACTCAACGGAGGGAGTCTTTCACAATGTATACAACATTGTACATATTAAACATCTTACAGTTTTTCAATAATATCTCAATAAAGCAGGTGGGGGAAAATAAGCAACTATACAGTTAGAATCCTATTCATGAATGTTTTCCAGTTCTCTTAAACTTTCTTCCCTTTCAAAATGTTGCTGTGGAATTCTGCCTATCTGTTCTCTCCTTTAAAATGTCAGTCTTCCTGAAATCCAGCCCCAACCTCTTGGTTATCACTTTAGGGTGACATGGCATGGACACTCTCCCCCCTTAATTTCAATCATTTCCACTTCACCAACCAATTTCCCCTTGTCGTGCAGCATTAAGGCCAGACTAGCAGTTTTCCCATTGGCTTCCTCTCCCCTCCAGGAGAAGAAATTATTAGAAATTGTGGCCTCCTTTAGTCATGTGGGCAGCGAAGCCAAAACCAGTAATCTCCTGGGGCTTAAAGTGTCCCACTGACCACCCCTTATCAGTTGAATTGGGAATGAAAATTGGCCAATTTCTGAATTCTCATCAGGACAAACCCACTAAAAGCATTAGCATATAGAGTGGGGCTTGCAGGAGTCACTCAGTTGCTGTCCCCTTGCCCTCAAGAACGCACTGACATTTGTCACATGATGGTCTGCAGGACTGCCTTCAGTAGGTACCCCTTGTGCAAACTCTATGATGCTTAGCATATTTTTTTCCTCCTAAACACAGGTGAATGTGGGCAGATAAATCTGTGACATTTAGGAGAGATCCTCAGGTATGAAAGATGGTGATGATTTTTCACTGTGTCTTATTTCTCATCAGCTCCACATGGTTTCAAATGGAATGAACACTTGGGTATCCCAAGTCACTTCAAATATTTGATGTACAAAATCAGTGCTGCTAATACCTTCCTGCCAAAGCAGTTTACTATCCCAAACTCCATTTATGTTCTCCCCACCTTCCTGGCTAGAAATTGTGGAGTCACCCAAGACTTTTCTCTCCTCTATGATCTTCTGGTAAAAACTTATTTATTTGGTAAATGGTAATAGGTCATAGGAAAATCCATGACTTTAAATCGTCCTTTAATTATGATTTTAAATTTTAAAAATATATAAAGTGACGTGAAAGCTAGAGAAGGTTTGAGGGACTAGTGTGCATTTTAAGTGCTTTATTTAGCTTCTCATAAGTTCCAACACAATCTGAGGGTTAAAGAATTATAATTATAGAGGTTGCATGATAAAATGGCTTCTCAGGAAAATATTTTTGAGGGCCCATTTGTTACCTGTTTTTTTTTTCCTGTGCAAAAATGTTTGTCATAGTTTAAATATAATGTAATTAGGTAGATATTCAAGAGAAAAGTAAACATTGTGGAAGTTTTGACCCCAGTTTTCTTAGAAATTATTATTACTAATTATTTTCTCAAAATTTATATTCCTAGCATGCTGTACAAACCACAGGGATGGACTGGCATCTGGTCAGATTGGAGGACTTATAAAGGAACTAGCACGGGGGCCGGGATCCCAGTTAAGCCTCATGGTGCTCAAGTAAATCTGTGAGAACCTCCTGCTATATCTTTCCAATGGAATGCTGAATTAGTCTAAATCTCACACTGTGAGAAGTTTACAGAATAAAGAAGATTTAAAAAAAAAAAAAAAAAAACAGCCCAGGAGAGGCAGGTAGAGATGGCTATACAGAAAGAAACCACACAATGGGTCCAAGCCTTTCTCGTACTGCTTGGCATCACCGGGAGAAGCTTTTGGAAGAGCAAAGCCTCCTTTGGTTACTAAGCCCAAATTCAGATGCAGAGCCATGTGCTCCATGGGAGGCATTGCAGATTTACCGAAGTAAACTGAGGTGTCCAGGGCTGGAGTAAAAAAGTCAACTCTGTTGTGAAAATGATGGGAGTGAAAACAGGGGCTGTTTGAAATAGCAGAGACCTGATGGAATCCTAATTGCTGGACTCAGACTAAGATTAGAACAAGCAAAATTACTTTCAAGGCCCAAGGGGAGAGTGTGTTTAGGATCCATCACACACAGCCAGCTCCTGCACTGCTGGGCAGATTGTGTGTTAATTCCAGAGCTGTGCCACTGTACCCAACAGACATTTTGGTGCCAGATAGATCTTTACGAAAAATCTCCATTTATATGAGCCTTTATTGGTTTGTTTCAATGTTACCTATAGGGTAAATGATTTGGAAGGCTTTTTCAGGGGTGTGAGAGGGATTAATTTTTGGATTTGGATCTTTCCTTTGTCGTTATGGCTATTTTGAGGCAAAATCAGAAACTGCAGTATCTGCTCTTCAAAACCTTGGAAATGATCTACTATCTGATGATCTATGACACTTTTTCCTCAACAGTGATTGCGTTCCTCTGAAAGACAAGCCACACCATTAGAAGTGATTCATTTGTTTGTACATTAAATCTGTACAATAAATTTTTATTAGAATAGGGGTCAATAGGGACATTAGGTTAAGTAAAGCTCTGTGGGAGGAACTTGAAAAAATTTATGACCTAACAAAAGAAGCCAGACTTTAGAGGAAGAAGATCAGTTCTTTGCCTCCTGTTATCTGGGTTTTCTGTTTTGTTTCCTTGGGTTGTCTTGCTTATTTGTTGGTTGTTTTTATTCTTCTCTGTCCCCCTAAATGATGGTGGTAATCATGGCTGCGGGTGCCATGCCCAGATTCCCTTTACTGAGCCAGTCCACCCATCACAAGTTGCTGTGGTTTTTGTCTCCCAGTGATTCACAGCTGCATCTATCCCCTTTCCAGGGATTGTCCTTGAAAAGAGCACCCTCCCCAAAGAGATTATACTCCCTGTCCCCCACCCCCACCCACCTCACTCTTAGGCAGCCCACAGCAATGACTTGCTTTGTTGAGGCTTGGCCTGCCCTTTTCTGAACAGTTCTGTAAAGTGACAGTTCTGGAACGCTGCAGAACGCCCACCGGCCTCCAGTAGGTCATGTGGCCGAGGCTAGACTTGCTCTTTCTCTTTGCCTATCTTCATTGTCTCACAGATTTTTTTCCTAAGGAGCAGACTCAACAAATCAAGGGCATAAGATCTATGTCACAGACTTTACTCCTTGGAAATACAAAGAAAGACAAGTGCTGCTTCCTTCTCTGTCCCATTGTAAATTCAGTCATCTCTAAAAGTAGGCAAATCATTTCATGAGGATGATTGTTAACTATTTAAGGGCTTCCTTATATGTCAAATCACTGCTTTAGGTCTTGTAGAGAAGTACTTTAAGAGGCAGTTCAGGGTCACAGGGCATTAACATTTGTTAGGAAAATATAACAGGGAATAAACAAATCAAATGGTAAAATTTAAATAGTTGATGATGACACAAGCTATGTCAATATGCACAGTTCATGATTAATAACCAAATGCAGTGGGAAGACAATTGCTACAAAAATCATTCCCACCATGAAAAATGAAAGTGTTAGTCAGTCACTGATGTCTGACTCTTTGTGGCCCCATGGACTATAGCTGGCCAGGCTCCTCTGTCCATGGAGTTCTCCAGGCAAGAACACTGGAATGGGTTGCCATTCCCTTCTCCAGGGAATCTTCCTGACCCAGGAATCAAACCCGGGTGTCCCACATCGGCTCAGATGGCAAATTTTTTACCATGTGAGCCATCCGCCAGACAAATCTGGTCCCATTTCATTTCCATTTCATGCTGACTATGGAAATAGACACAAGTTAATTGATCCTCTGGATCTCAGTTTTATCAGCGAAATGAAGGTTAAGGATTAAATAATTCCATGGGCTTCCCTGGTGGTCCAGTGATTAAGAATCTGTCCGGCAATGCAGGGGACACAGGTTCAATCCCTGGTTGGGGAATTAAGATCCCACGTGCCTTGAAGCAACTAAGGCTGCACGCCACAACTACTGAGCCCAAGAGCCACAACTAGAGAGTCTGTGTACCGCAACAATCCCGCATAATGCAACGAAGATTCCCCATGCTGCAACTAAGACCTAAGGCAGCCAGACAAATAAAATAAATGAATATCTTTTTTTAAAAAAAGGACTAGATTATTCCAAAGGTTCTTCTCAGTTTTCAACTCCCTACAGCTGAGGGAGGCAAGCTGAAGATGCTGAGATGGTTGTTTTGAGAAAAGGACAGATTATTTTCCAGATAGAGTGAGAACATGTACAAAAGAGTAGAATTAGGCAAATAAACCCATAAGGATGTTTGGCACTGGAGTATTTTGGGAGAGTATCATGGGAGATGGTACTCTAAGGAGCCAAATGGTAAAGTATTTAATGTCAAGATCAAGAAATGCAGAAACCCTATCCTACCGAATAAAATGCAGTCTCACTGGCATGACAAGGATGGCACCAAGGCCCTTCTTTTCCTGTTGTGGACACGGTCTACCTTTTTACAACTTCCAGGGTACCTGCTCTTACTCTGTGCAGTCATAATGTGTTGTCTTCAGTTTCTAGAAAGTATCAAGGCCTATTACACTGTAAGGCCCTTGCACATGCCATCCATTTGCCAAGAGCAAAGCCTCTCACTACCCCTCGGATTAAATGAGGTTAATCCATCTCATTTCTCAAAGTCTAGTATAATGTCATGTGCTACGACACACACCGTTCCCACCAGGCAGAGTTGGTCACTGCCTCCTCAATCTTTCCCTTGTGTCTCATCTGTGTCAATAATATCATTTACCATATTGTAGTCAATTCAAATACTTCATCTACTAGGAGTTCATGTGTTCCTTGAAGAAAAAAGGAGTTCATGTGTTCCTTGAAGAAAAAAGGAGTTCATGTGTTCCTTGTGTCTTTTATCCCATCCACCATTTTACCCCACTTTTCCTCACCACCTATATATCTGTTCTAGAGTAGGGATAATAAACAGCAATGAGCTCACTAAGCCCTATTAGAAGGAGTAAATCTGAAAAACATAACATCTTGCATGGGTCCTGGGCACTATTGCCTTTGTGGGCTACTTTCTCCATTTAAAAGGGATTTTTTTTAAATTATATTTTATAAATGCATTGGTATAAAAATGAATATAGTAATATTATATACTGACACATTTTCTTTAACCTAAAAGTTCATTGGGGTTTTTTTTTGCTTTTAAAATAAAACATTTTTGTGTTCTCCTAAACATATGGCAGGCCCCACACTATTTAGTATATAGTACCCCTATGCCTACTGAGCCTAATTGATAATTCAGCTCTAGAGTGAATGGACAAAAGTATTCATCAATGAAATTTTTTACAAATATTTTTCTGTACTTACATAAGCTGATTTAGGTTTATTTCATCTGTCATGAGTAAGATATAAAATATTTGATTATATATTTCTTTGGTTTTTTTTTTTTTCTACCACAGTAGTTATTTTTTAATCATAAGTAACATCATGGGAAATGTAATAGAAATGTTCATGTGAAACACTGCTCAGTCTGTTTTGAATAGCAATTTAAAATGACTGGTCAAAATTATCACTAGGAGGGCACCCTACTGAACAAGAGAAACATATTAAAAATCAAAAGGGAAAATTAATTTCATAGTATAACATAAGGAATGATGATTTCAAACAGCACTGTGCATTATTAGTTCATAACTACTATCTACAAAATGTCATGAAAATTAGATTTCAGATGGTAGATGAGGTTTGTCTCCCTGAAAAAAAGGTTTTAATAAATATTAAGCACAGAAGTATTTGGAGATGATGAAGATTCAGTAATTAAGTATTGAACATGCAGTAATCCATTTGACACCAAAGGATTAAAGACAGAAAAAAATTCTTAACTAAATGCAACTTTTAAGAGAGCTGAACCCACTATTTTTGTGCTCTCAAGAATGATAATTCATCTAGTAGGAAATCTTTCTTCACCATTTAGGATTTGTTAGAAATACTGCATATAAGGATGAAACAGGATTTTCAAGACACAAATTCTTAGAAATGAGGCAAGTCCTTAGTGATCCATTTTCTTTTCTATAAAGAAAGATTGTCTTCAGCAACCCTGGAAAATATTAAATACCTATGGCTATGATATTCTCAGAGATGGGTAACTCACTAGCTCACAAAGCAGTCTGTTCTGCTGTTGTATAATTTTAAAAAGACATCCTGTTCATGCCAAGCAAAAAAATGTACTCTGCTCTTTGCCAAAAAGTACACAAAGATCAATATTTCACTAGTACTTTGGGGGAAATGACAGGTATAACAGAAATGATTTGGTTCCCAAATTAGCAAACTATGCTCTTAGATACTAAAACACTTTTTTTGTTGTTAAACCTTGAGCAGGTTTTGATAGGCATCTTTCAGGTTGTGTAGAATAGTGGACAGAAGGGAGGTTTTCAATTAGAAATATCTGAACTTGAATTCTAGATCATTTATTGGCACCTGTGTGACCGTAAGGAAGTGGCTTAAACTCTGTAAGTCTCATTTTTCTCACTCCAAAACCTTGAGGGTTGAGAGGATTAGAGATAATGTATGTAAAGCACCTACATCTACTTGGTTCTTGCTAAAAAGTAAATACTCAAAATATGCCAGTCACAATTAGTTTGTCACCTTAAGGTGCTGATCCTATTTTGACATTTTACTGACTTTGGAGTGATAATTATCAGCATTAATTATTGTGAAGTGCTTTGAAACAGGTCACAATGTCTACCTTCACTTTAAGTGTCCGAAAGCTGCTTTCTCTGGTTCCGTGGTTTCTTTTTAATTTCTTCCTTACTCGTCCTTGCTGTCAGATTATTCTGTCGGCTTGCCTGCCTCTCCTCAGTTAGCCTGCTCTCGCCTTGGGAACAAAAGAACAAAACCAAACCTGTTAGCATTCCGTTTAAAACAAGTGTCCATAGGTTCTGCATAGAAAGTCTGAGCAACTCTTTAAAAGTTAAGTGTTACCATTTTACAGCTAAGATTTTAGTGCATATGTCTTTGGGAGTTACTTCAGCCAATGTTAAGAAATTTTTGCCTTACTTCCAGCCTCACAGACTATCTTCTAGAGGGTTGTGATTGTCAGACAGGAGATAGATAGACGAGTGGGTGGATGAATGGATAGATAGATAGATAGACAGATACCTGTTTTATGAGGTATGACCTAAAATTTCCAAACTATTGCAATGAAAGATGTTTTAGTCAATCTGCATCCCCAAGGTGATAGAGCAAAATCTCTGTTTTCATCTGTAAAATGAAGAAAAAATCATTTAGGCTGACCTGTTTCACAACTGAACTGTGAAACAGGATATTACAGATATGAAAGCTATAAAGAACAAACATGGAAGTGCTCTATAAATATAACTTGTCACTGCTATTATATATTTTGAACCCTATCTTTTCAGAAGTAGATGTATCTATTTGCATTTTTCTCTACTTGACGAAAAATTAAATATATTTCTGTTCAGTTGTACAGTTCTTCCTTTCCTGAGATTCCATTATTATGCTTTCTTTCAATAACCTTTTAGACAGCCAAAGTTCTGTGCATAGATCTCATTTATGAGCCATGATCCTAAGTTGTGTTGTGATTTATTATTGTGGTATTCAAAGTGATTTTCAGTAATACTATGCCATACTTGACTCTTTCACCATTAGGCAAAAATAAAATATTTTTGCTTATTTTTTATTTTATTAAGTCTAACAGTATTTCACCCAATGATTCTACTAAGAAGAAACAGTATCAAGTCATCCTCTGATTACAATGTCTCTCCTGTTTTTTTTCAAATGGTATAGATGTGACACACAAGTGCAAAGACCTTCATGAAAAATAAAATGTAGTTTCCCATTAGATTGTTAAAATATTTAAGTTGAATGAAATGCAAACATTTCTGTTCTTAGACAGACACATGTCCCAAGTTGTGCAAAGTTCTTATTTATTTGTTGTTATTAGTCACCAAGTTGTGTCCTAGTTTGTGACCCCATGGACTATAGCATGCCAGACTCCTCTGTCCTCCACCATCTCTCATAGTTTGCTCAAATTCAAGTCCATTGTATTAGTGATGCTACCTAACTATCTCATCCTCTGCCACCCCCTTCTCTTTTTGTCTTCAATCTTTCTCAGCATCATGGTCTTTTTCAACTAGTTGACTCTTCACATCAGGTGGCCAGACTATTAGAGCTTCAGCTTCAACATCAGTCCTTCCAATGAATATTCAGGGTTGATGTCTTTTAGGACTGACTGCTTTCATCTCCTTACTGTCCAAGAGACTCTAAAGAGTCTTCTTCAGCACCACAATTCAAAGTATCAATTCTTTGGTGCTCAGCCTTCTTTATGGTTCAGTTCTCACATCTGTATATGACTTTTTAAATGAATAATGCAAAGAAATAGAAAAAAAAACAATAGAATGGGAAAGATTAAAGATCTCTTCAAGAAAATTGGAGCTATCGAGGGAATATTTCATGCAAGGATGGGCATGATAAAGGACAGAAACAGAAAGAATGTAACAGAAGCACAAGTGAATAAGAAAACGTGTAAAGAATATACAGAAGAGCTATACAAAAAAAAGTCTTAATGATCCAGATTACCATGATGGTGTGGTCACTCATCTAGAGCCATACAAGTGAAGTCAAGTGGGCTGCCTTTGGAAGCATTACTACAAAGAAAGCTAGTGGAGGTGATGGAATTTCAGCTGAGCTATTTCAAATCCTAAAAGATGATGCTGTGAAAGTGCTGCACTCAATATGTCAGCAAATTTGGAAAACTCAGCAGAGGCCACAGGATTGAAAAAAAGTCAGCTTTTGTTCTAATCCCAAAGAAGGGAAAGGCCAAGAATGTTCAAACTACTATATAATTGTGCTCATTTCACATGCTAGCAAGGTTAGGCTCAAAATCCCTCAAGCTAGGCTTTAGTAGTATATGAACTGAGAACTTCCAAATATACAAGGTGGGCTTTGAAGAGGCAGAGGAACCAGATACCAAATTGCCAACATTCTCTGGATCATGGAGAAAGCAAGGGAATTTCAGAAAAATATCTACTTCTGCTTCATTGACTATGCTAAAGCCTTTGACTGTGTGGATCACAACAAACTTATTTATTGCTGTGTGCCAAATTACCCTGCAAATTTAGACGATTAAAAGAATAAACATTTATTATTTCCAGGTTTCCATGGGTTAGGAAGCTGGATGTATCTTAAAAGAGTACCTGTAGTTCAAGAGATATTCAAGCTGTTCTGGACCTGCAGTCATGTTGAGATTGAACTGGCACTGAAGAATCTGCTCCCAAGACTGTTCCCTTGACAAGATTTACAAGATCTGCTTCCATGTCATGCTGTTTTCCAGTGTATGAGCCTGTCCATGGGCTGCCTGGGTAGCCTCCCAATATGGTATCTGGTGATGAGAAAAAGAGACAAAGAAACAGAAAGAGGGAGGGTAATGGGATAGAGAGAAATGGCTTTAGAGAGAAACTGAGACAAGTCACAGTCTTTTTATAACTCAGTCTCAGAAGAATCATCCTATCACTGTTAGTACATTAGATTCAGTAGAAGGGAATCATCAAATCCAATCCACATTCAAAGGAGGCAGGAATTAAACAAGAACGTGAATACCAGGGGGCTTCCCCAGTGGCTCATCAGTAAAAAACCCACCTGCAATGCAGGAGCTGCAGGAGACGTACATTTAAGCCCTGAGTCGGGAAGATCACATGAAGGAGATCATGGCAACCCACTCCAGTATCCTTCCCTAGAGAATTCCATGGACAGAGGAACCTGGTAGGCTACAGTCCACAGCGTCCCAAAGAGTTGGACACAACAGAAGCGACTTAGCACACATGAATGCGTGTGAACAGAGAAGGTGGGGCTCACTGAGGGACACTGAGGTTGCCTACTGTAATAGGATGAAATATCTAGGTTTACAGTCACTCAGTTTCTTTTAACCTGATAGTTTGGACGTAGCATACTTTTATGTAATTTTAATTTTTTTAGCTTTCAGTACAGTTCAGTTGATCAGTTGTGTCCGACTCTTTGTGTCCGACCCCATGAGCCGCAGCATGCCAGGCCTCCCAGTCCATCACCAGCTCCTGGAGTCTACCCAAACCCATGTCCATTATGTCAGTGATGCCATCCAACCATTTCATCCTCTGTCGTCCCCTTACCCTCCTGCCCTCAATCTTTCTGAAAATCAGGGTCTTTTCAATGAGTCAGCTCTCTGCATCATGTGGCCAAAGTATTGGAGTTTCAGCTTCAGCATCAGTCCTTCCAATGAACGCCCAGGACTGATCTCCTTTAGGATGGACTGGTTGGATCTCCTTGCAGTCCAAGGGACTCTCAAGAGTCTTCTCCAATACCACAGTTCCAAAGCATCAGTTCTTCGGCACTCGGCTTTCTTTATAGTCCAACTCTCACATCCATACATGACTACTGGAAAAACCATAGCCTTGACTAGATGGACCTTTGTTGGCAAAATAATATCTCTGCTTTTTAATATGCTGTCTAGGTTGGTCATAACTTTCCTTCCAAGATCAAGCGTCTTTTAATTTTATGGCTGCAATCACCAGCCACAGTGATTTTGGAGCCCTGAAAGATAAAGTCAACCACTGTTTCCACTGTTTCTCCATCTATTTGCCATGAAGTGATGGGACCAGATGCCATGGTCTTAGTTTTCTGAATGTTGAGCTTTAAGCCAACTTTTTCACTCTCCTCTTTCACTTTCATCAAGAGGCTCTTTAGTTCTTCTTTACTTTCTGACATAAGGGTGGTGTCATCTGCATATCTGAGGTTATTGATATTTCTCCTGGCAATCTTGATTCCAGCTTGTGCTTCCTCCAGCCCAGCGTTTCTCATGATGTACTCTGCATATAAGTTAAATAAGCACGGTGACAATATACAGCCTTGATGTACTCCTTTTTCTATTTGGAACCAGTCTGTTGTTCCATGTCGAGTTCTAACTGTTGCTTCCTGACCAGCATACAGGTTTCTCAAGAGGCAGGTCAGGTGGTCTGGTATTCCCATCTCTTGAAAAATTTTCCACAGTTTATTGTGAACACACAGTCAAAGGCTTTGGCATAGTCAATAAAGCAGAAATAAATGTTTATCTAGAACTCTCTTGCTTTTTCGATGATCCAGAAGATGCTGGCAATTTGATCTCTGGTTCCTCTGCCTTTTCTAAAACCAACTTGAACATCCGGAATTTCACGGTTCACATATTGCTGAAGCCTGACTTGGAGAATTTTGAGCATTACTTCACTAGCGTGTGAGATGAGTGCAATCATGCGGCAGTTTGAGCATTCTTTGGGATTGGAATGAAATTCCAATTACCTTTGGGAATTACCTTTCTTTGGGATTGGAATGAAAACTGACCTTTTCCAGTCTTGTGGCCACTGCTGAGTTTTCCAAATTTGCTGACATATTGAGTGCAGCACTTTCACAGCATCATCTTTTAGGATTTGAAATAGCTCAACTGAAATTCCATCACCTCCACTAACTTTGTTCGTAGTGATGCTTTCTAAGGCCCACCTGATTTCACATTCCAGGATGTCTGGCTCTAGGTGAGTGTGAGTGGTCACACCTTCATGATTATCTGGGTCATGAAGATCTTTTTTGTATAGTTCTTCTGTGTATTCTTGCCACCTCTTCTTAATATCTTCTGCTTCTGTTAGAAACATACCATCTCTGTCCTTTTATTGTGCCCATCTTTGCATGAAGTGTTTCCTAGATATCTCTAATTTTCTTGAAGAGATCTCTAGTCTTTCCTATATTATTTTTTTTCTCTATTTCTTTGCATTGATCACTGAGGAAGGCTTTCTCATCTCTCCTTGCTATTCTTTGGAACTCTGCATTCAAATGGGAATATCTTTCCTTTTCTCCTTTGCTTTTCACTTCTCTTCTTTTCACAGCTATTTGTAAGGTCTTCTCAGACAGCCATTTTGCTTTTTTGCATTTCTTTTTCTTGGGGATGGTCTTGCTCCCTGCTTAGCTAATTATATTTCTATAGAATTGTGAACTAGGTACCTAGTGAATTTATTATAGAAATATCCTGATTAGGCTAATACAAGAGAAAAAGAAAAAAATAACACTGAAGCAAACAGTCTTTTGTTATAAACAGTCAGACCTCCTGGCACATATCAAGTCCTATTGGAATTATTTGTGTGGATGTCTGCCTCTATTTGAGGGAGCATGGCCCTGAGAGCTCGCTCAGGGCAGTGATGGAAAGGGGAGCTAACATTTCTGAGCTCCTACAAACGGACAGGCCCTATACTAGACAGGTTCACATGGATTATTTTTAAACTTAACTCAAACCTGCTAGGAAGACCATTTCATCTGCAATTTACAGATGAAAAAACTGAAGTTAAGCAACAAGCCTATGACCACACTAGTGGGAAATGATGATGGAATCAGCATTAAAACCAATGTTACAGGGATTTAAACCCCACGCTGTGTCCATTGCACCTAAGCCTATGTCATTGTGCCAGGGCCTTAGAGTTTCTCAGGAAGTAGTTAATAGATAATAGTATATTTTGGAAATTCAAAGGAGGCAATTGGATGTACCATCTATTTCTAAAAGGCCTATAAACAAATAAATAAATAGTATATAAATATTTGTATATACCTATGTGTGTGTATGTTATGGGTTAAATTATATAACCTCAAACTTTTTACATTGAAGCTCTAACCTCCAGTATCTCAGAAATTGACTGTATTTGGAAATAGGAACTTTACAATGGAGATTAAGTTAAAATGAGACTATTAGGCCAGTCCTATTCTAATCTGATAGGTTTCCTTATAACAAGAGAAAATTTAGACACACAAACAGACACAAGGGTTCATGCACACAGAGGAAAGACCATGTGAGGACCCAGAGAGAAGGCAGCCAACTACAAACCAAAGTGAGAGGCCTCAGTAGAAACTAAAGCAGCTGACAAAATAAATGCCTGTTGTCTAAGCCACCCAGCCTGTGATACTCTGCTATGGCAGCCCTAGCAATCTAATGCAACACACACACACACACACACACACACACACACACACACACACACACACACATACATACATACATACAACTATATGGTAACATATAAAAGGACATATACAATAGACTATGTATGTATATATGAGAACCCTTAAAGTAAAAATGCATATTACATACTAAATAATATTTCCCATACTGAGAGTTTGAATTAAGTTAGTTAACAATATGCTTAATGCCTTCACCTGTCATTTTCTAAGAACGTATGCAGCTCTCTGCTGACTGGCAGGGAAGTAGTGAAGATAGGAGTAAACAGAATTAGACTCATACTCAGAGAAACTGGCTTTAAGTTTTGGCTCTGTCATTCATTTCCATCTATGTGACCTTGGGCTAAATGCTTAGCCTTTCCAAGCCTGTGTTTTCTTATTTTTCCACTTCAGCTATCATTTCTTGAGTGTCTACTCCAGGCCAGACTGCACGCTGATCGCTTTTGCATAAATCATCTCAATTTGTAAAATGTGATAGCAATGCCACCTAGCAGGGCTGCTGTGATGATCAAGTGGGATGATACACAGGTAAGGGCTCTGTAAACTGCACAGACTTGTACAAATATTAGGGGTGTGTCACTTTCTGTTTTCTACATCAGTGCTTCCAAATGATCAAACTGTAATTTTGACCTTAGAAACAGCCACTCATCTAGTTTTATTCTCTAGCTAAATGATCCAGAGGTAATCAAAGAGTTATATTAATCTTCCCCGAGCTCAGCTTTACACCTAGCACTCTCCTGCTGAATAAACAAATAAACTGGAAAAACCTGGAAAATATCCAAAACATTTGCATGATGCATGAATTTAAGTGTTTCCACAATCCAGCCTCAAATAACATTACCAACTTCTCCCAAAGTGACTTAGCATGCACCACACACGTATTCTGCATCAGGTTTTCAACAAAGCAAAATAACTATTCAGCCTCCTTTCCAAACTCCGAACTTCACTTCCTTATGTCCTATACTGGGAACTCCCTTCTTTGGTCTTTGCAATTGAAGATACATGTAAAGAATTTAGCCCACAACCTGGAATGTAGTATGTTCTCAATAAATGGTAGCGGCTATTATTTTTACTCCTTCTGTTACTATGACCATGAGACCTCGGTAGACTTATTGAAATGTTCCCTCCTCTAAAAGCCTTACAAGTTATGATTTCACCCTCCTCTACATGCCTGTAGTTTTATATCCTAAACTCTGGGGGTATATTTTAGTGATTTTCTGTGATATACTGAAATTATATACACTTATTTATTCAAAAGACACCTAAGCATCTACTTTGTAGCAAAGTTTGTGTTAGAAAGGATACTTGGACTAGATGTGTTTTCCCTAAGGGCGCTGGCAGTTTAATGGGGAGGCAGACAACTAATCGCGCGGGTTAGTTGTCTCACCTACCTTGTAAAGAAGCCTCTCCCTGCTTCTAGTACCTCTAGGGTCTTTCCTTCATTCAGCAGCTAAAGTGCACACTCTAAAAGGTTCATCAGATCACATCACTTCACTGTTAAAAATCATGCCATGGATCTCTATCTTAGTTGGGAGTTTTCATTCTCAACAGCCTAAGAGATTCTGTTTATCCTGAGAAACTCTCTTGACTTCACCTCCTACTATTCTCCTCCATTGTTCTGTCTCCTGTCCCTCAACGCGCCAGGCTCGCTCTCACCCTTTGCAAGGACCACTCCCTTTCCTTAGAATGCTCCTAAGTCCCCCACTTATCATAAGTTCTCAGCTCAGATACCACCTTAATGCAGCCTACTCTGGTCACTTTTTGACTTGCTACCCAGTCAGTCTCAATTACCTGGATCTGATTTTTCTTTGTCTATTGTAGGTGCCCCCTTTCTGATCACTATGTAATTCCCTCATTATGTTAATTGCTAATTGCTGGGCTCTACCTTCTCCTCTTATGAGAGTGAGGATCAAGGACTTACTTTATTGGTCCCTAATGGGCTTACCAGGTGGTGCTAATGCTAACGCAGGAGATGTAAGAGATGAGGGTCGGATCGCTGGGTTGGGAAGATCCCCTGGAGGAGGAAAAGGGAACCCACTCCAGTATTCTTGCCTGGAGAATCCCATGGACAGGAAACTGGCAGCCTACAGTCCATAGGGTCGCAAAGAGTCAGATATGACTGAAGCAACTTAGCAGAGCACACAGCGCAATGAGCTCTATAGACCTAGAAGATTGTGTGAAGCAAAGGAGGAGCTCAAGTTTGGCTTCATAATTTTTGTACCATCGTCATACTAAATACAGCACTGTGCAGCTAAAAACGTTAGTCACTCAGTCATTTCTAACTCTTTGCAACCCCGTGGACTGTAGCCCACCAGGCTCCTCTGTCCATGGAATTCTCCAGGCAAGAATACTGAAGTGGGTAGACATTCCCTTCTCCAAGAGGTCTTCCCTACCCAGAAGATCGAACCCAAGTCTCCCACATTGCGGGCAGATTCTTTACCGTCTGAATCATCAGGGAAGCCCAAGAGGAACTGAATACTGATTATTAAATCACTTTCAGTCTCTTTAAATCATGTATCTAATATTTTCAAGGTGCTTCATTGTTCTATGACCCACTTTTATCTTTTCACATTTCTAGTGGAATATACTTCAAACAGCACATGTGTTGGGGGGCATGTATACCTCGAGATTTCAGGTATTATTTTATGAAGGCATTAGTTTTAAAAGAAAATTTTTCTTTTAAGTTTTATAAAAGTCATCAAAGTACACACTAGTTTCATATTTTTCAGGCCTCTCTTTTTTGCACTTAAGGCATTGACATTACATAGCAGGCATTTGTCATTGGTAGAGCAATATATCTAAAAACATATTAGAGGAGCACAATCAATTCAACTCAGCAAATAATTAATGAGCTTTTATAATATGAAATATTTTACAGGTTTTGCAAAGATGGAAAAAACACTTCTGTTCTTGAATTGCTTATAACTTCCTGGGTAAAAGAAACATATGGACAACTCACTATACAATAAAACAAATATAAGAACTGGAAGAAAGATACATGATAGTGTGGGATGAATCCTTAAACTGTGCACATCTGAAAAGAGTCATTCATCCTTCTGTGCGCTTCAGCCAAACCCTTGCTGTAGCATAAGCTTTGTCCATAAATAGGTTAATATTAAATTAACCAGGAATTACATTACTCAGAATGTCTGGATCCCCAAACTTGTCCAGGAACAAAGGATTTGGTGTTTTTCATTTTTTTGTGTGCCTATGCTGTGTTTGAGTTGTATGAAAGACGATGTAAGTAATAACCCTGAAGCCAGACTTTAAAGCTGATCAGTTATTTGGTAACATGACCCCCCCCCATTTCCCCTCCCCCTTGATAGATTTAGACAGGGGCTGCTCTGAGTTCCTTTGTGAGAACTTATGCTCAAGATGACTGACTGACAAGTGGAGCTTTTTCCTTTTCTGGGGGAAAGGAAATTTCCAGGGTCACGCTCCTTGTATTTGCAAAGAGCTCTAAAAGCCCCAGAGAGTGAAAAGAGTCAAAATTGACTTCTTGTTGATGATCACAAACTTCATGACAAGGGAGAGGGGAAAAAAAGGGAGATTGAAGCTGTGATGCAGAATGTCAAGATAACTGCTAAGGCGGATGATTTCAAAACAGGCCTCCAGATAAATAGTAAGTTAGATACTCAAACAGAAACTACAGGCATTAGATAGAAGGTGCAGAGGCTGAAGAACTTCAACCCCAATCACGATGGACTCTATGACAGCAGCCTGCTGAGACAGAAGGGTAACACTCCCCTGCATGGCTGGCTTTCTTTTAGAAAGACACAACACCCATCAGAGTTTCTGTTTCTTCCTTCAGTATTATACTATGTATGTCCTGGTACATATTTCAGTTGATCCAGGGAAAAATTTATATTCTATTCTTTATATTCATATGCCTGTAAACTATGTCTGTATTCAAATACTCATCTTGATTATTCATAAGGGCCTGCAAAATTCAAGCTTTAGTAAGGAAATGTTTGAGCTCCTCATATCTATTTTCTGTTCATTTTCAAAACCGAATGACTAGAAGTTGGGAGTTTCAAGCTTCATTTGCTTCTGGAGCTAAGGAGAAAAAAAAAAGAGTTCTATATACTTTGGGTCTTCATTTCTAACAACAAAGTCCTGGATTTTGAAGAGGGATATTTTTATCCCCAGGAAATAATCTTCTTTAGAAAAAATAGCTGAAAAAACTAGTTATATTGGTATGTGTTTAAGCCTTTATATTGAGGAGGGAGATTATTAACATAGTGGTTGGAGAAAATAAGTAAGATTCCTGTTTAATGAAACCCATTTTCATTACTGCCTGGCTTCGTGACTAGATAGCCAAAGGCAAGAAGGGTGCAGGAGTTGGTGGTAAGTGGAGCTGTTTTAGAAGCTGAGAGAAATGAGCTGATTACGCTGTAGTTACAGGAGACAAAGTGAGGAACTGGTGGGGCTATGTAAAAAGACACAAGGAACTGAAAAATTGTGAAGAGAAACTCTGAAAAGACAACATGAAAAAGGGATCACCTCCAACATGTGTCCTCCATATATCTGACATCTGGAAAGCTTTTCTGACTCAAGCTGTTGATGATGATTCAAATTCATCGCCCTTTCCACAATTTCCTCACTAGAAAATAAGACTTGTTCAGCAGTGAAAATGAAAACCATTAGATTTCATGCTATAAAATTACTAGGAATTCATTCACCCTGGAAAATCTCTAGTTTTACAATCAGACTTCAGACACACACACACACACACAAACTACATTTGTTTAGCTCTGCGCAAACAAAGTACATAGGAACCACACACAGGAATCCTGAATCGTTCATGAGAATGTACAGAGGTATACAATAGAAAATGATTCCCTTCTTCGCTTCTAGGTTCTTTGACTGGCCTAGTAATTCAATTGGCATAAGATAGAAGAACAGGAGAAGAACAGATTTAATTTCATATGCACAGGAGCTCATGAGAATATGAGACTCAAAGAAGTGACCAAAGCAGGCAAACTTTATACTTTTAAACAAACAGACAAAAATTATTTGTGAAGAACTAAAAAAGGTTTTTAGGTTTGGAGTTATAAATTAATTCAAAAGTAACAAAGTTTGTTAATATAGGTTTCTCAGTCCTGAATTCCCCATCTCTGGCATTAACGATGCCTTCTACCCTCCAGGTGTAAGGAGACTACCTTTACCTGGGGACTTTATTTCCTGCCTTCAGACGGACAAAGGAAGCACTGAGTCCTTCTGGCACCTGCTATGTCTTAAGTAACTTTAATTCTAAATAATCAATATGCCAAAGTGGCATATTTGGAGGCAGTCTGCCCTAACCCCATCAGAGTCACACAGAAAGGACATTTTATCTATGTGTCCCATTTAGGAAGCAGCCTTTAACTATGGATGCAAAGCAAGAATGTAAGATCTGGTTCATCCCAGAAAGGCAGTTCAAATCATCATGACTTCATCATCCAACCATAAAATAAAGAGTAAATGCACACTTCCCATTTTGCAGAGGAATATTAAAAAGTTTAATTCAATAATTGATGGAAAGGTCATTGAGTTATTCAAATAAATGAGGTTATATAAATGGGAAGTATTATAAACTTTCACATCCACATATCATTTATGATTCCCTAGTCATCAAGCAAGGTCTATACACAAGTGTTTTCCCCATAAATCATTTTCCAAACATAAAGTTAAAAACCCCAGTGCCCTGGAAAACATAAAGAAGATCCACACCATATAATTAGTTGAGAATGGAGTTGAGCTAGTCATTCCTCTAATGCCAGCACTGTCATCCAGGCTCTGAAAACATTCAATCAAGTCATCCTATTGTTTACAAATCACACACAAACCCAAATACCGCAAGGTTAGACCGTTCTTCAAATAGCTGCACTGGTGGCATAATTTCACAGCAAACTAGAAATACAGAGATTCAAGAGCTTTCTCTGTTTTTGCTAATCTTTCCACTCAAATTAAGCTGCTGCTTCTGTTATTTTCTGCTGCATGTGCTCTTTTTTAGGTGAAGCTGACAATTCTGAGGTCACACTGGGTCGTCAGTGGCAAACTAGCAGTAGGACATGGCTGTTTGAGCTAAGTTACTAATAAGTGAACCCATGGAGTGCCATTTCATTAACGAATGTATCATTAAAAGCCTTACCTCTATGACTTACTCATTGTTCTCTGCCTAGCCTGGCCCCTGCCTTGAAGCCTTAAAAATAAAGAAACCCTGCTAGCCTAGTGAAGGGCTGGGACCAGCTAATTAGAGGCCCCCTTCCTGCATACTCTCTTCTCTCTATGGCACAGAACAAGAACACCTCTCTCCTCACCCACATCCACAGTTATGAATGAATTTGTTTCAGAGGGGGGAAAAAAGGAGGAGGATAGGAGATAATGAGCCAAACAAGGAAATGTCAAAGATCTCAGGAGACAGCAGCTTGGGTCTAGGACTCAGCAGGTATATTGATGACTTTTTTTGGCTGATATTACAAGTTGATATTGGAGTCAAGCAGTCCTGAATAAAAATCCCATCTCCCTCACTTAGTAGTTCTGTGAACTCAGGCAAGTTACTTGATGTCTCTGAGCCTGACTTTCTGTACTTGTAAAACAGGTATAATCAGGTTATCTATCTCAAGTGAGACAGCATATGTAAAGCAGTTACTGCAAATGCCTAACGACTACTGTCAGCTTCAGAATTTGGCCTGGACATCTCTAAACTGGCTCAAGCATTTCTTCCCCAGGAAGTTCACTGGGGCATCCACACTCCTCATCCCCTAATGACATCACTGTCAGTTTGAGTTCAGTTCCCAAACTTTGCACTCACCAAACATTTCTTTTTCACCACAATTTTTAATCTGTGTTATCAACTGCTAAGGATCATAAATGCTTTAGGACAGACACAGCTGGAAGCAAAGTCACATAATTTCAAGATGACTTACTAAGAACATTATGAGGCAAGGCAGTTGGGCATGATATGAAATATAGAGAAACTTATTCTTCAACACACATTTATTAAGAACTTACTACATGCCCTGTGCTAAATTATCATGATGAACAAAACATAGATGGATTATGGTTGTAATAAATGCTAGTTGCAAATCAAAGTCTTGAGGCCACTGGAGGTTTTAATTAGAGCATTTTGTATTAGGTAGCTATGGCTGCAATTAATGCTGGACAATAAACTACCCTAAAACAGTGCATTCAACAATAAAGACTTATTCTCACTCACAAGTCTGCAGGTTGTCTGGGACACTTCTGTTTCAGACTCTGTTTTGACTCAAGTCAGCTACAAGCTTCCAGTTAGAGACATATCTGTTCTGTGTTCCTCATTCTGGGACTCTGGGCGAAGAGCCGACAGCTACTTAGAACTTGCTCTTCTAATGACAAGTAAAGGAGCCCAAGTGGTCACAAGCAAACTCACAAGCATATTTAGACTTTGCCAGTCTCACATCCGCTAATATGTCCATGACTTAAAGCAAGTCAATAAACAAACCTAGCATCAGTGGAATGGCAAGTAGACCTCACTTACTCTAGTTTACTTGACAAAGTGTCTGTCCTTTCCCAAACTCTAGTCAGGCTCCTCTAAATTCTCTTTTCAACTAGCCCTGACTTTTGGCCTTTCGTGTTCGTCTCTGCATTGTTTAGTTATAGCAAGAATCCTACTAAGTTAGTTTAGACAGAATCCCCCATTCTCAATACCTGATCTTCCTAAGTGTTAAGCAGGTTCCTCATCCTCCACTACCCTCAGTGATCTTTTTAACCTCGCCTTTAGCAAGAATTCTGTTAGGTCCTTTTAGCCAGAGTACCCCCTTACTCCTGAGATTTCTTTTTAGTAACTTTCCACCCACTCATCCTGCTTCTTGGCTATAAATGCCCCTATTTCTTTGTTGTATTTGGAGTTGAGCCATCTCTCTCTCCTACTACAAAGTCCATCCTATCACAACCATTCCCCTGAAGCAAGTCTGCCTTACCATCCTGTAACAAGTGTCATGAGTAGTTTTTTCTTTTACAATTTCAAAGTCACAGGGCAAAGGAAATCATTGAAAAACAGAGAAGAGTAATCCAATAATCCTATCTCAAGTGACAACTATGCTAAAATTTGAAGGATACATCAGCATTTGCCAGGCAAAAGAGAATTCAGTAGGCCTAATATGAATTAGTTGTTCCCTGGATTTAGAAAATTAGCACCTATTCCCAGACACCACTTTCTACACTACCTGTCTAAGGAACAAATAATAACCAACACTCTTCTTTAGTCCCCCTGCCACATACTTGAAGGGATGGGCAATACCCGCCCCCCCCCCACAGTGGTATGGGCATGCTAGGGAACATTTTTCTACTCCTAAAGAGAATTCTTTAATCCCTAAAGAACTATGTAAGACAATATAGATATGAGATACAAATGGTAGCACTTTTTCTCCGTAATTGAAATGTATGAGAGCTGTGGAACAAGGGTAAAAGCAGGATTTGTCCATCTATCATTGTGACAAATGGACAGTTTATTGCTTTGCATTTGATCAGCACTGCAGGCAAAGGGTCTAAGTTCAGAAAAATCTATTTCCCACAGAGCAATTATCAATTTTAATATTAAATTTTAAAATGATTTTTAATTTATCAACTGGTCCCTGGATTCAGGGTTGGAGCTGTCAGATCTCTGTCTTGGATATTAGGCTGATGATGGTTCCTATCTAAAGTCCATAGATAATGAACATTTTGTAAATCTGTAATGTAGTTCTTTTTCTTCTCATTGTAAATTAATTGATCTTTTTGCCATTAGGGAGATGATCAGCTGCCCTATTTTTCAGTCTCCCTCCCTTTTTTCTGTTTCAAACGCAAGGCAAAACATTCCAAAATGAAACCCAATTTTAATTAAAGCTACTCTGGACCCTGAAAAGTAGAATCCTCCTCCTTCACTGAGATTTTAAAGTTCCTTGTTTTGATGCAGAGTTGAAAAAGCAATAAAACAGGGGTGAGCAGTTTTAAAGTGAGGGGTCAGAAAAGTATTGGTCTCCTTTTGCCCTTCACTGTCCTGGCAATGAAACTTTCCTCTGGTCTGGAGTTCAGAGCTCATGAGAAAATTTGTTTTCAGTTAAACCACAGATCAGAATCAACCCATGCTCACCAAATCTCACATATGGCAAGCCAAGGCTACCACCAAGACCAGAGTACCCTGACCCAGTATCAAGGGTCAACTGACTTGAAAATTCAGTTCACAAAATTCAACAGTGTTTGAGGAGGTCAGAGACTAGGATGCATAATTGTACAGTTTAGTTAACAAAGCTTAACTTTTCCCCAAACTTCCACGTCAGGAAGCAACAGTTAGAACTGGACATGGAACTGGACATGGAAAAACAGGCTGGTTCCAAATAGGGAAAGGAGTACATCAAGGCTGTATATTGTCACCCTGCTTATTTAACTTATATGTAGAGTACATCATGAGAAATGCTGGGTTTGCATGAAGCATAAGCTGGAATCAAGATTGCCAGGAGAAATATCAATAACCTCAGATATGCAGATGACACCACCCTTATGGCAGAAATTGAAGAAGAACTAAAGAGCCTCTTGATAAAAGTGGAAGAGGACAGTGAAAATTTGGCTTAAAGCTCAACATTCAGAAAACTAAGATCACAGCATCTGGTCCCATGACTTCATGGCAAATAGATGGGGAAACAATGGAAACAGCAGCAGACTTTATTTTGGGGGGCTACAAATTCACTGCAGATGGTGACTGTAGCCATGAAATTAAAAGATGCTTACTTCTTGGAAGGAAAGTTACGACCAACCTAGATAGCATATTAAAAAGCAGAGACATTACTTTGCCAACAAACATCCATCTAGTCAAAGCTATGGTTTTTCCAGCAGTCATGTATGGATGTGAGAGTTGGACTACAAAGAAAGCTAAACACCAAAGAATTGATGCTTTTGAACTGTGGTGTTGGAGAAGACTCTTGAGGGTCCTTTGTGCAAGGAGATCCAACTAGTCCCATCCTAAAGAGAATCAGTCTTGAATATTCATTCGAAGGACTGATGTCGAAGCTGAAACTCCAATATTTTGGCCACCTGATGCGAAGAACTGATTCATTTGAAAAGACCCTGATCCTGGGAAAGATTGAAGGTGGGAGGAGAAGGGGACAACAGAGGATGAGGTGGTTGGGTGGCATCACCAACTCAATGGGCATGAATTTGAGTAAACTCTGGGAGTTGGTGATGGAAAGGGAGGCCTGGCGTGCTGCAGTCTACGGGGTCACAAAGAGT
This sequence comes from Muntiacus reevesi, assembly GCF_963930625.1. Taxonomy (NCBI): domain Eukaryota; kingdom Metazoa; phylum Chordata; class Mammalia; order Artiodactyla; family Cervidae; genus Muntiacus; species Muntiacus reevesi. The sequence goes on along the minus strand of NC_089249.1, from coordinate 121,118,843 downwards.
CTGACACGACTAAGCGACTGAACTGACTGAACTAAACTTTTCCCCATAGCTTTAAAATCACCATGTCCAAGATGGCACTATTCTATCTAGATATAAGAGAACATACATAATAAAATAATTGAAATTCTCTTCAGGTGAACTGATTGAGAAATCAATATTTTATATTAATTCATAGTCTCCTACATAACTTCTGAAAATCTGAATATATATTTCTCCCTCTTTTCACCTTGCAGAATGCTCTAAAATTTCTAAAAGCCCATTACACAATGAGAGAACCAAACAAAGTAATGAGTATATTATCTTTGAGATTAGTGGATCCAAAGGGTAAGTCCCTTATCATAGCAATCTTCTCTTCAGTGAAAATATTCTTATCATTTTATATGTATATGAGAACAAAGAAATACACAGTGAATAGCAGGTACCATTTTCTCTGCAATTTAATGGAAACCAATAGACCCAAAGCCCCATGAAGGTGAGGACACAACCTGTGCAGTCTCACCTAGCATCATCTCAGGCACCTTAAAAAATGTCTGGCACATGAGCAGCACGAAAATATTCCATGAATGAACAGATAAATATTTAAGTGTACAAATATATAAGTGGATATATAAATGACTGCTACACTAGTATAAGACTGTTTAATAACATAAAATCACCCAAATCAGAAGAAAGAAGAGAAAATCTGGTTATCTTGTAAAAGGTGTGATATTTTTTCCCCAAAGGAAAAATTTCAAGGCTACTTTGTTTTCCCCCCTCAGGGAAAAGAAAGATCAATGGCAGCAGCTCAGCAGTCACCAGAAGTCCCAGGGTGTATACTAACCTGATGGAGGAGAGAAAATTGAGGTGAGGAAATAGATTTCACTTTTGAGCTTTAAAGTAGTTATTATAAGCAATAGGGGAGAAATAATTATTTTTTAAGTGATAAGCACTACCTGGACAATGTGACAATCTTCTATTTAAATGTAACTTTGTGAAACGGGGCTATTTGGTGGGTATATGGCTTTACCACTCCAGATGCCGTAAGTCTGTCAACTTGAAAAATAAATTTTGAGTCAAATCACATCAAGCAATAAGTTGTTGGTTGCTGCTGTCATTTTCCTAAAGAACATAATGGAAGGAATTCTTTGCTCTCTTCAGACAACAATACACCAACACTTTTTTTTTTTTTTAAAGGATTCTGATTTGCTTTGTGCAAAATTGAAAAAGCAGAGCTTTTTCCACATTATGACTTTTGGTGGCATGTCTTTGTGATTTTGAAACTGAATCTCTCTAAAACTGAGCTCCCCTGTGAAGGTTATAATTCTCTCTATCCAAAACTTTATTCCCTTTCTTATCCCACCCTTACTCCCCTCAGGATTGAGGAATATGAAAGAAAAGCGGGGAGTTCCAGAGAACAAACTCAATCAGCTATAATAAGGGAAGAAGGAGGATGCAGAAACAAAGGAAAAGCCATCAAGAAACAATGGTTGAGTTGTAAAACAGAGTTTTAGTTCCTTCTCAAAGAATATACATAACAATCTGACACAGATATTTGAGCTGTTTAACAGAAATTAAGATGCCCACCCCTCAGGTAGTGAATGATGACTACATGCTAGGCATGAGCAGGTAGACCCCAGAGTGCTTGAAACCAGAAGTATGATGCTTATAACTCCCCAAGCATCGCGCTGTTTCCTCACCAACAACCAATCAGGATAAAGTCCACGAGCTACAACACTCACCTGAAATGCCGCTTATAAAAACCCTTCCCTGAAAGCCATCAAGGAGTCCAGGTCATTTGAGCATCAGCTGCCTGTTTTCCTTGTTTGGTGTCCTTCAGTGAACACTGTACTTTCCTTCACCACAGCCCAGGGTCAGTGGATTGGCTTTGCAGCACAGTGGGTGAGTGGACCCAAGTTCAGTTCATAACGTCTCCTTTTTTCTTTTTGACAACTTACAACCTCTTCCATCACAGAAAGCAAAATAATCAAGAGCCAGCACCACAAACAAGACTTTAGCAACAATAGAAATGAGAACTGCTTTTCTCTAGACATCCTGGAGTGCGAAATCAAGTGGGCCTTAGGAAGCATCACTATAAACAAAACTAGTGGAGGTGATGGAATTCCAGCTGAACTACTTCAAATCCTAAAAGATGATGCTGTGAATGTGCTGCACTCAATATGCCAGCAAATTTGGAAAACTCAGCAGTGGCCACAGGACTGGAAAAGGTCACTTTTCATTCCAATCCCAAAAAAAGGCAATGCCAAAAAAATGTTCAAACTACCACACAATTGCACTCATCTCACATACAGCAAAATCTATCTCATATACAGAAAAATAATGCTCAAAATTCTCCAAGCTAGGCTTCAATCGTACATCAACCAAGAACTTCCAGATATTCAAGCTGGATTTACAAAAGGCAGAGGAACCAGAAATCAAATTGCCAACATCTGTTGGATCATAGGAAAAGCAAAAGAATTCCAAAAGAACATCTACTTCTGCTTCATTGATTATGCTAAAGCCTTTGACTATGTAGATCACAACAAACTATGGAAAATTCTGAAAGAGATGGGAATACCAGACCACCTGACCTGCCTCCTGAGGAACCTGTATGCAGATCAGGAAGTAACAGTTTGAACCAGACATGGAACAAGGGACTGATTCCAAATTGGGAAAGGAGTATGTCAAGGCTGTATATTGTCACCCTGCTTATTTAACTTATATGCAGAGTACATCATGAGAAATGCCAGGCCAGATGAAGCACAAACTGGAATCAAGATTACCAGAAGAACTATCAATAACCTCAGATATGCAGATGACACCACCCTTATGGCAGAAAGCAAAGAGGAACTAAAGAGCCTCGCTTGATGAAAGTGAAAGAGGAGAGTGAAAAAGCTGACTTAAAACTCAACATTCAAAAAAACTGAGATCATTCTATCCAGTCCCATCACTTCATGACAAATAGATGGGGAAACAGTGGAAACAGTGACAAACATTATTTTGGGGGGCTCCAAAATCACTGCAGATGGTGACCACAGCCATGAAATTAAAAGACGCTTGCTCCTTGAAAGAAAAGCTATAACCAACCTAGACAGCATATTAAGAAGCAGAGACATTACTTTGCCAGCAAAGGTCCATCTAGTGAAAACTATGGAAATATGGTTTTTCCAGTAGTCATGTATGAATGTGACAGTTAGACTATAAAGTAAGCTGAGTACTAAAGAATTGATGCTTTTGAACTGTGGTGTTGAAGACTCTTGAGAGTGCGTTGGACTCCAAGAAGATCCAACCAGTCCATCCTAATGGATATCAGTACTGAATATTCATTGGAAGGACTGATGCTGAAGCTTAAACTCCAATACTTTGGCCACCTGATGGGAAGAACTGACTCTCTGGAAAAGACCCTGATGCTGGGAAAGATTGAAAGCAGGATGAGATGGCTGGATGGCATCACTGACTTGATGGGCATGAGTTTGAGCAAGCTCCAGGAGCTGGTGATGGATAGGAAAGCCTAGCATGCCTCAGTCTACAGGTTGTAAAGAATCAGACACAACTGAGCAACTGAACTGAACTGAACTTCCTGAGCATAAAATTCCATGCCTGCCTTTTACTGATTCATTCCAGTTGCCCATTGTCACCCCCGAACCCTAGTAACAATTTCATTCTAGCACCTGAGTTCACAGAGCTGTTGAAAGACGATGGGGAGATATCTTCTCTAACTATACTTCTTTCCAGCTCTGCCACCCTTTGGAAGCAATTAGAACAAACTGCTACAGTGGGCTGGAGCCCTTAGCAGCTTCTGTCCAGCCACTCTGAAGCAATCAGAAAGGAGACAGAGCAGGCTGAGCAGATAAAATGGATCATTTTCCCTTGAAATCTACTGGGGCTTGTTTACCCAGAGTTTTAGTCTCCAATAGAGTTGACTTGCAGGCTTTGTAAAGTATGATGAACCTTAAGTGCCAAACAACTGGGGCTACTTAACATGGAAGGACGGAGAGGCAATGGCACCCCACTCCAGTACTCTTGCCTGGAAAATCCCATGGACGGAGGAACCTGGTAGGCTGCAGTCCAGGGGTCGCAAAGAGTCGGACATGCCTGAGAGACTTCACTTTCACTTTTCACTTTTATGCATTGGAGAAGGAAATGGCAACCCACTCCAGTGTTCTTGCCTGGAGAATCTCAAGGATGGGGTCGCACAGAGTCGGACACGACTGAAGTGACTTAGCAGCAGTAGTAACATGGAAGGAAGATTACCTCTAAGAAGCCTGGGGGTGCAATGACATTTACCATCCACATCAGAGTCAAAGATCTAGAAATGAAACTTCATTTTAGACAGTGGCTCTGATGATTGGGTGGAAGTGGCTCTGGAAGTAAAGACTAAATCTTGAATTTTAGAAAAATCCAATTCAATTAAAGATCTACAGAAGAACCAAGGACCAATGGGAGCCCCTAACTGGCAGAGTTCGTGGGCCCATGGCACCATGATAAATACAAATAGAAACTCTTGTTGCATTTCTGGAAATAAGTCACTAATGTGTAATGTACAATCCTATATGTGAGCATATATGGATATGTGCTATGCTTAGTCACTTAGTCATGTCCAGCTCTTTGCGACCCCATGGAATGCAGCCTGCTAGGGTCTTTGTCCATGGGATTTTTTCAGGCAAGAATACTGGAGTGTGTTGCCATTTCCTTCTTTAGGGGATCTTCCTGACCCAGGAATTGAACCTGTGTCTCCTGTGTCTTCTGCATTGCAGGCAGATTCTTTACTTGCTGAGCCACTGAGGAAGCCCTGTATATATATATATATATATATATATATATATATATATATATATATATATATATATATATATATATTCAAGAACACACACACACACACACACATACATATATATATATTCATTCTCAATTCCTAAAACTTATCATTTTTAAGGAATTAGCATGAAGACCAAGTTTGTTTCCTTTGCCTTCAACTGCTTCATGTCAGCTTATAAATGTACAAATCAGTCAAATATTCAAGCTAACAGCATTTCATCAGTCTTACTTCGCCCTTAATAATTCATCCTCTTATGTTTACTCTAATACTTGCGCAGCATAAATATGCATGACATGCGGCTGTGTGTGTTCGAGCACTTTCCTGGATAGACTAACAGCAGGAGACTTTTGACCTTGGTCTGAAGAGGAAAAAGTTATAGCAGTAACTAATGACAGAAATGACAGTCTCATACTTTAAATTAAAGGGGAAAAGGGAGAAAAACATTCCCAAGAGAAAGTTCCTTAGCAGCAATTTAGATTTCAGCCTAAGAGGTGCTTTTCTGTAAATTACATTTGAAAACACTTGCTTTTTCCTGCATCAGGTTTAACAAGGGTAATACCTATCCTCTTGCCAAAAACCTTATAGAGATGTTGTGAGAAATAATAAAAGAATGTCTGTGGAGCCTCTGAGCTATCTGGAATAAAAATACTAATAAATATAAAGGCTTCCTATTAACACTAGTAAATATCCTGCCAGGAAAAAAAGCCACAATAAAAGTGAGATTTGAGTAAGATCTACTAACTCCTAATCCAATTATTTTAGATGCTTTATTTTCTTCCTGATTCTCTTAAATTTGTAAGGAGTGTTTCAGGTATTTAACATTTCTTTTCTCACTGTTTTGAGGATTTTCAGTATCTTGGCAAATAATACCAGGGATTAACAAGAACCAAGTTGGGATCCATAGATGGCTGGTGACTTGGTTCCCCACTGCAATCAACAAACTATAAAAACACAAAGATTGAGACTTCTTGCTGCCTTTGTTGTAAATCACATGCTTTCAATCTCAAAGGGATTTTTCCAGATATTTCAATTAATTTTCTTGGTCTGTCTGATAACTCTGTTTTCTGATCCCATTTCCCCTAAAATATACAAACTCAAATGCTTAGGCTGAATTGAACTCAATCATCCTTTACCATTTTTTCCAATGAAGAATCCTGTTCTGTCATCAAGTGAAAAAGAGAACAATACCTCCAAGATCTCATTTGCAGATATAATATTATGAGAAACCTGACACAGATTTATGTACCAGCTTGTAAGGGCACAATTAGGATCTTTATCCGCACAGGGAAATGTAGGCCAAAAGGCATTTTTCATTTCCCAAACAAGCACCAACTAAACTGGGAGTCTGTTAAAGAAACAAGACATCAGGTTACATTAAGAAGTTTTTCTTAGTGATATTTCCCTGGGCCCAGAAAATGACAGACCCAGAAAATGACATTAGTCCTAGCAGGAATGCCAAAACTGTGCTGTAGGTATTGCTTTTATGTCTGGAGGGTCACAATTAACATATCAAATGTGCAGAGAAAAATGAACTTCTTTACTTTCTACAAGTGATAGAATCTTTCTCAAAAATTCTCACTCTGCTGGCTAGCTGATGGGGGTAGAGGGTGGGGAGCAACAGTCTTTAAATTTGCCTGTTTATGATGTTTCAGCACTGCTGAGTTACATAGTTTCTTCGGGATAATTTTTCACTCATTCAAAGTCTACTCCACAATGGAACAGCTCCTCTCTTTCCCCTCTTCTTTCATCATATGAGGCTTGGATGTAGAGGATCCATCTCAGGACATGGGGTTGGCGAGGCCCTTGGTCTCTCACTGGTACAAGGACAGGGTCCATGATGGGCTGTCTGATCTAGTTTTGACTGTACCCAGGCTGGACATCCTATTGTGTGCTTCTTTGAAGTGAACAGCTGTAGCCGGCAAAGTTCTTGGAGAACAAGGCCATCTCCCTTGATGACTGACTCCAAAATTTGGTCTTATTAGCCAAACCTGAAGCTATGTTGAGGTCTGTGACCCACATTTGGTGACCTAGATCTAGATCACGTGCTCAAAACAAGTTTTACTATTTATTTCCTTACTTCCACTTTTTTTGTCTACCATCTCATGAGATAGCAATATTTCTATATTCTCTTCCTCCTTAACCAGACCATTTATTTCCTCTTTCTCTTAGCCAGCTCAGACTTCAACAATTTATTACAGTATAATAAATCACTGTGGACTGGGAAACTGAGTCAACATTTACATTAAGTCTAAAATCAAGGTGGGCTTCCCAGGTGGCACTAGTGGTAAAGAATGAGGGTTTGATCCCTAGGTGGGAAAGATTCCCTGGAGGAGGGCATGGCAACCCGCTCCAGAATTCTTGCTTGGAGAATCCAATGGACAGAGGAGCGAGCCTGGTGAGCTATGGTCCATAGGGTCACGAAGAGTCAGACATGACTGAAGCAACTTACCACACATGCACGAAGATTAAGATGCCAGATCAATTTTATTCCTGGTGAGAGGTTTCTTGCTGATTTGTCAACAACCATCTTCCCAATGTATGTATCCTCATATGGCAGAAGGAGGAAGCAATCTCTCTCATGTTATCCCTCATAAAGAACACTAACCCCATCCTGAAAGCTCCACCCTTATGACCTAAGTACATCCTAAAGGCCCTTCTCCAAATACTATCATTTTGAGGATTAGGGTATCAACACATGAATTCTGGGGCGGGAAACAAATATTCAATTCTTAGCCATCATAGTTTTGATTCTTTTGTTCTGTGTGGTATATCCCCTAACCCACACCTTCCAATGAACATATGAGTCATGCTTAACCTTGGAGGTAGAAGACTTCAAGAGAACAAAATTTAAGGGGAAAGAAACTATATAGCCTAATAGTTCCAAAATATTATTTCCCTTGTTACAAAACACTAAAATTTAAAGACTTTTTAAAAGTGCAAAAGTTTAGAAATTAGCAGTACCTATGGGCTGCCGTCTATGGGGTCGCACAGAGTCGGACACGACTGAAGCGACTTAGCAGCAGCAGCAGCAGCAACGTGGGTAGGTGAGAGCCGGAGCCTGTATATGTGTGCATATGTGTGCCTATGAGCACACACGTGTGGGTGTGAATGGTTCTCTATGTTTGTGTGACTGAGTATACAAACGGTAGGGGTCTGTAAAAACTCACAGGGAAGGTAGTCGTCCTAACCTAGGAGGGCAAGACCCTTTTGAATTAGTCCTACCTTCCCCATGTCAAAACTTACAGAGTATTTCATCACCTGCCATAGGTAATGGTGCCTTGAAAAAAGACATGAGCTGTCAGCCCAGAGCACACTCCCCTCTAAGAACCTGAGTATTTCCTCCAGGAGGCATCAGGGAAATGTCAAATCATTGGAGGCTGCCTTTCCAACCCCAGCTGGCCTTGACCTGGGATAAAATACATGTTTCTTAAAAACACCTCATAATTTAGACTCTACGACAGAGGTCCCTTCTGGATTTTCCACACACTATTTATTCTGCTCCCTCAGACTTCCTCACAGAGAATAGATAGACATAATGCTTCCATTCCATGCTATGGATTAAGCTGATGTTTAGGCAATCTTTTGTTTTCCCTCTGGAATCAGTAAGTCTACCTTTTACTCTCAAATAATATCCCAGAAGTTATTTTTAAGTAGAATCAACTTTATGAAAAAATAGGATCAGAGGAAATAAAGTAAATGAAATTTCTTAGAGAAAATTCCATCTGGTAAATAATCATTTGCCATAAACTCTGAGAAGTAAGTTGACCTAACATGGTAATCATCACACCTCACTTATAACCAGCCTCTTTTTACAGCTGAGAGTGTGGTTTGATGGCAGCTTTCAGCTATTCATATATTATTTACGAGTTTTGTAAGAAACATAAAATTTGCAGGTAATCTGCTCTCTCTGTAACCTTTCTATTGCTGATAATACAAAGATGAGTGAAATTAAATATGCTTTTTTCTCGATGTATGTGCTCAGTCACTCAGTTGTCTACGATTCTTTGTGACCCCAAGGACTGTAGCCCACCAGGCTCCTCTGTCCATGGGATTTTTCAGGCAAGAATACTAGAGTGGCTATTTTCTTCTTCCAGGGGATCTTCCTGACCCAGGGATTGAACCATGTCTCCTACGTCTCCTGCAATACAGGCAGATTCTTTACTGGATGAGCTTTATCAAAGACTATATCAATTCTAAATAAACTAATTTAGTCTAACCTTTGCTTGAAAAATCCCAGGATTGAAGTTGCTCTTCCAAGTAGAGTTGTACAAAATGCCACCGTTTCGGAAGTTTGAATTAGATTCAAATCCTGTCTCACTATAAGCTTTCTCTTTTAGGGGAACTTGCTAACAGCAGCTTAACATGTCTGTGCATAGGAAGGAGAGACACTATTGTCAGATAACAAAATCTTCATACACTTTCCAGTGTATGATTATGTTTCTTCTGCACTTTGGATTCTAGCTGAGGCATCTACATAATAAACATAATATCACATGACAATCAACCTCAAGGGAATGGTGGAGGATCAAAAAAGAAGAGAAGCTGGCCCCGGAGGATGAAGATCCCAGACCATAGGTTCCACGCACAGTCAACTCTGTGATGTTATCAGCAGACATGTCCTGTTGCCCAGTATGCCTGATGAGTGGAGCAGGTGTAGGGCATTGAGAGAGATGAGATGGATATGGTAATAAATGAGACAGTTCTTGCACTCAAATGTTTATTGTCTCACTGGGGAACCAAGAAGTAAACCTGCAATTTCAGCTTCACGTAGTAAGTGCTGGCCTAGCTTAAGTTCTGGGTGCTATGAAGGAGGGTTTACCAGAGGAACTGGTACCCAAGCTGTGATCTGAAAACAGGGATGTTTCTAAAGCTATCAATGCCTGTTCACACATGAGGAAATCACTTATGTTTTTTTCTGTATAGTTGATTTAAAATTTCTGCTTTTGTCATGTTCTCTCTCTCTCTTAGATAATTCTGTGTTAAGTATAATTTCACTTTTAGATCTGAGTCTTAATTTGTTTACTTTCCCAGTACTTCTCAGTTGCTTTATAAAGTTATTAGTTAGCTGAATTCACCTAAGTGTAGGATTCAGAAATTTCTCTGTGGTGAAGTAATGTCATGTACATTTTATAGCACAAAGCACATGCTATTTTTTATTTGCTCAAAGTTAAATGTGTGATAATACCCAGTTCAGCAGATTCAAAATACAATTTTTAAATGGCTAAAAATATATACACCTTTACCTTATGAAGCTCATATAATTTTGTACTTGATAAATAAATTGGGAACATGCTTGTTTGTTTATCTGGAGTCTTTTTAATGTAATTTACAGAAACTCAGTTCAAATATACTTAAACAGAATAAAAGAGAAGTTTTCAACTTTTCAGACATAGCTGGATTTATGTCCTCAGATATTGTCCCCCGTGCTCCTTCTCTCTTTCCCTCTTATCCACCCATCCATCCCTTGTTTCTGCTTTCTTTTTGCACCCCTAGTTTTTTCATACCTAACAGTGAAAATAGTCCCCAGCAAATCAACCCAAAGCTTCTGTTGACCTACTGCTAATTACAAAGAGAAGTCAGGGATTCTTTCCTAACAAATTCAGCAGAATTCCTGAGGATGACTCTAATTGGCTAAATCTGGGTCATCTGGCCATCTAGGAAGTATCGCAGGAGAAGAAGGAGGTAACTTGAGTGGTCAGTTGAGTCACACGGTCACCAACACGGCAGGGGAGACAACTACTGCGACCAACATTTTACCAAGCTAGAAGGAATGACTGCTAAAATAAAAAAGAGGTTGGGCAAGGATTTCCTTGGTGGTCCAGCAGTTAAAACTCCTTGCTGCCTAATGCAGGTGACCAGGGTTCAATCCCTGGTCAGGTAACTGGATCTCAAATGCCACTATATATGTTTGCATGCCACAACTAAAGATCCTGCAAGGCACAACTATTAATAAGACCCAGGACAGCCAAGTAAGTAAATAAAAATAAATACATAAAAAAAGAGGTTGGGCAGACAACATAGTAATTCATCATAACATGAAACCATCAAATGTAATGCATTTGTGCACTAGACCAGGAGACTGAGTATATCAGGCCTTATTGGTGGTTCAGCTTGAAAAAGGGTTGCCTCTGCTCCGAGTAAAAACCACCCCTAGAACCTGCAGGCACTTCAACTCTTACTCCAAATCAAAGGAAATGAACGTTTCAAAGGTAAAGCTAAACCGTGGACTCAAGCTAGAGTCAAGGATTTTATCTCTAGAAAAATGACTGGAAATCCAAAGAAATCTCACCTGGGAAGAAATCTCTATGAAACACATCTGGACATCCAGTGGCACTGAGAAGCAAATGGAGGGAAATTCTTTAGCTGGTCACTTAAACCTCCAGTAGTAAAACTCCAAACCTTGATGGGAATTCTTCATTTTGAGGAGATCATGGGGAAATTAAGACAGCTCCAAATCGGACAATAGAAATTTACATAATTTAAATGAAAGGTCTTACTTCACAGAATATAAGTGAAAAGTTAGGAAAATATGGATTATTTAGTGCATAGAGAAGAAGAAATTGATTTTTTTGATTCCTCAAGTCCAAAATTTAAAAAAAAAAGTCACTTTTGATTTTTTTTGATTTCCCCCAAGTCCCATCTAAAGGGCTTCCCTGGTGGCTCAGTGGTAAAGAATCCTCTTGCCAGTGCAGAAGACTCAGCAAGAACGGGGTATTCAATCCCTGGGTCGGGAAGATTCCCTGTGGGAGGAAATGGCAACCAACTCCAGTATTCTTGCATAGAAAATCCCATGGGCAGAGGAGCCTGGCAGGCTACAGTCCACGGGGTCACAAAGAGTTGGACATGGCTTAGCAACTGAACACACACAGGTAGCTCAGTGGTAAAGAACCCACATGTCAATGCAGGAGACATAACATACATGGGTTCCAATCCTGGGTCAGGAAGATCCCCTGGAGGAGGGCATAGCAGCCCACTCCAGTATTCTTGCCTGGAGAATCCCATGGACAGAAGAGTCTGGTGGGCTACAGTCCATGGGGTCACAAAGAGTTGGACATAACTGAAATGACTTAGCATGCATGCACATAAGTCCCATAAAACAGATTAACTGTAAAAAGATGTTTCAAGCAACCACCAAAAAGCATTAAGCTGCTCTGTGTTATAAACTGTGCTAAGGTCTGAGGACAAAACAATAAATGAGGTTTGGTCTTCTGGTCAAGTCAGTTTCATGGTTAAGAAAGGCTCTTCAGCAGAGTATTAAAGTATAATATTCTACAGCAAAGGCTTGTAAAAGGTGTGGATTTAAGAGGTCACACTTGCAACTCTGAGGCAATAATTACGTTCCTCTATACTGCCTGAAATTCCACTGTTAGAGCTCGATTCATCTGGGTTAGAAGATATCTCTTTTAAATTTTAAATAGCCCTGGTAAGCATATCACCTTAATCAGGATTGTCAGTTGTTCAAACTTGGTGTGAATTAATTAATCAAATCATTTCCCACTAACAAGCTTCTTAAATCAGTAAACTTAGTAAATGTGTGTTTTTTTTAGATGGGGGAGGGGCTTGAGGAGCAAGGGTAACACAAGAAGGGAATATTGGTTTTGTAGGATTAGAGAGCCTCCAAAGTCAGACTACCTCTAAGAGACCAATTAAGACTCAGCCTGGCCCAGGACAGTTGTATTTATTCCTTCGATGCACTGTATAAAGACATTTAAGAATACTCAGTAGTATAGAATGGACAATTAAGTAATTGACTGCATCTTATTTGGTGGGCTCTAGGCTCATCAGGAAGAACTGAAATCAACTCCCCGCTGCACATCTGCAATCTCCCCAGCCAAAGTCAGCTGATATTTGGGTCCTCAAGGCTTTGGGAGAAGTTGTCAGATGGAGATGAATCCAGGCAGACAACCACTATCAGGCATGTTCATTGAGATAAATAAGCCGAATTTGTCTGACAAAGGTAACCCGTTATACCAGAAGGGGCTTGGTTCTCTAGGCCCTGAGAGTAGGGTGAGACTTGCAGGTTCTGAGAGGGTGTGTGGACCTAAAACAATATCCGAGAAGACCTTACAGGCCTGGCAAGAAGCACAACAGTGAAGACTGGGGACCAGAGCCTCCCTGTGTCTTCTGAATCTGCGTAAATAGCATGAATCCCATCCATCAGCAAGAGTGAAGGAAAGGAAGTTACGAACAGTGCCTGATGGAAGACATCTCATTAGTCCTTAAGGATAGGGATCAGAATTAACATGACATTTTGACAAAGAAGTAAAGCAGTATTTATACCCAGGATGGCATGCAATAATTCAATACCCATTACAGAATTACTTATCATTAAGTAATTCTTATCATACAAATTATCATTTCAGTGAGGGAGACGCAAAATCCAAAGGGAAGATATTTAAAGGAAAGCAGGACAGGCATAATAGTTGACTTTCCAAAGTCCATTGTGAGTTTTTACCAGTAAGTGGCCCAGGATTGGGAATTCGACCCAACATAGACAATAAAACATGAGGGAGACCTGCTAGGAATTTCTGGGAAAGGTGTCCTCATTCCTAAGGAAGAGACATTAGGAAAAAAAGATGGTCCTTCTTCCTCTGGACACAGTGTGTCTAGATGAAAAGAAAGTGAAAGTGTTATTCGCTCAGTTGTGTCTGACTCTTTGTGATCCCATAGACTGCAGCCCACCAGGCTCCTCTGTCTGTGGAATTCTCCAGGCAAGAATACTGGAGTGGGTAGCCACTCCTTTCTCCAGGGGATCTTCCCAAGCCAGGGATTGAACCCAGGTCTCCTGCATTGCAGGTAGATTTTTAACTGACTGAGCCATTGCAGTCGTGTTGCCTCCAGTTCAAGGACAAAGACAACACCTGGGAGAGGCATCACTAAGAGAACAGCTGAGAAATGGAGCTTGACCCTGCCAGACCACACACAGAGCCATGGCTTTCTGAACTTCCTGTTAGATGAGATGATACCTTTCAGTTTTCTGTCACTTGATACCAGGAGCATTTGACAGACAAGGCATGATAATTCCTATACAATCCCCTCTGCATGGAGCACAGGTGGTTTATTATGCTTCAGCCAGGACCACAGATTACTATATGGTGTAATGGCCTCTCTTGTCCCCACTCCTAACTATTCTCTACCTATACCCAAATGCCACCACCCCAAGATCTTACCAGACTGCATCTCTGCTTAAACACCTCTACAGGCTTTATATTTCCTATAGGGACAACTCTCTAGCATGGCAGACAAGGTCCTTGGGAATCTGGGCTTCACTTGCCATTCTGTCCAACTCCACCATTCATTCCATGCACAAGCACACTATTCTGCTCTTCCCTCTGTTCTACAACACCTCTCTTTCTGTCTTTTGGGCCATTCATGTGAAAGTCTGCAGCCTAAAATGCCCTTATCCATCTTTTCTGTCTGGAAATCTACTTTTCCATCCATGCTCACCTCTGTGAAGGTTTTTCTTACTTTTATTTGCTCCATATTTTATAGCACCCGTGTCATATCAACCTGTGTCATGTCAATCAACCAATAAATCAACAAATATATTTTCATATATTTGTCTATATATGTCAACGTTCTCTAAAAGCCCATAGGCCCCTTGAAGCCATCTCTGTAACCACAGCACCAAGTTCTAGACCCATAATAGGCATTTAATTACTGGAATAAATAAATGAATGAATGAACAAAGGAGTTCAACCCCCCGAGGATTTAGAAAAGTTAGAAACAAATTCAATGTTATCAAGGGTCCTTCTGAGTAAGAAACTACTTCTCACATCTCTTGAGGGTATTACAGCTAAGCAGCTCTCTTATGCTCCCAACCCATATGATGACTTATTCTATCACCTTAAGCTATATTTCTCATTACTGCTTATCCAAAGGACTGGGTCACCCTGGTGGACATGACATTTTTATATGGTATTTTAAGTGTGAATGTGAAAGACTGACTTCCAGCAACAACAAGGCTTTTCAGGATAGTTAACATAAATTTCATTATGTTAACTTTAAATTAGAAGAATGTCACGTAGGGACAAAGAGATCAAAACTAATATCTTGTATATTTGAATAAACTAGTACCTAAGTGTACTTGTTTATTAATCAGACACAACGTGCATATATGTTTTGACCCAAAAAATAGTTTCAAAGAATAAAAATGTTGGTAAGAATTAAAATTTGGTCATAGTTTAATAGCAAATGATGTAATTAGTAACATTTATGCAAGCATTAGTAAGTGTGGCTATTTGTTGAGAGAATAAATATATTGGAGAAGGGAATGGCTACCCACTCCAGTATTCTTGTGATATTTGTTGAGAGAATAAATATATATGGAGAGATAAAACAGGCAAGAATGAAGCCTAATATATCTAGGCATTCTACTGATGGAATTTTTCTCCAGGGCTCTGCTTCAGCTACTTGTCACTAGGACACAGACCATGGCATTTGGGGAGCTGACGAAGCCTCACTGGTCTCTGGCAGCTTGCAAAGTTGGCTGCAAATGGAGGTTTTCTAAGTGGCTGCTCACCAAACCACGCTGGTGGCGTTAGTGCCTGGGAAATACCAAGAGCTAAATGCTTCCTCTCCTTCATTTTCTGAATTTCATAGCCTGATAGCAGTCAGGCTGCAGGCATTGTATTCTGAAAGGATTATTGCACTTTCTGAGAAGTTGAAGTCGCTCAGCTTTTGCCCCCATGGCTTGGGACACCAACCGAGACATACTGCAATCACACAGCTGCAATAGACGGTCTCTCGTGGCTTACTGCTTAATGATGTTGCCAACAGCAGACCTCCCTTCTATTGTGTCGACTCTCTGCCACCAACTCCCTTTTGCTTCTTTGAAGACTTTTTCTGTTTTTGTATTTACCTTATTTATCTTACCTTCACACTTCCCTGACCTGATTACACTTAGACATAATCAACTCCTGTTTTCCTTTATGTATCAGTGGCTGCTGCTTGATGTTATGGTGTTATTTTAATACCGTAACAGAAAATGATAAAGGCCAATCAATTACTTTGTATTATCCATTGTGCTCCATTGGGATTGATTTTCCTCTATGTAATCATGTTTACAGCCATAAAAACAAAGATTAAAAAGGGGTTTCTTTCTATTTTTCATATTCAAAGGAGTCATATTAGTAACCCTGCCTCATAACGTAGCTGCTAAAAGCTAAATCTCATCTAGAGAACTGGTGTCCCTAGGAGGTGGTGAAAGCCAAGAACAGGACTCAATGCCTCTCCCTGGACTTTGGTCTATGTCTTGAGTATTTATTTTCTATATTACTGTTCGGCAAAATCTGGCATCACATTTATTATCTAATGAATGGCAGTCTTGTGTGGGCTGCACTTTTTTGCATATCCTAAGAGGTCATTCTGCCTTCTCCTCACCACATCAACTGCTTAAAATCTCCCATGTCAAACAGCCTAGAAATGTACTGATAATGAATCTTCCCCAGGACTGTAGAGCCCTTCACTTACTGAAACTTCAGTTGCCTGCCGAGGCTCCCGATCTTTGAGAATAAATATACATCAGATGCAAGCAGAGCACAGAACAAACTCCAGGAGATAGTACAAAGTGAGCAGACAGCTTGCAGGAGAGACCCACAGACCACAGAAGACTCCCAGCCCTTCCAGCAGGGAGATTCTCTGAGCCAGGAACTGGTTCAAAGAGATGAAAACTACAGAGACAGAGTCTTCTAATCACTTTTACGTGCTCTGAGATTGACACGCTGGTGGGCAGATTCAAATAGCAGCCCCAGATGCGATGGACAACATAACTCCTCCAGAGGCCAACTCGGCCCCAGAGCTGTCCTCCACCAATTCCTGTGGCCACAGGTCGACTGGCCTTTTGCCTTTTGTTTGGTGTAAAAAACCAATCCGGAAAACCCTGCCTGTGGGTAAGCCTTGCAACGCTACTGTGTTGTCTGACCTCATTTTCATTACCAGAATGCTCCAGACTCTATTTGCCCTCCTCTTGCTCTTCAGCTGACCCTTTTCCCCGAAGTAAGCAGACAGCACACATTCAAAAACATTTTGATTACAAGGGGAACGCGGAGACCAGGATCCGTGCTTCTGATGCCAGGGTTCCCCTACAGCATCCAGACATCTGGGTGCTGGTGGAATCTCAGAGAAGATGCAGCCGTTGAGGGGTGGGGGCTGCTCCCGGGGTCTGATTGGGCTGGGTCCCTCTAGTCCTGCTCACCCCTTTCTCTCCTCCAGAGGCCACTGAGATTCCGCTCCCCTGGGTCCTGGGCTCTGAAACTCACTGCTTCCCTCAGTTGCCATAGTTCAGACTTTGTCCTGTAGGCTGTAGTGTGGCTCAGTCGCTCCCATTTTTTTTGTGAAAATGTGCATGATACAAAAAAGACAAAGTATTCTGGACTTGTGTGCTTTGAAAGGTGGGCACCAAGCTGTCTTCCGTCCAGCCCCTCCCTGCAGTTTCTGACTGAGGCCTCCCCCTTCCCAGGCCTTGAGAATCCTCCGGAAACCTCCTCTGCAGCTGCCTCATCCACCTCCTCCCTGGGGGCAGCCCTGTCGCCTCACAAGCAAATGAAGCCTGAGGAAGTGAGGAAGGCCCTCCTCTCAAGGAAGCCCCAGGCTCCTGTTTGCTCATTTGGTTAAAACAAAGTCTCCAACTGCCGCCCGCAGCACCCTCCCTTTGAGAGTTCAAGCTCAGAGCCACTGAGTAATTTTTATTGTAGAGCAAACAGTTGCTTAAATAGGTTGTCTCCGAGTGGTCATTATCTCCCCCTCCACCTCCACCTGCCGCCAATTCCCTGGGTGCGGCCTCCCAGCTGCTGCCGGCCCCGCCAGCCGCTGCCAGCCCCTGCACAGAAGCAGAAGCACTGACAGAGCAGTGGGAGTGGTCGAATGATCTGGAACTTTTAAGAAAGCATTCCAAATGCATGTGACACTCTTAGCACTTTTAGAGGAGGGAGGGTGGGGGCAGCTTTCTTCCTCGGGGAAAGTACCCAAATAGGTTTTAAATTTATAGTTTGTGTTGTGATCATAAACAAAAATAAAAGATACCCTCCAAACTGAGAGTTTCTTTGGCTGAAGAGGTCCTCTGGGGTTGGCTGTCTCTACTGCTATTCTGTTTTCACAGAGACCGGGAGGGCAGTTTTCCAGGAAGCTGCTCCAGGACCCAGCCTCTGAGCTCCCCTCCCAAGCCTACCTGCCTGCCATCCACCGACTTCCTCCTTGTCTGCCGATCACCGCGATCAAGCTTCTTTTTCTGCCGATCATCGCGGACCCTCCCCACCCCTCCCACCCCACGTCTGACTCCGTTGTAGCTCCTTCCTCTTTACTTCTCTCCAGCTCAAGCAGAGAAGCCCTCTCGAATCAAAAGCAGCTTCGCCGAGCCGTTAACAACAGATTGATCTCTAATACAAAGCGTTGCTCGGTGCCCTTTATCCTATTGCCCAGGTTGGGCCCAGCCCTAGGCCCACTGCACCCCACTCCAGCTCACACCCCAGCTTTCTGGGTTGTGGCATATCCCAGAAAGGTAATTCCATAGAATTAGGTTTAAACACTTGAAATCTAGGGCTCCAAATTTCGGTGCAATTACGTAATCAACATTCCTATGTTATACAGCATTGTTTGGGGCCAGGTTTTGGCAATGTGCTAATGGGTGTTGTTTCCCTATTTTCTGAAAATAATTTTGATGCATTGAAGAGGAGACATTGTTACTTCCTAACGCATCTAGTGAATTATGTCCAAAAATAAGGAAAGCAGGCTAGTTGTGAAATCTCAACATCTGCCCTAATTTACTGGCTTCTACATTAATGATGTTAATTGCACTCAATATAACCTATTGTTGTTGAACTCCCTCTGGATCTTGGAAAAACTAGCAAAAACAATGTGGGATGGATTTAGTGTGTGAAATCCAACAGACATTTTTCTTTTTTTGCTTTGCCTTTTTATTGTTAGAATTTATAATTCTCAATAACCCATATGGAAAACATTTCAAGTGATATGAATGAAATTATCTCCTGAAACTAATTTCTCACATAAAACTGAACTGAGTGAACCCTTCTCATAAGCAGCTAACAGGTAAAGAATATTCAGTGTAACTTCAGTTTTGGAAAATTCTTTATATTAAATAGATCACTGGAGCAAACAGCCCAACTAACTCATTTGTAAAAGGCATTTTAAAGGTGCATGTCTCTGAAATCTTCTTTTGCACCTATCTTAAATTTCAAGGCACAGTGTTATATTCTTGGGTACCTGCCACCATTTAGTGTTCTAATAAGAGCAAAACAGTAAGAACTTTGTAGATTTCAAAACCAAAAGCTGGTTTCTTGCTCAAAATGTATTTATCATTGGGGAAAAAGGACTTAATTATTTCCCCTAATAAGAGTTATCAATATTTTTAATGCTTAAAATGTCCTGAGTACTGCATCGAGCACTTTACAGGCATTGACTGACCCTCAAAGCAACTTTTTAAGGGAGTCTTATCACCTTCTTTTTACAGATAAGGAAACAAGAGGTGAAGGCTCACGCTCAAGGGTATGTGGTAAAATCCAAATGGAACCTCGCCTTTTTTCACGTCACAGAAGTTATGAGAGCAAGAAGACACAAAAAGGGATTTTGGGGGGGGAGGGTTGTTTTAGCTATTTTTTGCTTTTACTTTTATTTTTTATTGAAGTATAGTTGATTTACAACGTCTTATTAGTTTCAAGTATACAGCAAAGTGATTCAGTTACACACACACACATACACATATATTCTTTTTTAGAATCTTTTCCCAGTTCAGTCATTCAGTCGTGTCCGACTCTTTGCGACCCCATGGACTGCAGCACGCCAGGCCTCCCTGTCCATCGCCAACTCCTAGAGTTTACTCAAACTCAGGCCCATTGAGTTGGTGATGCCATCCAATCATCTCATCCTCTGTCATCCCCTTCTCCTGCCTGCAATCTTTCCCAGCATCAGGGTCTTTTCAAATGAGTCAGTTCTTCGCATCAGGTGGCCAAAGTACTGGAGTTTCAGCTTTAGCATCAGTCCTTCCAATGAATATTCAGGACTGATCTCCTTTAGGATGGACTGGTTGGATCTCCTTGCAGTTCAAGAGACTCTCAAGAGTCTTCTCCAACACCACAGTTCAAAAGCATCAATTCTTCAGTGCTCAACTTTCTTTATAGTCCAACTCTCACATCCATACATGACTACTGGAAAAACCATAGCTTTGACTAGACACACCTATGTTAGCAAAGTAATGTCTCTGCTTTTTAGTAGGTTACTATAAAGTACCCAGTAAAGTTCCCTGTGCTATACAGTAGGTCCTTGTTGGTTATCTATTTTATATATAGTAGTGTGTATATGTTAATCCCAATCTCCTAATTTATCTTTCCCACCCTCTAGATCTTTTCCCTTTATTAACCATAAACTTGTGTTCTATGTCTGTGAGTCTCTTTCTGTTTTGTACATGAGTTCCTTTGTATCAAGGGTTTTGTTGTTGATGACTGTTTTTAATGTGGGCAAAATTTAGTGACTGTAGAAGAGCTAATGTTTGAATATTGTTAGAGAAGATCCCAGAGGAAAGAGTTGGGCCTGCAAGGAAAGTAAACTTTTATTACTGTGTTGTTTCAGAAAGCTTGGCAGCACGAGTTACTCTCCCGACTTGCCTGTGTTGCTCTGTTACTTAATCAGTATTACACAGAGCCACTTAATCCTTTTTATGGCTTAGCTTGTCTTGTAATGTGGTTATACTGCTAATAAACCCATTCATAGAAGTAATGTACCTTTAAAAAATTGACACCACACTCTGTTTTTAAGTCAGGACACTTTGTGCAAGTTTCTGTGATATCACAGCATTTGTTACAACACAGACACTAACAACAGGGTGACCTGGTAAAATAAAGAAAAATGAAACCATTTTAGAAAAAGTATTCATTGTACTGTCTTCTGAGATTCTGATCCAAGGTTATGAGTCCTTCTGAATCATGGGTTAAGAGCTTCTAGACTGATTTTTTCACATGACAGACATCAAGTACTTCTATAAATTAAAACTATAATAATTTAAAACTGAAAATTAAAAAAACAACTCAATCTTAAAAATGTGCATAGATTTCCTTTTTTTTCTTTTGCTATTAAAGGCAATATTGATTATAACCTCTTCTGTAAAAGCTTTTCATAGTTGAATATCCAGAAAATCCAGCAGTTTCAATTTCACTAAAATAAGCACGCGTATCTCGAAGAATTTAAAATATGACATAATAGTGACAGTATCTGTCGGCTTCCTTTGAGAATCAATTAGCAGCTAAACAACTATACAGACTCTGTAATGATATGTGTCTGTGGTATTTCTCCAAATTACCTGGAGCAAGGTAAATGGCATGAGAGCTGTGGTCACCAGGGAAAGCATGAAAGAATATACCACACCAGCACAAAGTTATTCAGGAAAAATCTGTAAAGAAAAAATAAGTGTCTGAGACTGCAAGGCAGCTGTTTCAAATAATAAAATATCATTTGCATCTCTGCTGAGGGTTTTGGTTCTGTCGACTCCTTGTGTCCCATGCAGTTTTCCTGAACTTGCTGCTCATTTTTTTTGAGCTTAGCCAGTTACGATTAAACCATCAAGTAGGTACACTTGTTTGTTTCAGATATATGAGAGACAGTAAAGCTTCATTTCAAATAGAGATGCCCAAGAGGAAAAGGTTAGAAAGTGTTGTGCAAAGCTGTGAAATACAGGCTAGCAATTTAAATTGGAATCAGACAATTCAGCGTGAATAGGGGAAAAAAAAAAACCCTCACATCCACAGCGTGTGCAGTAGAGGGGGTGAGGGACGGCAAAGAGGTTTTATTTTTAGAATTCTTTTCTAAGTTCTTTATAAGCATCTCAATCTTTGTTAAAAAGAAACAGCAGATATGCACATTTTCCTTAGGGGAGCATTTTTTTTTTTTTCATATAAAATTTTAGTAGTTGGCTGCCTAGAGTGCGTTTTTTTGTAACAGAATATACAAATTGTATTTTTTATGGTTCCTTATTTATAGTGAAACTACCATTTTAATAAAATGATTCACTTAGATTATTTTATGGCTTTTCATTACAGATCTTCATATTTTTTCATTTGTTCTTCTCTTTCTCCCAGTTAAAATTAAAATGTTCGACTCTGCAATTAATCCCAAAAGGATGTGATTTTGAAATGCTTTTCTCTTTCAAAAACTTGCTAAAATATCTTTCAACAAACAATAAAGATCAAAATCAATACAAACCATTTGGTTGCTCATATAAGTCATCCTTGGGCTGAATTAAACATTACTCAAAGCAAATAGTTATCATTTATTTAGGGACGAAGAATTAAGTAAACTTAGTACACACACACACAAAAAAAACTGCTTTTACCCTTTCCAAATTAGGGGAGTGATACATTGTTACCTAATTATCATTTTATAATATACAGTATCACATATACGGTATCATTACACGCCTAATGCATTGTTTCACAATTGTAAGCTGCTTTGTTTTGTTGGAAGGATAGAGGTGCTTTTGTTTTGAATATGAAATATTATAACCTAAAGACTATTCTAGGAAAGACTTTTTCATATGATATGTGCTATCATTTGTCTTAAATCATGAAGGAAATACACTGTATTCAATGTGACAAATGTTAATGAAAATTCTTAGCATTTTGCATCTGGACTCTAGTAAATCCAGTTTAAAGCAACAAGGTTTACATTTGTTGAGGATGTTGGAGAGATGAGGATGCTGAAATGTATCACATTATATGAATGTCTTTTGCATGCCTGCTAGCAACCTAAGAGCCAGCAAGGTGACAGTCAACTAAATTTTTAAGGTTCTAAAAACAGTACCAATATAAATTATCTCTTATTTCATTTCAAAGGTATGGTCCAAATGTTCAACAGAACTGATATTACTAATATAAAGTTAAGCTGCTAAAATAAGTTTTAAATTAGAGATCTTAGTTAACACTGGAAAATTCAAAATCACATTCTTTTTCTTTTGAATGTGTGCTATTGCTGAACCATTCCATATATTGCTTTGACAATATTCCGTGCACCTAAAATACGTAAATCAAATGAGATTTCAGTTAGAAAATATGTGTAAAGAAAAAAACATGCTGCCTTTATTATTAATATGTATTTTCACAAACTATGTTGTGGTTTAAAATGTAAAAATATACACATGCAAACACATACACACACATAGTCTCTACCTAATTTGTTGAGTTAATGTTCCTTCTCAAAAAATATATACTTTGAATAAGATGAATTAAATATGGTTGGTTGGATTTTAGAATGCAATAAAATGATTACATTAAAAATGACCATATTTAAGGGGAAAATAGCTAAGTTGGGCTAATTTATTATTACTACTCATTGCATTTAAAGAAACTTGGACCAGAGATCAAAATGCATTTTGATTTGTTTGAAAATTGTAAATGACCCATTCCCAGATTTCCAACCCCATAAAGTTAGAAAGCAGTCTGTGAGTGCTCTCTGCTCTAATCAAGAAGGAAGGGGCTTCAGCTTCAAATGTCAATGCTGTAAACATGTTAAATCTGGAAAATATTTTCTAAGCAAGCAACCATGTGTAAAATTTACTGAACTTGTCATGAAAGGGCTGCAGCTGCAAACCTACAAACTTCTCACTTCCACGAGGACTCCAGATGCCGGGACAGGGAAGCAAGATTTTCATCATGGCTCCCCAGCTGTTGTACCTTAGAGCGTTGCCTGCCACCATCTTTTAAATGATTTTTTACCAGGTAAAGAAGCTGTGATCACTTAAAACAAGGAAAGAAAATCCTGGCTTCCTTCAGAAGGTGCCCCATATAATTTACTACAGCATTGCCAACCCAAACATTCAACCATAGATTGAGGTTTGCAATCCTTCCAGCTTCCCAGCTAAACCAAGTGAGTTTAGCAAAAGCTTCCAAAATGCAGAAGGAAAATAATCAGCTAATTATAGAATTAAGCAATTGTCATGTGCTGTTGCCAAAAAAGATTCCCATTAAATTATACTTATGCATTATTTTATGAAACTTTCTGAAAAATGTTTGCTGCTTATAACTAAAAACATCTTGGGATAAATTTAAAACTTTGCTTTACTACAGAAACATAAAATCTGCCAGATATCATCATAAACAAAGACATTTTGACAAATTTTAAAAAATTACTAACACTCCTTTTAACACTACTAGCATTATATGTGATATTTACAATATGCAATCTTCTTTTATAATGTAAAGTGTTTTTAAAATGAAATCTGCACTTAAATGCCAATATCCTCTCCTTCTGGCTTCTCACTTTATGACACTAACATAGGATCTCATTCACCAAGCCAATTGAAATTTTAATAAAAGAAAGCAGGAGTTTCTAATAAACTCCTGCAGTGAGCTGATAATACTAAACATCTTTAGCAGCATGGTGTTTTTTATTATTATTTTAGCTGTATATTAATATGCTAGTATTTGTAAACTCCCCAGTGCCACTAGATTTATTTCAGAAACCTTCACTACATTCCTCCATTGTGAAAAGTTTATCTGACAAAGAAAAATTCTTTTCGATGATTTTCCACCCAATGACTACTCGACAGGAAAAGATATGGCTGACAAATGCATTGCATCTATGCGTTCAGTTCTGGAAGAAAGTGTAACTGATTTCACTTATTCTGGGTACCAATTCTGGGCTAACCAAGAAAGCTGGTATAATCCATAACTGCTAGAGAGGCATTATTTGGGCTTTTGTTAGATATGTAGCAAGATATACTGAGCTACACCTTTCACCACTATGCCTCCTTGCTAGGTTTATCTTCTAGTCCATCCCTCTATTCCTTCAGCCCAAATCCCCACCCCACCTCCCAACTAGACCACCATTACTCTTCAATTGGAGCAATAGGGGCTGTGGCTGCATAGCTTCCACTTAAAACATTATAGATAAGGATCCATGTTTACAATGTAGTTTGGATGTGGAGTTCAAATAAAACCATGGGGCATAGTTTCTATAACACTGGATACGATGTGGAACTGTTATCATCAATAGGCAGTGAACTGTTACATAGATTTCATGTAATGAGAGTCAACAGTTAGACAGCGTTTACTGCGTGTCAGGTACTGTCCTAGCCACTTGACATGCATGAACCTATTCAATCCTTTCCTCATCTCTGTGTGGCTGATACAGAGGGCTCTGCCCTCACTTCACAGATAATAAAACCAAGGAAGGAACTTGCCAATGTCATGCAGCTTGAGAGTCTGCTCAAGATTCAAGCAAGAAGTCTATAGAGTCCAACTCTTCATCCCTCTGCCTCTGTAAACAATATTGTATGACAACTGAAACCATCTTAGTTGGTTTTCTCTGGTACCACTTCTCTGAATAACGCCTCTTCCACTACTTCTTTGCCACTTATGCCC
The DNA here is from genome assembly GCF_963930625.1 of Muntiacus reevesi. NCBI lineage: Eukaryota > Metazoa > Chordata > Mammalia > Artiodactyla > Cervidae > Muntiacus > Muntiacus reevesi. The sequence continues at coordinate 121,093,685 of NC_089249.1, read as the reverse complement.
TAAGTAAGCCAGATATCTCTGGTCTTCTTAATTTTAAATTCAGGAAGGAAGGTGAGTCTTCTCACCCTCAATCACTATCACTCCTTCCAAACTGATTATGTAAAAAGTGTTAAAAAATGTTCACTGTTGGTATTCTTAACATCATGTTGAAATAAAACAGGAGCAAATCAAGACATGCTGGTTTTACTGGCTTTGTGAGGCTTAGGACAAAGCTCATAAGATGCATAAATTGACAAGAAAGGGATCCTGAAACAAAATTTTAAAAAGCAAACTTTCTTTCAAGACATCAGAGCCAGGGGAAAAGGCTTGATGGAAAGACCACCATTTGAAATGAGCATTCTGCATAGATATCCATGGTGGCCCTGGGACCAGCTTCAATTGGGCTGACCCAATAGGCAAGAAAACATGTAAGGCCTTGTGGTCTGGCATGGGAGAACCCTGATGACAAGAGCACACGTTTTATTAATAGGGAAGGAGAACTTTGTTTCTTCCAAAACCAGGATATTGAATCAACTCAATAAGAGAATAGCAGCCCTGGGGGCTAAGTTTGGGGGACAGTTTAAACATGTACAAAATGCATCAAAGTTGACCCCCCCGAAAAAGAAAATTACATGTGTACTTTTTTTCCCAAAATTTCTTGTCTTCATCTTAAGGCCTGGTATTGGTTTTGAGCAGACCGCCATAGAGGGGAGCACCTTGACATTTCTCAGATTGCAACTCAAATGTGCTCACATTACATTACTGCCCAGTATGGCTCACAATATTCCATCATATTGTCCATTAGATGTTCTGGAACTAGTTTCCGCAAGCAGGCTACTAGAAGTTATAGGCACATTTGAAAAAAATAAGGTAACATTTGGTGATAGAAATACCATATATCTTTGTTTAGAAGTAGTGGCTTGTATTAAATTTAATTACTTCCCCTGTGGCTTTAAATCAAGGGCAGCTTCTGTTAAATTTAATTACTTTCCCCTGCGGTTTACATGGCAAAGGTGTCACTGCTACTTGCCGAGTGCTTCTGGCCAAAGTGAAAGCTTGGGTTTGATTTGCTCCATAATACCAATGCTTTCTCTCATAATTTTACTTTCTGCTCTATCCAAGAGCACATTTTTGTGGACATTTTATTCATGAAATCTGTCTTTAGTATCTTGGAAATTATTCAATTAGTAACATGTTACTAACAGCTGAAATCTGAAAAAAAATATTTCTTTGATAAAGTTCAACACAAAATAGGCTGGATTTATTTTTGCCACTTTATTGTACAAATTACTTTATTTGTGACTTTATTTATATCACATAATCACATAAAGGCAAGTTTTCTTAAATTTTCTGAATGGGGCAGTTATTATTCCTTTGATTTCATTAGCTGTACACTCAGGCTAACAATTTTTACTACTAACTATGTCAATACCCATTTCAATGGCTTCAGTTCAGCTCAGTCACTCAGTCCTGTCCGACTCTTTACTTAGGCTCCTGCAATTGTAGCTACCTAACAATGTTGCCCTTCACTGAATTGCCATTGCAAGGGTTTCACAGAAATGAATTCCTGAAAGTTTGCTTCTCTCATGATGAAGTGGATCTTCATTAACATTCTGAAAATGAAATGCAGCTTCATAAAAAAATAAGGCAGCTTTCAGACCATTTTAGAATTTCAGAGAAATTTTGCATTATCTTTCCCATGATTCTATGCTGATGTCAGGCTGTATTTCAAATGAAATGACAATGAAATCATTTCAATTCCATGCAATGTGCAAAAAAACAGTCAATTTTTCACTTGGCAAGCTGAAGTCTAAAGTAATTAAGCACTGCTGTGTGGGAGGCAGCTTCCTGCTCTGAAGTCAGCCTGAGATAATTACCATATTAAAGTCAAAACATCATGTGCCGCACTGATAGATAGATGGATGGAGAGATTGGGCATCTATTAAATGATCCATTTTGTTATGCTTCCTGGGAAATGTGCCATTGATGCCAATTAAGAAATATATATTCCAAGTGAGTATTTCTAAGTGACAAAACTTCTATCCGGTAAATTGAATTTATTATTTACTGATCATGAAGTACTTAAAGTCATAAAATCTGGATAGAGAGCAACCTATGAGGAGAATTACATGCTCTGACTCGGTTTACAAACCCCTCATTACCCAATTGCCACGTTAGCATAAAGTTCTTCACGATAAGCTTTGTACCCAAGGTACTAACTTATTTCTGTTGTGAAAACTCTAACTGGAATAATATGATATTGCACATAAATGTAAGCATTCAGAAATTTCAAAGACCCAAACAAGTTAAATTTAAATTTTATTTTTCATATGTTTAAAAGAAAGATAAATGACATATACTTCAAAGGATAATCTTTCTTGAGTATCTTTAAATCTCTGCCCATGTTACTGAAAAATGAAATAACCCCCAAATAGCAAAGATGGATAGTAATTTTAAAACATATTTCAAATGAATGCACTGCAGCAAGATTAAATTATCTTAAAATTCTTAGCAACCCTATTTCTTAAAAGTTCATAATTTATTAACAATCCTTCTCCAGTGACCAAGTATATTGTATTATTTGCGCTTTTAAAGTGATAAGTGGTAAAGAATCTACTAAGCAAGCATTTGGTTTGTAATTGAAATCTGCCCCCTATTTATCAAAGCTCACAATCAATTGCGGCAAATAATAAAAGTTGATTTTCATGTAAATATTAGTGGAAGAATAAAAGAACAAGTCAGTCTCTCTAAAAGAAGAGGGCATCTCCAAGTCAGGATCTTTTTTTCAAGTAAAGAAGAATAGACACCTCTATTTCTGCAGTGAAGGTTATGTTTGATCTTCTTTAACTACTTTCTATGGGATTTATTTGCCACCTTTTCCAGTAGCTTATTGATACCATAAAGGATGGAGCACTAAAGTGATATCCCTTTAAAATCAGAGGCAAGAACTTTGAGGATCAAAACTAATATTTCTCTTGTTGACAAAAAAGAGTAGATTTTCAAATACAAAAATCCACCCATATAAAGATTAAACAATAATTAGTTTCCCAAGGAGGTAATCTAAAGAATCAATAGACTGCCTTCATATCAGATTCCATCCATGCCCTCTGGCAGATCACTTGATCTGGGGTCCCAGGGAGTCAGGCAGTCATTTGAGTGAGACTGGCATTGCTAAATTCCAGGCCGTTCTGATAGACAGTTTCAGACCTTTGGTTCTATGTGTTTCAAAAGAAATCCTAAAATTAATGCAATTTTAAATGATCTTGTGTAGGTGAGAAGGAAAAATGAAGTTTTTGTTAAGACTTGTTTTTGTGTTCTGGGATTCGACAGGAAAGTTCACTAACTGATTTACCATCATCTCTCCCACATTGCTAGCAACAAACGTCATTCTCTTAACAAGGAATGGATAGAAAAACAGAGCAGAAGGAATAATAATAGAAAGGAGGAAAGAGTAACATTTCCTTTGATTCGGTGTATATATCTGTATGTTTAGATACAGATGTAAACACACATACCCAGGGACATGCAAACATACAGTAAAAGTTTCTACTTTAAACCAGTGAGGAAAACCATCTGAATTAGTTTAAAATGAAGATAATATTTGTTTTATTTCATTCATAACAGGAGTTAACATTTCCTAGTAAACTATAAAATTTTGTTCTAAAAGGAAGATCCACAGAGTTAAAAAAAAATTAGATATCCTCTTTAAAGTTTTTGGTTTTATTTTAATTTAGAGAGAAATATTTAGTCAATTTATAATACATTCTAAAACAAAATGAGGCAGACAGGCTTCAGAGCAGGACGAGACTGCTTTGCAGTGGATGGGCCTGATTAGAAAACAGAAGGAAGCATAAGTCCCTGGGGGCTGCCAGTGCTTTGGGTGGGGGAAGCCAGCCCAGACCACTTGAAGAGCACTAATAACCCCAATGCTGGGGCTTATCTGAGGATGAAAATAAACAAATGGGTTTAGAATGAACCAGACAGCGGGAATTTGGTTTAGCGAATAGAGCTCTGGTCTGAGAATAAGGAGATCTAGTTTTCTATTTCTGACCCTGCCACTGAATCACTTTATAAACAGTTTAGAACCCCATTCTTTCCTTTTTCCCATTTGTAAAGTGGAAGTGATAATATGCCCAGCTTACTCTTAGCAAAGCAGAATTAGCAAACAGTCGGAGATAGTGAGTGTGTAGATTCAGAGCAAGATTAGCTCTGGGAGAATTTTCAGTTCTTCATTGTGGATTCTAGCATCATTTTCGGCTGCCAAAATCCAGGTGCTATTTAGAGAATTCAACCCCAAACAGTGCATTTATTTTCTGCCCTATAAATGTCCATGGTTTTTGAGGTTTTTTTCACCATATTAACTGCAACAGTGAAATTAGATTGTTCAGCTTCAGTTTATAGTCCATTTCATTCTTTAATTTCTGTGTTCAGAGCTGATGAGTTTGGTTTGCATTCACAGTGTTCCAGGAAAATAGCAGATAAAATGGGTTTTCATTTGAAGCATTTAAGCTTCATGAAAAAGATCTGGCTTTACCTATTGCAGTGGAATATGGTAAATATAAATTGAATAATACATGTGAGAGCGGTCTAAGCTTTCCTAAGGCGGGGGTGGGGGGTGGGGGGCTGTCTCCAAGTGTTATCTCCACCTGCCCCCAACACACAGTTTTCTACAATTTAAGCTGACTTAAAGCTAACTTCCAAAGTCTCTTTTGATATATTTTGATTATGTATTGGAAGGTACATTTTTAAAACAGTTTTCCTAACATGCTAAAAAATGAAATAGATTGATTCTATCTCAAACCCCTAAATCAAATAAACAAGACATCAGTGCATGTAACCTTTCATTCACACTTCATCCACCACCCCATTCTTTACTCTCTTGCACTTCACCCATGGTAATCTTCCTTCTCTCAACAAATGTCATATCCAGTAACTCAATCATACATCTTAATCAAAAGCAATAAGTGTAGCACCCGACATGAAAGAGTACCTATATAAACAGAGTCTTTGGTGCCTTCAAGTCTCTCTCATACTGACACGTTAACAGAAGACAGCACTTCTCATCACTAAAAACACACCCTTGAATTCATTAAGTGCTCAACACTTTCTCTAGCATCATGGAACGACAGCCAGCAGCACTGTCATCAGATTTTAAAGCAGACTGTCACTAACGAAGTTTAGATTTCAGAATTAAGAAGAGATAAGAGAGTGTTTCTTTTATTACCAAGATAATTCCCCCAAGTCACTAGAATAATTACCTGACCCTTAAATATTATTTTTACGTGTAATTTGTCTGATCGCTCCTGGCAACTACAGCAATAAAATGGGTGCTCTTCTGTCTTCAAATTTCAAACCAAGGCAAAGAAACAGAATTTTTTGGTGGGAAGTGCTAACAGATTTTTATCAGATAGAGTATCCTGCAATTTCATCAATGGCATCACCTTGGAAAGTATGACCATTTCACAGTGTGCCTGGATAGGTTGAAAAATTTAGGCATTTTCTTCCCTCTCATATTTTTACAACTTGATTTGCTTCCTAATCATAGTCATAGTATCCTGATTGGATTTTAATATTCAAGTGGATACAGATAGAAGGAAGGAGACTAACATTTCTGGAGCCCCGCAAACAAAGTAGAGTCCTTGCTAGATGCCCTCACATGTCTTGTGTCAATTCTCGCAACATCTTTGTTAGGCCAGTATCATTTCTCCCCATTTTTACAATAAGGACAGTGTGACTCAGCATTAAGCAAGTAGGTCACAAGCTAGAAAATGGGAGTGCCAGGCTGGATTACATATGGTGGGTTTTCAGTAAATATTTGTTAGTAAACTTATGAATCCACATCTAAATATGCTTTACCACATGCTAGGCAAAGATTCTCTCTAAATATAAGGTTTAAAAATTCAGATGTTTAACTTTAAACTGCTCAGGATTTTGCACTTCAGTTTCAAAGTAGAGTGCCCTATCGGGTTACCTTCTATAAACTACAACTTAGATATTTTCTACCCCCATTTTAAGGATGAGGCAGTAAAGAGTCTGCCTGCTAATGCAGGAGACACAAGAGATACAGGTTCAATCCCTGAGTTGGAAGGATTCCCTGGAGTAGGAAATAGCAACCCTCTCTAGTATTCTTGCCTGAAAAGTTCCGTGGACAGAGGAGCCTGGTGGGCTACAGTCCACGGGATCGCAAAGGGTCAGACATGACTGGGCAACTTAGCAGAAACAACCATGGTGCAAGGATGAGGAAAGTGAGATTCAGAGAAACAGTGTTCATGCAGCTAATAAATATCAGTACCAGGGTCACACTGAGATTATCTCATATTTGAAAATTTATGGGGATCAATAGACAGGGTATCACAAACCAATACATTTACCATTGGAGAGAAAGATGATGTTTATAGTAAATCAAATATTTTTTTCCAATCTGTGTCTCTCATGGTAATGACTACTGAGTTGAGGATTCTGAAAGCAAAGTCAGAATACTGGGTTCCAGTTCTAAGTCTCTTATTACAGAGACTCTCTTTTCTTATGGAAGAAATGGGAAGAAAAGTATCCATTTCTAGTTTGGCTCGTCACTGAATCCCTGGCATCAGTGCCTAGAACAAAGCAATCTCTCGACAAATTTTGTTGAGTAAATAAATGAAATGATTCTGTCACATATAAACAGTACTTTTCTAAGTATATTTAAGAAATACTAATCCTAATTCTCGAGACTTTGGATTTTTGTTCTTTTTTTTTTCCTCCATTGAAAATACAAGTTCCTAAATATTTACTCATGGAAAGAAGCTGCCTTTCTAGTTGCTCAACACTGCACTTTTATAATTTATCTGTTAATAGTTCATTTGGGTTGATTTTTACACTAGTTTTAAAGCTCAGACGGTAAAGCGTCTGCCTACATTGCGGGAGACCCGGGTTCGATCCCTGGGTCAGGAAGATCCCCTGAAGAAGGAAATGGCAATCCACTCCAGTATTCTTGCCTGGAAAATCTCATGGACTGAGGTTCCTGGTAGGCTACAGTCCATGGGATCGCAAAGAGTCGGACACCACTGCGCGACTTCACTTTCACTTTCGGCAAATAGTTGTCTTCTTCCTAAAGTCATTGCAAAGATTTGGGTCAAGGATCAGCAAACTTTTTCTGTAAAGGGCCAAATAATAAATATTTCAGTCTTGTGAGTCATGTGGTCTCTGTCAAAACCACTCAACTCAGTCATTGTAGCCCCAAATCAGCCAGGTTACGTATTAGTGAATGAGATTAGCCACATACCTATAAAAGTTTATTTATTTAAAACAAAAAAATAGACGGTGGACCAGATTGGCAAATGGGCTGTATGCTTTGCCAATCCCTGATCTAGAGTCTCAGTGGCCATCAGAGAGTGGCCTGTTGTCATTTTTTGTTCCCTCTGCATGCATGCTTAGTCACTCAGTCATATCGGATCTTTGCGACCCTTTGGATTGTTGCCTGTCAGGCTCCTCAGTCCATGGGATTCTCCAGGCAAGACTATTGGAGCGGGTTGCCATGCCCTCCTCCAATCCTGGATCCAGGTCCAGGGATGGAACCCGTGTCTCCTATGTCTCCTGCATTACAGGTAGATTCTTTACCAGCTGAGCCACTGGGGAAGCCCCATGTTACCTCTAGTGCTTTGCATATGGTTAATACTCAGTTCTACTTTACTGAGCTATAAGAACTTTTTGAGCTGCACTATACATAGTCTTAGGCATCCTACAGAACCTAAAGGAAGAGAAGATAGTGGCCTTAATTGCTTATGTTCAAGAACCCACCCACATGAAGAAATACTATCAAGAAATACTCCCAGGAGGGCTAACTTGGCCACTGGAGTCCCTTCATAGCACTAACACCAGGCAAAAGGTAGCATAACAGGGTGTTTCTCCAAGGTTTGGGGGCACAATCATTAATTTATAAGATATTCAAGTTTCTGCAATAATGAGCAATGAGCTATAACATCACACAAATGCACACAAAGTGAAAGTTGAAGACATCAGGAAAAGCCGTTATCAGGAGCTGATTTCAGAGCTGGTTTTTGAGAGCAGGCTAAGTAGAGGAGGAGAAAGCATCCCAGGTGGGAGGGGAAACATATGTAAAGCCTTAGAACAAAGCAAAGTAAAAGACAAGCTGATTAGGTTACATGAAATAGTTGGCTGATAACAAGAAACAATATTAAAAAATTTGCACAAGATCTTGCTTACTCAAAGTTACTCCATTTTGTACACATTATTTAACTTGAGTATTGGATCTACAGTCTAACAAAAAGTTCTAAAAAGCTAGCCCTGTGGAATGAGATGATTTGTAGAAATAGATCTTTTTAAGCACCTCTGCCAAAGGTGAATTTTATCACATGATGGGTAGTAAATTGATAGCAACGAGGGAGTTAAACTTGTATAGAAATTTTGTGTACTTACAATACTTTAACCAGCTGAAATTCCATTATGTAAAATTCTGCATAGGCAGAGGAATGTCCCAAGTAAAAGACCCAAGCACAACCAGAATTTCCTAGCCCTGCCAGTCATGCTGAATTCCTATCCTTCTACACACTGGCTGGTCACGTGGCTGCCGCTGTACCGTCTTGACCTGACAATATTTGCAACAGGCAACATCTATCAAAATGCAGCTAGCTTCAGTGGGCAGGTAAAGTTCAGTAGCCAAATCACTTTTCTTATTTTCACTTTTCTAGAAAGAGGAGTTAGTTTTAAGGCATGTGGGAAAAAAACTAACTCACACGCTCCCTACTTGGAAAAGCCTCCTGTTTGCCCTGGGGTTAGAGTTTTGGCCTTTCCTCATGAAAAGCGCTTCTCACTGCTGGGAATACTCAAACGTCTCTCAGGTCATGGCAATACATATAGCTCAGAGATGGGGATTCTCCTTATCATTCATCCTGGACAAACAAGGATTAGGGTAAAATGTGGGAAGAAGCCTTGGTTCACAGATTCATTCAAGAATTTAACTAATAGTTAAAAGAAAACTATGGTTCCTGGACATTGCCTTGTGAAATACACATTAAATCTTCCTAGCAACCCCAGGGCACCAGATTTCTAGTTTTGTGCAGTCTCCAACTTTGCATGACTCAAACAATAAAATGAGGAAAGCTTTTATCAGTGGAAATTAACATTTAAAAAACAGCAAAAAACAGAAACAAATGGACAATAGTAAGATATATAATTTTATATGGCAATGAATTTTCTCTAAGATTCTCTGTGGTCCCTTAATCTACCACACGCTGCAGCTTTAAAATCCAAAATAACCCATTACCTGGGATGCTTGAACGGGTAGATGGAAAACACTTCTCAGATTGACATAAAGTACAATTAGTAAATTGCTTCGTTTCTTTTAAAACACAAGCCTTTTACTGGCCTTTTACTGGAAGACTGTGATGGAATTTCTCTTTGATGGGAAACAGAGAAGCAAGTGCTTCAACTGGGCAAAGGCGCCAGGAGGAAGTCCCAGTCTCTCATCTTTCACGGAAGATCTGCAGCATGCATTTCTGAAGACAGAGTGACATCTAAAGGGATTATGAAATAGCTGGGGCTCTCTATGGCAGCCAAACTGACAAAGTCAAGGGCATGTCATATTTTGGAAAACTGATGAGTTTTCAGGTTTCCTGTGCTTGATTGTCCCAAGTAACCATGAAAAGAGGATCAAATTCCGATTTTAATGACATGCCTCAGGGTGCCCTCAGGACAACTGCCATTTTTATCTTAGATTCTGCAGGTCCTCAGTGAACAAAAGGGGGGAAAATCAGCTTTGAATAGATTCCTTACGCTCTTGTCAAAAGTAATCCAACTCTGAATATCTATATCCCCAAATATCATCACGCGGGCAGTTTTTATTAACCTGAAGAATTAATAGAGCAGAATATTTAAAATGGGGTTTCAGTTATTGATTCTCCAATTAGATCTTGTGTTCCCTAGGTGCTGTGTATAATAATGGTTTTGCTCAGTCTCCCGCACTCACCAGCTCGCTCTGGCGCGCGCTCTCTCTCTCTTCTCTCTCTTCCTCTCTCTCCCTCTCTCCTCTGTCTCTGCGCCTCTCATAAGCAAGCATGCTTTGAATACACATGTGGTGCATAATGACCAGATCTGGGAGGCGAGGCTGCATTTGTAGATTCTGATTATGCTTTTGAAAAATATCCTCGATCCCCAAATTTCGTCTTCTCCTAGCTTATAATCCCCGCTCTTCTTCCTGCTGCACAAAGTCATTTTTATTTTGGAGTCGGCTATCATGATACGCAGCAGCTTAGCCAGAGAGCAGGGCCGGCGTGCTTGTTAACAGCACCCTGATGTTAACAATGAACTAATTACTTTTACTACTGATGTGCTCTGGGGCATGATTTTCTTCCTGTGTGGTTTCCTACTGAACTATTGTCATTACTCAATCGGAGGACTGAGTAAAGCAAAAGCCAAACAAAAAGGAAAAAAGTGAACGCATTTTCCTCCACAGCACTGAAGCCAGAGTCCCACATCCTCGATCTCGTTTTTCTCTGCCTTCCTTAATTGTGCATTCCTTGGGAAGTAGGAATGCCGTCTGATGCATTTTTACTTATTTATGAAAAATAGTATAAAATCATGCAAGGCTCCCTGGATACTCTATCACATTTATAACCATGATGCCCCAGTGAACTGCTTAAGCACCGGATCAGCTGCAGACCGAGAACTTAACTCTTTCTTCTTTACCGAAGCGGGCGTCAAAGTGGTAGAACAGCGTGGGGTGTATTCCCTTTTCGAGAAAAGTGCCTCTGGAAAGAAGTATGTGTGTTTCTCCATTTACACAATAGTATTTTTGGTTTTATTGGAGTTGGGGGGCATCAACGGGAGGGGAGCAATGAGAAAGGACCGCATTAGCCCAGAGAAAGTGATGATCAGAGAACATTTACAGAGGGAGATCATTTGCAGCAAAAGTGTTATTTTGCCTGAAGATAGAATTTGCTCACATAAATGATTTTCTGTGATTGTTTTTATATAAAACACCCACCCCAGACCCATTCGCACATCTACCCAAACAACAATATTTCACTTTCACGTCAAAAGAAGTTGGCATAGAAAATTCAACAAAACATGGATCCTGAGGCATTGAAATGATACATAATGACAGGACTTTTCAGCTAGTCTTAATAAAGGAGATTAAAGTAATGTGTAACATAAGATGTGTGTTAATAAAACAAGTGGTGAAAAATAACCAGTTGAAGAACCTAATAATAAACGCATATCTTTACATTTCAATTAGCCTTTTGCTGATGCTGTCGTTTTTTTCAACACTTACAAATATATCACAACCATAGAAAAATGGTTATCAAGCCAGAGTGTTCTTGAAAATATGACTATTTGGGTTGCCATTTTAAAATAAATAATCTTTCTCATACGGTAACTTCTCATTCAAAGCTATCACAATTAGAGCAAGAATCAATCACCGTGTGTTCAGACACTGCTCAGTTTTCTAGAGCTATTAGCGCCCGCAGTCTGCCTCAGAGGGCTGGAATTCTGAGCAGAAATCAGAAATGTAAAGGCTGGAGATGCAAACTGGTATATATAGGGTGGCTAAACAATAAGGTCCTACTGTATAACGCTGGGAATTATATTCAATATCCTGTGATAAACCATAATGGAAAAGAATATGATAAGGAAGGTGTGTGTGTGTGTGTGTATGTGTGTGTGTGTGCGTGTGTGTGTGTGTGTGTATAACCGAGTAACTTTGCTGAAGAGCAAACATTAATTCAACTATACTTCAATAAAAAAATAAAATAAAGAAATGTAAAAGCTGGGATGAGGCATCTTGGAGGGGGGCACTAGTAGTTAGAATAGCCTTTACTGGTCCACAGACACGTGTTTATGATCAGCAAGAATTCAGCTTCCTATTAATAATAGAGCTTGAACTTTGTTACTAAAATATTTCTTCAAGTGTGAGTCAGATTCTTGGTTTGAGTCTTTTGTTCTACCAATAGTTATTTTCACACTAAGATGTCGAACATTTAGCTGTTTCTCTGCAGAAGAAACGCTGAGCTCACAGAATAGGACTTTGTTCCTGCTTCTTTACCGAGTTGAACAATAGTAACGTGAAAAGAAACAGTAGAAGTCAGAAAGCAGAATGATGGCATCATTTGGCTATTACTCTATATTCTCCTCACCACACAAAGTGTAAATCTAGTTTAGGTCTTGTCCTTGTTTCTGTTGCAATATCAGAATGTTAGGAAGTAGTTTTTTTTTTTTATAAAGAAAACATCTTGAAGGTAGGACTTATAAAAAGATTACAACAGAAAGCCAAGAAATCTGTATCAGTATAAATATATCTGAAAAGGGTTATACTAAGTTACAAACTTAGGCATCATTCAAAGCTTTAGATAGGATCATAAAATCAAAATTGGGGACAGTGCATTGAGCTGATGAAAGAATCAAAAGCCTAAAATATCTCAAAATTTAAAATCAGAACATTACCAGAAATGTGCTGGCTTTTCTTTTTTTAATGTTAAAAGCCCATGATTAGAAAACAGATAATTCAAGGATTCATAGTGTATTTCAGTGAGAGAAGAAAAAGAGCATAAGAGCAAGAACATTTGAGAGTGAGGGGGCTGAATCTTTCCAAACTGTGATTTTATTATTTAACCTCTGTGGATTTTTTTTCTTCTGTAGTCTAGATGATCAACTTGATTTAGACATATCTTTTTTATCTTGGTAAATTAAATAAGGCTTGGGCAATACAAAAATTTAAATAATGTTTTTATTCTTTAAAAAAAGGTTATCTCGGGAGTTTCTTTACAAGTTTATGTCTGAATATTTCAACCTCAATTTTGGACTTTCTATTATGAAACAGATGCTTTTGTTACTGTTAAAACAATAATTCAAAATATTTCCACGTGTCACATACAATAATTTTTTAAATTGTATATGATTCAGGCAAAATTGGTATAGAAACTAAAATGAAGAGAAGAGTTAAGCAATTATCTCGATGGGTTTAATTCCATGAGCCTTCCAAGGCTGAAAGCAGGGTCTCACGCAGTTTTCTCCTTGACAGGATAACGGCTGTTAACGACTCAGGGAGAGTAGCTAAGAAGGGTGTTTTGAACAGACGGAGATCAGCTAAAGTCCTCACAAAGTGAATGACACAGACATTGATCAATTCCCTACCAGCTATTCCCACATATTCACCCCCATTATGATTAGAAAATATAAGATATAATTACAATGTTGGCCAAGCGAAGCTGAACCTTTTTTATCCTGTTACCAACAACTTCCATTCCTTGCCATACAACCCCCAACACACCCAAAGAAGGTATATTTTCTTAGCTCTAATTTTAACTTGAAAAATCACACCTCAAGAAACCCAATATCCTTTTTAAAGAGTAAGAACAATCAAAAAGATGCATAATATATTCAGTTCATAGCAGAGTGAATCACTGAGGTAACTTCCAAGATATGAAAATATATCTGTTAAAGCTCAGATTTGGTTTTGTCAGAAGTACAGTATTAAAAATAGAAAGTTGATTATATAACTGTGGGAGGGAAAGTAAGGCATTAGCAAACAATGAAAGAAGGAAGAAAATAAATCCAAATGTCATCTTTATGAAAGTAGAAAGAAAGGAGGTACACCAGAACAAGAGTGTAAGTTTCCAATCAATAGCTAATCCACAAAAGTGATAGATGCATTTTCTTTGGAATTAATGAAGTACAAGTTACTGATAAACACCTGGAATTACCTAGCACCTTCTCACAAAGCGTCACCCTAGGCAACTTTATTTCTTATCATGACTGTGGACTTAGAAGAGCAGATATCCTTAGCACCATTTTGCAGAATGACAAAGCTGAGGCCTATATTTAATTTCCTAATGTTAACATCAAATTAGCCCTCCTTTTTGCTTTTTTTTAATACCCAAAACTCTCACCTAAAATATAATACACAGTATGTGGTTCTTATGTCATTTCTGGAAGTTGAAACAATTTAATAACTGTGTAGTTAAGTACATGTTTTAAAAATTAATTCTCCAAGTCCATTCCAAACTTCTTTGTCAATTATTTTAATTATGGATACTGTTAGCAATCAAAAGACTATCTCAGATTGGTCAAGGTATTCATTGAATCAATATTAGTTGATCTCCATTGTGTAACAGGCATGCATGCAGATATAAAGATGAATATAACACAGTTTCTGCCCTCCAGAAAATCACAGACCAGTGGATGAAAGACAGTGTCCCTATGATTGTAAAATCCCAGCATGGTGGAACATTGGCATTCAGGCCAGCATAGTTCCCTAAAAATGGGTAAAACTTCACAGCTGTTTCCCCTAGGAAAGTTCCCATGGGCTGGGTGGGCATTTTCCCCTGACTCTGATACACAAGTCTCGTTCTCTGATCTTCACGATGTTCTGTAAGCTGTCAGCTGCTGCTGCTGCTTAGTCACTCAGTCGTGTCTGACTCTCTACAGCCCCTTGGACTGTAGCCTTCCAGGATCCTCTGTCCATAGAATTTCCCAGTATTTGCACTCCATGAACACTGGAGTAGGCTGACATTTCCTATTCCAGGGGGGTCTTCTCAAACCAGGGATAAAGTCCAGGTCTCTTGTGTCTCCTGCATTGGCAGGCAGACTATTTACCAGTAGCGACACCTGGGAAGCCCCAATAAAATGATATGATAAGTGTAATAATACAGAGCCCCAGGATTTATAATAGTCCTAAGGAAGTGTACCAAATGCAGCAAAATGATTTAGGAGAGGTTCAGAGTTAGCTTCCTGGAAAGGATTCTCAGCAGAGGGGTATATTGGGGGCCCCCAAGACTGCCTTCAGGTTTTATGATTCTCTAGGAGAACTTATTGGAGAAGGAAATGGCAACCCACTCCAGTGTTCTTGCCTGGAGAATCCCAGGGATGGGGGAGCCTGGTGGGCTGCCTTCTCTGGGGTTGCACAGAGTCGGACACGACTGAAGTGACTTAGCAGCAGCAGGAGAACTTATAATAAACTTAGCAAATATTCATAGCTATGAGTTATTAAAGTGAAATGATATGAAGTGAAATTGGCAAAGAAAAGGCATGCATGTAGAGAAATCCAGGGAAAACCATGAATGAGCTTCCAGGAGTCCTAGCCTAACAAACTAAATTTCCCAGCAATGAGTGTGGCTACACATACAAATTATTGCCAATCAGGAAAGATTGTTAGAGACTTGGAGCCCATGAATTTTCCTGGGGGATACTCATTTAGGCATCCTTTGCCTAGAATGCACAAATATTCCAGAATCCCAAAAGGAAAACAAGTGTTAAGCAGAAACCGTATCAGTTCCATAAACAGCTTAGACATTCATCAGTCCTAGAAATGACTGGAACCTTTCCCAAGTCCAAGTTTCCAGATACCAGCCAAGGGACAGCCTTGCAATCAGGCCTTTCAAAAGATAGCCATTAGACTTAATATGTCAACTAGTTTTTATACAAGGGGTTAACATGAATAACTTCAGACAAGGAAAAAATAGCTAGAAGATTTTAGGAGTGAAAGGAAGATCAATTGGGACTTCTCTGGTGATCCAGCAGTTGGAACTTTGCCTTCCAAAGCTTTGGCTGAGGGTTCAGTCCCTGGTTAGGAGGTATGATTCCACATGCCTCCTCACAGCCAGAAAAAATACCCCATAAAGCAGAGACAATATTGTAACTAATTCAATAAAGACTTTTTTAAAAAATGGTACACATCAAAAAAAAAAAAAAATAGATCTTAAAAAAATAAAAAAGAAAGATCAATTAAATAAGAGATTAGGACAAGAAATGACCTGGATATGGACATATATAAAGACACTAGTTCCATGTTGCTGAAGAGCAGGAGTCAGACAAGAACTGGCTGAGGTTAGATTGTGGAACCACATTCAAATTTAATAAGGTTAGGCTTTATCCATAGTGGTGGTAAAGTAGGAGAGAGACAAGGCCAAGAGCTGTCTGGAAAATCTAATATTTTTAGTTGATGAGAATCTTGAACAAGAAACTTCTCCTCTCTTCCTGATCTGCCAAAGCAATAGTGCTAGTAGCTTAGTCGTGTCTGACTCTTTGCAACCCTATGAACTGTAGACTGCCAAGCTCCTCTGTCCATTGAATTTTCCAGGAAAGAATACTGGAGTGAGTTGCCATTTCCTACTTCAGGGCATCTTCCCGACCCAGGGATCAAATCCAGGTCTCCTACACTGCAGGCAGATTCTTTACCGTCTGAGCCATCAGTGAAGCCCAAAGCAGAGACTCAAGCCTCAGAAGCCTATGTTCTAATCCCAGATCTGCCACCTACCAGCTGTGTTACCTTGGAGAATTTAATTGCCTGGGCCTCAATCTTCTCATCTCTGAAAATGAATAATAGCAACTTCAAGGGCATGTATGTGAGAACTAAATAGGTTACCTATATTTCATTAAATAGAGACATTGTCAACAGAATATGCATTAGGAAAAATAATTCTCCCAATTACAGTATGATTCAATGCTTTCTCACCACTTAAAATTTTTATTTTAGCTATGATTTAGACACAGTTTTTCTTCAGTATTACTATAATACTGGAGTAAATACACATGTAAACATAATATGTGTAGTAATTACAAAATATAATTATAATACACATGTAAAAAGGAAACCGCAATGAAATAAATTGGTTTTTCTTTACAAGTAAACTTTAAATTACAAGCAGTCTACCTATGAGGTTTGCTTCACTGATGTTACATTTTCCCTTCTTTTCTTGTTTTTCTGAATATCTACTATTTTTTGGTTTCAGTACTGATCACAATGTAATCATTTTATGGTATTTTAACACTGAAACTCAGTGTAAGTACCAAACATGCAAATGACTCAACTGATAGGCTGGTAATACATCATTGCCAAGTCTGTGTGCACATAGACAATGATGATTATGCCATGACTTCTGCCTGGCTAATAGCAATTATGAGGTGCCACACCCATAGTTTATAAGATTTATTCCATTTTCAGAGATGCTAAAATTTGGACGGTGGGGGATGTGCATGCATCTTAAATACAACAGTAGAAGAGGTGGATTACTTTAACCAAATTAAATTTTAGCTTCAGGGACTTTCAATTGCATAGTCTCTTCTGATGTTCTATGAAAGGCGTTCATTAAGTGTTCACAGACATAGTTCTAAAATTTTAACTTATATTTGAAAAATAAAAATAGCTTAAAATTAATGATCTCAGCTACGACTTTAAAAAACTATTTTAAAAAAGCAGAAAAGAAGATAGTAAAAGCAAAAAGAAAAAGAAACAGTAGAATAAATAAGAGAGGAAATCAGTGAACTATAAAATGGAAAATCACAGAGAAAATAAAGTCAATGTTCATTTCCTTGAAAATATTTATAAAATTGACATATCCATAGTAAGACTGGCAAAGAAAAAAAGAAAGAAAATGCATATCATTAATATCAAGAATGAAAAATAGAATATCATTCAACAAATATTTTAAAAGATAATGAGGATAGCATGAATAACTTTATGCCAATAAATCTGACAACTTAGATGAAATGGAAAAATTCCTTGAAAAACACAGCTTACCAAAACTAATGTAGGAATAAATAGTAAATCTAAAATAGCCCTATATGTCATGGACAGACTCCAACAATTACCTAACAATTCTCTCTACTTCCTAGTATTCATCTTATGTAATTTCTTCCCTTTGGGGTTGGGTGGGATTTGTGACTTTCTTATAATAATAATATAAGGCAAAGCTGATGGGCTGTCACTTCCATGATTATGTCATAAGATTGTAACTCCTGTTTTGCCAGCACACTCTCTGTAGACACTCTCTCACTGGCTTTAATGAAGTCGCCAGGTAGAGAGGCTCACACAACAAGAAACTGAGTAGAACTTCCAGACAACAGCCAGCAAAGAAATGAAGCTTCTGTGTGTGTGTGCTAAGTTGCGTTAGTCATATCCAACTCTTCAATGCTATGGACTGCAACCCACCAGGGTCCTCTGTCCATGGGCTTTTTCGGGCAAGAATACTGCAACAGGTTGCCATTTCCTCCTCCAGGGAATCTTCCTGAACCAGAATCGAACCTGCATCTCCTGCATTGGCAAGCAGGGTCTTTACCACTAGTGACACCTGGAAGCAACTAAATTGCATTAGTAACCAAGTAAAAATGGCAGAAAGTGAAGAGGAACTGAAGAGCCTCTTGAAGATAATGAAAGAGGAGAATGAAAAAGCTGGCTTAAAACTCAACATTCAAAAAACTAAGATCATCACTTCATGGCAAATAGACTGGAGAAACACGGAAACAGTGACAGACTTTATATTCTTGGGCTCCAAAATCACTGCAAATGATGACTGCAG
The DNA here is from genome assembly GCF_963930625.1 of Muntiacus reevesi. Lineage (NCBI taxonomy): Eukaryota > Metazoa > Chordata > Mammalia > Artiodactyla > Cervidae > Muntiacus > Muntiacus reevesi. The sequence goes on along the minus strand of NC_089249.1, from coordinate 121,075,416 downwards.
CCATGAAATTAAAAGACACTTACTCCTTGGAAGAAAAGCTATGACCAACCTAGGTAACATGTTGAAAAGCAGAGACATTACTTTGCTGACAAAGGTTCATCTAGTCAAAGCTATGGTTCTCCCAGTAGTCACATATGGATGTGAAAGTTAGACCATAAAGAAAGCTGAGAGCAGAAGAACTGATGCTTTTTAACTGTCATGTTGGAGAAGACTCTTGAGAATCCCTTGGACAGCGAGGAGATCCAACCAGTCAATCTTAAAGGAAATCAGTTCCGAATGTTCGTTGGAAGGACTGTCGCTGAAAATGAAGCTTCAGTACTTTGGCCACCTGCTGCAAAGAGCTGACTCATTGGAAAAGACCCTGGTGCTAGAGAAGATTTAAGGCAAGAGGAGAAGGGGACGACAGAGGATGAAATGGTTGGATGGCATCACTGACTGGATGGACATGAGCAAGCTCTGGGAGCTGGTGATGGATAGGGAAGCCTGGTGTGCTGCAGTCCATGGGGTTACAAAGAGTCGGACATGACTGAGCAACTGAACTGAACTGAACTGAACAGAATAAACTTGTAAGTGGGCTTCCCAGGTGGCCCTAGTGGTAAAGAAGCCACCTGTCAATACAGGAGACATAGAGACATGGGTTGGATCCCTGGCTTGGGAAGATCCCCTTGCTGAGGGCATGGCAACCCACTCCAGTATTCTTGCCTGGAGAATCCCATGGAGATTCCCCTTCCTAAGGGGGAGCCTGGAAGGCAACAGTGCATAGGGTCACTTGTGACCCTATGGTCACTATGGACACAGCTGAAGCGACTTAGCAGCAAACTTGGAAGCAGATCTTTCTCCAATTGAGCCAGATGAGCCCTCAGTCCTGAACAAAACCTCAGTTGACTCCATGATATTCTGAAGCAGAAAACACAGCTAAGCCATGTCTGGATTCCTGACTTACAGAAAATGTGAGACACACTGTGATAAATAGTTAAAAATTGTTTTTAATTGTATGTGCAATAAATAATGTTTTTACAAACAAAGCTTCAATGGTGAATTCTATCAGATAACCAAGAAAGAAATAATCCTAAACTTGCAGAAACTTATTTCAGCATACAGAGGAGGAAGGAATACTCTCCAACTGGTTTTGTGAGGCCAGCAAAACCTTGAAATCAAGATCTGACAAAGATTTGACAAGAGAAGAAAATTATAGACCAATATTGTTCCTAAAGATGGATATAAAAATCCTTAACAAAATTTAGCAAATCAGATCCAGAAATATGTGTGTGTGTGTGTGTGTGTGTGTGTGTGTGTGTGTATCATGACTAAGTGGGTTTTCCCCAGGAATGAAAGGTAGGTTCAACATTTGAAAAACCAACCAATGTAAAACACCACATTAACAGAATAAGTAGAGGGGGGGAAAAAGATCACTACAATAGAAGCAGAAAAAATTTAACAATGCTCTCTATGATTAAAAAAATCTCAGTCAGCTAAGAATAAAAGGGAATTTCCTCATCCTGCTAAATGGGTCTAATAAAAACCTATAGCTAACTTCATAATTAATGGCTATAGGTTAAGACTGGAAGCAAGGCAAATGTGACTGCCCTTGTCACTTCTTTTCAACATAATATTGGATGTTCTAACTAGTGTAATAAAGGAAGATAAATGCCAAGAAGTGATAAATATTGAAAAATAGTAAAATTGGAAAAATTCACAAGTAATATAATTGTGTACTTAAAGAACCCTATGAAAGCTACAAAAAAAATGACAAATGACAATAGTTGATAAGTGAATTTTATATAGAATACACGGTGCTCAATATTTAAAAATCAATTTCATCTCTATATTCAAGTAGTGAATAATTGGAGCATGCAATTTTAGAAATACAATTTCTAAAACATATAAAATACCTAGGGGAAAATTAATAATAGCATGTAAGAGCTCTGTACCAACTACTACAAAACACAGCTGAGAAAATACAGATATAAATAGATAAGAGAGATATGTCACATCATGGATTGTAGGACTCAATAATGTTCTATGCCCATTCTTCCAAAATTTATCTAGATTCTCAATGCAATCCCTTTCAGAATTTCAGTAGAGTTTTTTGAAGCAATTGACAAGTTAATTTTAAACTTTTATATGGAATATAATAGATCTAGAATAATATATCTTGAAAAGAAGTTGGAAGGCTTAAATTACCTGATTTCAGGACTTGTTACAAATCATAATAATCTAGATAGTGTGGTACTAACATAGACTATCAAATCAGTGAAAAAAATAAGTTAAGAAATAAACCCTCACAATTAAGGTCAGTAGATTTTTTTTTACCTCAATATAAAATTAATTGAGACAAAACATCTTTTGAACAAATGTTTCTGGAACAACTAGATAACTATGAAAAATTATTATGAAAAATAATAAACATGAATCCTTGTTCTCTATTTCACTTCATACACAAAAATTAATTCTAAACGGATGATAGACCTAAACAAAAACCCAGAACCATAAAGCTTCTAAAAAGAAAATATACACACAAGAGAATGTCTTTGTAATCTTGAGTTAGGCAAAGATTTTGGACAGACACAAAAAGCAACAACATTTAAAGAAAAAACTGTTAAGTTAGACTCATCAAAATGAAAATGCTCTGCTTATCAAAAGACACCATTAAGAAAATGAAGAGGCAAACCACAAACTGGGAAAAAATATTTGGAATATGCATTTGGAAAAGGCATGTAGACACATAAAAATTATATAAAGAACTCCTGTGAATCAAGGATGAAAAGACAAATTTTAAAAGGGTATGTTTGTGGAACCTGAAGAAAAATGGTACGGACAATCTTATTTACAAAGCAGAAATAAAGATACAGATGTAATGCAAGAGGGACAGGAAAGGTAGGATAAACTGGGAGATTGGGACTGACATATTGACAATTGGAACTATGTATAAAGTACATGGTTTATATAATGAGGACCTACTGTTACAGCACGGGGCTTCCCTGCTGGCTCAGAGGGTAAAGCGTCTGCCTGCAATACGGGAGACCTGGGTTCGATCCCTAGGTCGGGAAGGTCCCCTGGAGAAGGAAATGGCAACCCACTCCAGTATTCTTGCCTGGAGAATCCCATGGACGGAGGAACCTGGTGGACTACAGTCCACTGGGTCGCAAAGAGTGGGACACGCCTGAGCGACTTCACTTTCACTTTCACTGTTACAGCACAACAGGGAATTCTACTCAATATTCAGCGATGACCTAAATGGGAAGGAAATCCAAGAAAAGGGGCTACATATATACTTATAGCTGATTCACTTCACCGTACAATAGAAACTGACACAGCATTGTAAAGCAGCTATACTCTTTTTTTTTTTTTTTTTAAGGCAAAAGGCTGGGATGCTTTACCAAAAAAAAAAGATAAACAAATGGTCAATAAGCACCCATCAGTGCTCAATATCAGGAAAATGCTAATTAAACCCGCAGTATGATTCTACTTCATACCCACTATAATGGATAAAATCTGAAAGACCGAAAATGCCGAATGTTGGTGAGGATGAGGAGCAACTAAAACTTTCATACTGGTTGGTGTGCAAAATGGCACAATCATTTTCAAGAACTTTGGGCAGTTTTTCATAAAGTTAAATACACATTCATCCTATAACCTGGAATTCCGCCCTGGGTATTTACCAAGGGGAAATAAAAATTATCGACAAAAACGCTTGTTCTAGGCAGTTGATAGGCTGAAACTTGGAAACAATTAAAATGTCTATCAGTGAAACAATGGATAAACAGATTGTATTACATTCATAAAATGGAACACTACTCAGTAATAAAATAATGATGTACAAATTCAAGTGACAACTTGAATTAATTTCAAAAATTAATTTCAAAAGCATTAAGATGAGAAAAAGAATCTTAATGTATAAATACACTGCATGTTTTCATTCATACAATTTCTAATTAGCGGCAAACTAATCTATGGAGATAGAAGTAGGAAGTGGTTGAACTCATGTATATGCTAGGGATTGACTAAGGCACACGAAAACTTTCAGAATGATGAAAATGATACTTGTGGGATTTTTTTTTTTTTTTTTGGTAGGGATATCACTTACAGAGTTGGAAAGAATTGTCAAAATTTACCAGATGAATAACTAAGATGCATGCATTTCATTGTATGTTGATTGTGTTAATTAAAATTTTTAATTCCAATTCAACAAGCATAAATTGAAAACCTACTATTTGAAGGTACTATGTTATACTGTAAAAATGCCACATTTTTTAAACTGAGAGGAAGATAGATACACACCCTTAGCCAGGGAGCAGTATTTCTGCCATCTTTGGTTAGTTACAGAAGTTTCAACAAACTTGTATATTCACAACTAATGCACAATTAGGAAATACTTTTGGTCTTAAAACTCAAAAGAAAAACAACTAGTTTTATCTCTACAAAATAATGCAAATATTTGCCATGATACTAGTTTCCTTGAAATGAAAAGTCCAGTGCATTCAAGCAGGTAGAAAATATCAAAAGTAAATAAAAGGTCAGCAGAAGAGAAAGGTTACAGTTGATCACACAAAGGCTCTTCAGTTAGGGCAACCTGTGACATCTGCTAGCCTTAAAGTAACTGGATTTATAATTGTTACTCCTTGCTCCCAGCAAGATTTCCCATCCCAAAGACCTTGGCTTTATCCAATTAGCATTCAATTCACTTTGCAAGTAAAATAGTGGGAGAAGCTATTCAACATACTTTGGAAACAGTGCAGTAGGTAATCGCATTTGATTTTCACAGACTTAGTTATTGAAATGGGGGGAGGTCTCTTTGTGAGAAGATTTGTGATTAAATAAATCATCCTGTTCAGTTTTTGGGAATTTTTTTTTTTTTTTTTTTTTTTTTTTTTTTTTTTTTTGCTGCTACTTGTGAACTTAAATATTTCATTTTAAAAATGAAAACAGTTAATTTAAATATTTTCTGAGATCAAGCCTAGAATGATCATTGTCAAACTACCATTGCATTTTGTTTGAACATCTTTGCCACCATTTATCCATTCTTCCAGAGGCTTTCTGTGGTTGAGAAAATGCTATGTTCTTTTATACAACCCATCTGGGAAAACATAGGAAAGTATCTCTTGGTACAGAATACATGTGCAGGCGCAAGCTCAGTGTGCTCAGTAGTGTCCGACTCTTTTTGACCTCATGGACTGGGGCTCCTCTGTCCAGGGAATTTTCCAGGCAAGGATACTGAAATGGGTTGCCATTTTCTACTTCAGGGGGTCCTCCCAACCCAGGGATAGAACCCATGTCTCCTGCATGCCACCTGCATCCCCTGCATTGCCAGACAGATTCCTTACTACTGAGCCAGCTGGGAAGCTCCACACAATACATAGGTGCTTAATAAATATTTATTGAAAGAAAGAGTGAAGAAGTGTTATAGTCATAAACACTAATTTAGTGTGGTAGTTTGGCTTTGGGGCTAGTCCCCAAAGTCTTAAATTTTGGGTTCTAACAGTATAGATTAATGAGGTAATAGGAAAATTTCTTAATTTTTCTAAGTCTCAATTTTATCCTTTATAAAATGTGAATAAAAACTATTCACACCTAGTATGATTATAATAAAGACAATGTGCAAAAAGCATTTTGTAGCTGGCTTGTAAAAATCTCTCAAGTACTTGTATCTATTACTTTTAAGTTTTCCATTACTTTTAAAAATATTCTTGGAATAGTACAATAGCTAAGAGGACAAACTCTAGAGTTCATCTTCTGTTCTTTAGTTTTCATATCTATAAGAATACGGGTAATGATGATAGTACCTACTACATAGGGTTGTAATGAAGATAAAGTAAGTTAATGGGTGACATGTCTAGAATAGTGAAAATACAAGCAGGAGTCATTTTACATACTGTTGGTGGTAGCATTAAGTGATAGAGCCAGCTGGAAAAGTGTGCTTTCAGTGTCATACGGGTTTGTATTCCATCTCTGCCCATGATTTATTGCGTGTTCTTGAGTAAGGTGATTAACACTTTTATGCCTCATTTTCCTCATCTACAAAGAGCGGGCCTTAGGAAGCATCACTACGAACAAGGCTAGTGGAGGTGATGGAATTCCAGTTGAGTTATTTCAAATCCTAAAAGATGATGCTGTGAAAGTGCTGCACCCAATATGCCGGCAAATTTGGAAAACCCAGCAATGGCCACAGGACTGGAAAAGGTCAGTTGTCATTCCAATCTCAAAGAAAGGCACTGCCAAAGAATGCTCAAACTACTGCACAACTGCACTCATCTCACACACTTGTAAGGTAATGCTCAAAATTCTCCAAGCCAGGCTTCAGCAATATGTGAACCGTAAACTTCCAGATGTTCAAGCTGGGTTTAGAAAAGGCAGAGGAACCAGAGATCAAATTACCAACATCTGCTGGATCATCAAACAAGCAAACAGGTTCCAGAAAAACATCTATTTCTGCTTTACTGACTACGCCAAGCCTTTGACTATGTGGATCACCACAAACTGTGGAAAATTCTAAAAGAGAGGAGAATATCAGCCCACCTGACCTGTCTCTTGAGAAACTTGTATGCAGGTCAGGAAGCAGCAGTTAGAACTGGACATGGAACAATAGAATGGTTCCAAATAGAAAAAGAAGTACGTTAAGGCTATATATTGTTACCCTGCTTATTTAACTTCTATGCAGAGTACATCATGAGAAACACTGGGCTGGAAGAAGCACAAGCTGGAATCAAGGTTGCCGGAAGAGGTGGGAGGAGCCAAGATGGCGGAGGAGTAGGACAGGGAGACTACTTTCTCTCCTACAAGAATAACTGAACGCAGAGCAAACTTCACAAAACAACTTCTGATCGATAGCTGAGGTCATCAGGCGCCCAGAAAAGCAGCCCATTGTCTTCTAAAGGAGGTAGGACAAAATATAAAAGATAAAAAGTGAGACAAAAGAGCTAAGGACGCAGATCCGTCCCGGGAAGGGAGTCTTAATAAGGGATGTTTCCAGACACCAAGAAACCCTCGCACTGGCGGGCCTGGGGGAAGTGTTTGAATCTTGGAGGGCCACCTGACTGGGAGAGAAACAATAAATAAAACCCACAGATTACGAGCCTAAAAGCAACTCCCAGCAGAAAAGTACCCCAGACACCCGCATCCACCACCAGCAAGTGGGGGCAGAACGGAGAGGAGCCGGCGGCATTGCTTGGGGTAGGGTCCGGGCCTGAGTGCCCTGAGGACAATCGGAGGGAGCTTTTGTGAGTTCCCAGCTTGAACTGTGGGAGAGCAAAAGAGAGAGAAAATTAACCGGCCAGAACACGCTGCCGGCTGTTCACAGAACAAAGGGACCGAAATTCTGGATGGTTGACATCTGCCGGGAGGGTCGTGGCGAGACACAGGGCGCAGGCACCCGACCGGCGCGGGTGGGGATTGGGGCTGGGGACGCGGAGGGCAGAAGGCGCACGCACCCGACTGGCGCTGGCGGAATCTGAGACTGGGACTGCGGAAAGGAGTGGGCCCGCCGCACCTGGGGTGAGTGCGACCGCCAAGCCCCTGGCTGCCAGGACCGCTCTGACGGGGAAGGCACAAAGAGCAGGCGCAGCTTTTTGCTCCGCACTTTTGTGGAACACCCGAGGGCTGGAACCGCGCACAGCGAGGGCGCGCTCCATATAGAGCAGACGGGAGCCTGAGCAGCGCCAGCCCCTCCCCGCAGCGCGACGGAACTTGCTACCTGAATAAGAGTCCACCTCCACCCGCCTGTGTCAGGGCGGAAATGAGGCCCTGAAGAGACCGGCAAACAGAAGCCAAATAAACAAAGGGAACCGCTTCAGAAGGGACCGGTGCAACAGATTAAAATCCCTGTAGAAAACACCAACTACACCAGAAGGGGCCTGTAGATATCGAGAAGTATAAGCTGGAATGAGGAGCTATCTGAAACTGAGCCGAACCCACACTGACCGCAACAGCTCCAGAGAAATTCCTAGATATATTTTTACTTTTTTTTTTTTCTAATAAGAAAAAAAATTTTTTTTTAATTTTTTTTCCTTTTTTATTTTTTCACTTTTATTTTCCTTTAAAATTCCCTATTACTCCCCCATTATTCCTTAACTTTCATTTTCATTGATTTTTACGATTTTTTAATTAGGGAAAATTTTTTTTTCTTTTTTTTTTTTCTTTTCTTTTTCTTTTCTCTTTTTTCTTCTTTTTTTTTCCTTTTTCTCTTCTATTTTCTATTTTTCTTTTTCTCTTATTTCTTTTAAAATCCTCTAGTACTCCTCTACTACTCCTTAATTTTCATTTTCAATACACTATAACCTTACAAAAAAAAAAGAGAGAAGCCTTATTTTTAAACCGAACTTCATATACATTTCTAAAATTTTTTTGTGTGTGTTTTGGTTTTTGTGTTTAATATAGTATTTTTAAGAGTCTAACCTCTACTCTAGATTTTTAATTTTTGTTTTTCAGTATATGATATAAATTGTGAACATTTAAGAATCCAATATTCAGTTCCCATTTTTATTCAGGAGTGTGTTGATTATTCTCTCCCAATCTTGACTCTCTGTTTTCTACCTCAGAACACCTCTATTTCCTCCTTTCCCCTTCTCTTCCCAATCCAATTCTGTGAATCTTTGTGGGTGTCTGGGCTACGGAGAACACTCTAGGAACAGACAACTGCATAGATCTGTCTCTCTCCTCTTGAGTCCCCCTTTTTCTCCTCCTGCTCATCTCTATCTCCCTCCTCCCTCTCCTCTTCTTCATGTAACTCTGTGAACCTCTCTGGGTGTCCCTCATGGTGGAGAATCTTTTCGCCATTAACCTAGAAGTTTTATTATCAGTGCTGTATAGTTGGAGAAGTCCTGAGACTACTGGAAGAATAAAACTGAAATCCAGAGGCAGGAGACTTAAGCCCAAAACCAGAGAACACCAGAAAACTCCTGACTACATGGATCTTTAAGTAATAAGTGACCGTCCAAAAGCCTCCAAACCTACACTGAAACCAACCACCACCCAAGAGCCAATAAGTTTTAGAGCACGACATACCACGCAAATTCTCCAGCAACGCAGGAACATAGCCCTGAACGTCAACATACAGACTGCCCAAGGTCACACCTAACACATAGACCCATCTCAAAACTCATTACTGGGCACTCCATTGCTCTCCAAAGAGAAGAAATCAAGTTCCACGCACCAGAACACCGACGCAAGCTTCCCTAATCAGGAAACCTTGACAAGCCAATCGTCTAACCCCACCCACTGGGTAAAACCTCCACATTAAAAAAGAACCACAGACCTCCAGAATACAGAAAGCCCATTCCAGACACAGCAATCTAAACAAGATGAAAAGTCAGAGAAATACCCAACAGGTAAAGGAACATGAAAAGTGCCCACCAAGTCAAACAAAAGAGGAGGAGATAGGGAATCTACCTGAAAAAGAATTTAGAATAATGGTAATAAAAATGATCCAAAATCTTGAAAACAAAATGGAGTTACAGATAAATAGCCTGGAGACAAAGATTGAAAAAATGCAAGAAATGTTTAATAAAGACCTAGAAGAAATAAAAAAGAGTCAATTAAAAATGAATAATGCAAAAAAAAAAAAAAATGAATAATGCAATGAATGAGATCAAAAACACTCTGGAGGGAACCAAGAGTAGAATAACGGAGACAGAAGATAGGATAAGTGAGGTAGAAGATAAAATGGTGGAAATAAATGAAGCAGAGAGGAAAAAAGAAAAAAGAATCAAAAGAAATGAGGACAATCTCAGGGACCTCTGGGACAATGTGAAACACCCCAACATTCGAATCATAGGAGTCCCAGAAGAAGAAAACAAAAAGAAAGGCCATGAGAAAATACTCGAGGAGATAATAGCTGGAAACTTCCCTAAAATGGGGAAGGAAATAGCCACCCAAGCCCAAGAAACCCAGAGAGTCCCAAACAGGATAAATCCAAGGTGAAACACCCCAAGACACATATTAATCAAATTAACAAAGATCAAACACAAAGAGCAAATACTAAAAGCAGCAAGGGAGAAACAACAAATAACACACAAAGGGATTCCCATAAGGATAACAGCTGATCTATCAATAGAAACCCTCCAGGCCAGAAGGGAATGGCAGGACATACTGAAAGTAATGAAAGAGAATAACCTACAACCTAGATTACTATACCCAGCAAGGATCTCATTCAGATATGAAGGAGAACTCAAAAGCTTTACAGACAAGCAAAATCTGAGAGAATTCAGCACTACCAAACCAGCTCTTGAACAAATGCTAAAGGATCTTCTCTAGACAGGAAATGCAGAAAGGTTGTATAAACGTGAACCCAAAACAACAAAGTAAATGGCAATAGGACCAACCTATCAATAATTACCTTAAATGTAAATGGGTTGAATGCCCCAACCAAAAAACAAAGATTGGCTGAATGGATACAAAAACAAGACTCCTATATATGCTGTCTACAAGAGACCCTCCTCAAAACAAGAGACACATACAGACTAAAAGTGAAGGGCTGGAAAAAAATATTTCACGCAAATGGAGACCAAAAGAAAGCAGGAGTCGCAATACTCATATCAGATAAAATAGACTTTCAAATAAAGGATGTGAAAAGAGACAAAGCAGGACACTACATAATGATCAAAGGATCAATCCAAGAAGAAGATATAACAATTATAAATATATATGCAACCAACAGAAGAGCACCGCAATATGTATGGCAAACGCTAACGAGTATGAAAGAGGAAATTAATAGTAACACAATAATAGTGGGAGACTTTAATACCCCACTCACAACTATGGATAGATCAACTAAACAGAAAATTAACAAGGAAACACAAACCTTAAATGACACAATGGACCAGTTAGACCTAGTTGATATCTATAGGACATTTCACCCCAAAACAATCAACTTCAACTTTTTCTCAAGTGCACACGGAACCTTCTCCAGAATAGATCACATCCTGCGCCATAAATCTGGTCTTGGAAAATTCAGAAAAATTGAAATCATTCCAGTCATCTTTTCTGACCACAGTGCAGTAAGATTAGATCTCAATTACAGGAAAAAAATTGTTAAAAATTCAAACATATGGAGGCTAAATAACACGCTTCTGAATAACCAACAAATCATAGAAGAAATCAAAAAAGAAGTCAAAATATGTATAGAAATGAATGAAAATGAAAACACAACAACCCAAAACCTATGGGACACTGTAAAAGCAGTGCTAAGGGGAAGGTTCATAGCATTACAGGCTTACATCAAGAAACAAGAAAAAAGCCAAATAAATAACCTAACTCTACACCTAAAGCAATTAGAGAAGGAAGAAATGAAGAACCCCAGGGTTAGCAGAAGGAAAGAAATCTTAAAAATTAAGGCAGAAATAAATGCAAAAGAAACTAAAGAGACCATAGCAAAAATCAACAAAGCTAAAAGCTGGTTTTTTGCAAAAATAAACAAAATTGACAAACCATTAGCAAGACTCATTAAGAAACAAAGAGAGAAGAACCAAATTAACAAAATTAGAAATGAAAAGGGTGAGATCACAACAGACAACACTGAAATACAAAGGATCATAAGTGACTACTACCAGCAGCTCTATGCCAATAAAATAGACAACTTGGATGAAATGGACAAATTCTTAGAAAAGTATAACTTTCCAAAACTGAACCATGAAGAAATAGAAGATCTTAACAGAATCATCACAAGCAAGGAAATCGAAACTGTAATCAGAAATCTTCCAGAAAACAAAAGCCCAGGACCAGATGGCTTCACAGCTGAATTCTAACAAAAATTTAGAGAAGAGCTAACACCTATCTTACTCAAACTCCTCCAGAAAATTGCAGAAGAAGGTAAACTTCCAAACTCATTCTATGAGGCCGTCATCACTCTAATTCCAAAACCAGACAAAGATGCCACAAAAAAAGAAAACTACAGGCCAATATCACTGACGAACATAGATGCAAAAATCCTTAACAAAATTCTAGCAAACAGAATCCAACAACATATTAAAAACATCATACACCATGACCAAGTGGGCTTTATCCCAGGAATGCAAGGATTCTGTAATATCCGCAAATCAATCAATGTAATACATCACATTAACAAATTGGAAGATAAAAACCATATGATTATCTCAATAGATGCAGAGAAAGCCTTTGACAAAATAAAGCACTCATTTATGATTAAAACTCTCCAGAAAGCAGGAGTAGAAGGAACATACCTCAACATAATAAAAGCTATATATGACAAACCCACAACAAGCATCACCCTCAATGGTGAAAAATTGAAAGCATTTCCCCTGAAATCAGGAACAAGATAAGGGTGCCCACTCTCACCACTACTATTCAACATAGTGTTGGAAGTTTTGGCCACAGCAATCAGAGCAGAAAAAGAAGTAAAAGGAATCCAGATAGGAAAAGAAGTGAAACTCTCGCTGTTTGCAGATGACATGATCCTCTACATAGAAAACCCTAAAGACTCTTCCAGAAAATTACTAGAGCTAATCAATGAATATAGTAAAGTTGCAGGATATAAAATTAACACACAGAAATCCCTTGCATTCCTATATACTAACAATGAAAAAACAGAAAGAGAAATTAAGGAAACAATACCATTCACCATTGCAACAAAAAGAATAAAATACTTAGGAGTATATCTACCTAAAGAAACAAAAGACCTATACATAGAAAGCTATAAAACAGTGATGAAAGAAATAAAAGAGGACACAAACAGATGGAGAAACATACCGTGTTCATGGATTGGAAGAATCAATATTGTCAAAATGGCTATTCTACCCAAAGCAATCTATAGATTCAATGCAATCCCTATCAAGCTACCAACGGTATTTTTCACAGAACTAAAACAAATAATTTCACAATTTGTATGGAAATACAAAAAACCTCAAATAGCCAAAGTAATCTTGAGAAAGAAGAATGGAACTGGAGGAATCAACCTGTCTGACTTCAGACTCTACTACAAAGCCACAGTCATCAAGACAGTATGGTACTGGCACAAAGACAGAAATATAGATCAAGGGAACAGAATAGAAAGCCCAGAGATAAATCCACGAACCTATGGACACCTTATCTTTGACAAAGGAGGCAAGGATATACAATGGAAAAATGACAATCTCTTTAACAAGTGGTGCTGGGAAAACTGGTCAACCACTTGTAAAAGAATGAAACTAGAACACTTTCTAACACCATACACAAAAATAAACTCAAAATGGATTGAAGATCTAAATGTAAGACCAGAAACTATAAAACTCCTAGAGGAGAACATAGGCAAAACACTCTCCGACATAAATCTCAGCAAGATCCCCTATTACCCACCTCCCAGAATATTGGAAATAAAAGCAAAACTAAACAAATGGGACCTAATGAAACTTAAAAGCTTCTGCACTACAAAGGAAACTATAAGTAAGGTGAAAAGACAGCCCTCAGATTGGGAGAAAATAATAGCAAATGAAGAAACAGATAAAGGATTAATCTCAAAAATATACAAGCAACTCCTGAAGCTCAATTCCAGAAAAATAAATGACCCAATCAAAAAATGGGCCAAAGAACTAAACAGACATTTCTCCAAAGAAGACATACAGATGGCTAACAAACACATGAATAGATGCTCAACATCACTCATTATTAGAGAAATGCAAATCAAAACCACAATGAGGTACCATTACACGCCAGTCAGGATGGCTGCTATCCAAAAGTCTACAAGCAATAAATGCTGGAGAGGGTGTGGAGAAAAGGGAACCCTCTTATACTGTTGGTGGGAATGCAAACTAGTACAGCCACTATGGAAAACAGTGTGGAGATTTCTTAAAAAACTGGAAATAGAACTGCCATATGACCCAGCAATACCACTTCTGGGCATACACACTGAGGAATCCAGATCTGAAAGAGACACGTGCACCCCAATGTTCATCACAGCACTGTTTATAATAGCCAGGACATGGAAGCAGCCTAGATGCCCATCAGCAGATGAATGGATAAGGAAGCTGTGGTACATATACACCATGGAATATTACTCAGCCGTTAAAAAGAATTCATTTGAATCAGTTCTAATGAGATGGATGAAACTGGAGCCCATTATACAGAGTGAAGTAAGCCAGAAAGATAAAGAACACTACAGCATACTAACACATATATATGGAATTTAGAAAGATGGTAACAATAACCCTATATGCAAAACAGAAAAAGAGACGCAGAAGTACAGAACAGACTTTTGAACTCTGTGGGAGAAGGTGAGGGTGGGATGTTTCGAAAGAACAGCATGTATATTATCTATGGTGAAACAGATCACCAGCCCAGGTGGGATGCATGAGACAAGTGCTCGGGCCTGGTGCACTGGGAGGACCCAGAGGAATCGGGTGGAGAGGGAGGTGGGAGGGGGGATCGGGATGGGGAATATGTGTAACTCTATGGCTGATTCATGTCAATGTATGACAAAACCCACTGCAATGTTGTGAAGTAATTAGCCTCCAACTAATAAAAAAAAAAATTTAAAAAAAAAAAAAAGATTGCCGGGAGAAATATCAACAACCTCAGATATGCAGATGACACCACCCTTATGGCAGAAAGTGAAGAAGAACTAAAGAGCCTCTTGATGAAAGTGAAAGAGGAGAGTAAAAATGTTGGCTTAATGCTCAACATTCAGAAACTAGGATCATGGCATCTGGTTCTATCACTTCATGGCAAATAGATGGGGAAACAATGGCAGAGTTTATTTTTTTTGGGCTCCAAAATCACGGCAGATGGTGACTGCAACCATGAAATTAAAAGACTCTTACTCCTTGGAAGGAAAGCTATGACCAACCTAGACAGCATATTAAAAAGCAGAGACATTACTTTGCCAACAAAGGTCCGTCTAGTCAAGGCTATGGTTTTTCCAGTGGTCATGTATGGATGTGAGAGTTGGACTATAGAGAAGGCTGAGCACCGAAGAATTGATGCTTTTGAACTGTGGTGTTGGAGAATACTCTTGAGAGTCCCTTGGACTGCAAGGAGACCCAAACAGTCCATTCTAAACAAAATCAGTCCTGAATATTCATTGGGAGAACTGATGTTGAAACTGAAACTTCAGTACTTTGGCTGCCCTGACTCATTTGAAAAGACCCTGATGCTGGGAAAGATTGAAGGCAGCAGGAGAAGGGGACAACAATGGATGAGACAGTTGGAGGGCATCACCAACTCAATGGAGACGAGTTTGTGTCAACTCCAGGGAGTTGGTGATAGACAAGGAGGCCTGGCATGCCGTAGTTCATGGGGTTGCAAAGAGTCGGACAGGACTGATCAACTAAACTGAACTGAACGAAGAGAAAAGAATCGTACCCATGGGCTTCCCTGTGGCTCATAACATGAAATTTTATTCAGGATTAAATGAGAGAATACATATAAAGGACTTAGCCTAGGGCCTTGCAAAGAATAAGCAAGTGATGCATGTTAGCTATTATTGTCATTATGCAGTAGTCATCATCATCATCATCATCATCTCTGCCAAAGATATTTGTATTTATGGTCTGGAAATATGAACAATTGAAAGCTCTGTCTAGAATGAAAACATAGACAAGATTCTCATATAGCACTCCTTTATTAGTTCATAAACCTAATAGTTCACTGTTTTAAGGTCCTAATTCTCTGAGCTGTTCTTTCTTTTTTCTATCTGTCTAGATAGTTCAAAACCTATCAAAGGCAACCCTCTCTCATTAGTTTCAATGGTCTCACTAATTCAGTTATTCCTTTAAAACTAAGAGCATAATAACTGCAAATCCTGCTTCATGGAGATCAAGATATGTGAATTCTGTTCCTGAAATTGTCTCTAAATTGAACGTCCTTTTGTAATTCATCTGTTCTCTGAGTTGTGTACATTCTATCTCAAAAATTATGCCCAGAAACTAACTTGCAAATTTTTATATACCCAATGCTGCATATAAAAATTAAAACAACTCAGGACATCAAAGAAAACTCTACATTGATTGTAATTACTGTCATTAAAATCCCAAAGAAATGTATCAGAATTATAGTGTAGTTGACCCTCAGCATCACTGTCCAAGCTGGCCACTGTAAACCCATGCCTCCCTACCTCTCTGTCCAATGAGGAAGCAGCATTCAATAGTTAGCAGAAAAAATATAATTAAAAGACCCCAAAGCTGAGCTGAAAGACATATTAGAGCTCATATGATTTAAACCCTCATAGTCTAAGAGCAGAAAATAAGAGTGAAATATGTTAAATAACTTAGTCAAGGCTGCAAATTCACTTTGAATAAATTTAGTAGTCAAATAGTAGTATTAGTAATAAGAATGCATTCAGAAAGTCCTTTACAGTTTAGATAGTTTTATAGTTTAGACATATTATCTTATACTTTTAGACTTATTACCTCCCTATTTGATCTTCATGGCAGAGGTAACTGGAGGGTAAGCATTTTATCTACATATTATAGGTAAGGAAACAGGTTCAAAGATCTGAAATGATTTAACCAAAATAACCCAGTTTGTAAGGAGATACCAAAACCCAGTTCCCTCTGGATTCCCATTCCCTGCTAAGATAATAGGCTTCCCAGGTGGCACAGTGGTAAGGAATCTGCCTGCCAATGCAGGAGATGCAAGAGACTTGGGTTTAGTCTCCAGGTTGGGAAGATCCCTTGGAGGAGGAAATGGCAACCTACTTAAGTATTCTAGCCTAGAAAATTCCAGGTACAGAGGAGCCTTGCAGGCTGTAGTTCATGGGGTCACAAAGATTAGGACACAGTTGAGCAGCTGAGCATGCATGCATTAATAGATTATAGCATCAGATCTTCTACTAGGAGAAAAACTATGTGCTATGGTCTGCCTGCACCCCCTCAAAATACATATGTTGAAATCCTAACACACAAAGTTGATGGTATTAGGAAGTGAAGCTTTCAGGAAGTGCTTAGGCCATGAGAGTGGCACCATCATGAATGGGATTGCTGTCCTTATAAAAGAGGCTCTAGAGAGCTCCCTCACCCCTTCCACCCCTTCCACACAGTGAGAAGGCACTGGCTGTGAATCAGGAAGAAGACCCTCTTCAGAACTTTCCAGAACTGGGAGAGATAAAATTTGTGTCATTTGTAAACTATCTGGTCTACAGTATTTTGTTATAACAGCTTGAATGGACTAAGACATTATGTTACAACCGTGTGACTTTGCTATTTGCTTTGGGCTAGGAAAAATGTAAAATATTTCTTATTTTTTTTCCTAGTATTGTACAGACAAAAGGATCTTTTAACCTTTATATATCCTATCCTCTTGTTTCAAAGCAGTGTTTCACATAGGTCACATCTTGATGACCAGGCATCTATTTGAAAATAAGTGTTTTTCAAAATCTTCAAGGTGGTTTCAGCCATCAATGTATTTTATATAAAATAATTTAACCAATTTGGCAAGTCTTTTATGCTTTACCTAGTGCTTCATGGAAATAATAGGCAACTAGGATTTCTTCTGTATTTTAATTCACCTATACTAAAAATTATGAGTATGTTTAAGTATCAATATACATTTTATTTCAAATTAGCAAAAGTAATTAGTGGTTTAAATATCTATAAAGGGCTCTGATTAACTTAATCCCATTAGTGAAACTCATCTTCCTTAGTGAAACTACAATGATTAGTTCAAAGATAAGCAGGTAACCCAGTTTGGCTAATGAGACAAGAGGAAATGACTTCCAGTCCATATCTACCAGAAGTGGAAGGGTGGTGCTCAGACTGACCAGCTGCCTGGGCCTGCATCACAGATGAATAGGCAGTCTCAGAGCTAATGGCAGGTAAGTCAGTTCAATTGCTCAGTCGTGTCTGACTCTTCACAACACCAAGGACTGCAGCACACCAGGCTTTCCTGCCCATCACCTACTCCCGGAGCTTGTTCAGACTCATGTCCATTGAGTTGGTGATGACATCCAATCATCTCATCCTCTGTCATTCCCTTCTCCTCCTGCCTACAATCTTTCCCAGCAACAGGGTCTTTTCAAATGAGTCTGTTCTTTGCATCAGGTGGCCGAAGTATGAGCTTTAGCTTCAGCATCAGTTCTTCCAATGAATATTCAGTACTGATTTCCTTTAGGATTGACTGACTTGATCTCCTTGCAGTCCAAGGGACTCTCAAGAGTCTTCTCCAACACCACAGTTTAAAAGCATCAAATGGCACATATAAAGACCAAATTCTAGGCTATCTTACCAGTTTCCTACCCTGTCCTAAGGCCTTTGCTCTTTTCCTGAGATATCAGTAATCCAAGAAACCATTGTCCTCCAACTGAGATAGCAAGAAACTAGGGCTTCCCATTACTTGCCACACACATGTCCCTTTGTTCTAGGCTTTTATTAGTCAGGGTGTCCTGACCCAGGTTCTGGAAAACCCAGGCTTTCTTTTATTCTCAGCTGTCTGATGCCAGTACTGTTTGCTTCTGTTGAGAACTGAATTTCCTCTGCTCTAAATGACAAGTCTCAGAAGCCTCTTGAGTAGGTTTGTTTAGCAAAAACTCCTGAGGATTTGGCCCAATATGGAAATATGTTTATACAAATAATACAAAATTTGTGTTGCACTTGAGTCTTTCCAAAGCTTTGTGTCTCTCCAAAGCCAGGAACAAGATACTCAATAAGTATATGGACACCAGCTCAGAGAAGGAGGCCATCATGCTTTTCATTCACACTACATGGATCCCAGATCTTTTTTAAAAAACTTAGAGTTCTACTTCTTCCAAGAAAATCACAGTTATCAATGTGAACATTACCAGCTCCCAATGATCTGGTAGCTTCAAAGGGGTATAGTCTTTACAAAATAAGACAGTCAGGACACCTACTGCCTCACCTATATCTGATGATGAGTAAAGGGTGACCATTCAAGTTACAGTCATTCAGTTCTCACTGAACATCCCAAATTGTCACTCAAACCAAGAAGACATGGCCTATTTGATGATATGTGAATGTGTCATGTCTAGCTGATATCCCATGAGACAGAGCCTTTATCAATTACCTGATACCATCACCTTTAGGTCAACTCCAAGACATGTGTATTTGAAAACACTGGCATATAATTTTTTCATGGAAAGTTCTGGGGAAGAAGTTTGACCTATATTGTCTTAAGATCTGGAGTAAGTAACTTTGGGGTTTATTGGTAGCTCAGTGGTAAAGAATCTGCCTGCCAACACAGGAGACATGGGTTCAATCCCTGGATAGGGAAGATGCCCTGGAGGAGGAAATGGTAACCCACTCCAGTATTCTTGCCTGAAGAATTTCATGGACAGAGGAGCCTGACTATAGTGCACGGAGTCTCAAAGAATCAGCCACAACATATTGATTAAACAACAAAAATAAGTGACTTTGAGGCAACACAAACCACCCACTCACTTCACGGTTCATTGGTCTCTGTCCTCTATCCCCTTACTCTCTGCTGTTTTGCACATTCTTCTCCAATAATTTTAGCTGGTTGGACTCATAGGCCACTCCTGCATCTTATTTTTTTCACTCCAAATGTCATGTCCTCTCCAATATGCTGAAGTGGGTATAGAGAAGCTCAATTCTGACAACGTCTATTTCCAATTGAGTTGGTGTTCTTCTGGGTTCTGATTCTTGAAAATATCATATTGCCTTTCAGCTCATCTCATTGAAGGTTTTTAGACTGTAGAAGGCAAGATCATCCTGGAATCCTGGGCAGGAGGCGGGGAGGATTATCAGTCTCTGAGCACTTTTCCTTTTTAATTTTGCAAGTTCAAGGACCCTCAAAATACTGGATAAGAGCCACATTTTAGAAATCAGAATATGAGGGAGAATTTACCTCCACCAATCTGCCACTCCCATCCTTGATTAATGAAGTTTCCTGCTTCCATGGATTGTTGTGCTATAGAACATAAAACTGCAGCTCCTAGAAGGTTTTTTAAGCTCATAAAGGAACTGTTTAAAATTTTCCAAGATTTTATTTCCCATGTACTGCTCACCATCCTCAGAATAACAATTTTTATAATTGTATTCTTGAAGAATAACTTCACTGCCCAACTCCTGCAGCCAGCAAACCTGGCCACATCCTTGGCTCATATAACTCACTGCACTGCTCAAAATACAATACTCCCTTTAACAGCAACTGTAGCTTATAGCCCTATCATCTCCTCCCTTTCCTCCTGTATCACATTCAGTAGGAAATGACACATCCCCAGAATGACCTTTAGGAAATCCTTGGATAAGCTGAGAAATGAGAGTATCATTTAAAAGAAGTTCCCACACTGGACGTTTCATGAGAAATGATCTGGCTTTCTTCTAAAACCACACATACCACTAAGCCCCAGAAAGAAGGTGGGAGGAGATATATGTGGTTTGATGCATGCTTTTGGTTTTCCAAATACAGTTTCTTTTTTTCCCTTATATTCTGTCAAATAAGAAGCACTAGAGTCTTAGTCTATTCAGGTTGCTCTAATAAAGTACTATAGACTGAGGGGTTTATAAACCATAGAAATTTATTTCTAACAGTCCTGGAGCCTAGATATCTGAAAGCAGGATGCCAGCCTAGGCAAGTTCTGATTACATCCTTCCTCTGGGCTGTAGACCATCAACCTCTCATTGTATCCTCATACATTAGGGAGCAGAGTGGGGAAGCAAGCTGTCTCATGAACAAGAGACAATTACAGACAATTACTGTTATAAGAACAATAATCACAATCATGAGGGCTCCACTATCATGACTTTGTCTAATCTTAATATTGATACTTCCCAAAGGCCCCACCCCTTAATACTATCACATTGGAGGACAGGGTTTCAATATACAAATTCTAGGAGATAAGCATTCAATCCGTAACAGAGATTCAGAGATGTGTGACCAGCTTGGTCATTTGGAAAGAGGGCTAAACCTAAGAGTTTGACTCCTACTTTCACATAATTTCTTATCAGGTCTTACTCTGAGTAAATAAGGATACCGCAACCAATTTATACCTCTGCACTAGGTCAGCAACCTTGACAACTATACTATTTTGTGTACTCATTGCCAGAAATATGTCCTCTCTCATTTATATAATATATGGAAGATAGTCACAACTGTTTTTCAGTGTGTTTCCTAACATTGCAGATGTAGTCCCAACAGAGGTTAAAAAAAAAAAAAAAAATGTGTGAGTACAAAAGGGCAAGAGGGGAGGAAAGGTATGGGATTAATAGACATAAACTACTATACAAAAAGTAGATAAGTAGCAAAGATTTACTCTATAGCATGGGGAATTACACCCAATATCTTATAACAATACATAATGAAATATAATCTGTAAAAAAAAAAAAAAAAAGCAACCAAATCACTACGCCGTACACCTAAAACTAACAGGGTATTGTAAATCATGTCTAAATAAAAAAGGAAATAAAATGTAGTCCCAATCTCATTTTGAAGTGTATTCACTAGAGTAATGTATTTTATAACTCATGGTGTCCAGTTTAAAAGGTAGCTTTCCTTCTATAAGTAAATAATATTTTCTTGATTTGGGCCTTCAATGAGACTGTCTTTTACTAGTTCTTAAGATTCATGGCTATTTTCCAGTAGATAGTAGGTGGATGCTCAGGGGAGCAGAACGTATACCAGACGTGGATACATTTACAATTTAAAACCTTAGCAATGAAAGCATATAAATAATTGTATTAGTATATGACCAACAACTTAGAGTGACTCATAAATTCTCTCTATCACTTAAGCCCAGAGCAACCTGGCACTAAAAAAAAAAAAAAGAGAGATCAGAGATTCTCTCTTTCCCTTCTTATTGTAATTTTCTTGCAAATAGCATACTCACTGACATTTTTGGAAGGTTCAGTTATTAGGTTGAAATCTTAGGAGGAGAAGTAGGCTATAACACTAAAATGTTCATTAGTAGCTGCCATAATATTTACAGCAGGAAATAATCCCATTCTCATGTTCAAAAATAAAATTAGAATGTCTTGCTATTTCAGTTAACCAAACTCAGAGAGTCACTGGACAGTTATATATGCCATTTTGTGGGTCAAGAGAGAGCAACATACTGTTTCTACTCTTAGAGGGACTTCAATCCTGATCAGGAAAACAGTAAGGGCATATAAATGCTAGAATATGATGAATTTTTATACAGAGAAGATTGCATCAATTTGAGATGAAGAGAAAAAACTTTAGGCTTTATGAAATCAGGACTTGAGAAATTAGGTAGGATTTTCAAAAGGAGCACTCTGAGAAAAGTTGAAACAAATCAGTGAGGGAATAAGTAAATTCATTCATTAGTAAAGTTATTTATGTATGAACGACTGAAGTAAGATATTCATGAATGAGAGAATAATAAATTGCTGCTGAATATGTGAAATTTTCAGCTGTATTTGGAAGGATGTTGCCCTCAACAAGAACACTTGATGTTACCTCTGGCAAGATACAGCTGCAGCTCTGAAGCTGAGTACCAGTGGTTTAAATTAAGAAACAGCTTGTTATATTAAAATTACGATATTTTGGAATAAAGCAACAAGACATATCGCAAACTTCACAGAGATATGGAGTCTTTCACATGGTTCAGCAAATACACAAATAAGATTCTACGTATTTATTAAGCTGGTATGCAATCACTAGTTACCAACTGTCTACCCCATATAGCACTAATTATTATGAAGAAATAAAAGATGGTGAGGAAAGAATCCTTGCCTGCCAGGTTGCATAATATCTAAGAGAGAAATAAGACACGTAGAAATAAAGGGGGAGAAAATTTCTGGACAAAATTGAGAAATGCAAATGCTACCTAGAGTTTTTCCGTCTCCCAGGGGGCTCAAAGCATATCATAATTACCTAGCAGAGAGTATCATTTTCATAAGCATTTTACAATGTGATTGGCATGGGTGCAGGGAGTGTAAGTGATCTGCATAAAAACCATGTGAGTTGAGGGGAAGAACCAGAAATTAGTTTTCTATAAGATATATTGCAAGGAATATTGGTAGATCCAGAGTCAGAAGGCCTCAAGGTTATTTTTCCCTCCAGTTTTTAGGCATCAGGTAATGCTAGGAAAGTTACTTAACATCTCTAAAATAAGGTTTCTTCATCTGGGAATAATTGCCTGAGACATCTAGCTTACCTACCTGTGTAAACTGAATGGGTTGAGAGAGGAGGAGAATTTTAAAGAGCTGTGTAATGCACAAAGCATTTTATACGTATATGTTAGAATCTTATTATTAGTCATTTATTTCTTGGGAACCTAGACACTATTTAGGTGAAAGGTGAAGAGTGTGTTCTGAAAAGAGCCTGAAAATACCGAGATAAGTGTCATTTCAGATGATAATGGTTCCAGTAGGCATAGTGCAAAATTTTGAGTGGCAAAAGTGAGAAGAAAGGCTCAAAAGTAGATTTAGAAACCTCGGGTATGCAGGCACCGATGCCAGAGAAGAGAGATGGCTGCGGGGAGTCTGGGTTCCAGAGGATCCAGGCAGCCGCACTACAGCTCTCTCAGCTACAAAACACAGAGAAGTCTTTCTGTCCCCCAAGACGAGTTCACAAATTAACTGAAAAAGAGAGTAAGCCAGCTGGCCCAAAGGGGATTCCCTGGTTTTCACAAAGTGCCACAAGAGAAAGCAGCAGAGACTATAAAAGCGGGGAGAGGATGGAACCGTGGGAGTATGGCTGCTTAGCAGACACCAGCATGGAGCAATGGCCAGGCTCCAGGGAAAGGCACCACAAATGGTTAATTTCATTCCAGATGATATGACAAAACTCTAAGTCCTTTGGAATTTTGATGCCATGGTGAGGTGAAATGTAAAAAGTGGCAAATCATGACTAACTGAGTTTAAATGTGAAGTGACAGAGAAAATTATCAAGTTCTCCTAGAATTGACTAGAAACATTTTCCACCATCAGACCATATGAAAAAACCCTGACATAGAAACTATGTTCTGTACACAAAACTATAATTATATCTTGGGGCTACCTTATATCAGGGGCTACAATATCATTTCTACTCCATGATGTCATTTTGTGTTTAATGGAGAAGTATGGAACCTTTCAAGCAGAATATGACACTATCAGGTCTTTGGGCTATAAAAAAGGTGTGAGGAAGGTGTAACAGAGAGGAAATGGATGGTGGAAGGATACTAGATGGCTGACTCAGGTAATCCACAAATTCAACCTGTGGGTGGCTCAGATGGTAAAGAACTGCTTGCAATGCAGAAGACCTGGGTTTCATTCCTGGGTCAGGAAGATCCCCTGGAGAAAAGAATGGCAACCCACTCCAGTATTCTTGCCTGGAAAATTCCATGGAGAGTGGTCCCTGGCAGGCTATAGTCCATGGGGTCACAAAGAGTATGACACGACTGAGTGACTAACACTCTTACTTTTCAGGTCACCTGGCAGACTTGTTAAAATGCACTTTCTGATTTGTCCTGGGAGTGAAAGTCACTGAATCCTGAATTTCTAACAAACTCCCCAATGAAGCTGATGCTCCAGTTCATAGGACATATTTTGAGGTGACAGGTGACCTAACACTGACGTAGGCAGTGATCAAAGAAAAAAAAGGGGGGGTGGGGGGGAGAGAGACTATAAGGGCTTTGAAGCAGCCAGGAAGTAAAATTGACATGACTCAGTGACTGATTAGGGTAAGAAGAAATATTCAGGATGACTCCGAAATGGTCAGGCTTGGACAACAGAGTGGATTATGGTGCTGTTAACTGAGTCCTTGGATAATAGTCTTCTGCAGAAACACCACAAGACCCTTTACACCTATGTATTTCTACCAAGTTATCAAGAAATATTCCAACTGAGTGAGTTTGCTTTTTGAGCCTTGGCCCAGTCAAGAATTCTCTGTAGAGCCCTGGCTGCCTGCACACCCGCCTCTCAGCATTACTGCTCCGTGCACCGGGCCTCCACACCAAGGGAAAGCAGTCTGCAATGCCCATCCAACTCTCTTTGCTTACTGAGTTTTGGCTGCTTTGTTTTCATTGTGTGTTGCTCATGGTCTGCCCTCAAACAAAGAAAATATGCCATCAGAAAGATGAGCAGACATGGAATGCCTAAGTATCTAAAAGTACTTTCAGGAAACATATTGTAAAATGTGTTCTTACCTAAGTAAGGAGGAAACCATGGCAAACAGGTGTTTTAAGATTTCCCAAGTAACAGTCCACAGAGGGTTCTGGAAGCCAGCAACCATCTTCACTCATTGTGTGAGTTTGGCTCTCTGTCTGAAAGAGGGAGTGATGAAGAGATCAGGAGAGGCCTTTGCGTCCCCTGATGCCCAAGAGTCATTATCACAGGTGAAGCAGCAAGTCAAGAGTTGTCCTCAAGGTTGCCAAAAATCATCCATGGAGATGGAAATGGCTGTGCAAATTTCATTCCTCATTTCAGGTTCTCACTGAAGTGAGACCAGGTCAGACTCAAGCCCTGGTCTGTGCTCTGTGCTTATGTTTGGAGTCAAGGGAGGGGTGAAGGAAAGAAGAGGGGGAGGGCAGCGGGAGAGGGCCCCATGCTCTGCTTCTGCGAACTGGTTTTCTTAATGCATGGAGGTAGTGCTTAGAGCAGTTCATGGCTTCCCCAGGAAACCATTCTAAGTGGGCCACGTGCCCAATGGTTTCTATCCCAGTTAAGTAAATAAATGAAATATGCTAATTAGCACCCTATTAGCTCACAGCAGGGAGTAATCCATGGCATTTTGATTGGAAAGAATTCTGTCATCCAAAAGGCTGGTCTGTAACAGAATGCATACTGGCCCAATTTCCTCCCTCCCTTCCTCGTGGCAGTAATCCAAATGTCTGAGAAGCAGACCTCACAACTGTGTGCAATTCCGAGGGTGTCACTTCTCTCCGTGAAAGCAACTCCTGGCCTCCATGGAATCTGGCAGCGTGCCATCACTGAGCATGGATTTATGCAATCCAGAAATCTGGTACAGAGCTCCAAAACACGGAGCAGGTTTGAAAGGATCTTTGGGGGGCAGCTCTTATTTCTTTCATTATGAGAATATCCCCACTTTTTTCTCTGGCCCTCCCAGACTCCTATCAAGGATGCATTTCTTTAACTCAGTTATGCAAGCATGCTGCTCCTGAGTAGCTGGGCCAAAGGAGACCTCCTTAATAAAACTGTAGGCCTGCAGAGGTTTGTTGGGGGAAAGGCAAGCTCATTTAGGTTCCTGTCTTTGTATCTTTATAGTTTCAGCTGCAAAGACACACCAGCTAGCTCCCATTTCCCTATCACTGTGTAATGCCTGGGTTTGCCTATCCCCAAGTACTTTGTGGAAGAATGGATTCAGGGGCAGTGTGGACAGTGGAGAAGAAAACTCAATGCAAAAACAGCTTGCTTTCCAATTTGCTCTTTTAAAACATCCGCTTTCCGAGTGTTCTGGGTGTTTAAAGGGATTAGACATTATGACACATCTGTCAGGTTGCCTTAGAATGTATCAGAAATCCTCAACAGAGTAGGACTTATGCAATGAAGCTTAGTTATACCACGAATTGGCTGTTCTTTATATGCAAAGTTACAGAGATCACTTCTGTATTGGCTGATGGCCATTTAATAAAAGAGATGCGGCCGGGGAGCAGGGGCGGTGGGGTTGGGGGGGGAGACTTTTAATCATCTGCACATTATGGAGGTAAGTTTCCAGTGGGTTTACTTTCTCAAGTTTCAGTCTCCATTTCTATGATAATATACTAAAGACAAATAAATGTTGAGTGCCTATGACAAGTCCATGTGAAAACACATTTCTCTCCTTGCTGTTATGTTTCTCCCCCAATAAAAATTGATTATGCTTTCTTAAAATATATTAATGGAATGTATTGGTTATAAGATTATAAGCAAGTTACTCGTTTTTCCAGTACCACTTGTTCTTTTACCTATAAAGAGAATCTATTGCAATATTTATCTTGATTAGATATAAATTTGAAAAAAATGTTAAATATGAGCTGTTGTATCAGCAGCATTTTAGAATTCATCCTTAAGTGAACTCTTCAAGAAACCAAGTCCAAGAAAAACTTCATAGTAAAATCTGTATCGAAACCACATTGATTGCAGTACCTGAAGACATTGTAAGGTACCATATGACACTGATGCCTATTTAGAATTTTTTTTATTCTGTATTGAAAAATAAAACACATTACCTAAATGATTCAAATGGCAAGGAAAAAATTATCACTAAAAACCATCTGTGAATTAGCATATGGGCTTCTGGAACCCAACATCTTGGTTCTATATGTGAGTCAGAAAAAAAAGGAAAAGATAAGAAGGAGGAAAAGGGGACACTGCCTTTAAATATAAAGCAAGGAGGGATTTTTTCCAGTCAAGGGGACTTCAAAGAGGGAAGGTATTTCTGAGAATGAAGCAGTCAGCTGGACCTCACAGCACCTTGACCCAGGACTGATCCCAAGAGCCGTCACAAAACTTTGCAGCCAAGACCCGCGTCTGCTGATGGAAAAATGTGTTCCTGAGCCAGTGCTCTGTAAATCCAGGCACGCTGTCTACTCAATATACACTTTGTCGTTTTGGCACATCTATCTATCTTGAGCTAAAAATCAGTTCAGTGAAGAATTAAGAAAAACAGGTCCACGGGTTGCCAAAAAGAAGGGAGTCTAATGGTGGTAGCAGCCATCAATATTAGTAGTCAAGTGTTAGCATTAGAAGACCTTTATGTGCACCACTGCCTATCCTCAACCTAGCTGGCAAAGTGGAACTTTGCTTGGTAAAAGGCTTAATGTCCATCTTACATTCATCAGATACTACGTATCTCCCTTGAATATATGAGTTGATATAACCCTATCAAGTCTTTGAGGAAGGATGCCTAAATGCTTTTTTATATTTGAGGTTGCTGGGGAAATTTTTCCCTTGAAATTTTTGTGTTCCAAATATCTGTCTTACTTTGAGCCTGGATTTTAAAGGGAAAACTCACAACCTGGTAGTAGAAACAAAAGACAGAAATAAACTTTCTACTGATACTTTTTTTTTTTTTTTTTAACTTTTTGGCCTTCCTGCAGAGCATATGGGATCTTAGTTCCCTGACCTTGGATCAAACCTGTGGAGTCTTAACCTTTGGACGGCCCGGAAAGTCCCAACACTTCAAACTGAACGTGGTTACAAGACCATTCCAGGTGACAATTACCCCTAAAGCAGCCCTGATTGACAGATCACAAGCAAACACTGCCTGCTATCTGGTAATTCTACCTACTAATTACTTGAAAAGATTCAGATGCTCAACAACTGACCTGAATGTTTTTGTGAGTTTGAGGACCAATTAGGGAGGGGCAGAGGGGATGTAAGTCACATGGTGAAGTTGACAGTCATTCAGGAGCTGTTGCAATTCTATCAAAAATATTCTTGGAGCATAATGAAGCCTTTCAGGCAGTCAATCTCCCCAGACATTTGCCCTTGCCAACAGTTACAACAATAAGGAAAACTTTATTAGCAGTGTCGCAATTTTTTTTAGTGCTGACTATAAAAACACCCACTGAGCTGTTTGTAGGCTCTGCCAAGAGGTAAATGCACAGTGAATTTCAGATAAGAGAAGACTTTGGATTTCAGCCCAAAAGTGATACTCGGGAGGTGTGTGTGTGTCTTTCTGAGTAAAAGAGAGCAGACACGCAAGTATGTGTGTGTGTGTGTGAGAGAGAGAGAGAGAGAGGGAGAGAGAAAGAGAGTTAGGGAGGCAAGAAAGATGACAAGAAGCAGATGAAGAAAAACTGACAAGTGAATGCTACTCTTCTTCCTGATTTTTCTCCTGCATCTTCTCAGTCACCTCAGTAGCACAGCATCTCCCAAGATAACGGCAAGCATTTGTGCTGGTACTGGCTCTGTCTGTGAAAGAACTGACCCGGAGGAGTTTTTATTGATGAAGGAACCGCACTAGTGGGAAGCATAGCAGAGGGATACGATGGTGAACTCTTATCAAAGGTCACACATGTCATCACTCAAGGTAAGAGTAATTGATTCTTTCATGAAATTGACATTTGCTAAGTGCCCATCATTTGCTAGATGCTGGAGATACATGGCTTCTATATAGAATTCAAGCCCAGTCAAAGCTGCTACAGAATTCATTCACTGAAAGGAGAAAAAGGCATAGTTCCCTGCCTCCATGATGCTCATGCTCTAGGAACAGATACTATCTTTATGTTTTCACTTTGTACTTTTACTAAAGCTATTTGATTATATCCTCACTACCCTCCTTATAAGGTAAGAATTATTAGCCCATAAATTTATAACTGACAAAAGTGAGCCTTGACCCTATTCATGGTCACACAGCTCGTAAGCTCATGTCTTGCTTCCTAGTGTTTTGGACCATGGTCCCTGCTGTCTGGATTTTGGTGCACTTGTAAGTAATGGTGCAGCAGAACTCAACTGAAATTAGTGTCTGAGCTCTTCAAGACCCCACTTGGAGCAGCCTGCACTCACAATACAGGCCAACCAGCTACTTCAAAGATTCAAGAAGAGACACAGAAACAGATCAGAAAGATCTGAAATCAACAGCCTAACTTTACAACTTAAGGAACTAGAAAAAGAAGAACAAGCTAAACCCAAAAATAGCACAAGTAAGGAAATAATAAAGATTAGAGCAGAGACAAATGAAATAGAGAATTGAAAAAATATACTGAGAGTATTAATGGTGATTATATAAATTCCTGTTGCTTTATAACTAAATTACTCCTCAAACTTAGCAGCTTGGAACAACAAGCACTTATTATCTCAGATTTTTCTGCAGGTTAGGAATTTGAGAATGACTTCACTGTGTAGTTCTGACTCAGGGTCTCTCATTAAGTCATTGTCAAGCTGCCATCTAGGGCTAGTGCCTCAGGCATCTGAAAGTTTAAGGCTAAGAGTTATGCTTCCAAGAGGGCTCACTCACATGGCTGGTGGCAGGAGGTCTCAGTTTCTGGTTGTCTATTAGTAGGAAGCATCCATTCCTCACCATGTGGGCCTCTCTAAGATTTCCTGAGTATCCTTAAATAATGGCATGTGTCTTCCTCCAGAGCAAAGGATCCAAGAGCAAGGAGGAAGCCACAGGTTTCCCATGACATAGCTTGGAAGTCTCATGTGTTTTCACTGTCACTACATTCTACTTGTTAGAATTAAGTTGCTAAATCCAGCCCTCATTTAAAGAGGGGATCAGCTTCCCCCTTTTGAAAAGAGGATTATCAAAGAACTTATGGATATATTTTAAAATCACCACATAATCATATTATGAGTCTTCCCAGGTGGTCCTAGTGGTAGGGAACCCACCTGCCAATGCAGGAGACACAAGAGATGCAGGTTTGATCCCAGGCCAGGAAGATTCCCTGGAGGAGGGCATGGCAACCCACTCCAGTATTCTTGCCTGGAGAATCCCATGGACAAAGAAGCCTGGCGGGCTACAGTCCATAGGGTCACATGGAGTCAGACACTACTGAAGTGATTTAGCATGCAAACATATAATTGCAGAAGCTTAAGTCATTTGTTTCTTTATTAACCAAATTCATTTATATATTGTATGTATTTTATTTTTACAATAAGAAAAACTTTAAAAGGGAAATTGGAGTTAAGTGTATTTAAATCACTCAGCAAACTTTATTTATTTTTTTAAAGATACCTCCACCTTTTATTTTAAAGACAAAGTTGAGGTGTTTTAAAGATACCTCAACTATCTCAACAACTCCTCTTGTCTTTACCACATCCTCTGAAAATAGCCACTAGACAGTTCACTGTCATATGTTTGCCATACAATGGAGAAGGAGGAATATTTGGGGTAGCTGGCCTAACACACAAGCCTTACACCTGCTCCCTTGCATTCTCACATCTACCCATCCGTCCAGGCAGACCTCCACTTCAGCTTAGCTGCCTTTAGAATTGCCTTAAGTTGCACTAAAACCCTGTACCTTTAGCTTTTCTTAGTTTTCATAAGAAATACACATATGAAAACTATTAGTAAAGATTTTGTAAATCTGTTTTCAAGGACACTGTATTAGTATGTCTCTCAGTGCTTTCTATAGTAGACCATTGGGGAAATATCTTTTAGAGTGTACTGCTGTGAAAAAAATTGCTCACTTGAACAATGAGAATACTTAGTTATAAAGCTTGGCATGTTTCCTTTCTTTGTCCTGGCTGCAAGGAAACTCACAGGAATGTACTGTCTTTTGCAATTAACACTGGACCTTTACTTTTACATGATCATGATTTTTACAATATTGCAACTTTATTTTACATCAGCCCTTTATTCAAAGCTATGAAAAGTAATTTTTGTGGTTGGAAAGATGCAGGTAGGAACAATAGCTACCATTTTAGTGCTTATCATATGTTAATCTCTGGCGAGAACTATATATATATATCGTAGTGAGGTCTCCAGTGAAAGAGACCCTTCTTTGCTTTAAGCAGCAGAAGTTCAATTTGGAAGTGGTTGACAGTTTTCAGTTTCTCCATATATAGACCTCTGGGACCTTTAGGGAGTGGAAGGTTGGGATTATGATCAGGAAAAAAAAAAAAAAAACAACTTGATATTACTGATACAAAGCAAGTTCCGTTCATAGATTTTTAGGAAAAGAAAAACTGTGATGTCACCCTGTGATGCTTTTAGAATGAGATATGAAGTATTTGTTTATTGCTGTGTTACAAATGAGATCAAGCTCTATGTTGTCTTTGCCTATGTAGAGAAATGTGTTTCCAAAATATGGACTTAGACCAGATTTTAGAACTCACTCATGGTATTACTCAAGTTGGAAAAAAAAATTACTTTTGGAGTGATATACTTTCTACCTTTGTGATCATCTTGTCAGGACAATGGAATTCAGACTATGCCTCTGGGTAGGATTAGGAGCATCCCCAAAGGAAGTGAAAGTTTCTACTATCAGGAAGGAAACAGCATGGCCTTCAACAGAGAGAGAGGGAAGTAGGGATTAGTGAGTCTTTTGACAATAAGAAGGACTTCATAAACATCACTGCAGAATGGAAGGATAGACCAAGATTCTTATAAATGGTATCTTCAAGAAACCATGGCCAGAGGTTTATCATAGTCTATCTGTTCTCACACCCTTGAGAGTGCAAATTTGTGAGAATACATCCATTCTGCACTAAATGGGCTACATGTATATTATCTCATTCAGTATTCCTAACAACCCTATTATTTTGAAGATTGGGAACAAAATATCCTGAAAGGTTAGGACAAAAGCTGCCCAGGTCTCACAGCCAAGAAATTATCATACTGTCAATGTTTGGACCCAGATAATCTGACTCTAGAACCCACATGCTTAACTGCCTTCAGCTTTCTGCAGTATGGTTTTGTTATTCTCTGCATTCAATTAAAATTGATCAAGTCAGACTGTTAGTGTTTTCAAGCAAAGTAGAACTGGGAGCAAGAAAAGCCTTTTGAGAAATTTCTAATTGCCTACCTGCAGCATTCCATTTTCTTCTTGTACTCAATAACAGAATCACCATATATGGCCCTGGATAAGTTAACTAAAATCTCTCATATGATCAATTTTTGATCAATAAGATTTATGCCAAAGTATCTTTTTGATGCTCATCTTCATCCCTTCCTCCATTCTTCTATTTCAAACTTGGATAAAATAGTTCAAGCTCTGTGTTTATTGTAGATTATTAGATGACCTTGACAATGGAAGCTGTTTATTTAGGATAGTGGAACAGAAAAACAGGAACTATGCAATCTAATGACACTATGAAGTGGTCAGATCCACCCTAGAAGCTCTTCTTCCTTTTATATGAGCAGGAAATAAACCTTTAATTTGCTTAAGACAGTATTGCTTTGGGATTTTCTGTTGCATGCAGCCAGGGACTACCCAGAGTTACTTATGCTTCTGTTGATTTTTTATTGCACAAAAGCATCTGACTGGTAAAAGGAATGGGGGCTGAAGTCACCCTGTACTCCCCTCAACAAACCATGAATCTGATGTAGAGCTGAGTCCATTTGAATAAAAAGGATTCTATTTTCTAATTCATCCAAAGGTCTTATCTGTCTGCTCCTGAAACCCTCACCCTATCTGGAAAGGGCAATTTTTGCTGATTCACACAAAGGCACTATGTGGCCTAGCTGACTTCATTTTAACTGATTCAAGCCCAGAGAGGTGAGTTCTACAATGGTATGAGGTTACAGGAGAAGTCTGGAACAGAGCTCTTTCGTAGGAAGAATAATCTCCAAGGGTATTTTGTAGAACTAGAAGTGTTTTCTTTAGTATTCCCAGAAATAACTCGGGGAAAGGGGATACAATGGAAAATTGGACTTTTTATAATAAGTAGAGTGAAAGATTATGGTAATTTGTGAAAGGGATTATGGCTTTACTTTTAAATCACAGATGATTTTGCATTCATTATCTCATTTAATTCTCAAAATTACTTTATAATTGCTATTGTCCCAGATCTGCAGGAGAGAAAACAGAAGTGAGAGAGAGTAAAAAAAAAATTATTCAAGGTCACAGCTAATTAAAGGCAAAGCCAGGATTCTAACCTGTGTGACTGTGTGACTCCTAAATTTATGCCCTTAACCATTATTGAATATTCCAGTCTACTTATTACATGTCCAAATTAGTGAAGTCCTGAATTCAGTTGAGCTTGTGGAAACTTAAAAATAGATTGGTTAGAATCCCTTTGTTTAGAATCAAGTTTGCCTCACTTCTTCAGTTATTTCTGTTTCTGAGAAGTCGAGTGTTCCCCACATGTGTGAAGCAGCCAGAGCTCCCACTCAGCATGATACAACCCTTCCAGCCTTAAGAAGTCAGACCCGGAGCTCTCCGTGGGAAAGGCCAAGTCCTCTTTAATGAAATTTCTCCTCTGGAGGTGCAGCTTTCTTCCCTCTGGTGCTCAACTTGAGTTCATCTTGGGATCACCCTACCCTAAGTTATTTTAAGGCAGTATTAATGTTTTATGACTCATTTCCTAGTTTCCTGCTGGGGAAAAAAAAAATCACAGCCCAGGCACTCAGTCTCAGACATTGCAAACAGCTGATGTGTAATTTGGAAAAGTATATTTTATTATGAGTGGGAGGATATGCAAGAAAGAGAAAATTATTTCTGTTGGACTAGTGTCTGTTTCTATCCTTCTTTATCGTGGTGGCCCTGCCCCCACTTCCAACCACGCATACATATACATGGCAGACCTCTGCACTAACACCTCCTCTCGGGCTATAAAATTTACCTTAGAGAGATGAAGTTTTGTTATTGAGTTGACTCAAGATCATTTCAAGGATATGTCCTTGGATTATTTTACTTTATTTTGGTCTCTCTGGATCTTCCTCAGCCTCAGATATACAGGTATCTGGTGTGTGTGTGTGTGTGTGTGTGTGTGTGTGTGTGTATGTGTATGTAACCATTTGAAATAATATATATTCTTCCTCCAAATAAAAGCTGATGCTAAATAAAAGGAATACTAAAGAAATTGCCCTAATACCCACATGAGGTCAGTAATGCCTGCTTTTGCATGCAGTTTAAGAGAAGTGGCTGTGTTTTAAGAGAAGGCCACGAACCCTTAATGTCTCCCTCTGAGGAACACAAAGGGTCCTGGTCTGCCCTCGCCCGTGGGGCAGCTCTCTCACATCTGACCCATGTACAGGCAAGCCCGTCAGGCCTTAGTCGTTCTGGAACTACTCCTCCCACACCGTTCCGGGGGGAGCAAAAAGGTTTTCTGTAAAGCAATTGATGAAAATTGTGCTGGAAAAAAAAGGAAAAAAAATCAAAGAAAATGGCTTGAAACAAACTCTGAAGACTCCCTCACTGGAGCTGAGACCTGAAAGAACCCCAGTCATGTATCTGACCCTAGCGAGGGCTCTCAGGACGATCGCGTTTGAGATTCATAAGGCATTTTGCAGAGCAGAGATCTGCCACCATTTTAAATTAGCATATTGTCAACTTCGTCTGAATTTCTGGTGTAATTGTGATAATATATTCTAAAGAAAAACATTTCTTTATCTCATGTTAGAAAAGAACTGCCTTTCTTAAACCTCCAATCCTTCCACCCCTTCTTTTCTAATGTTAACAATTTTTGAGTGTTAGCTTTATGTTAATCACATGATGTATTATTTTATTTGCATATATCAAATAAGACGTACCCATGATTAGATACTATAATTCTCCCCATTTAAAAAATGAGGAAACTGAGGCACGGAGACTTTAGATAACTTGTCCAAGGGCATATCCGTTTGAATCAGATCTGTCTCATTCTAGTGCTCAGGTTTCAGAATCCCAATCTTGTGATCCCATATGCTTTGTCTGGATTTGTTTGCCAGGAGATGGGGAAGTGGTAGGGTGTTGGGGGTGTGTCAGGGGAAAGGACTGAAGTTGTAGGAGGACCTGACATAACATTTTGTGTACATCAATAGATGGGAGTATAATTTTCATGATGCGGTTAGTCTAGTAGCATAAAAACTGCACATTTTCTTTGTAATAACCTTCTAATAAACTACTGCACATTTTTACATAGACCAAAGTGATAAAATTATAAGCTCATGAATGATCACAATCAACTTGAAGATTCCCACTGAGCAAGGCATCATAATGTTCAATAAGTTGAAGCTATTGCATTGCTGTTGTTCTTGTCCTTATTATGGAGATGTGGCATCTAGATGTCTTTTTAGAACAAAAGTGGTTTCACAGCCCTTTTCTTACCAAATCACTGAACAGCCTCAGTGCTGTTCTAAACTGAACTCTCTCTTCATTTAATAACCAAACATCTACCAAGTGCCTTCTCTAGGCCAGGCATTCTTCCAGGCTCTGGAGATAACACAGCAAAAGGGATA
Organism: Muntiacus reevesi; assembly: GCF_963930625.1. Taxonomy (NCBI): domain Eukaryota; kingdom Metazoa; phylum Chordata; class Mammalia; order Artiodactyla; family Cervidae; genus Muntiacus; species Muntiacus reevesi. Next base: position 121,039,809 of record NC_089249.1, on the reverse strand, counting down.
CCGTGGTGAAGAAAACCATGTCCCTGCATTCTAGAGATTCCATGTTCTAGAGGGAGAGACCGGCTATAAACAAATGACCAATGTGTGCTTATGTGTTCCAGAAAATAAAGCAGATTGAGGAGCAGAGAGTGGTGGTCCCCAGTACTAATTTAAACAGAGTAGTCAGACTCCCCTGGAGCGGTCACACTGGAGTAGAAGGTACAATGACATAGTTACCTCCATGGAGGGAGGAGCATCCAGGCATAGGTACCACAGGTGTGAACACCCTGGGGTGGGACCTTACCTCTGTGTGGTGAGGACACAGAAAGGAGGCCCGTGGGACTGGAGCACAGTGAACAAGGGCAAGAATAAAGTGAGGTTGCAGAGGAGTCAAGGCCAGGTCCCTTGGGCTCACCTGGGCTCTGGGGATCAAGACCCTGATCTTATTCTAGGTAAGATGTGAAGACACTGGACAGCCCCGAGAGTGGAGTGTTCTTTACTTTTTTTTTTTTAATTTTCAAGAATGTCTATAATAGTGATTTAAATGCAAACAAGTGGATGGCTATAAGCATTCACTGAAATATTGTTTTCACATTCACATGAAAGTAGTACTCTGAAACATTTTTAATATATACATGTATTTAAATATAAATTTACATATGGAGTGAGGTGATGAACACATTTATTCTTTAAAATAATATAACCTTCACTGTGTTCTTTATCTGACATGTTTGAAACAATCACTCTAGCCCGTATTTTGAAAATAGGCCATAACTCCTAACAGTACTAATGTTAGGTGACGGCCACTCAGGGGTCTGGAGGTAGCCATGATGCTGGCAATGGCTGGTGTCTCACTTCCCACAGAAAGAGGCAAGGCAATTTGAGTCTACCCTGAGGGAAAAGTTTTCATGTGAAGCTATATAAATTGAGCAAGAGTATGAATTTAAAGCATGAACGTGAACTTAAAAATCATACAAGTTTCTACTGAAACCATCAGGGTTTCAAATAACAGACTTCTGACTTCTGTTTTGGCTGAAGAGAACCCGGGGCACCTCCAAGAGTCACAAACTCCCACCTTCCCTATGAGATCAACAAGGAGATGCTGACCAAGTTACAACATCACAGGAATGGTCCAACTGCAGGGTAAGCTTTGTTTAGTTGTTAAGTCATGTCCAACTCTATGACTCCATGAACTATAGCCTGCCAGGATCCCTTGTCCATGGGATTTCCCAGGCAAGAATACTGGAATGGGTTGCCATTTCCTTCCCTGGGGATCTTCCCAACTCAGGAATGGAACGCAAATCTCCTGCACTGGCAGGCAGATTCTTTACCACTGAACCACCAGGCAAATCCAAGGTAGGGTGGACTAGTGATTTATTTATTTGCTTCAGGTTAGAAACAGAAGAGAGGGGAGAACAGAGAAAGGCAGGAACAAAACAAGAAAGCCTAGGTGGGTCCCTAGAAATTAACTTGGAGGAAATTAACACTGCAGGCCTAGGAGGTACCAGGCTCTGTACAGATGTGTTCTTGTTTAACTGGAACAACAATTGAGAAGAAAATGCAGCTCAAATATTTCAGTAACCAGTTCAAGGTCATGCATGCAATTGATGATGACAGAGCAGACATTTATACCCAAACTTTTTTCTTTTTCTCCAAAGCTATGCTTTTTTTTTTTTCAATGCAACATTCAGTTGTACTGATGGTGTTGGCACAGTGACAGTGAGAAGATTGTCTTGAATAAATGTGAAAATAAATCTTGAGCTATTCATTACCCAAGCTTTATAAGCAAGCCATCATCCCTGCAGCAAAGTTGAGCAGCACTAGAGACATTTCAGTGCAAGCATAGGGAAAAATCAGTCTATACTATGGTGACCCTACCTGCCAGGTTGGAGGGCTGGGGTGTAGAAGAGGCAATATCTCTAAAACTGTCCTGTTTTTGTTGTTTAATCACTCAGTCATCTCTGACTGTTTTGTGACCCACCCCCCGACCCCCGGACTGTAGCCCTCCAGGCTCCTCTGTTCATGGAATTTCCCAGGCAAGAATACTGGAGTGGGTTGCCATTTCCTTCTCCAGGTGATCTTTCTGACCCAGGAATCAAACCCAGGTCTGCTGCATTATCAGGCAATTCTTTACCACTGAGCCACCAGGGAAGTTACCAAAACTATCTTACCTGGAGCTAAAAAGACAAAAAGAGAAACTGAATTCAAGAAAACAGAAAAAGATCTCAGGTTGAGCTCTCTATTTCATTCAGGAAATATTTATCATTAGTTTCAATCAATTTTTATTAACTCTCTGTCTGGTTTGGAATTCTACCTAATTTGTGAGAACCTAAATCGTGAAATGTTTTAAATATATTGTTAGCTACTTGAGTCCACCTCCATGAAAGTCACCACTACAGGTAAATATATTCTTAAATATATTCTTTTATATATTTATTCACTGAGTGTTTATTGAGCACCAATTATGTGCCAGGCACTCGGTTAATTTGGTAAAGAAATTCCTAAATCCTGCTGGTGTTCTTTCTCAAGCGTCTAAGTCCTCCTGATACAACACTGATTCTTAATAACAAACAACTGATGGAAAGATCCTCAGTTAAATTACATATAAGGTCTGCAGCCTTTGGAACTTGGAAATTAGCACTATATGAAAAATATGACATACAGATTATTGCCCTTAATTTTTCAGTAGTCTTGTATATTGTTCTCATTTTCCTAAGTCTGGTTATTATTAAATAGAGAGCATTCCCAACACACTATGACATATTAATTTCCATTGGCAAAATGTCAACTGGAATGACTGATTTTTATGTGTGGTTGGCATGTATACATGTGGAGGTTGCTAGCATTTCCTCGTGTGTTCTCCAACTCTGACAGGCCGGGGTGTGGGGAGATGGGCTCTCATCATGCACCAGCACTGCCCATCTGGCTTGTCACCTTCTGGCTCTGCCATCATGCCCAGAATTCATGTTTGGAGACCCTCCAAGGAAACGTTCTCTGCGGCCAGTGTGCAAATGACTCTCAAGTCATGCTGCTGGAATTATCCAGGCCAGAAGAGAGACTGGATTTTTCTCCAAGCCGTCACTGCACTATTAGACCCGGTTGCACTCCCTTCCTGGAGTTCTGCATGTCAGAGACACTAATTCTCCTGCCTGAGGAGAATTAAATCAAGCCAAGGTGACCAAACTGTCAAATGAAGCAGCACCACGTCAGTCAGAGACTTCCTCGGGGCAGCAAGACACAGGGGACTGAGAACTCGGCCGCAGAGGCTGCCGCAGAGCTAGCTGCTGGTGAGCTGCCGTATAGTAGGAGGTGAAATCACAGCATTGCATTTTAGAATGGAAGGGAGCTGCACCAGCCCCTCGTTTTACAGAAGAGGAAGGAGCCAGCCAGGGAAAGTAGGTACTCGCTCTGAAAACATTCCACTGTGAAACTGCGAAGTCAGGTCTGAGCTCCCCACTCCTAGAATCCCAGCCTTGGCCGTGCATTGGCACCACCATAGGCAAATTCCCCTGTCACATTTCTAGAGCTGCATTTCCCATAACTATTAAAGAAACCCCCACTAATGTGTTTGCTGCTCACACATCCAGACTTCTCCATAGAAACTTCTTTTCCCCTCTCCCAACTTTTAAAAAATAATCTCAGACTTGGAGAAAATTGTGCACACAGTATGAAGAACTATTTTCCCTAAACCTTTTGAGATTAAGTTGCTAACATGATATCCTGAATCCTGAATACTTTATTTCAGTTCAGTTCAGTCACTCAATTGGGTCTGACTCTTTGTGATCCCATGGACTGCATCACTCCAGGCTTCCCTGTCTTTTACCATCTCCCGGAGCTTGCTCAAACTCATGTCCATCAAGTCAGTGATGCCATCCAACCATCTCATCCTCTGCCATTCCCTTCTCCTTCTGCTTTCAGTCTTTCCCACATCAGGGTCTTTCTTAGGGAGTCAGTTCCTCCCATCAAGTGGCCAAAGTTTTGGAGTTTCAGCTTCAGCCTCAGTCCTTCCGATGAATATTCAGGATTGGTTTCCTTTGGGATTGACTGGCTTAATCTCCTTGCAGTCCAAATGATTCTCAAGAGTCTTCTCCAACACCATAGTTCAAAAGCGTCAATTCTTCGGCACTCAACTTTATTTATAGTCCAATTGTCATATCCATATATGACTGCTGGAAAAACCATAGCTGTGACTAGATGGACCTTTGTTGGCAAAGTAATGTCTCTGCTTTTTAATATGCTGTCTAGGCTGGATCACAATAAACTTGGAAAATTCTGAAAGAGATGGGGATACCAGACCACCTGACCTGCCTCTTGAAGAATCTGTATGCAGGTCAGGAAGCAACAATTAGAACTGGACAGATTGGTTAAAAATAGGAAAAGGAATACATCAAGGCTGTATATTGTCACCCTGCTTATTTAACTTATATGCAGAGTACATCATGAGAAATGCTGGGCTGGATGAAGCACAAGCTGGAGAAATATCAAGAACCTCAGATATGCAGATGACACCACCCTTATGGCAGAAAGTGAAGAAGAACTAAAGAGTCTCTTGATGAAAGTGAAAGAGGAGAGTGAAAAGTTGGCTTAAAGCTCAACATTCAGAAAACTAAGATCATGACATCAAGTCCCATCAATTCATGGCAAATAGATGGGGAAACAGTGGAAACAGTGACTGACTTTTTTTGGGGGGGCTCCAAAATCACTGCAGATGGTGATTGCCGTCATGAAATTAAAAGACGCTTACTCCTTGGAAGGAAAGTTATGGTCAACCTAGACAGCATATTAAAAAGCAGAGACATTACTTTGTCAACAAAGGTCTGTCTAGTCAAGGCTATGGTTTTACCAGTAGTCACGTATGAATGTGAGAGTTGGACTATAAAGAAAGCTGAGAGCCAAAGAATTGATGCTTTTGAACTGTGGTGTTGGAGAAGAGTCTTGAGAGTCCCTTGACTACAAGGAGATCCATCTAGTCCATCCTAAAGGAGATCAGTCCTGGGTGTTCATTGGAAGGACTGATGCTGAAGCTGAAACTCTAATACTTTGGCCACCTCATGTGAAGAGCTGACTCATTGGAAAAGACCCTGATGCTGGGGAAGATTGCAGGCAGGAGGAGAAGGGGATGACAGAGGTTAAGATGGTTAGATGGCATCACCGACTCAATGTACATGGGTTTGGGTGGACTCCGGGAGTTTGTGATGGACAGGGAGGCTTGGCGTGCTGCGGTTCATGATGTTGCAAAGAGTCAGACATGACTGAGCAACTGAACTGAACTGAACTGAACTAGGTTGGTCATAGTTTTTCTTTCAAGGAGCAAGTGTCTTTTAATTTCATGGATGCAGTCACCATCTGCAGTGATTTTGGAGCCCAGGAAAACAAAGTCTGTCACTGTTTCCATTGTTCCCCATGTATTTGCCATGAAGTGATGGGACTGGATGCCATGATCTTAGTTTTTCGAATGTCACTTCAGTATTCTTGCCTTGAGAACCCCATGAACAGTATGAAAAGGCAAATACTTTATTTATATGTCCTATAAGCAAAAGTAACTCTCCTATATTGTTTTAAATACCCACAATTTGTCTGTCTACAATTATTTCTCAAAGTTAGAAAATTAACACTTAAACTTTGCTACCATCTAACCAACAGATCACATTCAAGTTTCCTCAGTTTCCCTAAAAGTCTTTTAGATTAGAAGGATGACACACAAGATTTGGAATTTTTCAGGAGGGAAACCATTCTGTATGACACTATGATGGTGTATACACATCATTATACATTTGTCCAAACCCATAGAATGTACACACCAAGAGTGGACCTAATATAAACTATGGACCTTGGGTGATAAGTTATGTGCCAATGTAGGTTCATCTATTACTTGTGACAAGTTACCCACTGCAGTGGGGGATGTAGATAGTGAGGGAGTGGGTCCCTGTGTGGGGTATATGAGAGCTCTCTGTACTTTCCAGTCAATTTTTCTGTAAACCAAAGCATACTCTAAAGAAACAAAATATTAATTAAGCCAAAAAGACTATATGAAAGTCATTTAGAAACAGAAAACTGAAGAAGTGCTTTCAGAAATCCAGAAAGAAAAAACAGTGACTATTACAAAGCCATGATGCAATAAAAAGAACTAAAAAAGATGGGTGATGGAATTTCATCACCATTAAAAGGCAATTTAGGAAACAAAGTTAGATTCATAGAATATTTATTGAAGGCAAGTTACATGCCACCCAAGAAGCATTCAACTAATGAGACATTGTCTTGTGTAATTTCATTTAACCCCTATCTATTTCACATGAACATGTGTCATTGGCCAATATTAAGATGAGGAAACTGGAACTTAAATTTGAGAGATGGCTTGTCCATTTCGACTGATTCAAGTAAGCAGGGTTGTCTACCATGGGTCAAAAAGTGTGCTAAACTCTAAAAATGTTCATAATAAGTGAGAACAATTGTCTGTAGAGAAAAAATTGACAAGTTCAAGAGACGGTGACTATCTAATCCACTAACAAGATAGTGTTCAGGGCCAAGGAAATAGAGAAAGGCCTGGAGCAATTAACTTCACTTGGAAGCACAGAATGACTCCATAAAGCAGATGTGATTAGAGCTGGGACTTGAAAGATAAGTACAACTTCTAATAGGCATAAAATGTGGGAAAGAGTATTTCTGATGGGAATGATGGCAAAGGCAAAACATAGAAAGTCCAGAGTGGCTGAATTATTGCCCTAATGAGAGAGGTGGCATAAGAGGAGTTGGAGCAACATTCCAGGGACATTAGGTCCTGTCAAGGGGCATCAACTTGATTCTGGAAGCACTAGAGAACCACTGGATCCTTTGAAGAGGAGAGTCACACAATTGAATCTATAGTTTTGGGATATCATTTTATGGCAATGTGGGATTGTCAACTACAGAAAACCAGGGTTGGGAATAGGAAAACATAACAGGAACAGGGTAATACCATGACATCCAAGTAAGACAAAGGCAAGGCAGGATGTAGTAATCGAGTCAGAAATATTGGGATCTTATTAAGTTAGAAAAAAGGTAGTGTATCTTTCAAGTTGTTTCTGAGTAACTTTTCTAAAATTTTTGACTAAATGTCAGCTTCACAATGAGGTTGCTTCTAACCACCCTATGGAAAATTGGGATTCCACCACAGACTCCTGATCCCCTTAATCTTCCTTAGTATTTCCTTTCTCCATAAAATTTATCAATAAACTGGTAACCACTTTCATTGTTTCTCTTCCTACCTCCACAGGCATATAAGTTTCACAAAGAAATGCACATTTCTCTGTCTCGTTTATTGATCATCTCAAACACCTATAGCACTGCCGAGGACATAGTCGATGGACAACAAGTATTGTCGAATGAGTGAATGAGCGTAGGCATGCATGGGCATGCTCCCAGCAGTGCTTCAATATAGGCAAACAATATGGCATGAACTACAGGCAATTTCAAGTGCATTTAGAGATAAGATATTTTCTATTCAAACATTTATACCTGTACCTAAGAAGAAATCATAGGAAAGGATTCCATGAGTAGTAAACTGTGTATAACACAAGTCCAGGAGACCAGATGTTTTACATGTGCTAAAGCCTTCCATGATACTGAATATACTTGTAGATTGGGCAAGAGATTGATTTTAAGGAGGGATGCTTTAGGTGTGGGGATTGAGTCACTGTAGAAATCCTTGACAAGATTTGATAAACAAAATTTATCACTTTGGCCTTCCCTGATGGCTCAGCAGGTGAAGAATCTGCCTGTAATGTAGGACACTCAGGAGATTCGAGTTCAATCCCTGGTCAGGAATATTCCCTAGAGGAGAAAATGGCAATCCACTCCAGTATTCTTGCATAGGAAACTCATGGACAAAAGAGATTAATGGGCTTCAGTTCATGGGGTTGCAAAGAATAGGACATGAATGAGCATACACGCACATATGCAGGTTTTTATCACTTTATTAGGCATCATCATGACTTATTTTTTACATATTTTATCTCCATCTTTGAAGCAGCATGTCAGCACTCTAAGACACTAATATTTCCATCTAACAGGTGAGGAAACTGAGATTCAGAAAGGCAGCTGGCTTACAGTGATGTAGTTCAAACAAATGCATCTGATTTTAATGGTTGTGTGCTTCCCACTATAGTAAGAAAATTATAATAAAAATGAAGACTTTGGTAGCATTTGTACAGGATGATATACCACAATGCTGCTCACTTTGCAGTAACCCTATAAGATGGCTAACATTAATTAACCCATTTTACAGTTGGAAAGCCTCTCACATAGTTGAAGTAAATTGTTCAAGATCTCATGTCTAGAAAGTTCTAGAGCTGGAACTCAAACCCAGGCCTGATGGACTCCAAGTCCTATGTTCTTACCACTACACCATGTTGACAAGTGAAAAACAATGATATTGCCAGATGAAGCAGGTTGGGGTGTAGATTTAGGAGAAAGAGACCAATAAAAGATCAGTTTCCAAAAGGCAAGTGCAAAGAGATAAACATTCAGCCAATTAATGCAGTAGTGTGAAAGGTAGTTTGAGCAGATGCCATGAGGAAGTTACCAGAAAAAACATCAGTTCTTTAAGCCAAATGGTATTTTGAGAGTAAGAGGAGAATGTGATGATAAGATTTTTAACCATAAGAACAAATCTGTGTATATAAACCCTTAGCTAGGAGAATGGGGCATATTGCTGAGACTATTACATTAACCATGTTTTTCACTAATTAATAAGACATTCGTTATGAAATTACAAGTGCTCAAATACACTAATTATATTGAGATTTGTTGTATGATTACCGATGTTTATGTTTATATTGAAACATGCTTCGTCCCCCTTGCTTCTCCCAGTGTGTGCTCGCTCAGTCACATCAGACTCTTTACGATCCTGTGGACTGTAACCTACCAGGCGCCTCTGTCCATGGGATTCTCCAGGCAAGAATCCTGGAGCAGGTTACTCCAGGGGATCTTCCTGACCCAGGAGTTGAACCCATGTCTCTTGCATCTCCTGCATTGGCAGGTGATTCTTTACCACTGGGCCACCTGGGAAACCCTGGGACTTCAACATGTCAACAAGTAAAAAGCAACTAAGTGAATAATAATACACCCCTGACTACCTATAATGGACCCAGTTCTCTTCTGTTACATGTGAAAATGATAAAAAGAAGCCAAATCCACTGCTAATCTGACATGAATAATAACCTCAGTTGGGTTTCAGCATCACACATCAGGAACCAAGCAGGTGTTAAGATTTGTTTGCACATAACAGTGTGGAAAAAATATGACACGTTTACACTGACTATTATAGGAACAAGAAGCATAGGGAGAGAGAGGAAAACTTTGTAATGAATAGCGATCTTTCTCATTCAACACTGAGGAACCCCTAGTCTCTCCCAACAAAGTCCAGCCTGCTGACTCCAGGAACAGAGAGAAAAATGCTTTCCTCATTTTACAGCATTTATTTCACCAGCAGTCAATATCTCTGCCATTACCCTTCTGCATGTCAGGCTCAGATGGAAGTCTCTGCCTTCTTGTACTATATTTAAAAAATCTTAAAGTTAGAAGTAGAAATAAACTGAAAACAATGATGGGGCCAAAACAAAACACTAGAGAAGTACATGCCAGAGTGAAATCAAATAAACTTGTCTCGTAGCTTGCATTAGGTTAGTTATCTGCACGTCGGTTTCAGAAAAAAAATTATGGGCTTCTCTGGTGGCTCAGATGATGAAGAATCTGGCTGCAATGCAAGAGACCCAAGTTTGATTTCTGGCTTGGGAAGATCCCCCGGAGTAGTTAATGGCAACCCACTCGTGTTCTTGCCTGGGAAATCCCATGGATGGAGGAGCCTGCTGGACTACAATTCATGGGGTTGCAAACAGTCAGACACAACTGAACAACTAACACTACTGCTACTTCAGGAAAATTATGTTAGAATACAATAAACATTCACATACATGATCCATAGTTGAAACCCAGTAAATATTTGTTGGATGGATTAATTAATGCTAGCTTAAGTAGCACTGTGCCAGATGTGAGGACTCAGCATCGTTGTTAAAATGTCTCCAGCCCTGCTCACCTGGCTTTTGTCACAACACACTCTGCTGATTGTCACTCTTCCTCTGTACCAGTCTCCTTCACTGACATTCTCTTTCTCTGTCCACTCAAAGAGATCATATTCCCCAGAAGACTGAGCTTAGCCTCTTGTTCTTCTTACTGAGCACCCTCCATATGAACATACTAATCACAATTAATCTGCCCTGAATCTCAGCCTACACCATGGTGATACCCACCTCCCATCTCCAACCTCAAATTTCCCCTGAGCTTCAACACCAGAAGATTTCCTATGCCCACCCATTCCCTCTGTCTTCTCTCCTACTGTCCTCTCCCACATCCTCATCCATTTCCTCCAGGATTAATGCAATGTCCCTTGACCTCCAGCCTCAGCTCAGTCGCTCAGTTGTGTCCAACTCTTTGTGACCCCATAGACTAGAGCATGCCAGGCCTCCCTGTCCATCACCATCTCCCAGAGTTAACTCAAACTCATGGCCATTGTTGGTGATGCCATCCAACCATCTCATCCTCTGTCGTCCCCTTCTGCTCCTGCTTTCCATTCGTTCCCAGCATTAACCTCTTTTCAAATGAGTCAGTTGGTCAAAGTATTGGAGTTTCAACTTCAACATCAGTCTGTCAATGAATGTTCAGGACTGATTTCCTTTGGAATGGATTGATTGGATTTCCTTGCAGGCTAGTGGACTCAAGAAACTTCTCCAACACCACAGTTCAAAAGCATCAATTCTTTGGCTCTCAGCTTTCTTTACTTTTTTTTCACTTTTTTTTAATTTTTTTTTATTAGTTGGAGGCTAATTACTTCACAACATTTCAGTGGGTTTTGTCATACATTGACATGAATCAGCCATAGAGTTACACATATTCCCCATCCCGATCCCCCCTCCCACCTCCCTCTCCACCCGATTCCTCTGGGTCCTCCCAGTGCACCAGGCCCGAGCACTTGTCTCATGCATCCCACCTGGGCTGGTGATCTGTTTCACCATAGATAATATACATGCTGTTCTTTTGAAAAATCCCACCCTCACCTTCTCCCACAGAGTTCAAAAGTCTGTTCTGTACTTCTGTGTCTCTTTCTCTGTTTTGCATATAGGGTTATCGTTACCATCTTTCTAAATTCCATATATATGTGTTAGTATGCTGTAGTGTTCTTTATCTTTCTGGCTTACTTCACTTTGTATAATGGGCTCCAGTTTCATCCATCTCATTAGAACTGATTCAAATGAATTCTTTTTAACGGCAGAGTAATATTCCATGGTGTATTTGTACCACAGCTTCCTTATCCATTCGTCTACTGATGGGTATCTAGGTTGCTTCCATGTCCTGGCTATTATAAACAGTGCTGTGATGAACATTGGGGTGCACGTGTCTCTTTCAGATCTGGTTTCCTCGGTGTGTATGCCCAGAAGTGGTATTGCTGGGTCATATGGCAGTTCTATTTCCAGTTTTTTAAGGAATCTCCACACTGTTTTCCATAGTAGCTGTACTAGTTTGCATTACCACCAACAATGTAAGAGGGTTCCCTTTTCTCCACACCCTCTCCAGCATTTATTGCTTGTAGACTTTTGGATAGCAGCCATCCTGACTGGCGTGTAATGGTACCTCATTGTGGTTTTGATTTGCATTTCTCTAGTAATGAGTGATGTTGAGCATTTTTTCATGTGTTTGTTAGCCATCTGTATGTCGTCTTTGGAGAAATGTCTGTTTAGTTCTTTGGCCCATTTTTTGATTGGGTCATTTATTTTTCTGGAATTGAGCTTCAGGAGTTGCTTGTATATTTTTGAGATTAATCCTTTGTCTGTTTCTTCATTTGCTATTATTTTCTCCCAATCTGAGGGCTGTCTTTTCACCTTACTTATAGTTTCCTTTGTTGTGCAAAAGCTTTGAAGTTTCATTAGGTCCCATTTGTTTAGTTTTGCTTTTATTTCCAATATTCTGGGAGGTGGGTCATAGAGGATCCTGCTGAGATTTATGTCAGAGAGTGTTTTGCCTAAGTTCTCCTCTAGGAGTTTTCAGCTTTCTTTAGAGTCCAACTCTCACATCCACACATGACTACCAGAAAAAAACATAGCTTTCACTAGATGGCACTTTGTTGACAAAGTAATATCTCTGCTTTTTAATATCCTGTCTAGGTTGGTCATAACTTTTCTTCCAAGGAGTAAGCGTCTTTTAATTTCATGGCTGCAGTCACTATCTGCCATGATTTTGGAGCCCAAGAAAATAAAGTCTGTCACTGTTTCCACTGTTTCCTGGTCTATTTGCCATGAGGTGATGGGACCAGATGCCATGATCTTAGTTTTCTGAATGTTGAGCTTTAAGCCAACTTTTTCACTCTCTTCTTTCAGTTTCATCAAGAGGCTTTTTAGTTCCTCTTCACTCTCTGCCATTAGGGTGGTGTCATCTGCATATCTGAGGTTCTTGATATTTCTCCCAGCAATCTTGATTCCAGCTTGTGCTTCACCCAGCCCAGTGTTTCTCATGATGTACTCTGCATATAAGTTAAATAAGCAGGGTGACAATATACAGCCTTTATGTACTCCTTTTCCTATTTGGAACCAGTCTGTTGTTCCATGTCCAGTTCTAACTCTTGCTTTCTGACCTGCATACAGATTTCTCAAGAGGCAAGTCAGGTGGTCTGGTATTCCCATCTCTTTCAGATTTTTCCACAGTTTGTTGTGATCCACACAGTCAAAGTCTTTGGCATAGTCAATAGAGCAGAAATAGATGTTTTTCTGGAACTCTCTTGCTTTTTTTGATGATCCAACAGATGTTGGCAATTTGATTTCTGGTTCCTCTGGGTCCTCTGCCTTTTCTAAAGCCAGCCTGAACATCTGGAAGTTCACGGTTCATGTATTATTGAAGCCTGGCTTGGGGAATTTTGAGGTCATTCTCAAATCAATTCTACTCCGGCTGCTAAACCCAAATTAAAGCATGCTGGTCCCTCACTTCATGCCTTTTACTACTTCATTCCCCAACCACTACCTATAGGATCAAGCTTCACCTATTCAGGATGATATTCAAGCATCTCCAGGATTTATCTCAGTCTACTTTTCTGCTCTTACCTCCTCTACTCATCATCTTGTTTCTTTAGTCACTAGAAATTCAAGTTGCTTGTGTTACCCACACACTCCATGCTGCTTCATGCCTCCCAGCCTTTGCCCTCATTGTTCCCCTCAGTCCCACTCTATTTCAAATATTCAGTTCCAGTTGCCCCTCCTTTAACCTTCCTGTCCTCCTCCACTCCCTGAAGACTGGGTCAAGTACCTCTTATCCCATGTGACCTTGTATGATATACATTGCTACCACTGAGTTTCCCAGGCTACATTATGATAATCCATGAACAATGCTTCTTCCTCTATCAGAACATGCACCAAAAGAGAGCATAAATAAGCATAAATAAATAAAAAAAAGACCACATTTTATTCAACTTCAGGTTCTCAGCCCATAACATGGTATCTATTAGTAGTATAGAGGGCAAAAAGAAAAATATTTACATATAAGTGAATCACTTTGCTATACACCTGAAATTAATACAACATTGTAAATCAACTGATTTAAATTTTTTTAATTAACAAAAAAACAAAATATTTGAACTGAGATTTGCAGATGTGTAAATTAATTAGTATCTCAACAATCTCTGAGTGCATAACTACTCAGAGCACAATCCATTATTCCATTTCTTAAATTCCCCTGAGGAATAAGCCCTCCACACTCAATGCCTTTCAGAGTCACAGTTGCTAAACTGGTATTGCCAAAACAGACCTCAAGTAGTGAGAAAAGTTTCATTCTCCTCGATCGTGAAGTTTTTGAGATGCACAAAATTATATTAGTGATACTTAGCTTGCCAAAGTTAGGATTGTGGCATTTATTTTTACAAATATATTGACTAATTAAACATTCTTTGACTAATAGTGTCACAGGCCAGGAGAACAAGCCAGCCACAAGTAGGTTTTTCCTTAACCTCCCTGGAGTATCCATTTCTCTGCCTTCACACTCTGTGCAGAAATATATTACCCATTTTGTGGAAGTAAGCACATTCTCAAACAACTTGAAAATACTCCAAACACCAATAGCCACGTGAAAGGGAAAAAGATGAAATGTAGTTTGTAGAAAATAAATTCTTGATTATGTTGGAATTAAAGGGTATATGCTTTGCTGCTCTCTCAAGAATTAGAGACAAGAAGTCCAACAGTGTTTTACTCTTGTGTCAAACACAGAGCTGGCGATTTACTGTGCAAAATAAACAGTGGAGAAAAACAGAAAAGTGGCATCTCTGCTTTTTAACTATATTCCTCAAAGGTAGTCATGAAGAGAAGTCATAATTATAGCAACCAGGTGGGTGTTCTCTTGCTTCTTGGAAAGCTTTATAGACCAGTTGTTTACTGCTAACTTTTGGTGAAAGACTAGTTTAAGTATATCAAAGCTTTATAGCCTGAGTGGGAGCCATTACATATAGAAGCTGACCTGACTGTTACTTATAAGGAGGCCAGAGACTAGTATTCAAGAAATAATAATATTGCCATTGCAAAGAGAGACCAAGATTGTACTAGGAGATCATTTTGAGTAATCGTCACAGTTTTCTGCCACCTCGATGTACAAGGATGGTATGTGTGGTGACCTCATTGAAAAAAAGACAGGAAAACACCTTTAGCCTGAAAATTGGTGAGCAGACATATGTGTATGGGGCTTGGAACAGGTCACAGATATATTCATGGCTCATTTGGAGGTCACGAAATGGATAAGAAATAAAACTCAAAACTGCAGGATCTGTACTTAAATAGTGAACGGCATAGGGACTCGTGTTTGGCGATGTGCTAAGTTATTATAGATATAATAATGCTGGTGAATGTTGTAAGGTCCAAGTTTTCTTAAATCCTTCTTTGTAACAGTAATCATGGCTGGTCCTTCACTTATATTCCTAAAGTCATCAGCTTTGTCCAAGACTTTAGTTCTTCAGACCTACAGTCTCCCAGCTGGGCCTCCCAGGTAGAGCCTCTCCCTTCTCCAGTATCTTTTTTACAACTTTACCATAGTTGTTTTTTGCATAGCACAAACTTCTATTTATTTCCATTCTTTTAAGGAGCTGTTGCTTTCCTATTCTAACCATGTGTCTTGGGATGAGGGAAAGATGCTCATCTCAGAGGAGGCACCTGACTTAGAGGGGACTAATCATGGTACCAAATTCCCATGCCACAGTCAGGGTTCACACTCAACCTTTTTACTGAGGAATCAGCAAAATTTGGAGATCAGCATAGATAGAGTTACTGTGACACTAAAGAGGTTTAATCTCCAGGGCCCTTTATTAGATCAGGCTCCTGGGAGTGGTGAACATGCTAGGAGGCACGGAGCATCCAAGTGAGGGGGGAGTGAAGCCAGGTTGAAGTCATGAACATTTTCATGTAGGCAGTTCTGATAAAATACTTAAAGAGATCTCAGAGAGTAGAGACCTCCTCATCAAGATTCCAATAATTTGATGGAATTTTTTCTTATTGTAAAATAATCTTTTACTTTACATACGGAATTTTGCATTCATAATTTTCTATATCTTTTTCTTAGAAAAAGTACCTCAAATGCTATAAGCTGAAGGCTATAGTTTCAGAGTAGAGATCTCTGTTTGTCACTCTTGGAAATCGCCTCCAACATGTGCCCCATACTTGGTCACATTCCTCACCACCCTCCTTACCACCTGTGTCCTAGGTTCCACCCTCCTCATCTCATCACTCCTTCAGTAGTCTGTGTCCAACTTAGCAGCCTCATCCCCCCTTTCCACCTTGGAATGCCCATCTGGATCAGCCAAAGACACATCCTTCAGCCAAAGTCCCATGCAAATAAATTTGCCATAGTTTTATTCTTTTTATTTTTACTGTCTTTTCATTATCCTTGTCTTTCCAATATCTAATGAGTATTTGTTTAATAAAATTGAACTGGATTAGGATACTCATCACAATATGTCTTGCATTAGTTACCTGTATGTTGATCTTTCCTTCTTTCTTTATGAAAGTTCTGAGGTCAGGACTATATTTGCTTCAAGTTTATTTGTCTATAGCTCCTGTCATCGCTTTACACAAATAACTGAATTGAATGAAACACACGTGCTCATTAAGTGGTTGTAGATTGACAGAAGTGTGAGGATTGCTACTGGGTTGACCAAAAAGTTTTTTGAGGTTTTTCCAGAACATAGTATGGAAAAATCCAAATGAACTTTTTGGCCAACCTAATATTTTAGCAAGTATTTCCTGAACTTAGAGATCTAGTGTAGTGCCACAGAGGAAACTATTTCCATTTTTCAGATTTTCCCCCTTTAGCACAAGGAAGCACACAGTGGGGGGAAAAAAGCAAGAAGTCTTACACTTCCTGGAGCCGGAACCAAAGTTCTGTTCAAACGATTTCCCTTCCCCTTTGATCCCAGCCAGCAATTATATTGCATCATGCTCCCTGCAAGTCCCTGCCATGAGGAGCTAGCCATTGTTTTGTAACGGCCCCCTGGCAATCTATAGCTTACTTATTTACAGCTTTCACTAAACAAACCTTGCTGGAGGGTATATGAAGAAAGGCATAGACAGGGAATCTAAGGGGTAGCAGGTAAAGCACTTTTCCAAACTCTCTCTTTGGAGAATAAAAGTCACCTATGTAAAGAAATAGCTGGACCACCCATTATTCTTAGCCCTTTAGCTACTTCTACTTAAGTTAGGTGAGAGGAAAATATTTAATAAAGATTGTAAATTGCACACAAGGTGGAGTGCTCAGGTCGGATTCAAGGCATATTGCTTGGGGTCATCTGGGGAGATTTGTTAACCATCTTTATAGTTTTTGCTCAGAAGGAAAAAAAAAAATGTTCTTCTGGCAATTTTTAGGCCCAGGTGTATAGGGCAGGGCTTTTCATGATCAGATGGACCTCTTGAATAAGGATACTGTTGCACAAAAATATTTACTTTCTGAGGCTGGAATAGGAGAAGGTTTGTTCCTTTTTTTCCAGCAGGAGTTGCTGACATGAGGGCAGCCAGCCTCAAGTATCCCACTTAGGAGGCAGAGAGTAGTTCAAGCAAGCAGGGCAGTTGCCAGAATCCACAGGCAGAAAGAAAAAAAAAAAAAAAGGATTCCATTTGGGACTTGACCTCTGCCTGACCCAGGAAGATTGAGTTTGCTAGCAGTGTCTGAACAGGCTCCCTAAGGTTAGCGAGAGCTCCCTTTCAAGATTCCCCTTTGTCACTGAGTAAAAAATTTATTAGTGAGAAATTTCAATTTCAGACCTTAAAATTGTCTTGCTTGGCCTCAAGCTCTACCCATGCCATGTATTTGTAATACACTTCCTATCACTTGAATTTTTTTGTTTCACCCTATGATCCTTTCCCTGTTTGCTTTTAAAGAGATTTTCTTTCAAAACAAGACTTTTTTCTTCATCTGGGCCATTTTATCCAGTGTCCCAAAGGATTCTTAACAGGCTTGTGGCTGTTCTTAATGGAGTGAGTGGAGAATCACAGCTTTGAGTGTGCCTGGTCCCATGCTGGGCATCAAGTCTGCCCAAGTCTGAATGCATCCCAACTGCAATTCCACTGAGATGGAGTTTATGGGAATCGTTGTGTTGGTTTACGAGGGCTGCCATAAAAAGTTTCACAAACTGTGAAACACAATAGAATAGGTCTAAAACAATAGAAATTTATTGTCTCACATTTCTGGAGGCTGCAAGTCCAAAACCAAGATGCCAACAGGGTTTGTTTTGCCTGAGGATGGTGAGAAGAAATCTGTTTAGTGCCTCTCCCCTAGCTTCTTGACTCTTGAGAGCCCCTTAGACTGCAAGGAGGTCAAACCAGTCAATCCTAAATGAAACCAACCCTGAATATTCTTCGGAAGGACTGATGCTGAAGCTGAAGCTTCTTTGGCCACCTTATGTGAAGAGCCAACTTATTGGAAAAGACCCTGATCTGGGAAAGATTGAAGGCAAAAGGAGAAGGGGACAGCAGAGGATGACATGGTTACATAGCATCACCAACTCAATAGACATGAATGTGAGCAAACTCTGGGAGATAGTGAAAGACAGAGGAGCCTGGTGTTCTGCAGCCCATGGGGTCGCAAAGAGTTAGACATGACTTAGGGACTCAATAATAACAACAATCCTAGCTTCTGGTAGTTGACTGGCAACACTTGGCCCTCCTTGGCTCGTTGATCTATACTTTCCTCTTCACATATTTTTCTGGTGTCAGTGCCTCTCTGTCCAGGTTTTCCTTTTGATAAAGACATCAGTCATCTAGGATTAGAGCTCATACTATTGACCTCATATTAACTAATTATGCCTATAACAATACTATTTCCAAATAAGGTCATATTTGGAGGTACTTGAGTTCAATATATGAACTTGGGAGGGAGACACAATTCAGCCCTTAACAATCACTAAGGAGACACCAGAAAGCCTTTAGAAAAATCCTGTTCCTTGAGTCAAGACTTTAGGTCATTTATCATATGACAATCCTGAGATAGGTAGGAGAGACTAGGATATGCTTTGGTAGCATATTTTTTGCTGTTCAGCTGCTAAGTAATGTCCGACTCTTTGTGACCTGAAGGACTGCAGGATGCCAGGCTTCCCTGTCCTTCACCACCTCCCAAAGTTTGCTCAAACTCATGTCCATTGAGTCGGTGATGCCATCCAACCATCTCATCCTCTGTCATCCCCTTCTCCTGCCTTCAGTCTTTCCCAGCATCAGGGTCTTTTCCAAAGAGTCAACTCTTCACATCAGGTAGCAAATTAACTCATGGCTTAACACAGTGAAGGTTTATTTCTCCTTCACATCAAAATCTAATGTGGATCTGGTTGTTTTTTTTGAGGGCAGGGGGACAACTTTCCTCTAACAGTGACTCAGGGATCCAGACTGCTTTCATCTTGCATCTATCACCATCTCAAAATTTTTCCTTTTCAGCCTAGCCAATGAGTGAGAAAGCAAGAAAAATACTCTTGTTCTTAATTGCCTTGGTTTGGAAGTGACACAAATTACTTCTACTCCCAATTAATAGACCAGAATTAGTCACATGACATCAATACAACTGCAAAGAGAGCTGGGAATTGGAAAGAAGCACATGGATTTAATGAGCACAAACTTCCTTTGCCACATCTTTCTTCACCTAGAATATACTAGGTTTGATAAACTGATTCTAAGAGAGGTAGATAGAAAAGCATTAGTTTAAAACTCTGGATTTAGAGTGAGATTGAATTTGACTGCCAGCTCCACCTCTTAGAAGCTAAGCATACTTGGCCAATTCACTTCATCTCTCTGTCCCTCAATCTCCTTCCTATCAAATGAAAATAATACCACTTATTTTGTAAGCTTGTTCCACAGATTAAATGTACTGTAAGTTTTTATTATAAATGTTTCTAGAGCAAGATACTACAAGAATTGAGCCATTTCATTTCAAAAGATGATTTACAGATGCTAAAACAAAAAAAGGTGGATGGTGGGTCATATACAGAATACTGTGAAAATTTTATTGATCTCAGTCTTGGATAATTAAATCTTGAAGCTTAGTAAAATTTCTGTTTAACAGAGGAAGCTGGCTTCCTTGTGGCCACATAAAGAAAAGTCATACTTGGTATCATCATTGTCAATCATCTCATGAGAAGAGTCAGGAAACTTTGCTCCTATATAGCTGGGAGCACATTGTTTCTATTTTGTTCACCTCTTACACAGAGAACTTCCATCTTTGTGACAAAATTTCACCAGAAAAGTTAGGAGAAAGATGCAGGCAATCATCTGATTCTTAATATCATCCTTAGTACAGAAAAAAAAAATGGGGCTTCGTTGAAAAAGTTTTTATATTTTTTAAATTTTTTAATTGAGTTAAAAATTTGTACAACATAAATTCATCATCTTAATGTGTATAATTCAGTGTCATTTGGCACAATCAAAACATCATTCAGTCATCACCTTGACCCAGAACTTCCAGAACATTTTCATGATCCAAAGGAAACCTCTTAACCGAGTTCTTGAAAACCAACCACATGTTTTCTGTCCCTATGGATTCTGAACATTTCATGTAAGTAGAATTATACCATAAGTGACCTCTTTTGTCTGACTTCAGTCACTTGGCATATATTCAAGGTTCACCCATTTTGTAGTATGGATCAGTACTTCATTTCTTTTTATGAGTGAATAATATTCCATTGTATGGATTTACCACTTTTTGTTTATTCATTTATCAGTAGATGGATATTTGAGTTGTTTGCATCCTTTGTGAACATGAAGGTATAAGTGAACATTTGTGAACACTCGGGTATAAATTTTTGTTTGAATATCTATTTTAGATATATATCTAGGAGTAGAATTGCTAGGTCATATGGTAATTGTAAATTTAATTTTTTGAGGAATTGCCAAACTATTTTCCACAGTAACTATATCATTTTACTTACCTACTAGCAAAACACAAGTGTTCAAATTTCTCCACATTTTTGTCAACACTTATTGTTTTCTGTATTTTTTTAATTGTAGATATTTTAATGGGTATATTTCTTTAATGATTTACATTTCCTTAATTCTAATGATGTGGAATGTCTCTTCACATGTTTGTTGGACATTTGTGTACCATCTTTGGAGAAATGTCTATTCAAGTCCTTTGCCCATTTTTAAGTGTATTTTTATCTTTTTCTTGTGGAGTTGTAAGAATTCTTTGCAAATATTTTCTTCCATTCTATAAGACTATATCTTTACTTCCTTTATAGCATTCTCTGATGCACAAAATTTTTAATTTTGATGAAGAATAATTTACCTACCTTTTCTTGTTGCTTTTGGTGTATCTGGAAATGCTTCTTAGAAAATTTCTCTTTCTAATAGTTTCACAAACTAGTTGAAAAGAAAAACTAAGTTGTCGATTTGACACAGATAGAGTAAAGGGGTATTCTATGATCTTCTATACTCATTTTTGAGCAAGAATTTACTAAAACTAGTTTCCAGTTTTCAATGTATTCCGCCCAAAATGTGTCTGTCATGAATATGTCTTTAAGGCTATGTTTAGAATCAGATATGTAGATGAGAAATAAGCAGAATCCAACAAATGTTATTAAAATATCCATAGGTATTGTGGCCGAGAGGCAGGAAGGATCCATAATTTAATCAGGAAATTTAGAAAATAAAGAGTAAAGTTTTGGCAGGTAGTTACATCCTGGTTAAATGTATTATAGGATACTATCCTAAACAGATCAGCTGAGTCTATTAGATAAAACATATCTTGAACCCAGGAAATATGGTTTATACAACAACCTCATCCGAAGAAAGTAACTTGAAGTTCTGTGTTCATAGCAACATCTAAAAAGTGTTCCAGGTATCCATATTTGAGATAAAAAGAATAACCCTGAATATGCAAAGCCCGATTCCACACCTGAGATAAAACTATTCCCATACTGTTTCTTTCCAAATCCAGGATGGTTTAGAATTAATTATGAAGATGATGAAGTATTAATATTTTTGTGTCAAGTTCAAAAGTAGATGTTTCATTATTGGGACAATCTGTGTATATTCTGTATTTAAAGTGTTTGCATTGGTTTAAAATTGGCATAGGAGACAGTCTGACAGATTAGCCTTGTGATTCCAATTTCAAGCATGTAATTGACTTCTGATTTCAAGTTGAGGTGTACAATTTTTGATTAAGTTTGTAAACAGAATTAGAACGTTTAAGAGAATTAGATTTACTATATTTAACAATTTATTAGATGGAAATGACATATTTGAACTCTCAAGACAGTTTTGCTCATTAGAGGCTTAAACTTATCTGGTAAAGTACCTCAAGTGCTTAAAAAGAAAACTGAATATATTACATTTATAGCTGAGTTTAAAACCAAGTTTGTAAATGAGTCTATTTTAAGAGAAATTAGTTAATTAAACACTTAGCCAATCCCCCCCCTCAAAGTTATGCTTCTTAGTTATTTAAAAATTTAAATTTGTAACAAGAACTATTTGTAAATTGAACTGCCAGGCTTAGAAAAAAAGTAGCAAGTTTTAATTTTGTGAATTCAACATTAATTTAAATTATAGGTAATCCTAATCATACAATATACTGAACTTTAAAATTTCAAAATTTTATAAGCAATGAAGGTAGTTTCTGATACACAGAGTATCTAGTAATACGATTGTGGATATTATAAAATAACTTCTAATTTATCTATTTTTGTTTTGATTACATTATTCAAAGAGATCAAGAACTTTCTGGATAGCAAACCATAGACAGGATAAGTTAAAGATGGTTCTAACCCAGAGTAGCAGTTGGTATGAATCACAGAACTTAAGTGCTTTTGGTCACACACACACATACAAAATCACACAGGAAAAGAAAGAGAAAATGTTTTAGACAGGCAAGATATTTGAGGCACCCCTATCTTCAAGTCATCTTCCAACAGATTGGAGTTATGTGAAATGACCATATGTCATCGCGACCATTCAAATTGTTCAAGGAGCAGGTCCTTCTGGGATAAGACAAATGAAATTTGTAAACAAAAGTCAACATACGATAGACTGGGGTCAATTCTGCATATATTAGGTAAAGGCTCAACATTCTTTTAATAAGTGGAAAAGTCAGTCTTCTTCCAAGGAATAAAAAAAAGAAAAAACAGGAACTTCCCTGGTGCTCTAGTGTCTAAGACTCCACGCTCCCAATGCACAGGGCTCAAGTTAATCCCTGATCAGGGAACTAAATCCCACATGCTGCAAGTAAAGGTCCCACATGCCACAATAAAGACTAAAGATCCCACATGCCACAACTAACACCTGGCGCAGCCAAATAAATAAAAATAAAATAAATCATTTTTTTCCAATTATTTTTATTAATCATTTTTAAAAAGAAAAACACAGCTTTAGAGCTAGGTACTGTTCTCTGAGCTCTGTTCATGGAGAAATATAATTGCTGCAACTAATATGCATCTCTGAAACACTAGTGACCAGACTAAACTTCCCAGAAAATACAAGGTCTTGACATTCAGGATGGCTGAGCTCAACAATCTTTTAAACTACCTGCACATGACTTTGTGGTTTTAAAACGGAAAAATGGAGATTTTTAAAGACCTCAAGGAGTGAACAGCTGATATGTTTCTCTAGTGGGAAATGAAGTGCAATCAGGTGGCTTAACAAAGCATGACTTTGGAGTCAGATAGCTTGGGTTCAAATCTTAGCTCAGCAACTTATTAAACAAATGACCTTGGACAGGTCACTTTTCCTCTGGAAGTTTAGTGACTTAATAGAACTGTAAGTAGAAAAGGCAACAACTATTTCCTAGGGTTGTGAAATACTGGTACAGACTTATTACCTTGATCAACATGTAAGAACCACTCAATAAGTTATACGGTTGCTTTCACTGTATTGTTAGATATAGGAAAATTCTGTTAAAAGAACAGGAGTCCAACATTAACATGATTGCAAGCTTTTTTCTGTCCTCAGCCTCTGGCCAAGAAATATACATTGCTGTTTTACATTAAGTTCGTGTTTTTCATATACCTGAAGCAAGCTGTCTCTTTAAGAATCAAGAATGATACACGGTCATCTGTTAAACATTTGAAGAAAGGACATAAAAGCTGAAGGCTTTTATTAAAATGTCTCGAGATATGAAATAAAGTTCTTCTCATTGAATGGTCATAAATTGAGAAAAAAGAGGGAAGCCGGTTTGCACAGCTGAGAATGTATAGTTATTATAAACCAAAATTTGATGTTTAAAATCTCACCCATACATGAAGCAACTACAAAATTATTAAAAATTGTGACAGTTTAGAAGTGTTTGATATGACTTTATTATTCTAATTGGTCTTTCAGTATTTCACTGTTAGTTAAATTAATTCTCATATATAGGGATTGACCAGTTCCAAAGCATTAATTAAATACAGAGTCATACCTTGTTTTTTTTTTGTTTGTTTGTTTGTTTTTTTTTTTGGTAAATTTGGGAGCCTGGGGATGACAGTATGAATGGAATGTCATTTAAGATCTCTGAGCCCACCCCGAGAAAATACAGTTTCTGGAAAATGGCCACATGTTCACATCTACCTATGTCTCCATGAAGATGGTCCTCTTGCAAGCAAACTGCTCTGCTTAACTGTTCATTTCAAAGGGACTTGAAACTTTATTAAGCAGCAAATATCATTTTTCAAAACATTCTGTTCCCCACGGGTTCAACAAGTAGCAAGTTTTACTAAATGTATAAGGACCTGGGAATTCATTTTTTAATTAAGGAATATTTTAAATAAAGAAATTAGGATTTCATTGTTAATAGAGTATGAAAGGGATAAGATAATCATATATTTAAAATTTTTATACAAATATGGACCAGCTGTTCCATATCTTCACTAGAAGAAAAAATATTAAGAAAGGGCACAGGACATTTAGATGGTGAAAAGAATTGAAGAAGGCTTTGGAACCACTATGCCTGAAGGTCTTCCAAAGGACAATCCATACATCTGGGGTGATTAGGTCCTTCTGGGCCAGATGCTATCACAAAGCCCCAATTAATCTAAATATTCCATTTTTGACAGATATACT
The DNA here is from genome assembly GCF_963930625.1 of Muntiacus reevesi. Taxonomy (NCBI): domain Eukaryota; kingdom Metazoa; phylum Chordata; class Mammalia; order Artiodactyla; family Cervidae; genus Muntiacus; species Muntiacus reevesi. The sequence goes on along the minus strand of NC_089249.1, from coordinate 121,015,270 downwards.
CCTGGGGATTCTACAACAGGAAAGTGAAATTTATAGTTGGGAGTGAATCTTTGATTGCTAAGCTCAAATTAGGCTGACCTTGGTTGTGGACTTTGATCTCAAAATGGTTGAATTCTGAAAATGCTGTCATTGTCTTTAAAAATCTCAAGCACTGGAGACAGCTTTTTAAGTAGTATAATTAGTATGGAAGCATCTTTCACAGGTTTTATGGCATAACCTTCCATGAACCTGAGAGAGAAGACTTCATCATGTCCAGAAACTGGGAGGGAATTTCTTTACACTCCCATTTACCAGATTAAAAAAACAAAAATTGCTTAAAACTAAGACACATTTAAGGCTCAAAAGTTGGAGTACTTAGGATTTTTTTAAATCTCCCCACGAAAAACTTGAAAACAAATCCTGTCAAATGCTCAATTTCCCTATTTTTGTCAAACATTTTTTGCTTGGCCTTTTCCCTTTTATTAAGCTCTGAACTACTAATAACATTATATTGCAAAATACTGTATACGATTGTTAGCAATACCTTTAAGCATGTTTTTCAAAGCAGTTGGAAAGTAAAACTTTGAGATTTGCCAACATAGTAAATCTGTTATGAACATATGATTCATCAGAGAAAATAAACTGAGAGAATATTTTTGAAATGCTATGAACACACCACCTTTTCTTCAGAACTTTTTCTCCATTAGCACAAATTGTTAGCTCTCTGAGGAGGTACCAAAACACAGTTTTAGCTGAATATACACAGCAAAGTTCAGTGAGTTTTCCTTGCCCCAGAAGCTGTCAAGGAAGGCCAACCAGGTCTCATTTGCAAGAAGGTGCAAGGTGTCAAAAAAGCCTTGGAAATACTGAGATTGCCACATGACTGAGAGGACTGACTTCCTGAACTCTCCAGGAATGAGACTTCCAATGGACCCCAAGCAGTGCACCTGGGCAGACACAGTGAAAAATGAAGTGGATGATGCTTATGGTCTGATGGTGGAAACAAACCATCCTAAGAAGAGAAGGTGGAAGTTAATCAGCTGACCCAGGAATGCAATTAAGGGGCAGGGAGGTCACAGAAGATGAATGATTTAAGTACATCAGAGTTAGGTGGCACTCACCTTCAATTCAGTTCAGTCGCTCAGTCATGTCCGACTCTTTGAGACCCCATGGACTGCAGCATGCCAGGCTTCCCTGTCCATCACCAACTCCCAGAGTTTAATCAAACTCATGTCCATCAAGTAATGCCATCCAACCATCTCATCCTCTGTCATCCACACTCCTGCCTTCAATCTTTCCCAGCATCAGGGTCTTTTCCAATGAGTCAGTTCTCTGCATCAGATCACCAAAGTATTGGAGTTTCAGCTTCAGCATCAGTCCTTGCAATGAATATTCAGGACTAATTTCCTTTAGGATGGACTGCTTGGATCTCCTTGCAGAATCTTCTCCAACAACATAGTTCAAAAGCCTCAATTCTTTGGCACTCAGCCTTCTTTATAGTCCAGCTCTCACATCCATACATGACCACTGGAAAAACCATAACTTTGACTAGACAGACCTTTGTTGGCAAAGTAATGTCTCTGCTTTTTAATATGCTGTCTAGGTTCTTCCAAGGAACAAGCATCTTTTAATTTCATGGCTGCAGTCACCATCTGCAGTGATTTGGAGTCCCCAAAAATAAAGCCTCTCACTGTTTCCAATGTTTCCCCATCTATTTGCCACAAAGTGATGGTACCGGACTCATGATCTTAGTTTTCTGAATGTTGAGTTTTAAACCAACTTTTTCACTCTCCTCTTTCACTTTCATCAAGAGGTTCTTTAGTTCTTCTTTGTTTCTACCATAAGGGTGGTGTCATCTGTATATCTGAGGTTATTGATATTTCTCCCAGAAATTTTGATTTCAGCTTGTGCTTCATCCAGCCTGGCATTTCTCATGATTTATGCTTCATATAAGTTAAATAAGCAGGGTGACATTATACAGCCTTGACTTACTCCTTTTCCTATTTGGAACCAGTCTGTTGTTCCATGTCTAGTTCTAACTGTTGCTTCTTGACCTGCATACAGATTTCTCAGGAGGCAGGTCAGGTGGTTTGGTATTCCCATCTCTTTCAGAATTTTCCACAGGTTGTTGTGGTCCACATAGTCAAAGGCATTGACATAGTCAATAAAGCAGAAGTAGATGTTTTTCTGGTATTCTCTTGCTTTTTTGATGATCCAACAGATGTTTGCAATCTCTGGTTCCCCTGGTTTTTCTAAATCCAGCTTGAACATCTGGAAGTTCATGGTTCACATACTGTTGAAGTCTGGCATGGAGAATTTTGAGCATTAGTTTGTTAGTAAGATGAGTGCAATAGTGCGGTAGTTTGAGCATTCTTTGGGATTGCCGTTCTTTGGGATTGGAATGAAAACTGACCTTTTCCAGTCCTGTGGCCAACTGCCGAGTTTTCCAAATTTGCTGGCATATTGAGTGCAGCACTTTCACAGCATCATCTTTTAGGATTTGAAATAGCTCAACTGGAATTCTATCACCTACACTAGCTTTGTTGATAGTGGTGCTTCCTAAGGCCCACTTGACTTTGAATTCCAGGATGTGTGGCTCTAGGTGAGTGATCACACCATCATGGTTATCTGGGTCATGAAGATCTTTTTTGTATAGTTCTTCTGTGTATGCTTGCCACCTCTTCTTAATATCTTCTGCTTCTGTTAAGTTCATACCATTTCTGCCCTTTATTGAGTCCATATTTACATGAAATGTTCCCTTGGTATCTCTAATTTTCTTGAAGAGATCTCTAGTCTTTCCTATTCTGTTTTCCTCTATTTCTTTGCATTGATCACTGACGAAGGCTTTCTTATCACTCCTGGCTATTCTTTGGAACTCTGCATTCAAACGGGAATATCTTTCATTTCCTCCTTTGCCTTTCACTTCTCTTCTATTCTCAGCTATTTGTAAGTCCTCCTCACACAACCGTTTTGCCTCTTTGCATTTCTTTTCCTTGGGGATGGTCTTGATCTCTGCCTCCTGTACAATGTCATGAACCTCTGTCCATGGTTCTTCAGGCACTCTGTCTATCAGATCTAATCCCTTGAATCTATTCCTCACTTCCACTGTATGGTTGTAAGGGATTTGGTTTAGGTCATATCTGAATGGTCTAGTGGCTTTCCCTACTTTCTTCAATTTAAATCTGAATTTGGCAATAAGGAGTTCATGGTCTGAGCCACAGTCAGATCCCAGACTTGTTTTTGCTGCCTGTATAGAGGTTCTCCATCTTTGACTGCAAAGAGTATAATCAATCTGATTTTGGTGTTGACCATCTGGTGATGTCCATGTGTAGAGTCTTCTCCTGTGTTGTTGGAAGAGGGTGTTCACTATGACCAGTGTGTTCTCTTGGCAAAACTCTGTTAGCCTTTGACCTTCTTCATTTTGTACTCCAAGGCCAAATTAGCCTTACTCCAGGTATCTCTTGACTTCCTACTTTTGCATTCCAGTAACATTACCTTAAAGGAAAATGATTATAAATATTGAGTCACATGGGGGATCAAGCCACCAGAGATGAGCAAGGAGCAAAGCAAGAAAGAAATGAGAGTATTTCCCTACTTCCAATTGCAAGTTAGTTCAGTACAGTCGTTCAGTCATGTCCAACTCTTTGCGATCCCATGGACTGTAGTACACCAGGCCTCCCTGTCCATCACCAACTCCCGGAACTTGCTCAAGCTCAAGGCCATCGAGTTGGTGATGCCATCAAACCGTCACATCCTCTGTCGTCCCCTTCTCCTCCTGACTTCAATCTTTCCCAGCATCAGGGTCTTTTCCAATGTCAGTCCTTTGCATTGGGTGGTCAAAATATTGGAGCTTCACCTTCGGCTTCAGTCCTTCCAATGAATATTCAGGACTGATTTCCTTTAGAACTGATTGGTTTGATCTCCTTGCTGTCCAAGGGACTCTCAAGAGTCTTCTCCAACACCACAGTTCAAAAGCATCAATTCTTTGGTGTTCAGCTTTCTTTATGGTCCAACTCTCACATTCATACATGACCACTGAGAAACCATAGCTTTGACTCTATGGACCTGTGTTAGCAAAGTAACGTCTCTGCTTTTTAATATGCTGTCTAGGTTGGTCATAACTTTTCTTCCAAGGAGCAAGCAGTCACCACCTGCAGTGATTTTGAAGCCTAAAAAAATAAAGTGCAAGTCTTGCACAAGACTTCTTTGTGAAAGACTGAAGGACAACTGGAACTAAACCATTTTAAAATAGCAGAAGAGGATGGGATTAATACACATACTACTATATATATACATATATATGCTACTGTAGAGCATAGGACATTCTACTCAATATTCTGTAATAATCTAGATGAGAAAAGAATCTGAAAAGGAGTGGATACATGTATATGCATAACTGAATCACTGTGCTATACACTTCAAACCAACACAACATTGTGAATCAACCATACTTCAATTTTAAAAAGATTTTTTCAAAAGGAAGGAAATAGCAGCAGATAATATTGCAGGTACCTGAGAGCATCGTGGCCATTGCTGAGAGTGTGAGAGCAGAAATAACAATACTGGAGAACAGCAGAATAGAAGGACTTGACAAGAAAACACAGGTACTTCTTTCACCAATAGCAAATACCTGGGGGAACTAGGGTTCCAGTGACTTCAGTGGGAGGCGCTGAGCCACAGATTATTGTTTTTCACGGTTATTGTGATCCTGTTGTGACTGCAGGTAAGAATCTCATGGAAAGCAAATGTAAGTGGTGTATTGATCAGTCTGGACATCACAAGGCTCAGTCCCTGCCTCATACTTTCTCGTAGGCACGCTGCTCTCCGCCATGATTTCCTCAGACCTTCTCTCTTTATTGGCTCCTGGTACAGCTCACCGCAGCCCTCTTAATACTGGGGTCACGTCTTCCAGCACTTGGTCAGCATACCGGCCAGACAGGTCAAGGCCAGCTTGCTCCCACAGGGTTCAAGAGGAAGAATCTCACAGAAACCTCTTAGGCCAGACAGTTGTGTAGCGGAGGCAGTATTTTCATTCTCATCTCTTGCCGATTCCTTTTTCCTTTGTTCTCATTAGCAGTCCTCTTCATTCGCAGCAGCCCACCTGGAGAGAAGACGCAAGCCTCTCTCCCTTTTTCCTGGCCCCGCGTACAGATTTCAGTGGCTCCCTCAGTTCCCCCTTCACGTGATCTGGTGGCTGCGAGATGTAGGTGCTCCAAGAACGCATTGTCCTCTAAGCTGACAACTTCTCGAATTATTCTTCTTGACTTTTTCAAATAAATGGAGGGGCTAGTTTGGTCATCTCTCTCTCTTTTTTTTTTTTTTCAGCTAAAGAATGAAAGTTTGTTTCTACTATGGTTTACAATGCAGAGGGATTATAGACATTTTCTCATGGATAAATCAGCATAACTAAGGTTTAGACCTGCTTGAGGGCAGGGTCAGCAGTATATATCAAGAGAATAAAAGGTTTTTATTAGAGTTGCTGGATTTGACAAATAAAAATGTAGGATGCCTAGCTAAATTTAAGTTTCAGATAATCAATGAATAATTTTTTAGGATTAGTACCCTCCATCCAATATTTGTCCTTTGTGAAATATTTGGAACATGTTTATGCTAAATAAATGATTCATTATTTGAAATTCATGTTTAATTGAATGTCCTGAGTTATATCTGGCAAGCCTACTCCTATTTAATTTGGTTTTAAATGGGATAGAGATGGGATGGTGTAGAAAACTCTTACATGTAGTTTGGCCACTTCTTAGTATGATCTGCAAGGGTTTCTGGAGACAATTTTTAGAATGGGAGGCCTACTATTCTCATTTTAGGGGATTGCCTACACGTCCGAAACTTGAAAACAGTTCATCCAGTAAATTGTTCCATCCAGTAAACAACTTAGTGAAGAGATATTAAGAAGGGACAGCAAGAAGACTGCTACTCAAAGGAACAATTTCCACGTCTTTCTTAAAGCAACGTCACTGACATTTTATTGATACAAAATATAATAGAAATACTACTTTTTATTCTTATTCTATAGGCAATGACAATGAAACTTAAGCATCTTATACAAGATTATCCAGCTAATAAAATAGAGTGAAGACAAGATTCTAACTCAGTTCTCCCTGGAACTGAACTTCATGATGTGACATGTTATTTGACATACTCTCACTACTGTCTCACCTGGGCTTCGTTGGTGGCTCAGATAGTAAAGAATTCATCTGCAGTGCAGGAGACCTGGGTTCGATCCCTGGGTTAGGAAGATCCCCTGCAGGAGGGCAGGGCAACCCACTCCAGATTCTTGCCTGGAGAATCCCCATGGACAGAGGAGCCTTGCAGGCTACAGTCCATGGGGTTGCGAAGAGTTGGGCGTGAGTGAGCTACTAAGCACAGTACAGAACTATTATCTCATGTGTTATTTTCTCTTTATAGTGGATCGCTTGTATGACTAAAACAGTATCCATGCATTCACATACCTGAATATTTTATGTTGCTAAGATTAAAATTCATAGTTTTGGCATTTTAAGTAGATATTATTTGGACATATACCTAAATCCCCTGTATAAACATATAGCTAAATACCCTATATCTAAGAAACTAACCATTTGTCAAGTGACACTTCATATTCTCTTTAAATGATTTGATAAAACTGAGAATCTGTTCTCTTGCAAATGAGGAGAACCCAGAGTCAGTAAATATTTAGTTCTTATGTAGAAATTCACAACTTGAGACTATCTCATATTGTACATCTGCTAATAAAGAGCAGACCAATTACAGGCCAATTAGGTAATGGAAAAAATCATTAGCAAAAGTAGATGTAGCATATCTGGCTTTCGGGACAAACATACTACAAGAGGAAAAAAAAAAATCAATCCGACCCAGCTTGACCCTCAAGAAATTGCAAAACTGTTTATTCACTGTACCATGTCCAGTATAACACATCATCTTAAATACTGGTGAATTTTTAACATTCTGTCTGGAAATACTCCTGAATAATGACACGTCACTTTGGGATCAACTTTTTATAGGGTGTTGTATTGTTCAGTCACTAAATCGTGTCCAACTCTTTGTAACTCCATGGACTGCAGCACGCCAGGCTTCCCTGTTCTTCACTGTCTCCTGGAATTTGCTCAAATTCATGTCCATTGAGTCAGCAGCCTATAATATTTTAATAAGTCAGTAGCTTATAATATTTTTTCAGATTTTTAAAAACTGTTTTTAAAAAAGAGGTTTTTAAGTTCACAACAAAAATAAGAGGAAGGTACAGAGATTTCCATATATCCACCCCCATATCAGCATCACTCTTCAAAGAGGTACATTTGTTACAATTGATAGACCTACATTAACACATTATAATCGCCCAAAATTTACACTTTACTTTAGGGTTCACTGTTCGTGGTGTACATCCTATGGGTTTGGACAAATGTGTAATGACAAGCATCTATCACTGTAGTATCACACAGAGAAGTTTCAGTGCCCTAAAAATCCTCTGTGCTCCACCTATTCATCCTTCCCCCAATCCCAACCCCTGGAAACCACTGATATCTTTACTGTCTCCATAACTGTGCCTTTTCCAGAATGTCATATAGTAGGAATCATACAGTAGGTAGCCTTTCAGGTTAGTTCTTTTCACTTGGTATTATACATTCAAGGTTCCTCCATGTCTTTCGGTGGCTTTGACAGCTCATTTCTTTTTAGTGCTAAATAGTATTTCATTATCTGGATATACAGCAGTTTATTCATTAACCTATTGAAGGGCATGTTGGTTGCTTCCAAGTTTTGGTAGCTATGAATAAAGCTGCTATGAACATCTGTGTATGTGTTTAGGTGTGAACATAAGTTGTAATACTCTTTGGGTAAATATTAAGGAGAGCAATTGCTGGATCATATGGTAAGAGTATGTTTAGTTTTGTAATTAACCACCAAACTGTTCTAAAGCAGCTATGCCATTCTGCATTCCAGCTAAGAAGGAATGAGTTCTTATTGCCCCACATTCTGTGAGCATTTAATGTTGTCAGTGTTCTAGATTTTGGCCATTCTGATAGGTGTATTGTGGTATCTTGTGGTTGTTTTAATTTGTATTTCCCTGATGGTATGTGGAGCATTTTGTTATATGCTTGCATGCGATCTGAATGTCTTCTTTGGTGAGGTGCCTGCTAAGAACTTTGGCACACTTTTAAATTGTTTGTTTTCTAGTTGTTGAGTGTTAAGAGTTTTTCAATATATTTTGGATGACAGTCCTATATCAGATATACCTTTTGCAAATACTTTCTCCCAGTCTGTGGCTTTTTCTTGATTCTTTTGACAAACTTTTAACTTTGTCCTGAGTATACCTCAATTAAAAGCCAAATGCCAATTGGGTGCACCCAGAGAAAGCTTGTCTTAATTAACAAAAGCTTCAACTAATTGGGCTTAGGCTTTGAGGATTATGTGGCAGTTGGATATGCTAATTTAGGTGCCATTTCATATAAAGATGAAGAAAAAATGTGTGGACTTAAGGGACCAATGAAGCTCAGATATATATGTGAAATAGAAAAAAAAAGAGTTAAAGATTCTTTGAGAAGTCTCAAAGTTGAAAATAGAGTTACTCTTCTCAAAACAAAGGGACAAATATCAAGTTTACTTAAATGGATGGGATCTGAGCCCAATATGAAATAGGAATTGCCAATAACCTAAATTAAAAGAATTAGCACATCCAAAATGGATTTATCATTTCAAAACAAAGAAAAAGAAGAGTCACATAAGGAATGTGCAGGTGGAGCCCATCAAACACTGTTGTGGGGCAGGATGCCCTTCCAGGCCAACATACACATAGTAACTTTAACAGATGTCAATATTGGGCAGAATAGTGCAGCCACAAAGTCACAAAGTTAAAGATTTGAATCATATATAACTTTTCTTGCATTGACTCAAAATGTCCTAAACTATGTATAGATTTACATTCATTGGTACCAACTTTAATTCAGTTCAGTTCAGTTCAGTCACTCAGTCATGTCTGACTCTTTGCAACCCCATGAACCGCAGCACTCCAGGCCTCCCTGTCCATCACCAACTCCTGGAGCTTACTCAAACTCATGTCCATGAGTTTGTCAGTGATGCCATCCAACCATCTCACCCTCTGTCAACCCCTTCTCCTCCTGCCCCCAATCCCTCCCAGCAACAGGGTCTTTTCCAATGAGTCAGCTCTTCACATCAGGTGGCCAAAGTATTGGAGTTTCAGCTTCAGCATCAGTCCTTCCAATGAACATTCAGGACTGATTTCCTTTAGGATGGATTGGTTGGATTTCCTTGCAGTCCAAGGGACTCTCAAGAGCCTTATCTAACACCACAGTTCAAAAGCATCAATTCTTTGGCTCTCAGCTTTCTTTAGAGTCCAACTCTCACATCCATACATGACCACTGGAAAAACCATAGCTTTGACTAGATGAACCTTTATTGGCAAAGTAATGTCTCTGCTTTTTAATATGCTATCTAGGTTGGATGCAGCTTTTCTTCCAAGGAGTAAGAATCTTTTAATTTCATGGCTACAGTCACCATCTGCAGTGATTTTGGAGCCCCCCAAAAATAGAGCCTCTCACTGTTTCCACTGTTTCCCCATCTATTTGCCATGAAGTGATGGGACCAGATGCCATGATCTTAGTTTTCTGAATGTTGAGTTTTAAGCCAACTTCTTCACTCTCCTCTTTCACTTTCATCAAGAGGCTCTTTAGTTCCTCTTCACTTTCTGCCATAAGGGTGGTGTCACCTGCATATCTGAGGTTATTGATATTTCTCCTGGCAACCTTGATTCCAGCTTGTGCTTCCTTCAGCCCAGCATTCTCATGATGTAATCTGCATAGAAGTTAAATAAGCAGGGTGACAATATACAAACTTGACTTACTCCTTTTCCTACTTGGAACCGGTCTGTTGTTCCATGTCCAGTTCTAACTGTTGCTTTCTGACCTGCATACAGGTTTCTCAAGAGGAAAGTCAGATGGTCAGATATTCCAATCTCTTTCAAAATTTTCCACAGTTTAATCAAATGATTAATGACTAGTCCTCTTTTCCCAAGAGCTTTAAGATACATAAGGGTAGCTATTATGCCCTTTTCCACTTTCAAACTATCTATAAGCCAGTCATTTCTAGATTTTCCAATCTTCCTCCTCGTGTCAAGGCTTTCACTTCTTTAATCTTCCTGGTTCCCTTCTCTGATTCTCTTCCAGTTGACTGTGTTACTTTCAGGTGATCCTTGATCAGTTCAGATATGAAATTTCATTTTTGCAAAATAAGATCATATTAGCTTGTGACTATATCTTGTTGTTATCCAGTCACTCAGTCCTATTTGACTCTTTGTGACCCCATGGACTGCAGCACGACAGGCCTCTCTGCCCCTCATCATCTCCTGAAGTTTGCCCAAGTTCATGATCATTGCATGGGTAATGCCATCCAGCCATCTCATCCTCTGACATCCTCTTCTCCTACTGCCCTCAATCTTTCCCAGCATCAAGGACTTTTCCAATGAGTCAGCTGTCCGCATCAGGTGACCAAAATACTGGAACCTCAGCTTCAGGATCAGTCCTTCCGATGAGTATTCAGGGTTGATTTCCCTTAAGATTAATTGGTTTGATATCCTTGCTGTCCAAGGGTTTGATCTCCTTGCTGGTTGGATCTCCCTGCTGACTCTCAGGAGTCTTCTCCAGCACCTCAGGCATCAAAGGCATGGATTCTTTGATGCTCTGCCTCCTTTACAGTCCAGCTCTCACAGAGATATGTGACCACTGGGAAGACCATAACAGAGTAATGTCTCTACTTTTCAACACATTGTCTAGGTTTGTCATAGCTTTCCTCCCAAGAAGCAATCATTTTCTGATTTCGTGGTTACAGTCACATTCCACAGTGATTTTGGAGCCCAAGAAGACAAAATCTGTTACTACTTCCATTTTCCCCCTTCCATTTGCCATGAAGTAATGGAGCCAGTTCTCTTGATGTTAGTTTTTTTAGCTTTTAGTTTTAAGCCTTTCACTTTAAGCTCTTTCACTCTCCTCCTTCATCCTAATCAAGAGGCTCTTTAGTTCTCCATCCTCTCTTGATTCCACCTTGTAACTCATCCAACACAGTGTTTCTTATGATGTGCTCAGTGTATGGGTTAAATAAATAGGGTGACAGTAGGCAGCATGTTGTATTCCTTTCTCAATCCTGAACCAATCAGGTGTTCCATACAGGGTTCTAACTGTTGCTTCTTGACCCAAATATAGGTTTCTAAGGAGACAGGTATTTCAAATCTTAAAAGATGATGCTGTGAAAGTGTGAAAGATCTTCACAACCCTGATAATCACAATGGTGTGATCACTCACACTCACCTAGAGCCAGACACCCTGAATGTGAAGTCAAGTGGGCCTTAGAAAGCATTACTATGAACAAAGCTAGTGGATGTGATGGAATTCCAGTTGAGCTATTTCAAATCCTAAAAGATGATGCTGTGAAAGTGCTGCACTCAATATGCCAGCAAACTTGAAAAACTCAGCAGTAGTCACAGGACTAGGAAAAGGTCAGTTTTCATTCCAATCCCAAAGAAAGGCAATCCCAAAGGATACTCAAACTACCACACAATTGCACTCATCTCACATGCTAGTAAAGTAATGCTCAAAATTCTCCAAGCCACGCTTCAACAATACGTGAACCGTGAACCCCCAGATGTTCAAGCTGGCTTTAGAAAAGGCAGAGGAACCAGAGATCAAATTGCCAACATCCAATGGATCATCGAAAAAGCAAGAGAGTTCCAGAAAAACATCTTTATCTGCTTTACTGAATATGCCAAAGCCTTTGACTGTGTGGATCACTGTAAACTGTGGAAAATTCTGAAAGAGATGAAAATACCAGACCACCTGACCTGCCTCTTGAGAAACCTATATGCAGGTCAGAAAGCTACAGTTAGAACTGGACATGGAACAACAGACCACTTCCAAGTAGGAAAAGGAGTACATCAAGTTTGTATATTGTCACCCTGCTTATTTAACTTATATGCAGAGTACATCATGAGAAATGCTGGGCTGAAGGAAGCACAAGCTGGAATCAAGATTGCTGGGAGAAATATCAATAATCTCAGATATGCAGATGACACCACCATTATGGCAGAAAGTGAAAAAGAACTAAAGGGTCTCTTAATGAAAGTGAAAGAAGAGAGTGAAAAAGTTGGCTTAAAGCTCAACATTCAGAAAACTAAGATCATGGCATCTGGTCCCATCACTTCATGGCAAATAGATGGGGAAACAGTGGAAACAGTGAGAGGCTTTAGTTTTTGGGGGGCTCCAAAATCACTGCAGATGGTGACTGTAGCCATGAAATTAAAAGACGCTTACTTTTTGGAAGGAAAGTTATGACCAACCTAGATAGCATATTAAAAAGCAGAGACATTACTTTGTCAACAAAGGTCCATCCAGTCAAGGCTATGGTTTTTCCAGTGGTCATGTGTGGATGTGAGAGTTGGACTCTAAAGAAAGCTGAGAGCCAAAGAATTGATGCTTTTGAACTGTGGTGTTAGATAAGGCTCTTGAGAGTCCCTTGGACTGCAAGGAAATACAACCTAAAGGAGATCAATCCTGAATGTTCATTGGAAGGACTGGTGCTGAAGCTGAAACTCCAATACTTTGGCACCTGATGTGAAGAACTGACTCATTGGAAAAGACCCTGATGCTGGGAGGGATTGGGGGCAGGAGGAGAAGGGGACGAGAGAGGATGAAATGGTTGGATGGTATCACTGACTCAATGGACATGAGTTTGGGTAAACTCCCGGTGTTGGTGATGGACAGGAAGGCCTGGCATGCTGTGATTCATGGGTCGCAAAGAATCAGACACAACTGAGCGACTGAACTGAAATGAACTGAAGGAGCCAGGTAAGATGGTCAGGTATTTCCATCTCTTTAAGAGTGTCCACAGTTTGTTATGAACCACACAGTTAAAGATTTTAGCATAGTCAATGAAACAGAGGTAGATGTTTTTCTGGAGTTCTCTTGTTTTCTCTATGATCCAGTGAATATTGGCAATTTGATCTCTGGTTCCTCTACCTTTTCTAAACCTAGCTTGGATATCTGGAAGTTCTTGGTTTGCATAATGCTGAAGCCTAGCATGAAAGATCTTATGCATGACTTTACTAGCACGGCAGATGAGTGCAATTGTCTGAGGGTTAGAACATTCCTTAGTACTACCTGTCTTGGGAACTGGAGTGAGAATTTACCTTTTCCAGTCCTGTGGACACTGCTGGATTTTGCTGACATAATGAGTGCAACACTTTGATAGCATCATCCTTTAGGGCTTTGAATAGCTCTACTAGAATTCCATTGCATCCACTAGCTTTATTAAGAGCAATGCTTCCTAAGGCCCGCTTGACTTCACACTCCAGAATATCTAGCTCTGAGTGATTGAGCACACTATCGTAGTTATCCAGTTCTTTAAGGTCTTTTTTGTACAGTTTTTCCATGTATTCTTTCCATCATTGATCTCTTCAGCGTCTACTAGATCTCTACTGTTTCTGTCCTTTATTGAGCCCATCTTTGGGTGAAATGTTTCCTTGATAATTCCAATTTTCCTGAAGAGATCTCTAGTCTTCCCCCTTCTGTTGTTTTACTCTATTTTTGTGCACTGTTCATTGAAGAAGGCCTTCTTGTCTCTCCTTGCTATTCTTTAGAACTGCGTTTAGTTAGATGTACCTTTTCCTTCTCCCTTGTTTTTCGGTTCTCTTCTTTCTTCAGCTTCCACCATAGCTTCTGTCATAACCCAGTTGGTAAAGGATTCACCTGCAATGCAGGAGACCCCGGTTCGAATCCTGGGCTGGGAAGATTTGCTGGAGAAGGGAACAGCTACCCACTCCAGTATTCAGGCCTGGAGAATTCCATGGGCTGTATAATTCATGGGGTCACAAAGAGTCAGACACAACTGAGCGATCAATTTCCTTCTCCCTTGCTTTTCGGTTCTCTTCTTTCTTCAGCTTCTTGTTAAGCCTCCTCAGGCAACCACTTTGCCTGCTTGCTTTTCTTTTTCTTTGGGATTGTTTTGTTCACTGCCTCCTGTACATTACAGACCTCTGTCCATAGTTCTCCAGGCACACTGTTTATTAGATCTAATCCCTTGAATCAATTTGTCACCTCATAGGGGATATGATTTAAGTCTTACCTGGTTAGCCTACTCTCTTTAGTTTAACCCTGAATTTTGCTATAAGAAGCTGATGATCTCAGCCACAGTCAGCTCCAGGTCTTATTTTTCCTGACTGTATACAACTTCTCCATCTTTGGCTACAAAGAATGTAATCTATTTGATTTCAGCATTGACCATTTGGTGATGTCTATGTGTGAAGTCATCTTTTGTGTTGCTTAAAGAGGGTGTTTGGTATGACCAGTGCATTCTCTTGGCAGAAGTCAGTTAGCCCTTGCCCTGCTTCATTTTGTTCTCCAAGGCCAAATGTGCCTCTTACTTCAGGTATCTCTTGGCTCCCTACTTTTGCATTCCAGTTCCCTATGTTGAAAAGGACATCTTTTTTTTTTTTTTTTTTTTTTTTTGGTGTTAGCTCTAGGAGGTCTTCTAGGTCTTCATAGAACTGATCAAGTTCAGCTTCTTCAGCCTCAGTGGTAGGGGCACAGATCTGAATTACTGTGATGTTGAATGGCTTGCCTTGGAAACAAACCGAGATCATTCTATCATATTTAAGGCTGTACCCAAGTACTGTGCCTTGGACTCTTTTGTTGATTATGAGGGTTACTCCATTTCTTCTATGAAATTCTTGATCACAGTAGTAGATAAAATGGTCATCTGGATTAAAGTTAACCATTCCTCTCCATTTTAGTTTACTATATCTCTTATGACTCACTAATAAGACTTCCAAATCATTTTTAACAGAAATTGTTGTCAAGCTAAGCCCCCTACTCCTTTTTCTAATTCTGTACCATTGTCATTTATGTAATTTTTTATTTGAACCCACATGCGTAATCCTACAGTTAACTCATAAAAACTTGTCTTTTTTATATTTTGCTTACCCCTTCAGCTTGTCAATATCTTTAGTCATACTAATAATTTTGTCTTATATATGAAAGTGGCCACAGAATTTCTACACAGGTGTGTCTTTAAGGATGAGAGGAGGATGAATCTACTTGGAATTTAGTTTTTAAAGGACCATTTGCTGAACATATTAGACAAGACTAAGAAAACTTCTAATGGAAGCCAATAAAATGTGGAGAACAGGTTTTCCAATTCATCTCTAGTTTTCTTTATTTATCAAATATTTGATATTCTTCCCAGCTTTATCTTATCACCAAATTTGAAAATCACCCATTCATATTTTCAAGCACACTATCAACAGAATGTTGTACAGAACAGGTTTGAAGACAGAAATGTTATAAACTTTCTATCAGATTAATATTGATGAATTCATCAGAAATATTTTTATATAGTTGCTTAACTTGTTATGACACTGTCTAATTTTACTCCCAAGCAGTCTTTTTGTCTCCTCAATTTAAGCTATCATGGCACAAAGAAAAAGTCAAAATAAAATACATTTCCAAGATCTTCTAGTAAAATAGCTCTGACAAAAAATTAGGTTAACATGTCTTGTTTTTAGTAAATCCAGCTATCCATTCAATGGCTCACCTATAATTTTGCCTGTGCTTTATGTTAATTTCTAGAATTTAACTTTGGGTTTAATCAAGGTAAATGGAAAGCCCCGTGATAGCAGAGTACCATAACCGCCTCGTGTCCTGAGAACCCTGCACAGTGTCTAGCATCCAGCAGACACTCAATAAATGGCTAGCTGGTTAGTTGGTTGGTTGGTTGACTGAATGAATGAATGGCTCTATGGTTCAGAGGATTCACTCATCCCATTTTTTAAAAAATCAAAATGGCATTTATGTTTCTAGCCTTCTGTTCCCCACACAAGTTCTCAAGTTCTTTGCTCCAGATGTCCAGGAAGTAATGTGAAGATACAAGCAGGATCAGCCTTAAATAGACCCTGAGGTGATTAGGCAAAGCACTATCCCTCCCAAGAAGTGAGTATGTCTGTAGTTCTCATACCCTATGATGCTTTAGCAAATTTTCTTCCTTGTCTAAAAGAGATTTGACCTCTAGCTCTTTGTTCTAACATTGAGCACATATAGATTGGACTGTTTGTTAACATATGCCTGACTACCCTTGTGACCAATTTTTATCTGGAACTGAGGCCTGGCACTAATTCCTAAGCTTGAGGTACTGAACTCTTCTCTGTATTGCCAGCCGGAGGCTGGATCTTGCTTCTGACACTCCTGTTACTGACTCATTACAACAAGGTGAACAATATGACCTACCAATTACACACTGTTGCCATGCTCTATCTACCATTTCAAAGGACCTCTTAACATCACTAGAGTCTTGGTTAGAATTAAAATGTGCTATCTTCTCTTATATTTAGGGGCCTTGTATATCTGTCTAGCTTTACTGTGAATAGAAGTAACTCTTTTGCAAGTTCTTAGGTATTCTGCTTTGTTTCCTTAATTCCCATTCAGCCATTCTGAACCCTAGAGGGTTCCTAGAATGTCCCATGATCAAAGAAACAGTGACATTTAAAGTATAGCCATCTAGATTAAGGACACAGTATCATTTAGATATCTAGGTTTTCTTAAATCTCTTTGTCTCTTTGGATCTGTTTTCTCTGTATAACTTCAGTTCTGTCATATTTAGTTGAATATTAGCTTCCTTGACAAATAACACAGAAGTAAAAACATTGAGAAGTTCTGAAAACTTTCTTTTTATCTTTTCTTCCAATATTATACCATTAGTCTTTAACAATTAAATTACATCTCAGTATTTTGTATTTTAATCTGGTTGACACTATTATTATAGGTCTGGTCCACTCTCTTTTAATACCATGATTAAATGTCCTCTTCTAAATCTTTTCTACATGTCTTTTTAAATCATTTTTTCAAAAAATATCTTTGGTATCCTTCAATTTGCCAGATCCTTTCTAAGTGCCAATGATATGTTCATGAACAAAACAAAGGGCAAAGATCTGGGTTTTGTTGCCTACATCCTGATATGAGGAGAAAGAAAATCAGCAAACAAATATAAATATAATGTCAGGTGGTGAAAGTGTTATAACAAAAAAATAAGATGGTGCAAGAGCAAAAATGAATAGGGTGATGAAGCCTCTCAAGGTTACATCTGAGCAGAGTGGAAGGGAAGAACCAAGCTGTAAGATATCTGCATGGACAGTTTCATAGGTAGAAGGAATAATTAGGGCAAAGCCTTGAGGTGGAACTATGTTTGGCTTTGTTCACCACAATGAATGAAAGTAGTCTGGCAGGTGAAATAAAATGACACTAAAAAACAGAAAATAGATACAGGAAAAAATAAAAAGAAAAGTAGACAGATGGGGCAGATTGAAAACAAATAGCAAGATGGAAGATGTAAATCAACCACATCAATAATTACATTAAATACATATGGTCTAAGCCAATTAAAAATCAGAGATTATCAGTCTGGTTAAAAAATTAAGACAGCTATGTGCTATGTAGAAAAAAATAGACATCTACAAGAATCTTAAGTAAAGATTCAGAGAGATCAAAAGCAACAGAATGGCAAAAGATATGTCATGTAATCACTAACCATAAGAAACCAAGTATAGCTTTACTAGTATCAGACAAAAGAGACTTCAAGACAAGAAGCATTACCAGGTATAAAGAGGTACATTTTGTAACATTAAAAATGTAAATTCATCTGAAAGACATAAAAATCATTTTTATTGTGGGAGAATATACATAACATAAGATTTACCATTTACCCACTTTCAGGTGTAGAGTTCATGACATTAAATACATTCACAGTGTTGTCCAACCTTGGCCGCCATCTCCAGAATATCATCATCTTCCCAGATAAAAACTCTATACCCATTAAACAATAACTTCCCATTTCCCCTTGCCCCAACCCCTTCACTACCACTGTTCTATTTTATATCTCTATAAACCTGACTACTTTAAGCACCTTATGCAAGCGGAATCATATGATATCTGTCCTTCTGTCTCTGGCTTATTTCACTTAGCACATCTTCAGGGTCCATCCATATTGTGAAATGTGTCAAAATTTCCTTCCTTTTTAAGACTAAACATTATTTCAATGCATGTATGAACCATATTTAGTTTATCCATTAATCTGTCAAGGGACATTTTGGTTGTTTCCACTTTTATGCTATTGTGAATAATGCTACTACAAAAATGATCATACAAATATCTATTCTCCCTGCTTTCAATTCTTTTGGGCATATACCCAGAAATGCAATTGCTGGAAGATATAGAAATTCTATGTTCATTTTTTGTGGGACCAGCCATACTGTTATCCACAGGGGCTGCACCATTTTACATTTCTCCATACCCTCATCAATACTTGTTATTTTCTGTTCTTTTTAAAATATGTAATAACTATCCTAATGGAAGTAAAGTATCTCATTGTGGTTTTAATAATATTCTCTAAAGATTAGTGATATAGAACAGATTTAATCGTTGTTGGTCATCTGTATATCTTCTTTTGAGAAATGTCTATTTAGTTCCTTTGCCAATTTTTTTTTAATTGGGATTGTTCTTTTTTATTGTTGAGTTGTAGGAGTGCTTTATATGCTCTATATTAATCCTTTATTAGGTATATAATTTGCAAATATCTTCTCTTATTCCATTGGTTTTTACCCTTTTGACGTCCTTCAATGCACATATAATAATCTTAATGAACTTCAAAATACAGGAAGAAAAAAACTGACTGTATTAAAAAGATAAGCTAAAATCTATAATCACAGTTGATTCCTTTGACATTCCTCTCTCAGAAACTGATGGGAACACTAGACAAAATATCTGTCAAGATAAAGATTTGAATAACAACGTTGACCTAATTGACATTTATTTTTAATTTTAGTAACACATTTCTAAATAACCCATGGGCCAAGAATAAATCAATTTTGATTTAATTGACTAGCAATAAAAATACAGCATATTAAAATTTGTGTGATGCAACTAAAGCAGTGCTTAGTTAGGAAATTTATGCATTTAAACACATAGGAAGGAAAGAATGTGTAAAAATACTGACCTAAAATTCTACATTAAGAATCTAGAAAAAGAAGAGCAAATAAAGACCAAAGTAAGTAGGGGGAAGAAAATAAAAATATTGGGGCAGAAAACAAAGAAATAGAAAACGAACATCAGGAAAAGTTAACAAAATCAAAAGACAGTTGTTTGAGAAGAATAAAAATAATGATAAACTTCTAGTGGGCAGAACAAGAGATCAAGATAGGAAGTATATTTCTGGCTTAGATACAGAGAGTTACAAAACACTATCACTCTCACCATAACAACCAAGACAAGGTAGATCAGATAAATTATAAAATAATAGGTTTATAAGACCAATCAAAATACTGAGCACATAAGTAACACAAACACCAGAATTTGAGGAGCCATATTATGTAGGAAAGGAAAAACCTCCAGATGGTCTCATTCAAGGCAGAAATGTGAAAAGCTACCACAGGAAGTATTAGGATTCAGTTCAGTTCAGTCGCTCAGTCGTGTCCAACTCTGCGACCTCATAAATCGCAGCACACCAGGCCTCCCTGTCCATCACCAACTCCCGGAGTTTAATCAAACTCATGCCCATCAAGTCGGTGATGTCATCCAGCCATCTCATCCTCTGTCGTCACCTTCTCTTCCTGCCCCCAATCCCTCCCAGCATCAGGGTCTTTTCCAATGAGTCAAATCTTCACATGAGGTGGCCAAAGTATTGGAGTTTCAGCTTAGGATACAAGGTAATAAATAAAAGCAATTGTATTTTTGTATCCTATCATCAAAAACTTAGAAAATAAGTTTTCCACTTAAAAAGCATCCAAAATGTATAATACTTTTGAATACATCTAACAAAAAACTTAAGACATGTATATTGAAATTCAAATCATTCTGTGGAAGATTAAAGATTTCTTACATAAATGGATAGAGATAAACCATATTCAGAGATTAGAAGACTCAATAATGCTAAGATGTTAATTTTACACAAATTAATATAGAGTCAATGTAATTCCAATAAAAACCCTAGAGGAATTTTGTAAAAAATTAACAAATATGTCATTAAATTATATGATTCTATAAATGACTTAAAACAGCCAAACATCATTTTTTAAAAGCACAATAAAACTATATTGATACCACTATTTGACTTCAAGACTAATATAAAGCTACCATGATTATGTGGTATAAATGTAGTGTTAGTGTAATGATAGACAAAAACATCTGTGTAAAGAAAACAGTGAGGGTATATATATGATCAAAGATATTTTTGACTAAAGTATAATGTCATGACAATTCAGTGAGGAAAGGAAAATATTTTCAACAAACAGAACTGAAACAAGACATCCTTATGGAAAAGCAAATAAACTTCACCCCCTATCTCACTCAATATACAAAAACTAATTTGAGATGTAAACTAAATGTAAAAACTAAACTTGTAAAACTTGGAGAAGAAAAGATAAAGAATATTTTAATCACCTGTGGTATACAAAGATTTCTTAAATAAGGTACCAAAAATCATTAACCATAAAAGAAAATATTGAGTAGACATCATCAATATTGAAGACTCGTACTTGACAAAATATACCATTTAAGCAAATAAAAAGGCAGATCAGTGGACTGCAAGGAACTCCTATAGGGTATACATAGAACAAAGGATTTGTATACGGAGTATAAAAGAAACGACTACAATCAATAAGAAGAAGAAAAATGACTCAATTTTTTCAAATGGGCAAAAGATTGAACAGACAATTTACAAAAAAGATACACAAATGGCCAATAAGCACACAAAAAGTGCTCATCAGAGAAATGCAAATTTAAACCAGAATGTGGTTTAAATGTGGTACCATCTTACACACAGCTTTTTTAAAATGGCTTAAATTAAAATACTGACAAAATCATATATTGGTGAGAATGTGTAGTAACTGGAGCCCTCAAACACTGCTGGCAGGAGTATAAAAATGCTACAACCACTTTCAAAACTAGCAGTTTCTTATAAAGTGAAACATAAATTTACTCTGATTACCTAGCAGTTCCTATTCTAGATATTTACCTAACAGAAGTGATGACATATGCCAAGACAAACGCTTGTACAAGAATGCTTGTAGGGACCTTATTCATATTAGCCAAAAAATGGAAACAATGAAAAATCTCAACAAGAGAATACAGTAAAAACAAAAAACAACCATGGTATTTTCATAGCATGGGTTAATATTCAGCAGTAACAAAAAAGAATGGGTTATTGATACTAGCAACAACTGGATGAATTTCAAATGTCTTATGTTGAGCCAAAAAAAGCTGAACATGTACTTTACTATTCCATGAAATCCAGAAGAGACAGAACAAATATGGGTATGAAAAATCAGAATGATGATTGCCTATTGGGTTGAGGAATATTCAGATATATATGTATCTCTCAGTAAGAAAAAAAGTGAGAGCTAGAAAGATGGAGAGAAATAAAGTGGATGAGAAACAGAATAGGAAAAGAGAATTTGAGATACCAAGTAAGAATAACTCTTTTGGGAAGTTCTGCTATAAAGAGACTCAGGAAAAAAAAAAATGGAGCAGGAAGGGAATATGGGGTCTAATTAATGTTGTTTTTATGAAGTCGGGTGATATTTCAGCACCTTTGTGCCATGATTCAGAAAAGAAGGAGTACATGAAAATGCAGGGTAAGAAGAACCAAACATAAAAGTAGCATTTTTAAGAAGGTGAGATGAGATGGATTCAGCATTAAGTACAGGGGCTTTTCAGACCGGTTTATGAGCAATCGTCCTGATCTCTTTAAACACCCCAAATTAAAAGAGATATTGCATTTAAAATGTTTAATACAGTGGTGGCAGATACTCAACTGCCAAACACACACACACACACACACACACACACACACAAACAAGCTACTATCACTCCTCCTTTTTCTTTTGGGTGATTTCACAATTTACACTTCTTCCAGCATGCAAATAAAGAAAAGTTTGTTACTAAGGAAGGTTGATAAATTTGGGTTAAGGGATTGTCACAGAGGGTTTTCAAAAGACAAGCACTGCATAGAGAGGAAATGTAAAAAACTTCTTGGTCCAGGGCAGGTTCAAGAGCTGAATTAAGGTTACAGCAGAATAACTGGTAATCACCCTTTTCTCATTTGGAACAGATTGAAAACTCCAACTCTTCCACTAATGTTACAAATATCCTAAACTGCCTGTGATTTCTGTAAGCCTCACTGGTTTAGAATTAATATCACTATAGCTCCATTCTCACCACTTAGGACTATCACACACACACACACACACACACACACACACACACACACAGCCTGTGTTCAACATTCACAAATACCCACAGCTTGAGATTAATAGTCAGGAATTAGGAGGGCAGAAACCTTCGATAAAAGCCACATGTGAAGGCCAAAGTGGATTTTTAATACTGGGGACAACAAGCATTAACTAATTTTTCCTACTGGAGTGCACTGTCCTTTAGTCTCTATTTCTGTTCCTAATTGTTCCTGCAGGTAGTAAGTTAACATGGAACGTACTTAGAGAAGGAAGCAATTGAATATGGCATAGACACTGAAAGAAAGGGCTCAATAAAAGAGCAGCATGCGCTCTAATCTGGCCTTTTACAACATCCACTATCAAAGAGCTTTGGGGGTTTAAGGGGATTAGATACCATAACCCATCTGTCAGGTCATTATGTAAGGAAATGCTCCTGCTGTTTTCAAGGGAAGATGCCCTACTGTATATTATTACCATTAAGCGTTTACAGAGGACTGTAGGCTTGCGAAACACTTTCAAGGCATTTTTATTTGTTGTTCCTCACAAAATGCTGTCAACTCCAAGAATTACAAACAAATGACGAAACTGCAGTTCAGAAATCTGATGGCAAAAGTCTTGGTCACCCAGGGAGCAGCAGGAGCTGCAAGGGGAACTTGGAGCCATGAGAAAAGGCAATACTTCCTGTCTCTACCTGAAAATACGCCAATGGCTTTATTTTTTTTGCTTGCTTGTTTCCTTTTTTTAAGTCAACACCTTTTCTCCTGTGTTTTCCTGCAATCTTATGCATTATTTCATAACAAATACTTACGGGTTATTTTCGGTAGACATAGGATGTATCTTAACAACAGCTGTACATCAGTGATTGACATTGTTCCATATGGGAGGAGAAGCAGGATGCATTCAAGCATGAGCATGTGTAAAGATGGCCTGATATATCATAGCTATCATTTACAAAACCGGAGATCCCAAATCTAAGGCATAATGAGGCAAAAATGAAATACTACATGTCCATTCATCCATATTGCTCATAATTTACTAGAAAAAAATTTAGTTTTCCAGTAAACCTTAAGGAAGCTACTTAGTATACTCGGAAAAAATATAAAGATGCCTGCTGGAAAATAGCAAAGCTATCTAATATGGGCTTCCTAGAGAGCTGTAACATGTCACAATAATATGGATGCAGTTACCTGACTATGTTTGTTTTTCTGAGATTCTCCTCTGCTTTTTAAAACAGAATTATGGGAGTCATTTTTGTGAATTTTGCAATTGAGAGATTGCAGTTTTTCTTTGAAAAGGAATTAATTCCTATTTAAAATAAAGGAATGATAGTATTTATATATTTAGACCTTAATGTTATAAACTATATTCCTCAACTGTGCCAAATTTTAAAGATACTGATCAAACTGGAAGACAATTGAAACTGTTTTGTACCTTCTAAAAGTTATATCTTCCCCACACTGAGAAGTGACGGGGTCATATATTCTTTATCATGAGCTAGTAAAAATGATTACCAGTATTCAGTAAGCTATTATCTACTGAGCACCTATCATATGCTGGATACAATCCCTTACCTAAGGAATTCACAGCCTGATCAAAGAGATGAGATATATTCATATATAACTTTACTGCATGGTAAACAGTGATGGTTCCATCTGTGAATTATAGGTAAACTATTCTGGAGCTTGAGGGAAGGTAAAGCTTCACGGAGTTATCATCTTGTTCACTGGGGAAGGCAAGAGGAGGGGTGTGGGTAAGCTTTACCTGATAAATTTCAATTGAGACGGCCCTCCAAGGATGGGCAGACAGGGAAGTAGGATACAGGACATTCCAGAAGAAGGTAATGAGGCAGAGAAGGTCAAGGGGCAGAGAAGGGACTTGTCGTGGAGCACTAACTGTAGCTGGCAGATGTTCAGAGTAACTAGGTGGTTAGACAGGATCAGAGCTACTAGTACAAGGAGGTAGGGGAGAAGACAGAGGCAGACCAATCAGTGCCATTGTTCACAAATTTGGTTCGTTTTCCGCTTTAAGAAATTCTAACTGAGGTGGCCCAGGGTACAGCCTTTGAGTCTATTGCTATAATAATCCACAGGTGATGTGATACACAACAAAGTTGGGAGCCTCTACTTTCAATTGCCTCTCATTCAGGTTGTCTCTTCTTTTCATACCCATCTTCATTGTCCACCTCATGTCCTCATTACTTCTCACCTAGATGTCAGCAATACCTTCTGCCTCACTTTCTTGTTATTGCTGGAATCATGTTCCTAAATTGTACGTATACTCCTCACCACCCTACTTAACACCACTGATGACTCCCTGCTGCCTATTAAACAAAAGACATGGTATGTACTTGGTTAGCCAAAAGCAGACCTCTAACCCACCTTTTATCTGCTTCCAACACAAACATGCACACACATACACACACTCCCCCCACACACCCACACATACACACACACCCACCCAGACATCCCCCCAACATTTCCTAAAGGCCATTCAGCCTCTGTTGCAATGTTCCGTGCCCCCCTTCTCTCCCAGAAGACATACTAATATCATTTTGTTCCTGGGAATCTGTTCTAAAGGAGTAATGTAAAATGGTAACTGTCTCTCTTTAGCCCCATCTCTGTCTTCCCACGGCCCTCTCTGGCTCCAGCTGTCACGGACTACTGGCAGTTCTGTCTTCTGTGAATGGTCTCCCTCTACTTGACGCCTTCCTGCTAGCTGATTTTCCCCCCTTTCTTTTCACATCGCTGTATTTCATCCTTAAAGACCAATTCTGATGCCCCTCCCCTGGTGAGTCTCCTCCATTCTGCTAAGTAGGTTGCTCGTCCCCTCACCAGACTTCATAGCGGCTGGACTGTCTCCACTATCACACTCACCACACTGCATTGCAACGATTTATTCACAATCCATCGCTCTGTCAACCATGAGGGCCCAGAGAACTAGTAGTATTTCTTTCTAGCTCGGTGCTATGTCAGAGGCCTTCCTACATTTGTGAATAAATCAATAAATGGTTTGATTCAGAAGCAGTAACGTCTTCAACCAGAGGAGTTTTGAGGGCCATCGTTGCATAGGTAAATTTATAGGCTTATTGCCTGTTAAACAGGAATGATGAAGCTGTGAAAGGTGTTGAAGACAAGGTCAAGCCTAGGTGATGGTGAGGATGATCCTGCAAAAGAAATTAGAAAACAGGAAAGTAAAAGAAAAATGTTAATGAATTCAGGCTGGGGCTTGAAGAAAACAAGGAAGAGAGTCAGTGTTCCATGCATAGATGCACTAGACATGGATGTGAGCTGCCGCATCTCTCTCTGTCTATGTGAGCTGAGGAATCTGTCTCTCCACGCTCTGCCTGGGATCCTCCATCTTTTGACTCTCACATTTGGGATGTAGTGTGGGTTACTATTAGTCATTTTATGACTACATGAGAATCAATAGATGTGTAACCAGTCTATTGAAAGGGTTGAATATAATGAGTACAAACAGGAAGCAGCTGTATTTTTCCTCCTACCACTGCCCTTTCAACATGTCAGATTCCCCTCTCCCATACCTGAATGACTTTTCAGGCAGTTCAGGTAACTTTCCAGTCATTTTCAGTTAAAAAAAAAAAAAATCAGTCCAATTTCAGTAATTATGACTCACTTCCAGGTAATAAAAGGTTCTGTTAAATGTGAAACTTTAATCTCACATCTCATTCAAAACTTCTCTTCTCTTCCCAGCATGATCAGACCCAGCCTGAGTTCAGGATCCTATAATAGAAAAGCTGGACATGATCTGTTCTCCTCCTTTCTCTCCTACCATCTACTATGGCTTTTCTAGAATTAGAGCAGGGAGAGATATGTTCAGAAAAAGGGACAAAATATTGTTATCTAGGCAATGATGCTTATACTTCTGTATTGTCTGTCCCTAATGCTTTATATGCTATCTGTATATTCACATGTCAGTATTTTTGCTGGGGTAATTTGTGGGTACTTCAGACTCCCAGGCTGATATGGGCACTCTCCACTTAATTTCTTATGATTCACACATACACACACGCACACACACTCACACACGTGTCCCATCTAAGCACCTGGATCCTGATTACATGGAGAACCTGCTCTATGAAAAATACTTGTTTGTGTGATACTGACTGATGCGAGCAGAAGCCTGCCTTAATGCAGCCACCTCCCCCTTCACGGGCGGCTCTGTAAGCCCCACAACATCTTGATGAACCATCACTCAATAATGAATAGTCTTTTTTGTCTCTGGGAGATCAGTATTGTTATAACATGAGAAGAGAGAGAGAAGAGAAACAGTCAGTCCTCAGTTTTTAAATTTTAAAGATTTGTGAAACTGATAGCAGAAATCAAATTGTGAACACTAAAGCTCTTCAAGAATCAGACTCTTTTTTGCAAGAAAGAGACTTTTTTTTTTTTTAATTCAAAAGCATGGTTTGGGGAATTGGGTAAGAAAAAAAAAGGCAAAGCACTGAAAGAACTTGGGACATAAAGTTTATGCCATAAACACTAATTAGAAAGACCAAAAGTGAGTCAGGTTACTGCACTCCAGAGGAGATAAAGATTCAGGGGGCTGGAAGAGGAAAGACAGTAATGAAAGAGGATGTGACTAAGCGAAGAGGTCCCTGAGGCTCAAGACAGAGACCTGAGCCTAGAGGAAAAACAAAATGCACCCTGAAATTGCCCGGCCTTTGCCAGAGCAAAAGGTACGTGTTATGAGCACCATGAGGTGAAGCTGCTCAGTCGTGTCTGACTCTTTGCAACCCAATCGACTGTAGCCTGCCAGGCTCTTCAGTCCATAGAATTTTCCAGGCAAGAATACTGGAGTGGGTTGCCATTTCCTTCGAGGCATAGAAAACAGACTCTTGTCCCATGTCCATTCTAAGAGCATTCCGTGGACCACCACACGTCATTGATTCTAAGAAATTCTATTGGCTGCTCTTTTATTACATCCAGGAATTTACTATTCACTGCAGTCTGCTTATCACCTGATTATCATGCCTATCTGTTCAGCCCTATCTGAATCATCCTTTATGGACAATCCACCTCCTCCCACTGATGCTCTGGAAGCTGAGGTCACTTGAGAGTTTCCAACAGAGTGCACTGGAGTCTTAGTGTGGTGATATGACAGTAGCAGGAGAGGCTACCTGCCCCCAGCTTCTGCTCATGGGTTGTATTGAGTGTTACTCTCACCCAATGCCCTTAGTAGCCCCCATGCTAAAACACCATCGTTATCACTGCTTCTCTTAGGATAAGGTCTAGACATATCAAGGTTTACCTAGGGGAAAAACACAACAACATCAACAATAAAACCTGACAACCTAAAAAAAGCAGAATACTGCAAGGTAAGTTTCCATCTTATTACAGGTTGTGACACTAGCTATTGTGACGACTTTCACAACTAAACCATGTGGGGAAATGGGCCTTCCTGGATAGTGGGCTTTCAAAGTACTTTCTCCCAAGGCCTCAAATATGAAGAGTAGTATAGCAAGGCTATTTTATTATTTTCTAAAAACTCTAAGTATGTCAGATAAGTTTCTTAACCATATCTTGACAAGAGAAGAAGGAGGCTACACAGAGGTGGTATAACTATGAGGAATTCTAAAGTCAAATCAACACAGGTATTTAAAGAGGCTCTCTATTGAATTCAGTAATACTCATTTTTCAAAATTAAATACCTAAAATTTATCAGGTCATAAAAAGTGTTCATAGTACATTCCACATTTCTCTAAATATTCACGAGCAAATATCTCATTTCACTTAGAAATTTTTTTCAGGATCTTTTGAAATCTATTTGTATTGACCATTTCAGAATCTATCATTATTGACCTCAACAATCTTAAGCCACAGCTCCTTCCATTGCTTTCCATAGCAATAAGCTAAAGCATGATGAAAAAAACTTTAATATTCAACAAATCTCTTACAGCTCTTGGATGAGTGGCTACAGTTTTATATTCTATTCATACCTATAGTTGCAAAGTATCTTTGTAGGCTACAGGGTGAGATATTGCTCAATAAAAATTTGTTTTCTTCTCTTTTATTTGTTAACATTTTAACAAACATTTACTAAGAACTTACTCTGGTGTGCGAGGAACTGAAGACACAAAGATAAACGAGAGACAAGCCTTGCCTTTGGGGAGTTCATAATCGCTTTTATTTAGTGTATTTATGTCGTGTTCTCTGCTTTTTCTCTGTTCAATTTATCTAGATAAACGGGGTGTGCCTGTTAAACTTTGCATTCATACTTGCGTTGCTGTGTTTGAGGTGAAATCTGATTCTCCCTCCCTCTCTTGGTGGCTGTCCACATGAATGTCAGAGGTCTATTTTCTTTTTCTGGTCCTCTCCCTCCTTTCATTTCAAACTTCTTTATATTTCTTCTCCTTTACTTAGTGAGTAAAGTGAAAGTATATTTTGTCTTATTTTTGTTAGATTTGTAGATTTTTGTGTTCCCTAATCGTAAATCTTAATTTTTACACTTAAAATGTCTCTTTACTACTTAGGTAGCCCTTAGGTCAGGGGGCTTCCCGGGTAGCTCAACTGGTGAAGAATCCACCTGCAATGCAGGAGACCCCAGTTCTAACCCTTGGTCAGAAAGATCCCCTGGAGAAGGGATGTGCTACTCACTTCAGTATTCTTGGGCTTCCCTGGTGGCTCAGGTGGTAAAGAATCTGCCTGCAATGTGGGAGACCTGGGTTCCATCCCTGGGTTGGGAAGATCCCCTGGAAAAGGGAAAGGCTACCCACTCCAGTATTCTGGCCTGGAGAATTCCATGGACAGAGTAGCCTGGCGGGCTATAGTCCATGAGGTTGCAGAGTCAGATGCAACTGAGCAACTGAGAACAGTAGAACTCAACAGAAAAGCAGGCTTTCCACCCTCTGAGTTAACAACCTGGAGGTTGTTTTCACATCTAGATGCTTGGATTATATCCCAAAATAATTTCTTATGAAATATAATGATAATAATAAAAACTCATAAATAATGGAGGATGATTACATTCATTTCTCATTTCTACCCATTGTCTGATAACAAATTTTTCACTCAATGATTTTCATTAGACTTGACCTCATTTCTTTTATGTTCTTAGTATGTGGGCCAGAATAAAGGTATTTAATTTGAGAGCAGTAAGAAATGCCCGTAAAAGAAATCAGGAAATGTACAGATTTTGAGTAAGAAGAAAAATACTGTCATACCTAGAAAATAACATAAGAGCAAACCTGGTTCAATCACCATTTCACTGCATTTCATGCCTTTACATAATTAACTGCCACATTCAAAATGAGATCAAGTTTACATGTACATTAATTACACCCTATCTTGTGAAACTCCAAATTTCAAAAAATTAGTTTATGCACCTTATTCATTCTTATTTGAGGACTCTTTATTATGAAGCCTTACCCTAGCCTTAGGTCCAGAGTACTGAGTGAATATATTATCAACTGGTTTCTCTTGAAAACTTCGCCTCCTCCGATCCACTTTATGCACTCCTGGCCACAGCTGTAAACTGCTGCAGCTCCCTGCCTCTCTAACGCTGCACAACAAGCATGTCTGACTTCTGTCTGTGGGGACCTTCGATCCTTTGTTCTGACAGCTGCCTTCTCTCTATGTTGTGTGATGGGAGAAGTTTGAAAGCTCTTTGGTCACAGGTCTGCATTTGGATTTTAAACTGAAAATGGATTGAACCACTTCACTACGGCCTAGTGCATCTGTGTAGCTCCAGTTCTCTCGGCTCAACTTGCCCAACAGTCCTTACTGGCTTCATGCTCAACTCACACCATGGGACTAAAATGATTCAATTCAGTTGAAATATTTGGAATATATACTCTATGCCACACAATCAGATAGGTATTTAGAGATACAAAATGAAAAGACAGGAGCCTTATTTTAATTAATTGTCACACAATTTACTAGGAGTGTAGAGGTTTTGACTTTAGAAATGTATATAAGCCTTAACATAAAGGACAAAGGCAGTTAGTAATGAGGATGTTAGGGGCAGGTGGAGATTTTGACAGATTTCAAGTAAAGGGAATAGCATTTTACAAAAGGAAAAGCAAGGAGGTAACCAGCAAAGCCTCTTCCAAGAATTGCATGAAACAAATGCTACAGATAAACAAAGAGGCTCAGAGAAGCTTAAGATAAAAAGAGGCTTAAAAACTCTTGTAAAAGGCTTAAGATGACAGAACAAGTATTAGATTTAGAATTAATACTCAGGTCTATCAGACTCCAGAGCCCACGCTCTCCACATTATTGCCCCAAACAGAATGAAATTCACTATCCATATTACACATATGTAGCAACAGAATATGCCTTCTTAATTTTTAATTCCTTGAAGGTATTGTACTTCCCATAATATAGTCAATCTAATTTAAACTAGCTTCCTTTCCAATCACTCTATTGAAACAGTGCTTGTGAAGGTCAGAGACAGCCCCATGTTGACCAATTCACCTCTCTTCTCATCTCACTCCCCATTGTCTGTGCAACTTTCATCTCCTTGAAACAATTTCTCCTCTTGGCACCTATAACCCTTCCTACTCCTGGTTTTCCTTAGACCTCAGTGACTGCTCATTTCCAGTCTCCCTTGCTATCTTCTTATCCCCTGCACTACCTCTAATGCAGGAGTATTCAGGTTATGAGTAAAGACTCATAGACAGACTACTCTCTATCTGCTTTCATTCCCAAAGTGAATTTATTCCAACGCCATGGTTTTAAATATCTCCAACTTTGACCACCAATATGACAGAGAAGCGGCTCGCAGAGTAGACTCGGAGCCAGACTCCTGGATGGTAATCCCAGATCCACCAGCTAAACTAAGCTGGCTTATCTTGGGTTAGTTGCTTAACCTTTCTGTGCCTCAGTTCTCTCATTTGAAAATGGATAGGAAAGTAGTAGCTATTTTTATATACAACAATCTTCCTAATAATTCCACTTGAATATCAAATCTCACATGTTAAAAATAAATTCTGTATTCCCCAGCCCCCCACACACCTTTCCTCTTCATGTCAATAAATGTCGATAAACCATACACTCAGGTGTTCGAGTCAAAAAAATCTAAAACCATCCTTGATTCTTTCCCTTTACTGACTCCCAACACCAGTGAGTCTTACTGCTCTACCTCCTAAATATTTTAGATTTCTCCTATTTTCTTCATCTTCATCTTCTCTTTCATCCTAATGAAAGCTACTAACATTAGCAGCCTCCCAAATGTCCTTCTTATGTTCACTCTTTCCATCCTACAATGTCATCTACAAAGCAGTAAGAATGACCTTTCTTCAAAGGTATACTAGCACCTCACTTTTCTGCTTAAAAGCATCCAGTGGCTTTTCATGGAACTTAATAATAAACATCCAGCCTCTACACCATGGCCTATATAGCCCATGTGACTAGTTCCTTTTTCTCCATTCTCATCTGCACTGCCCTCCCTGACTTGTCACCGGCCAATCCCTGCCTCTTGTCACAGCCTTTCTCTGTTCCTTAAACACACCTTGTACTTTTCAAGGACTCTGACTTTGGTGGACTGTCCTTCCACTGGCAGAAATATTTTAACTTGAATCTCCAGTACTTATCAGACTGTCTGGAACATAGTGTGTGTTCTATTAATAGCTTTTTGATAGATTGACTGATTGATGGGTCTGCAAGTTCAAATTTTATTCTTTTAATATGTATTTTAAATTCTTTGGGGGAATTTTCTATATAAAGAATTCTGAAGTGAAATATTTTTAAATGTGCAGAATAATTCCTAAGCTACAACTTTAAAATAGGGATTTTGCAGTTATAAGTCTGTGTGTATGTGTATGTACATATATACATGATCTTGGGATGTTTTTATGTATATGTTTTAAAAAGCAAGTGACTCACTGAATACATGAAATTTGTTACATTCTGAGGTAACTATGTGTAGTATAGAGTTAGTCCCAGAATGTTAAATATAATTACTGTTTTTCCAAAATTAAGTACGAAAGGACAAGAGCAGTACCAGACCTCAAGGGCACAGTGACACAGGGCAATGCCTCCTTGTGGCATTAACATTCCTAACACATGCCTGTCAACAGTCCCAACAGCAAGCTACAGAAAGCATGCAAATATTTACACAGAATTCATAAAATCCTCAAGCTTCTTGCTACAAAGGCTTCTAAAAGTAAGTCTTATATAAATAAATGCTTTGGGTGTATTTTTGTTTCTGGATTTTCCTATATTTAGAATCACATGAAAATAACTTTCCTAAAAGCATAGAACTGATGCATTTATTTGTAGCCATGACCTTTTTTTTTTCCTGCTTCTGCCCTCACCCTGGTAAATGCCCCCCAGAGGTTGACAACTATCTAAAGATCCATAAAACATGAATTTAATAAGTATAATAAATCATTTGTCACTGACATTTTTAAGATTTGGCCTTATCGAATTTTAACTGATAGGTTTTGCAGGTCCTCCTGCTGTTACATGGAAACAATATAAGTTTAATATTTAGTTACTGCAACCTAAAGACACTGCCTTACTCAAGTATGAAAACCTTAAGAGGAAATAGTGTCCCTAAAGTATTTAAGGCAAGACTTTAAGCCACAAAATTCAGCAAAATTTCCAATTGAAGTTAATCACAATTAATTCTTTGAAAGTTCCACTTTTAGGTCAAGTGTCAGTTGTTTGTATTCAGAGTTGCCATTCCATTTATTAGTACTAAAATCTCCCTGAGGAAAATTTCCAGATATACTAGTTCTCTTAAAGTCAGATATCTTTCATCTTAATTATTTTCAAACAATATAAACATTAAAAATCCACAATTCACACATGTAAAACTCTTACACTTTTACTTAGTGTCATTAAATCAGATAGAGCAAATACATCTTGTTGAAAATTATTTCTGACAGGACAGACAATGTCAATATTCAGAAACTCAAACATGGGTGATAAATGAAATCATAATGAAGAAACATGTTGTACATAGAAAATATCTGAAGGCTAAATATGATCTCTATAAAACTCATCAACTGTCATAACCCTAACTAATCACTGGACCTCATCCATCATGTTTAGAGGCAGATAAAGTAATAGATTTCTAAGTAAAGCACAGACACAATTCTACCACTTATAATGTAAAATGGCCACTTAATGTATTTTTGTAAAATGAGCTTATGTTGCTCTCTCTTGGTGAAAAGGTGGTACTGTTCAAATTGATTGCCACTGATTTTTTTAAAACTTTTAAAAAGGGTTTTCTTGTTAAGAGAAACAGTTTGTTTTGAAACAGCATTTTCAGTACCATTTGCACAAATTGAAGTGCTAATTGCTAACCTTAGAACAGCTAGGACTACTTTAAATAATTCTGAGTTTCTAAATTGGCATGAATTAAAAGCCAGTTGGAGCACACAAACATTTTCATTTATGGACTCCCAGGAAATTTCACTTTGTAATAAACAAGGTACCAAAGAAAATGAATAGGAGGGTACTAACGACTTAAGAAACTGTACTTTGAAAATCTGATTTACTGACAGGTGAAAGTATTTGCTAGCTCCTAAGTGCTCTATCCATTTACATATTTGCAGAAACAAATTATGACCCATTTGAAAAGAAAACTTATTGTAGAAGCACAAGTAGTAGCAAGAAGTCCAATTGATCGGTATCAAAAACAAACAAACAAAAACTGTGATTGCCAGTTTTAAAATCAGAGCCAGTGGTCTGCTGGAGCCAACTATTGTTGTTGTTGTTCAGCTACTCAGTGATGTCTGACGCTCTTGTTACCCCGTGGATATTAGCCTGCCTGGCTCTTCTGTCCATGGGATTTCCCCGGCAAGAATACTGGAGTGAGTTGCCATTTCCTTCTCCAAAGTATCTTTCCAACCCAAGGACCAAACCCATGTCTCCTGCATTTCAGGTGGATTCTTTACCACTGAGTCACCAAGGAAGCCCCGGAGCCAACTATTACCAACTTGCAAAAGTTAACTGTGAATGCAATGTCGCAACTTCATGTTCACTGACATAATTTTGATATTAGAAATCTGTCACGTGGAAGTATTTCCACTACAGAAACTGGCAAACACTATAAATGAGGGTTCCATTTTTCTATGTGTGTATTTACCAGCATATCACTAGAATTGCTGAAGAGCGTGCCAAAACGATCTTTTCCATTGGTCAATGACAGCTGATACATAATTAACAAATTGACACAAAACAAAAATTTTCCTAATTGCAATGAGTATAAATACTGAATAAGGAACCTGCCAGGGTAAGTCTACCTACTAGACCCTGTAAAAGTGAAAATAATGCTAAATTAAATTATAGAATCTTGGAATAACCAAGCATCTTTTCTTCTCTTTAATTCACTTATAACTCAAGCAACATATAGCATTTTATTATCAGAATAGAAACGTCATAATTACCATTTCCACATTTCCACTCTTCCAAATCAAGAGTCTTTTCAGAGAGGCACTCTAGTCATACTTTAACCTGCCTTAGTCAAATAGAGCTCAGTAACCCTTGGGAAATTTAACTTACCAAAATACCACACTCAACCAAAGTGAAAAAACATTTTATGTGCTTTTGTATTTTAAATATGAAATGGAATAAAGTAGATGTTCAATCTTATAAATGAAGACATCAAAGATACAGGCAAAAGTTGGCTTGACAAAGACTTGAAAATGGTGTTCCATCAGCCAAGCCCCTGGCGCTGATTTGGTTCCTCGTCTTTGGAAGGCGAGACTCAGGGACTTTTGAGAGCTGTCCTTTCCTTTAGAAGACATACCCATAAGTTTAGAGAAAGAACCTCAAGAACTGTTAGGATGTTTAAAACCTGAGAGCAGGAACTTCAGTCTATTAAGTTGTTGCTTCATTGTTTAGTGTCTAAGTTGTGCTGGACTCTCTGTGACCCCATGGACGTAGCCTGCCAGGCTCTTCTATCCATGGGATTTCCCAGGTAAAAATACTGGAGTGGATTGCCATTTCCTTCTCCAGGGGATCTTCCCCACCCAGGGATCGAACCTGAGACCCCTGCAATGGCAGGCAGATTCTTTACCAGTGAGCCACCAGAGAAGCCTATCCATGAGATAAGAAAACTTAACTTCTGAAATATCAGTAGATCACCGATGTCAAAGGCAATGCAAGGAACTCACAGTGCCTGGTCTGGTAGCCTGTGCCTGCACTGGGTACAGCTCACTGTGCAGGGAGGATTATCAAGTGGAAGTTGATTGATTATTATAATTCCAGTTCTGTCTCTGCCCCCAGCATCTGTTTGAAGATGTTATACCTCATGGTGACTATTTTATTGAAAGGAATATAACATTAATTAATTAATGATTACATATAAATAATGAAGAGACTAATTGAGCAATAGTTCAGTTAAGTAGCTCTAACAATGTCATGAAGAATGACAACAGAGCTGTGGAATTGATACAGAGTACCAGAGACTGAGGGCAGAAACACCATCTTTTAAATTAATCTTTCCATGTATTTCCTCATAATGAAAACCAATAACAAAAGCATATTTTAGATGAAAAGATTCTAGAGAAGATATAACCATTAAAGCAGCAAGAGTTGTCTCTCTATCATTTAAACTTCAGAATAGAATATCTAGTGATGTAAGATTGCTGCTAATATTATTGACAGAAGAACAGGAAGATCATCATATCAGTAACACAGAAAGAAAGAATTATCACACTGCAAAGAACAATCAATGGGAATGCAATTTTCAATGTTACAAGTCATTAGGTTGAAGATATATGAGAATCAGCTTTAAATACAACATATAATCAGAATTTATTTTGGAACCATATAATAAAAATAACTTTTGAAACTGCATCAAATCAATAAGGTATTTACTTAATAAAATAAAAGCCTGACCTCCAACAGCCATGATTGAAGGTAGTCTATCATAAGCAATGAAAATAAGACTTTATCTCTCTTTGATGACTTAAGAAATACACACATCAATCTTCATAAACACCCTATCGACTCTATCATTATCATCCCCACTTTACAGATAAAGAAAATGAGAAACACTGTGTTAAGGAACTCACTCAAAATCAGGCCATTAGGAGATGGTAGAATTGGGATTCAAATACTGACAGTTTCACTCCTGAGTCCTGCCTCCTGGCAACTGCATTACATACCGCTCATCATTTGTACTAAAATGAAACTGTAGAAAAATCCAAAAATCCTTTCTGAAGAAAAATTTTATTATATTCTCCTCTTCCTACTATATACTCCTATTTGTAATCTAAATATTAAACATCAATTCTGCTTTCTGTTAAGCAAATTACTTATTGTACCTGGATGCCTCTAAGGGAATTCCATCTGGGAACCAGAGCTAAGCCCTTACATTATAGAGATCTTCCATGCTAACAAAAATAGAATGCATTTCATAGAGTTCCTTACATATCTTTCTGTTATTTATCCTTATTACATTTCATTATAATGATTTGCTTAGATGACTTTTTCCTGTACTAGAATTGCAGCTCATGAAAATTGAGCATGCTGTCTTATTAATCATTTGTTTCTCTGGTATCTAGCATAGCTCTTGACATACAGCTGATACTTGATAGCTGTTTGTCAAAATGGAATTACATGTCACAGCCAATGAAAGCAGGCTTGAAAGGAACAACTTCAGCCTGTATATATGAAACAATCATTTTTTACACTAAATTTTTCACAACAATGAAGAAACTGTAGATAATCCCTTGATTTCTCTCCTTCATGCCTCATATAAAACAGGTCCAAAAGTCTGAAAGATTCCCCTCAGAAATTCTCTTGCCTCTGGATCCACACACCTCAGCTGAGGCCGTGGTCCTAACTTTAATCACAGTCATAACTACTTTCCACCAAGCCCAGTCTTCCCCCGTCTACCAGGCCAGCATAGCCAACTCCACAAATCACAGACCCCATCTTCTTACTACTTGATTTTTTTTTTTTAATGCCCATTGTCTCTGCTGTGTAAAGGATAAAATCCAAACTCTTTTTATTTTTTTTAAATCCAAACTCTTAAGTGCAGCATCTAAGGATTTTGTGATTTGGCCTCAACTTACCTCTCTTTGGACTTTCCTGATGATTCAGGCAATAAAGAATCTGCCTTCAATGTTGGAGACCTGGGTTTGATCCCTGGGTTGAGAAGATCCCCTGGAGTAGGGAATGGCATCCCTGTCAGTTATTCTTGCCTGGAGAATCCCATGGACAGAGGAGCCTGGCAGGCTATATAGTAACAGGGTCACAAAGGGTCAGATGTGACTGAGCAACACACACACACACACACACACACACACACACACACACCCCTCTATAGTAACAGGGTCACAAAGGGTCAGATGTGACTGAGCAACACACACACACACACACACACACACACACACACACACACACACACACCCCTCTCTTCATTCACTCAATGGCCCTCTCACCTCTGAGGCTCCCTGTGTCTGGATCCCTCTTTTTGGCTGTTGAAATCCTGCTCATATGTCAAGATCTAACTCCACTGCTCTTGGTGACACTGTTCCCAGTTCTCCCACACAGGATGCATGTAGTTTCTGCTATGCTCTCGCACACACAAAACCCTCGCATCTTCCTTGTACCACCTGTCTGCATTAGTGCTACTAGCAGAGACCCGTGCATCTCCCTACCTGGAATGTGAGCCCTGTATATCCCAGAGCTCCATTCAGCGGCACTTGGCCAGTAGCAGGCCTACTACTGTTTGTGGTGCTAACAGCATTCACCAAGCTCTGTTGAGTAAGACCAAGAGCAGCCCACGGTGGTGGTGGTGTAGTCACCAAGTCGTGTCCGACTCTTGGGACCCCGTGGACTGTAGCCTGCCAGGCTCCTCAGTCCATGGGATTCTTCAGGCAAGAATACTGGAGTGGGTTGCCATTTCCTTCTCCAAGAGCAGCCCATATAAAGCCTTTATTTATTATGATTTTTCTCTACACCTGTTTGAGAGAAGTCATGTGTATGGTAATTCTGTGATATTTATACTTAAGATTTCCAAAAAAACAAATACTTAAGTCTGTTCCTTATAGAAAACTCAATTTTCCCTTCTATTCAATGTTTCCAGAGATCTCAATGATTAGAGGATCTTTGGGGGGAACTGAACAGCCACGATGTTTCCTTGTTCAAAACTGACCTGCTACACAGTGAGCTAGACTGCAAAGCTGGAAATAGGTGATGAGAGGACCTTGATCATGGCCCAGAGTGCCATGATCAGCTGGGGAGCTTGCAATCCTAAAATATCTCCACAGAATTGTGCTTCTGGGATGGTGGAAAAAGGCATCACATGGAAATAAAATAACAACAAAGAACCTTTACTGGGGGGCAAGCACCGGGCTCAGAACCTTGCATAGACTAGGCCAATCAGTTCCCTCCCAGCACTGTAAGGGAAAGCCCTATGCTACTATGAAGAAACTGTCGTCTGGTATGTGAGGCCACTCTTTCAACCAGCATCTTACTTTACTGAGGACAGCAATATCTAGGGATCTTGGTTTTGCTTGGTCTAAAATCCCTGTGTAAATAATTTTAACTTACTTGTGATCTTGAGACTGGATTTTGTGGATACATAATAGGTAGTTTTACAGAATGGATGAAGATGAT
Source organism: Muntiacus reevesi (assembly GCF_963930625.1). Classification (NCBI taxonomy): domain Eukaryota; kingdom Metazoa; phylum Chordata; class Mammalia; order Artiodactyla; family Cervidae; genus Muntiacus; species Muntiacus reevesi. Next base: position 120,976,462 of record NC_089249.1, on the reverse strand, counting down.
CACCACCTGGTAACAAGTTTCCTTCATCCCATTCCTATAGATACTGACATCCTGATGACACCCCGACAGACTCAGATCACAAGAGTCTTCTGATCATCAGTGAGATTATTTTTTACACAATGAGGAAATGATAATACTACATAGTTTAAAGCTTCCTATATTCCTCACAAAAAAACTCTCACATAGATAGAATCAATATTTATTTTTAAGAAACAAAGACCCTGTCCCACACAGCAGAATCAGGATTGGAACTCACACCATCTGTTTCTTGTTGCAATGGATGTTCTCTTACATAAGAAAAGGAAACAAGATGATAGATGAGACAGAAAAAGCTAAGGGAGATGATAAAGCTGACTCCAACCTATACAAGGAGCTTCATTTTATTTTCCCTAACCTTGGGATTACTTGGAAAGATGTTATGGTGCCGTGGAGTTCTTTAAGAAATCTGTAATCCCGTATTTAATTATGAAGTACCTAGGTCAGATGTGCAAACTGGTGTGAAAAATTCTAGTATGTATGAGAAGTAAGATCAATATTAGAAATTTCAGCTCTAGAAGTGGGCTTCTCATGGTTTACCAGGATATACATTCTCTGGAGATTCTGAGTATCCACAGAACTGAGAGAAGTGAAATCATTTACTTGCTGCTCAGAGAAAATGGATATTATGTAGACCAAAATCCTGGGAAAAAATATCAATCCAAAGTATAGATAATAGTGCAGAAGTGGAATCTGCCTTTGCTCTTTCTATACACTTATGATAAGAACGATGTTTTAGTTAAAACAAGCAAAATAGGCAATGATTATTTAGTATTTTTAGAGTGAGAATAATCACATGGGAATAAGTGGAACTAGGGAGATGAAATATAAAAAATTAAAAGTAGTCAGGAAAAAAATTTAAAAAAAAAAGTAATCTTTGACTGAGAAACCTGAGGCTAAAATAAAAAACCAAGCTAATTTTAAGGAATTTACTTATTCTTTATTTGTAGTAAATGTTTCACAACAACAAGACTATTGTTTCCATTTGAAAGAGTCAAAAACATAATGGAATTAGCTAGATTTGCTTTAAAAAAAATTCCTCCATTTTCTTCCACAAATTTGAGTTTTCCTTTGTACATCATATTATGATGTAGAACATTTGCTGAACAAATATCAATTTGAGTTAAAATGATATTAGGTTTTGATGATATGCCTATTTTTAGCCTAAGTGATTTTCTGAATTTACATTTTCATCATTTAATGAAAATGAGGTATTATGTGAACTCGTATTTTCTTAGATTGCATTCAGGTTTATATATTTTCACCTTCATTGTCATATATTTTCCCTCAAATAAGACATATTCTAAATATAACAATATATTAATGTTTTTACTGATAACAGTATACTGCAATTTAAAAAAATAAATTTTGTGTTTCTTGACCTTTTAAAAGTTATGTTATTCTAACACTAAAAACAGCAGCATCTATAATAGAACAGAGCTTGGCTAAATTTACATAGTTTTGTTATTATCCTTGAAAGCTTTAGTCACAACAGCGCCAATTTAGGTGGTCTGTGCTCATTTGCACCTGTTCTTAGTACAAAATCTGGAATTTGCTTACTTTTACTGTATATTTCTATTACTACATAAAATACTATAGGCTGCCTTGCTGTAAAACTATAAAAATGGTGAGTGTCATTTCTGTGCAACAGTCTAGACACTACTTTCCAAGCCAAAGTTTCAGTATTTTTGATAACTACATAAAATAGTTCAGTTTACGTCATTATAGTACCATTCAGTGTATAACTCCCTAAGTATACTGAATAGCAGTGTTCTTTCTCTATTTGTAAAGAGGGAAGCTAATTTGGCAATATTTCCTAAAGGACAAACAACTGAAAGACAAAACTTCTGAAGGCTTTCGAACTGTCTATCATACTGCTTAAGGGAAACCTAAATACTAGGAGAAAATGGCTCAATAAATTTTGTTTCTCACAAATAATGTAACACATTTTTAATAAATTCTAGCTTTGTAGGAAATTTATCAGTCACAAATTGACCTTTTTTGTTTATATAAGATTCTTTCAGAAGGCCAGCAAGGGCTTCTAGGTATTAATATATTGTCTGTTATATAAAGCTCTTATCATCTGCAGATGGGGACTGTTAGAATCTCAGTGAAGACAAACTTATATCATGTTAGCTCCACCAGAATACTGAAGTGGGTAGCCTACCCCTCCTCCAGTAGATCTGCCCAACCCAGGAATGGAACCAGGGTCTCCTGCATTGTAGGTGGATTCTTTACCAACTGAGCTATCAGGAAAGCCCCTACATCATCAACAGTTTCTCATAAAGACTTGAATCACATTCTGACCACATCTTAAGCATTTTATATTACTTTTCATGTCATGATTACTTTTCAAATATCTAATATAGCTCATGTTTACCATTAAGACTATTTATGTATGGCCATCTTTCTCGGGTCAAGACATTGCAGCTGAAATACTTGTTCAAACATTCCTCTGGAAATGGTCAAATTCTCAAGTATCAAGTGCAAGTAAATTCTTGCACTAGATTTGTCAGTGTTCATAATTATATTGCAGTATATGTTTAGTAAATAAATAAATAGCCTGATTCTTTTATTAGTGAATGACTTCATTTAGGTAATTGTTTTTCAAATGTTAGTCAATAGAAGAATTGTCCTGGGAGGTGCCTTTCAGTAAAAGATCCCATAGTGAAATTAGTTTAAAAACTACTGTATGTTCCAGTTCCTTGCTGGGGAATCTTAAAGCATCTTAGAACACTAAAGGCTCTTGAGAGGTTCTAGAAATAAAAAGAAACACATTCCCATTTATACACCCAATGTTTTCCACATTTACTAGACCCTGGTGATGGATATTTTTGTCACCATATTCTATATTTCATCACCATAGTCTATGTGTATATGAATAGTCATTGAGAGAGAACTTTCTGATAAATAAATTTAAAGATCTATTATTCATCATACTTTCTACAATAGAGCTAAGTGATAATTTTAAGGCACTACACAAATTTTTCCAGTACTTGAGATTATTTTGTTGTTGTTGTTCAGTCGCTAAGTCATGTCTGACTCTGTGACCCCATGAACTGCAGATCGCCAGGCTTCCCTGCCCATTCCCATCTCCCAGAGCTTGCTCAAACTCATGTCCATTGAGTCAGTGATGCTATTGAACTATCTCATCCTCTGCCACCCTCTTCTCCTTTGGCCCTCAACCTTTCCCAGTATCAGGGTCTTTTCCAATGAGTCAGCTCTTCGCATTAGGTGGCCAAAGCAATGGAACTTCAGTACTTTTTTAGAGATTATTTTAGGATGACTTATTTAGAGTTTTAAAAGATTTTACTATATGTATATTGATCTTTCAAATTATTTGATAAAATACGGATACTGAACTAACCACATTGGTCTCATGTATATCTGTCATTGAAAAAAAATTAAAAATTCAAAGTTTAAAGCTTTTTACAGAATATTTTTTACTTTGTAAAAGAACAAATTTTTAAAAATATACTTAAAAAGTCAATGACTATGTCACTTTGTTGTCAACTTAAAAAAATGTATACATGCATTAAAGTTCCTATCATATGATAGATTTTTCAATTTCTTTATATATAATCATGTTATAGACAATGGTAATAGTGGTAATAAGACTAGGATATGCTTCTTCTTGAGGATCAGTGTTTTAATCATGACAAAATTATAAATTACTGAAAAAAATAACATCATAGCTGAGATGCTGACGTACTTCTATTTGGGTTAGTAATCCTATTGTCAAAATCAACGATGCTAGAAAGATGCTATGCCATATTCAATGATACTAAAAATGCCATTTATAAATTTTAGGCCAGTCTCCTTTCAGCTAACTAAGAGAGGAACTGATACCAATTTTGTTTACTTGACCTGACTTTAATAGCAGGCAAAGTTATCCCTGGCTTCCCAGGTGGCGCAGCAGTAAAGAATCTGCCTTCCAATGCAGGAGCCATAGGAGACACAGGTTCAGTCCCTGGGTGGGAAGATCCCCTGGAGGAAATGGCAACCCACCGCAGTATTCCTGCCAGGATAATCCCATTGACAGAGGAGCCTGGTGGGCTACACCCCATGGGGTTGCAAAGAATCAGAAATGACTGAGCGCATGTGCACAAAGTTATCCTCACAGTGCTATTGTCAGTGCAGCAGAAGAAATTTACTGCGGAAATATTTTTCATCCCCCTGAAAGCTTAGTTGAGAACCAATCTCTTCTACTACTTAAAACCCTGTGTGTGTGTGTGTGAAACAGAAATAAGCATCTGATGACATATGTAGCTTTCTTATGTTAAACATTTTTATTACAGTAACATATTTGAGTAGTTGAAATAATGTCATCATACAGGTATCACATGCTGAAGCATGACGATGCAGTACTAATTGCACACTGTGTTGACATTTCAAGCATATTTTCTGTAACAACATTTGCATTCATATACACACAGTAAAACACATGGGGATAACCTGCATCATGATTCACGGGGGCAAATGTATTGCTTTCAAACTAATCTTCAAACCTAAAATCTTCAGCCAATCTATTAATATTCAAAGTTGTAGTATGTATATTAGTTATTAAGTGAACCAACCAGCTCAGGACTAAAACTGCTGTTGTTAGTCTTTGAAAGAGAAATATCAGCATTATCTGATAACTTTTGTAGGTAAGTCTTACCAATTTAGAAAATATTAGCCTATTGAATAATGATTTTACCAATAGTTTTCAAATTGGCAGGTGAGGATAAAATAAAAACTTTGTGTAGCTCTTTTTAGTTAATACAGTCCAGTTAATACAAAATGTTTCACTTGCATAGTTTTCCTTCAGTACCATATACCCACTCATAATAAGGCAAAAAGAAAAAAAACACCAAGAAAGGCAACAATCTCAAAGTGTGCAATTAATTTTAATTTAACATTTTTGGTCACAAGAGTGTTATCTGCAGCCATGTGTCTTGGTTCATATGGATCCAAATAATTAATGCTTTTTGGACATTGAAAAGTCAACCTTGTTCTCAAAAATCTCAGCAGAAAAACTGAACTTGATCCAATAACACATCTTATCTAAGTTTTATTATTGCTGAGGCAAAAATATACCACTATAAACCAATATTTTAAAAAGCAGGATTTCTCTTTTCTTGACTTTCCCATGCAAAGGTCAAAACTTTAAATGGAACTTGAAGTTTAAAAAAGAAGAAAAGAAAGAAAAAAAACAGTGTAAGGAATAAAGTTTTGATTAATACACTTTCAAAATTTATTTGTAAGTAGCATTAGTCCAAAATATTTAGATAACTAATTCAGTTCTGGAAAGTTTATTAAATTTCTCAATCTCAAGATAAAAGAAATTTTCACAAATCACCAGGTCACAAGAACACAACAATTGTACTTACACTTTTTATCGTTTAACCCTTAGGACCAAGTAAACTAAGACTCAAAATGTTAAAAAAAGTATTACAGAACAGAAGAGGAAGGTATTTATTGTCACTCTTCTCAACTTATTTGCTATTATATTTTGAAGGATATACATATAAAAATTAATCAAATGCTTTATAGAAAACTACAAATAATAGAGCTTATGCAGCTATCAATTTTTTGGTACTTTTGAAAATGTCAAGTAATGTGGAAGTTTAGATTTAAAGAGAATTTTTAAATGGAATGACTTTGTTATGCTAAAGAAGAAAGCATTTGGATTAATTTATATTAAAACATGAAATTTAAAGTTAGATAACTAAAGTTTATAATCATATACTTTCTAAAGAAAAAAGAATTAGAATGAAATCTTTTTCTTGATGTCTACAAGCCACTATCATCTAGCTGCGTGTAAGTACTGGATGAGAAGACGGGTTTTTGGCTTGAGTTTGGTTCATGTTAGTTTCAGGGGGAGAACTTAAAAGAGTTTTGTGTATTTAGACCTAATTCAGAGATATGAAAAAATGTGTATAGATCCTTGCATCTAATATTTCTATTGCCATTTAATATTTGATCTTACTATAATTTAATTTTTACACATGCAAGATAAAATAAAAATTGTTTCTAATAATCATAATATGAATCACAATAGTTCCTTCAACAGACTACATGAAGCAAATACTATTACAATGCTGGATTATTACAGTGAAAACTAATCTGCAATCTCATACAATATTCATATATGATAATTTAACATTAAAAGGTTGCTTCTTGGGCAGTTCTGGAATAACTTCAATCATATGCAGTTCTGGAAAGCATTAGTCACAGAATATCAGGGATATATCTTTTAATAACAGAATGAAAATATGCTTTCATCACAAGTAAACCAAACTCCCTATTAAAAACTCTGGCAAGACTGAATAGCTTCTGGAGTTTTTCAGATAAAAAGGTATGTTCTCTCCTAGAAGAGAGTCAGACCCGTACTATCACTTAAACTGATATATTTTAACTCTATGAATAAAAAATTTATAATAAAAACTAAGGAATATTTTATATTACTAAAACATTTCTATGGCCTCTAGAGACTTTCACAGTTTATTACTGTGTCTTCTTAGTTTCTCATTAAGGAATAAGCGTGAACACAATCATAGTCCACAGGGTACCAGGCAGTATACATAAATAATGAGCACATGGCTTTTATTTACATCTTCCTCATATCAGAGCTAGATGAGTCTAAAGAGGCAAATGTGGGCAAGAAATCATAGCACTCAAAAAAAGTCAGACTTGGGTAGCTAGAGGAATCAAATTCAATTGTTAATAACTAACTGGGTAGTTTCATATATTTACTCTTTAAAAAAAATTTTTTCCCCAAGGGGGAGACATGTTAGACATTCTTTTCACTCTAGCAAATTAAGTCACCATTGTGATTTAAGCTAACACAAGTGAGTAGCCAAGAAACTGGATTGATATCATACATCAGACCTTTGAAACTGTGTCTCATTCATGAACAAATTATGAATCTGAACCCAAAAAATGACTAAAATTGCTCCATGAAAAGGCCTACTTGCTGATCGTTCTTACAATGATTTTATTAATATCCCAATTTCAGCATTATTTATTCTCCAAAATTCTAAACATATTTAGGAATTCACAAAATGGTGTCATAAACACTCAGAGCTACACTGTGATTTCCTCCATTCTAACATCCTTATCCTCTTTTCCCACAAAGACAATAACTCTCCTTTGGGATGCAATTAGCAAGGAAGAGTATCCATTGGAATATGAGTGGTTGGTAGTCATAAAGAATCCAGTAACTAGCAATAATTTAGGGAAGAATCTATTTTATCCAAATACAGCCTCAGAATATGGCTTTAAAAGCAAAATATATCTAACTTACAACTTTGGGTTGTCAGTTATCCAGCTTGTGAATTAAAGCAGGCCAGTTTGCCTCTCTCAGTACTCCTTCTGCTTTGGGACCATTTCTCGATTTACTGGAAAAAGCTTTCAGGATAGTAAAAGGAAGTAAAACATTCATGAATGTTGCAAATAATTACCATCTGTGAAAAATAGAACTACTTGGAGAAATTAAAGTAAAATTCTAAAAGGTGAATATTGCAGTCTCGAAGGATTTTTTTATATTTGTATAGAAAACTGAAAGCTCACTCATAGTTTTTGAAACTGTAAGCAAAAAAGGAAGTAAACTGCTATGAAAATTATGCATAATAACTTTGGACAAGATGAAAACTTCATACTCTATTTTGATTTTTTTGAAATTCTCAAGAGCACATCCATGACTAATAACATCTAGTAATCAGAATCTTCTTTTTGTAATAATTTAGATGACTTTCTATGATGCAATATGAAACTCTGTATTAGTCTTTGCAATGTACATTGGTCTCAAAATTGAGAGACTTATAAATTGAAATAAGTTTAAAATATCAGCTCTTCCCCTTATGAAGAAGAGAAGAAATTGTATTTGATCATATGTACCCATCAGAGGTATACTTTCAAAAAAGAAAACATAAGTGGTATGAGTGGTAAGAGATACAAAAACCATATGGAAAGATTTTGCTATTACCACCATTTTCTGTTCCCTTTATGTGACTCTCAATAAAAAGTAAAAATATAAGCTAGTAAGTTTAATTTTTAACCCACTGGATTGTCTTTCATTTTAGACAGAATTGTGATCTTACTAGAGCCTTACTGAAAATTTACATTATCATTTTCACAAGTAGCTAGATTCCCACACTGAGGAATAAAAATATTGGAGAATCCGGGTGGGATTTTTATATTAATAGCATGCTACTGTGTGCTATAGTAATGACAAACCCATTTTACACTTAGTCCTATCATCAAGCAACACCAAGCTTCTAATTTCTGTTTTCATTTTAAATGGTTACTAGATATATATAAGAGAATTAATAAAGTAATATACTATTAATTCTTTTTAAGTCAAAAGTATTATCTAGAAAATAATTTAACACTGTAATGGGATCTTCAAGATCAATTCTGTTTTATATACTCTGCAGCAAAAATAACATTTCTAGTAGGAAGGTATTAATTATAAACCTAGCAAATTCTAGACATTCACATATTTGTGTAAACAATTTTAACATGGTTTATTACATTTCCAGAAAGGTTAAATCTTATATCCAGTTTCCTGCTAATTCTTCTTTCATATATTATAATAAATATATGTGTTATTTGAGTGCATGTGTGTACATATTCCCACACACATATATGTCATATATACATAGAACAGTAGTTAATGGTCACTGTCTTTTCAATGTTAAATTGGGAAAAATATGAATTGCTATTATGCATAACCCATGGCGATCTTCCCTTCTGTTTCACAAATGGCCATATCGGGATGTAAACAAAACATTGGAGCGAGCCATTCCAGGTGAACTGTATTTCAAGTTGTAGGTTGGTGTTCTCATGAAGAATTGTGTACTTCCTGGTAGTAAATACCTAAAAATAATAGTTAAAAAATTAGACTTTTACAAACAAATAAATATTAATATCTCCCACTAAAGTGTTATGTGGTTAATAACTTGTACATCTTACATGAGAAGTGACACTATAACAATGCAATCCACATAAAAGGATTTCCTCTCTTGAGGAGGGGAGCCAGGAAAGGGTCATAAAGCCTCACTCAAAGAGCTGAATATAGATGCAAAATGTGGTCTTAGTATCCCAAGATAGCCCATAAAGAGCCCTGAACTCACAAGCTAGGAAACTGTTTCATCACTCATGTTAATTTGGAGTTCATTAATAATCTCTGTAAATCATATGTGTAGCTAGTCAAATATTTCTTAAAAACATGTAACATGAGAATTTGGCTAAACACATTAAAATAATTATTTCAAGGATGTTGAAACCATTGATTTTAATTTCATAATATATCATTGATGTATTATGACTGTAGTTAATCTGAAATAAAAAGTTAAAGATTAAAATTTATAACTAGATTGTAAATTTTATACTCCTAGACTACTGGGTACTTAGATTACACAATATCAAAAACAATCATGATTACAGGTTGCATGCAACCTTTGCACTCAAATGTATTTCAGAATATATGAATTATCCAGATTTTAGGCCAATAAGATGTATATACTATAATGCAACATCTTCATCAGAGTCTTAGGGCAGCATTCTGCAAACAAATAATTAATACTTCTGTAATGAAATGCAGGAAAATTCACAATAAATTGAAAAAAATTATAAACAACTTTGTGTCAATTCAGATGTGCCAATAAATGGGTTACTTTTATTTTGTTTCTATTAGTTTGAGTTTTCAGAGCTTTGAGATTTAGGGGTTGCAAATAAGAAAGTGTGCCTGTATAATCTTATTCCTCTGGAAAGTCTTTGATTGGCATTAGGCCATTCCAGTCTATATGTCAAGAGAGAAATGATTAAGGAAATCGACATGAGCAAACACAAGTATCACTATTAAAAGCCTAAGTCCGGATGATGAGGAGGACACGCTAGAAAGTCAGGATAAAGATACCTATAAAAAATTTCTAAGAGCAGAAGTTACAACAGAAGGAGATTTGTAATTTGGTCTTAAAAAGAAACAAAGGTAGAGATCAAATCATTTATTTTCTTCATGTGACTGTAGAATCTTTCAGCCCCAGTATCATACGTCCAAAGACAAATGAAGAAACTGAGGACCAAAGATATTATTAGCTACCAATTCTTTATTAAATAATATTGGTAACTACTAACTTCTGTGTCAATGGAAAATTACATTTATGTTGTTGTTACACGAATTTTGTAGAAGAATATGAATTCATTATGATCAAACTGCATACAGCACTCAGATTAAAATGGCAGAATTCCACATAATATTCATAGACATCATTTCATCGTGAATTATCTGATAATATCCCCTAAATCTATTACTTAATATCACAAACTATAAATAATTGCTCAAATCATTATGTTAACAGAGCAGTAAAATAATATACAACAAACTAAATTAAATCAAAATTGCACAATGGGTGATGAATAATGAAACAATTGATTTCTCACATCATAGATTATATAAATCATTTTCTTAATATCACTTGGGTAATTTATATGAATTAATTATTATGTCAAGAGCTAGTGTATCATGATGACTGATCTGATATTCTGCAAGAAACAGGCTGCCCTTCCAATCTAGGGTAAAGCTGCAAAGGAAACTAAGATGTTTGATCAAAATCCACTATTCCATACTAGTTAAGAGTTATTCTCTCTCCTACTGAAAACTGGTTACATCCTGGTTATATTGATAATAATTATAGTAAAGAGTAACTTTTACCAACTTTCTTTTAAAGAATCTCCAAGAAATAGTTATTATTGGCATTACAATAACATTCACATTGCCTTCTGAACTAAAGATTTCCATTTACACAGGTGAAAAAAATAAAAGTACAAAGTCCAGGGTTACAGCGAACTTACACTATTTTATTTAACACTATTTTGTATTTTAAAAGTATTTGTGTGTGTGTGTGCCAGCACCATTATACTTGCTTTAAAAATATTATTTAATGATTCTCTGTGGTATATATTATTATCAACTCCATTTTATAGATGAATACACCAAAGTGTACAGGCATTAAATGCCTTGCTCACAATCACAAAAGTGACTAGAGCCAGGAGTCAGACCCATCTGGTCTCACTCCAAAATTTTAAAATTTTAAAATTCCAATTTTAAAACTAACAAATACAATAATTACATTTAATTTTCAGAAATATGAAGTATACAAACTTAGAAAGTAGAAAAATATTATCCATAAAACTAAACTTTTTAATTGAAGCAGAAAAGGCTAAAATGAAACTAAAGACGTAAAAAGGAAAAGAAATTCAGTATGAACATAAAAAAGCATACAAAATCACATTGGAAGAAAGACTTTGCTTCCTTAAAGCAAGGGCTGTGGGATATTTTAAAGCATTACAGTGAAACACAATGGATTATTTGCCTTAATATATCCATTAAGATCTCTTGGGAGAGACCACACTAGCTGAATATCAAAGATTATTTTTAAAATGTTCTCTGCGATGAAGTTAAATAATACAATTTGATTTTTTAGCAAGAAGAATCTCTAGAAAGTGGATTTATAGATAGTATCTAAAGAGTGTCTGTTAAAGCACAAAAATATGTTAAGTCTCCAGCTTTATTTCTATTGTAGCTTACTCTCAAAGTACAAATATAGCTAACTCGTAGCTAACTCATTCCAAGAAGAAATAACACAAACTACCCTCTTTGTTTCATACACATATCCTTACTCCTCAATTCTGAGATTAGGGATACATATCTTCACGTACCTATCATATAAATGTAAAATATGCATTTATCTACTTCCTATTTGACATAGAATTGTTTGGTTTGTCAGGTACCAACTTATTGCTGACCATGGAGAATCTCCAGAACATGAAGCATATCAAGACTGGTACGTTAATTAGCCTTGAAACTTAAAATACACACACCTCTGAGATTTTCCTGAAGAAAGATCCAGGACCCCTGACCCACCCCCACCCCACCAGAATAAACTCAGCTTCCTGGTTTGGGTAACATAAGGTAAATAAATTTTATCACTTTATTTAAGCTGTGTTCTTTTTAACTATTTTGATTGTGGTAAAATAAATATATGACATGAATTTTATGATTTTTAGGTATTCATGTTCAGTGTAAATATATTCACACTGTGTAATACTGGCTGTGTAAAATGGCTGTGTAACCAAAACTATAACCTGGTTCCAGACCTTTTCATCATGTCAAGCAGAAACTCTGTACCCGTTAAACACTAAATTCGCATTTTCTCCTCCTCCCAGTCCCTGGTAACCTCTATTCTGCTTTCTGTCTCAATGAATTTGTTCTAGATACTGCACATAATTGGAATCATACCATGTTTGTCCTTTTATGTTTGGCTTATTTAACTTAACATGCTTTCAAGGTGCATCCATGCTATAACATGTATCAGAATTTCATTCCTTTTTACATAGTATAATATTTTTAGGCTTCTATATTCTTATACATAGTATAATATATTTTTATACTAAGCATAACCTTTTAACACAGAATAATATTTTATATTTATAAATTTTATATAATACTATATTTATATTTACAATTTTACATAGACGTAATAATATACATGCAAGTAGCTCAGTGATAAAAGAATCAATCTGCCAGTGCAGGAGACGCAAGTTCGATCCCTGGGTCAGGAAGATACTCTGGAGAAAGAAATGACAATTTACTCCAGTATTCTTGCCTGGGAAATTCCATGGACAGGTGAGCTTAGCTGCAGTATTTGGGGTCACAAAGAGTCAAACACGACTGAGTGCCTAAGGACAGCACAGCACAAAGAGTCAGACACAAATGAGCACACATGCAAAGAGAGCAGAGAGTGGTAACATACACATAAACATGTCACATTTCATCCGTCCATTCCTCCGCTGATGGACATTTGGGTGGCTGTCACCATCCGACTATTGGGAAGAATGTTGCTATGAACACTGGTGTACAAGTATTGGTGTGAGTCCTTGTTTTCAGTTCTTTGGGGTATGTACCTAGGCGGGGAAATGCTGGGTCATATGGAATGGCTACCCACTCCGGTATTCTTGCATGGAGAATTCCGTGGACAGAGGATCCCGGCAGGCTATCGTCCGTGGGGTCACCAAGAGTAAGACACACCTGAAGGACTAATACCTTCACACTTTTCATGGTAATTCTATATTTAACCTTTTAAGGAACTGCCACTGCTTTCTACAGCACTCATACCATTTTACATTCTGAACCAGTACTAAATTCTCAATATACTTAGCAACACTTATTATTCTGTATTTTAAATATAACACCCAGAACATTGTACTGTGGTTTTAACTGTAAATCCCACCTCTTGTCATTTGCTAGCAACATGGATTTGGATGAGCCATTTCACTTCTTTGGGCCTCAGTTTTCTCACTGGTGAAAAGAATCTAATAGTTTCTGCCATGCCTGTCTCACAGAGCATGGGCCAAATGGAATAGTGCATGTAGGTGAAATATTATTATTTCTGTGTTACTAACATCAGCCTTGCTTCCCAGGAAGCAAAGTGGTAAAGAGTCCGCCTACCAAGACAGGAGATGCAACGGACAGACGTTCAATCCCCGGGTTGGGAAGATTCCTGAGAGAAGGAAATGGCAACACACTCCAGTATTCTTATCTGGAAAATTCCATGGATGGAGGAGCCTAGTGGGCTACAGTCCAAGGTGTCGCAACGAGTTGAACACTACTGAACAACTGTTCAGCATCAGCCTCTTTAGCAAGACCACGCCTGTTTAAGATAGATGCACCAAGCTATCTTAACCTAATATCAAAATAGTATCATGTGTATAACTTGATTTTTAAAACTTTTCAATCAAAAAGTACATAAAATAAACATCTAGTAAATGAATATTATAAAGTGATTACTCATATAAATGTTACCCAGGTTAAATGACTGAATATTCCTAGCACCCCAGAACCAGGTACTGCTGCTTCATAAACTTACCCACTATCCAGACTTCAGAATAGCCATGATGGTGTGATCACTTACCTAGAGCCAGACATCCTGAACTGTGAAGTCAAGTGGACGTTAGGAAGCATCACACAAACAAAGCTAGGGGAGGTGATGGAATTCCAGCTGAACTATTTCAAATCCTAAAAGATGATGCTGTGAAAGTGCTACACTCAATATGCCAGCAAATTTGGAAAACTCAGCTGTGGTCACAGGACTGGAAAAGGTCAGCTTTCATTCCCATCCCAAAAAAGGTAATGTCAAAGAATGTTCAAACTACCTCACAGGTGCACTCATCTCACATGCTAGCAAAGTAATGCTCAAAATTCTCCAAGCTAGGATTCAACAATATGTGAACCAAGAACTTCCAGATGTTCAAGCTGGATTTAGAAAAGGCAGAAGAACTAGAGGTCAAATTGCCAACATCTGTTGGGTCATAGAAAAAACAAGAGTATTCCAGAAAAACATCTACTTCTGCTTTATTGAATATGCCAAAGCCTTTGACTGTGTGGATCACAACAAACTGTGGAAAATGCTGAAAGAGATGGGAATACCAGACCACCGTACCTGCCTCCTAAGATCTGTATGCAGGTCAGGAAGCAACAGACTGGTTCCAAATTGGGAAAAGAGTACGTCGGGGCTGTATACTGTCACTTTGCTTATTTAACTTATATGAAGTGTACATCACGCAAAATGCTGAACTGGATGAAGCACAAGCTAGAATCAAGATTGCAGGGAGAAATACGAATAACCTCAGATATGCAGATGGCACCATCCTTATGGCAGAAAGCAAAGAACTAAAGAGCCTCCTGATGAAAGTGAAAGAGGAGACTGAAAAATCTGCCTTAAAACTCAACATTCAAAAAAAGAAGATCATGGCATCTGGTCCCATCACTTCATGGCAACTAGATGGGGAAACAATGGAAAGAGTGACAAACTTTATTTTCTGGGGCTCCAAAATCACTGCAGATGGTGATTGCAGCCATGAAATTAAAAGGCACTTGCACCTTGGAGGGTTTCCCTGATAGCTCAGGGAAGGGACAGGTTACCTACTCCAGTGTACTTGGGCGTCCCTTGTGGCTCAGCTGGTAAAGAATCTGCCTGCAATGTGGGACCCCTGGGTTCGATTCCTGGGTTGGGAAGATCCCCTAGAGAAGGGAAAGGCTACCCACTCCAGTATTCTGGCTGAGAGAATTCCATGGACAGTCCATGGGCTGGCAAAGAGTCGGACACAACTGAGTGACTTTCACTCACTCACTCACTCACTGCTCCTTGGAAGGAAAGCTATGACCAACCTAGACAGCATATTAAAAAGCAGATACATTACTTTGTCAACAAAGGTCCATCTAGTCATAGCTATGGTTTTTCCAGTAGTTATGTACGGATGTGCGTTGGACCATAAAGAAAGCTGAGTGCCGAAGAATTGATGCTTTTGAACTGTGGTGTTGGAGAAGACTCTTGAGAGTCCCTTGGACTGCAAGGAGATCAAACCAGTCAATCTTAAAGGAAATTGATCCTGAATGTTCATTGGAAGGACTGATGCTGAAGATGAAGGTCCAATACTGTGACCACCTGATGTGAAGAACTGACTTATTAGAAAAGACCCTGATGCTGGGAAAGCCTTAAGGCAAGAGGAGAAGGGGATGACAGAAGATGAGACAGTTGGATGCATCACCGACTCAACGGAAACGAGTTTGAGCAAGCTCTGGGAGTTGGTGACGGACATGGAAGCCTGGCGTGCTGCAGTCCATGGGGGCACAAAGAGTTGGACACAGCTGAGCGACTGAACTATCCAGACTTCAGTGGCAATTACTTCCTGTTTGCCACCTAAGTACATATTCTGTAATACTATAATTCAGTTTGTCTTGGTTTTTATTTAAATATAAATGAAATGAAGTATGTAGTCCTTTGTCTCTGGCTTCTTTTGCTCAATTTCTATTTGAGATTCATCCATATTGCTGTGTGTGCAGGCAGTTTGTTCATTTTCAAATGCTATAAAATATTCCATTGAGTGGACATTACAAAAACTGTCCATTCTTCTGTGAATAGACAGTTTGGGTATTTCTAATTTTTAGCCAATATAAGGAAATACTACTGTGATAATTCTAATATGGTCTTGATGCACATGGGCATACACTCTGCTTAGAATCATTGGGAATAAAATAACTGAGAAAATGGTAAGCTTGAGTGGGTTATCCAAACTTTTTAAAGGTAATGATGTTCACTATCATCAGCAGTGTGAATTTCCATTACTCTACATTCTCATCAACTCATGGACTGAAAGATGGGTTTCACGTCTCCCTGAGTATGAGCTTGAACACTTCAAATACTTACTGTCTTTAAAAATGCCTCTTCAAGTATCTTCCCCATTTTTCCATGGAGTGTCCTATTTTCTTCTTAGAAATCTGTAGGAGTTCTTATACAGTTTGTGTAACAGTCTTTTGTAGGTTAAACAGGTTGCAAATACCAACTTTCATTCTGAGGCTTGCTTTTTCACCTTAATGGAGTCTGCTAATAAACATATATTCTTAATTTTAATATAGTAAAGTTTATCTTTTCATTTATAATCTGTACTTTTTTGGCCTGATATTTTATACTCTTTGCATACCTCAAGGTCATGAAAAAATTTATATTTTCTTCCAAAATCTTTAGTTTTGCCTTTCACATCTATGTACTCAATAATTTGGAAATGATTTTGTATATGGTGTAGGTAAATTCAAGTTTCTTTTTTCATTATTATTTGGAAACTCAATTGCCCCAGAACCATTTGTTTAAACAAACTTTTAACCCATTAGTTAAAGTGTCCCTGTTTTGTCATAAATCAAGTCTATATATAAACCTGGGTCTATTTATGGCCTTTCTGTGGTGGTTTAGTCGCTAAGTAGTGTCCGACTCTTGCAAATTCATGGACCGCAGCCTGCCAGGTGCCTCTGCCCATGGGATTCTCCACGCAAGAATACTAGAGTGGGTTGCCATTTCCTTCTCCAAGGGATGTTCTCAACACAAGAATTGAACACAAGTCTCCTGCATTGCAGGCAGATTCTTTACCAAATGAGCTATAACGGATGTCCATGGCCTTTCTGAATGATTCTATTGGTCTATTTGTCTATCCTTTTGGTACTAGTGCATTGTCTTCAGGTCAGTTCAGTTCAGTTCATTTCAGTCACTCAGTCATGTCTAACACTTTGCAACCCCATGAACCGCAGCACACCAGGCCTCCCTGTCCATCACGAACTCCTGCAGTTTACCCAAGATCTTGTCCATTGAGTCGGTGTGCCATCTAACCATCTCATCCTCTGTCCTCCCCTTCTCCTCCTGCCCTCAATCTTTCCCAACATCAGGGTCTTTTCAAATGAGTCAGTTCTTCACATCAGGTGGCCAAAATATTGGAGTTTCAGCTTCAACATCAGTCCTTCCAGTGAACACCCAGGATGTTCACTTTAGGATGGACTCCTCTAGGATGGACTGGTTGGATCACCTTGCAGTCCAAGGGACTCTCAAGAGTCTTCTCCAACACCACAGTTCAAAAGCATCAATTCTTCAATGCTCAGCTTTCTTTATAGTCCAAACTCTCACATCCATACATGACCACTGGAAAAACCATAGCCTTGAAGATGGATCTTTGTTGGCAAAGTAATGTCTCTGCTTTTTAATATGATGTCTAGGTTGGTCATAACTTTCCTTCCAAGGAGTAAGTGTCTTTTAATTTCATGGCTGCAATCACCATCTGCAGTGATTATGGAGCCCCCAAAAATAAAGTCAGCCACTGTTTTCCCCATCTATTTGCCATGAATTGATAGGACCGAATGCTATGATCTTAGTTTTCTGAATGTTGAGCTTTATTTAAGCCAACCTTTCACTCAGACATTATAGCTTTATTATAACTCTGAGCACACTGTAGCAAATCAATTCTACTATTTCAAGAATGTCTTGTCTATTCTTGGCCCTTTGTTTTTTTTTTATAAATGTTAGAACAAACGTTAGTCAAATTCTTCACCCTGCAAAAAAAAATTGTTAGGATTTATGTGAGGATTATGTTGAATTTATAGATATGAAGAACTATTTGAGAAGAAATGACATATTGATATTGATTTCAATATCAATATAAGATGTAACTTTACATCTTTTACATATTTCTGCATAAGGGTCTTACATGTTTTTGTTACTTTTATTCTGAAGTATTGGTTATTCTTTGATGCTATTAAAAATGACATCTTATCTAAAATCTGTTTGTTACTGATATAGAAAAAAATTGATTTTATTCCCACTTTGATTTCATCAAAATTGGTAGGTTTACTTAGTAATTTATCTGTAGAGTTATTTAGATTATGAGTGCTATGAATGTAATCACAACCATTAGTAAGGAGTTTTATTTCTTTCTCTCTAATCAAATGCCTTTTATTTTCTTGACCTGCTTCCTTGAATAAGCCAGGTCAAGTACAATGATAAACAGAAGTGGTAGTTAATGGGTAATCTTGCCCTGTTTCTCTTCTCAAAAGAAAAGCCTTCAACATTGCACCATTAAGTATATGCTGGTAGGGGTTTTGTAGTTACTCTTTACTAGAGTAAGGAATTTCCCTTTTATTTCTAACCTATTAAGCATTTTTTAAAGAAAAAATGTATATTGAATTCTATCAAGTGACTCCTCTGTGTATTTTAAATGATTTTTTATTCTACTAAAATTACATTGATCACATTTTAATTTTATTGTACCTTTAAATGGATTCAATAAACAAAAGTCATAATACATTATCCTATTTAAGGTTTCTGGGTTCATTTTGTCAATATTTATGTAGGATTTTTGCATCTCTGTTCAAGAGCGAGACTGAACTTTCATTATCCTTTGCCATAATATCTCCTGGTGAGGTTTTAGTATCAAACGTATGGTAGGCTTTGATATTGGTAGCCTTCTATATTGTCTTGTGTCATTTTTGTAACACATGTTTTTCAAGGAATTTGTTAATGTAACTTACCAAATTTATCAGCATGAAATTAATAATATGTGTAGTATCTGTAGTTATGTCTCTATTTCTATTCTTGATGCTAATTACTTTTTAAAATATTTTTGATCAGTCCCAACACTGATCAATTTTATTAGTCTTTTTAAAAACCCACTTTTGCCATGCTGATCTTCTTTATTCTGTTTGCTTCATTATATTGTTAATTTCTGCTCTTGTTTTTATTATTTCCTTTTTCTGTATTCTTTGGGTTTACTTTAATGTTACTATGTCATCATCCAAGATGATAGATCATTTAATTTTTGCCTTACCCTCCCTAATTTGCCTTATGTTCCCTATATGTTCTTTAAGTCTATAAGCCTCCCTGTGATAATGATTTATGTACATACTGCAAGTTTTTATTTCTAATATTTTTGTTACCAAAGTACATTTAAATCCATTATGATTTTATTTTTTATCTTTCCAAAAAGGATGGATTTTGTTACTTTTAAAGGCCTGTGGTGATATACAATACTTTGCATGATTTCAATTTTTTAAATATGTTTTATCATTCCACTAGTTGATTTTTATAAAAGATCCAGGTATGCTTACTGTATTGTATTCTGAGGTGGCTGACTTCACTATTATGTGACAGCTAAATCTGTTAATCATATTGTTAAAATTTTCTTTGTTTTTAATTCTTTTGAGAAATATATATTAAAATCTCCCACAATGGTTGTAGATTTGTATATTTCCCCCTGTAATTCTGTCAACTTTTGCTTTGCAAAATATTTGGGATGTTATTACATGCAGGAACCTATGCTGTTTATCAAAGCCCCAATCTTTGACAGGTCCTGAACTCCTACTTTATTCTCTTGGGTCCGTGTGTCTGTCAAAAGCACTACTCAGTACTAACAAGTACCTGGTTTTAACTCTCTGATGTTTTCAAGCAAATGTTTTGTTGGTACTTTGTCCAGCTTTTCCTACAAACATCAGAGGGAGGATTTGGCCAAATACCTAGTGCTCTATTGCTAAAGGCAGAAGCTCTAACTCAGAGATTTAAAAAATGACTTTAGCCACAAAAATGAGCTTATGTGAAGGCTCAGTACATAAAAGATAGAAATACAGAGATGCTGAGACTAAAAATTGTTTGGCAATCCCAAAGCCTTTGAAAGAAGGCTAGCTATAGTAAAATACTGAGCTTGTCCTAAAGACTCTAGTATCCTAGATATATGTGTATAGATATAGATATGTATACAGATATAGAGACAGGTAGATTTAATGATCCAGGTGTGAATATCAGTTAGATTTGTTTAGTTATGAGTCCTCCTCTGAGAAACGGCTTCTCAGTTGGTATGGCTATTTTTTTTTTTTTCTTTTTTTGGTCACACCACACAGAATGCAGGATTTTAGTTCCCTGGCTAGGGATGGAACCCATGCCCCTTGCACTGGAAGCAAGGGGCCTTAACCACTGTACCATCAGGGAAGGTCTTGGCATGTCTATTAAATTGCTATCTTTCTGAGACTGCAAGGTTGAAGGCCACTCTCTTCCATGTAACAGGAGCCACATATACTTTTAATAAATTCTTCAGTTCAGTTCAATTCAGTCACTCAGTTGTGTCTGACTCTTTGCAACCCCATGAATCGCAGCACGTCAGGACTCCCTGTCCATCACCAACTCCCAGAGTTTACTCAAACTCATGTCCATCGAGTTGGTGATGCCATCCAGCCATTTCATCCTCTGTCATCCCCTTCTCCTCCTGCCTCCAATCCTTCCCAGCATCAGGGTCTTTTCCAATGAGTCAACTCTTCGCATGAGGTGGCCAAAGTACTGGAGCTTCAGCTTCAACATCACTCCTTCCAATGAACACCCAGGACTGATCTCCTTCAGGATGGACTGGTTGGATCACCTTGCAGTCCAAGGGACTCTCAAGAGTCTTCTCCAACGCCACAGTTCAAAAGTATCAATTCTTCGGCACTCAGCTTTCTTCACAGTTCAACTCTCACATCAATACATGACCACTGGAAAAACCATAGCCTTGACTAGATGGACCTTTGTTGGCAAAGTAATGTCGCTGCTTTTAAATATGCTATCCAGGTTGGTCATAACTTTCCTTCCAAGGAGTAAGTGTCTCTTAACTTCATGGCTGCAATCACCATCTGCAGTGATTTTGGAGCCCCAAAAAATAAAGTCTGACACCCTTTCCATTGTCTCCCCATCTATTTGCCATGAAGTGATGGGACCAGATGCCATGATCTTCGTTTTTTGAATGCTGAGTTTTAAGCCAGCTTTTTTACTCTCCTCTTTCACTTTCATCCAGAGACTTTTAGTTCTTCTTCACTTTCTGCCATAAAGGTGATGTCATCTGCATATCTAAGGTTATTGATATTTCTCCCAGCAATCTTGATTCCCACTTGTCCTTCTTCCAGCCCAGTGCTTCTCATGATGTACTCTGAATATAAGTTAAATAAGCAGGGTGA
This sequence comes from Muntiacus reevesi, assembly GCF_963930625.1. Taxonomy (NCBI): domain Eukaryota; kingdom Metazoa; phylum Chordata; class Mammalia; order Artiodactyla; family Cervidae; genus Muntiacus; species Muntiacus reevesi. The sequence goes on along the minus strand of NC_089249.1, from coordinate 120,955,089 downwards.
CAGTATACAGCCTTGACATACTCCTTTTCCCTTTGGAAACAGTCTGTTGTTCCATGTCCAGTTCTAACTGTTTCTTCCTGACCTACATATAGGTTTCTCAAGAGGCAGGTCAGATGGTCTGGTATTCCCATCTCTTTCAGCATTTTCCACAGTTTATTGTGCTCCACACAGTCAAAGGCTTTGGCATAGGCAATAAACCAGAAATAGATGTTTTTCTGGAACTCTCTTTCTTTTTCAATGATCCAGCAAAAGTTGGCAATTTGATCTCTAGTTCCTCTGCTGTTTCTAAAACCAGCTTGAACATCTGAAATTTCACGGTCCACATATTGCTGAAGCCTGGCTTGGAGAATTTTGAGCATTACTTTACTAGTGTGTGAGATGAATGCAATTGTGCGGTAGTTTGAGCATTCTTTGGCATTGCCTTTCTTTTGGATTGGAATGAAAACTGACCTTTTCCCGTCCTGTGGCCACTGCTGAGTTTTCCAAATTTGCTGGCATATTGAATGTAGCACTTTCACAGCATCATCTTTCAAGCTTTAAAAGCTCAACTGGAAGTCCATCACCTCCCCTAGCTTTGTTCGTAGTGATGCTTTCTAAGGCCCCCTTGACTTCACATTCCAAGATGTCTGGCTCTAGATGAGTGATCACACCACTGTGATTATCTGGGTCGTGAAGATCTTTCTTGTACAGTTCTTCTATGTATTCTTGCCATCTCTTCTTAATATATTCTTAAGAAATATTAATATCCTGCAGATGTGTGGTCAAGATAAAGATGGTCCATTAACCTGACTGATGTGAGCTTTCTGTTCTAATTTTACAGATAACTTAGTCAAATATATAATTCCTCGTGAAATATTTAGGTATACCCTATCCATTATTTATATTAGGCATACTTATACTTACTTATAAATATAAATTATTTTACTAGGTATACTTTATAAATAAAATTTATCAATCTATTGTTGTTATTGTCATTCAGTTGCCCAATCACGTCTGACTCTTTGTGACCTCATGGACTGCAGCACATCAGGCCTCTCTGCCCCTCACCATCTCCCAAAGTTTGCCCAGGTTCATGTCCCTTGCATCGGTGATACCATCCAGCCATCTCATTCTCTGACACCCTCTTCTCCTTCTGCCTTCAATCTTTCCCAGCTGACTTACTTTTCCAATGAGTCAGCTGTTCGCATCAGATGACCAAAACACTGGAGTTTCAACATCAGCATCAGTTCTTCCCACGGGTATTCACGATTGATTTCCCTTAAGATGATTGGTTTGATCTTCTTGCTGTCTACGGGACCCTCAGGAATCTTCTCCAGCATCATAGATGAAGGCATCAATCCTTCAGCACTCTGCTTTCTTTACAGTCCAGCTCTCACAACCGTACATGACCACTGGAAAGACCATAGCCTTGACTATACAGACATTTGTTGGCAGAGTAATGTCTCTGCTTTTCAACACACTTTCTAGGTTTGTTGTAACTTTCCTGCCAAGAAGCAAACATCTTCTGATTTCATGGCTGCAGTCACCAACCACAATGATTTTAGAGCCCAAGGAGAGGAAATTGATCACTGCTTCTACCTTTTCCCCCTGTATTTGCCATGAAGTAATGGGGCTGGATGCCATCATCTTAGTTTTTTTTAATATTGGTATAGTCTATGAAACAGAGGTAAATTTTTTGGAATTTCCTGGCTTTCTCTATGAACGAGCAAATGTTGGCAATTTGAGCTCTGGTTCCTCTGCCTTTTCTACACCCAGCTTGGATGTCTGGAAGTTCTTGGTTCATGTAATGCTGAAGCCTAGCATGCAAGATTTGAAGCGTGACCTCACTAGCATGGGAGATGAGAACAACTGTCTGATGGTTAGAGCATCCTTTAGTGTACCTTCTCAGGAACTGGGATGAGGACTGTCCCTGTCCAGTCCTGTGGCCACTGCTGGGTCTTCCAGATTTGCTGATATATTGGATGCAACACCCTGATGGCATCATCCTTTAGAGTTTTGAAGAGTTTACTGGAATTCCATTAATCTATTAATAAATATCAAATTAATTGACTCCTACATATAAAGTAAAATGCTATACGTTCCTAATATACAAGGGAAAGAATGTGCAGCCACTTTTCCCATTTTTTTAAATTAATGTGACATTAACTTGGACTTTGATAGCTTGATATTAGATGTGCTCAGTCACTCAGTCATGTCCAACTCTTGGCGACCCTATGGACTGGGGCCCACCAGGTTCTTCTATCCATGGAATTCTCTAGGCAAGAACACTGGAGCAAGTTTCCACGCCCTCCTCCAGGGGATCTTCATGACCCAGAGACTGAATCTGCATCTCTTGGGTCTCCTGCATTGTTAGGCGGATTCCTTTTATTTTTTTTTTTTTTTTAACAGCTTTAAGACAGTTTTTTTTTTTTTTTTAATTTTTTTTCCATTTATTTTTATTAGTTGGAGGCTAACTACTTTACAATATTGTAGTGGTTTTTGCCATACATTGACATGAATCAGCCATGGATTTACATGTATTCCCATCCCAATCCCCCCTCCCACCTCCCTCCCCACCCCATCCCTCTGGGTCTTCCCAGTGCACCAGGCCCGAGCACTTGTCTCATGCATCCAACCTGGGCTGGTGATCTGTTTCACCCTTGATAATATACATGTTTCGATGCTGGTCTCTCAAAACATCCCACCCTCGCCTTCTCCCACAGAGTCCAAAAGTCTGTTCTGTACATCTGTGTCTCTTTTTCTGTTTTGCGTATAGGGTTATCGTTACCATCTTTCTAAATTCCACGTATATGCGTTAGTATACTGTATTGGTCTTTATCTTTCTGGCTTACTTCACTCTGTATAATGGGCTCCAGTTTCATCCATCTCATTAGAACTGATTCAAATGAATTCTTTTTAATGGCTGAGTAATATTCCATGGTGTATATGTACCACAGCTTCCTTATCCATTCGTCTGCTGATGGGCATCTAGGTTGCTTCCATGTCCTGGCTATTATAAACAGTGCTGCGATGAACATTGGGGTGCACATGTCTCTTTCAGATCTGGTTTCCTCGGTGTGTATGCCCAGAAGTGGGATTGCTGGGTCATATGGCATTTCTTTTTCCAGTTTTTTAAGGAATCTCCACACTGTTCTCCATAGCGGCTGTACTAGTTTGCATTCCCACCAACAGTGTAAGAGGGTTCCCTTCTCTCCACACCCTCTCCAGCCTTTATTTCTTGTAGACTTTTGGATAGCAGCCATCCTGACTGGCGTGTAATGGTACCTCATTGAGGTTTTGATTTGCATTTCTCTGATAATGAGGATTCCTTATCACTAGCGCCACCTGGAAGGACATGTTCATTTCTCTCTGTGTTTCCAAGTAAAACTTTGACCAGTATAAATTTTCTGGCCTCTAACCAGAAGTAAATTATTTGATTTGCAGGTTTAAAAGAAGGAATCAGTCAGACTTGGCTCAGCCCCTTTCTCTTGTTGGATCAGCCTATCTGCAAAAAGAATGCACTTGTACTTGCTCTCCTCCCAACACTAATAGAATAAGACTTCATGGATAGTGCTAGTGGAAGGTTTGGGTTGATAGAGTTGTGCCTTTGACTGGATGGATACACTTAATTCTAGAATTCAGCATTAGAAAACACCTGACTCCCATCTATATCATGTCTCTCAATAGTTTTTTTCAGTAATGAAGCTACAGTTTGATGATCACCTGTATGACTCCTATGTTTCTCTCTCAAATGGTTCTGAACTGGGCAAGGAATGAAGGATGTGTTTACTGACCTCTCTCCCCTAAGAAGCTTATAATCACTATACTGGGGTCATTTTGAACATTTATCAGGGTCCATAACTCAAGATCACAAGGGGAGAGATATTTCTTCCAACCACAAGAAGGGGAAGAAAATTTTAAAAACTGAAGCAACTGTAAGGTGCAATTTCTTCCTCCAGAATAGCCAGCAAAACTCATATTTTGCTTATCCATAAAAGTTACATGATCCTTCAACAGAAACTAGGTTATGAAATCTGGATTTTTAAGAATGATATTAAAGAGTTTGAAACCATCCTTCTTAGAATGGAATTAAAGGTTTTCCTGATCATGATCCCAGAGTATCATTCTTAAAGAGAATGCCCTTCATTTATATGTTGTAATGTCTTAAAGATGGCCATCCCAAAGAACTAAACAGACATTTCTCCAAAGAAGACATACAGATGGCTAACAAACACATGAAAAGATGCTCAACATCACTCATCATCAGAGAAATGCAAATCAAAACCACAATGAGGTACCATTACACGCCAGTCAGGATGGCTGCTATCCAAAAGTCTACAAGCAATAAATGCTGGAGAGGGTGTGGAGAAAAGGGAACCCTCTTGCACTGTTGGTGGGAATGCAAACTAGTACAGCCACTATGGAAAACAGTGTGGAGATTTCTTAAAAAACTGGAAATAGAACTGCCATATGACCCAGCAATACCACTTCTAGGCATACACACTGAGGAATCCAGATCTGAAAGAGACACGTGCACCCCAATGTTCATCGCAGCACTGTTTATAATAGCCAGGACATGGAAGCAACCCAGATGCCCATCAGCAGATGAATGGATAAGGAAGCTGTGGTACATATACACCATGGAATATTACTCAGCTGTTAAAAAGAATTCATTTGAATCAGTTCTAATGAGATGGATGAAACTGGAGCCCATTATACAGAGTGAAGTAAGCCAGAAAGATAAAGATCATTACAGTATACTAACACATATATACGGAATTTAGATAGATGGTGGCGATAACCCTATATGCAAAACAGAAAAAGAGACACAGAAGTACAGAACAGACTTTTGAACTCTGGGGGAGAACGTGAGGGTGGGAGGTTTTGAAAGAACAGCATGTATATTATCTATGGTGAAACGGACCACCAGCCCAGGTGGGATACATGAGTCAGGTGCTCGGGCCTGGTGCACTGGGAGGACCCTGAGGAGTCGGGTGGGGAGGGAGGTGGGAGGGGGGATCGGGATGGGGAATACGTGTAACTATATGGCTGATTCATGTCAATGTATGACAAAACCCACTGAAATGTTGTAAAGTGATTGGCCTCCAACTAATAATATAATATTTAAAAAAGAAAAAAAAAAAAAAAAGATGGCCATCATTTTTAAAAATCATATGAGAATATTAATAAAAGTAACATGAGCTTTGTTCAATAATTTGCTTCTGTCAAACCATTAAAACTACAAAATACAGCTTTGGTATTTACATATTTTAAAATATTAATGTCTAACTTTACCTCCACCATTTTTAAAAATCAATCAGTTTCTGTTTGCAGAGGGAGAGTTAAAGATACTGCATCATACCTCAATAGCGTAATGACAGGTACGAGACAAAGGTTAAACATATATCTCTCAGTACTTTTTGTGAAAAGCATTCCAAGCCATTCTGCTGTTCCAGGTGAATTTTGTAGAAAGTTAGCTATATCTCCATGATCTTTGTAATAAACAGATCAATTTCTGGATGTTTTAAAAAGAAAACCCAAGCTATGGTAGTTCATTTTCCTCACCATCTATTCAATTACGGCTGTTTGTAGTTTGGTAACTAAGTCATGTTTGAATCTTTTGTGACCCCATGGACTGGAACCCATCAGGCTCCTCTGTCCATGGGATTTCCCAGGCAAGAATACTGGAGTGGGTTGCCATGTCCTTCTCCAGAGATCTTTCCAACCCAGGGATTGAACTGACGGTCCTTTCCCAGGTGGCGCTAGTGATAAAGAACCTGCCTGCCAATGCAGGAGTCAAAAGAGACTTAAGTTCCATCCCTGGGTTGGAAAGATCCTCTGGAGGAGGGCACGGCAACCCACTCCAGTACTCTTGCCTGGAGAATCCCCATGGACAGAGGAGCCTGGTGGGCCACAGTCCAAAGGGTGGCAAAGAGTCGGACACGACTGAAATGACTTAGAGCACTCCTGCATTGGTAGGTGGTATGGTTGCCACTGAGCCACTTGAGAAGCCATTCAACTGTTACCAGATCCTATGATCTTTTCACTATCACTTAGTTTTTCAAAATCATGGTTTATACTCTTCTCTCTTGACAATATTACAAAAACTTACACATAATAAAAGTCACATGGAAGTGAAAGTGCTAGCCTCTCAGTCATGGCCAACTCTTTGAGACCTCATGCACTGTAGCCCGCCAGGCTCCTCTCTCCATGGAATTCTCCAGGTAAGAATGCTGGAGTGGGTTGCCATGCCCTTCTCCAGGGAATCTTCCCTACCCAAGGATCAAGCCAGGGTCTCCTGCACTGCAGGCAGATTCTTTACCATCTAAGCCAAGACATTTGTCTTTAATTCTAATGGGAACTACGATTGTCTTGAGAAGTGCTAAAATGTACTTTGTGTTTACTCTGTGTATCTCTGCAGTTTAAAAACAATATTTTCATGTTTTTATAAAACTACCTATTTCAACTGGACAATATTTATAAAAGTCCAATTTTGAAATGAATCTTAACAAAATCCACCTCCCACAGATCTATTTGGTGAAAAAGGGAATAGTAGAGGCATATTGAACATTAAAAATGAAACTGAAGGCATCTTCTCAACTATATTAGGATAGAGGAAAAAGACAAAATATACCTGCTGAGGGAAAAAATTAAATTTATTACCATTTTGCATGCTGTTACTTGACTTTTGAAAGAAAAGCATGTTACGTGAAATAATATCATTTCCATGTAGGTTATCTTTGTCACCTTCAGGTTTGTGATTGCTGTTCCTGTTCAGTCTTTTAAAGATTTAAAAACAATCTTTACTGACTGTTCAAGTTACAAGAATCTTGTAGATAGTAGCAAGTATAAATTTTTAGTCTTCGGCTTTTCTCTAGCCATCTAGACAAGAAGAGACTTTCACTTTCAAAGTGCGTTGCAGTATTACTTTATATAAAACACACAGGATCTAGGAAATGTAAAACAAGTACCTGGAATTACCCCAATCAGTACCAATGCCTGAGAGTGATCCTCTTGAGTCACTTGCATATTTGTAAACCACTAGCAGGCACTGTTTACAAAGCTCGACCAGGCGCTGGCAACATTGAAGCTGCAAAGGAGTCACCACTTCCGGGCTTTTATGGAAAATACTCTCCCAAGAGGATCTGTTGGCATGGAAACAGACATGACCTCATGTGGCTGTTAAAAATGGCAACCAACAATATCACTTACCTAGCAACAAACCAATAAAGAAAAAGTAGAAATGGCCTCACACATTTGAAGTGACTACAGATGGTTAGAGTTATCAAGTAAATATGCAAAATGAAGGATAATCTTTATGTTAAAAAAACACAACACAGAATTCCTATCTTTAAAGATTTAACTTATGCCAGCTCTCAGTAGCTAACAGGATGGTTTCCCAACAGCTTATAAAAACTGAGTTACTTTACATTGAAGGAATTGTAAAACACAGCAAATTTCTCAAAGCTTAGGTATTCTAGAAATACAGATTTTCTAGGAAGCTATATTTATTTTTATATTAATGATTATTTCACAGATTAAAAAGTCACTGTAACTTAATTTGTGATCTCTGTGAACCAACAAAATTTAGATTAATCCCATGATTATGACCACTCCTTTCAAAACACGTTCATATGTAATTATGTCCTCGATATTCCTAGAGCACACGCTCTATACTATAGAAGTAATGTCATCTCAACAAGTGCTGCCCTGCCAGTTCCACAGGCAGTGTCCTTCAGCACATTCAGCTTAGTGGACAGCAGGCGGCAGTACACAATGCCTTGGCAAACTTAAGTGAGCGCACGTGTGTGTGTGTGTGTGTGTGTACACATATATATTCGTTCACAATTCCTAAGTTGACTGCTATGACCCAAATGAGAAAACATGTTACTACCCCACCAGCATCGGGAAAGAGAGAGAGAGACTGATTTCCTTAGTGTAACGGAAACTCCTTTCAAGCTTCAAGGGGAAAGTTTTCCTGAGACTTGGTAATGGTTCAAGTCTCATTTTACATAAACCAATTTACTTAATCCTCAGAGAAAGAAAAGACTAGATTTTAAGAGAGAAAAAAAATATTAAGAAAAATATTTTTCTGAAGAACTGCATTTCCCAATGGGAAATTCTAAGACTCCATTTTCAATCTTCTGTGGATATTTGATATCTTTGGAAATTTTTTAAAATGCTGTAGGAACTCATAAAGGTATTTTTTAGTAGAAAGTCTATTGTTTATTTTTTCAGGAGAAACATGGTCCCAAAAAGACAGCATGTCATCAGTGAATGACATATTTTCTTAAAGGGAATAAGATTCAAATAAGTAGACTGAAAGGAATAAACTTTCTTCTATGTTCTGAGATGTTCAAGGGCTAATTATATAATACTGTTTTTATTATTTAAAAGGGATTAAAGGTTATTTTCATTCAAGAAACAGTAATATTTTAGTTAAATTAACTCTAAAATTTTATTTTATTACTAAATGTAAGAAAAACTAGATATGACATACATGTTTCTATATCTATATTTGTATATATATGACTTTATTTTTTTGGGTTCCAAAATCACTGCAGATGGTGATTGCAGTCATGAAATTAAAAGACACTTACTCCTTGGAAGGAAAGTTATGACCAACCTAGACAGCATATTAAAAAGCAGAGACATTACTTTGCCAACAAAGGGCTGTCTAGTCAAGGCTCTGGTTTTTCCAGTGGTCATGTATGGAGGTGACAGAGTTGGACTGCGGAGAAAGCTGAGTGCCGAAGAATTGATGCTTTTGAACTGTGGTGTTGGAGAAGACACTTGAGAGTCCCTTGGACTGCAAGGAGATCCAACCAGTCCATCCTAAAGGAGATCAGTCCTGGGTGTTCACTGGAAGGACTGATGCTGAAGCTGAAACTCCAGTACTTTGGCCACCTCATGAGAAGAGTTGACTCATTGGAAAACACCCTGATGATGCTGGGAAGGATTGGGGGCAGGAGGAGAAGGTGACGACAGAGGATGAGATGGTTGGATGGCATCACCGACTTGATGGACATGAGTTTGAGTAAACTCTGGGAGTTGGTGATGGACAGGGAGGCCTGGCGTGCTGTGATTCATGGGGTCGCGAAGAGTCGGACATGACTGAGCAACTGAACTGAACTGAACTGAACACATATATATCACCAATTTATTTCATGTGGTCAAGAAAAATATTGGAGAATGCCAATTAATAAGGGAATTGGTTTATAATATGTCTAGGTCTAGCAAGTCTTACATGCCTAGGTCAGAGAAATTAAAGTTTCATATGAATATAAACACACCAAGAAAATGTTCTGACTCGTGACTGAGCACTTTTACATTCTCTTCCCTGGGGTTCTAGCTATTTCCGTAAAAGTCTACCTCCATCACCACCCTCTCTTCTGAATAAGAATATATTTCTATTTTAATATTTTGGAGCCATTTGATTAGATTCACTATCAGATCACTCACATCATAGTAATTTTTGTTTTCCTGACTTGAAGTCAAGAAAAGAACAAACAAAATGGAAGAAAGACAAACGAGCTTCTTTTATCAACATAACACCTTAATTTGACATAACATTCAGAGTAATATGTGAGTTATAATATGGGCAGCTTTGGCTTCTCATTCTGTCATTGTTTCTTAAACACTGAAAATAAACATGACAAGGTTCTCTACCTAATTTTGCTGTGTATGTTCACTACCACTGACCAAAGGCTACATTCTACACTATTAATCCATATTTAAGTGTCAGAATGCCAGAATCACTCACAAAGAAAAAAGAAAATGACCAGGACTTGCTTTGCTTGGTACTAGGCTAATGGTACCCCCTCTGTAGAAAAGAAACCTATTCTTCAATGAGAGTTTAAGAACTGTGTCCCCAGTCTCCTTACCTGCCACCTGGCACAGATGAGTAATGTGAAATCCCTCTAGAACACCACAGTATCTCAACCTCAATACTAACACAAAAAACTTGAAGTAACTGAAAGGAGAATAATTTATAACACTAATGCCTTTAACAAAGAACCCAGGGTCTTATCTGCCTGCTTTCTGAATCAAAATTCCCAGGAAATGGGAGGACCAAAATCCACGAATTCAGAAAGAAAAATTAAATGGTTAAAAAGTTCTCTCTGGCACTCCTGAATCCTCAAGAGAAATATGAAAAGTAACAACTTCAAATGACATTTTTTACATAATATAACAGTAAGATACAGAATACTGAATAACCTCCTGGTAACAAAGGGGAATCACTAATGAAATCCAGAAACTTGAAAAGCCACATATTATCCAGTAATCCAATAATTTTCACCACCTTTCTCATGAAACATATTTAATAAAGCAGCTATCTAAAAAATAAAACATTCATTTCTTTTTCCTCTGGTAGGAGCCCTAATGAATGACTGAGGAGCCCAAAGTTAGTAGCAGAAAGTAAAAAAAAAAAATCAATCTGGACTTCACCAACTGGATAATCAGCTCAGAAAGATTAATGAGCTGAAAAGTACTAACAAGACAACATCCAACTAAAGTGATAGAGAACAGTAAGTCACATCATTTTATTAATAAGTAGTGTATAATGATATGCATACATATTCACATAGGCATACAATTCAGCCTAGAAGCAGACCCTTGCCTTAGTATTTCTACAATTTCTTCCCCCAAGACTGTTAAAAAATAAAACAAATAAAAATAGAAAGCATTTCTATGATGAATTTCCTTAAGAAAATGTCTTTCACTAAAGGGTCTAAACTAGATTCTTTTCTCTGAGGTTTACATACCAGGATTTTGAGTGAAGACAGGGTTTTTCCAAATAAAACACTCCTTCTCCCACAGGCCCCTGCCTCCTCTTCCTCCTCCTGCAACTCTTAAGATGCAGTGCTACCTCCCTTGGACACCTCTTGTGAGCTCTCTGGCCCTAGTTTAAGTCCCATAGTACCCAGGCTTGCCCTATCTCAGTAAAGCGTGGTAGATAATTTTATTTATGAAAATTCCAAGAGCTATTCCCTTGGAGAGGACACATTCAGAACGTGGAGCATCATTCTGAATAGCACTCCCAGGAGGCTGCGTGTCATTAAAAGAGTCCCTGGGCATGGGCTTCAGCAGCCTGAAAGAGCAAGAGAAAAGGATGAGCATGTTTTCTATTCAGTGCATCAGCAAAACCCCTGGGCCAATTGCCAGAAAACCAATGACAAACATCCACATTATTATTTGATGTTTGGGGATATGAACAGGGAATAGCTTATTCATTTAGTTTTATTATTGGGAGTTGAGACAGGCAGTGGCAGGAAGCAAGGTGGCTCAGAGTTATTTGGATTAGCTTTTTTCCAGGAGTTTTGTACCTAACGGTGAAAGCTGCACCTTTTATTAAAATCATTCCTTTAGAACTAAGCTAAGAATAGATTTTTTACCTAGACCACTAGGTTGTTAGATCAAAGATTAAAGAAGTATACATTGACTGGACATGATTCAAAGAAAAAGTAGAACTATCCTGGATTCAAAGTGCCAACAAAGCATACACACAGCATTATCTGAGTTCATCAAATTAAGGAACCCAAGGAATGTCAATTATAAAGGTATAAAATAAATCTGGTGTAAAACTCATCTCTACAAACCACCAAGTTTTTAAAGAAATGGTTAGAGAGAGGAGGTCAAATTGGATACAGAGCTACTCCTGCTCCATCTGCTCAGTTTGATGGGTTGAGGATTTGGCTAGTGCTTCAGGGCTTGCAACATAGTAAGCTTGGCAACCACTGGCAATGCTGCACTGAGAAGAGTGAATAAAGCACAGAGTTAAGAACTTGGACTCTTGACTCACACAACCTGAGTTTAAATGCAGGCTCACTATGGAAATGTGGGTAAGTTATATACTTTATGCTGCAATTTTTTCATCTATACAATGAGAATAATAATAATAGTTTACTCAAAATATTGTAGTGGCAATTATAAAAATATTTAACATATAAAACAGTATCAGACACTTAGTAATCCTTCAAAAAATGTTATTTACTTTCATTATCATTACCAGTAGTAACAGACACCACCAGAGAAATGTGAGTGGAGTACTGTTCCAGGTACAAGAAGGAAGGATTCTGAATGGAGTCAAAGTAAATTACCAAAATAGAGTCACTAGCACCCATTTCAATAGCTGACTATCTCACTGTCTTCCATTCATGAAGAGAAGCTGAAATTCATGTTCAACATTCCAACCAGTGGATCAACAAACAGAAAGAAAAAACTCTAATTATGATTTAAGATTAAGAGAAATTCTGTAGATAGTCAGCAACTAAGGGTCATGGAGTACAGTTCCAATGTCTTACTTAAGTCTCAGTAGAAATAATTTATAACCGAGACTATTCTCAGATTTCATCACAATCAGAGCACCTTATGGATTCTCCCTGCTGGTGAATGATAGCTGAGGAAAATTGTGGTGAGAGTAAGTCTACAAATGGTATAAATGATTCAGTACTAGATGATGTGAATATTTAAACAGAGGACATTCAGATCATTTCAGACTAGAAAGTCTGTTAAGATTTTACCCAAAAAAGACATAGTCTGGGTCTTTACATAGGATTCAAACAATGGAGAGGGGATTGGATAAATGGGTTTGCAGAAGGCAGTCCAATCAGACACTCATTGACATTAATAGTTGGAAGAAATAAAAAAGAAAATTTTTGAGATATTTGAAAAATAATTAATTTGTTTGGGGGGAGCAGAGTTTAAGTAAGAGAGTAATGAGAGAGATGACAAGAAAAATAATAAGAGATTTAGCATATTAGACAGTCTTGTATCTTTAAAGAAGAAATCTAGACATTAACAATAAATGAAGAAAATCATTACAGATTTTAGGAAATAACTGTGACATTAGGATGGATAAGGGAAACAAAAAACTAGAGGCAAAAATGCCTAGAAATTTATCAATTTCACTTAGACTTTCTCCCTTAAAGGCTCATCATATCTGAAATCCTACAATACTTTGTCTCTTTCATAATCATGACTTTTCATGTATCTTCTTTTGTCTATTAGAGACAGCAGAGTTTATTGATTAGCAGAATGAAGACTGGGGCCAGGCTGCTTGAGTTCAAAGCTAAGTTGCACTAAGTCCTTAGTACCTATCTCTGTCTCAGTTTCCTTATCTCTAAAATGAAGATAATCATAAAACCTGCTTCAAAGTGATGTGATGTGGACTAAATCACTTAGTACAGGCACAGTGCTTAGAACAATGCCTGGCACATAATAAGTGGTATAGTATTAGCTATTATCGTTTTTAAGTTTCTTGAGGGCAGTGTTAGTAGCTAAGTCATGTCCGACTCTTTGTGACCCCGTGGACTGTAGCCTATCAGGCTCCTCTGTCCATGGGATTCTCCAGGCATGAATACTGGAGTGGGTTGCCATTTCCTTCTCCAGGGGATCTTCCCGACCCAGGGATCGAACCCAGATCTCCCCCATTGCTGGCAGATTCTTCACCATTTGAGCTACCCTGGGAAGCCTCTTGAGGACAGGGGCTGTATCAAATTCAGCATTGTATCTCCAAAAGTATTTAAATTATCAAGTAAATACTAGATAATTGTTAGGAACAATGAAGAACAATCTTGAATTAAATAATTGAGAACAGTTAAGAAAAATGAAAAATAAACCACAGTAGCTACAGTGGGGATGTGATAGAAAAACTAACAAGATTTAGCCCACGGCTGAAAAGACAATGAAGGAGAAAAAGGACATGGATGCACCTGAGACACCAAACCTGTATGACTGGGAGAGTAACTGGGATTTGGGGAGTCCAGAAGGGAAGGCACTTCCGAACAAAAGGGAGGTGTGGAGTAACCTCAGATGTGCAGATGACACCACCCTTATGGCAGAGAGTGAAGAGGAGCTAAAGAGCCTCTTGATGAAAGTGAGAGAGGAGAGTGGAAAAGTTGGCTTAAAGCTCAACATTCAGAAAACTAAGATCATGGCATCTGGTCCCCTCACTTCATGGGGAATAGATGGGGAAACAGTGGGAGCAGTGTCAGACTTTATTTTTGGGGGGCTCCAAAATCACTGCAGATGGTGATTGCAGTCATGAAATTAAAAGACACTTACTCCTTGGAAGGAAAGTTATGACCAACCTAGATAGCATATTAAAAAGCAGAGACATTACTTTGCCAACATAGGTCCGTCTAGTCAAGGCTATGGTTTTTCCAGTGGTCATGTACGGATGTGAGAGTTGGACTGTGAAGAAAGCTGAGCACCAAAAAATTGATGCTTTTGAATTGTGGTGTTGGAGAAGACTCTTGAGAGTCCCTTGGACTGCAAGGAGATCCAACCAGTCCATCCTAAAGGGGATCAGTCCTGTTTGTGTTCATAGGAAGGAGTGATGCTGAAGCTGAAACTCCAGTACTTTGGCCACCTCATGTGAAGAGTTGACTCATTGGAAAAAACCCTGATGCTGGGAGGGATTGGGGGCAGGAGGAGAAGGGGACGACAGAGGATGAGATGGCTGGATGGCTTCACCGACTCGATGGGCATGAGTTTGAGTAAACTCCAGGAGTTGGTGATGGACAGGGAGGCCTGGTGTGCTGCGATTCATGGAGTCGCAAAGAGTCGGACACAACTGAGCAACTGAACTGAACTGAACTGAACTGATGAATGCTTGGCTTTAGATAACTTGAAGACAAAATGACAGTGAGTCACAACAGCTTTGACAGGACTGAAAGTCTGGAGAGGAGCAGGAGTGTAGCCATGATTTGGGAAGATGGTTACATAAAGGAAACAGCAGAAGAACCATAAGGATACTGATGTAATTGAGTTTCTTCATTAGGAATACTTTCACTCCATTGAATTCAAATTAGTTAGGTGCTATTGTGTTCACAGCCATCATCTCATCTACATCAGCTTAAATATTATAAATTATAGTTAAGCACTGAAACTTATATGCAGTTACAAAACCACATTTTAAGAGAGTAAAGAAATTCAGCCATTTTATTGGGTTATCTTTATAATTAAATAGTTAAAGATGTAAAAAATGACAGTAATGGAAAATAACTTAAAACTTACCCTGAATCACAAAAACAGTTCCACAGACCTTGGCCATGACTCCAGAGTAAGCGATTAAAAACTCGGTTGAAAATTCTATACAAATTCACTTCCTCAACATCAGGTACCTTCCAGATACGTGGAAGAACTGCACGGATACTTGTTTTCACTATGTCCAAAACCTAGTGCAAAAACCAAAATATTTAAAAATCTAGATGTATAAGTATGTATCTAAAATTCAAAGATGAATATATTTAATTCAAATATGACTACACACACACATACTCACTCACTCATTCACTAAAAGACAGTACAGAATGAAAAGTCCAGAGATAGATCCAGTATTTATGAAACTTTGGTATATGACATAAGTGGCAAGTCTGACAATTAGGGTAAGAAGACATTAAATTTAAAAATTAAATTTAAGTTAAATTTAAAGTAAATCAATAAACAGATTTTTTAAAAATAGCAATATTATGAAAAAATAGCTGAAACTGAAATCATTACTTTACTCATTCCACAAAAATCAACTTTACAGTGATTAAGGCTTTAAGTTTAAAAAATAAGCCATTAAATATCTTAGTGGAAAGTATTAGTGAATATCTTTTATCATGGGTTAGAAAAAGATTACTTAAATAACAAAAAAGTATAGAATATAAAATATTAATAGATTTTAATTAGACTAAAATTAAGAACTCTGGCCATCAAAAGATACCTTAAAGGAAATAAAAGATCAAGTTACAGGCTGGGAAAATACATTCAAAACATATACATCTAACCAAATAATAGTATCTGGAATGTATAATGAATGCCTAACCAATTGTTAATATACACACCAACAAATTAACAGAAAAAAAATGGACAAAAATACATAATTCACAAAAGAAGAAAATATGCCCAATAAACATAATGAATAGAAATTGAGACTATAATTAGATATCATTTTCTATCCATTTAGTTGACAAAAATTCAAAGTCTGACAATACCAAGTATTGGAGAAATATGGATCTATAGTATCTCAAACAAAACTGGCGGGAGTACAAACGGGAAAATATTAGCTGGGCATTAACTGCTAAAGTTGAAAACGCATATCCTATGACCCAGCAAGTTTATTCCTGAGAGAAAATCTCTCATAGGTTAAAAGCAACAGCATGTACAAGAATGTTCAAACAACTGGTCACAACTGTAGACACCTGAAGAAATCCTAACCCTGTATCAGTGAGAAAGTGAATAAATAAATAGCCACAGGCTATTCCCTTAGACTTTTATACAGCAGCTGAATGAAATAAAAGGGCACACAATACAGAGCATCTTAATTATTATGGTTAAGTTTTTAAAAAATACATACCAGTCAATACACGCAAGGTGAAACTTTTTATATAAGTAAAATAGTTAAATTTTAAAAATACTTATGAGGAGTACACATAGATATAATAAGATCATATTAAAAAAAAAAACAAACAAACAAGGAACTGAGGAATACTGAATTCCAGAAGATGGCTACCTGAGACATGAAGGGCCAGGGGGATAGGAAGGGAGTCATTTGATAAGATAACAGATTATTGCCAAAATCCTTGATTTGGGTGTTGGGTTCACAAATGGTACAGTAACTTAAGAACACTATTTAATAAAAGCAGGCCAGTAAATGGACCAGTAATGAGAGGGTATCGCAAAACAATGGCTAGGATTAATGTAATTCTGGCCAACTAAAATCCTAGATATTCTAAAAAATGTATAAATCCCAGAAAGCTACTTTGTCTAGTCCGACATATTTAATATTTTTGCAATTCACGAATTTCCAATGAAATGTTTTATTAAGAAGTAAATATCACAAATATAGTATCTTAATTTCAATTCACCAAAGTAGATTTTCATTTCTTATTTTATTCATCTAATATAAGGAACTGACTGTAAATATGACAGTAAAAGATGAAAAAAGAACAACTTTCAAACATAAAGGCTGATAGAAGATATGATTTTTCTCTATAGGCACAAATATATAATAGAACTGGAAGCAGATAAAAGAATTTAATTTGTTTCTCTTTAAAACAGCCATATTTAAAGAAGTGACATTAGTTCTCTCTGATGAAGGCAAATTTAGAATAAACGTGTTTAAAAATCAATTTAGGAAAAAATATCTCCAAATAACATTTTATTTATAGAAGAATATCAACTACAGCTTCTCCAAATGAATTGCGTAAGCACCACGGTGCCATCCCTTCTTGCTCCAGCTTCTTTCACTGTGAAGTGGGAACAGTATGTAAACCGAAAAGGAATCAGGGGTGTGTGGGTTGAAGGGGAGGAGAATGAGGAAAGATACTACCATCTGTAATAAAAGTAGCTTGTGAAAAAAATTGTCCCAGAAAACCTTGTTATTACAGATAATGAAACCTTAATTATGAAGAGGGATTTTAAATTTTTAATATGAATTATTCACAGTAATACTGATAAAATATGCACATCAGACATTAATTCATACCTTTTTTTTTCTTTGCAGTTGAGCTAATAGTTTAAAGTCTTATATTTTTAATGTGGAAAACAGGACTTATGACTGATGTGATACAAGAATCAACACTAGCAGTAAATGGTGAATTTTAATCAATTCTCTTCTCTATTTTTCTTCCTCCTTTCTATGTATTAGTGAGTAATAATGACCCAAAAGTCATAATGCAGGAAGAATTTTTAAAAGTAGCAAAGATAACCCATAAATTGGTTTTAAGAATAAATATGAGTTCTATAAAATAAATGAAAGTGTTAAAAAATGTTAACTATCTTCATTTTGTATTTTATTATTATTAATTATTCAACTTTAAAACAACATAGGGCTTCCCCACTAGCTCAGTGGTAAAAGAATCTGCCTGCAACGCAGGAGACATAGGAAATGATAGGAAATGCAAGTGTTATCCCTGGGTAGAGAAGATCTGATAGAGCAGGGAAAAGTAACCCACTCCAGTATTCTTGCCAGGAAAATTCCATGGACAGAGGAGACTGGCAGGCTATGGTCTGTGGAGCCACAGAGAGTTGGACACGACTGAAGTGGCTAAGCACCCATGCACACAAAGTGACAAAGCATTTGAGATGATTCATTTCTTTCTGAACATGTGCACAGTGAGATGCATATGATGCATAAGAGCCAAAGAGGAGGGCGAAGAGCATGTACAGCCTGCTTGCTCCCTGCCAAGTACTGCACTAGTACATCACTTAGAGGAGACTCTTGGCCATTATTCTTCATATGTTTTCTTCTTAATTTTGATGGAATTTTAAAGCATGATGGCCTAAAATACTAGCCTTGCTGTTATTGTTTGTTGTTTTAGTTAATAAGCCATCTTCAATTCTTTTGTGACCCCATGGACTATATCCCACCAGGCTCCTCAGTTCATGGGATTTCCCAGGCAAGAATACTGGAACGGGTTGCCATTTCCTTCTCCAGGGGATCTTCCCAACCCAGGGATCAAACCCGCGTCTCCTGCATTGGCAGGTGGATTCTTTACCACTTAGCCACCCGGGAAGCCAAAACACATGGCTAAAAGCAGCAACTTCAGAAAGTGGTCAGAGAGTTAGGGGTGGGGAATGCAGCTGCTCCATTCCTAATGTTTCCTCCAACATGGAGATGGATAGACCTTCAGGCCTCTTGCATGCCAGCAAACATCACTGTCTGAGGAGTGATTTCCCTGACTGCGGGACTAGCATGGTCTGGGCAACCCACAAACGTGTTCCTTCTTTGCCAGAGTGCCTACTGGAAAGATACATTCTCTTTTGCTTCCTTTGCCTTTCAATTTCAAGCTCTGGTCCTGGAGAAAAGAGTGGTTTAAAGAGACCTCTAATTTGGAAACCATTAGAGAATAAAAACCAAGGGATCAAGAGCCAAAACCCTTCATCTCTCCTCTAAGTCTTCATATAGACTCTCCATTGTCTGTGTTCACCTGGTGAACTTCCATGTTTTACCCCAAACATCACTTCTTCAGGGAAACGTTTACCTGTAACTAGATACGTTATGATCCCTTAATGCCCAATTCTTCCACTATTAATAATTATCTCACTTTATTTTAATTTCTTGTGTCGTTAATGGAGATTGTTAGCTACATAAAAAGAGGAATTATACCTACCAGGTCCCAAGGCTCAAGACAGGTCTAGCACTTAGTATGTGTTTGTCTTAGTGAAAATGCTCCTTGCAAGGCATTGAAACCTATGTCAACAAGGTAAAAATCAGAGCTAACACGTATTGAGAGCTTACAATGGACAAAGTACTGTTCTAATCACTTTTACAGCAATTCATTTAATACTCAAAAACATTGAGAAAGATATGACCTGTCCATTTCTTTCCAAAAATCTTGAGGCTAGATTCCATAACCATAAACATTATATTTCTACAGGAAAACATGTGAATACCCAAAGCAAGAGACAGACAAAAATAACTTCCTGTCATGTCATTGTCACTGAAAGAGTTCAGGTGGGTTAGGTTTTGCTGCCTAATAGTTTTGAAAGATGTTTTAGTTTTGAAAATGTTTGGATCTCATTTTATAGATGAGAAAATTCAGGCATACAGAAGATAAGTAACTTACCCAAGATCACACAATTAGGTAATGGATAGCAATGTAGCCGGACCCTTGTTCTTAACCACTACCCAGCAATGCTTCATGATTAATTTGATCTGTCCAGGGGACAACAGCAAAATCAGAAGATAATCAAATTGTCTCTGCTTAGATTCAGATTCACCTCTAGGCAAGTAATACTTGGGAAGATGGGTGGAGTCAATGTGTACATACAAGGCTGCGCAGGCATGCCCTCCAGCAGGGCCATGGAATCCATCAGGGGCCAGTTTGCTTAAAAGACCACACAGACGGGGAGACAATGCCTGCACCTCTAGCAAAATATCAACTGAATAATTTTAGAAAGGAAGAAAACAGGCAAGAAATCAGACTGGAATGAGGTAGATTAGAGTCAGTACTATTTGCAATGCTATTTGGTTTTCTGGGTGCTTTGGGGTTAGAAGCAAATGGATGGAAGATGAATAATTTGTGAAACACAAAAACAAATGGTCAGCAAGGTGCCCTTTGGGTTTATCTGTGGACTCAAGTGAGGCTAACTTATAGAATATGGGTGTCCATTTCCTGACACTGTGACTTTTAAAAGCATCATGATCCAACATTAAGCTCTCCAAGGGAAAAAATAAATGGGAGACTCAGTCAATGAAAGCATTAATAAAATGAAAAGATATGTCTTTTCCATATGAAATATAGCACGTTTGAAAGCATAAAGCACACAGACAAATTCATATTTTGCAAGTACATACAGATGTTGAATGACAAACTGCTCCATATGGCTGAACAGTTGGTCCTAAATTAAAATAATGGCATGAGGTGAGGGAGGTTTAGAAATAACATTAAAATCACTACATGCTGCACTAATGATGCATGCAGCAGCTGAGGCTATAGGGTAAAGGCATCTTTGCTGATGCAAAATGAACGGCCCTGTACAGCATCCATGTCAGCCCAAGTGAAAAAGAGACAGAAAATAATAACATCAAAATGCATGCAGAAGCAGCTACTGCAGGTATTTTATAAACTGCTATTTAAAGAAGAAGCATTTGATAAACAAGGATTTCTTAGAATCCTAAAATAAATGTAAATATAATACAACCTTATTATCACTACTTGATATCAGAGAAAAAGCTCTTCAGAAAATTTGGCATTCTTCACCACCCACCATTACTGCAATATTTTCATACTTCAGGTATATTCTTTACAACTGCATTCTTGGGAGAAGGCTAAATTATGCTAGTGTGAAGTTACCATAACATGACTTTAAGTAAGATTAGCTGATTCAATTTTCACCTAGTGAGGATTCTTTTCAGTAGTTTAGTCCCACATCGTTGACCTTGAAATTTTACACCCATTAAGGAACTTTTTAAATAAGGCATGTGGAAGAGTTTGTGTGTGTGTGGCATTCTAATCTGAAAGTTTTACAACGTTCTAATGAGCAACTAGCAAAAGCTTTGATACTGGAATGGAAAAAGTAAGATACATATTTCATATGGTTTCTAAATGAAATTAAGAGATTTAAATAAGTCTTGTGCATTCCACATTTAGAACTCTGCTTGGGACATGGTAGTCTCTCAATCAATACCGTTAAGTGCATGTTTTGATGAGCAAATAAATGAATGAATGAATGAACAACTCTCAAAATCCCCAACAGTGTCCAGTATAGTTCTTGTACAAAATTGACAACCAATAAATGTTTGTCACACTAAATTTTATCACTCACAACCATTGTGGTAGACTTGCAGATATGCCATTTCAATCAACTAATCTCTAAGAGTGCAGTTAGCTGACAGCATCCCCAAATAGGATCAATGATTTTACAACTTCAAGCCAAGTTTAGGCACTCCCCAGACTGCTCCTGGCCAAGGATTGAGCACGGCCGGGATACCAGAGAGAAGCTACTTCTGCCCAGGGTGATCGCTCTCACAAGCAACTTGTGTTCTGGGCTCCCCATCAGCCTGACAGGTGTTACTCAGGACTTCTCTAGTCTGAGCTTCTTCCTCCCCAGTCCTCCTGTTTTCCATTCACTGGTGTCAGACCAATACTGCAGTTAGAAGGCTCTTCTGCCTGCTCAAACTTCCTCCACCTTTATCTTTCTTGTGTGTCTTCTCTCAAAAATTTCTTTCACTTCTAACTCTGTCGTATGTCTTGCTTTCCACAGAACTGAACTGATATAGCCATCCAATAATTATTGACAATCTTAGCACAATCATAGTCCAAAGAAGGATAGTTCTGATTAATCCACATCTAGATGTTAAATTAGTTAAGTTCTTGGCCCTCTAAGTGGGTAACTTTTAATAATACCTAATTCTACTTGGGCTCAAAAAACACGGTGGACAGTGACTGTAGTCATGAAATTAAAAGATGCTTGCTCTTTGGAAAGAAAACTATGACAAATCTAGACAGCATATTAAAAAGTAAAGACATGATTTTGCAGACAAAGGTCCATACAGTCAGAGGTATGGTTTTTCCAGTAATCAGGTACAGACATAAGAGTTGGACCATAAAGAAAGGCTGAGTGTTGACAAATTGATGCTTTCAAATTGTGGTGCTAAAAAAGACTCTGGAGAGTTCCTTGGACTGCAAGGAGATCAAACCAGTCAATCCTAAAGGACATCAACCCTGAATATTCATTGGAAGGACTGATGCTGAAGCTGAAGCTCCAATACTTTGGCCACCTAATGCACAGAACTAACTGGAAAAGACCCTGATGTTGGGAAAGATTGAAGGCAAAAGAAGTGGGTGCCAGAGGATGAGATAGTTAGATAGCATCACCAACTCAATGGATATGGATTTGAGGAAACTCCAGAAGATAGTGGAGGACAGAGGAGCCAGGTGCGCTCCTGTCCATGGGGCCGCAAAGAGTCAGATATGACTTAGCGACTAAACAACAACAATTCTACATTCCAAAGTTGATCCACATTTCTAGGTTTCTTCTTATTTTTCTTGGATGCAGTTTCTTAAGCAATAGCACAAGTATCAAACAGATACTCCAATGAATGGTTAGCATGCTACAACCCAACAGACAAATTTTCAGACCCCTTTAGTCTAATATCAACATGTAAAAGCTTTAAAAAATTTTTTTCAATACAGTTTGCAACTTATTATTATACTGGCTTGTTGTCAAATATTTTTACTTGAAATTTATAAACAATTGAGCATGACAACTTTAAAACACAAAATAGTTTCACCTAATTTATAAATGGTACTACTATCACACACACACATCTTTTGATCACTCTGTACAATCATATCACATGTAAAAAAACAGAACAGCATTTTCTGGAATTTATTTTTGCATAGGGTGAGAGATAATGCTCCAACTTAATTTTCTTACAAATCATCAATTGTTCTAGTATCATTTATGGGAAAATTTATCTTTACTCCATTGATTTCAAATGTCATATTTATCAGGTAGTAATATTTATGAATATTTTAAACTGTTTCTGGGCTATCTGTTTTAATTACCAACTTACTTATCTATCATCTAGGTTAGAAAAAGTACATTGTACTTACAAAAAGATCAACATTCCAATAAAAGGTTCCTATTTTAATGAATCAAGGCTACATACAGTCAGTGACTCGGAGAAAAGGAATTCTGGCCTTGCAGAACGTTTTCAGTCTACCTCTGCTACCAGCTTTGCTACACTCTCTTGGACAGCACTTGGCACATAACACGACACCAAGTTGTCCTTTGTTGAATGAGTTAATGCTTAATTATGGTTTCAGTTTACTCAGAGGAAAGCACCTAATTTCAAAGTTATCATATGATCAGTATCAACTTTCACCTTATTAGCAATACATTTCAGAAAGGGGAAGTGATAGTTTGCCTTATTTAGGAATACAACAGCTTCACTATAGCTACTAAAATAGTACAGCTCCCCCAAAATAATGGTGCAATCCATCTACGGGCCCCTCAGGCTGTTGGCCACTCCCTTCTCCTACGCTGTGAGATACTGTACTATCTCCTCAAATTTCCAAAGCCCCTCCCCATCAGAAGAAAACTTTCACATCTTTCCACCACAGTGCCACAGACTCTACCTTCCCTTCTATTAGAATAAATGCTCCTGGTTAGGATAAACCTTCCTAGATTACTTGCTCAAGGATTTCCTATCATCACTCTTTCCTGTACCATTTGTCTCTTCTGGATCCTTCTCATCAGCAACTAACAATGGTAAATAGCTCCATCTTTTTAAAAAACAAAACAAACAAAAAACACCTTGTCATTAACCCACATCCCTCTCCAGCTACCACTACATTTCCCCTTTCCCTCTACAGCAAAATTCCTTGAAAAAGTGCCTGGACTAGCCATAGTTTTTCCCATTTCTTGAACCTCCTCCACTCAAGTTTTATGCTGCACCATTCCTCTGAATTTGTTATGACCTTCCCTGGTAGCTCAGCTGGTAACCACTATCCTCAAAGTTATCAAAAACAATAGTCAGGTCATCGTGCTCATGTTATAACTCTCATCAGCAACATCTAGCTCAGTTGATCACTCCATCCCTAAAGTGATTAGCTGATGTCAAGGTAACTCAGTTCTCATGATTTTTCAGACATTACTGGTTGCTCCTTCTCAGTCCCCTTAGATTAACCTCTTTACCCCATTTCTCTGATTTCTATACATAGAAGTGGTCCTAGGCTCAGCCCTCAAAACTCTGCTCTTTTCTAATCACACTTACGCTTGAGGTAATCTCATCTAGTCCCAAGGCTTAAATATCTTCAGTTCACTTCAGTTCAGTTGCTCAGTTGTGTCTGACTCTTTGTGACCCCATGGAAAGCAGGACGCCAGGCTTCCCTGTCCATTACCAACTCCTGGAGCTTACTCAAGTTCATGTCCATTGAGTTAGTGATGCCATCCAACCATCTCATCCTCTGTCATCCCCTTCTCCTCCTGCCTTCAATCTTTTCCAGAATCAGGGTCTTTTCCAATGAGTCAGTTCTTTGCATCAGGTGGCCAAAGTATTGGAGTTGCAGCTTAAGCATCAGTCCTTTCAATGAATATTCAGGACTGATTTCCTTTAGGATGGACTGGTTGGATCTCCTTGCTGTCCAAGGGACTCTCAAGAGTCTTCTCCAACAACACAGTTCAAAAGCATCAATTCTTCAGCACTCGGCTTTCTTTTTAGTCCAACTCTCTCATCCATACATGATTATTGGAAAAACCATAGTTTCGATTACATGGACCTTTGTTGGCAAAGTAATGTCTCTGCTTTTTAATATGCTGTCTAGGTTGGTCACAGCTTTTCTTCTAAGGAGCAAGCATCTTTTAATTTCATGGCTGCAGTCACCATCTGCAGTGATTTTGGAGCCCCCCGAAATAAAGTCTGTCACTGTTTCCATTGTTTCCCCATCTATTTGTCATGAAGTGATGGGATCAGCTGCCACGATCTTAGTTTTCTGAATGCTGAGTTTTATGCCAACTTTTTCTTTCTCTTCTTTCACTTTCATCAAGAGGCCCTTTAGTTCTTCTTCACTTTCTGCCATAAGGGTGGTGTCATCTGCATATCTGAGGTTCTTGATATTTCTCCCAGAAATCTTGATTCCAGCTTGTGCTTCATCTAGCCCGGCATTTTGCATGATGTACTCTGCATATCAGTTAACTAATCATGGTGACATATACAGTCTTGAGTTACTCTTTTCCCAATTTGGAAACAGTCTGTTGTTCCATGTCCAGTTCTAACTGTTGCTTCTTGACCTGCATACAGATTTCTCAGGAGGCAGGTCAGGTGGTCTGGTATTCCCATCTCTTGAAGAATTTTCCACAGTTTGTTGTGATCCACACAGTCAAAGGCTTTGGCATAGTCAATAAAGCAGAATTAGATGTTTTTCCGGAACTCTCTTGTTTTTTTGATGATCCAATGGATGTTGGCAATTTGATCTCTGGTTCCTCTGCCTTTTCTAACAGTGACTCTTAAGTTTTGTATCTCCATATACAGCCTTAGCTCTGAACTCATATATAGAATAAAACACTCAACATCTGCATTAGATGTTTAATCAATGTATAAACTTCAGTATGTTCAAAACGAAAGCAAAACACAACAATGGGGAAAACGAAGCCCTGTTCTTTCTCCAGCATACATTCAATCAGTTATCAACCTAGCTAAGCCACCATCAGTTCTCAGCTCAGTTACCCTAAAAACCATAGAGTACCTGGTCTCTACCTCTGTTCTGCCGTTTTCCATTTACCCTAGTTCTATTCTTCACAAGTAGCTCTCATGATCCCTCTAAATTAGAAACCATACTATGTAACTCCTCTGCTCAAAAATTTCTGGTGGTGTTCCATCACTTGGAATAAAACCCAAAGTATTTCCACAACCTGTAAAGCTGTGATCTGATCCCTGCTTATCTATTCAACTTCAACTGTCACCAACACATCACTCACTCTTGACCAGCACAAACCAACTATTCTGTCAATCAGGAAGTAAATGATGTCCCCTATGTCTCATGGACAGACCAGGCTAACTTATACCCCAGGCCTCTGTATCTGCTCTTCCCTCTGTCTAATGCAATGTAGCTATAGATGTCTGCACAGTATTTTTCTCATTTCATTTAGGTCATCTTCTCTCAATTTTTAATCCTGATTTATTTTTCTTCACAGTTCTTAATACCACCATACATTCTATTATATATTGAATTATTATCAAACACCTTAACTAGAATACAAGCTCCATGAGACCATAGGATTTTTTTTGATCCACTTGTTTATCCTCAGAACCTAGAACAGCACCTGAAACATAGTAGATAACAAATATTTGTAAAGGAAACTAGTAAACAAATGAGTAAGTGTATAGTTTGATTATGAATGTGGTTTAACGGTCCTAGTTTAATACATAATCCAAAAGAGCAAAAACCTATTTTGGGGTATCCATTACTCACTTTTCGTTGTTTTACAGAGTCCAATTTTATGAGCCAATATGAAGCCACTTTTGTTTTATGATACTTCCAGTTATCAATGATCTGTTTGAGGGAAGAAATATTAAGAAATTTAATGTAATTAATTTGTGAAATGAAAACACTATTATACTATTTGAAATAAAAGATGCCTACTTTCATTAAAAAAAAGAGTGCAAAGATTTTTTTAACATAAGGTAAAAAAGCTATCTGAATTTAAAGTTTTTCTCTTCTTGCTGTAAAAAGCAAACAACCTTTAATGAATGAAACTCAAACGTCTTCAGGAATATAAGGACTGGGAAGAAGCCAAAAATACAGATTTTTCATTTTAATTCCAAGAACTGTATTTACAACATCATTCATAATAACAAAATATTGAATAGCACATTAGAAAATAGCCTATATATAATTAGGATTCTATTATCCCCTTTTATTTTTTGGTGCAAATATGCAAAATTTCTGAATATTTATTCTAGTTATATACACTATAACAAACAGATTAAAATAGTTGCTGCATAAGTAAACATGTTGTAACTAATCTATTGTCTAATATATTATATCAATTATATAAGCCTATACACATGTTCTTTACAGAACAATCACAATTATCCACAAACTTTAGTTTTACCCTCAGATTATCTAATTTTTCATCTACCTGACTGAAAAATGTAGTATACAACTTACATCTTAAGAAATATAAATAAAATGTCTGGTGCGAAAACACAGGCTCTACTCTATTGAATAAGATAGCAATGTCAATAGAAATATATCTGGCATGTTTTACAACTAATATTCATTTTTCTTCCTTCTCCCTTGATGTAACAAATAGAGTCTCATTTGTAAACGAGATATCATTTTCACTTTTTAAAATGTATATATAACAAACACAAAGCATAATATTTGGGGGTTTTGGTTATAACTATGTTATGATTACAAAATACAAATTGCCATTATTGATTTTTAACTACAGAAGTCTTCTTTTATTATTGTTTTTGGTTTGTTTTGTTTCTAGACAGTGCTTTAGATAGGTCTAACTGCTAAGTCGCTTCAGTCGTGTCTGACTCTGTGCGACCCCATAGACGGCAGCCCCCCAGGTTCCCCCATCCCTGGGATTCTCCAGGCAAGAATACTGGAGTGGGTTGCCATTTCCTCCTCCATTCAGTTCAGTTCTCTAAAGTACTGCTGCTGCTGCTGCTGCTGCTATAAAAAGTGAAAAAAAGCCAACTGCACGGCTGTGGTTTCTATCCTACAACTGGCCACTAGATGGCGCTTTCTCCGGGTGAAAAACAACAACAAAAAAAACAGAAACCAGAAAACATTCTATTACTGAGAAGTTAGATTCTAAGAATGACAATTTGAAAGGATGTTTCAATGAAGAAATATCAATAGAACGTTGAGAGAAGAAATGCTATTTCACTCGAATATTTTAATATCTTGGACCTTCTTTCTAAATCAGGAGTAAGTTACAAACTTTAATGTGAATTTTAGGACTCTGCCATTTTAGAACGTTCCACTGGGTGGCGCAAATGCATATGTAACAAGAAAACACACACAACGTAACATTTCAAAATTCGACTAATACCATTCAAGGTATCATATTCAAATATTTACTTCATGCCCATGGCCCACTCTTTTCCTTATTATCTCATTCCATATTAAATTTTTCAAAATCTTTATAGAAGCAAGCTTAACTTGATGTGTCTTTAATCATTAAGAACAAATAACTATTTAACACTAATTATTTTCAACTTGATGAAGCATCATTAAAATAGGACTATACACTAAAAGATACTTTGCATTACTGATTATAAATGTGATCTAATTGCTCATGAATCATAATAATTCAAATAACCCCTGTATCTTCTTCTAAAGCTTGTGGAGGTCATTCAAGTTTACAATGTCATTGAAGATAATGACATCAGGAAATACATTTTAATATTTTAAGAAGAAGAATAAAAAGGTATGAGCTCCTTGGAATTTTATATACATCAAATACTCACATCTTCTATCAGAATTAATGATTCTGCATCTGATTTTCCTGGAAACCGGATCTTCATATCCTTGAGAACAAATAAGGTCTGACTTGTTAGATCATCTTCTTGTTCTTTTGGTCTCAGTTTCCGCAAAGACTCACTCTTAAATTTGAAAGAATACAGATATTTGGAGGGGGTCTTATTTCACTGTGTCACCATAATCTAAAAGATAGTTCTAGGTAAAAATGATGTGCTTTTAATTGAAAAAATAACAATGAAAAAGGAAAAAAATAATGTTTCTGCCTTTGTTCTTAGCATGAAAATCTTAGGATTAAATGGATATGATTTCCCAAGAGTGTCTGGCATGCTTCCACACAGTTGCATTTTATGTAGCTCTAAATACCAAAACAAAAATATGAGTGTTTAAAAAAGTTTCATTTTCTACATATATCTCAGGCAAGTCTTAATTAGCAAAAAAAAAAAAACAGAAACTTGTTACCAAGTGAAATTCATTCATTTATACTTTTCAGACTCTTTCCTTTGGAAGCAACATCCACATTAAATAAACAAATTAAATTGGTCTATGTGAACGTACATGGAGGTATCTACTGAGTTGGCCAACAAGTTCATTTGGGTTTTAAACCTGATTGAACTTGTTGGTCAACCCAATATTTGAGCATTTACTAGAAAACTTGGTTGCAAAAAAATTCACTGACTTCCTCAATACTGAATCTTGAATTTATGCTAAAGAAAGAAATATTATATATATGTATATATATATATATAAAATACTGTATGCTAATTTAATATACAGAAAACATTACTAAAAATTCTGAAGAATGCTCTAAAGATAATTTACCAATAGCTACTTTTTTAACTTATTTATCAATAGTCCCATTAAGGAAAATTTTCCATGAAACAAAATTCCCCAAATTCAGACACACTGTACAATCAATGCAAATTTACCCTACTCCATGAGCAAACAGAAAATAAATATATTCTCAGTGTTCATCCTTAAGTTTTGTGATAAAGTGAAGCTGGCCTTTTAAGAATCCATATTTGGTTATAGGTGAAGAAAGAGGAACAGTCCAAATTCCAGGAGACGTGAGTTGAACAAAAGAAAGGATTTGATGTTCAATCTATCCTCCTCCCCGCTAATCCCTCTGCCACCTAAATCCTGAGTACAGTGCTCATCTCAGGGGAGCAAAACAGAAGACTTACCATTAGAGAGTCAGAGGAGCTGGCATCACTACTTTGAGGCAGATGCCTCATGTAGGAGGAGGCACGGTTTAAAGAATGTGACCGAGACCCTGAAGTCGGCCGGGATGCTGTTATCACTTGTTGAGCAGAAAAGGGGCGGATGTCTGCACAAGACGGTGACTGAGAAGAGATGGACCGAGGGCAACTGACTGAACGCCTTATGGAGCCTATGGATGATGAAGAAAAGGGATCGCACAGTAGCAGAGTTAGTAGAAGTCCTCCACGGTATTGTCTCTATACAAACTAATGATTAGCAGGGTGATTTCTTGTTGTTTTAGTTGCTAAGTCATGTCTGACTCTTTGTGACCCTATGGACCATAGTCCACCAATCTCCTCTGTCCGTGGGATTTTCCAGGCTATAACACTAGAGTGGGTTGCCATTTCCTTCTCCAGCAGATCTTTCCAACCCAGGGATCGAATCCACGTCTCTTGAACTGGCAGGCAGGTTCCTCACTGCTGAGCCACCAGAGAAGCCCTAGAAGGCTGGCAGGAAGTGTCAAAGCATCGGCATCATCATGAGAATATACATTTAGAGTTATTTCTTCAAGTTAAACAGTGAACATAGTGCAGAACTCCTGTCGTGTATAAAGAATGGCTCTTGTGAGAATAATACTTAAACAGTACTTTAGTGTTCTATTCTTGAAACTTGACAAAAGGACCAGAAGAACAGAAAGCTAACATGTATGGAACATATTCTACAAACTGGGCATCATGCTAGGTGTTACACTATTATCTTTGTTCTCACAGAAACCCTCTGAAGTACAAATCTCTATCATGTGGAGACTCAGAGAGAGAACTTGTCACATGACAAGAAGATTGTCAAGTTCAGTTCTAAATCCTGACTTAATGCCAGCATGCTCCCTTTTTCTATAACATAGACTGGTCACTTATTAGAATCTCTGCAGATGTTAGAAACAGAATATTTTACAGCAGGATTCATAAGGGAAAATGAATAGGGGAGAATGGCCAGGATAAATTGATGTTTTCAAATTTAGGGCCCATGAAAATAAAATAATAATAATGTGTGATTGTGTGCTCAATCATATCCGACTCCTTGCGACCCAATGGACTGTAACCTGCCAGGCTCCTCTGTCCATAGAATTTTTCTGGCAAGAATACTGGAGTGGGTTGCCATTTCCTACTCTAGAGAATCTTCCCAACCCAGGGATTAAACTCGCATCTCTTGCAGTTTCAACATTGGAGGGCGGGTTGATTATCACTGTGACCTAGGAAGGATGCAATTATTGCAATAATAATAATAAACAGAAAAAAAACACAAAGATTATATAGCTGGTTATTTTAAGAGTAGTGCTAGACAGACAAGTCCTTATTCACAGGACAGACAAATTTTAAAAATTAGATTTAAATTACCATAGTAAAATATTTAAATGAAGAAAAAATGTCTGGATCAACGATTGTTATCAGAACAACTAGGAAAAATCATAGAATATCTTCTATGCTTGTGCAAATTGAGAACATTTAAAAGGAGAACTAATTATTCCTGACAAATTTTAATGCCTGACACAAAGAAATAGAATGTTATTTGATACTATCATCTATAACTTTTCTAGCACATATGTTCTACATACCCTCTGCTGTATATTTTCTTTCTGCTTAGGAAATATATCACTCTTCATTAATTAAATAGTTTCATAAAACTCACATGAAGGCAAGTTCAATACCCAAATATTTCTCTTAATTAGCTGTTGAAAAAAATGTAAACCTTTATAAAGGCAATGGACTTGAGCCTCATATTTAGAGACGTATTTCTAAAGGATATTTTGAATTGATGATAAGTCTAATAGTCCTATTTAGTTCTGCAGAGTATAAAAAAGTATACTCATTCAAGCTATAAAAGATGTCAAACAAAAAAAGCTTCCATTTGTTCCTACTGTTAATCGCCTTCTGAAAGTCACACTAGTTTTGAAAGAATGGCACTTCTAAAAAGGGCTGTGTGGAAAACATGCCATTGGTCAATCTTCTTCTAGTAAATACTCATAAGTATGTACTAAGATGTACACCTTGGCCCTGCTTTCTTCAAGGGCTTATGATGATGGTTTGGATATGTATAATCTGATTATAGTTGCAGATGGAAAACAACTTTCTCTTGAATCACAAGAGATTTTCATTTTTCTTCTGCATACATTAGAATTCAGACAGATTAACAAAGTAGTTAGATATGTCAATGATATTTAGGTAGACTAACAAAAAATGGTTGAAACTTTCATGCATAAATTATCTGAGAAAAAATACTTCATACAGTTTTGCATAGGACTACCATATATCAAATCAAAATATATCCTCTGGTACTGTAACGAGTTTAAATTTCCTATATTAACCCTCTACAATAGAAAGCGTTGTACATAAACTGAATTTTTATCCTCAGTTATCAGCATCTCTTTGGAGAGAAAATTCAAGGAAGGCTTGTGGCTATAACATTCCTTAGTGTAAGATTAAAAAGAGAATGTAAGAAATTGAAACTGTCGCTGCAATTCTTAATGGCTATGAAAACAAAATACAAGTAATAAGAAGAAAGATATTAACTGAATTAGACAAGCTTTAAAATGTGAATTTATACTTAAAAACATTTTTAGTACACTCTTTGTCTAATCTCAATTTATTAAAACTACTGGTCTTAGAAGAAAAAAGAATCTGAGTACAAGAACCCTAGTAGTTTTTCTCATCCCTACTCCATCCTCTGCCAGTTCATGCTGTTAGGGATATACACATTAGCCGATGGGAAAGGGGCTCCAAACCCGATTAAATCTGGGCAGAACAACGTCAGCTCCCAAAAGAGACACAGAGCCATGCTTACACAGAGACATACCGAAAGTGCTTAGGAGTCTTTAAGATAAAGGAAACAATGGATAAAAGAGCCTACAAACTCTGAAACAGGTACTCAATAAGCATACACTAAAAGAGTGAATAAAAAATGAAATATAATACGCTACTTCCCCTCAAAACATATAAGCTCTCAAAGACAGGAAGTATTTTTATGGAATAATTTGAAAGTAAAAGAAAGATCATTAAAAATCTTCATATATTAATTCTGCATTGCTCATGCACTTTTCCGTAAGTATGGAAGGCCGAGTTTATCAGGAAGCTACCATATTAAACCGTTGCTGGAGACAGAGCAACAGAGGCTCAGAAGTGTGCTAATGGAGTGATTGAACGCTGTGGAGCTCTGGGACAGTGGAGGCCAAGGCAGTCAGAGAGACGAGTGACAGAGGCTGAGAAAAGTCCTGCATCGGAGGCAATATCAGGAAGCGGAATCCGACTGAGCCTGGGCAACGCCAACGCCACGCCGGACCGCTGGGGATGAGAGAAGGATCACAGACACAACGCTGGCCATTTGGGATTGAAAAGGGAATGAGGGAGAGAGAAAGGGGAAAGAAAGAAAGGAAGAAAGCAGAAAAAGGCAGCAGGAAAGAAGGAAACAGAGAAGCTGCTTGGATCTTCTCCTGAATACTTCCCGCACACCAAAGTCCTGACTGCTTACCCATGATGAAAATGGGAGGGAACAAAACTTCAACTATTTCACAATTGTGCGGCTCACAGATACATTCAAGTCAAATACCTAGAGAGATACACACATTTTTTAAAATAGGGGAGAATATAAAACAAAATGAATGACAGAGTGGGGAATGGAATGAGAGAATATTGGGGCTTAAAAGAGAATGCCCTCAGCAGATAACCGTGAGGCACAGTTTCAGACTCATGAAGAAATTTAGGACTTAACGAAGACTTTGAAACATGGAACAAAAGACTACAGAGATCCTTAAGTCAAACTCCTTTTGTTCTCCATTTGCAGACCCCGAAAGGGATTGTGGGATCCAGACCTAACTGAGGTCTGGCTGGGGAAGGAAGTGGGGTAGAATCTAAGTCTCCTCACACACAAGGGTTCATTTGGCCCAAGGTCTTTTATTGAGTTATTTCAGTTCCACACGTCTTCATATAACAACTAAGCTAGCAGAATTTAACTTACTGGATGGCTGGATTAACTTGTAGTGGTTGGACTGTTTAAGATTATACGTAACTTGCTTTTCTCTTTTCTTATCTTGGTACTCGTCTTTTTCGTTTTCGTCAGACTCTGAAGAGCTGTTGCTACTGCCATAGCTGGTGTCACTACTGTAGTACTTCTGTCTTTTCAGTATCTCGGTACTCTCAGGCATGGAAGACAAAGGCTAAAGTGGAAGGAAACATTTATTTTGTTAGAATTCAGAAAGTCATGCACATGATTAGTGTAGTATTTCCAGTTTCCCACTTAGCCAATAGATGAGGGAAAAGTGGAAAAGGTGGCAGATTTTATTTTCATGGATTTCAAAATCATTGCAGATGGTGACTGCAGATGTGAAATTAAAAGACACTTGCCAAAAAAAAAAAAAAAGACACTTGCTACTTGGAAGAAAAGCCATGATAAAGTTAGACAGTGTATTAAAAAGCAGAGACATCACTTTGCTGAAAAAGGTCCAGATAGTCAAAGCTATGGTTTTTCCAATAGTCATGTATGGATGTGAGAGTTGGACTATAAAGAAGGCTGAGTACTGAAGAATTGATGCTTTCGAACTGTGGTGTTGGAGAAGACTCGTGAGAGTCCCTTGAACTGCAAGGAGATCAAACCAGTCAATCCTAAAGGAAATCAACCCTAAATATACAATTGAAGGACTGATGCTGAAGCTGAAGCTCCAATACATTGGCCACCTGATGTGAAGAGCTGACTCACTGGAAAAGACTTTGATGCTGGGAAAGATTGAGAGCAGGAAGAGAAGGGGGAGACAGAGGATGAGATGTTTGGATGGCATCACCAACTAAATGGACATGAGTTTGAGCAAACTGCGGGAGATAGTGAAGGACAGGGAAGCCTGGTGTGCTGCAGTCCACTGGGGTTGCAAAGAGTCAGACTCAACTTAGAGGCTGACCAACAAAATGTTCAAA
Source organism: Muntiacus reevesi (assembly GCF_963930625.1). Lineage (NCBI taxonomy): Eukaryota > Metazoa > Chordata > Mammalia > Artiodactyla > Cervidae > Muntiacus > Muntiacus reevesi. Next base: position 120,920,510 of record NC_089249.1, on the reverse strand, counting down.
ATCACTCAATAAATGTGTATACATGTATGTGTGCATGTGTGTTTGTGAGAGAGAAAGGAGGAGGAGAGAAGGAAGAAAAATAGAAGCAAAAGAGGCAAAAAATAAAATAAGAAAGCTACTGTCTGATAAGCCATTATAAGTAAGATAATTCACTATAAACAAAACAGGCCACATCTTAAAACAGTCTATGAGCCTATCCATTTGAATAATGTGCAACAAGAAGCAAGATATTCCTCACATGTCTAACTTCATTATGGACACTTTAAGAAACAAAATTTTTAGTTAATTTTCCATGTTCCAAATTGGCTCATGTCTTTTCTTGGAGGATTCCTACCTCTGACACATAGGGTCTGGTCATAATGGAACAACATTGCTTTTCATTGCCCACACTACATTTTAAAAGGAGATATAAAAATTTCAGTATTACATAATTTTTTTAGAAATTAAATGCTATGTAGATGGGTAAGTTTGTAAAGATTCAAAATGCCATGATATCATGTTCCAGCATCTCTATCAGAGTCATTTGTCACTGAATCCCCCAGTCAATGTGTTTCCAATGATGACAGCTGAAAGAATAAAACATAAGGGAAGTGGGACATCTTCACTTCAGAAAGAACATGCACAACCAAGTAGAGTTAGACAGTTTTGTAACTTAGTCATTTTAAGAGACAATTACACACTCTATATGCCTCTTATTCCTGCTAGGGAAGGTTCCTGCAGTTGTATACTGGTTTCTCGTTCTCTGTTAAATCAAACAAAAATGTTTTGATGTTAGCATACACTGTGATGAAATCCTTGGTTACCCTGGGATTTCATGGAAATGAGGTATGTCCTCTCTTGTAGCAGTGTAGGATGGAAAGATGAAGAAAGAAAAAGCATTTCACAAAGTGCCTAGAATACATAGTAAGCCAAAGCACAGTCTTAAAGACACTGTCTTAGCAAAGGATGAGAAATAAACAAAGCAGGGAATTAATTTAATACACTAAAGTACCAACTTGTGTTTAAGATATGTTCTTCTTTTGATAGTCTAATATTTACTGAGAGCTAATAATGTTCAAAGAGATACACAGAAAAACATTTACCAGTAATACAATCATCAAACACTTTAATAGTCTTGGGGAATATGAATTCTAGAGAAAGGATGTTTCTTCAGAAGTCTAGCATACCCAAAAAAAAAAAAAAAATTGGCACAATGAGGCTTGCTAGTAGTACCTTTCTTCAAGTAGGCAAAGAGCTTTAAAATTTCTTAAGGAACTTGCCTACATAATGAGTTATTTGAGTCTACAAAGAATCGCAAACAGAAATGGACAGCTAAACCTTTGTTTCATACATGCATTTGGGACTAGCTAAATATACATTGTTCAAGCAGTAATGAATAAGAAGTCATAGAAAATAAACTCCAAAGAGTGCCTTAACTACACAATGAAATTTGTAAACTGGTATTGAGTTCTAACACAAACCGTACCATTCATTTTTATGTCCAACTGTATTATGAACTGGGTTGCATATTAAAAATATATAAATGGCATAAAGAATAACAAAACAAATACCAAATACATTCTACCTGACTGAAGAACAATGATAATACTTTATGTGACATTATTTATGTATATACAACTGAGCGACTAAGCCCACATTTATGTATTTAATAGCAAATCAATATTTCTTATATTCTCAAATACTTGAAACTTTGTTTCTCCTAGTACCAGTTTCATTTAACCTTGATTACCTTCAATTATTCTACCAGTGAATACATTGGAAATCAATATTTGGTGTGTGATAACATCCCTCTAAAAAGGAAAGGCCATTTTGAAATTTGGCATACTCCAGACCCTCGGTGTACAGGATGTTAGAAGTTCTAAAAGTACTTTTATTTCAGATTGATTATGCAACATCCAGTACTTTGAAATATTTCTAGTGTTAATAACTACAGGAATTAATCAATTTGTTTCATTTCAAGAAATACATTGTTGCGCTGTACTATGTGCCAAGTCGCTGTAGTCCTGTCTGACTCCTTGCAACCCCGTGGACTGTAGCCTGTCAGACCCCTCTGTGAGTGGGATTCCCCAGGCAAGAATGCTGGAGTGGGTTGCCATTCCCTTTTCCAGGGCATCTTCCCAACCCAGAGATTGAACGTGTGTCTCTTATGTCTCCCTCATTGGCAGGTGGGTTTTTTACCACTAATGCCACCATCGTTAGCCCCGACTATTTGCCTGGAATAAGAGGGGTTGAGAAATACACAGTGTGAATTCTGTCCTCTTGGAGGTAATAGTTTTATTTGGATGATAAGCCTTTTTTCACGAAGCTAAACAAAATTATAAGACAGTAGAAGGGTGACTTAGAGCCTTTGCATTTGCAAATCTTCCACAAATATTTGTGCACCCAGGTTGCCTCACATCTGGTTTGCTAAACTGCTAAATAATTAATATACAAAGTTTAGAAACTTCCCTATATTTTCCAAAATGAAGCAATAACATGAAGGTATCCACTTTTACTCATACTCTAAAAATACATTTGTTCCAAAGGAATTACCAACAACATCTTCTACAGTTCTCTAATATAGAACACCTAATTCAAAAGAACCACGCCTGCCGTCCACGCTTCTGGTCTTCACCAGATCCCTATCTGTCACCAGCTTTGCCTTGTACCCATTTACTCTCCAAGATTCTCACTTGAGTCATACCAAATTCCTTGCCGTTTTTCCAATACTGTATGCACTGTTATACCTCCATGTCTTTGCCTTTAATGTTCGCTCGACCCTAAATGTCCTTCTACCCTTCTTGAATGTTTAGGGAACTACTCAAGACGCAGTTCAAATGGTGCTTCCTTTATGAAGCCACCCATAGTCCACCAATCCCTTTCTTCTCTATGTTGCTGTAGCACTTTTCACTCTCTTAATTGCAGTACCTGCCACAATATACCTTGGGTTTTGGTTCACCTATCTGCCCTTCCACTAGTCAACAAGGTCCCTGTGGACACATTCAACAAATTTAACTAATGGTTTTGAGAACCTACTAAGGGCCAGATACTATGTTCGGTGCTAGAGGTGTAAAGATGAAATACACCTCCTACCTTCAAGGGACTCACAAGCTTATACGAAGGCAAATATATATACAATCTTTTGTCACAACTGTTTTACAAAAGTATCATTTGTGGTACAGCAATAGAAGGAGAGGACAGAAGATCCAGGTCTAGTAAGAGGCATGGGGGAAGATTTCACAGCAGCAACTGGATGAGGAGGGGGTCTCTAATCAATCAAGCAGTGAATCAATTATTTTTTTTAGTAAGCAGGCATGTAAGAAAAATCATGAATGCATGACAGAGCAGGATATCTGTCAGGATGAAGTGATAGTTTTTGTACTGCTGAAATGTAAAGTGAAAAAAGCAGAATGAAAAATCTTTCCAAGATGTTAGGAATTCAAATTTCGCACTCTACTTGCAAAGCCTTTGACATGAAAAGAACACATGAATGAAGCACAGTGCAGATGAAGGCAAAGCAAACACTTGCCTATTTTTGCCAGCATGATTGCTTTCTATGTATTCTTAGAAACTTTAACTGTTTTACCTTACACAAATTTAATATAGGAGGGCTAGGAAAAGATGGGGTTACTCATTAGTATCTCCAGAGTCATGATTTGTCTTATCTAAAATGCTACACATCTCTGAAAATTATACGTCTGGAGATATATGGAAAACTTAGTACTGAGTATATACTGATGGTACCAGTTCTAGGTCTCATTTGACCCTGACTCATAGGGCTTTCACTCGATTCAGGATAGAATCAGAAAATGAGATAAACTAACAAAATGAAGCTTCTCCTAGATACAAGACAATGTCATCTAATTCTATCTTCGCTGGAAACATAGTCCACAAAGTTTCTTGAAAGTGGCATCAGTCATTTGTAGAGTCAGAAAAGTCAAAAGAAAATCAACTGTCCATAGAAGAGTCTACTTTGATAGGAAGTAAGGGAGAAGGTACCTTTGGTCCTCGAGACTTGGTAGTTTTGCCCATTAGCTTTTCATCATCAATTTCACATTGTTCCAGAAGATCCAAAATGTCTTCCTCCTTAAAAAAAAAAATTTTATTAAAATCATGATCACTAATGGACTCCAGAATTTTTCCAAGTTCATTAGTCTTTGTGTATTGTAAAGATTCCAAAAACTATTTAACAAAGATTGTTCAGATCAAATGAGAAATAAAGGATCATGGCAAACTCTTGAAAAAACTTTCACTTAAATATGGTAATAAAAATAGTACTAAGTTGAAATTATTATGTAGTGATAATCATAAACAAATATATCTTTATGTTTTCATAAATTATTAATATCTTAGAATACAATACTTCAATAAATTATCCTGTTGGATACTTTAAAACTTCTAAACGTTCACACTGATTTCTCTAGACCACAATTTCATCAATCATTTCCATATTGATTAGTGTAAAATAAAATTACAACTTCAGACAGAACACTGACAACTGGCCTAATAGGTTCATTTACAATCCAATGTTAGTATTTAGGTAATAGACACAATTTCATGAAACTCAAATTTTTAACTATTGAACAAGGATATCTTTAGAACTTTATGAAAGTTTTTCATTCTATAAGCCTAATATCTTCTCTTACACTCTTCGAAAGTCACTTCGAAGTCAAAGGGTAACATTATGAAAACTCAGGAGCAACAGGAGTTGCTAAAAGTGGTACAGTCAACTGCTTTCATTATTTATTCAACATATAAAATATCATATCTTCACTTATAATATATTTATGACTTATATTTGTATTTCTTTTTTTAAAGGGGGGTTACGAGAAACTAGAAATCTCACTGTGCAATGGAAATCCATAAAAAAGGTCACTCTTCATCCCAACCTGAGATTTAGTTATTAAAATGCCAAAAGATTCTTGTTATAAAGCTTTGATTAAACAACAATCCTACAATGAATTCCAAAGATAGCAGTACACAATAGTTAAAAAGTAAGGAGTTCCACTTTTGTTTGGAGAAAGAAGGTCATATAGACAATATTTTCATCATAAAAGCTAAAAAAAGATGATAAACTAAATAATCATACTTTTTAAGACATCAGAAAGCTATGGATAAAAGTACTGTAAAAGGAATTATACCAGAGAGGGAAAAGTGCTCCTAAGTGAGCAGGGATAAGTGGCTACTTTCCACATTGGGGTCATTTGTCAAGCCTAGAAACAGTTGAGTAGAGAGGTCTCTAATAAGCATAGAGATTCTGCAAGAATCCAGTGGAGTTTTCTAATGTCATGTGGGCTAGTGAGACACCTAGAAGAGCCCCACAGACCTGGTTCTCTTCACCTTCTGCCCCTCCAACAGCAATTTTAGTTGAGTATGTAGTGGAATAGGAGGATAGAGCCATGGATAGAAAACCAGAAACACTTCTCTATAGTCGTGAAATTACTAGATACCAGTAAAGAATGAGGCCTGTAATAGACTGAATAGATACCACTCACAAGGTGTTTGAAACCAGAGGTAAACTAAAGCAAACCCTCTGCAACGCAGCCTGAGCCTCAGTTCAACTTTTTTCTTTTTTTTACTTCCTTTTTAGTTGAAATATATTTGACATATAACATTGTGTAAATTTAAGGGAGACAAAATGTTGACTTGATACCTTTATGCACTTAACATGATTGCCGTTTTAGCAATAGCTAGCTCCTTTATCACATCACATAATCATCCATTTCTTGAGACTGAGATAATTAAGTAATGTTTGATAATTACAATATGATATTGTTGTCTATATTCACTATACTGAGCATTAGATCTCTAGGGCTTATTTACTTCTAGTTACAAGACTGTATCCTTAAACGGTATTTCTCCTACTCCACCACACCCCAGCCCTAGTAACCACTATTTTACTCTTTGTGTTATGCATCTGTCTTTTTTGGATTTCACACCTAAGTGATATCATACAGAATTTGTTTTTCTCTGTCTGACTTATCTCACTTATGTCCTCAAGGTCCATCCACATTGTCACAAATAGCAGGACCTCCTTCTTTCTCATGGCTGACTAATATTCCACTTATACATATACCACATCATCTTTACCCGCTCATCCACTGATGGGCACTTAGGTTGCCTCCATTACTTGGCTAGTGAGAATTATGCTGCAATAAACATGGGAGTGCATTCATCTCTGATATCCTGTTTTCATTTCCTTTGGGTAAATACTCAGAAATGGAATTGCTGGATCATATAGTAGATCTATTTTTAATTTTTTGAGGAACGCCTGTATTGTATTCTTTAGTGAAAACAAATTTAGTGGGAACAAATTTATATTCCCACCAATGGATTATAAGAATTCCCATTTCTCTCCTTCCTTTCCAACACTTTTTGCCTCTTATCTTCTTGATAATAGCCATTCTAACAAGTGTGAGGTGATATCTCATTGTGGTCTTGATTTGAATTTTCCTGATGATTAGGGATGCTGAACATCTTCTATGTACTTGTTGGCCACTGGAATATCTTCTTTGGAAAACTGTCTACTTAGTCCCTCTGTTCATTTTTAATCAAGTTGTTTATTTGTATGTGTGTTATGGAGTTGTATGAGTTCTTTACAAATTTTAGATATTAAACCTTTCTCTTATATATGGTTTGCAAAAATTTTCTCCCATTCTGTAGGTGACCTTTTCATTTTGTTGATTGTTTCTTTTGGTGTGCAGAAACGTTTAAGTTTGATACAGTTCCCATTGTTGAGTTTTTGCTTTTGCTCAACTTTTCTTTGCCTCAAAGATTAGCCTCTTGACCTAGCACCCTGAAATAAGAAACAAATGCCTTCTTTTGAACAAAATAGTATCAGTTCAATTTTGATGATTTTTAACAATGTCTGTAGAATAAATGAAATATATAGGACATTCAAACTAACAGAAAAATGTGATCCACAATTAAAAGGAAAAATCATCAATAAAAGCAAGTCCATAAATGATCCAGATGTTAAAATTAACAGACAAGGATTTTAAAATAACCTGTATGCATATGAGATAAAATTGATAAAAACAGAATGAATAAAAAATGCAAACTCTTACTAGAGAAACAGAATTCAAAATGCCAAATGGACATTCTTGAGTTGAAAAATATAAGAAGTGACTGGACAGCCTCACTGGCACACTGAACTCAGCAAAGCGACATCCATAGAAATCATCCAAACCGAAGGACAGAGAGAGAGAGAGAGAGAGAAGGAAAGTAGAACATAATATCAAAGACACAGTCTGTCCCTTAGTAGCCATGGGGGTTGGTTCCAGAACCTCCTGCAGATATCAAAATCTGTAGATGCGCAAGTTCCTCATACAAAATGAAGCAATATTTGCATATGACCTACACAAATCCTCCTATATATTTTAAATCAGCTTTAGATTACTTATAACACATACTACAAAGTAAGTGCCATATAAATAGTTACAAATATAACGCTACGAAAGGAGTTGCTGGAGCATGCCAAATTCAAGCTCTGCTTTCCGGAACTTCCTGAACTTTTTCCCAAATATTTTAACCTACAGTTGGTTGAATTCACAGATGCAGAACCGGTGAATACAGAAGGCCAGCTGTACGTGAGATGCTGTCCAATGGCCTAACGTGTGTAATGAGAGTCCCATAAAGAGACAATATACAAAATAACACAGCAAAAAATCTGAAGGAAAAGCAAAAGACAGGTTTCCGAAACCAATGAGAGAGATGAATCCACAGCTTCAAGAGGTCAAGAAAATTATGAGCAGGGTGAATATTAAAAAAAAACAAAAAACAAAAAACCACAGATACATCAAGGTCAAAATTCTGAAAATAAAGAAAAAGGCTGCCAGGAGAAAAAAAAATCATATTACATTCAGATGTGCTGGTATTTAAAAAAAAGAAGTGCCAACATAGAATTCTATACTCAGTTAAACTACAATTTTAAGTAAAGACATAAATAAAAGACAATTGCAGACAAAAACCAAAACCAAGAAAAACAAACAAACAACAACAACAAAAAACAAGCAAAAGACTCATCATCACTACACTCATGCTACAAGGAACATGAAGTAATAGACTTCTTCAAACTGAAGGAAGAGAAACCTTGTCAAAAGCATGAATATGCACAATAGAATAAAGGTAAGTAAACACGTAAGTAACTTCTCATGTAAGTAAATATGAGAAGTTACATAGGAAACTATTTAAAATCATTGAATGCTTAGATAATAGTGACAATAATACATTTTGAGTTTTGCAACTTATGTAAAAGTAAAGTATATGATAACAGCACAAACTATGGAAGGAGACATTAAATGAAACTAAACTGATATGGTCCTTAATATAGTCTATGAAGTGGTAAAATATCAACTTGGGGTAGATTATGATGATTAAAGGATGCATACTGTAATTTCTTTTGAGAAAAAATCATATTATGATACCTATGACTGATTCATGTTGAGGTTTGACAGAAAACAGCAAAATTCTGTAAAGCAATTATCCTTCAATAAAAGCTAAATTAATTTTAAAAAATCATATTATGCTACAAATATAAATAGAACAAAAGATAAAATAGCATAATAAAAATAATTGATAGAAAAAGATAAAAGATAAAATAGTATAATAAAAGATTTAAAAGTATGAAAATAAATGGATGGAAAAGATATATAATTGAAATAGCAATCATAAGAAAGAAACTAGTATGACTGCATTAATCACACAAAATAAATCTTAAGACAAAAAGTAATACCCAAGAGATTTACATTTCATAATGGTAAAATAGAATATATGAATTCACTAAAAAGACACCTTTGTAACTTCAAAGGATATGAAATCAAAACTGACAGAACTAAATCCACAATCACAGTTGGAATGTTTAACAAATCTCTCAGTAAGTGCTAGAACAAGTGGGACAAAATAATAAGAAAGGTTATAGAATATTTGCACAACAGTAATAGCCAAATTTACTTAAAAGACATATATAAAACTCTATAACCATCACCTGTAGCATACACGTTATTCTCAAGTAAATTTGGAAATTTATTAAAATAGTTACCATATTAAGTTAAAGCAAGTCTCAATTTATTTTACAAGACTAAAATCAGAATATGTTTTCTAACATCAATGAACTAAACAAGAAATTCTTACCACAAAGAAAACTAGAACTTTTTAAACATATGGAAATTAAGCAACAAACTTCTAAGTAATGAAAATAAAAGTCACAATACAATTTGAAATGCAGTTAGTAAAAATACAATACATAAATAATGCTAGATATAAAAGGCAATATACAAAAATAACCAGATGTTTACAACCTGGCAACAAATCAAAAACAAAAAAATTTACAAGCAATATTATCAGCAACAATAGCAAAAAATTTAGAATTAAATACTTAAGAATAAATTAAATGAACTATGCACAAGAAATATAAATGGAAAACTATCAACATAGAGAAAGTTTCAATTAAAGATCCAAGTAAATGGAGAGATATGCCATATTAATGGATCATAAGACTCAGTATTAATTCCCTAGAAATTGTTTTATAAATTCCTCAATCCCAATTAAAATACCAGCAGCGTTTTCGTAATTAAAAGATTAATCAAGATTTAGAATAAAACTGATTCTAATAATTATGAAAGAATAAAAGGACTAGAAAAGCTAAGAGTTTAAAAGAAAGGAAGAAATTTGAGGACTCACTCTCCCTAGTTTTGACACTGTGAAACAACAGTAATGAAAATTGTGCAAAGATTGTATAATAGGCTCACAGACCAATGGAATGGGGTAGGCAAAGTGTTGACATTTAAACTAAATTTTGAAATGTATTCATTGGAAGGACTGATGCTGAAGTTGAAACTCCAATACTTTGACCACCTGATGAGAAGAACTGACTCATCGGAAAAGACCCTGATTCTGGGAAAGATTGAAGGTGGGAGAAGAAGGGGACGACAGAGGATGAGATGGTTGGATGGCATCACTGACACAAAGGACATGAGTTTGAGCATGCTCCGGGAGTTGATGATGGACAGGGAAGCCTGGCGTGCTGCAGTCCATGGGGTCGCAAAGAGTCGGACACGACAGAGCGACTGAACTGAACTGAACTGAACTGAACTGAAAGTACTTTAAACAAACTATTTTAATTAACCTCAATTTTATTTTCACAACCTGTCAAATATACTTTTAATACTACTATTTTATTAGTGAACGAATCAAACAAATAGTTTAGTCTAAGTTTACAAAATTGAAACATGGGGAGCTGGAATCTGAACACAGGTCCGTCTGGGTCCAAAATGCTTAGCATTTCCTAGTACAGAGTGATGGGAAGATGGACCAAAGACTGTATTCACAGGAGACAGAAATAACATTACAGAACAGGTGAAGGAAAATTAACAAAGGTCTCTCACTATCTGGGTCAGGAAAAACAAAAAAACTACAGAACATAATTCTAACAGTGGAAATAATTGCATATGTCAAAAGAGGGAAATTGGAAGGAAAAGAGTATTACAGTATACAATATCCCTTCTGCTTCTATTCCTTTGGCCTATTCCGCTTGAAATTGGCTTTATAACCTTCTACTGCAGAATTTGAGTGCAAAGACTATACAAAAATCTATTTATAATAAAGTTTACCACGATTTTTAAATCAGTATAACAGGGTAGCCAAGATATGGAGGTATCATACTAGGGAGATTTCAAGCAATATAAAGTATAAACAACTATAATAGGTCTGCATGCTGGAATTGAGAACACAAGAAAATGTTAAGTATGAGTAAATATGAATACTTAAAAAACTATTAAAGACCACTGACTCTTTAGACAGCAAAAAAGAAATCTTATTTGTCCAGTGGGACTTTAGTAAGCACAACGCTAGCAGAGGCTTGATTAGCCTCTGCATGTTGGGCTTGTCCTCTTGAAATGCTCCTTTTTGGAAACTTCAGCTCCTATTGAGTTCTGATTACCCTCCTTACAAGGTCATGTAAAGAGAAAGAGACACCCAGCCTGCTCTCCAGATGTTCCATCTCTCTCAACTGAGGCACCAGACATATGAGTGTAGCCACCTTGGATTTTCATTGCCAGATGAGCTTTCCAATAAATGCAAATATATGATTCACTCCAAGCTAGCTCAGCAGAAGAATCATTCAACTGAGCCCAGACAAGTTTGCAGAATAATGAGCAAATAAATGAAATGGCTTATTATATTGCAGTAGATAACTAATAGACCTTTTAATAAGGCATACAGGTTATTCTGCATGTGTATGTGTGTGTTTCAATTATTTCTCATATGCCATGTCTAATCAGCATCAGGAAAAAATATTGTATAGTACTAGTTATAATCCAAATAATGAGAACATCACAAACCACTAGGTTATTTCAATCTATTTTTTATTCAGTTATGTATACACAACTCTATAATAAAACATTTATTACAACAGATTACAAAATAACATCAACATTCTCTACCTCATAATTTGTCCTGTTAAGACAACTTATTTATGAAATCATTTGCCTGGTTATGAAACACTACCAACTGTTAAAATGGAAGAAAAGTGCATCTTAAAAGTGAAATGGTTTTACATGTGGAACTAAGATGAGTTGTTTTTAAAGACATATTGTTTGGTTTCATTCTTTTTTTTCTTTATAAACATTCATTCTTTTACCTTCATCCTTTTCAAAGGATTATTCAGCTCTCGCTGGAATGAAGCCGCTCTTCCTGAAAGGAAGGTCTGAAAGGCAACAGCCAACAAATTCTCATACTTTTCAAGTAGTGTTTTATCTTCAGGAGGATAAATTCGCCTACAATAAAACCAGATAAACCAGCTTTTTTAAAAAGCTATTATAGTGCAAGACGTACGGTAAACAACAAAGATAACCCATGACTCTGTATCAGTCCCTTTCCTAGGTGCTAGAAATAAAGATGAACACAGTACGAGAAATCCATAGGTTTTTATGTTACCCATACAAACTGAAGTTTATCTAGAGAATTATCATTAAGTGATGAATTCCAGTAAGCATAGTATAAAGACCTGGTTGAGGGGAGGTGGTTTAAGAAGAATTGCAATGGGACATATTAGAGAAATACTGGAGAGCTTTGTCAGAGATAGTTTAAGTGATGAGATTTGGAAAGTTTTAGACTTAGTGTGATTATTGATGTATACAAGAATGTAGGGGTTAAGCCTAATGATTTTTTGAGGGGTGGCAGAATTTTCCTCTCTGCTGGAGAAAATTAGGTAGACAATTAGGTTGAGAGCAATGTGTTTTCATCACTACTGCTGATGGTATTAAGGCTGGAAAGAACACCTTACCGGGAGGGCAGGAAGTTCAGTGATGTCAAATTCTCCTAATTCTGCTGAGTCATTATCAAATCTTGGGAAGAGGGGCAGTCTTTCCAGGAACACAAAGAGCTCAGAGTGGCCCCCGTCTTCTCCTGTCAGATGTGACACTGTGGAGGGGGTTCAGCTCCACACAGTCCACGTCCCTTTCCACTGCCTCATACTGGCTCCTCCAGACACTTTCACTATTTGCCTCCTTCCTGATACATTTGAATTTACAGCAAAGTGCAAAAACAACTTTGAACTGACAGAAAGGAATACTAAGAGACCTGACTTTCTCAAAATATTATATGATAATAAAATGATATAACAGGATAACATCAGGCTTAAAAGACTTTACACAACCACCCTTGAGGATGGCAAGCAGGAGCTCTCACCAAGTCTGAACCATCTACTTGCTGACTATCTTTCCTTGCTGGAAGTAAATTAAACAAAAAGCACTTTCTCAGCATGAAATAAACATGGCTCGAAATAAGCCTAAAAGTTAAAAAATATAGACACTGCTGTTTTGACACTTCACTTTTTCAATCTATAAAAAAACAAAAGCACGTTTACCTGTAATTCCCCATGTGTCGATTTTCGTGTTCTTCTTTCGAGATCTGCTTCCGTACCTGAGCGAGTCTCTCCTTCTAGAAATGAAAACATTTTACAAAAAAAACCTGACAAGTGAATTATGTAATTCAAACCGTAGGCACATTGTTAAAATTTTCATACCAGCTCTTCTTTCCGCTTCTCCAACTGATGTCTCTGCTGTTCCCAATCTGAGGAACCTGGTGAGGGTCTTTTTATTGAATTCTGACCGTAAAGCCTCCTTTGAGCTTCAGCTTTTTGTTTAGCCAAGTTTTTCCTCTTATCACTGGTCCTAAAATATAGAACATAAGACCACATTCCAGGATTCAAATAAGCTCTGATCTTATCCCTGTAAGGAGAATTAGCAGAAGAGGAGATACAGTGGGAATAGGAATCAATGTTTATTACATTTATATATTCACACATATATTTATCTACTCATTCATCAAATATGGATTTCCATCCAACAAACAGAAGTTTTGAAGGAACAAGAGAAAATGGTGATAGTATAGCAACTGAGTAGCTATAAAATCTTAGGTCAATTCATTGCTGGGTCTGTTTTTCCATCTATCAAATGTTAACAATAGCACTTCTCTTCTAAAGTTCTTATAAAGATTAACTTGGAATGACACCGCAAGCATGATCATCTGCTCAGTTGTGTCAGACTCTTTGTGACACCATGGATCGCAGCACACCAGGCTTCCCTGTCCTTCTCTCCCGCAGTTTGCTCAACTAATGTTCATTCAGTTGGTGATGCCATCCAACTACCTCATCCTCTGTCTCCCCTTCTCCTCCTGCCCTCAATCCTTACTGGAATTAGGGTCCTTTCCACTGTCACCTCTTCACATTAGGTGGCCAAAGTATTGGGGCTTCAGCTTCAACATCAGTCCTTCCAATGAATATTCAGGGTTGATTTCCTTTAGGATTGACTGCTTTCATCATTTTGCTGTCCAAGAGACTCAAGAGTTCTCCAGCACCACAATTCAAAAGCATCAATTCTTCAGCACTCAGCCATTTTTCTGGTCCAACTCTCACATCCATACATGATCAATGGAAAAATCATAACTTTGACATTTGTCAAAGGCCTTATACAGACCTTTGTCAGCAAAGTAACATCTCTGATTTTTAATATGCTGTCTAGGATTGCCATAGCTTTTCTTCCAAGGAGCAAGCATCTTTTAATTTTGTGGCTATAGTCACCATCCATAATTATTTTAGAGTCCAAGAAAATAAAATCTGTCACTGTTTCCACTTTTACCCCATGTATTTGCCAAGAAGTGATGGGGCAAGATACCAAGATCTTAGTTTTTCTGAATGTTGAGTTTTAAACCAGCTTTTGCCCTCTCCTCTTTCACCTTCATCAAAAGGCTCTTTAGTTTCTCTTCTCTTTCTGCCATTAGAGTGGTATCATCTGCATATACGAGGTTGTTGATATTTCTCCCAGTAATCTTGATTCCAGCTTGTGTTTCATCTAGCCCAGCATTTTCCATAATGTACTCTGCATAGACATTAAAAACAGGGTGACAATGTACAGCCTGGATGTACTCCTTTCCCAGTTTGGAACCGGTCTGTTTTTCCATGTTCGGTTCTAACTGCTGCTTCTTGACCTGCATATAGATTTCTCAGGAGACAGGTCAGATGGTCTGGTATCCCCACATCTTTAAGAATTTTCCACAATTTGTTGTGATCCACACAATCAAAGCCTTTATAGTGTAGTCAATGTAGCCGAAGTAGATTTTTTCTGGAATTTTCTTGCTTTTTCTATGATCCAACTAAGATCATGGCATCTGGTCCCATCACTTCATGGCAAATAGATGGGGAAACAGTGGAAACAGTGTCAGACTTCATTTTTTGGGTTCCAAAATCACTGTAGATGGTGATTGCAGCCATGAAATTAAAAGACACTTACTCCTTGGAAGGAAAGTTGTGACCAACCTAGACAACATATTAAAAAGCAGAGACATTACTTTGTCAACAAAGGTCCATCTAGTCAAGGCTATGGTTTTTCCAGTGGTCATGTATGGATGTGAGAGGTGGACTATAAAGAAAGCTGAGCACCAAAGAATTGATGCTTTTGAACTGTGGTGTTGGAGAAGACTCTTGAGAGTCCCTTGGACTGCAAGGAGATCCAACCAGTCCATCCTAAAGGAGATCAGTCCGGGGTGTTCATTGGAAGGACTGATGCTGAAGCTGAAACTCCAATACTTTGGCTACCTGATGGGAAGAGCTGACTCATCTGAAAAGACCCTGATGCCGGGAAAGATTGAAGGCAGGAGGAGAAGGGGACGACAGAGGATGAGATGGCTGGATGGCATCACCGACTCAATGGACATGGGTTTAGGTGAACTCCGGGAGTTGGTGATGGACAGGGAGGTCTGGCGTGCTGAGGTTCATACGGTCGCAAAGAGTCAGACACGACTGAGCAACTAAACTCAACTGAACAGATGATGGCAATTTGATCTCTGGTTCCTCTGGCTTTTCTAAATCCAGCTTATATATTTTTGGTTCACATACTGTTGAAGCCTAGCTTGAATGATCTTGAGCATTACCTTGCTAGCATGTGAAATGAGCACATTGGTACAGCAGTTTGAATATTCTTTGCCTTTCTTTGCCTGGAATTGGGATGAAAACTGACCTTTTCCCCTCCTGTGGCCCCAGATGAATTTTCCAAATTTGCTTTGGTAATTAACCACTATTATTAATTAAATGTGAGAAGTAACAAAAAGGGTTGAACTTGAGATGGCAACAAGATTTCTAATTTTAATAACTGGATGGTTAAGAATATAATTTTTCCAGTGATAAATACAAAATTTGGCTGAATTTCCTTTTTTTAGGGAAACGGAAAATGTGATTTAGGTAGCTCTTAACTTTTATTTTATTCTATTTTACCTAGGACAAATCACTTCTACATACCATACAATTTAAAGGAAAGACAGGAGAGAAAGGGGGAATAGAAATAAAACGAAGAGGAAAAGAACAAACACTAAACAATTGGAAAGGAAAAAAGGTAAGAGAAAGAAAAAATGAAATGACAGAATAGAGGAAGGGAGAACAAAAAAAGGACTGAGAATACCATGATGAGAATGCTGTGGAAGAAATGAAGGCAGAGATATATGCACCTCTACACAGCAAACACTTCACTCACAGACAAGGACACTAACACACACGCAGCTCAAGAACGTACAAGAACTATGTTTGCATTCCTATAAAATCCGGTATAAATAAGCACTAATGACTCTTAGTCCAGAACAAAATTTAACCAGAGACCAAAGGATGTCCATTCACTCAGCATTTTAATCAGTGTTTTTCTGCTCAGCTATATCCATACACTGACCTAAGGAGTTTTGTTTACACTTTCATGAGTTCTTTCCACTACTCATTCTCCTGTGATTCCATCCAAGGGTTTTCTCTTTCTACTCACCTGGCCTCACACACACAAGCTCCTGTAATATGGAAACTCTGGAAGTTCTATGAACATGTGTGCTTGCCTCACTTCCTAATCTTACTACAGGGAGTCACCTTTGAACGAAATGTCCTTCCCCATCCTTGTCATCATCTTACTTAGTGCTCGCCATGCACTAGCTCTAGATATGGGCTTGGAAATACAAAGATGAACGGACACAATGTCCTCAAGCTGCAATGGTCTAAAGGGGGAGAGGGGAACACCACGTGAATAAATACACAGGTTACAGGGGATGCCACTTAAAAAGGGATAGTAGTAGGAGTGATGGCAAGGAAGTAAACCACTTTGCTACAGCAAAGGCTTCAAACAGAAGGTCAGGTTTGTGCTAGGTATTCAAGAATGAGTTAACCAAAATGTGGCATATACATGCAATGGGCCTTAACAGGGAAGGAAATTCTGACTACATGCTACAATATGGATGAGTCTTGAATACATTGTGCTTTCCCTGGAGGCTCTAATGGTAAAGAGTCGGTCTGCAGTGCAGGAGACCTGGGTTCGACCCCTGGGTCAGGAAGATCCCCTGGAGAAGAAAATGGCAACCCATTCCAGTATTCCTGACTGGAAAATTCCATGGACAGAGGAGCCTGGCGGGCTACAGTCCACAGGGTTGCAAAGATTCAGACATGACTGAGACTAACACCTGACTACATCATGCTAACCTAAACAAGGCAGATACAAAACAGCAAATATTGTATGATTCTACTTAAATGAAGTACCTAATCAAACTCATAGAGACAGAAAGCAGAACAGGTGTTTACCAGGGGCTGGTGAGAGGGAAAAACATGAGCTGTCTAATAGGTACAGAATTTCAGTTTCACACAATGAAAAAGTTCTGGAGAAGGATGGAGGTAATTATTGCATTATAATGTGAATGCAGTTATTGCCACTGAACTGCACACTTAAAGACTGGTCACAGTAGTAAGTTTCAAGTATATCTTACCACAGTTTTTTAAAAATGAGTCAACATTAACCAGAGGGACAAAACTAAAGAAACTTTAAATGCGAATACATACAAAACTATGGACATACGAAACAGCATCGTATGAGTTCTTTAAAAAAATTAAGTCCAAGGCAAGGAAAAGAGAAGAACAAAAGGTGATCAGGTTGGCAAGATGTCTAAAGATCAAAAATGACTTGTAGGCAATGTTTAAACTTTCTGATAACGTGCAAACAATCTGAGCAGAACAGTAGCATTTACATGTGTCTCTTTAAATGTTGGCATCCCTCAGGCTCTGCCCTTGCCCCTTTCTACTTCTCAATACATACACTCTATGTTCTCATCCACTGGATTCAACGGCAATCCATACATGTATGTCAGTCACATGGAGGTCTCTTATCTCCTGGGACCTTGTATATCAAATCTCCCACTTGACAATTCCACCTGAGTGTCTCAAAGCACTTCAAAATCAGCATTTTTAAAACTGAATTGTCTCTTAATTTCTACTTCCCCCATTACTTCTGTTTCTTGCCTAAAACCCTTATCTAAATAAAAGACATACTGTCAAACAATTCATACAAGCCAGAAACCTAGGAGTCCTGGGAGACTTTGAACCCCCAGCACCTACTCCTATAGCAGTAGGCACTCAATAAACACTTGTTAAATGACTTGGAGAGCAACAGAGCAGAAACCACAAGATGGTGTGAAAGTCAGTGCTGAAGGAAGGGAATCAATAAAACAGACCAGGAGAGAAATAAGAAGTCCTTAAACTTGAAGAGGAGACTAAGAAATTAAGTCATACATTTGACAGGACTACTTAAACAATAAGTATGCCAAAAAATGTATAGGCATATTGCTTAAATAATCTAAAATACCTGATACACTTATATAAGTGAAATAAAAATTTCCCATTCTATATCTCTTTCCTTCCTATTCATTTCCTTTAGAATAACTGAAATATTAGTAGAATTTAGGCAAATCATTCTCTGATCACAAAAAGAAGGGGTCATATGAAAATTTCTGAACAAGTAATATCTCAATCTCTTTTTAATAATGCCTTCCATATAAATCTACTTCTCAATCAGGCATTTACTAAATGTTTGAAAATATTTCAAGTAAATAAATTGCTTGGAGGCATCCCACAGCTCTTACAGAGTTCTTGAAATAACAAATAGAATCAATTGAGATCACAAAATTCCTGAGTTTAAGTGACCTAAAAGATGTCCTAGAAGTTATTTGAACACTTATACTAGCAGACATCTCACTGTTTCACTAAACAATTCAGTTAAACTTCTAACAAGTTTCTCTCATAATAAGCTAACAGCTTCCCACATAGTAACATTTCAAATATTTGATATTCATGATCATGTAAATGGCAGCCAGTCTAACAATATTCCATTGATTCAGCAATCCCAATTTTGGGTATATATCCAAAGAAGTTTAAATCAGGATTTAGAGTGATACTCACACTCCCATGTTCATTGCAGCATTATTCACAACAGCCAAGACAAGGAAGCAACCTATGTTCATCAATGGATGAATGGATAAAAAAATGTGGTATGATGGAATATTATTCAGCCTTTAAAAAGAAGGAAATCTTGTCTATTCTTTTCAATGGGAAAAGTTAAACTCACTTAACTGCTTCTCTTTTCCGTTTACCCGGGCAGCCTGAAATACTGGGAAGACCTCTGGATAGAAAGGTAGGAAATGCATTTTTTAGTTTTCTTTACTTTCTGAGTGACCTTTATGCTTTAGTTTCTTCTTGTGATGTAAGGAAACAATCTAGAAGGTTTCCTAAGGTATGCTCCAATTCCACCTCATACTCTGTATTAAATAATTATACCAATAATTAAATTTAAGCATATTTATTAGAGGTTCAAATCATACAGGGGGAAGGGGAAACAGAGTTCAGGAAGAGAGGAAAAGATATTTAAAAAGAAAGAAATTAAATGGGTTTAAAGAACAGAATCAAGAAACTCAAAATATAAAATACTAAAATTATAAGCCAATTCTATTTACAAATGACTGTTCTACACCAAACATGGTGAAAAAATTCCAAAAGACAGAGGAAACAATTTACCTAATATTTAGTAGCTTCAGTGCATTTAGCAGTACTCCCTTTTTCACATCATAGTCTATTTTCTGATCAGTGCCAAAGCTCGGAGCTCGATTGATCTGAAATTAACAAAGAAAACAATGAGTAACCAAATGTTGGCAGATCAATCTATATTCAGTAAAAATTTTTTAACCTAATGTGGGATCCCCAACCAGTAGAAGGCACTCTGCAATAAATCTCAAAGCTCTACATAGTCGATGGTCCAGTCACCACTGCCACACCTCCATTCCCCATCACCTTAATTTAAGTCAAGGACTAGCAAGGAATTGACTGTCATCACTGCTCCTTCCCCCTGCTGCCTTAGCTCAGGATTTTTCAGTCAGCATTATCTGCTCTCTCTCCAGTCCACTCTCACCAAATTATCACCCCATGCATTCCAGGTATTAAATTTAGAAAGGTAAAGTGATTCATCCTGACAAAAAGTTTGGATGACCAGTAATAAGAATAACAACACAGAACAAAAAATAACATGCATGTTACCAATATAGTAATAATTATATTCACATATGTATTTTGCATGTTGAAATTATCAGTGCCCTCTTTTCACTGCTTTCAGATCTTCTGGATGGATCATCCATTGCTACCTAAAAAATAAATTTTCTCTCTTTCTACCTGGGTCAGACAATAATTCATCAGTTTTCATTTTACTTCATTTCACTGAAATTACTTGGAGGATACCGTTAAAGGTATCTGAAGACTAACCTGTATAAGCTTTTCTAACTGTTTAAGGATTCATGGGAATAAATGAGTCATTTGTGGCTATTCTACTTTACTCCATCATTTCCAAAGTTTCATTAAGAGGAAAAATAACAAGCAATTATATATACTTTATATATATACACACACACCCAGAAATGTAGTTTATAATATGCTACAACTTCAAGGGCTAGAGTTTTTGTTTTTTCTTTGCTGTTGTTGGGTTTTGTTGTTATTGTTGTTGATGTTATGAAAATGTAATTGGGATAGCAGATATTTAGGGAAATTACTTATTCTATTAACTCAATTGATGAGAACACTATTGAGTTCAAAACTACAGCTTAGCTTCTAGACCACCAACTAATTCCACAGGCTATCTCAAAAAACATGAATGCTGCTACTCATAGAAGAGGGTCATCTTATACAAATCCATCACCATAAGAGACAAGGTAACTGACAGCATGCATTTTACAACTGGCAGCTTAAGGAGATACCACATTATAGTTAAATCATCCAGGAATATAAATGCTTCTAATCAGAAATGTGGCACAAGATCGCTGCAGAAAAATCAGAAACAAAAGTCCAACAGACAACAGAGAGATCACCTGCAATCCCAACACCTAGCGTTTTGTTAACCATTTGATAAATGGTGTTCCAGATATTTGCTACACATATTCATCATATTCACTTTACCTTCCAAATATATTTCTATACTACATATTTTACTTTATAATCAAGGTTTTCTCTGAACGGTGTGTCGTATAAATCTTGTATGCCATCATTTCAATGGCTACATGGTATTCCTTGTGTAGAGATATGGCAAACTAATTTTTTCAATAGAGATATATGCCTTACTGTATTATGTCCTTGCTGATTTCTGATTTAAAAGGTGATGAACCTATTTCTATCTTTGTGATGTGGAAGAGAATAACTTGGTAATTGCAAGAATATGCATTTATTCCAGGTGATTTTGAGAAAGGAAGTTTATTAGTCTACTACTTCAAAGTTCCAAGCATTTCCTCTTACAAGTGCAGAGAAAGGGTAGAGCAATATATTTTATATAAAAAAAGTTTCCAGCATTCCATCTCTAGAATTTATAAAACAGAGATAGTTCTGCTGCTAGATATAACAGGATTATTAAAGTAAAACAGACATTTAGGAATTGATGATTAAGTGGTTCACTGAAATGTTATCTATCTGTATAGAATGTCGTAGTGTTTCATTTCAAAATTGCAGCCTGGAATTCTGCCAGACATATCCCTCTACCAGGATGGTAGGGAGGTCTTGATACAATACAATCACAATCCTCTCTCTTATCTATTTCAGATTCTTCACTCTAATATCATTTGAAAGAAATTGGTCTGTGAAGAAATGTGCCTCCATACTAAATAAACTAATATATAGAAAGGTAAAAAAACTTAATTAACATTTTGCATTTTAAGTTTTATGAGAAATTTAAAGGAAAAACATAAAAGAAAAACCACAAATGGCTGACAGAAGAAATGCCGAAAATTATGGCTCCATTCAGCCAAATTTCTATTATGTGATGACTTCTTTGTTCTCATTTCCTAACATGGTTGTAAAACAGACAAAGTTTACAAGTGTTAGAGTCTTAAAGTACAGCAGCTTGTAAATGCACACAAAAGGAAAATTAATAGAAAGCAAATTAAATTGATATATTTATTAACTGTCCAAATCACAGTTTTATTATCAAGATAAGCACAATCATTTCATGCACAGATAAAAGTTTCCATAATAGTTTCTGGGCTCCTAATTAGTGCTGTTCCCTCTGGCCTATAACTTATCCCAACCTCAGCCCCAACTCTCCTAATCCCTGGCCCCTCCCAACTTTCTACAGCCTTAAGTACTCTGACTAGGTGTTCACTCTTTTGCAAAGACTTTTTTGAACTCACAAATATACACATGTACACAGAGAGACTAGTCATTGTTTGTGCTGCCTCCTGTGTCCTACTTATACTTGTAATTATTATTATAAAACACATAACTGAGTCTCCTACAAAAACAGGACAAATATTCTCTTATTTTTCTTTTATCTCCACCACCTGGTGCAATGATTTGCAAATTAAGGATACTTAAAATATTAGAAGTATATTTATACTCCACTTAATATCCATGTTTTTCCCTAAAAATGTTTTCTATGATTGAAAATCTCTGTAATTTGTCACTATGAATCACCGCCTGCAATTACTGAAGTTAACTAAAAGTTATCACACGCTCAGAGGCATCCTCTGCCTTATTCCACTTGATGGCGCCAAAAGGTTCTCAACAATGTATATTCACACTACTATAATCTCAGAGTCTTTCAACTGTTTTGATATGTTCCAACATGTTCAGTACTCACAGCTGCCTATTATTGTGGTGTTTTTTAAAGGGCTACGATTGATTTGAAAATGATGAAACAATGAATATAAAATTAAAATAAGTTATTGTGGAGGGTTTTTTTTTTAAGTGGTTTATGGATCAGGAAATTATGGAGGGAAAAAAGTATGAAGAAATATGAATGCAAGCAATGGTATTTTTGAGCTTTTAAAAAAATACATAATTCAACCATTCAGTCAATTCTGATCTAACCAAGCAACAGTCAGCTTCAGTTAGGCAAATGCTTTTAAAATTAGGTGAATAAAATACCTATAAAATCATTATTTCTTATTATCCTTCCAGTTCTATTTCACACACGTGCCTTCACTTCTTTCCCACCCCATCAAAGCTAAAAGACAAGTATAGGGCAAAAAAAAATACAGGTAAGAACAGCAATTGATACTTCCAAATTGTAATGCTGGAGAAAATCTTGAGAGTCCCTTGGACTGTAAGGCAATCAAACCAGACAATCCTAAAGGAAATTAACACTGAATATTCATTGGAAGGGCTGATGTGGAAGTTGAAACTCCAATACTTTGGCCACCTGATGCAAAGAGCTGACTCACTGGAAAAGACCCTGATGCTTGGAAGAAAGATTGAAGGCAAAAGGAGAAGCGGGTAGCAGAGGATGAGATGGTTAGCAGCATCACCAACTTAATGGACATGAATCTGAGCAAACTCCAAGAAGTGGTAAGGGACAGGGAAGCCTGCAGGAAAGCTGCAGTCCACGGGGTCACAAAGAGTTGGATACAACTGAGCAACTGAACAACAAAGGACAGGAAAGGAAAGTAAGGTAAGAAAATTGTGTAAATAAAGACGACAATGTCAGGACTAAGTAAGACGAGGGGCCACTGTTCAGAGTCAAGTGCTTTCACATTCAAGGAACAGAGGAAGTAAAAGGATACATAAAGTTCTTCACATTTATCTTATTTCTAGGATCCAAGCCAGGAGTATAATTTGAATACCTGACAGAGTTGTATTTGATTAGCAATATAATACACATTATTTGTTCACAGTAGACTCAACAAACACACATATGAAAGCAGGAGCCTCAAACAGGAAGTATTCTTTCCTAAAAATATATTTTGAATGTCTTGATTTCACCTATCACTCATTCAATTTGCTTTCTGAAATCTTGGTATTACAGATGTAACTTCTAATTTCTAAATCATTAACAAAAACAAAGAGGTAATCAACTTAAAATTAAAGGTAGTTGATGATGAAATCTTCTATAACAATATATTCCTTAAAATGTAAGTAATCTAGTAAATACTAAGTGTTTGGATAGGTGCTATTTTCCTAAACACAGTGTTTTGTGGCCATGCGATCAGTGACAACGGAGACTGACGATCAGAACAAGGCGTACTGGTTGGGGTGCTGTAGGACCACATGACTTCTTGGGTTTCTTCTATATATAAAAAAAAAAAAATAAAAAAAGAAAGGTAAAAAAACTTAAACAGAGATCATTTTTATTTTTCCTTATTTTTTATATTTTTATGAAATTTTTATATTTCTTTTATTTTTCCTTAACATTTTCTAAATGTTAAGTGACCTTTTATAATGGAAGAAAAATAATGATGACTCTAACTACAGGGACTGGCAGAAAACCAACCCAAAGGCACAGCTGATAGGCTAGACATGAGGGGAGCCCTAGGCACATAATACTGTCTTGAAGAATTCATGTTACCCAGTGTGTTAGGTGTTAACTAAGATAAAAAAAAAAAAAAAAAAAGATTAATGAGCTAACTGGAGCCTCTCTTCTCTAGGAGAGTTTGAAGGGGAGGGGCACTGAAGCCAGGGAGCTACAGTCCAGCAGCCCAAGCACCCACACAGAAGAAACACAACATCCTGAAGTCATGAGGTGGTAGATCTGTGAGGCTGAGAAAACAGTAGAGAAAGTAGACTTCAAATCAGTAACAGCAGATCCAGGCATATATGCACAATGCCTAGCCTAGAAATTCACCCAATGCTGATTTGGGAAAAATAAGATCAAACACACTGATCCACTCTAGCAAATGTTGTATTCCTTGAATTTTCATTCTCTTCCTCCAGTATACTCCACTCAGGACTCTTTATGCTCAATGAATGAAATAACTGTGCCAAGTATACATTTAGCAAGCAGTTGTTTTAATAAACAAGAATAGTACTCACTTCTCTTTCTTCTTAAAGAAACACCTTACCTCCAGAAGCCATGGCTTTAGTTTTCTATCCAACAAAATATCAAATCCCAGAACTTCAAAGCAGACACTTTCACTTCCTGGAGGTTGACCAGGTCTGCACATTCGATATGCATGCAGGACGTGAGGTTCTGCTACAATCAGAGTCTTCACCACCAATTCCTATAAGGATTATGATTCAAACAAAAGAATGAAAAGCTTTATTTCTTGTATCTCATTTATATACATGGAAATAAGGCCTGGATTTATGAACTAGCATCCTGGCCAGGTTCACAAAACTCTATTGTATCTTATCCCTACTGTTGCTCAGTCTGCATTTCACCCAACTCGCGCCCTGCCCACTGTGGTCCAGGCATGTTCGCCTTCTCTAGGCTCCTCGCACTAGCTGATCCCTCTTCCTGGAACACTCTTCCCCCAATAATTCAATGTCTGGCTCCTTGATATTCAGAGAGTGTTTCCCTGACACCTGAGTTAAAAATAGGCACCCAAACGTTATTCCTTACTGTGTCACTACACAGCATAGGCCCAGCTCATCTTTTATCTTTTTGGTTTAGGGCAGAATCTTTGTCTGTATCATTTACAACTCCATTCCCAGTCCTTAACAATAGTGCCTGGCATTTAGTAAATGCTGAAAATCATTTGTGAACAAGTAAAATAAAAGTTTATGAATGTGGCCTGAATTTGTTAAATAGGTAAGCTAGGATCATAAGCGCACCTTCTCAGAAACCATACAAAAGGGGAGGGGGTGGGAGGCAAAAAAAATTCCAAGGAGAATAACTATTTCCCAAGCAACATTATAGAACCTTCATTTAGAGAAAGGCTGAAAGGCCAAGAAGACAAAATTTGGGAGAGCTGGGTTTCTCCATGCAGTGATGACTTCGTAGTTCAAAAGGTTTATCTGAGATCAGAGTAATGCCAATCAGCAACCTATCAACATTTTCTCTGAGGACACATAATACAACTAGGGTGAGTTACTAATGCCAATAAAAGAAAAAGTTGATTTACTGCAGTCTAAGAACAAGCTGTGGATTGCAGAAAAGCTGTCCCCCTGGTTTTTGCTTAGAATATATTCTTTTTAAGCCCCTCTCTACAGGTAGACAGCATATTAAAAAGCAGAGACATTACTTTGCCAACAAAGGTCCATCTAGTCAAAGCTATGGTTTTTCTAGTAGTCATGTATGGATGCGAGAGTTGGACTATAAAGAAAGCTGAGCGCTGAAGAACTGATGCTTTTGAACTGTGGTGTTGGAGAAGACTTGAGAGTCCCGTGGACAGCAAGGAGATCCAACTAGTCCATCCTACAGGAGATAAGTCCTGAATGGTCATCGTAAGGATTGATGCTGAAGCTGAAACTCCAATACTTTGGCCATCTGATGCAAAGAACTGACTCATTTGAAAAGACCCTGATGCTGGGAAAGACTGAAGGTGGGAGGAGAAGGGGACGACAGAGGATTAGATGGTTGGATGGCATCACCAACTCAATGGACATGAACTTGAGTAAACTCCGGGAGTTGGTGATGGACAGGGAGGCCTGGCGTGCAGTCCATGGGGTCGCAAAGAGTCAGACATGACTGAGCAACTGAACTGAACTGAACTATAGATACAGGCAATATTGTATGGCAATTAAGAATCTGGCTCCAAAGTCAGACTTTCTGAGTTATTCCAGGCTTTTCTACTTGCTCGATGTGCAACCCCAGTCATGTTGCTTAAACTTTACGAGTCTCATTTTTCCCAAATGTAAGCTGACAATAATAATACCTGCTTTTAAAAGACTGATGGAAGGACAAAATGAGACTCCATGTGAAATGCTCAGCATAGTGCCTAGAAGAGAGTAAACCTTCAAAAGGGGTAAGCAACTTAATTACTATTGCTATGTTTATCCTACATTCTTCTAGATCTCCACCTCATATGTCTGGTTAGCCACAAGTATTCCATTGCCTGGGGAAGCAGCATTTATTATATGACAGAAAAAATGGAAGACAAAGTTAATTTCACTGTTACCGAGAATCCCAATAAAGACTGTATTTGGGTCTATCAGAGATGCCTTGTAAGGCTGTTCTCAGAAATTTTATTCAAAATAACAAATTCATGGTATTAATAGCACCACAGATATGGAGATAAAAGAGCAAAGAATACTTTACATAAATCTTGAGATATTATTGAAACTACTTGACTAGGGAAAAAAAGTTAAAACCTTTGCTAACAATTGTCTATGTGAAATAAGACATGCTGGGAATGAGGAGGTGGGGATGAATATTTAGACTCTGAATTGCAAATTTGTGTTTTTTTCTACATAAAAAACAACATATTTTCAAGAATGTAAAGACAAGATTGCATGTATATGTGAAGTCAGGAATGACATAATCAAACACAAATTCCACTAATGCTTCTAAGAATTTCCAGTATTGATGATTTTTAGATTTTTACCTAAAGTATATAAAAGGCATTCAGTAAGGATGATTTTATGAATGGTTTTAGTCATTTTTAACCTTCATGGCCTGATTTTCTCTTGATTTCTTATTCTTTCTTGACCAGCACAAAAGCACACATAGAGAGTATTGACGAATGTTAGTTTTCATATACAGACAGCTACTTCTTAGATAAATTACCATCAATAAAGTGGTCATTGAAAAAAGATCTAAGTTAAATTCATGAAATTTGTAAACTATTAAGATAAAAATTTACTGCACAATTGCCCTCTCCACCTTCTCTTGTCATTCTCTTTTTTACATTATCCCATTGACTGATCTTAAGAAGATATCTGTAAATATATGCAAATCTTAATAAAGAATGGAAATTTTAAAATAATTACATAAATACAGTCAGTTTGACAGGATAATTGTAGGAAAGCACATGGAAGCTATCAGTCTATTATTAATTGGTTATTTATAAGATAATTTATATATAACTAATATAGTCAAAATTTATCCATTTATAGAAAAAATCATGAAATGGGTAAGAACACAATTACTTTATTCAGGTCATATCTGAAAATTATATTCTAGGCTCTAACTGAAAACTTAATTTCCATAGTCATTAGTATTAGTTGTACTCCTAATTCAATTATGTGGGGAAAGTACCACTTAAAACCAATGTCTGTAAAGCTAATGGGACTCATTTTTCTCTCTAATTGACTCTCTGTATATTCCTCACCAAGACAACCCAACAGGTTCCACCTTTTCACAAAGACTTCTCTGAAGAATCAAAGTGAAGAATTTAGTAAAGAAAAAAGAACACCAGAGGACATCTAAAATTTGGTCTCACTGAGCTAGTCATCAAACAACCCATTCATTAAATCATCCAAGTATCACAAAGTAGGATCTACCATCAATGAGATATTTTCCAAAATTGCAAATTTCAGCAGTTTGATGCTTCTGACCCACAGGATAGTAAGCTATCATTATGAGAATATTTTTGGAATTAGAAAAAAAAACTGGCCTATAAAATACACAGATAAACAAACAGCATTGTTGGAATCAAATTTCTTGTTTGGATGTATTTAGTCTCTCGGGAAGATATAATAAAAAGTTAACAAATTGGTAAGAATTTGACCAAATCCAAGTGATAAACTTCAAAATTTGAAGGAACTGCTAAATTTCTAAAAAATTTGACTCTGTTGCCAACGTTTATAAATCAGGAGACTTATGGTACCTATTGACAAATTAGGATAATGAGGCACACTGGGCCCAAAACGCCACAAGGCACCAATAAGCTGGTGCTGAGTAGTGTCTAAAACCCTTAGACCTTGGATGCTCTTCAAATTACCACTGTTCTAAGTACGCCCTATTTTCTTCTAGCCAGACCTCTTCATTCCTTTTTACTTGTCTGACACCAAAGGACCTTTGGGTTTACATTCTGTGACACAGAAAAGAAGATTTAGAAAGAAACAACAAACAAAACATTTGGAAAAGGAAGAATTACAATGATGCTGATTTTTTTCTCTGATTTTCTCAAGAGAACTGAGTTCAACCAACAATGAATTTTCATGTCCATTTTCCATGATATATATAAATATGTCATTTGTTCCAGAAGGAAAGCGACATCGAATTGTATAGCCCTCATCACGTTAAGTATTTTCAGTAGACATATTCCTCTAACTATAACTTTAACATTTCTGCTAAGATTAATAAAAGGGTCTGTTTCATCAAGGTTATCTTCTCATATGTGTTTCCTTTTCTCTCTTAACCATTACCATTTGGAATTGCATCCCCTGCCATGACTTTAGTTATGAATTTCACCCCATACATATACTGTTAACTGCCTGCTTTTCTACCTGAGAGAGAATTTCAAGTTCAACATATCTAAAGTAAAACCCATCATAGCCTAGTGGACTTTTAAAAACTTGATTCAGGTGTCAATTCCTCCAGGAAGTCCTCTTCCTATCTCTATTGACACTATACTCCATCTATTCCCTCTACAATATAAAGGCTACTATATGTGATCTTAATCTACATTCCCACAAATCCAATGTATGTCTATATTTTTGTACTTGATACACTGAATTTTATTAACAATTTATGTACAGATTTTTCCTACCAAACTCTTGAGACTCTTGGAGTTGTATTTACATATCTTCAAATTAACAGCCAGAGACAAGCTTATAGTACAGCTTCAACAAATGTTTACTGAATAAATGAATGAATTAACAAATCAATATATAGAATTCTTTTCTCTCATCTGCAAAACTGAGCTCTACATCATCTTCTCAAAATAAATTTCTTTCTATTCTATTTTAAGTAATGCCACACCCATTCACCTCATAATTATTCCTTAGAACTACAGAGGAATCTCTGAATATTTCTTTCCCACCTCCCCATTCTGAACATTCAGTTCATCTCTAAGGTCCACCTCACTGTCACCTCTTTCAATTCAGACCATCCTTTTCACTTAAGCTACTCTCAAGCACCCTCCTCTATCTACTCATGGTCTTTGCTCAAATCATCTAGCACTCATTCTGATTTATCTTTTAAATTCAAGGCCTTTGGCATTATTACTCTCTTCCCTTAAAAACTGAATGAATCCATACTGTCTACCAAGTTAAGCCTTGCTTTTCAGGCCTAAAACTTAGTCTTCACATATATTATCATAAGTCCTCATGAATCTCCCACAAATACAAATATGTGCCAATCTGGACCTCTTTTAACTATTCTCGTACCTCCATGCCTTGACTTATGCTTTGAAAAGTGAAAGTGAAAGTTGCTCAGTCGTGTCCAACTCTTTGGGACCCCAAGGACTGTAGGTTGCCAGGCTCCTCTGTCCATGGAATTCTCCAGGCCAGAATACTGGAGTGGGTAGCCATTCCCTTCTCCAGGGCAACATCCCAACCCAGGGATCGAACCCAGGTCTTCTTCATTGCAGGCCATTTCTTTATCATCTGAGCCACGAGGGAAGACCAAGAATACTGAAGTAGGTAGCCTATCTCTTCTCCAGCAGATCTTCCCAACCCAGGAATAGAGCCAGGGTCTCCTGCATTGCAGGCAGACTCTTTACCAGCTGAGCTACCAGGAAAACCTGACTTATGCTTTGGCCTCCATTTAAAATTCCCTTTCCAATCATGGGCAGTAAAAGTGCTACTTATCTATTAGTACTACATATCTACTTTTTACAAACCACTTTCTTCATTAAAATACACTATATCTGCTCAACCTAATGTAACGGGTTCTTTATTTTAAATAGTTGATGATCCTTTCAATTAATATGAGGAGAGACAATTAAAATTATGAAATGGTACAATCTTACTGAAATATCACTCCAAAACTTAGCAACATCATGCTGATTTGCTTGTAGGAATTCTGTAAACCATTTGATGGAACGTTTGCTGCCTTTGTTTTCAGTTTCATCTCTTTCAAAACGTTCATTATGCTTGTTCACAGAGTAGTTTGTCAGATGCATGTACAACTGGGTCTGTAACAAGTAAGAACCAAAGTTATTATCACCTATGAAACTGTAGAACCACAAGGTTTCACAGAAAAGAAAGTATCCAAAAAGAAAAGACAATTTTAAAGTTTAAAATATGCAGATTGATAATTTCATGATTATATAATTTTCAAATAAAATTCAATGGCACGTTTTTCTGAAAAGGATTGTGAATAGAGTCATCTACAAAGTTACTCTGTATGTTACCGAAAATATATCTACCATAGAAGTATGAAAATAATAATGATGTGTAGGGTAATTAAATGAAAATGCAAAACTATATATTGCTAAGCAAGAAAAGTGCTCTAACTCTGAAGCTTGCTTTTCTTAGTTGGTTTGTTTTCATGTTTTTCTAAAATTTTCATCCTAATTTGTTTTGGGAAAAGAATTTTCTGAGACAGCATTCTGGGTCTTTTCCAACAAAAATTTTAAAGTAAAAGTTCAAGTAAGTAGCGGAAACAGAAGCGGAATACCAGCCACAACCTCTGCTCTGCCATCCTGGCTGGGAGATCACTGTGACTTGTTAACACGACAGACGACACTTAGGGTCGGCAGACAGAAACACCACACAACGCTGTGCACGTGTCTGAATGACTAACCGTAAATTTACAGTGCTCCATACTGGCGCTCTTAGGGGTCTTAGTCTCCTTATAGTCTTATGTTTGCTGACACTGTTATCCTCAAATAAACTTGAAAAAGAACTCAAAATTTAAACCTTCTCATGATTTAACGGCTCCATGTCAACCTATCATAAACACTCACTCATGATCCTACTCCCAGAGACCACTTTACATAACTATGTTGCATTGCAATTAATATATACTTCAAGCATATGATTATTATTTTGATTTGTTAATAACCAATGATATTTAGATCATATTTTATTTTTACTACAGTTACTTAAGTCTATAGTACTGAAATCTTTGAAACAAATATATAGAACTGATCATATGAGCTACATGTTATTTTATGTATTTAATATAAATTAGTAAATACATGTATTTACTAATCCACAAGCCCACAAGTAATTACGAATTTTTTTTTCATTCATTGAACAAAATTTTAGGAACATCCACTACTGGGAGGAATGTGTGCTGGGCCCTGTGGACACAAAGACGAATAAGACAGACACAGTGGAAAAAGCTTTAAGTGATAGTTAAAAGAAAGTGCATAAATCTCAAGCTTGTCTAATTTTAAGTGTTTGATTTAAAGAAAAAGAAAATTAATCAAACTATAACATTTCCTAGTTTACAAACTAGAAATCATTTTTTGGTTTGGAAAATAATTTTTGAGGAGCTCTCCATTTGGCAGAATACTAACAGCAATAATAAAAATTCTAGCTATCCTAGTGAAAGAGAAATGAAACTGCATTTTTCTTAAAACATTATCTTTGTAAGTAGGATTGGAAATTCCACAATTTCACATCTACCTTGACAAAAAATCCCCATCAGTGAATTGTCAGTTGGACATTTTTCACAAGGGGAAGTGATGGTAGCTATGAATCTATAGCAACCTACATTCTCTATCCTATTTTTCAATGTATAGGCCCAAAATAATTAATTGGGATTACAAAGTTTTACAAGGATTGGTGGACTGATACATTGGTAGCAAAAAAATGAATGTTCATTATATTTCAATTTCTGAAATTCTCTTATATGATCTCTTTATATGTAGTTTACCAATATTTAATTCTTACTTAAGACAAAATGCATAAAATACACACTATTTTAAAAATTAGAAATATGAAGAGGGAAAAAAATATGCAGCAGTCTGCTGTCCCAAAACAACCAAATGGGAGCATTTTGGTTTCCTTTTTCCTCCTTTTTTTCTTAAACTTCTTTTACATAAGGTGACCTCATTTTAGATAAAGCTTTGTATTTCACTCTTTAAATTTTTCATACCTTCATGTACGAATTCAATCATGAAATTTTAGAGGTATATGAGGAACACTGAGGTTTATACAAGAGAATATACCTTTTCATACAAATGAGAACTGAAGCCAGGGGACGATGTGACTCAACAGTACTTGGCAAAGCAAAACCTAGAGGCCACATCTCCTGACTCTCAATCTTCAATACGACTTCCTAACCCAGTGTACTTAAGCAAACTATATACATACAACTTAAGAAACTGGAATAAATCACTTTATCATCCAAATGAGCTTCTATGTCTTACCTTTTCCTATCTGGTCCCTTCCTCTTTCCTCTCAAAACCTGACTATCTGCCTTACATTTATATAATCCAGCCTTACCCACACCAACTATTTTAATTATAATCTATGACCTGACAAGCCCCAGATTATGCCTGTAGCTCACCTCTCTCATCTGAACATCAGACCTAAACTGTATATCCAAATGCCAATAGTATAGATCCATTTTGAAGTTATATGGGCATCTCAAACCAGACACATCAGCTTTTTGCAAAGCCTTTAAAAGCTGCTGTACTCCCTATCACAGTGAATGTCACCCATCCACCCAACTGTCTGTGCCAAAACTCCTGAGTTTTATCCTTAATTTCTCTCTTCAATCCCTCATTCAACAAATCAACCTGTCAGTATGTCAATGCTATCTATGTTACCATAGATATATCTGAAACCTGTATTCTTATTCTTTACTTCAAATTACGTCATCTTTTTTCTCACACATGGTTAGACCAGAATACAGTTTCTTATCCCCCTTACTCTAGTCTCTCCCATCCATTTATAGCACCATCTCACATTCCCCACACTGTAGACCAGGTGACCCTTTTAGGACAAAAATCTCATTCCTTCTTTCCCGTGTTTAATATATTTCAATGCTTCCTTTACTCTAAGGGTAAATTCTATAATCCTAGCTATGGTCTACCAAGATCTGGCCTCTAGGGTTCTCCATCCTGATGTCTGAACATCCATCCTGTCTTAGTCTGCGTATGTATGTTAAGTTGCTTCAGTCATGTCTGATTCTATGCACCCCTATGAATCATAGCCTACCAGGCTTCTCTGTGCATGGGATTCTTCAGGCAAGAATACTGGAGTGGGTTGCCATGCCCTCCTCCAGGGGATCTTCCTGACTCAGGGATCAAACCCACATCTCTTAAGTCTTCTGCATTGGCAGCCAGGTTCTTTACCACTAGTACCACCTAGGAAGCCCTTCTTAGTCTGGGCTTCAGCCATGCTGAACACATCTACTCTTTGCAGACAAAACATGCTCCCTCTCATCTCTGGACCACTCTTCTACCTGGAGTTTTAACCCATCCCACTCCATTTCTGGCCTAGTTAACCCCTCACTATTCAAACTATTCACTATTTACTTTATAAACTCCCTCTCTAACCTTCATCTCCAATTGAGTTAGATGCCCCTGCTATACACTGCCATAGTACCCTCAGTTTCTTAAACCATTACACTCATCACTAGGCATTATAATTGCTTATCTTATTTTCTGTCTCCCCACTAGATTGTTGCTTTGTAAGATCAAGTACATGGTCACTGTTTTTCCAAAGCCAGCACAATGTCTAGAATGCAGTAGAGTCCAAACATTACTTGGAGACTGGATATATCTACACCTTATGACCTTTAAAGAGATGCTGCTTTCTTTCATCTTCCTTTCCTGTAAAAATTATGGCAGTTCCCTTACTTCTTCCTTGACCAGGTCTAAAACATTTTTTAGATAACTGAACATTAGTAACCTTTATGATCAGTCATTATTTAATTTTGGAAAATGACCACTCCGTGGAGTTAATTATGGACATAATATTGGAGAAGAGCAATAACCAGGCCTTTGACAAAAATGGGAAGCAATTCTTAATTAGGTGTAATTTTTACTATAATTAGTAGATCCAAAAAAAGAGGTAGAGGTTAACTGAACTCTTACGTGTGGAGAATAAATTACAGTTTATCCCTCATAAACTACAAATTACAGTTATGACTTTTATCATAAATTATGATAATAAATTATAGTTAGACCTTCATAAACTATACAGGCATGGCTTTCATTTATATGTTATGGCTTCACAAAGGTAATCTTAATGGAAAAATATAAAAATCTCCACTAAATACGATTTTTAAATGTATCCCAAAACTGCCAATGTATTTCTCTACTTCATAATTAGTTAACATAAATTTAAAACCCTCTCTTTTCTTCCAATAAAAATTATAACTCTACTTTCTGATAAAATTTTCTTTCTCTATTTCATGTATTTTCTCCCACATTCTAAAACATACCTTTCATACAAAACCTGCTCAAATTCCCCCTTCACTGTGAGAAATTGAACAAAATCTATTCCTACACTCAATTCCATTACACTTTATCTGCACTTCTCAACGGCATATTATTTTAACTTATATTTCACATCAGTCACTTCCATCCAGGACCACTATATACACATACATACTTCAAAACCCACCCTTATGCTCACAGGACCCAGAGGGGGTGCCTTTTCCTAATCAGCCTTCCTGGAACAGGAGATACATATTTTTTTCTAATTTTCACAAAGCTGTCTATAAATTAGAGGCAGTCCTGTTTATGTATGTAATTCTTCTAGACTATAAAAGTCTGACAGAAAGAATTTTGTTCATTTAACGCTTATACACAATGGGCATTTTAAAAAGCAGATCCTGAACAAATGTATAAAATCATAGTGTCTAGTACCACTTACCAAGTTGGACTCATTAGGAGGAATGTACTTCTCTGTTCCCATTCGCACAAGTCCGTCATGGTAGAGAAATATTTTTAGTGGATCACATGATGTTACCAGGATATAAATTCTTAAGTCAAACTTGTAACCTTCCATTAGGAAAGGCTTTTCAATGTATTCTTGAACAATCAAATGATCCTGAGATGGAAGCTTGTCACCATTTCTTATCAAAGAAATCCTAAATTTAAAGAAAAGATTAAAAGAATAATTTTGAAGTCAAGATGTTTACAAAGTTGCAGACACTACTAAGAGGAAAGTGATTCTATCACATACACACAAAAAAAATAGCATAAAGATACTGTCAGAAGCAATTTTTTGGAATCCTGGATACAAACCAAAAGCTTGTAATAACCAGGGAACTTGTAATAAAAAATAAAACAAAAACAAAACAGTTGAATCTCTCTAAAAGAACTTCTTTGCATTTTAATTTACTCTGGTACCACTCCATCTCCCAGCTCAGCAGTGGCCTTGAGTAGCAGCCTCTGTTCCTACTATGGGCACTGGTTCTAGAGGTAGCAGAACAGACCTATTCTTGGGGTTGCTTTGTTTGTCCATGTGTTTAAATCAGTTTGGGGGTCCCCTGGAGGATCTCAAAGGATTTGCTTTTATCTTGTCTCATTGAGAACTCTCCCAGTGCTGAGGCAGCTACTTGGGGGAGGGGGAGGGGAGACAAATGCTGATAAACATTTAGAGACAGATGTATTAGTCCCTGCTGCCTAAGGCAACAAATGTTTGGGGGAATCGACAGACTAACTGAAAAGATTGAGATAAAAGACTGGGGAACGAGACTCTTTGGGGAAGAAGGGCTTTGAAAAGCTCTGAACTATTTCTAAGATTCTAGAAGCCCATATGCATGCCCAGGGTTAAATGCATGCTCAGGAAAAGACTTGAGAAGGCCCTAGGTAACCATCAAGCTCTGTATAAGCAGGAAGGGAAGGCTAAAGCAGAGTTGCAAATGCCTAGCTGAGCACTGAAGCATATGCTACAACATGCATACACACACACACACACACACACACACACACACACACACATACACACACAACCCCATCTGCAAGGATTGGGGGAGTTTTTTTGTTCCAAGTGTTTATGGAAATCTCTGTTCAAATACTAACAGATTGGACAATTACAGCTGACCACTGGCCTAACAGAACAGGAACTTCAGAGACCACACACAATAAAGAATAGAGACTTTACAAAACTGTTTCAAAAAGGTCACTAAACAAATAAACAGCATCTAGAACAAACAGTAACAAAAAACCCTGTAGAGCAGAATCTAATTATCAAAGTTGCTGCATTACAATATTCACAATGTCCAGTTTTCAACAAAATATCATCAGTCGTGCAAAAAAATAAACAAAGTATGGCCCATACAAAGAAAAATTCTCAATTAATAGAAACTAGACCCAAAGAAATCAAGACATTTTGTTTACTAGACAATAAATTATTTAAATCAACTATTTTATATTTGCTCAAAGAGCTAAAGGAAATCATGTACAAAGAACGGAAGGAAATCACAGGAATAATATCTCAACAAAGGCATAATATCAGTAGAGACATAAATTATATTTCAAAGGTGGTGGGGAAGGTGGGTGGGAGCCAAACAGAACTTCTGAGGTTGAAAAGTACAGTAACTGAAGCAAAAATTCATTGGAGGGGTTAAACATAAGATTTGGGAAGGCAGAAAAGAATCAGCAAACTTGAAGATAAATCAATTGAGGTTAGTCTGAGAAATAAGAAAGTAAAAATAAAAAAAAAAATGAACTGACTTGAGAGTCCTACAAGACAATATTAATAATACCAACATGCTCATAAAGGCAGTCTCAAAAGGTAAAAAAGGGGAAAAAATACTCTGAAGCATTAATGGCTGGAAATCTCCCAATCTGATGAAAAATATTACCCTATACATCTAAGAGGCGTAATAAGCAACAATTAGGGATCCATTTTATTATTTTTTCATATTAGAACTCAACCATGAGCAAATGCCTACATTTAGTCTTTCTCCCAATTGTTTAAAAATTTTATGTATTCTAGATGAAAAATACCTACCCATGACCCATTGCACCATTAGCTGGTTTTACTATAAAAGTCTTCTGCTTTCTTTTTTTCTTTAATTCTTTCATGTAGTTTTGAAATTGTGTATATTCAGCAGGGAAGATCCATGTTCGAGGAACAAAGGCATAATCCAGAGGCCGGGACTTGATCATTCTATAAATTAGAGATAATATGAAAAGTTCTTTCTATTCCAACTTGTCTAAACTTCCTATCTCTGTGCTACTGATATTTACTACAATGATTTAAATTCCCTCCATTTCTTCATTTATTGATCCATTCATTGACTCATTTTTTAAAATGCCTATTAATCACCTACTACTTGTTAAGCACTATTCTAGATACTAAGGATATAGTAGTGAAAAAAACAGACAAGAATTTCTGCCCTATGTACTAATTTACATATTAATAGATCAAATGTTTGAGTATATGCTATATATTGGGCACTGAGGATTAACATGGTCTTGGTTCTAAGGTATTCACAGACAAGCCATTAATTAAATACAATGTGATAACTGCAAAAAAGTTATATAAGGCAAGGTAAAATGTGGCTCTGGGATGAGGGTGGTCAATATGGTTTACAGTCAGGTGTCATTCATACTGCCCCTTAAAAGATGATTTGGAGTTCACTGGGTCATACACAGGGAGGAACTTTCAAATTGCCTTTTACCCCAGTACTTTTTGAGTGTTACTACTTCTGTGAGAAAACCAGTGAAACCTCTGAGTCAGCAGAGGTTTTGCTTATATGAACTACTATCTACCTACGCATGTGTTTTTATTGCTATAATGTTTGTCCTGACATTTTTGTATTTGCTATAAATCAGGCTGCCTATACAATACATAACTTAGGGATATTGATACAATACTAGATATAAAATGTTTGCTTTTGATTAATCCAAATGCTATTTATTTCGTACACACTGATTCTCAATGACAATTTTTAAAACAGTAGAAATATTTTAAATTATTGTCTATTAAGGAAAAATCTGATTGTTTCTCAATGACAATTTTTAAAACAGTAGAAATATTTTAAATTATTGTCTATTAAAGAAAAATCTGATTGTTTCAAAAAGTCTTCTTTATAAATGTATGCAAGTCTTTTATAGATGAGCAAATATTATTCCCAAATGAGATTAGTCAAAATTAAAATGGGACCCTAGTATACAATGTGCACAGAAGTAGGACCATTTTGTAAGACTAGAGTGTGGAATATATAAGCCACTGGACTCCATGACTAGAAGGTCATACAGTTATACTTCAAGTGCTCTTTCAAGAGAACCCTGTAAAAAAATTTATGTTTCCACTGTAAGAAGAAAAATATCACCAACTCCACCTATCAAATCCAAAATATACCAACCAGCTAAACAACCTCACTACAAAATAGGCTAACATTGATTGGTCTGAAATACACAAACACACACAAATCTAACGGAAGCACAATAACAACACCATTTTTGCTTCCAACACCCTTACATGTATTTATACTTTTATAAATAAATTTGTAATAATATAAAATTAGATTAAGTTAAACCTTTAATAGAACAATATGTTTAAAATGAACCATGAAGTGTTTATGAATAATACCATTTATTCATTTGAAAAAGATCCAAGCATACATATATTCAAGAAAAATACTTTATTCAGTTTAGGTGATCTAGCACAAATCATTTAATGTAAAAATATGTAGCTTCAAAAGAGACAAGCAGTCTTACTTAGGAATTTGGTATACTGGAATAATTTCTGCTCAGAGTTCTGTCATAGATTTACTAAATGATATTGAACATGCTTTTTTTTAACTCTATTTTTAATATTACTTGGTCATCACTTTTTACCTAATAGAAGATCTTTTTTTCCCCAAGGAGACTTGCAAGGATTCTACAGAATGGAAAACTGCCTAATTGCAATAGCCTACTAATGGGTCTACATTTAATCCTCTTGCCTCTCCTGGGCCATAGACTTCTGTTCTCTACAAAGCAGCCAGAAGGATCCTGGAGAAATGCAAATTTGGTCATATTATCAACTTCATCTCCCCCTCCTCTTCTGTGGCATTTAGGATAAAGATTGTCATCCTGAAAAATCACTCGTGAACCAATCTCCCCCACTGCTCCCCATCAACGTCTCTGTGTTCCAGCTACATTGGCCTTATTTCAGAATCTAGACTATCCATGTTTTCTCCCAGCACAGGACCTAGACCCATACTATCCTTCTTGCCCAGAAGGCTATTACATATCATCTGCACCAATAAACTCCTACTCATCATTCATATCTCAGCTTCCATATCACTTCCTCAGGGAAACTCTCCAAAGCTTCCTTAAGTTAGACGTCCTTCACTATGCGCTAATTTAGGACTACATACCTCTACTTCATGGCACTTGTCACAACTGCAATGCAAGGCTGTAAAAGCCATAGCTCTGCTTTTGATCACTTCATGTGCTCGGAGCCCAGCACAATGCCTGGCATTTAACAGACGCTTAGTAAATATGTGTTAAATGGAAACAAATGACTTAAAAGAAACACATGTCCAAATTAGAGGTTCATTCCCATTCCTCTGAAGTCCATCCTTGTAATTCCTAGGTTAACAAATCACACCCTCCACATAACATCCCAATCCAGAAACCTAAGAATCTTGGAGACTTCTCGCCCCCTTTCCTTCAATTCTCACATCAGAGCAGTTTTCAAGTCCCAGCAATGCCATGTTCTTTATATCTTTCAGATTTATCTTCTCTTCCCCATTCGTCCTATCTCTCTTTTGGATCAATAGATGTTCATTATTTCTGAACTAGATAATGACAAGCATCTCTTCCAGGGCTTTCACTCTCTGGTCCTACCTTCATTGAATCCATTGTCCTATGGTGTCACAAAACTATCTAAAACAGATTATTTATCTGCCGAGGCCCATTAAATAGCTCCTCATTTCTCTCAGGATAGGCAGAAATGTTTGTTGAGTAAAGAGATTAAACAAACGATGATTAAATGATTAAACAAAATACAATAATACAGTGTACACAGCTTAGTCTTTACATTTATTTCCAGCATCATCTGAGGTTGAGCTCCCAATATCCTATTTAACCATAAAAATTGCTTGAGGTTCTCCCAAACATATCATGTGATTTAAGTCTCCCTATACCTCCTCCCACTGTTGTCTTTGCCTACAATTTTCTTATCTTCTTCTCAAAGGGTGAACTCCTTTACTCCTTTCAATATCCATCTCATAATTTAATTTCTCCAGAAACCCTTCCCTGCTGTTTCATAAAGAATCTCTCCCACCTTCTTTGTCACAGTCTCTACCTCGAATGTGACAGCACCAAACTATTTATGCATCAGTGCTCCTCTCTTACTAAAATGTGAGTTCTAGGCAAAAACTAGGCTCTAATTAACTTGTTTACTTCAAAGCTAGCAGTCTCAAGGGCATATAATAGACATGCAAAAAATATTGTTGTGTGAATGGATTATAAGCTTTCACATGGATGAATACTAATATTTCTTGAATTACAAGCATCTTCCTAACCTTCATCTGTGAAAGAATCCTCTTTTTAATATTTTTTCTCAATTTATCAACTTTCTGAAAATAAAAAATCTAATAAACAGAAATATAAACTGCAGAAAAATTCTGCAATATATTCTTCATAACACTTTACCTGTTAACAGTTTTTCCCATGAAGGCATATTATTACTCTAAATAATGGTCTCCAAAGTAAATATCTGTGCATGTAGCCCTGAGTGGGCACATATACATGTGTTCTACGTGTGTGCACACAGGCACCTATTACAGAGCTTGGCACATATCAGATGCTCAATAACCAGTATTCTGAACACACCCACATGAGGGATAAAATGCGACAAATTAGTTTGTACAAGGTTTAACTGAAAATAAGTGAGCATATATTAAATGTTATGTACAGAAAACTTCTTACATTTAAACAAACAATTTCTTTTGCTGGAGAGATAGCAAGTTGCAGTGAAAAGAACCCTGAAATTC
The DNA here is from genome assembly GCF_963930625.1 of Muntiacus reevesi. NCBI lineage: Eukaryota > Metazoa > Chordata > Mammalia > Artiodactyla > Cervidae > Muntiacus > Muntiacus reevesi. The sequence goes on along the minus strand of NC_089249.1, from coordinate 120,879,264 downwards.
TGAAGACCAAGATCCTACTCCAGCTCTGCTCTTAACTTTGACTTTACACAAGGTATTCATGTCTCTGACCCTCAATTACCTCCTCTGCAAAGTCAAAGAACAGAACCAGGAAAATTTTAAGACCCTTCCAGCTCTGAAATTCTATCTCTTCCACTGAAATTCCATTTCAAATCAATGTTAATTTGTTAAAGATAGCACTATGTAATTTTTAATAGGTCTTCTCTATTACAAGAAAATGAAGATTACTTGGTCATATTTCTCGCTAGGAAATCCTTCCTACAGATCTCCCCCATTCCTGGAAAATGGTTGATCCTCTGCAAAATAAAAAGGTAAACATTAATATTCTCATTGACCTAATGGATATATTCATTTATACTATGATACAGTTACAGTCATCCTTTGTGTTTAGTGTTTTTTAGTAAGAGACTAAAGACTAAAAAAACTGGTGAAAATGGACTTGCTGTCTACAGTCAATTTTATACAAATCACTACAAAAACAGGTAAAGGAGAGCTATACAAAATCTCAATAGCCTAAAACTCCATGTATTTCGTTTTTATTTTTTAATGTACTTGTATTACATTCTAATAATAAAATAATGAAGGCAAATTACACATAGCTGACATTATAAGAGATGGCTGTATTCAGATGCCTTTATGCCATCTATTTCACATCGTTCATCTCTATGCATAATGCAGAGCACCAGCCTAGGAAGAGCTTTCCTCTATCAATTCTTCCTTAAAGATGGAAAGAGCTTAAAGTTAAATCTGAAAGGACACAGTCCTCAGGCAACAGGCTAGTCAGGTAAATTGTGTTGTGTGTATAGTCGCTAAGTCATGTCTGACTCTCTTCCAGACCTTATGGACTGTAGCCCGCCAGGCTCTTCTGTCCATGGGATTTCTCAGGCAAGAATACTAGAGTGGGTTGACATTTCCTTCTCCAGAGGATCTTCACAACCCAGGGATCAAACCTGTGTATCCTACATTGGCAGGAGGATTCTTTACTGCTGAGCCACTGGGGAAGCCCATTCAGGCAAGAATACTGGAGTGGGTTGCCATTTCCTCCTCCAGGAAATCTTGCCAACATAGGGATCCAACCTGCATCTCCGGTGTCTCCTGCACTGCACGCAGACTCTTTACTCACTGATCCATCGGGGCCATCAGGGAGAAATGAATTGATATGTCAACATATTAAGAACCTTACCTAAAGAAAACTATAATGGAATTCATAGAATTTTCCTACTGACCAATAATTGGTCATGATTAATTTCCTACCTGGTAATTCTGCAGCTCTGCAATCTTCTCTTGCTGAACAGCAGAATCACACCATATAAGATTGCTTGTTTCATCTTCATCTGGCGTTTTCAAAAATCCCATTTCATCTATTACTAAACGAACTGCAAGTAAACAGTTAAGTTAAACCAAAATTAAAATGCTTCTGAAACATAGTCATCGTGAAAATCTTATATATGTATATATATGCATATTATATATATATATATATATCAATTTTAGCTCACAGAATTTTATCTGTAAAATTTCCATTAGTTATAGCATAACCTTAATTTAGGTACAGTGAATTATCTAAGGCTAGATTATACTCAACAGCAACAGAGAACTGCTTTTAGTTGGCACCCAAAATCCTTAGTTTCAATTTTCTGAAATATAACAGGCACACAATCCTGTTAAAGAGCTTAGTGACTATGCATAGCTCAGTGCAAACACACACACAGCTGACACAACACCTCGACTCAGGAAAATGTACTTTTATGGCTTTTTCATGCCCTTGGGCTAGGTACAAAAAGAAAGGATAAAAATAGTCCCTGATCATCAGACCCACCCTATACTTTCCACCTCCCTAATTCAAATTATTTTTAGCAGTTAAAACCAAGTCAGTTATACTGACATAGGATACAAAATAATAAAGCAGAATTATAGTAGAGATCTAGAAACTCTGGCCCTTCCATCAGCTCCCGACCCTCTAATCCTAAGCACAAAAAATATGTTCAGAGAAAATCATGCTTTATAAATTCCACAATACTGGATATAACAATTAACATATTGATATCTTTCTTCCCATGTATTTCAAGTTTAGAATAAAATCAGAAATACTTAGGATAAACTTTGGGTTCCAATAGAATTTGGAGTCTTAATATAATAGTGTAACTAGACAGGAGTGTTTCAATGCCTACTTTCCTTTTATTGCCCATAGATAGGAAGATATAGTAAAAAGGGGTTAACTGTCTAAGTATACTTGGCTGAAGTATGAAACTAATGACCAGATACCAGTTGGTCTCAAGTCCAAGGGACTCTTGATTTCTTTTTGATCATGGAGACAGAACAGGCTTTTCATGCAATAATAGCTGGAACACAGGCATAATAATAGAAGAGGACAGGGACTGCAGACGAATGAGGTTAGGGAGAGGACTGTTGGGGTGAAGCTACTTTTTTCCATGAGCAGCTTGATAAAACTTGGGGTTGTTCTGAAGGCCCAGGTGACAACATAGAGTACAAATCTGGGGAAAGGGCTGTTCCTCTTTCTGCCTCAGACTACCGGGCAGCATTGGCATCCTGAGACCCAGGAGCTTCTGTGTCATCTAGAGCTCATGGGGAGGGGGAAGACCACAATGACACAGCCTGGGAGAGTTCTTTTAACTGGCTCACAAGCAGAAAACAATGTCTAGGTCAAAACTGCAGCTCAGAAGCAGACACGGTCCCAAGTACATGCAAGTCATTGTCCCAGGCCTCTCAGAAATCACTAGGAAGACCTTGATGAGAGAAATGACACTGGCAGTAGTTGCAGACAGAGCGGGTATAATGAACTACTAAAATGCGGGTATTAATGTAAACATGAGCTGGTGAGGATGGAAACATTCAGATACATAACAATGGTGGAAATAATGCATTCTTTCTCTAAATTCACAAAATCAAATTTGTAAGGTCAGTCTTATATAAATCTCTCTTACTATGAAATTCAAAGCTTGCAGAGCTGAAAGAGTTGAACTTCAAAAAAAAAAAAATAATGTTGGGCATTAAACTGTCACTTTTTTTCAGCTAAGCTATCTACTCATATTTTTGTTTGAAATGAAATTTTAGAAATCAATTGGCATACTTTTAAGCATACCATCCTCCATTGCATAGAAAAGAAATTCCTTTAACATGTCAGTTCCGAATACAAGGTTGTTAGCAGCCAAAGTCTAAATGCATGCTTTTAAATGCTGGCCTTTTAGGAAAGTGAAACGAAGTGAATGTTGCTCAGTCGTGTCTGACTCTTTGCAACCCCATCAACTGTACAGTCCATGGAATTCTCCAGGCCAGAATACTGGAGTGGGTAGACTTTCCCTTCTCTAGGGGATCTTCCCAACCCAGGGATTGAACTCAGGTCTCCCACATTGCAGGCGGATTCTTTACCAGCTGAGTCTTTTAGGAGTTCTCTTAAAAAAAGAACTGAAATAATTGCCTCAATATATAATTTCTACCAAACCAAATTCCCTTATTGGTAAAATAGAGATAACCACACCAACCATTTTTCTCACATTTCTCCTTGCATAATTAAGTATTCCTTCTACAATCTGTCTTGTCCCCATTTAATAAAAATTGCCAAATACATATTCCTCACAAACTTGGCCTACTTCTTTTTTTTGCCTTGACCCATAGAGCTTTCAGAAGCTGTTCAGGAGTTTTAAAAATAGGAATCCATGTAACAACTCTCTGAATTTTAGATAGAGGACATTTTAATGTTACTCAATCTAAATTTTGATTCATATTTTATTTAGGCAGTATGATATAGTAAAAAGAACACTAAATTTGGAAGCAAATTCATTAAGGTTCAAGTTCTACTTTTGCCATCTGTACAACCCTAAGGAAGTTGTTGTCACTGAGCTTTCATTTATGCAACTGTGCCTAAGGGGTGTTTCAAAAAGTAATAAAGTTTCATCATATATTAATTATAGGATTACTATGACAGTGTAGTTCACTATTCCACAATGTGTCTCCATGAGAAATTATGGGAAAAACTTTTCCCAAGACTCGGGAATAGACACATTGCATTTCCTTTGAATAACCAGTATGGTTTCATCTTCTGGGCACTGCGTATTCTATACCTGCTTATTTGCAATTATTAGCTTTGCTTGCTAGGCAGCTCAGAGTCAAATCCATACACATCTCTAACTATCGAGGATTTCATGGAATGCAGATTATATTCTGATCAGCCACAAGCTTCATTCAATTTTATTATTTTTATTTTTCCTTATTTATTTTCTCATGGCTATTAGCCACTTCAAATTCACTATTAGAGCAAGGAAAGTCAGAGAAAGTGGCAACAAGGGAGTAACACAGACTATTTCACAGGGTTATCTGGAAGACTAAGGGAGGTAATCCATGTGAAAATATTTGGTCCAGGGTTACAAAAGCATTAATAGTAAAATTAGTAGTGGTTAAAGTATTCCACATGAGGAAACAGGCAACATCAGGAAGAAAACACAAGTGTCCTGACTATGGCTTAATCATCTTTCATTACATAATCCAGCCTGTCAAAGGAGCAGTAGTTAAACTACAAGAAGTAATCTGTTGCACATCACTAGGTTAAATAAGAGAAAGCAAGGTAACATTATCTCCTGGACCCATGACCAGCTGTCTCTTTCCCTCCCCTATACTTGCTCTGTTTTCTCCCAGAAGTCTCTGGTCCAAGTCTCCAAGTCTGACCGAGCAGGGATTTTGCTAAACACAACTGAGCAGGCTCGGCACAGAGGTCTGGAATCAGGATGAAGAAGGCTAATGCAACTTCAGTCCTTGGTGGTGACAGGGAAGTACACCTAAAAACACTCTCCTCGAGATCAAGTTCCTTATAAATCCCACCACAATCTTAAAAGCAAACAAGCTGGGAAGTAACACTTCCCCATCTATCACTTTGACAATGGTTACTCTTGCTTTTTCATGCTAGAAAATACACTGTAAATAACTCACGTCTCACTCTCCCACATTAACTTAATTTGAAGTTTTTTCTGTGAAGAACAGAGTATTAGGGGACCTCAATTCCTATGAAATATTCCATTGATTGCTGATGAACTTTGGTGAAATACTGTAAGTGGAAATGTGACTCTCAAAGATTAACAAGGGTAAGAATAATTAATATCCTTGAGATTCATATGGTTTTCCTCAACTCTTTTAATGCAAAATTATTTGTTTTAAAAAGGAAAATTATTTGAGTACTTGTAGTAGTGATGAGTTTCTCAGTGCTATGCTGGGAAAGAATATCTTAATTTAAGGCAATTAATTCTTACCTATTCTCTCCACTGCAAATACTGCTTACATGTAAAAAATAAATTATACAAATAAAAAGAAACAGTATCATCCAAATTATTTTTAAAGCATACAGAGAAATATGTTCTTACACTATTTTTAAGTCAGTTTCTCATTGTTTAATATGAACCTCAAATTCTGCAGTTTTCAGTGTACATGTAATATTTTTAATCTGTTTTTAAAATTATTTACAAAGTAATGAATATTAAAAGTTAAAAATAATTTTAGCCCCAAGTGAAAAATTCATTAGACTCACATAATTGTCCTAACTAATCACATCCGTATTTCAAAATTAAAGCTAGAACCACTCTGTTTTACTGTTCATATTACTTTATACTTGATTTTAAAATTAAGCATTAAAATTATTATAAAATGAAAAAAAAAAAAAACTAAGCATTAAAATTATATACATTTAATCCAATCTCCTCAATACCTAGAGCTCTTGAGCTTCACTGATGTTCTATTTGGTTATTGACATGTTAAATATGTCATAAAAAAGAAAATTCTATAAAAGGCATTCAGAAATCCATTATATAGAAGAAAATTATCTCTGAATTTTTACATTGTTTTTAACATCAAATAGCTTTCCCAACAATTATGAAAATATCACTATTCTGAAGAGACCTACCAATTTCAAACTTTGTCCCAGCAACATTTGCTGTAATGGTTCCTTTCTTTTTCTTCTTTCTGACTTTCCTTTTCATTGTGCTTTGATAAGGCAATTCCGTATTCAGATCCAGGGGAGTAGGTCCCTGAATAACTTTAAAAGAAATGTAAACCAACCAAATATCATTGAAATAATAAGGACTCCATACCAGAGAACACAAATGCTCCGCCCCCCAACAAGGTAAAAGTATAAATTCTTATTCTTTAAGGGTCCCCAATTGATTTTTAATTCTTGGAAAGATTACCCATGATGACCTATAAAATGTAGATCTATACAGCATGTCCACATGACTAAATCACGCTGCTTACCTCTTTCCTGAGGCAGAGACGGCATTCTTATCTGTGCGGATCAATGAGCAGTGTGTGTTGCTGTGGTAGCTCTTAGGAAACCTGGAAGACCTGCATTAGTCTAAGTAGGATACGGCTCCAAATCACTGCAAGTTCCTATCATATTATCTCGGTGGAATCCTCAGATTTCAGGACACTGAAATTATATGAGATAAGAAGGTACCTGCAGGAATTTTAAAACAAAGGTATGTAGAAAACAACTCATATTTTTTCTTCAATATGTCAATATTCTTCTTTTTAAAAGTCAAGTAAAGATCGAAGTTAATGAAGTCAATAAACAAATGTAGTTAACTTATTAAACCTTATGCAAAATGCCAAGCAACAGTCCTCTGTTTTTAGAAGAACAGTCTAAAGGAAACATATTTACATACTGTAAATAACATGATTTACACAAACAAGAAAAACAATAACATTATTCACTACCATTTATTGAACACTTTCTATCTCAGGCCACTTATATCAACCACTTAATCTTTCAACAAAACTATAAGGTAGCTTTTATCTCTAACAGCTAAATACATTGAGCTCAGAAAGGACAAATCTTTACAAAGAAAGTAAGTGACAAAGTGGAGATTAAAATAGTATCTCTCTGATATCAGGACCCCATACAACCTTCAACTCAATGCCTGGAAACCTAGCTACAGCTCCACTTTTAATATTAAATGTGAAATAAGTGCCAGTGCCAGGGTAGAGGTCACAGGCTGACAGAATGGAGAAAAAAGAAATTCCCTTTTAAGGTGTGCGTCAAGGGAGGGGGGTGACTACATCAAAAAGATCACATTTGAGTTATGCCTTTAAATATGAGAACAATTTTGAAAAGTAGAAAATGGGAGGAGTAATTACCAAAATGGTCTTATTTGGGCATACAGAGGAACACAATAAAACATTTTACAATGAATGAACTAATTAGATTTGGCCATGCCCCAACATGGCCTGTATTACATTTCACTTTTATTTTCATTATGTAAGTATGTATGAACCTAGGGGTTGTACCCTGACTATACTATACTATCAGCTTTCTAATTTCTCCCATCATACATCAAGAATCTTGAACATAAAATGTCTCCAAATATAATGAAAAGTTAGAAAATCTGTCACAATAAACAAAGGTATGATCAACATCTTTATCAAAAGATTATCAGGTTTATGAGAAATTCAGAAGTATTTGAAAATTCAGCTAAATAAAATGTGACTCATACATTACTCCCAACAGTCATTAAAAATAAGACTAATTATTAAAGAAAATTTAGAAGTTAATTTCTTTTCAGGAATTATTTTCACTACAATAATTCTCTAGAATAATTCAAAATCAAAACTAGGGAAATATTATCTATTACAGACCAACTGTGGGCGGGTACTATGTTAAGAATCTAAACTATTTTACCTGATTAACAAATTTGGAACTTGGGTCTCATCTCCCCCAGTATCCCAGATATGGAAATTAAGGCTAAACAAGTTAACTAAATCAAGTTAAAACATCTTATAAAAAGAAAACCTAGGTTTTGAACCTAATTCTGTCTGATTATTCTGTTCATTGAGCTCCACTATTTTCAGGCAGCATGCGAATATACTGTCTAGATGTATAAGAAGCTTGTGACCCTACTGCAGTCCATACTGCAAGATACAGGAATATTCTGGGAATTCATGATACCTCAAACAGTGAAATCACAATAAACATCCCTAACCTGATAATAGATTCCTATTCCAAGCTGGAAATATACTGGATCATTTTTCAGAATAAAAGAAAGGAGTAGTCTAAAGTTCAGTTGATTCCTCTCTGGAAAGTCTGATACATTAGGGAGGTAACTATTTGAGTTTACAGGTCCTTATCCAGCACCTTGTTATTGGAGTAAACAAAGATCCTCTTATAGTAACAGAGTGCTTATTACATTGAAAGTAGGTGACGAAGGCAACAAGAGTTTAAGAACAATATTTGCCTAACTTTACTAACAATAAATCAATAATTGTTATAGGCCGTAAAAGCAGATTTGTTCATTTCTGACTTAAATAATGAGGCTCACAAATTCAATTTCTGTAGGGCTCAAAACAAGAACTGAGCTTCCCAGGTGGCCCTAGTAGTAAAAAAAGAAAACAAACAACCCCACCTGCCAATGCAGGAAACAAGAGACGTGGGTTCGATCCCTGTGTCAGGAAGATTCCCTGGAGGAGGGCATGGCAAACAACTCCAGTATTCTTGGGTTCCCTGGTGGCTCAGACGGTAAAGAATCCACCTGCAATGCAGGAGACCAGAGTTCGATCCCTGGATTGGGAAGATCCTCTTGAGGAGGGGATGGCAACCCACTCCAGTATTCTTGCCTAGAGAATCCCCATAGACAGAGCCTGGTGGGCTACAGTCCACGGGGTCTCAAAGAGTTGGACAAGACTGAGCAACTAAGCACAGCACACAAAACAAGAATTATTATTCCTTCCCCCAACCACACAAGAATTAAAGGCCTTAAAATTATTCTCTGCATCAGTTCAGTTCAGTTCAGTCGCTCAATCGTGTCTGACTCTTTGCGACCCCATGAATCACAGCACGCCAGGCCTCCCTATCCATCACCAACTCCCTGACTTTACTCAAACTCATGCCCATCGAGTCGGTGATGCTATCCAGCCATCTCATCGTCTGTCGTCCCCTTCTCCTCCTGCCCCCAATCCCTCCTAGCATCAGGGTCTTTTCCAATGAGTCAACTCTTCGCATCAGGTGGCCAAAGTATTGGAGTTTCAGCTTCAGCATCAGTCCTTCCAATGAACACCTAGGACTGATCTCCTTTAGGATGGACTGTTCAATCTCCTTGCAGTCCAGGGGACTCTCAAGAGTCTTCTCCAACACCACAGTTCAAAAGCATCAATTCTTCATTGCTCAGCTTTCTTTATAGTCCAAATCTCACCTCCATACATGACCAGTGGAAAAACCAGAGCCTTGACTAGACGGACCTTTGTTGGTAAAGTAATGTCTCTGCTTTTTAATATGCTGTCTAGGTTGGTCATAACTTTGCTCCCAAGGAGTAAGCGTCTTTTAATTTCACGGCTGCAATCACCATCTGCAGTGATTCTGGAGCCCAAAAAAATAAAGTCTGACACTGCTTCCACTGTTTCCTCATCTATTTCCCAAGAAGTGATGGGACCAGATGCCATGATCTTAGTTTTCTGAATGTTGATACACTTAATTCCATTTATGATTTGGTAAATAACAAGAAAAGTGCTCGAACAAATTCCAGGACTTCAATCTGCCATTCAATTCTCACCATTTCACTTTATCTAAACAAGAGATTTGAGATGACAGATTGATCACATCACTCAGACAATGCCATGGCCACCTTCTTTCCAAAAGGAGAAGTATATTTCAGTTACCTCTGAAATAACCCAACAGTTTCTGAAGTTTGGCTACTAAGTAAAATCACCTGGGGCCTTTTGAAAATCATGGTACCCCAGCCACACCCTAGACCCAGGCAAGGCATAAGCAGCAGCATTTGTTGTTGTTCAGTCCCAGACCCCATGGACTGCAGCATGCCAGGCTTCCCTGTCCATCACCAACTCCTGGAGCTTGCTCAAATTCTTGTCCATTGAGTCAGTGATACCATCCAAGTATCTCATCCTCTGTCATCCCCTTCTCCTCCTGCTTTCAATCTTTCCCAGCATCAAAGTCTTTTCCAATGAGTCAGTTCTTCCCATCAGGTGGCCATAGTATTGGAGCTTCAGCTTCAGCATCAGACCTTCCAAAGAATATTAAGGGTTGATTTCCTTTAGAATTGACTGGTTTGATCTCCTTGCAGTCCAAGGGACTCTCAAGAGTATTCTCCAGCACCACAATTCGAAAGCATCAGTTCTTGGGTGCTCAGTCTTCTTTATGGTCCAACTCTGACACCTGTACATGACTACTGGGAAAACCATGGCTTTGATTAGACGGACCTTTGTCGGCAAAGTAATGTCTCTGCTTTTTAATATGCCATCTAGGTTTGTCATGGCTTTTCTTACAAGAAACAAATGTCTTTTAATTTCATGGCTGCATTTATCATCTGCAGTGATTCTGGTGCCCAAGGAAATAAAGTCTATCACTGTTTGCATTGTTTCCCCATCTGTTTGCCACGAATTTATGGGACCAGATGCCATGATCTTAGTTTTTTGAATACTGAGTTTTAAGCCAGCTTTTTCACGCTCCTCCTTCACCTTCATCAAGAGGCTCTTTAGTTCCTCTTCACTCTCTGCCATAATGGTGCTGTGATCTGCGTATCTGAGACTACTGTTATTTCTCCTGGCAGTCTTGATTTCAGCTTGTGCTTCATCCAGCCTGACATTTTGCATGATGTAGTCTGCACATAAATAAACAGGGTGACAATATACAGCCTTGATGCACTTCTTTCCCAATTTGGAACCAGTCTGTTGTACCATGTCTGGTTCAAACTGTTGCTTCTTGACCTGCATACACGTTTCTCAGGAGGCAGGTAAGGTGGTCTGGTATTTTTATCTCTTTAAAAATTTTCCACAGTTTGTTGTCATACATATAGTCAAAGGCTTTAGCGTAGTCAATGAAGCAGAAGTAGATATTTTTCTGGAATTCTCTTGCTTTTTCTATGATACAATGGATGTTGGCAATTTTTAAAACTCTGTAAATGAGTCTAGTGTGTAGTAAGGCTGACAACCTCTGCTGTAAGCACACAACTGCATTAAAGCAAATAGTAGTTAATTACAACATGAAAGTGAAAGTGTTAGTCACTCAGTTAGTCACTCAGCCTTGTCTGACTCTGTGACCCCACAGACTATAGCTGGCCAGGCTCCTGTGTCCACAGAATTCTCTGTGCAAGAATGCTTGAGTGGGTAGCCATTCCCTTCTCCAGTGGATCTTCCTAACCAAGGATCAAACCCAGGTCTCCTGCCTTGCAGGCAGACTCTTTACTGTCTGAGCCAAGAGGGAAGCCCCAGTTACAAGGTAAACATATATAATCTTAAGAAAAATGTAAAACAAAGATGAAAACATTTATAACTGTATGAAAAAGGTCAAATACGTAAAAGTCATCTATAAAAACCCTCATTATCTAGTTCAAATAAACAAATTAGGAGCAAAAGAATTAGGAGATCAGCAGAAATTGATTTCTAACACAATTTTATTTTGCAAGAAAGGAAGCCATTTCCAAGAGAAATCAATTTACCAAAATTTCAAGGATAGTAACTTTAAATGTAGAACACCAAGAGCTACCACGCAAAACAACAGCTACATAAAATGCTAATACATTGTGATAGTATTCTTTCTTCACAGTTCTTCCTGAATTTCTACCCATCACTTAAAATCCACATAAATTTCTGCTTTTTCCTTAAAGCTTCTTCTGATCATTGGCTGAAGAAAATTCATTTCTCCCTCTTCTTGTCTATCAGAGACCATTTGCATCCCTATCATAGCACCAATCACAAACCAAGAAACTAAGCTCTGTGAAAAACGGTGGTTTTCTTCTATCCTGTTCATTCCTCCACTCCCAGGCCCTGAAATAGTGCCTAACATAGTACTCAATAAGAGCTTGTTCATGAATTTAAAGAAAATAATCTTTACAAAAGACTAAAATAATCTTTAGTCAAAATTAACTAATGACACGTGGGAACAAGAAGAGGTGGTTATGGAGTTCTAAGAAGCTATATATATAACTTTCATATTTTTAAGCAAAAAAAGCAAAGCACATAAAAGTTCACATTTCTGTAAAATGATGGATATGTTTATAGAGCAGTGGTGGCCTTTTGTAATAATAGCTGGGGGCAGAGCTAAGGAAGTCTTCCATGTATACCCTTTAGTACCCAAAGCCCGTATCACCTGTTCAAAAAGTTAAATATATGTGATAAAAGTCTGTGTCAACATTATCATGTTGAGAATAAAAATATTCAAATTTTATATTTCAGTTAGATGAAAGAATATGGTAGAAAGAGTTTTGAGCAAGAAGTCAATTAGAATTCTTACCTTTACCCTGCCATCTACCAGACAAATGACTTAATTTCTTAATATGGAGAAGGAAAGAACTGATTCTTTCCAGCTCTAAAGTCTAAAATGTCAACCAGTTGAGGATGCTATGTTGTATGACAACATGATGAAGACAAAGATATTTTTCTTTCATGTAAAAAACAGGGAAACTCTGACCACCCCCAACAGTCCCCCCAATCCATGCCCTGGTGATGCTATATATGGGTGTTTTGTACATATTTGTGAAATTTTAGCTTACCATAGATTACTAAAATAATCTAACAAAAACGGTCAGTAGGAATCAAAATTAGAGCTAAACTGAAAATACGTAAAATAATGTCGAGTAAAAATGTGATAAAAGCGCATTTCCTGGGGTCCAGTGGTTAGGACTCGGAGTTTTCACTACTGGTGCTGGAGTTGAATCTCTGCTCCAGAAACTAAGTTCCCACAGCCACATAGTGTGGCCCAAAAAAAACAGGAAGAAAAGTTGTTTTTCTGGTAATGAGAGGAAGAGCATGAGACTCAAACAAACCAGTACCTTCTGTACACTAACCGCTTTCACATACCTTTACGTGTAATATTTAGTCCATACAAAGAACTTTTGATTCTAATATTACATTTGGTAAAGTTTACATTCCATGGCAAGTAACTTGCCCAAAGTCACACCTTAATAGGTGACAATGAAGTAATTTGTCTCTAAAGTCCATGTTCTTTCCCACTTACTGTACTACTTTCAAAGCTCAGTCTTTAAACATATTAAGGATTTCTCAAAGAAGCTTAACTCTGTTTGACGGGAACTATTTTAAAAGCTAGGGAATGACAGCCACAGAATCAAACTGCGATTTAAAATGCAGTTGAAATCACAAAGTCCTAGCAGATTTAGCCTCTCTTTTTGGATACCCTAGGCAGCTGGTGGTACCCAGATCAACTTCCTGTTTCCCTTCATGAATGTATTGCAATTCAACCAATATTGTTATGGATCAGGTGCTGTTCTCAGTAAATAAAATGGATTTAACAGTTTTCTTTCTTTGTGGTGTTTGCATTCTAGTTGGGGAGAGACAAATAATAACAGCAAACATTAAATAAGTAAACTTAAGAAAATGCTAAGCTTTATGGAGAAAAAAACAGTTGGTAGTTAGATAGTTGGTAGGTAGATTTCAAGAGTGTGGTAGGGGCAGAGCAGCGGGGAGGATGAAGTTTTGTAATTTTAAATATTGTATCCAGACAGGCCTTACTGGGGATGATTTACCAAGGAAGGCAATGACTTGTTATCACAAACAGAGTTGATAAAAATATTATGCATAAGTGCAGATATGGGCATGCAACCATGGACGGATGTGAACACATATAATAAGGAGGAAATGAAGAAAGTGACTACTTTCTCGATACTGAACAATCTTTAAGCCCTTCAAAGTGATTCTTCTTCCTAAACCCTAGTTTTCCTATGTCTTTATTCTCTACATTAATTTTTATATTACTATTTTCACACTGACCAGGGGTGGAACAAATATGTCTCACAATGGATGTAACTGATTTTACATACTTTTGAGACTGAGATCTCAATCACCCCCTCCACGGTGTCCCCAGCGTGTGCTGACACTAGATTGTGACACACTCCTCAGGACCCTCTCTGGTTCTCGGCTCCTCGTATCACAGTTTTGTGAATCTAGCTCACTCCTAATCCCACTTCCATAATTTTAGTTCTCAAAACTCATCAAAAAAATCTATTATCCAGTTCAGGCTATGAAATGCTGAAATAATCTCAGGAGTTTAAAACATCCTTGATGATGCTACATATAAACCAAAGACTGGTAGGGTGCTCCACATACCATAATCACAGAGAAGCCCAAGCTGTGAGAGCAGCCACCGTCCTAACAATAACCAGTCACTGTGCCAGAGGGCAAGAGAGCTTTGGAGGATCTTATCCAGGCAACCCATGACAGAATTTCTGCTCACAATTCAACAGTCTGAAGCAGTCACATGACCGCAGTGAACAAGAGTTAGGAAGTGCTATCATATCAAATGACTAGCAGGAAAAAAAAAAAACTAGTAAATAACACTAAGAACCACCACAGACTCAAACTTTGATTACACTCTATTTGAACCTAGTACTATTTTATAGTTCTCCATAGCTCTACTCTATAGCATTCTCCCCTGCCTAGAAAAATAAATAGCTGAAGAGTCTGTATTGGGTCCAGTCTAGTCCTTGGCTTTACCCACTGGGTAATTAAACTCCTCCATCCTGAACTGCTATGGACTGAAATAACAAAGGTGATAAAGAGGAATAAGACAAGGAGGAAGATGAGGAAGACGGTGTTGACACAGTCACTTTTGTAAAACATACTATGTTCCAGGCACACATCTAGGAGTCAACATTTAAAAAACTCTGATGTACCAACCCTAAATGGTATTCTGGTATTATTATCCCCATAGATAGCTGTTTAAAGAAAAGAGGTATATTGAACAATGACACTAAAACATAAATAATGTTATAAAATGATAATTATGCTAATCTGCCTCAAAATAATTCTCTCTAGATTCCTAAACTGTTATTCCTAAACTTTCATCATCCTGAACTGATGAAAGATGTTTCAATGACTACTTCAAGAAAAATAAAAAATAATAAATATAACAAAAATTATATCCAGTTAAGCTTTCACATTGGGGGGAAAACACTCATCATACTCATAAGGTCTTATTTGCAGGGCCATTATTGCAAGTAGCAGTGAGAAATCTATTATTTCACCAAGATCATCAAAATAAGGCTGTTGTTTTTTTGTAGGTACAAGAAATAATATTTCCAAACATCAGGTCATGAATACAATTTTGTTCATTCTTGTGCTTTAAAACATTAAATTTCAGCACTTGGGCTCCAAACCAAATTTGACATATTTTTATTTTCAAAGAAATGGTGCTTTTTCTTATAAGAAAACTTTGAAAAATGAAAGTAAACAAAACATGTGCTACCTGTTAAATGTTAAAACTTGAAGTGTTTATTATTGTTTTAATATTGTTAGGACTAGATTTAATGTGAGCCCTAGATCACCAAGTTTAATTTTAATGTACATACTAATCACCTGAGTATGTTGTTAAAGTTCAGATTCTGACTCATTAGGCCTGGGGTGTAGTCTGACAGTCTGTATTTCTAACAAGTTCCCAGGAGTGTTGGTCCAGAGACTACACTTTTGCAGCAAGGCTCTAGACAACCACAGTGCTTAACACTATGCTGATAGAATTTATTTTTTAACTTAAAGCCTGTCTTTATAAAATGTAAAAATTATGAAATTCTAAAATGATTTTATAGTAGTGATGTAAGTTATAAATTAATATTAAAGGAGTCCATGCGTCAAAAAAAAGTAATAACATTTAAAAGACTGGGAAATGTTGGCGTAGAGCAGTGATTGATTCTCAAAGTAAGGCCAAGAAACAACAGCACCAGCATTCGCTGTGAAGTTATTAGAAATGCATATTCTCATAGCCAGCCCGAGATCTTCTGAATCAGAAACCTCGGGGTGAGGCCCAGCACTTGACAAGCCCTCCAGACAATTCTGACGCAGGCTAAAGCTTGAGAATCACTGGAGTAGAGGGCAAAGGGCCAATGGCACGCACAAACTCTAAGAAACTAAGGGACGCCACTACGGGAGCCTATTCCCTCCTCACTGGTCTTCTGAAGCCAAGCCATATGGATGACTTAGAAATCCCCTTGTCAGGATTTCCTTGGCGGTCCAGGGGTTGACTCTGCATTCCCAATGCAGGGAGCATGGGTTTGATACTTGGTCGGGAATCCCACAAGCCACACTGCAGCCAAAAAATAAAAATCTCCTGGCCAAGCAACAAGTAGAGAAACCACATGCCACCCAGGGCCCTGAGCAGCTAGAAGGGAAAGGCATTTGCTTCAAAGGATCTCATTTGCTACTGCAGACAGCCCTGCTACGTGAGGTGAGGTTCTACTAATTTAGAAAGAGAGTTTATACCCCTGTTCATGCCCAAACCAGTTACCAATGTTGACCAACAGAGACATTCATTTTAAAGATAAGCAACCTACCAAAAACAATTAAACATTTGAGAGTTAATAGCAATCACAAAGATCAATTTTACAACCCCTACTCTCAAGTACTGGGCCAGTAGCATAGGCGCTTGATCTGAAAAGGTCATGGAGAGCAGAAAAACAGTGGGGAAGTGGATGAAATGAAAATCTACAGGAGAGTGCTTACATTGTTGTATACTCATACAATGAAAGTACTATACACACGTGAAAATAAATGAACTAGACGTACATGATGAATTGATGAATCTCACAAACAATGCAGATCAAAGAGAGTTGAGGAATACATTATACAGTAGTACATTATTTATATGAAGTTTAAAATTATTAAAATAGTAATATATGATAACATTGAGGTATAATATAGCTCTCTTAGGAATTAATGCATATAAAAGAAGAGTGTAAAACCCCTAAAGGAAATGATAAACACCAAGTCCGATACCTCTTGAGAGAAACAGAGAACTTCCAATAACCAGTCCTGTTTTACAGAATGTGAGCATCTATGTTCCTATATGCCAAAGATGTAACTCCTAATATAAAAAATGAATATACCTTTATCATTATAGCCTTCTGAAAGAATAGGCAGAAATGAAATAGTGAAAATACTTTTGTTTGAACCACTGTCTGTCTCCTTAAAAGTATTACATTCTAAATTAGACTGTTGAAAACTTAGGTCCAACTCCGATTCATGAGCAATGTGATGGGAATCACTGACAGATTTAAAGAGGAGTGTATTGTGTTGTGTGCTCTAGTCATGTGAACTCTTTGTGATCCTTTGGATGATAGCCGGCCAGGTTCTTCTGTCCATGGGTCTTTTCAGGCAAGAATACTGGAGTGGGCTGCCATTTCCTCCTGCAGGGGATCTTCCCAACCCAGGTATGTAACCTGTACCTCCTGCAGCTCCTACATTTCCAGGAGATTCTTTACCGTTCAGCCATCAGGAAAGCCCCCTAAAGAGGAGTAACATAATCCAAATTTCTTTTTGGTAGGTTACACCAGCAGCTATTGTGGAGAATGGATGGGAAAGGGGCAGGGGTGAACAGAGAGTTTCAAGAGTTACAAAACTCCAGGAGAGAGATGGTAAGAGCTTGATCATGGAAACAAGCAACAGACACAGAGAGAAAGAATAGGGTTACTACAGAAGAACAGCAGAACCTGGTGATCAAGAAGGAAAAATTTATCTCGGATGACTTATAGGTCTCTGCCTTATGAGAACTGAGCAGAAGACGGCACCGTTCATCTAGAGAAGGCAGAAAGAAAAGCCACTTTGAGGGATAAGATGATTATAATTTTACATTTGCAGAAAAGGATGGATGGAAAAAATGGAAAATAAGACAAAAGAATTTGTGATGACTAAAGATAAGAAAAACATCCACTTTTATAAATAAAATGTTTTTAGTTAAACACAGAAAGGTCCCTTCTGAAGCATAACTGCTCCTATTTCTGTGCTTTCTGCCAGAAAACAATAATAGATTTTCAAAATGCCCAGCTGTCTGATGAGTGAACAAATGACATCATCCAAACAACTGTCATAACAATAATACATTGCCACCACTCATTGTGTGTACAAATTAAAAGGATTTTTACAGAAGCTACATACTCCCTGAACATAGAAGCTTTTGTCTCCCTTTCTCAGACGGGGTATATTTTCAAAAGCTACTTCTGTAGTGTGTTCTAGACCTTAAAAAAACCATTTAATCAAACACTTGTAAAGACCCAATAGGGAGTCTTACATAATGTGACATTATACAAGAATAAACAGAAAAGTATTTATTCACTCTAGCAACAATTAATATTGACCTTGAGCAACAGGGGGTAACTCCCACTAATGTACTGCATATTTATATTTCAAATTGCCTTAGCCTGCTTAGCATCTGCTCAATGTTTATAATTAAATTACAGTACCCATACAAAATTCCACTAAGCTCTGTGGAATCCCTTGTGTTTGGAATTTAGTGTAGTATGACATGAAAGAATTGGGATTGATAAATAGGTAATGATAACATAGCACGCCTTGAAAGCATTGTTTTCCTTATTAATAGTTCTATTTCCAGTACTTATGATAATGAAAAAGGCAAAAAGCTCACTCAAAAATGTTGAACTAAATAAAATTCAAAGCCAGTATCAGCTATAAGTAAATTATTGAAGTGACAGATGACAGGCTAATTACATAATATAGCCATCAAATGCTTAAGGACAGTTAAAAGCTGCTTTGGGTACATTTCTCCTAGAATATAATGTTGCAGTTCTGTAGAATTCTCCAGTAACCTAAAAGAAAGTCTCACTTGCTCCCTAGGAATAACACATTATGTTATCAACTAACCTGTGGATATATCATTCACTTTTGTAAATCCATTTGCCCCTTTCTTTTTCCCACCCTGCAAAGAGCTGTACCATATCTAAGACAGTTGAACCTCGCATTGTCAAAATACTCAAGCCATGCTGGGTTTCCCTGGCAGCTCAGCTTGTAAAGAATCTGCCTGAATGCAGAAGACCCCAGTTGGATTCCTGGGTCGGGAAGATCCGCTGGAGAAGGGATAGGCCATCCACTCCAATATTCTTGGGCTTCCCTGGTGGCTCAGCTGGTAAAGAATCTGCCTGCAATGTGGGAGACCTGGGTTTAATCCCTGGGTTGGGAAACCTGAGTTTGATCCTTGGCCTGGGAAGATCCCCTGGAGAAGGGAAAGGCTACCCCCTCCAGTATTGTGGCCTGGAAAATTCCATGGACTGTATAATTCATGGAGTCACAAAGAGGGGGACATGGCTGAATGACTTTCACTTTCATGCTGACTCCACAAAGACCTCTCTCTTGTTCTAAGCTATAAAATTGTAACTGGAGGTTCTTTAAACCCATCTTTCCATTTCAGTGACCTATACCACATGATGAAAGAAAGGGACTAGGGGAAGTGGAGAATTTTTGAAATATCCGCTTCTCTCTTCCCTGCCAGAAAAGGCACAATAGATACCAAAATGTGCAGCTGGTGAACAAGTGACATCACCCAACAGTCATCTGATGCCAGCACAACAGTCCAAAACTTGACTGTTTAGCTTCTGCTGAAAACCTGACGTGTCTCTCATGTTTCTCATCTTAGGCAAAGGCATCATTACAGTCAAGTAAAGCAAAATCATCTTTATCTCTTTCTTTGATTTTCATGTTTGATACTCATTCAATGCACACCCTGTAACCAATTTTAGGGTATATATTAGTTCTATTATTCATCTTACCTATCTACTTCTAAAATGTGCTTTAAGTCTTAAATGCATAAAATGTATTGGGTTTTTAAGCCTCTGATGTCATCCATATCAGTTAGTAAGCTAACACATGAAGAAAGACTATTAGCTATGTAGTCGCCTTTCACTAGTTCCTCCTTACTAAGTCACCTGAGTAACTATTAGATGTGGCATTGTACTGATCTAAATAGCTACATTTCCCAGACTTTCTTACAGGTATACATGGCCATGTGACCAAGTTCTGGCCAGTGAGTATAGATGAAAGTTGTTGAGCGAGACTTTCCAGTTAAGGGAGGTACACAAGTGATGGACACTCATTTATTTTCTTTCTTGCTTCCATCCTGAAATGCAAATGTGATTACATAAAATGCCAAAAATCAAGAGAAATAAGAAGAGACTTCATTATATGTTTCCTCTATGAGGTAACTGTCTCCAAGGCAGCAGCTTTAAAAATGTCTTAATTTACATAGTCTTCAATCTCAAACACAGAGCCTGGAACATAGCAGCTAAACTGCTGAGCTTCCATATCAGAGAGATACAATTCTACCGGAGATTTTGAACTTAACAAAGAGTACTCACAGATATAGAGAACAAATAGTGGTTACCAGTGATGAGGGAGGGGAGGGACAACATAGGTGTGAGGGAATAGCAGATACAAACTATCGGGTGTAAGATAGGCTACAAGCATGTGTTGCCCAACTGGGGAAGATACCCAATATTTTGTAACTGCAAATGGAGTGCAACCTTTAAAACTGTATATTCTTTTAAATTTCTATTGTATTAATTTCTAGAATCAGGTAAATTTGTCACAGTGTTCAAGTCCCTCTAAGTTAAATTAAATCCCAGTAAAATTAAGCCATAAAGAGTCATGCAGTCTAAGTATAGAAAATCCATATGAAAGAAAACAAAATGCACAAACCTAGTTCATATAATGCTCTGTATCCCCCATCAGCTAAACTAAGCTGGTGTGTCACCATTAATATCCTAAAGATAGAAGGAAAAATAAGACTATTTTATTTCTAGACCATTACACAAGGTGTAAAGAGAATTTACAAGAACAGCTTTTGGAAAGAAGTAAAATACTAATAGCTTTTATCTAATAAACTCCACTATTAAGAAAACTAATTAAACTTAACTATATTTTAATAAGTTTGGCTCATTTTAAAATAAGACTCTTTCCCCAGAGTCATTCCAGACCTTTAAAAACACTATCTGGCACCACAATCTTTGCTGTGAAACCAGTCCTTTTATAGAATTGCAAAGAAACAGAACTATTTTTGTCCTTCATTCTAAAAACAATAACAGAATGCAGAATAAAATTAGTGCCCAAAATTTACCAGTGCTCAATAATATAATACCCACAGACACTAAACTTTCCAATAGTACAAATTTCTTTTTTAATAATTCTTTCTTCTCTTGACCTCTACTTTCCCTTCTCACACAGAATAAATAAATACTATTGAGATGTACCACTACTCTGTTTAAAAGTTTAGTTACCCTCCATTATTTCATTACATTTCTAATTAAGGCAATAAACATCTTTTAACGCTCACTGTTTTGAAAGTGTTAATCACTCATTCATGTCTGACTCTTTGTAGTCCCATGGACTGTAGTCCTCCAGGCTCCCCTATCTATGGAATTCTCCAAGGAAGAATAATGGAGTGGGTAGCCATTCTCTACTCCAGGGGATCTTCCCGACCCAGGGATCGAACCCAGGTCCCCTGAACTGAAGGCAGATTCTTAAGTGTTTAAGCCACGTTTATTAGATGCTATATTGAGAAAAAAAATGTGTCCTGCCTTCAACATACACATTTATCCTTCAGAAAAGTAGTTTAGCATATCCAAAACTACCTAAAAGATAAGAATTCATCAAAAACAAACTGAAATACTGATTATATCAACAGAAATACACTTAATAAAAGTCGAGCCTAAGAATGAGTAAAATTAAATATATACCATAAGTTCACAACATGCACCTCAGTGTTATAGATTTACTATTATACAAAATTAATGAAGTTGATTTTCTGTGGTGCCTCATAGGATTTAGATTTATTATTTTTCATGTTACCTCGTATCCAAAGTAATCCATATACAGGAGATCAAGACGGCAGTGTATGTGGGGTGTGGAGCTCACCTTTCCCTCCACAAACACAGCCACAAGTGCAACAATTCTCACGGGAAACTAACTAGAAACCTGCAGAAGGACTCCTATATAACCAAGGCTGCAAGAAAGATTTACACAGAAGTGGGCAGGATGGGAAGAAACACTTCAGGTTGGATCTATGCCCCTGAGAGAAATAAGAGGAAAAGGGACGTCACACGGATGGAGCTTGTCTTGGGGAATGAGTGGGCCCAGCCCAGACTGGATATCCCAGTCCTGGGGTCCAAGCACAGGAGACAAGCCACCTTGACTGCATAGGGAACCGCAGGGACAGATGAAACTGGGGAAGCCGACTCCACTGATGAGAAGTGCACCAGGACTGCTATGTCCCCAGGGCATAGAAGGCGAGAGAGGGCTGCCCTGGAAACCACTGCCTCCTTGCTTGCCAGTCTCAGCCAACTGAACACTCCAGCCTCCCTCATCCATGTCACAGCTTGACACAGAATCTACAGCACCCAGGACCTGGGAAAAGATTTGATCTGGGGATGAAGAGATGACCCAGATGCCTAGGATGTGGCCCAGGTAGGGCAGCTGCTGGGGCTACTGTTGGAGCTTACACAAACAGCATGTCCCAGAAGCAGGCCAAGCTCCTGGCACCATGGCCACCTGAATTTCTCAGAAGTCCTTGCACTACGCAGTACGAGTTGGGTAGATGCTCTGGCCCATTCATTCTATGTCACAGACTAGCACTAGACCTGGAGAAGCCACCAGAGGAGAAAAGAGGACTGGGAACTGCATCTAAGCAGAGCCACAGGTAGCAGATCTGTGGCTAACACAAGCAGTGGATCAGATCTCTCTGGACTTACCTGGTGGCAAGAATACACAGAAGAACTGTACAAAAAACATCTTCACGACCCAGATAATCACAATGGTGTGATCACTCACCTAGGGCCAGACATCCTGGAATGTGAAGCATCACAACGAACAGAGCTAGTGGAGGTGATGGAATTCCAGTTGAGTTATTTCAAATCCTGAAAGATGATGCTGTTACAGCGCTGCACTCAATATGTCAGCAAATTTGGAAAACTCAGCAGTTGCCACAGGACTGGAAGAGGGCAGTTTTCATTACAATCCCAAAGAAAGGAAATGCCAAAGAATGCTCAAATTACCGTACAATTGCACTCATCTTACACACTAGTAAAGTAATGCTCAAAATTCTCCAAGCCAGACTTCAGCAATACGTGAACCATGAACTTCCAGACGTTCAAGCTGGTTTAGAAAAGGCACAGGAACCAGAGATCAAATTGCAAACATTCGCGGGATCAGCAAAAAAGCAAGAGAGTTCCAGAAAAACATCTATTTCTGCTTTACTGACTATGCCATTCCTTCGACTCTGTGGATCACAATAAACTGTGGAAAATTCTGAAAGAGATGAGAATGCCAGACCACCTGACCTGCCTCTTGAGAAACCTGTATGCAGGGCAAGAAGCAACAGTTAGAAATGGACTTGGAACAGACTGTTTCCAAATAGGAAAAGGAGTACGTCAAGGCTGTATATTGTCACCCTGCTTATTTAACTTACATGCAGAGTACGTCATGAGAAATGCTGAGCGAGAGGAAGCACAAGCTGGAATCAAGATTGTCTGGAGAAATATCAATAATGTCAGATATGCAGATGACACCACCCTTATGGCAGAGAGTGAAGAAGAACTACAGGCAAATTTGGCCTTGGAGTATAGAATGAAGCAGGGCAAAGCTAATAGAGTTTTGCCAAGAGAACGCACTGGTCATAGCAAACACCCTCTTCCAACAACACAACAGAAGACTCTAAACATGGACATCACCAGATGGCCAACACCAAAATCAGATTGATTATATTCGTCACAGCCAAAGATGGAGAAGCTCTATACAGTCAGCAAAAACAAGACCTGGAGCTGACTATGGTTCACATCATGAACATCTAATTGCCAACTTCAGACTTAAACTGAAGAGAGTAGGGATAACCATTAGACCATTCAGATATGACCTAAATCAAATTCCTTATGAATATACAGTGGAAGTGAGATGTAGATTTAAGGGGTTAGAACTGATAGACAGAGAGTCTGATGAACTATGGACAAAGGTTTGTGACATTATACAGGAGACAGGGACCAAGACCATTCTCATGGAAAAGAAATGCAAAAAGGCAAAATGGCTGCCTGAGGAGGCCTTACAAATAGCTGTGAAAAGAAGAGAAGGGAAAAGCAAAGGAGAAAAGGAAAGATATTCCAATTTGAATGCAGAGTTCCAAAGAATAGCCAGGAGAGATAAGAAAGCCGTCCTCGGTGATCAATGCAAAGAAATAGAGGAAAACAACAGAATGGGAAAGCCTAGAGATCTCTTCAAGAAAATTAGAGATACCAAAGGAACATTTCATGCAATTATGGGCTCAATAAAGAACAGAAATGGTATGGACCTACAGAAACAGAAGATATTAAGAAGAGGTGGCAAGAATACACACAAGACCTGTACAAAAAAGATCTTCATGACCCAGATAATCACGATGGTGTGATCACCCACCTAGAGCCAGACATCCTGAAATGTGAAGTCAAGTGGGCCTTAGAAAGCATCACTACAAACAAAGCTAGTAGAGGTGATGGAAATTCCAATTTCCAAATCATGAAATGATGCTGTGAAAGTGCTGCACTCAAAATGTCAGCAAATTTGGAGAACTCAGCAGTGGCCACAGGACTGGAAAAGGTCAGTTTTCATTCCAATCCCTAAGAAAGGCAATGCCAAAGAATGCTCAAACTACTACACAATTGCACTCATCTCACACGCTAGTAAAGTAATGCTCAAAATTCTCCAACCCAGGCTTCAGCAATACATGCACTGAGAATTTCCAGATGTTCAAGCTGGTTTTAGAAAAGGCAGAGGGACCAAAGATCAAATTGCCAATATACGCTGGATCATCAAAAAAGCAAGAGAGTTAGAGAAAGACATCTATTTCTGCTTTATTGACTATGCCAAAGCCTTTGATTGTGTGGATCACAATAAACTGTAGAAAATTCTGAAGGAGATGGGAATACTAGACCACCTGACCTGCCTCTTGAGAAACCTGTATGCAGGTCAGGAAGCAAAAGTTAGAACTGGACATGAAACAACAGACTGGTTCCAAATAGGAAAAGGAGTACGTCAAGGCTGTATATTGTCACCCTGCTTATTTAACTTACATGCAGAGTACATCATGAGAAACGCTGGGCTGGAAGAAGCACAAGCTGGAATTAAGATTGCCTGGAGAAATATCAATAACATCAGATATGCAGATGACACCACCCTTAGGGCAGAAAGTGAGGAGGAACTAAAAAGCCTCTGGATGAAAGTGAAAGAGGAAAGTGAAAAAGTTGGCTTAAAGCTCAACATTCAGAAAACTAAGATCATGGTATCTGGTCCCAATACCTCTTGGGAAATAGATGGGGGGACACTGGAAACAATGTCAGACTTTATTTTGGGGGGCTCCAAAACCACTGCAGATGGTGACTGCAGTCATGAAGTTAAAAGACGCTTACTCCTTGGAAGGAAAGTTATGACCAACCTAGACAGCACATTAAAAAGAAGAGACATTACTCTGCCAACAAAAGTCCGTCTAGTCAAGGCTATGGTTTTTCCAGTGGTCATGTGTGGATGTAAGAGTTGGACTATAAAGAAAGCTGAGTGCAAAGAATTGATGCATTTGAACTGTGGTGTTGGAGAAGACTCTTGAGAGTCCATTGGACTGCAAGGAGATCCAACCAAGAACTGATGATGAAGCTGAAACTCCAGTACTTTGGCCACCTGATTTGAAGAGCTGACTCCTTGGAAAAGACCCTGATGCTGGGAAAGATTGGGGGCAGGAGGAGAAGGGGGCAGGAGGAGAAGAGGATGAGATGGTTGGATGGCATGACCAACTCAATGGACATGAGTTTGAATAAACTCCGGGAGTTGGTGATGGACAGGGAGGCCCAGCGTGCTGCGATTCTTGGGGTCGCAAAGAGTCGGACACAACTGGGCGGCTGAACTGAACTGAAATGACCTGGTGGCTCAGACAGTAAAGAATCTGCTTGCAATGCGGGAGACCCACGTTCTATCCCTGGGTCGGGAAGATCCCCAGGAGAAGGGATTGGCTACCATTCCAGTCTTCTTGCTTGGAGAATTCCATAGAGTGAGGAGTCTGGCTGGCTACAGTTCATGGGGTCACAAAGCGTAGGACATGACTGAGCGACTGAGTACACACACGCTCTCACACATACAAAGGAACAGAAAGATATCCACTGTTGGATTGGAAGAGTAAATATGGTTAACACAGCCATACTACCAAAAGTAATCTATAGATTTAACACAATCCCTATCAAAATACGCATGGTATTTTCTAAAGAATGAGAATAAATGAATCTAAAATTCATATAGCATCATAAAAGACCCAGGATTGCCAAAACAATTTTGAAAGAAAAAAAAAAAAAAAGCTGGAAGTATAACCCTCCTAGACTTCAAACAATACTACACAGCTACAGTAATAAAAACAGCATGCTCCTGGCACAAAGACAGACACAAAGATGAATGAAATAGAATAGAGAACCCAGAAATAAACCCATGTACCTATGGTCAATTGATTTACAACAAAGGAGACAAGAACATACAATGGAGAAAAAGAAAGTCTTGTCAACAAGTGGTGATGAGAAAACTGTACACCCACGTGCAAAACAATGAAATGAGAACATTTTTTCACACCATATACAGAAATTAACTCAACATGCTTTAAAAACTTACATATAAGACGAGAAATCATCAAACTCCTAGAAGCAAACATAGATGGAACACTCTTTGAAATAAACTGTAGCAGTATTTTCTTGGGTAACTATCATAAGGTAAAAGAAATAAATGCAAAAATATACAAATGGAATCTAATTAAGTTTAAAAGCTTTTTGCACAGCAAATGAAACTATCAACCAAATTAAAAGACAGTCTATGGAACGAAAGAAAATATTTGCAAATGATGTCACTGACAGCGGGTTAATATCCAAAATACACAACCAACTCTTACAACTCAATATCAACAATACAAACAACCCAATCAAAAAATGGGCAGAAGACCTAAAGAGACACCTTTCCAAAGAAAACATGCAGATGTCTAACAGGCACACGAAAAGTTGCTCAACATGGCTAATTGTTAGAAAAATACAAATCAAATAATGAGCTATCACCTCACACCTGTAAGAATGGCTACCATCAAAAACTCTATGAATAATAAATGCTGGAGAGGGTATGAAGAAAAGGGAACCTTCATACACTGTTGATAGGAGTTCATTTCAGTTGAGTCACGCAGTCGTGTCCGACTCCTTGCGACCCCATGAACAGCAGCGCACCAGGCCTCCCTGTCCATCACAAACTCCCAGAGTCCACCCAAACCCATGTCCATTGAGTCGGTGATGCCATCCAGCCATCTCATCCTCTGTCGTCCCCTTCTCCTCCTGCCATCAATCTTTCCCAGCATCAGGGTCTTTTCCAAGGAGTCAGCTCTTCGCATCAGGTGGCCAAAGTACTGGAGTTTCAGCTTCAGCATCAGTCCTTCCAACAAACACCCAGGACTGATCTCCTTTAGGATGGACTAGCTGGATCTCCTTGCAGTCTAAGGGACCCTCAAGAGTCTTCTCCAACACCACAGTTCAAAAGCATCAATTCTTCTGCACTCAGCTTTCCTTATAGTCCAACTCTCACATCCATACATGACCACTGGAAAAACCATAGCCTTGACTAGACGGACTTTTGTTGGCAGAGTAATGTCTCTGCTTTTTAATGTGCTGTCTAGGTTGGTCATAACTTTCCTTCTAAGGAGTAAGCGTCTTTTAATTTCATGACTGCAGTCACCATCTGCAGTGATTTGGAGCCCCAAAAAATGAAGTCTGACACTGTTTCCACTGTTTCCCCATCTCTTTGCCATGAAGTGATGGGACCGGATGCCATGATCTTAGTTTTCTGAATATTGAGCTTTAAGCCAACTTTTTCACTTTCCTCTTTCACTTTCATCCAGAGGCTCTTTAGTTCTTCTTCACTTTCTGCCATAAGGGTGGTGTCATCTGCATATCTGACATTATTGCTATTTCTCCAGGCAATCTTGATTCCAGCTTATGCTTCCTCCAGCCCAGCGTTTCTCACGACATATTCTGCATGTAAGTTAAATAAGCAGGGTGACAATATACAGCCTTGACATACTCCTTTTCCTATTTGGAACCAGTCTGTTGTTCCATGTCCAGTTCTAGCTGTTGCTTCCTGACCTGCATACAGGTTTCTCAAGAGGCAGGTCAGGTGGTCTGGTATTCCCATCTCTTTCAGAATTTTCTACAGTTTATTGTGATTCACACAATCAAAGGATTTGGCATAGTCAATAAAGCAGAAATAGATGTTTTTCTGGAACTCTCTTGCTTTTTCGATGATCAGACAAATGTTGGCAATTTGATCTCTGGTTCCTCTGTCTTTTCTAAACCAGCTTGAACATCTGGAAGTTTGTGGTTCATGTATTGCTGAAGCCTGGCTTGGAGAATTTTAAGCATTACTTTACTAGCGCGTGAGATGAGTGCAATTGTGCGGTAGTTTGAGCATTCTTTGGCATTGCCTTTCTTAGGGATTGGAATGAAAACTGACCTTTTCCAGTCCTGTGGCCACTGCTGAGTTTTCCAAATTTGCTGACACTTTGAGTGCAGCACTGTAACAGCATCATCTTTCAGGATTTGAAATAGCTCAACTGGAATTCCATCACCTCCCCTAGCTATGTTCGTAGTGATGCTTCCTAAGGACCACTTGACTTCACATTCCAGGATGTCTGGCTCTAGGTGGGTGATCACACCATCGTGATTAACTGGGTCATGAAATTTTTTTTGTACAGGTCTTGTGTGTATTCTTGCCACCTCTTCTTAATATATTCTGCTTCTTTCAGATCCATACCATTTCTGTCCTTTATTGAACCCATCTTTGCATGAAATATTTCCTTGGTATCTCTAATTTTCTTGAAGATATCTCTAGTTTTTCCCATCCTGTTGTTTTCCTCTATTTCTTTGCATTGATCACTGAGGAAGGCTTTCTTCTCTCTCCTTGCTATTCTTTAGAACTCTGCATTCAAATGGGTATATCTTTTCTTTCCTCCTTTGCTTTTCCCTTCTCTTCTTTTCACAGCTATTTGTAAGGTGTCCTCAGACAGCCATTTTGCTTTTTTGCATTTCTACTTCTTGGGGTTGGTTTTGATTCCTCTCTCTTGTACAGTGTTACGAACCTCTGTCCATAGTTCATCAGGCACTCTGTCTATGAGATCTAGTCCCTTAAATCTATTTACCACTTCCACTGTATAATCATAAGGCATTTGATTTAGGTCATACCTGAATGGCTTAATGGTTTTCCCCACTTTCTTCAATTTAAGTCTGAATTTGGCAATAAGGTGTTCATGATCTGAACCACAGTCCACTCCCGGTCTTGTTTTTGCTAACTCTACACAGCTTCTCCATGTTTGGCTGCAAGGAATACAATCAGTCTGACTTCAATGCTGGCCATCTGGTGATGTCCATGTGTAGAGTCTTGTCTTGTGTTGTTTGAAGAGGGTGTTTGCTGTGACCAGTCTGTTCTCTTGGCAAAACTCTATTAGCCTTTGCCCTGCTTCATTCTATACTCCAAGGCCAAATCTGCCTGTTACTTCAGGTGTTTCCTTACTTCCTACTTTTGCATTCCAGTCCCCTATAGTGAAAAGGACATCTTTTTTGGGTATTAGTTCTAAAAGGTCTTGTAGGTTTTCATAGAACCGTTCAACTTCAACTTCTTCAGCATTACTGGTAGGGGCATACACTTGGATTACTATGATACTGAATGGTTTGCCTTGGAAATGAACAGAAATCATTCTGTCGTTTTCGAGATCACATCCAAGTTCTGCATTTTGGACTCTTTGTTGACTATGATGGCTACTCCATTTCTTCTAAAGGATTCTTGCCCACCGTAGTAGATATAGTGGTCATCTGAGTTAAATTCACCCATTTCAGTCCATTTTAGTTTGCTGATTCCTAGAATGTCAACATATATTCTTGCCATCTCCTGTTTGACCACTTCCAATTTGCCTTGATTCATGGACCTAACATTCCAGGTTCCTATGCAATACTCCCCTTTACAGCATTGGACCTTGCTTCCATCACCAGTCACATTGACCAACTGGGTGTTGTTTTTGCTTTGGTTCCATCCCTTCATTCTTTCTGAAGTTATTTCTCCACTGATCTCCAGCATCATATTGGGCATCTACCGACCTGGGGAGTTCATCTTTCAGTGTTCTATCTTTTTGCCTTTTCATACTGTTCATGAGGTTCTCAAGGCAAGAATACTGAAGTGGTTTGCCGTTCCTGTCTCCAGTGAACCACACTCTGTCAGATCTCTCCACCATGACCTGTCTGTCTTGGGTAGCCCCAAGTATAAGCTGGTATAGACACTATGGCGAGCAGTATGAAAGTGAAAATGAGTCACTCAGTCGTGTCTGACCCTTTGTGATCCCATGGACTGTAGCCCACAGGGCTCCTCTGTCCATGGAATTCTCCAGGCAAGAATACTGAAGTGGATTGCCTTTTCCTTCTCCAGGGGATCTTCCCAACCCAGGGATCGAACCCAGGTCTCCCACATTGCAGGCAGACTCTTTACCGACTGAGCCTCCAGGGAAATCACAGAAAGCAGTATGGAAGTTTCTCAAAACACTAAAACTAACCATATGATCTACCAATCCTTTCCTGGGAATATATCTGGAAAAGATGAGAACTCTTAATTCAAAAAGATAGATGTACCCCAACATTCATAAGCAATACTATTTATAGTAGCCAAGACATGAAAGAAACTCAAGTACCCATCAACAGATGACTGGATTAAAAGATGTGGTAAGTAAAGTGAAAGTCGTTCATTCATTTCCGACTCTTTGTGACCCCATGAACTATATAGTCCATGGGAATATCTAAGCTAGAATACTGAAGTGGGTAGCCTTTCTCTTCTCCAGAGGATCTTCCCAACCCAGGGATCAAATCCAACTCTCCCGCATTGCAGGCAGATTTTTTAACAGCTGAGCCACAAGGGAAGCCCAAGAATACTGGAGTGGGTAGCCTATCCCTTCCCCAGAAGATCTTCCCAACCCAGGAATCGAACCGGGGTCTTCTGCATTGCAGGTGTATTTTTTACCAACTGAGCTATCAGGGAAGCCTAAAGATGTGGTATATACATATATATGTAGAAAAATATCAACTATAAAACTGACTATTACTCAGCCATAAAAAGAATAAAATACTGCCATTTGCAGCAATGTGGATATACCTAGAGAATCATTATGCTTAGCAAAATGAGTAAGAGAAAGACAAACACTGCATGATATTACACATGGAATCTAAAAACAACACAAATGAATGTATATGCAAAACAGAAATAGACTCATAGATATAGAAAACTAACTTGTTATCAAAGGGGAAAGGGAAGGGGAGAAGGACAAATTAAGGGTATCAGATTGAGAGAAACTACCATATACAAAATAGATAAGCAATAAGGATATACTGTATAGCACAGGGGATTATACTTATTATCTTGTAATAATCTATAATGGATTACAATCTGTGAAAATACTTAATCACTATGCTGTATACCTGAGACTAACATACTATTATAAATGAACTATACTTCACTAAAGGCTTCCCTGGTGGCTTAGAAGGTAAAGCGTCTGCCTGCAATGCAGGAAGCACGGGTTCGATTGCTGGGCCAGGAAGATCCTCTGGAGAAGGAAATGGCAACCCACTCTGGTACTCTTGCCTGGAAAATCCCATGGATGGAGAAGCCTGGTAGGCTACAGTCCGTGGGGTCACAAAGAGTCAGACACAACTGAGCGACTTCACTTTTATACTTCAATAAAAGGAGAAACTTTTAACAGTTATCCATATACTCTCCAAGTCTGACTAGGAAAATATGCAATCTTTAGAACAATTTTAATCAAGGTACTGTAAAACTATTCACCAGTTTCTCTCTTGGGCTGGCTTTGGTTATCATGTCACATTACTGGAACTTACACTAACAGATTATTTTTTAAAACCTTCATTTATATCATCCCAGTCAATCTATCAAAGAAAAAACAGTTTGCTTTCTTTAAGAGAATGGAAAATATGAATATTAAACAGCAATAAACATTTGGTGTGCAATTTTAGTCTACCTACATTGTTCTCTGCTATTATTTAGTTAATTTATTAATTATTTTACTTAAATGTCTTCTTTAAATAACTAGAATATAAGCTTCTGTACAGTGTATATATTGTGCATTCCCCACAGCACTTCAAAATACAGGTGGGTCTCCTGTGTTCAAAATACAGGTGGGTCTCCTCCAATCAGGTGAAGTCCTTAAGAGAACAGACTGAAGTCCACAGAGAAACAGAGAACTCAGTCTCAGACTGTCTTGGACTTCAGCTACAACATCAGCTCTTCACTGGGTCTACCTGTGAGATTGCCAGTCCCACAGATTTTGAATTTGCCAGTGTCCAGTCACATAAACTAATTCATATTCATTCTCTCCTCCTCTCCCTCCCTCTTTCCTTCTCTTCTTCCCTCTCCCACTTCCTTGTATCTCTCCCTCTTCTCCTCATCTCTTCCACTCTATGTATATACTATTGATTCTATTTCTTTAGAGAACCTTGAGTAAAATATTCATTATTCCATAGGGTCAACTACATTTCATAAGACTAAAACTGAAATTTTAAAGCAAAAATGTTTTGGAGAAAAAGATATACCAATCTAAATATAACCAAGGCCTAAACTAAGGTTTCTAGATTATTATAAAAAGAACAGATGAAGACAGTTGTATAAAGAACAGTCTACAGGATTTATCTCGAGAACAAAACTGAGAAAATGAATAGAGTATACAGATTATTTCATAATCACCACCATATTTCATTGATTCTAAGCCATACTGCTTTGCTTTTTAACAGTGAAAAACATATAAAACTGTGATGCATCTTGCAATCACTATCAGCCAGGTGGCAGTGCTGACACAGTGATCACTGCCTGTACATGTACATCAAAATCTGCAGAATCGATGTCAGAGACTGAGAGAAAAATGCAGATAAGATGATGAAACACTCTTTTAACAAATAATACATCACTAACTCTTGATGACACAGAGGATAATGTACAGAAAAACCCAGAAAATGAGGACTCTAAAGAAGACAGTCGAAAGTATCTGCCTTTAAATGTGAAGCAATTTAAGAAATGCCTTGATCAATCTCACTCATATTTTCTCTTATTTAGGTTTGCATTAAAGTTAGGTGACTTTTTAAAATTATCTTTAAAAGGCTCTTTCAACATGTATAAAATGAAATTGTAGTACTAAGAAAGCATCCATGTCGTAGCTGAAATTGTAATAAAGAACGTGTCTTACAATGAATGTGACCTTAACTATAATGCAAAATAGCAGTGCATCAGCTATTAAAATCACGAGTGTATAGAACTAATGACAACTCCAACCATTATTTGAACCTTTATGCGAACAGTTCTCAAGCCTGAATGTGCATCATAATCTCCTGGAGGGCTTGAATAAGATCTTTAGACCTCATCCCCAAACTTCTAGCTCAAGGCAGCACAACTCATGTCAGACTTATTCTAGCAAGGCTGCAAAACCTCATATACTCTTCACTGGGCAGGATTAGCTCAGAGCAAAGGGTTAACCCTTCAGAGCAAAGGTATCAGTGCCTGCAACTCCACACAGGGAGGGGAAACAATGACTGACACATGAGTGATCCATTTCCAAATGCGATTCTGACATCAACAATCTGTGCACTAACTGCACAACTAACATCTCCAATCATTAATCTGAAAAATTAAAGAAAGTAGAACTAAGACTCCTTCTGGCTCTAAAATTCTAAAAATCTTTGGCCCGATCAAGGAAAAAAAATTATAGTCTAGGTCATTTATGATCTGGATAGGCTTCTATTCAAGCCTCACTCAAAATTCAACTTTCAACATTCCAATCAAAATTGAACTTAAATGTAGAACTTCTAAAGGAGTTCAAAAATTCTTCTCCTAAAAACAATGATAAAACTGCACAAAACTGTCAAAACAACCATCTCAGGACTCTGGTATATATGAAATTGAAAAGCTTTCATTCAAGAAAAATTAATGAACTTGGAGGAAGAAGAGTGGGAGTGGCATTTTAGCCATATGGAGTTATCCTCAAATACCACTACCTTCTAGTTCCATCAGTACTGAGGCTGGACGGGCATGAAATACAGCAACTTTGCAGCTGGATGGACCTGACTTGATTTGGAGTAAAGTGTGAAAAAGCACCATGCCCAGAGGCATTATCAAAGACAATAGTAAACTTGGTGGCAGATAATCAGGGAAGGTCAACATCACAGTTGCCTGTGGTGGTGATCTTGTCTATGACATTACTGGACCAGAAAAACATTGGAGTCATAAGTACCTACCCTCCATCACTCCTGATCCCAAACTGAAGTTGCTTGCCATTTCCTCTGCCCTCTTTCCTCATCACCTCCACTCCCCATGTGCTCAGTCACTAAGTCTGACTCTTTGTGACCCCATGGACTGTAGTTCTCCAGGCTCCTCCGTCCATGGAATTTCTCAGGCAAGAATACTGGAGTGGGCTACCATTTCCTTCTCCAGGGGATCTTCCTAACCTATGGATGGAACCCATGTCTCCTGCATTGGCAGGCAAATTCTTTTATCACCAAGCCACGAGGGAAGCTCCTCCACTCCTTACTCACCCCTTAAAAGGATAAGAACTTAAGCATGGAATCAATTCATATTTTCAATGACGATATTATGCCCCTCTGGCTAATCGAAAGTCAATTATACCCACTTCTAGACTTTCAATTGAGTTCCAGTTAGATGAAACATATTATAACTAAGTTCTAAACAAAATAGGCTTTATTACAAACACTAAAGTCAGCTAAGATACTGGCCTAAAAAAGTCTTTTCTTCTGGCTGCTTCTAACACTAAAGCTAGAGAACTGAGGTATCTTTCTCAACTTAGGAGTTCCTAATGTTTGCCTGTCTAACAGAGTTTCCGTTTTGTGCTGTCAAAGAAAAATAGAAATGCTGATTTTATAACTTTGATCTATATAGCCACCAAATGGAATCTTCCTTCACCTAAGGAGGTGGGAAGATGTGGTAAAGATATTAATAATAAACATTAACGTTGTTTAGAAGTCTGCCTACCCTTTAATTTTATATTTTATTTATTTTATATAATCTATTCTTAATGACAAGAATTAGTTAAAAGATAAATGTTTATTTCAGTATAAAATCTTTATTCTCAGAATATTCTTATTCATCATAATGGAAAATAAGAAAAATATTCACAAAAGAGTAATTTTCCCTTGAATACAGAAACATCTTTCTGAGCATAGTAGGTACTCCATAAATATTTACTGAATTAAATTAATAATTTTAGAAAACTGCTGCAAAAAATTTCCATTCAGTTTTATTGCTTATGACTATTTTCTCAAAGTATTAGAAACTATCAAGAACACTCATTTGATATTTAATTACATTACTTTACTTTCCTTAGGTTTGAAAGTGAAACTGTTAGTTGCTAAGTTGTGTCTGACTCTTTGCAACCCCATGGACTGTAGCTCACCATGCTTCTGTCCCTGGAATTCTTCAGGCAAGAACACTGGAGTGGGTAGCCATTCCCTTCTCCAGGAGATCTTCCCAATCCAGGGATCAAACTTGGGTCTCCCGCATTTCAGGCAGATTCTTTACCATCTGAGCCATGATGGAAGCCTCTTTCTAGGTTTACTTCTAGTAAAATGACCATGAGGTAATACAGTAACTTGGTAAATGAAATATTTAGGTTTCCACAGAGGACACAAATACACTCAAACAAACTAGTCATAACACACAACAGTTAAATGTCACAGTTTATTATCTAGATTATACTGAGTCCAATGTGTGTTACATTACTAAATTTGAAACATTATTTACAAATGATATCTCATATAACACAAAATCAAATACATCACATTTGTGTACATAAATCATCACTTTAAGAACAATCCACTGATTTTGGTACTACTAATAGGAAACTGGAGACACTAAATTAAAAAATCCCAACAACAGAAATAATACTCAAAACAATTTGTTATTAATTTACTTATTTAAGGTAGCCTATAATTTTCCCTCTCATTGAAGAAAATATTCTGGAAAGCAACTAGAAAATACAGCAAAAGTATAACATATATAATGTGCTTAATACCACATCTAGGAATTAATAAAATCACCAAAAATGCTGAGGCTTCATTGTGAACAAGGATGCTACCCAAACCATCCCTTAACATCTCTAACTGAAAACAACTTAAGTATGTCTAATAGGGAAATTATGTAAATTATGATATAGCCAAATAATGAATTGTATGGTCATCAAAACTGACTATGAAGACCTATACTGGTGTGGGAGGCAGACAATTATTTGGCCAATATATATATGAATCACAATAAATAAATTATATTATTCACTTTACCATGAATGTGCTCAGTCACTCAGTAGTATCCAACTCTTTGTGAACCTATGGACTGTAGCCTGCCAGGCTTTTATGTCCATGGCATTTTCCAGGCAAGAATACAAGAGTTGGGTTGTCATTTCCTACTCTAGGGGATATTTCTGATCCAGAAATCAAACCTACGTCTCTTGCGTCTCCTGCATTGGCAGATGGATTCTTTACCACTGTGCCACCTGGGAAGTCCTTACCATGAATGAGTGAATGACTAAAATTGGAGAAGAATTAATTTACTAAACCTAAACAAATATGTTTCAATTGAGATATTATATTCACCACCTATCTGCTTTACATATCATATTCCATTTGTTTTTGAAATTTTAAAATACTTTAAGGCAAAGACATGAAAATCATCAATTACTAATTATATGCCAGGAAGAACTTTACTGTATTATATAAAAACCTCTTAAGATAAATCTATAAGTTGGCTATTTCCAAAAAAGGACAGATTCCCAAGTAGGACACAAGGATTATGATTGTGAATTATAACGTTTTGTGTTTATTTTAGTCCTTGGAATATTTATTAAACTACCTCAGAGGTTAACACTTCTAGAGCAAATCAAAATTTAAGCTAAGTGATCTCAGATTTCAGGAAATCAAGCCAAGACTTAGATCATCAAGTAAAAATAGCTATCAGTGAAATTACAGTACAAGTTACACTTGTTCGAGGTGCTATTCACACTGCAAATCAGAGAAAATTAAGAACATATAGTAAGTATATGTTTAAAAAAAACTTTCCTTTAGAGATGAATAGAAAATAAAACAAAATCCTAAAAAGCTTCTTTTGTTTTCCTAATCAATCTGCTTTTAAATCAATCTGTTCTTTAAGTTCTGATTTCTAGTTTGAGATTACCAATGAGATGCCCAAGTAAAAATTCCAGGAAGCAGTCAGAAATTAAAACAATTGTTAAAAAAAAAAAGTAAATAAACAAGATGCAGTTGTTCTTCACTTGTCTACCTCTCAGCTGAGGATATTACGAAAGAGATCAGCCTTAGTTCAAGATCCCCATAAACAAACACTAACATGAGGATTCAGATACAAGGAGTGTACTTCAGGAAGTGCAGGAAACCCTGTCAGGGGAGTTGGGAAGTGAGACAGGGAAGAGGACGCAATCAAGACACACTGTAGGTGGCTGGCACTTAATTCCCAAGGGAACTCGAGGAACCAGTGTAAAACACCACCGGCTTCAGACTTAACCCACCCAGGGATCAGTCCTTCGTTGATGGCTGCTGTGGGAGGCAAGTGAATATTAATTCCTTAGCACTTTTACTCTTCCTGAGAGGCTACAGTGGGGATGGGGGCAGCGGCAGGAGGTGAGGCCTGGAAAGGCAAGGGGCCTCTCTTTCCATAGCTTCTAGAAAGGTCCTCAAAACCCCCAAGGGAAAGAAATGCAGATATTGGCAGGCAGTGAGAAGTAGGGAGAATATAAAGAAGTGGTAAAGTGTCAAGGATATGGCCAGGGCACTGAGGTCATCTAATCAACAGCTATCCTTAAGTTACCTTATTTGAGCCTAAGACTTAATAATCACTTACCTGATGATGGATCCATTCCACACTATGGTTTAAATTCAACCCACAGACTATCTACCATGGCTCAGCTATCATATTTATAAAAACAAGTTAAAATATCAACAGCAGTTCTTAGCAAGTTCTGGGGTTCAGTTTCTATATGGAGGACTTAGGAATGACACCCTGGTTTTAGATGGGTGTGCCAGACGATTTGACACTGCCCAGCAAGCACGCTATAGTTGCTTATATTGTTTATTTGCCGTATTTGCAGAGTAGGTATTCTTTATTAGACTAGGTTTGTGTGTGTGTGCGTGTGTGGTTTTGATGAAGTTGATATAGATGTTCTACATATGTGGTTCACATCTACAGAATTCACCAGAGTGGCCCAGAGCTAGAACCTTTTGTTCTGTCAACTCCACTACACGTACTTGAGTTTGCTAAACTCTTGGTTCTGTGTTCCATCCTGGAAGGTTTCTTCTCAACCCTGCAGTTTTACAGCCCATGTGCACTTACTTTCTGGTTCTTGGCATATCGTCTTTGGTTCTCACTGCTGTTAAGGTTTTGATGCCCCCATTATCTAGTAATAAACTGCTCACCCCAGCCCCCATGCCCTGTAAAAAACATATCCTAAAAATAGAAGATAAGAGGAAAACAGGAAGAGAAGGGAAGAAATTATTTATATCATTAAAACCTCTAGTTCCTGGGGATTTCCCTGCTGATCCTGTGATTATGACTCCTCCCTGCAAGGCAAGGGACATGGGTTCAAACCCCAGCCAGAGAACTAAGATTCTACATGCCCTGGAGTAAGTAAGCCCACACACCACAATGTCTGGGCCTGCACACCACAACTAGAGATCCCATGTGCTGCAAATAAAACCCAATACAGCCAAATAAATAAACAAACTCCTAGTTCCTAACTCTTCTTTAAACTCCAGATTCTATAACCAAAGCTTTTCCCTTGGACATCTCAACGTTAGTGGCATTTTCTATCTCAAAACTTCAATAATTCCAGTAAGGGCATAAAGTTTACCAAAAGACTTGCATGAGAATTTTCATAGCGGTTTTCATAACAATAGGTCAAAACCAGAAAAAAAAAACAAATATCACCTAAAAGTAAAACAAAGAAATAAATTGTGATATAGCAATGCAATGGAAAACTACACACACACACACACACACACACATACACAAATGAACTACAGCTACTCACAATAACGTGGATTACTATCACAGCATGATGAGTGAAAGAAGCTGGATACAAAAGAGTATGCCCATGTATTATGTATGATTTCATTTATATGAGGTTCAAGAATGAGAAAAACTAAACCGAAACAATAATCAAAACTGCATGGTACTGGCACAAAAGCAGACACATAGATCAATGAAACAGACTAGAGATCCCAGAAATAAAACCATACCCTTATGATCAATTATTCTACAATAAAGGAAACAAGAAAATACAATGAAAAAAAAGATAATCTCTCCAGTAATTGATGCTGGAAAACTGAACAGCTAACATGTAAAAGAATGAAATTAGAACATATTTTCATACCATGTACAAAAATAAACTCAAAATAGATTAAAGACCTAAATGTAAGACCTGAAACCATAAACTCCTAAAAGAGAAAATAGGCAGAATACTCTTGGACATAAATTATAGCAATATTTTTTATCTGTCTCCTAAGGCAAAATAAATAAAAGCAAAAATAAACAAATGAGACATAAAAACTTTAAAGCTTTTGCTCAGCAAAAGAAACCATCAGCAAAACGGAAAGATAACCTTATGAATGGGAGAAAATATTTGCAAATGGTATGATTGATAAGAGGTTAATACCCAAAATACACCAAATATTCAAACAACCCAGTATCAAAATAAACAACCCAATTACAAAATGGTCAAAGACATGAAAATAGACACTTTTCCAAAGAGGATATATAGATGCCAACAGGTATATTAAAAAAAAAACAACTGCTCAACATCACTAATCATCAGAGAAATTGCAAATCAAAACCACAATATCACCTCACACCTGTCAAAATAGCTATCATCAAAAAGTCTATAAATAATAAATGTTGGTGAAGATGTGGACAAAAGTGAAGCCTAGTACACTGTTGGTGGGAATGTAAGTTGGTACAACTATTATGGAAAACAGTATGGACGTTCCTCAGAAAACTAAAAATAAAACACCATATGATCAGCAATTCTACTCCTTGGTATATATCCAAAGAAAATGAAAACACTAATTTGAAAAGATATATGCACCCTAATGCTCATAGCAACATTATTTACAACAGCCAAGATATGAAAGCAACCTAAGTGTCCATCAACAGATGAAAGGATAAAGAAGATGTCACACAAACACACATACACACACACAGAGGAATATTACTCAGTCATAAAAAGAATGAAAGAATGCCATTTGCAACAAATGTATATGTACTGATACCTAGAGGGTATTATGTGTGTAATAAGTCAGACAGAGAAACACAAATACCCTGTTATCACTTATATGTGAAATCAAGAATAATAAAACAAATGTGTATAACAAAACAGAAACAAACTCACAAATACAGAGAACAAACTATTGGTTACTAGTGAGGAGAGGAAATGGAGGGGCAAAATAGAGGTATGGGATTAAGAGACACAAGCTACTGTATATAAAATAAATAAGGAACAAGAGTATATTTTATAGCATAAAAAATATAGCCATTGTTTTATAATAACTGTAAACAGTAGAATCTACAAAAATATTAAATTACTATTTTGTACATCTGAAACTAATATAATACTATAAATCAACCAAGATTCAATCTTGAAAAAAAAAAAAACAAAAATCTAAATCTGAAGTGATAGAATTCAGAATAAAGGCCACCTCTGGGCAGAATCAGGGGTCATTCATTGTGATCAGTCATGAGAGAAACCTTCTGGAATGCTGGAAATATTCTGTATCTTGACCTGGGTGATGTTTATACAAGTTTAAACATATTTAAAAATCCATCAAGCCATATACTTAATATGTGAGCAGTTTATATATGTTACATATATGTGCATGTGAGTGTCTGAGACCTCAATGTTTTTATAGACAGTGATATATAACCATCAGAGGTAGGAGGAGAATAAGGTGACTCTAGGGTCACAGAAGTCAAAGGAAGGACAGGGTTTCTAAAAAGGTCTGATATGAGCAACTGTGTGAGTACTATAGAAAGAAAGAGCGAAAAGACAAAAGACCAAGAAGTAGACATCTTATTTGGAAAAGTGGAGGTTATGACTGTCCCGGGAACAAGAAGAAAAGTCAGGTTACTGAAAGTTTACTAGATTAAAGGAGGGATAGATGACCTTCCAAAGGGAATGGGAAAAGAAAGAGGACATGTAGTTTAGGGGAAAGAAAGTTTAAGGAAAGCTGGATCTTTGGAGAGGTGGGTAGTAAAAGAAGGATATGATAGGAAAAAACATGAATATATTTGAGCCAGTAAGTTGAAAATAATTAAAAATAAAAGAGAAATGAAGTGCCTAATGGGTTAGGCACAAGGATCTCACTATAGCCCACAGGCTAAATCCAGTCTACTTCTTATTTTATAAATAAATATTTAGTGTAACACAATCAACCCCATTTCTGTATGTATTGTCTAAAGCTGCTTTCACCTTAAAAGGACAGGATTGTCAAAGATAAGCTGTCCATAGGTTCGTGGATTTATCTCTGGGCTTTCTATTCTGTTCCATTGATCTATATTTCTGTCTTTGTGCCAGTACCATACTGTCTTGATGACTGTGGCTTTGTAGTAGAGTCTGAAGTCAGGCAGGTTGATTCCTCCAGTTCCATTCTTCTTTCTCAAGATTACTTTGGCTATTCGAGGTTTTTTGTATTTCCATACAAATTGTGAAATTATTTGTTCTAGTTCTGTGAAAAATACCGTTGGTAGCTTGATAGGGATTGCATTGAATCTATAGATTGCTTTGGGTAGAATAGCCATTTTGACAATATTGATTCTTCCAATCCATGAACACGGTATGTTTCTCCAACTGTTTGTGTCCTCTTTGATTTCTTTCATCAGTGTTTTATAGTTTTCTATGTATAGGTCTTTTGTTTCTTTAGGTAGATATACTCCTAAGTATTTTATTCAAAGGAGGCAAGGATATACAATGGAAAAAAGACAATCTCTTTAACAAGTGGTGCTGGGAAAACTGGTTAACCACTTGTAAAAGAATGAAACTAGAACACTTCCTAACACCATACACAAAAATAAACTCAAAATGGATTAAAGATCTAAATGTAAGACCAGAAACTATAAAACTCCTAGAGGAGAACATAGGCAAAACACTCTCCGACATAAATCACAGCAAGATCTTCTATGACCCACCTCCCAGAATATTGGAAATAAAAGCAAAAATAAACAAATGGGACCTAATGAAAATTAAAAGCTTTTGCACAACAAAGGAAACTATAAGTAAGGTGAAAAGACAGCCCTCAGATTGGGAGAAAATAATAACAAATGAGGAAACAGACAAAGGATTAATCTCAAAAATATACAAGCAACTCCTGAAGCTCAATTCCAGAAAAATAAACGACCCAATCAAAAAATGGGCCAAAGAACTAAACAGACATTTCTCCAAAGAAGACATACAGATGGCTAACAAACACATGAAAAGATGCTCAACATCACTCATCATCAGAGAAATGCAAATCAAAACCACAATGAGGTACCATTACACGCCAGTCAGGATGGCTGCT
This sequence comes from Muntiacus reevesi, assembly GCF_963930625.1. Lineage (NCBI taxonomy): Eukaryota > Metazoa > Chordata > Mammalia > Artiodactyla > Cervidae > Muntiacus > Muntiacus reevesi. The sequence continues at coordinate 120,836,821 of NC_089249.1, read as the reverse complement.
ATCCAAAAGTCTACAAGCAATAAATGCTGGAGAGGGTGTGGAGAAAAGGGAACCCTCTTACACTGTTGGTGGGAATGCAAACTAGTACAGCCACTATGGAAAACAGTGTGGAGATTTCTTAAAAAACTGGAAATAGAACTGCCATATGACCCAGCAATACCACTTCTGGGCATACACACTGAGGAATCCAGATCTGAAAGAGGCACGTGCACCCCAATGTTCATCGCAGCACTGTTTATAATAGCCAGGACATGGAAGCAACCTAGATGCCCATCAGCAGATGAATGGATAAGGAAGCTGTGGTACATATACACTATGGAATATTACTCAGCCGTTAAAAAGAATTCATTTGAATCAGTTCTAATGAGATGGATGAAACTGGAGCCCATTATACAGAGTGAAGTAAGTCAGAAAGATAAAGAACATTACAGTATACTAACACATATATACGGAATTTAGATAGATGGTGGCGATAACCCTATATGCAAAACAGAAAAAGAGACACAGAAATACAGAACAGACTTTTGAACTCTGGGGGAGAACATGAGGGTGGGATGTTTTGAAAGAACAGCATGTATATTATCTATGGTGAAACGGACCACCAGCCCAGGTGGGATACATGAGTCAAGTGCTCGGGCCTGGTGCACTGGGAGGACCCTGAGGAGTCGGGTGGGGAGGGAGGTGGGAGGGGGGATCGGGATGGGGAATACATGTAACTATATGGCTGATTCATGTCAATGTATGACAAAACCCACTGAAATGTTGTAAAGTGATTGGCCTCCAACTAATAAAATAATATTAAAAAAAAAAAAAAAAAAAAAAAAAAAAAAAAAAAAAAAGGACAGGATTGAATAGTTGCAATAGAAACCATCTGACCTCATACAGAAAAGTTTACTGACTCCAGAATGGGGGTACTCTAGGAGTTAAAAGGGAAATTAACATAGAGAGGTTAACTCTCTACAAAAGAAAAAATGTGAGATTTTGCCAACATACAGTGGTCAAGAGAAGGAGGGATTAAAAAAAAAACTAGAGCTATTATATGCCAAGGAATGAGCAATATATACAAATTAGAAATGGCTTCAGGCTCCTAGAAAATCAGTCAAATAAATGGCTACCCATTCTAGTATTCTTAACATGGAAAAGTCTATGGACAGAGGAGCCTAGCAGGCTATACAGTACATGGGGTGACAAAGAGTCAGACATGACTGAGTGAGCACGCATGCACATAATAATATTAACTGCTACTGATGCTTCTTTCCAAATTTGCTAATATATTGAGTGTAATACTTTCACAGCATCATCTTTTAGGATTTGAAATAGCTCAACTGAAATTCCATCACCTCCACTACTTTTGTTCATAGTGATGCTTCCTAAGGCCCACTTGACTTCGCATCCCAGGATATCTGGCTCTAGGTGAGTGATCATACCATGGTGATTATCTGAGTCATAAAGATCTTTTTTATATGGTTCTTCTGTGTATTCTTGCCACCTCTTCTTAATATCTTCTGCTTCTGTTAGGTTCATACCATTTCTGTCCTTTATTGTGCCCATCTTTGCATGAAATGTTCCCTTGGTATCTCTAATTTTCTCGAAGAGATCTCTAGTCTTTCCCATTCGATTGTTTTCCTCTATTTCTTTGCACCGATCACTTAGGAAAGCTTTCTTATCTCTCCTTGCTATTCTTTGGAACTCTGCATTCAAATGGGTATATCTTTCCTTTTCTCCTTTGCCTTTCGCTTCTCTTCTTTTCACAGCTATTTGTAAGGCGTCCTCAGACAACCATTTTTCCTTTTTGCATTTCTTTTTCTTGGGGATGATCTTGATCCCTGTCTCCTGTACAATGTCACAAACCTCTGTCCATAGTTCTTCATGCACTCTATCAGATCTAGTCCCTTAAATCTATTTGTCACTTCCACTGTATAATCGTAAGGGATTACATTTAGGTCATACCTGAATGGTCTAGTGGTTTTCCCTATTTTCTTCAATTTAAGTCTGAATTTGGCAATAAGGAGTTCGTGACCTGAAGCCACAGTTCGCTCCTAGTCTTGTTTTTGCTGACTCTATAGAGCTTTTCCATCTTTGGCTGCAAAGAATATAATCAATCTGATTTCGGTATTGACTATATGGTGATGACCATGCATACAGTCTTCTCTTGTGTTGTTGGAAGAGGGTGATTGCTATGACCAGTGCATTCTCTCAGCAAAACTCTATTAGCCTAAACCCTGCTTCATTCTGTACTCCAAGGCCAAATCTGCTTGTTACTCCAGGTGTTTCTTGACTTCCTACTTTTGCATTCCAGTTCCCTATAGTGAAAAGGACATCTTTTTGGGGTGTTAGTCCTAGAAGGTCTTGTAGGTCTTCATAGAACTGTTCAACTTCAGCTTCTTCAGAATTACTGGTCAGGGCTCAGACTTGGATTACTGTGATATTGAATGGTTTGCCCTGGAAACAAAGAGAGATCATCTGTCGTTTTTGAGATTGCATCCAAGTTCTGCATTTTGGACTCTTTTGTTGACTACGATGGCTACTTCATTTCTTCTAAGGAATTCTTGCCCACCGTAGTAGATATAATGGTCATCTGAGTTACATTCACCCATTCCATTTCATTTTAGTTTGCTGATTCCTAAAATGTTGATGTTGACTCTTGCCATCTCCTATTTGACCACTTCCAATTTGCCTTGATTCATGGACCTAACATTCCAGGTGCCTATGCAATATTGCTCTTTACAGCATCAAACTTTACTTCCATCACTAGTCACAACCATAACTGGGTATTGCTTTTGCATTGGCTCCGTCTCTATAAGTTCCATCTAGTCAAAGCTATGGTTTTTCCAGTAGTCATATAAGGATGTGAATGTTGGACTATAAAGAAAGCTGAGTGCTGAAGAATTGATGCTTTTGAATTGTAGTGTTGGAGAAGACTCTTGAGAGTCCCTTGGACTGCAAGGAGAGCCAACCAGTCCATCCTAAAGGAGATCAGCCCTGAATATTCATTGCAAGGACTGATGCTGAAGCTGAAACTCCAATAGTTTGGTCACCTGATGAGAAGAACTGACTCATGTGAAAAGACCCTGATGCTAGGAAAGATTGAAGGCAGTGGGAGAAGGGGACAATAAAGGATGAGATGGTTGGGTAGCATCACCGATTCAATGGACATGAGTTTGAGTAAACTCCAGGAGTTGGTGATGGACAGGAAGGCCTGGCGTACTGCAGTCCATAGGGTCTCAGAGTCGGACATGACTGATCAACTGAACTGAACTGAACTGATGTGTCTACTACTATAGCAATGACTAATATTAATATCAAACTGCTTACTGAACATTTCCATCTGGACATTCTCAATGCCACCACAAATTCAAAATATCCAAAACCAAAACTCACAATCTTGGCATCTTCTTTTCCTTAACCCCTAGCAATGCCATGCCCAAATCCTGCTTTGTTTATCCCCTGATTATTTTTGGAGCCCACCTACTTGTTTCCATGCACATACTTCACCTCCACATCTAGTCCTGGCTGCCATCATTCTTTCATTTGGACCACTACACTAGGTTTCAAATAGTACTATTCATCTTTATACTCTTAGTCCCCTACAATCCATTTCCTGCAATGCAGATTACAAAATACAAATATGATCACAAATCTTGTCATGTTACTCTATTTCCCTTCCCCCCATCATCCTACCTGGCTAACACCCCTTTGACAGCTTTTCAGTGCTCATCTAACGAAATCCAAAGGCCCACTTTTTGGTCCCAATAATGAACCAAAAAGATCTTTCCAAAAAAAAAAAAAAAAAAGACATGTGGTACTAGTCAATTCAGCTACACTAACAATATTTCCTAGATATCCCTTCCTTGCACGGTTTTAGGTTAGAGTTACCAGCAAGAAGAAATCTGTATGCAATTTTGAAGACAAAGGTAAAGAAGTAGCCCTTATATTCCTAAAGTCAGTACAGGGGCACCATGCACTATTGTATTTGTTGGTGTTCAATCGCTAAGTCGTGTCTGACTCTTTGCGACCCCATGGACTGCAGTACACCAGGCTTCCCTGTCCTTCACCATTTCCGGAGACTGCTCAAACTCCTGTCCATTGAGTCAGTGATGACATCCAACCACTTGACACTAATCTGCTGGCTCCTCCTTTTGGCAGAGGGCAGGATGTGAGCCTGCAGCTGCTCCAGATCCTACCGGACCTTCTTCAGCCTCTCTAAATCCTGGCACATCTATCCTTTCCAGACCAGGCACACGTGCAGCTCCATGGCAAAGAACACCAGCTCTTCCTGGCGGCCACCCACACTGTCAAGACTAAAGAAAGCAAGGATCAGATATAGGTTCCAGTTTGTTCTCATGGGTTCCATTCTGTCCTAATAGATTTTAACTCGTGTTCAATTCTCTGACACGTCCAGCCCTCCTGACTCAGCACCAGATGAAAAAACATAAGCCCTCTGTAGACTGCTTTCCATCTTTATAGTAAATATTTCACTCCCCAACACTCTTAGTGGTTCTGATTCCCTCATGGAACCCTGATGTGTCAGTCAGCCTGCCTGTCTTTCCAGCCTGATTATGAGCCCCTTCCCTTTCACTCTCTGTGTGATAACTCCCACCACACAGATTTTGTACATGATACTCTTTCTGACTGAAATCCACTTGCATCTGTCCCTGGCCTTTGCCTAGTTAGAGCCCACCTTACCTGACATTACCCTCAGAACATGGATACTCTTCCTTCATAGCACTGAGAGTAGCAATTACATGTTTATTTTTCATTAATTCCATCCCTCTCACCGGCCTCAGTTCAGTTCAGTTCAGTCGCTTAGTCATGTCCGACTCTTTGCCACCCCATGAATCGCAGCACGCCAGGCCTCCCTGTCCATCACCAACTCCCGGAATTTACTCAAACTCATGCCCATCAAGTCGGTGATGCCATCCAGTCATCTCATCCTCTGTCAACCCCTTCTCCTTCCACCTCCGATCCCTCCCAGCATCAGGGTCGTTTCCAGTGAGTCAACTCTTCGCATCAGGTGGCCAAAGTACTGGAGTTTCAGCTTCAGCATCAGTCCTTCCAATGAACACCCAGGACTGATCCCCTTTAGGATGGACTGGTTGGATCTCCTTGCAGTCCAAGGGACTCTCAAGAGTCTTCTCCAACACCACAGTTCAAAAGCATCAATTTTTCGGCACTCAGCTTTCTTCACAGTCCAACTCTCACATCCATACATGACCGCTGGAAAAACCATAGCCTTGACTAGATGAACCTTTGTTGACAAAAAATGTCTCTGCTTTTTAATATGCTATCTAGGTTGGTCATAACTTTCCTTCCAAGGAGTAAGCATCTTTTAATTTCTTGACTGCAGTCACCACCCACAGTGATTTTGGAGCCCAAAAAAATGAAGTCTGACACTGTTTCCACTGTCTCCCCATCTATTTCCCATGAGGTGATGGGACCAGATGCCATGATCTTAGTTTTCTGAATGTTAAGCTTTAGGCAAACTTTTTCACTCTACTCTTTCATTTTCATCAACAGGCTTTTTAGTTCCTCTTCACTCTCTGCCATTAGGGTGGTGTCATCTGCATATCTGAGGTTATTGATATTTCTCCCGGGAATCTTGATTCCAGCTTGTGCTTCCTCCAGCCCAGCGTGTCTCATGATGTACTGTGCATATAAGTTAAATAAGCAGGGTGACAATATACAGCCTTGACGTACTCCTTTTCCTATTTGGAACCAGTGTGTTGTTCCATGTCCAGTTCTAACTTTTGCTTCCTGACCTGCACACAGATTTCTCAAGAGGCACGTCAGGTGGTCTGGTATTCCCATCTCTTTCAGAATTTTCCACAGTTTATTGTGATCCACACAGTCGAAGGTTTTGGCGTAGTCAATAAAGCAGAAATAGATGTTTTTCTGGAACTCTCTTGCTTTTTCGATGATCCAGCGGATATTGGCAATTTGATCTCTGCTTCCTTGGCCTTTTCTAAAACCAGCTTGAACATCTGGAAGTTCTCGGTTCACGTATTACTGAAGCCTGGCTTGGAGAATTTTGAGCATTACTTTACTAGCGTGTGAGATGAGTGCAATTGTGCGGTAGCTTGAGCATTCTTTGGGACTGCCTTTCTTAGGCATTGGAATGAAAACACCTGCTGGGAGCCGTTATGGGAGGTCCCGCCCATGATGAGGTTATGAAGAAAATACCGGGCAGGCAAGGCCGTCCGGGACCCCATCCATGACGAGGTCATGAGGAAAAAACCTGACAGGCAAGACCGTCTAGGATAAGGGACCCTCCAGGTTGGCCTCGGCCTCTACCCTACCCACCCCTGTATCCTCCCCCCTTTTCTCCTGTTGTTCTTGTTTGCCCTGCTGCGGATTCTTATGTTGCCTGCCGAGAGCTCTCCTTCTCCTCTTTCACTGAACGAGGACAACTTAAAAGCTAATTAATAAATCTCCTGGACGCTGGTACCCTATGAAGGGGCCAGGGATGAAGGAAATGCTTCAATTCAAACCCTTTTGTTGGCATTCTGGCTTGTTTGATAAATGTGTGCTCTCATTGCCCAAAATGCTCATAATTGTTCTAAACATACTAAGCACAGTACACTAACAAAAAAAACTATTAAGCATAGGCCCCTTCGCGGGGTGAGAAAAACTCCACAAATATTATAGCCACAAATGTGCCTAATAGAAAATAGTTTAGATAGAGATTAGCTGGTGAAAGACTTCTTGCAGGTAATTAACTTTTAGACTAAGAGCCTGTTTTGTGCCATATCTGCTGTTTTTGCAATCCTTTGCATTTCTGTTCTGTAAAAATGTAATCCTATCTAGTTCCCATGGAGATGACACCTAATAGAAAGAAAATAGATTAACCACAAAAAGACAGGGTCAGCTACTGAAGTTGCTTAAAGTTGCACCAGGTGCAAGCCATAAATTGTCAACAGGCCTGAAGGCCAAAAGATATTATACATAGAGATTAACCATAAAAAAGGTCCTAATGGGCACAGAGCCCTTTGGGGGGTGAGGAAGCCCTATTAGAGGATACAAAAAATATTGTTTTAAAAGTGGTTATCAGATCAACGTTTGATTGATGTTAATGTGCTGAGGTTGTGCAATGGAAACTATTGTTAATATATTGTTAATATATACTCGGGCCTGGTGCACTAGGAAGACCCAGAGGAATCGGGTAGAGAGGGAGGTGGGAGGGGGGATCGGGATGGGGAATACGTGTAACTCTATGGCTGATTCATATCAATGCATGACAAAACCCACTGAAAAAAATAAATAAATAAAACAAAAAACAATAATTTGAGAAAAAAAATATATAGTTGGAAATCTAGTAAAATGAGTTTAGCCCTAGTGTAAAAACAATAAGATAATTGTTAATTTTAACCAGGAGTGCTAAACAGGGGCTGCCTCACCAGAGCCGCAGAGTCTTTGTGTGCTAAACTTTTTAGATAAATTTAGTTGAGAACTTCTGCAAAAAGACTGACTTTATGTTAACAGGATTGTATTTCTATTATATTACAACTTGCTGTACCATGAGACTGCCACTTTTCTGTTTTCTGCTAAGCTCAAGGCCAGAAGATAATGTACAAAAAATCTATGAGAAAAGACTCTCATAAACAAAAATATACAGAGAATACCTGGTTTTGTGAAGGACAAGCTGATGTAATGTTAAACTAAGTCTGTATGCTCATCTGCCCCTTAGAAATGTACCAACTTAAAGGCGATGGTGGAAAATTAAGCAACTGCCAGACTCTGCTGCATATTCCTGGTCTGGTTTCTTTCTTTCTTTCTCTCTCTCTCTCCCTAGCAGACTTGGTCCTATCAAGGCTGGTCCTACGTGTCTCTCTCTCGCCAACGCCGTTCATCCTGAGGGTTCCTCTGGATCCTGCTGGGGCTGGACCATGGCACACACCGGCCTATGAACTTGCAAAGAAAAGGGATTATGTGTGGTTCTGCTCACAGGTGTTTTCCAAGCACCTAGAAAAGCACCTGGGACAAGATAGGTACTCAATAAATTAATGAATATTTGCTCTTTTATCAAGCATTATGTAAAGATGCATGATGTAGATTATCTCATATGACACAAAAACCCTATAAGACTGGAACTATTATCATTCTCATTTTACAGATAAATAGATGAAGTTACACCGCCATAGGTGGTAAGACATATCTTACCACTCTTGCACAAAGAACAGCTTTACTTCAGCATTCATACTCTCAATCCCTTTGCCCTTCACAACACTATAAGGTCAGTGTAATAAGATTTTTCTTTTTCATTTGACAAATGAAGAAGTCGAGTATTAAGAAGCTAGTTGACTTGCCTAAGGCCATGCTAAGTACCAGTTAAGTGTAAAACCCAGGTCCAATACCAAGTTCATTGCTTTAAAAAATCAACACACTTGAGCCCTCTACCTCTTAGAAGCCAGGCACAAAATTCTATACTGCTATCCACTTCAGATTCACAACTCTCTCCTATTATAACTAACTTTCACAGTAAACTCTATAAGCATGATATTCTTTTGAATTCAAAAGTCAGTAAGTTGATGGGAAGACATAGCACAGCACCTTAAACAATACAGCTGCATGTTGATGTCATACAGTGTCACAACATAACCAAAGGAAATATACAATGTGGGGAAATGCATATCACAGCATCATAACATGTTTATATGGAAAATTTTTTCAAAAGGAAGTTAGTTTTTCATAAGGAAAAGGAAGGAAGAAGGAAGAAATATGAATAAGGGAGAAAAGCCAAGGGAAGCAAGTGGAAAGGACAGGTTGAGGACAGGGTAAATTTTTGTTCCCAGCAAGATTATGCCATTTTTTTTCAGTCACCAAGTGTATGATTTCATTTTTGCCTCGATGAAATATGCTTAGTCATTAATCACACGGCCTCTGACAATGGCTGTCCTATGTGACACATTCTAGATTTCAACTGTCAATCACAAGAGATTCATAGTTCCACAATGTCAAAGGTAATAACTGAGAATGAGGACAGCAGAGTGAGAGCACATGGCAGATATACTGACAGCATGTGTCAGTCTTCATAAGATTCAACTCAGCGGTTTAGACATATCTCACAAATTCTAGAATCAAATCCAAGTGGATTATTCCTACCTTGAGTTATATCATATTGGAATACTCTGAAAACCAATAACCCATCATTCAAACCCTACATTCAGAAAGTGTTCCTCCCTTCTCCACTAACACTTCACCTCAAAACCGTTCCAGTGCTATCAACTGAATTTAATTTTGTGCCTACAAACACTAACAAAGTAAAGGAGTAAGTGCTTCTTAAGACTTAACACTCTTCAATTGTCTTAATATTCTCAAATGCAAAGTTTTTTAAACTGAATCATCTGTAAAAGGTCAAAAAGCTAATTTTCCTTCCTGAAGTCTGACACTTCAACTTTAAATAGCTAATTTCAGCTTTGAATACACGATGCCTGTTGTTATATTTCATTTTCAGGTGCACTGACAAGCAGAGATACCAACTACCATTCTCAGTCACAGAACTTAGCTATTCAACTTGTTTTGTAAATATCTGACTCTATCATGATACACTTGTATTGTGCATTTTCTTAAACCAATAGAAACAAAAATTGACTAAAGTATTAAATGCTCACTAAGCACCAAGTACTATTCTAAGAATGTTAAATCTATTAACTCATTTAAATTTATTTAAGAGTATGTGTAACCTACAAATGCTTTAATACTTGAATAGGTTGAAAGAAAATGAACAAAGGAAAAGGTAAAACAAGTATGCATTTTACAAATGCATACTTACAAAGCTGCTGTAGCAATTTACAAATCTATTTCCTAGTGAAAATGTTTATTTTATTTGAGTATGTACTAAATGTAAGGAACACACACGTCCATGAAAAATGAATGCTTTCCCAGTCACCATTATGGAAGCTCTTGTTGAAAAATAAGCAGCAAAATTATGATAAGAAGTAAGTTAATTCTTATCTAAATGCAAAGAGAACTGATAAATTATACATTTTTAATAAGTCATCCAGATAGTCTTTTTGAAGCAGTTATATATAGAAAAATCATATTGAAAAGTAATTATAATAAATAAATAATCTTCTTAAGACCAAAACAAACAACAATAGCAAAAAACATATCCACAGGCTGCTAAGTATACTGATTTAATACAATGGAAAATATACTTTGTTTATAAGCACACAAAAAAATGTTCCTGACGTCATAACACTAAGCATAATAGTTTTCGATGTCAAGAGGCAAAAGCATTTGTAGGTTAATACTCACTTTTTTGTACTTTCTAAGAATATACACAAGACATCATGCTTCTCAGGTAGGGCAATGGTAAAGAATCTGCCTGCCAATACAGGAGATGCAAGAGACATGGGTTCGATCTCTGGGTTGGGAAGATACCCTAAAGTAGGAAGTGGCAAACCAGTCCAGTATTCTTGCCTGGAAAATTCCATGCACAGAGAAGTCTGGCAGGCTACAGTCCATGGGGTCGCAAAAAGTCAGACATGCCTGGCCACACACAAGCAGGAGCACCGTGCACCAGACACAATCCACTACCTAATATCACAACTCAGGGACTAAACAACAAACCCGCGTACCTGCATACTGGGTGTGAAAGGGGGTTCCCTGTGAATTTTGAACTCCAGTACAGGTTTTTTGGCTTCTTTGTTTTTAAATACAGACCATGATCTACGGAATGTCATGGAATCAATTTAGTGATATTCAATCAGCATTTTTAAATGAAAGAATAGAATCAACAAAAACGTAAGAGTGCCAGGCTGCACTGAATGCAGTAGGAAAAGTAAGTACTGAGTCTTTAAACTTTGATTTCCAAGGGAGGGGAAGGGGGATGCATGGGTGTGTTTGGAGGTATGTATATATACTACGGCAAGAAATAAATCATTATTTCTTCTTACCATGAGTTGCAGCCAAAAATGTTCAAAAGTTATCCTAGTAAACACATGAGATTAAAAAAAAAAAAAAATCCTGCAAATGGTATTCATTTTCTAATTTGAATACACTCACTTGTGTTTTTCTCTAACCCTGGAGTATCCTCCTTTGCCACCCAACATTCAAGCATAGCTTAGCTGTCCCTTCGTTTTCTTCTCTGTCTTAAGCAGAATGGACTGTTCGGTGCATGAACACTCACGAAACTGTATCATACTTTTTAAGTGTTAGATTTAAAGTTCTTTACTGTAAAGGGCAGTGTCTTTCATTCTGAGCAATACGAATAAAACACAGAGCCCGAAACATAGTGGGGCTTAATGATGTGCTTGTTTGTTTGCTTAATTGGATTACAGCAACTCCCCATTATTTTACTCGTGAAATTTTGGTGTTACAAAATACAAATTAAGAATGAATCACGTCTTCCATCTTTCTGAATAATCACAAATATAGTTACTTTAATACCTGGTTTATTGACATCTAGTCTACATGATACCCTTCTTTACCAAGGATTGTATCAAAGAAGCAGGAAGTCAAACTTTGAAAGTATCTCTATTGCATTAGCTTACATTGTTTATACAGCCTATTCTCTTATCTATTTTAATATTAAATCGACTTTTCCAATTCCTGTTTTCATACTTGGTTTTAATTAAACAGATTTACTGAACACTTACCAAACAAAATACACTGTTAACAGTTTGTTTCCATTTTATGAATGGCAATGGGGGAAAAAAAATTTTCACTAAAAGGTAAATCAAAAGAAAACAAATAATGATATATTCTCTCTTAAGCCCACCAAACTCTCTTTATCACCTATGTTCATCTAAATAAAGATATTTGATCATGTCTTTCACATATCTTAGCCTCACTGAAGTACTGCGACAATGTGATTATTCAAAAAAAAGTCTTTTAAAATATATATTATATATTCAAATATATAAATACATGGGGCTTCCCAGGTGGCTCAGTGGTAAAGAATCCACCTGCCAAAGCAGGAGATGCAGGTTCCCTGGGTCCGGGAAAATCCCATGGGGGAGGGAATGGCAACCCACTCTGGTAGTCTTGACTGGAAAATTCCATGGATAGAGAAGCCTAGTGGGCTACAGTCCATGGGGTTACAAAGAGTCGGACATGACTGAACGTGCACAGACAGTCATACAAATATATATACAAACATACAAATATATGGTTTTAATATATTATATCCCCGACCAGTCAAGAGTTTATTATCACAATGATCTGAATAATTAAGACGTTTAATATGCATTATTCACCATATCTAGTAAGTACTGGCTAATGAAAACTACAGAAATTTAAATAAAATAGAATTTAAATTCATTTAGCATTAGAAGAAAGTAATTTAAAATTATAACAGGATATAAATGAGAATTAAAATTGAAAGAATGCCAGAAAGCATACACCCTAAAAATCTATTTTAAGAATCCATGTGAAAAAAAAATAAGAATCCATGTGAAAAATTCTGCCAGTCTTTCTGAAAATTAAATCTTCAAAATTTCTAGCTCCAATCTTTTGCAATCGTAAAAGGCAAAGAAGAAAATCACACAGCATTCTTAGTTTCAAAACTTTGGCCCAAATCAAATGGTTTAATGACCTTATACTTAATGCAGCTTCACTTAACGCTATGAGTCCAAGTATTAGAAAGAACAGCCAGCCATCGTGGATTCATCTCAGGAAGAAGCAAGCTGCAGCATCCACAGTTCTGATGATGTCCAAAGAAGGTAAAGCACTGGTCACAGGCCAAGTATGTCCTCCTGGAGCACACACAGAAGCACTGGAAGGAGACAAAACTCAGAGCTTGCTACATTTGAATTTCAATGTAAATGTGGTTCCTTTGGGCCAGAAAAGGGCTAAGGAAAGGTAAAAGTAATAATTTGCAGTGCTATACTGTGATCCCAAGATTGGACAATTTAGGTATGTTCTTAGAATACAGCAATATTTATCTTTTTCCCTTAATTGTATTCACAAGAGTTACGTGACTACTTCACCTGCACTATACTAAGTATTTAGTTTGTACATTACAACTTCTTGGAGTAACCTATAATGAAACAATGAATTTCCTATTTTCCTCATTTTAGTTTATTAGAATTTGTATAACAGCTATCTCACCTACCAAATATGTATTTAAGGATTTTAGAGTTAAAATAATAACCCTTCATCTATTATGGCATCTAAGGCAACTGCTTAAGAAGACTATCAGGATAAAAATGGTTCAGACACCAGTCACAGAGACTGTTACAAGTGTGCCCAGGGGACTACAGGTATTAGAGAAGCTTTTCCTTCTCAAGTTCCCAGTTCACTTATTGGCTTTTCACAGACAAGAATGCAAAAATTAGAGGAGATGGCCTAATTCAGGGACCCTAAATCAGAATTAAATCCAAAACTCAAGAGACAGATAAATTATGGTTGTAGATAGAGAGAAAAAGAAAAAAAGGAAGGAAGGAAGGTCAAGAAAGAGAAGACAAGGGAAGGAGGAAGGAAAGGGTAGCCCCTTAATTACCCTCTAGAATGTCATATGATAGAGTTTTCATAATATAGAGAAGAAATGCTTTTTGTCAAAAATCAAACATGCATCTAGTTTTCCTAAGAGAAACTATAAATCTCAACCATGAAAGCAAGACTAATAAATAGGTGGTATAAATCTAATATTCAAATATTTTCATATTTTTATAACTGATTTGGTAACTCATTATGTAACTCATTTTTTAAGAATCAGTTTAAATCAAATTAGAAGATATTCCAATAAAACAAGAAGTTTCTGGTACTTGGAAAAGGAAAACTAAATGAGAATTATAGTTTGTTAACAAATAATAGCATATTTTAATAATTAATCATTTATAATTAATATAGTGTTAATCATAAATATTACAAATAAGTGAGCATTTATTTAAACTCCAAAACTCTAATCTGGCCGTGATGAAAATGGAAATTTCTAATATCATGGACATTTGGCTATGTTTTAATCAAAATTAGTTGCTTATAATCTTAAAACAATTATTAAGGCTAGGATATAAATTTGACTCTTCATTCATTCATTAGTTCACCACAGATTAAAAGTACCTAACTGACTCCAAACCTAAGACCATGACCTCCCCATTGATTTAGTCTGGACAAAAAGGATCTGAGCCCTCCTCTCTCTTGTGGGCCCTGGGAAGCAGAGAGAAGCCCAACCTTTAGCTTCAGCCGCCTGCAGACACCACACTGAATCTGAGTTAGGCTATCGTGGGCAGCCCCAGAAGGCTTTTAATGATATAGAAAATGTGTACAGATCATAGGATTTACCTGACACAAGTCTCAAGAGATGACAAATGAAAGAAAATTCAACTCAAACACTCAAAAAGATTTTTAAAAATCAAACACCCATTCCAGTCATCTGATACTTGACTTTAAAAGATCAAAATTAAGTAAGCAAACCAACCTTTTGGAATGCTCACAAAATTATTACAAATTAATTTTACTCCTCTAGTCAAAGTCTGAGGCCTAATTCAATTTTTACTAATCAAGAGTTTACCAAACCCCAACAATTTTGTTTTCACTTTCCCTCACTAGAGACTCAACCAATGGTTTAAAAAAACACTCAAGAAAAAATATTTTGCTCTGAAGAAAAAATTACACTTCTTTACAAGAGAGGTAGAAGTGGTAATTCTGACTGTTTTATCTGTACATAGGACTTTCAGCTAAAATGGGCATTTGGAGCTACATTCCAAATCATAAATTTAGGAATTCTAACACCCACTCCTCTGTGCATTGTAACAAATGATAAATTTATTTTGGAGGAGGTTTAAAACCTTATAGGGTCATTCCTTTAGCCTTTTTAGTACAGACAGAAGTCCTCCTATTATTCAGTCTAGATGACTTTCAAATCATGGAATTCTTTACTTGATTGAAAAGAAATAGGTAGGCATTTGACTGAATTGAAAAGAAATAGCATTGATTGAAAAGAAATAGTAGGTAATCCTCAGGGAGCAAAACCTCAAATGGATTGTTCCTCACAATCACAGCTAAGAACAATAATATGTATGAAGGAATTCCCAAAAGATAGGCAGAACTCCAATTTTTTGAGATTCTATAATGTTCATTGCTGGATTAAGCCAGGTCATCAGAGAGCTATATACCTGGGACCATGCTACCTTGCTGATCACAGTCACCTTAACAGAAGGATGCATGCTGCTCAGTCGCTTGTCATGTCTGACTCTTCACGACCATATGGACTATAGCCTGCCAGGCTCCTCTGGCCATGGGGTTCTACAGGCAAGAATACTGGGGTGGGTTACCATGCCCTCCTCCAGATCTTCCCAACCCAGGAATCGAACCCTTATCTCTTATGTCTTCTACATTGGCAGGTGGGTTCTTTACCACTAGCGCCACCTGGGAAGCCCTTAATAGGATAGTTGTCATTTATTGAGCAGACACTGCAATCTTTACCTATATCACAATGCTCTCAAGGCAGATATTATTCTCATGCTACAGAAGGAAATCTTCGGAGGTTACTTCCACCAAAGACATACATCCGCATCATCCACATCATGTGCCCAGGTTGAAAGACATTATTAAGAAATAGTCCAAAGAATCCAGTGAATTTCACTGTAATGATATGAAGACATTTTGCATTACACTAAATTGAATCCACTTTAAAAGAAACTACAGCATAAATTTCACTTTGGATTCTATGTAGGAAAAACTTTGTTCCTCTTAGGCAATTGGTTTCTTCATGGATGAGGTTTTTAATTAATCATTAAAATTTCTGTATGCTCTCTTTCCCTGGAAATTAGAAAACTAGAATCAAATGTGTGCTCAGTTCTAATAAACATGAAGGATTTCATAAAATGGATTTTGTGAGCAAATGTCTCCCCTAGCTGACTTGATCTTATTTTTTCCCTCACTGATAATGCTATGCTAAGATTTTTTATCAACTCATCCTATATGTTCATACTATTACGAACTAGATATCTTCAAATGCTATTTAACAAAATATTGTCAAAACTCTACAAGGTGTACATTTTACTGTATACAAATAATATGTCAATAAAGTGCTGGGGAAAAGTACATAAAAATCCATTTACAATAATCAAAATCAAAGACAGTAATTTAAGTGTTTCTTGCACTATCTTTTAGCCAATTCTTGACAAAACATTCTAAATTACTTCATCCTTGCATAAGTCATCACTGAATTAATATTTCTATTCTGTTTATTGTGTGTGTATTTAGTCACTCAGTTGGGTCCAACTCTTTGCAACCCCATAGACTGTAACCCATCAGACTCCTCTGTCCATGTAATTCTCCAGGCAAGAATACTGGAATGGGTAGCGATTCCCTTCTCTAGGGGATCTTCCCAGCCCAGGGACTGAACCCGGGTCTCCTGCATTGCAGGCAGTTTCTTTACCATCTGAGCCACCAGGGAAGTTCAATTCTATTTATTACAATTTATAACTTAAAATATAGTTTTATGCCTATATATAACATTTATCAGCGTGGGGATAACTTTGAGGGATTTCATTTTGTGAAGATTACATTATGGACTTCTATTGGTCTATTTATGATTTTTTTTTTTAGGAAATTAGTGCATATCAAAGAATCAATGTGTGGAAAAAAGCATATTTTGTGAAATAAAAATACTGGTGGAGAAAAAAGAAAACATGCACCTGGAACAACCTGATTAAGCCAATGCCAAATGTGAGATGTACATGTCCATGCCTGCGGCTTCACTTTTCCCCTTATCTTGGTCTTCTTAGTAGTGTTTCTCAAATTTTTGGTGTTGGAACTCTTTACACTCATTTGGTTTTGGTGAGATTCATTTTATAAGTCATATTTATCAATATTCATCCTATTAGAAACTAAAACTGATAAATGTTTGAAATATTTATTCATTTTAAAATAACAATAATAAAACCATTACATGTTAACAAAATCATATTACATTAAAAAATAACTATAGCTTTTTTAAAAGAAATAAGTGACACTGTTTTGTATTTTTTTGAATTCCTCTAATATCATGCTTCAAGAAAACAGATTCTCATATCTGCTTCAGCACTCATTTTGATAAGTTCTTTTGGTTGAAATATATGACAAAATTTGGCCTCATAGAGATATATAGTTTGGAAAAGTTTTAGTAGCCTTCTCAGGTTATTATAGATATTTGAATTTAATACAACACCCAAACTCAACAAGTAGTAGTTTCTTAGTGCCAAAGAGGCCAGTAATGGAAGAAGTTGCAAACCAACATCTCCTCCAAACTTAAAAGCAAAAATAGTTAACAATGTTGACAAAATGAATACAGTGAGTGTGTATATTTTTAAGTCTACATGTGTATGTGTGTGTCATGTACACATGACCAAATGGGATTTATACCAGGTAGTAAAGGCTGATTCAATACTCAAAAATTAATCAATGCGATCCACCATATCAACAGGCTAAGAGAAAAGTCATATGTCCATATCAATTGATAAAGAAAAAAGCATTTGATGTAATTTGACATCCATTCAGGATAAAAAGTCTCAGCACATTAGGAGCAGAGTGGCAACTTCCTCAACCTAATAAAGAACAACTACAGAAAAACATACAGCTAACAGCATACTTGGGCTTCCCTGGTGGCTCAGTGGTAAAGAAACCACCTGCCAATGCAGGAGATGTGAGTTCAATTACAGGGTAGGAAAGCTTCCCTAGAGAAGGAAATTGCAACCCACTCCACTATTCTTGCCTAGGAAATCCCATGTGCAGATTTCATGCTGGGCTACAGTCCATGGGATGCAAAAGAGACAGTCATGTCTTAGCGACTAAACAACAACAACAACATCATACTTAGTAAAATAATGTCTTCCTGTAATATTTGGAATAAGGCAAGGATGTCTACTCTCATCATTCTTACTTAGCACAATACTGGAAAGTCTAACCATTGCAATCAGGCACGAAAAATGAATTAAAGGCATACAGATTGAAAGAAATAAAATTGTTTTCATTTTCAGATGACACAATTGTTTACATTTAAAAAATCCTCAAAGGATCTGCAGTCCTAGATTCAAAATGTATGTGAGCTTAGTAAGGTTTCAGGATATAAGACCAACACAATAACCAGCTGCATTTCTATATACTGACAGAGAAGAAATGGAAGCAAAAATTTCAAATGCAGTTTCTTTATAGTTGCTCCAAAGAAAATGAAATACTTAGGTATAAACCTAACAAAATATAACTATGCATAATCAAAATTATGATATTCTGATAAAAGAAATCTAGTAAGACCTAAATATTAATACCTGGAGAAACATACCATGTTTACAGATTGGAAGAATCAACATAGTAAAGATTCTAATTTTCCCTAAATTAGCATATAGGTTTAACATAATTCCTTTCATCATATTAAAGTATAGCAACAAAATTCTACATTAAATAGGTTTAAAAGTGGACTTTCCACAAAGAAAAAGTTAATCAAAATTAAGTTTAATTTGTTAAATAATTACACCAGGCATCATAATTGCATAGTCTCAAAAATAATCTCATGAACTTCAAAGACTAAAGAGAAAAATAATAAACATCAATTTGAAACAATTTTCTTAATACATTTTTAAACTGCTAAAAATAATGCTGCACAGGCAACAAAAGCAAAACTAGATAAACAAGACTACATTGAACAAAATTTTTGTGTACATCAAAGAACAGAATCATTAGAGTGAAAAAAGCAACCTATTGAGTGGGAGAAAATCATTTATTTGATAAAGGGTTAACATCCAGAATATAGAGATAACTCCAACAACTCAACAACAAAAAAAATCAAACAACCAGATTTTAAAATGGGCAAAGGACTTGCATAGACATTTCTCCAAAGATAATATTCAAATAGCCAACAGGTACATGAAAGACGCTCAACATTATTAATCATCAAGGAAATGCAAATCAAAACCACAGTGAGATATCACCTCATACTCAGTAAGCTGCCTACTATAAATAAATAAACAAATGTTATAGAGGATATGGAAAAACTGGAACCCTTGCACACTCCTGACAGGAAGATAAAGTGATATAATCACTATGGAAAACAGTATGGGAGGTCCCCAAAATTCAAAAACAGAACTACTATATGATCCAGGAAGCCCATTTCTAGAGAGAAATGAAGAGTCTTGGAGAGATATTTGTACATCTTTGTTCACAGTGGCATTTTTCTCATTAGCAAAGATGTGGAAGCAACCCAAATGTATATCAACAGATGAGCAAAGAAAAACTGGTGTGTATATATATGATGGAATATTATTTGGTTTTAAAAAAGAAGGAAATGCTGTCATATTCTATAAATGGGCAAAACTTTCACAATTATATTAAGTGAAATAAACTAGTCACAAAAAACAAATAATATATGATTCCATTTATACTAAGGTATCCAAACTAGTAAAAGTCATAGAAACAGAAAATATAAAGGTGGTTACCAAAGACTTGGGGGAGAGGGAAGTTGTTATTTAATGGGTATAAGATTTCTGATTTGCAAGAGGAAAAAGTTCTTGGAGACCTATTTCACAACAAAGTTAATATATTTAATGCTACTGAACTATATACTTAAAAATATTTAACATAGTAAATTTGATGCAGTGCGCTTTTATCATATTAAAATATATATATAAAAATAGAAAATATTAACTGGAGAAAGAGTTGCATTTATGGAATGCCTACAAAATATGAGAAATCATCCAAACAATTACATAAATCATAGTACCTTTATACTACTATGGACATTTTTCTTTCAGAAAACATGAATATCACTTGTATGTTACCATAATATATATAGTTATACCAATGAGAGAAAAATTTTTGAATTACCATTAGGTAATTTTACTTGGAGATCTAAATATCCATATTCATAGGTAATGCTGAGTGTGTTCATTTAATTTTGTTTCCAGCAAAAGTTACACTTTAGGACCTTCACTTCATCCTATATTTATTATCCTAGTCCCTTATGAATTCAAAAACAAAATTCATAGATACACTTTCGAGCACATTATGGAAATAAATATGCCATACTATAACTAATGAAAAACATATTTAACTTTTAATTCCTTAGTCAAGGATGAAAATAGCTATCAATACATATAAACCCAAGATACATTTTTAAGGAGAAAATGCCTCCTATTCCAAAATGACAACCTCCTAACATATGTAGCAGCAAATTTTTCTTTCTGCCAGAAACACTCATTCGGCACTGATTTTTGACAAGTGAAAAAGCTTTTCCACATATACACAGCCCACTTGATTTTAAAAAACGCTGATCCCTCCCTTTAAAACTTTTCATACATTAAAATGTCTATTTTCCTTTAATTTTTGCAGCAAGTTCCAGAAATAACTTGTTTCAATGTTCCAAAAATAATGCATTGAAATATGTGTGTTGACTAAGGGTGAAGCTGATATGGACTAAAAGCAGACAACACAGAAAAAAATATTCAGTGGATTTGACAAGTTATTTTTTTCTCAAATACTGTAACACTAGTAAAACCATTAAAACTATGCAATATGAATAAAGCTCATCCCCTTGCTTACATGTTATACACTGACCTATTGTCAAAACTAATATCAAGAGAGGCAGTTTTAGACCAATTTCTAATCCTACTATGATTTTGCACACATTTTTGTCTGTTTTTCTCCTCTCCCGAGCTTGATTTTTCACATCATTAAAATGGAAGAAATAATATCTGCCAATCTTTAGGATTCTAGACTAAGAGATGCTAAGTAATTAAACATTACCATCTTCGATGTGATCAATCCAACAGCTAAATGAAAATGTCTCCATCTGGTTTCATGTGAATTATGCTGATTGTAGAAAATGTTCAAGGTCTAGCTTTCCTCTCCACAGAGTAGCTAGCACATAGTTGTTGGGTAACCGCAGACAGACTGATTCTAAATATAAACTGAGATGTGTGCTAAAATTATTGTCCTGATTTTTCAGTAATCATTATGCTATACATGGCTACAGATTTTATTTATTAAATACCTTGAAAAAACATATTTTCAATAATAGCAATGACAGAATTACATGTGAAAATTGTCCTATCAAATGATTCAAATTAAATGTACAGTTTCTAAACTTTTCCTACCTAGTACTCTATATGTATGATCATTCATATTCACATATGCAAACTTAATATTAAAACCACATCAACTAGGTTTTACACAAATTTTAAGAGGGTTCACATCCCTCACAGAAGAAAGACAGTACTACCTTAAATGAGACGTACACAAAGAAAACCCTAAAATTCTAATCCAGCAAAGAACATTCATATAATCTTGAAGCTGCTGCCTAGGTTATTGCTGATCCACCTTCCAAATCTGCAAATGCTAGATTTACTTTAAAAAGTCAATGTCACTGCAAATAAGCTCATGGAAAAGGGAGGAGAGTTTTTATGAAAACAAGCTATTGTCATCTTATTGAATTAGGTGTGGCACCAGTTCAGAAGTTGCAAAGTAGTGGGTAAAAGAGATAGAAATGTTCAAAATAATCTTTTATCAAACATAATGTTCCATTTCACTTGACTATGCAGAAGAACAAAGATAACACAGAAGTTTGGAAGCTCGGGAGCCAAAATACAACTCAGAAAAACCAAACAATGTGGATGGTTCAGCATGCCCAATGGACCAAGAATATCATCAATTTCAAAAGGAAAGACTTCTCAGTCAGCCCCAGGGGAGACCCAGTGACCACTGGACGATCTAACTCTGAACCTTTAAAGAAATCAAAGGAACACAGGACAACTAATCACTTGCAAGAAAAAAAAGGAAACTGGATTTATCACTCAACTCCCAGAACCTAAACAGCCCCAGAACTTTATGGCTTTGTAAACCACCTTGTGCGCTACAGGTAGGGAAACATCAAATGGGAACTAACGAAAATAGGTGCTGGAAAATAAGTAAGCAAGCCTACTTAAACTTAAGTTTTTAGCTCTAACTTAACCCTATGGAAACTGCTGACTAAGCCCAGTTGAACTTTGACAAAAATAATGCCTGGAAGGAATGCAAATAGATTTATCACCTTCAAAGACTTTAAGCAAACTGCTTTAAATAGTAAGTCCCAACTAAGTATAGAACAAATTCTGCCCAAAATACTCTGCCCACCTCTAAGTCTAACTTCCACCAGAAATCATGTCAGGTTCTGAAAGGTGGGGCCTATTTTTGGTTTATAAAGATGCTTCAGTTTTCATTGTTTCCTTTCAGGGCTTCCCAAACTGACAGCATATTCCAAGTACCTGCCTTTCTGCTCCCTACTTGCTCCCTCAAGGCACATTCATATCCCTAATTCCCCTTCCACTGGTTCTCAGAGACACTTCATAGCCTCCCTGCCTCAGTGGCTCCCCGGCCTCAAAGTCCAAGGAGAGTGGGAGTGGTACCCAGAGGAAACTCAGGCGAGAGCCTAGGGGAGCAAGGCAGAGGCCTGGACATGTATGAATACCTGTCCAAGGAGGAAGGGTCATGTATTCCTATAGCTGGAGGGACATGGAGGAACAGTCTCTCTCCTCAAAGAGGGGAACTTCCCCTGGTGGGAACGAGAGCGGGAGGGGATGCTGGGAATGTCCAGCATCTCCTGGGGGCTTGCCGTCTCTAGCAATGTACACACAGAGGCGACGGAGTCTTTGGTGTCCACCACACACTCTTACACCCTGTAACCAGGGCTTCTGCAGAGAATTGGAGGAGGTCTGGAATTCCTGCCCCCATCAGTGTGGATTCTCCAAATTAGAAGCCGAGAGTGAGTTCATAAGCCTTGCACTGCCAAGATATCGAAGCTGGAGACCTGGAAAACTGACACAGGTGGGTGGGAGAAGCTGAAGTTTGAAAGGGAGAGATAGTGTGTGGAGAATGAGGGGGGATTCCTGAGGGAAGGACAGGAGAAATGAGAGAGCTGAGGTCTACACACACAACACCAGGACCAGAAAGTAGTTTATCACACAGGCTCCTTCTCGGGCTGCGAATTCCTGCTCACTCCCACAAAGTCTGTCCTCCATTACCTACGTCCTTTCTCTTCAGTGGTCCCAACTACCTGCCTTTCTCCCAGCACCCATGGTTTAACTCATCTTTCTAATCAAAAGACAAGTTCGCCTGAAACAGTGTAATCTGAAGAGACATAGACAGGAGTGTTATTATTAATAAGCAAATATCCTATACTTAATATACTAATGCTCCAAAGAGAATATACAGAATCCATCAGGGTTTTAAAATTTGTATAAAATTCAGTCAAAATGATAAGAGAACTGACTTGTGGACACAGCAGGGGAAGTGAGACAAATTGAAAGAGTAGCATTGAAATATATACCTTACCATGTGTAAAATAGATAGCCAGTGGGAATTTTCTGTGGGACACAGGGCTCAACCCAGCGCTCTGTGACAACCTAGAGGGGTGGGATGGGGTGGGATGGGGTGGGAGATGGGAGGGGAAGGCAGTTCAAGTGGGAGGGGACATACGTATACCTATGGCTGATTCCTGTTGATTATGAAAGAAACCTACACAACATTGTAAAGCTATTATCCTCCAATTAAAAATAAATACATAAAGAAGAAGAAGAAATTAGTCAAACTAAGCATCATAAAAAATCCATAACAACATGTGGTGATGGATGTTAACTAGACTTAGTTGTGGGGATCATTTTGCAATATATACAAATACTGAATCTTTACGTTGTATACCCGAAACTAATATAATGTTATAATGTCATTTATATCTCAATTTTTTTTCAAAAAAATCAAACTAAGAACTCACACCTTTTAACCCAGAAATTTTATTTCTGAGACTAAGGAACTAATTTCTAAAATTCAGAAGAGAGCTTATGAACAAAGATACTCATCATAGTGTTATTTATTATCATCAAAATACAGTGACAGTGAGGAGTGATTAGGAATTTATGGCACATCTACCTAATGGAAAATTATGTAGACATTTTAAATGTTCATGGTCAAACTACAATTAAGTGAAAAGTAATGCTATAAAATTTAAAATAAAGACTATAATGGAAGGGGGAAATCTTTTAAAAGGCAAACTTCCTTGGAAGAGGAAAAATCTTACTTGCATAGAAAATTTTCTGGGTTTAGTGCTTTAAATAGCAGTACCCAGGAAAAGTAACATTTTCTGGAAGAGCACTTGGAACAAGGAATACGGAGAATGTGAGCACAACCAGCCAAAGAGAAATCTGGCTTACTTAGAGACCTACACTAGTTCCCTAGATTACCTGATAACCAGTAGATTTCACTGCCTGACATGCAAACTCTTTCGTAATCTGTCACCAGGTATCCAAAAGTAGGTGACCACTTCTCAGCTGAACTTCATCTGCTTTCTCTTTACCTACTGAAGCCTTCCCATCTCAGAGTGATTTCATTCACTTCCATCCACGAAAACTTTCATGATCTTCTTACGACCCTGGTCATCACTATTTCTCCTTCTTAAAGTGTTGATGTGGCACTTAAATCTGCCTTACCCTTTCCTGGTATTAAGCCAGTATTATTCTATTTGGTTAATTACTAATATGTAGGTAACCAGCTCTCCAGCTAAACTTTCAGTTTCCCCATCTAGACTTTAGAATTTAGACAGTCTGCAGACAGTAGTCATACCTACACACAATGAGCGAGAGAAGAAAGGGTAGAGAGAGACAGAAAACATTTCAAGGCCAAGTTGGTATTATATTTATACTCATGATGAACATCTAAATAAAATGTACTATGTCTGTTTTCAAATGTTCCTACTGACCCTCCAGCACTAGAACATGCAGTTTCCTTTTTATTTTAATAGCAGTGGGATTGAATTTTGCTTATTCATTCATACCAGTTCTGCTTTCCCTTTGGGATTAAACAGATTGGACTGCAAAAGGCCTCACTGAAGTCATAAGAAAAAAAAAAAAGAAATGACCTTCTAGAAATCAAAATCAAGACTCATCTCAAGACCTTACTTGTTTTAACTAGTCTTGTCTGAACAACAAATGTAAATCTGTGCCTCCATTTTATGACTTTAGTCTATCAATATCCTCATTAACTTAAAAAAGAATTCTCCAGTGCAAATGGTTCAATACTTTAGAAATGATGGCCTACAATGACTATGTTCCTATCAGACATCATATACTATTCTAGTACTTAGAGATAATGAGCATTTGCACTATAGCAACCTGCCTCCTGAGACATCAACGAGAGTTGCAGGTCTTAAGAGAAAATACATAAATCATAAATGAAAGCAAATCAAATGGCCAAGCAAGGAACAAAGAAAAAACCTAGTATCCATTATTTTTGCAGAAAGAGCATACAAGGTCAATATAATTGTTGACTCAGAAGGGCAGGGCAAAAACAAATCAATACAATGTCCCATTAAACAGAATTACACTTTGCTACAACACACATATTTTGTGTAAGAGTCAGTGTTGTCCAGGTTCCACCACTAGCTGTGTAATCTTGAAACTTCTCTGTATTTCAATTCCTTCATCTGTAAAATGGAGCTATCACCTGCTATGCCAAATCATAGATTAGTAATAAATCAAATCATATTATCAGCCTGGGTTTATCTGTCAACATATCATGGGTAACACACAGTACAAAAACAGTTCCGTCACATATGCCATGTACTAAATAACTGTTCTTATTGCAAATGTTTCCCTAACATGAAAAAAAAATTCAGATTGCCTTTACTTTCCTAAAAGATTTCTCCAACACTTAAGCATTTACCATCTATCACTGCCAAAAATGTGTTCAATATCTCCTGTTATGAACTAGCTCTCCTATGCAGTGTTGTCCAGATATTATTTTTTGGCATATGCTTTCTAAGAAAATAGTATTTTTCCATGCAATTCAAAAAATGTTCCTTCTTTTATACTAAAAGAACAATAATTCCATATACAGGAAGTTTACAGGTTGTTGCTATTACTTGAGATTACTACTATGAAAATTAGTTCTCTTTAATATGTAATAAAATCATATATACGTACACACAACTTGGACACATTTGGATACACAACTCCTTAATGCAGTGGAAGATTCGTGGGTTTGGGGACCAGGAACACTTGTATCCAAATTCCTATTCTGTGACCTTGAGCACACGATTTAACTTCCCGCTCTTCACTTTCCACATTTGGTTCTGCGTTACGATTTAATGAAATCATATATATACGAAGTGGCTAAACTCTAAAAGTATTTTTTCTTAATCCTCTTAAATCTTTTCCTACTATGCCAAGACCAATTAAACCCACTCTGAATACAAAACAAGTTGGATACAGCGTCTTAGCGGCGGGATGCAACACGATGTTGAGCGGAGAGTGAATTAGGCATCCAAAGGAAGAAGTAGAGAAACTGGCTGGTATAGAGAAGGGCCCTTAGACTTCACTCGCCTGTGCGAAAAACCCACTCATCTGACACCGAAGGTGGCACAGCACGTTCACGGGGTTTGTGCGGTGATGTGGGCAAAGGACGGAATTAGAGAGCAAGCCATCGGGGAGCCTCCTGGCTCTCCCTACCCGACCTCGCCGCCGGGGTCGTTCATCTGGAACGTGGAAGCTCAGGCGAGAGCCCAGCAACTGACCTCGCCCCCCCCCCCCACCCCGCACCCCGATTCCGCCCAGATCTCCCAGGGCACGAATGGTGCTGAATCATTAGCACCAACAGTAGCAGCTCCCCGTGCCGCTGCTCCCGCGGCGGTCAGCGATCCCGGGGCAGTGACCGCCCGGGCGGCGGCCACACCTCGCGGGCGTGGGGACGGGAAAAGGGGGTCGGGGAGGACTGGGGCAGCAGGTACTCACCCGGGGTGAGGACAGCCCAGCCCCTGGGTCCTCGCCTCCGGGCTGCGGACGGTCCCTGCGCGGTTCCCGCGCTCCTCGGCTTCCCTCCGCGGCCGCCCCGGGCCGAGCAGCCTGCGCTGATGGGCCGGTGCTCCCCTCCACCCGCCCACTGCCCGCGGCCGCCACAGCTCCGGGCGCCGGCGCTAGACCCGGAGCAGCTGGAGCAGCTGGCGCTGCCGAAGGGGTGGCGGCTACCGACGGGCCAGACCATTAGCGGGCGGCGACCGGGGGTGCGCGCCGTGCGCGGCGGAGCGGGAGCGAGGGCGCCGGGCCGGCGACGGTTGGGAGGACCCACGGCCGAGGGGGGCTCCTCCGCGCCCCGCCCCGCGCCCGGAGGGCTTGGGGGCGGGAGGGGCCGACGTGGGGAGAGGCCGCTTTTCCCGGCTGGGCGGTCGGGACCGTCCTGGACTTTTCCGGTCCCCCTCCGGCTTTGCCTTGGTCCGGCTCGGGGCAGCTTTAGAACCCGGCAAACAGAGGACCTAGCAACGCGGGCGCCTGGGCGGTGTCCCCTCCTGAGGAGATGCGAGAGGGCGCCGGCCCGGAACCCTGCCTCCGCGCCCGCTCCTGCTCCCTGCGGGCCCCGGGCGCCAGTCCTGCTGCTGAGCTCACGCTGACGCCTCACCACCAAAGCCAGCCGGCCGTCTGGAACCCCGCAAGGGGCTCCACGTCTTTTATCCAAGCATCTCTGTGGCGCAAAGAATAAAAGGGCCAGCTTTCAAGGCCCGCTCGAAGTTAGAAAATAAAACCAACTGGGATCCCATCCTGTAAGGGGCTTTAGTAGGTAACAAGGAAGGGACGGACAGTTTGGGATCGCAGAGTTATCCTGTCCTCCGCAAAGACTGAACCACAGCAGTTGGAAAATGTAGATTTAGGAAACCGTTTTAACATAGACATCTATATAGGATGATTAAAGAAATGCAAAGCTGTTTCAGGTTCACTGTTCACCATTTTACAGATTAGTGTCTCCAGAACGGGGAGAGAATCGTGTCCTCATATGAAATGAACTTTATGTAACTGGAAAAGAGACGCCTCCGTACGTGTCCGCCTTTAGACTTTATTGAAAACTCTTTTGTGGTCCCTGCCCTTGTCACATCCAGGCTTAAACAGGTTTATGTCAGACCATGGTGGAGATGGACGCGCTTGTATTGTTCTCCTTATAGGAAAAAAAAAAAAAAAAATTAAAAAAAAAAAACAGAGTTGGCGTCTTCCTATAAAATGTGATTTAATAAAGCCCCCCAAAAAAGACCCACCAAATGCTTCCCAAACAGTATGAAATTCCACAGTTAAAAGCCATTTTCCCTGGGTTAAGGTCTTGTTCTCTTTAGAGTGAATTAACCAGATTTTTAATCTTGTTAAAAATTAACAAGCTAGAGCACCTGCTATGTACCAAATACTGTACTAATAAGAGTATTTCCAGTTTTATACTTTCATTTCTTCCATCTAAAATTCCTTGCTCCATCTAAAATCTCTGGTGAAATTGGTAATATTGTTGCTATCTTTAAGAAAGAGAAACTGGCCTCAGAGTTTGCTACTGGAATCACATCTCATAGAGTGGCAGCACAGGCTTTGCAACCTGGAGTTTTTGACCAATGCCTTTCCGCTAGAATTCCTCTGGGAAACACAGGTCAAGCCTTGTCACATCCATGATTGACACTTGAATGTGAGTTTGTTGATCCTTCCCTTGTGAAAACTAGATTTCAGGGTGCAGAAAAGAACATTTAAGTGTCTAAGGTAAATGTCACCCTGAGGTTAGGAATAAGGATCAGAAAGATGTTGGATTTCATCCAGAACTAGACTAGAAACATCAGTTTCAGAAACACAAGATTAGGGTCATGAAACTAAGA
The DNA here is from genome assembly GCF_963930625.1 of Muntiacus reevesi. NCBI lineage: Eukaryota > Metazoa > Chordata > Mammalia > Artiodactyla > Cervidae > Muntiacus > Muntiacus reevesi. The sequence goes on along the minus strand of NC_089249.1, from coordinate 120,808,266 downwards.
AGGAATTATTTATTACCTTTTCGTTTATCGTTATATTGCATGTTGGGCATCCCTGATGGTTCAGTTCAAGAATCCACGTGCAATGCAGGGGAGACCTGGGTTCCATCCCTGGGTTTGGAAGATCCTCTGGAGGAAGGCATGGCAGCCCACTCCAGTATTCTTGCCTGGAGAATCCCCATGGACAGAGAAGCCTGGCAGGCTACAGCCACGGGGTTGCAAAGAGTCAGACACAACTGAGTAACTAAGCACATGTATTGCACTTTACACTTAAGCAATTATCACTTTATTACACTTTACACTATTATTCTTCCAAACCCAGGAAGGGGCAGGAGTTTTTAAATGGGCCTAATGTCATGGGTCCTTATACACCTTGCTCACGTGCTAAGTCGCTTCAGTCGTTTCTGACTCTTTGTGGCCCTATGGACTATGGCCTACCAGGCTCCTCTCTCCATGGGGATTCTCCAGTCAAGAATACTGGAGTGGGCTGTCATGCCCTCCCTCCTCCAAGGGATTTTCCTAACTCAGGGATCGAACCAGCATCTCTTAAGTCTCCTGCATTGGCAGATAGTTTCTTTACCACTAGCGCCACCTGGGAAGCACACCCCCCCTCCTCCGCCCCAATCTTTCTTTTCCAGAATTTTAAAGAGCTAACAGAGCATTAACAACTTTCACACCACCTTAAGGAAGATTTCTGAGAAATAAGAAATAAAATTAAACTGTTAACTCTGTGTTGTCCCATTGTTATTGTGTTAACTTTTATTATAGATGTTCATACATCAGTACCAATACAACAGAAATCTCCAGAGCTTCACAGGGCTGAGGATCTGAGGGCACTAGATCCCCAGCAAAGCCAGGCATCTATGACTCAGGGCCAGGGTGGCCTCAGCTGCAGAAATGTGTGATTCTTCTATCTATGCACAGCTGTTCCACCTTCAAATGAATCAACAAAGGAACAGAAGTGGACAAGACGGAATAGACAAGATACCTCTTGAACTAGAAGTCTTTGTTTGATAGGGATCTAAGAAAAAGGATAAGGTCTTTGCCGGGCCACCTGAGACCAAACTGGGATGGAGAACCGAATTGGTTACAAACCGTGTGGACTTGCCAACAACTCCAGTCATCTGTTTGTGTATACACTGCTATTCTTGGAACATATGTTTCTAAGTAAAGAAGAAAGGAGAAATTTAGTGCCAAAGGCCTTGAGAGACTGTCAAAAGGAATGGAGGGAATGATGTGGTGCCTGTATGCCCTCCCCTCCCACAGAGACTTTGAAGGGTTTTAAGACCTTGGGAAAAGAACTTAGAGTGAGACACCAAGGAATCATTTTTGCAAATGATTTTGGGATTTCAGATTTAAGAAGTATTACTTTGGGCTCTGGTGACACAGTGTAGCACAGAACTGGCGAGAGGGTCCCTCTCTTATTCAGTCTGCCAAAAGACCTCTGGGCACCTTGTCACCACTAGGTGATTCTTTGGCTTCACCCAAAGAAGGCGTATTCTCATAAAGGACACTAGTGCCCAATACAGGGTCAAGATGAGTTGATGAGGAGCAGAGAGCAGCAAAACATGAATGGAACTGTTCTGAGCATCTGGGAGGTACAACTGAAGCTTTCCTGTCCTAAACGGTGGAGCTTGGGCAGACGGAGATAATTGTTAAGATGACTGATAAAACTTATTTAGGCAGTGATATTAAGGTAAATTCACTTGTATTCACAAGCCAGAATCATCTGATATTACATGATATTCACATGATGTTACACTTAAAATTATATTAATAAGAAGAGAGTTAGAGGGAAAGAAAATACTTAATGCCTTTGATAAAAGTACAGTGTGAGCCACACCATGTTGAACTTTGATTCAAGAATAATAAGTACCTACTGTGGGTTAGTCCCATACTAAGGTGTATAGAAACATTAACTTCTCAATTTACTCCTGTCAAAGAAAGTATTAATCTTTACCAGTGTCATTGAGGCAGGAGATAAATAAGTTCCAGGTTAGATATTTACAACTAGCCTCTTATTTATACTTTGAGCTAGAAATAACAACAGGAACAGAAGGAATAATTGGACTTTATGTCCTGTGAACACTTTAAGACAACAGCAGTGGCAGGGACAGAGACAGGTTAAGCCCTGCTTAGGGAAAAAATAAGGAAGTCACATATTTCTCATTCTTGGTGTCAGGGAGACCTCCCAAATTACACAGGCACAGAAAGTTTCCTCGGGGGAAAGGGCGCCAGATCATAATAAGTTTTGCTAACTTCCCAGAGACCCTGAGGTTGAAATTCATCTAGGCTAAAGGATACGCACACACATGGGCTCTAAGACAAATCAGATACACAGTCAAAGCACAATGATTGGTCAAAGGAAAGCAAAGTCCCAGAAGTCCCTTATAAATGATCTAAACTTCCCAAAGCTACAACTGTTCCTGAACCCACCAGGTATCTATCTGCTCATACTCCTCTCTTCATGAACACTTTACTTGCTTCACTATTTTCCATCTCTTTGAAATTCTTTCCAAAGGGGACAAAAGCCAGGGCAGTACCACCATCCAGGTTCAACTCCTGGTCAGGGGGCTGAGATCCCGTTTCAAGTCTCCGAAGTCATAGCCACCCAACAGCTCCTCCAAGATCATTATTTCTGTTTATTTGCTTTTAGCTAACAGTTTTAAAATCATTAGTATTTTTAATGTGGGTACTATTATCATGCGAAGTACTCCTTTTATCCTCATTTTTTAGATAAAGATATTTAATGGTTAATTTACCAAAGATAAGTAACACAGCTGGAAAAAAGCAGAGCCAGGTTTCAAACTCAAACCAATACATAAAACTCAAAACCAATTCATAAAACATGGCTGTCTACTTACTTTTACTGCCTCCTGCTACACAGAAAGCAAGTTGCAATTGTATGTTTCTCTACAACGGAAAATCTATTTTTTATTTTTTAAATCTATTTTCAACTCCCATTCTTAAAAGGAAATGAATCATTTCTCACAAAGAGGATTTAAATGAGAATTCTCCCAATGGAAACACTGAGTATGGAATGTTTCAGTGGAACATTGGGCAACTGTTTAGATTTCTGTGCTCAGAAAAAGAAAAAAAAAAAAAAGCCCTGAAACAAACCAAAAAAAAGTCCTATGATCACTGCAGCATAGACTTGGCCAGTGAGTTTCTACACTTTTGCTACAGATTCTGATTGCAGGAATTCATCCAGGAACTCCAGGGTGAGAGGCTGGAATTTCTATCATTATGAAGCACCATACATGATTCTATTTCACAACCAAGTTTGTCCAGTCCAACAGAACTAAACAGTATGGTGCTCACAAGAACATTCAGTCTCCTAGACTTGCCCATTAACCCGGTCAATTAGTGTGAAGGAAATGGGAAATTGGTATTTAAAACCTACTAGGAAATGGCAACCCACTCCAGTATTCCTGCCTGAAAAATCCCATGGACAGAGGAGCCTGCCAGGTTGCAAAGAGTTGGACAAGACTGAGCGACTTCACTTTCTTTCTTTCTTCCTATATATAACTTCACATTTATTGTAAAGAAGTATATTCATTAAATTGTTTAGTGTCTTCGTCATTATTGTTTTGATCATTCTGAAAAGTCTTCAAAAATTCTTAAGTTGAAGATTATGCTCATTCACAATTACTATTATATGTAGATACTTGGAACTTAAGGTTGTTTTCAATTACTAGATGGTATTTTATGTGTAATAAAGAATCCAATTAGAGCAGCATAGATTTATGTGTTAATTTTTGGAGAACTGACATATTTGTAACAATGTCATGCAATCCAAGATGATGCTAGACTTTTCCATTTGTTTATGTTTTGTTTATATTTTTTCATGCATTTCCCAAAAATATTTTTATAGTTTTGTTCTGCACCTTTCTTACTAAACTACACCAAATTATTTTCTAGCATTTGTCCTTTGAGTCAAATATTCTTCCCATTTTCTTTTTTAGATGCTTTTGCCTGAACCGAAATAGTCTGGTTATTTCTGTACTTTATTTTATATTCAACACATCAGATTCTCTTATAACTTGTTTTTCTCATGAGAGTCTTTTGGGTTTTCTAACAACAAAAACAATTAAAAGAAAAAAAGCAGTCATCCAGCATCAGGAACTTTCTCTCTTTTCCCTTTATTTATTCCTGTTTATTTTACTTACCTTTGATAGAATCACCAATACAAGTCATTAGAGAGATGCCTTTCCGATTTCTGATTTTAAGTAACTTATTTTTTGCCATTTAAGGTAATGTTTGTTAGTGGACTTATTTTTATTATATAAGTAATTTCCCTCTATTCCTATTTTACTTGAAGTTTCCCTTCGCATTGATCACTTGACCTTTATCTGATGTCTTATCACCACATATTGATAACAGTTGATGTTTTTTTCCCTTTAATTTTTAATGTAATCAATAAGTTCATAGACTTCCTGGAACTGAACTGCCCTTTCATTCCTCTAATAAAGACTGTTTTATCATAGTGTATTACTTGTTTGATTCATTCCTCTATTGGGTTCTTCAATATATTATTTAAACATTTGGCGTTCATAGTCATAGATGAAATCGGCCTGCACTTTTGTTGTTGTTGCACTCCTCCTTTAGCTCTGGTATTGGAGGTGTTCACGTAAAATTAACTGGTCTCACACACACACAAAAAAACTTTCAGCCTTTTACTAAGACCCACAATAGTTTAAACAGTATTGAAAATTATCTATTCTTTAATGCTTAGATTAAAAATTCACATGTGAATCCATCTGCCTACTGCCTCTTTTGATAGTAGATCATTTATCACTTTTATAATCTCATCTATAATAATTGGTCTATTCAAGTTTTCACTTCTATCTCATTTGTGATCAGGTATATTTTCCTAGGAAAATGTTCAATTCTTCTAGTTTTTTTTTTTCTTTTCTTTTAATTCCAAGCACTGTATATGCTTGGAATTTTTAAAAATTCTATCCTATTTTCACATTGTTAATCTTGTCTAATTTTCATTGTATTCTCTTTTTTTATCATGCTCATATGGTATTTATCTATTTTATTGGTCTTTTTTAAAAGAATCAACCTTTGAATTTATTATTCTTTTCTGCTATTTTATCTATTTTAATAATTTCAGCTTTTATCAAAGTTAGTTCTTTCTTCAAAGTTTCTTTGGTTTTGTTTTTATTGATGTTGTTCTTATCTGTATTCATTAAGATAAATATTTAGTTCTTTTATTTTTACCTTTCTGCTCCCATACATCTGAGTTCAGTTTTGCTGTTCCCTATTATTTTAGTACAAAGTGTTTGCTTTGTATTGCTTTTAGGCATTTCCATGTTGTCTTTTCTATCATCTAAATGTTTATGTTCCCTTCCAAATTCGTACATTAAAATCTTAACCACGAAAAGATGATGGTTTTAGGATGTGGAGTCTTTGGGGAATGCTTAAGTTATGGTGGTGAATTCCTTATGATTGGGATTAGTGCCTTTACAAAAAGGGTTCTATAAAGATCCTATTCAAGAAATAAAATGTTCTGTATTTCTATGTCAAATCAAGTTTATAAGTTGCATTGTTTATTTCCTCTGTCTCTTCTCTATAGCTTTTTTGGGGGAGGGGGAAATCTATCAAATTATTTCAATTCTTGGAAATATACTGAAAAATTCAGTACAGTTGGGTTTTTATCATGTTCTTTCATTTTTTTTTTTTAATAGAAAGAAATGTCCTCTTGTAAGCCTAAAAGTATTGTTTGTATATGTAATTTATTGTATTTGAGGAAAGCAGTGCATTTAATCAATTGGTATGTCTGTCCTTATCTTCTGTGGTGTTTGTAACCTTCTATTCCAGTTTGTCTGCTATTAAATGTTGCCTCTCTTGATGTCTTTCTATCCATTTCCAGTGTTTTGTTTGGTTTTGGTTTTCACAGTTCTTTTTTCAAACCCCTTTTATTACTGTATTTTAAATATGTTTTTTTGCAAAAAGCAGAAGTCTGCTCCTGTTTTTAAAAAACTATAACAGACTTTTTAAATAAGAGAATTTGAGTCCTATCACATTTTCTGTAACGCTTGATATGTATCGGTTTATTCTTTCTTTCTTATTTTTTACTTACTTATCAGACCATACTATGATAAGTGATATAAGGGGAACCCATTGTCATTTTATGCTTGCTTATCTGATCACGTTTTATTCATTCATTTTCCCCTTGTTTAATGCAAGTTATACTGTTTTGTAATTTTTTTTCACAAATAATTGTCTTTCCTTCTCTTTTTCTCATAATCAGATAGTACTACTGGACTATTATATGATAGCAAGATATTATTTTCCTAGCCAAGGCTCTATATTTCCCCCTTTTCCATTTCAGTAAGGTCAGTTTTTTAGAATACTTTCACCTTCTTCCTCTTCAACATTCTTTCTCTCCTACACTCCAGTTCTACTTCTCTCTTCATCTTTTTCCATCTTGAGATTTCTATTTTGGTCTGTGTCTTGTTTGGTGAAAGCCGTTTTCTGTAGATTTGTCTCTGATGAATTACATAAGCAGTAAACTCTTTCTTGAGTATCTGCAAATATCTATTCTCGTGCTTGTTCAGGTATTAAATTCTCTGGTTGTGTTCCTATTCTAAGAAAAATCTATAAATACGCATTCACTCTTGTCTGTAGCTTCCATTGTTGTTAATAAGAAGTCTGGTGTGTTTTTGTTTTTTGGTTTTTTTTTTTAAGACAATTTCATCATAAGAGCTAGGAAACCTGTGAGAATTTCCCCTGTGTTCTTAGAATTCAGGAATTTTGGAAGACTTAGGTCTTAAAATAGGGAAATTTTAATAAGAACAAATATTAAATTTGTTCTTTCTTTTCCCTTTGAAATTCCATAGGTTTTAGGTCCCTTGGACTCGACTTCCATTTCCTTTTGAGATTCACTTTGCTTTGCCTTTTTCTTTGAGGTATTTCTTAGTACTTGGTATTTCAGACCATTGATTCAGATTTTAACAGAGACTATCCTCTCTCTCAGTTCTTCTCCTGAATTTTTTATTTTAAAAGTCATGTTTCCAATTCCACAAAGAATTTTTAATTCTAGTCTTGAATCTTAATTCAAAATGTCACCATCTTCTTCAATAACACTCTATCAGTGGTATGTTTATTCTGATGACAGCTTTTCTCTCAGTTATTGGGTGGACTTTTTTTTTTCCTTTCTTTTTTTTTTTTCTTTTTTCTTTCTTTATTCTTTTTTTTTTTTTTTTTTTTTTTATCTGCACCAGGTCTTCACTGCTCCAGTTGTAATGCGTGGGCTTCTTTGCCCTGCAGCATGTGGCATCTTATTCCCAGACCGAGTATTGAATCCACGTTACCTGCATTGGAAGGTGGATTCTTAACCACTGGACTCCAGGGAAGTCCCGGGTAGGTTACTTTTCTATGTGAACTCATTGGAGTTCAGATGGTAAATGACAAGAATCATGAAAGATGACGCTAACTATAAGAGCCTGCCTGACCCTGCTGCTGGCCTTGAAAAAAAAACCCCTCCCTGCTCTCAGATCTCTCTCAGCCTGCAGAACAGGGAGATCCAGTCTTCTTGCACAGCTTTTGCTTCACCTTGTGAAGGTAAGAGGATCTGAGCCAATACTGTCTTCTCTCTGTAGATTTACAGATCTCTAACCTCCCAGCATCTCCCAGTATCCACTGATGATGCTGCCCTTCCCAGAAGGGAAAAAACATTGGACTAATCTCCCTCTGCTAGAATCTCAGCAGAGCCTGAGACCTAACTTCTCCCCATCTTCCCATGGAAGCCAGCAGCCAGATAGTCAAAGCCAGATAGCCTAGGCCTGAGGCTTAAGGGAAGGGGAGCTGAGTTCATGTCAACATAATGACCAGACTCTCCCTTAAGCCTAAGTATGTTTTTCTATAACTCACACTAACTTTTATTTAAGCCTCTCACTCCATCAGGTAATAAAGATTTAATCTCAGTCAACTCAAGATCCTCCCTTTTTTTTCTCTGGAACTGGATCCTGACTCTGGTGTTCTTACGTGGTGCTGAGATATTTGAACAGGAGAAGTGAACAACTGATCTGAGTCATCTATACATTTTGCAGACTCCACCTGTGTAGAGCCAGACTGTCTGTGTTAGTGATTATTACATGTTCTAACACCTATTTCACATCATAAAAAGGACACAAAAAGGGCAATGAAACTGGTGTTCTTGGCCAAGCTCAGGTAGTCCATGCTTTGAAGCTCAGTTAGGGCTTGTCTACAAGACAAATGTCTGCCAAGAAGATACTTCACTGGGTGGACTGAGGAGTCTACTACTTAAAACCAAGGTGGCGGGGTTGAGGGGTCAGGTTCATAAGCTGTTTCAATAACCCTGCCTCTGTGCCAGAGTTCGAATATAGCGTGGTATCTTTTGCTCACATTGCACTCCAGTCCAGCTCTCAGGTGCAAATCCTGGGAAAGCGAGGGCTCAAGAAAAATTATTTTCACTGAAAATTCAGGAAGATATTGAAAGCATAAAATAGTAATAATTGGCACCTCCGAGGGAAAAAAGGAGCAGGAGTCTTTCTGTTTAATTTTGAGGTTGTTACTGCTTGTTTGTTTTCCTAATTTCAGTTGTGTCCATTTTGAGGATGCATTTTTCAATCACCTATGCCAAGCATCAGCAGTACCAGCAGTACAGGCAGCAATAGACTCTGATTTCTTGGAAACTCAAGCAGAGGGAAGGAAAATGGCAAGTGCTCTAAGATAACTGGGCATCATAATTTTTCAGTCAACCCTTCACCAGTCCTATTTTTCTCCCTGAATACACGCTGAGTAAAATTCAACATATCTCAAAAGAAGATGGGTGAAAATCTTAGAAAAGATGGAGAAAGAAAGCAGGAAAAGTTACTGTGTCTCTGTTTTTACACACATCTTCTGAAACGAGGAATTTTATAATCACTGCTTTAAAATCACATTTTTATAATCAAAGCTCAATGGAGACAGAAACTGAGTCACATGACCACTTGTCAGAGTCACATCAGAAGTCAAAGATGGGTCCAAGGACTAAAGACTAGTTCATCTAGTTTGTAACCCATGATGTTACTCCTCTTTTACTTAAGGAAGGAATGATTTGACATAAATCACAACAAAGCAGTTAAAAAATTGAAGCCCTCAAGTGTTTGTCCTACTGAATAATATTTTTGTTTGTTTGTTTTGTTGTTTTCTTGGACACCAGTTGTGTCCAACTCTTTCATGACCCCCATGGACTGCAGCCTGCCAGGCTCCTCTGTCCATGGGATTCTCCAGGCAAGGATATTGGAGTGGGCTACCATTACCTTCTCCAGGGGATCTTCCCAACCCAGGGATTGAGCCCATGACTCCTGCATTGGCAGACAGATCCTTACCACCACTGAGCTACCTGGGAAGCTACTGAATAATAGTTTCATGATTTTATAATTGGATTTGAAAAACTACAGACTTATCAGGCCTTCAAGCAAAGAGAGTGATCTTCAATCTTACATAAAGTTCGCACACCACAGTGATATGTTTTGAAGAAGGAACATGGCCCTTCCTACCCAATGCAACCCCACCTCTTCACTGGGTCAAGGATGTGACTTAGGGTTTTCTGTTTACTGTTCCTAGTAACTGACCTTGCTTATTATTCCTCTTATAATTGTAATTTGTACAGTTGGTTGTTTAAGACTATGACATTTCTGGTTGATAATGATAGTAAATCCATGTGTTAATAACAAAATTTCAGTGTATCAAGTTCATTTCCAGAATAAATTATAAGCAATTCAACCTAAATCATCCAGAGAGAATACCAGCCTGCTAGATTATTACAGTAAGAGAGCTAACATTAATAGTACTTTTTATTGAAGTTCCAAGTAAAATACACTACACTAAATACTTCATTTAACCCTCATTTAAACTCATGAAGAGACCATATTATTCTTATATTATTGATAAAGAAAATAAAAATAGGTATTAAATAACTTCTACAGTGTTACAAAGCTAAAGATTGCCAAAATGGGACTCAGGTCCAGGTTTGTCTAAATCTATTTTGTTCTGATTCCTGAGCTCCTATCCCCCTTTCCCACCTCACTGAAGAAGAGAAGCTAGTATATTCTGTCCAATTTGTGGGCCCAAGTATCCTAGACATAGAATATTTTATCATCAGGCCAATTATTAGGAAAAGTTATTCCATTTGCAAACAAATAATACAAAAATAAACTTGCAAACTATTTGACCCATTCTCAGATTTCAAGAAGAGTAATTTCTTTAGAAGTAAAAGGAATGAAAATCTGACGCACTATAAATAATTCTATCAAATGAACTTCTATACTACCTCTGACCTTGTCCTTTTGCCTTAAGTCACTGCCAAGACTACTAGCATCTACAGTATTTTCAGAATATAGAGAATACTTACTGAAATTCACATAATTATGCAATGATTTTTAAAGCATTTTTGTTTCTAGACAGAGCATTTCTCTTCTAAAGGCTATTCTGTCTCTTAAAATATCACATTTTCAGTCAGTAAAACATATGTTTCCTAGTATTATTGTTTCAGTTCAGTTCATTTCAGTCTCTCAGTCATGTCCAACTCTTTGTGACCCCATGAACCGCAGCATGCCAGGCCTCCCTATCCATCACCAACTGCCAGAATCTATCTGAAATCATGTCCATTGAGTTAGTGATGCCATCCAACCATCTCATCCTCTGTCATCCCTTTCTTTCCTGCCCTCGATCTTTCCCTGCATCAGGGTCTTTTCAAATGAGTCAGCTCTTTGCATCAGGTGGCCAAAGTATTGGAGTTTCAGCTTCAACATCAGTCCTTCCAATGAACACCCAGGATCTCCTTTAGGATGGACTGGTTGAATCTTCCTGCAGTCCAAGGGATTCTCAAGAGTCTTCTCCAACAACACAGTTCAAAAGCATCAATTCTTTTGTGCTCAGCTTTCTTTATAGTCCAACTCTCACATCCAATCATGACCACTGGAAAAACCATAGCCTTGACTAGATGGACCTTTGTTGACAAAGTAATGTCTCTGTTTTTTAATATGCTGTCTAGGTTGGTCATAACTCTCTTTACAAGTAGTAGGCATCTTTTAAATTCATGGCTGCAATCACTATCTGCAGTGATTTTGAAGCCCAGAAAAATTAAGTCAGCCACTGTTTCCACTGTTTCCCCATCTATTTGCCATGAAATGATGGGACTGGATGCCATGATATCAGTTTTCTGAATGTTAAGCTTTAAGCCAGCTTTTTCACTCTTCTCTCACTTTCATCCAGAGGCTCTTTAGTTCTTCTTCTCTTTCTGCCATAAGGGTGGTGTCATCAGCATACCTGAGGTTATTGACATTTCTCCCAGCAATCTTGATTCCAGCTTGTGCTTCCTCCAGCCCAGCATTTCTCATGATTTACTCTGCATATAAGTTAAATAAACAGGGTGACAATACTTAACATACTCCTTTTCCTATTTAGAACCAGTCTGTTGTTCCATGTCCAGTTCTAACTGTTGCTTCCTGACCTGCATACAGGTTTCTCAAGAGGCAGGTCAGGTGGTCTGGTATTCCCATCTCTTTCAGAATTTTCCACAGTTTATTGTGAATCCACACACTCAAAGGCTTTGGCATAGTCAATAAAGCAGAAATAGATGTTTTCCTGAAACTCTCTTGCTTTTTTGATGATCCAGCAGATGTTGGCAATTTGATCTCTGGTTCCTCTGCCTTTTCTAAAACCAGCTTGAACATCTGGGAGTTCATGGTTCACATATTGCTGAAGCCTGGCTTGGAGAGATTTGAGCATTACTTTACTAGCATGTGAGATGAGTACAATTGTGCAGTAGTTTGAGCATTCTTTGTGATTGCCTTTCTTAGGGATTGGAATGAAAAAACTGACCTTTTCCAGTCCTGTGGCCACTGCTGAGTTTTCCAAATTTGCTGGCATACTGAGTGCAGCACTTTCACAGGATCATCTTTTAGGATTTGAAATAACTCAACTGGAATTCCAGCACCTCCACTAGTTTTGTTTGTAGTGATGCTTTCTAAGGCCCACTTGACTTCACATTCCAGGATGTCTGGCTCTAGGTGAGTGTGAGTGATCACACCATCATGATTATCTGGGTCATGAAGATCTTTTTTGTACAGTTTTTCTGTGTATTTTTGCCACCTCTTTTTAATATCTTCTGCTTCTGTTCAGTCCCTACCATTTCTGTCCTTTATTGAGCCCATCTTTGCATGAAGTGTTCCCTTGGCATCTCTAATCTTCTTGAAGAGCTCTCTAGTCTTTCCCATTCTGTTGTTTTCCTCTATTTCTTTGCATTATTGTGCTTCATCCAGCCCATATTTCACATAATATACTCTGCATATAAGTTAAATAGGCAAGATGACAATATACAGCCTTGATATATATACTCCTTTCCCAATTTTGAACCAGTCCATTGTTCCATGTCTGGTTCTAAAGAGTTGCTTCTTGACCTGCATACAGATTTCTCAGGAGGCAGCTAATTTGGTCTGGAATTTTAATGAGGAACAAAAATCCTCCAAGAAAAAACAGAACATGTGAGCCTTTTGACCTGTGGCATAGTAAGGGAAACACTGGTGGACAGCATACAAATGGGTTGGGAAAAAATAGCTAAAATTTAAAGATATATATTAAAGACCCATGTACGCTGATGTATCAGGTTGAGATAGTGAACATTCAGAAACAAAGGGAGATTGTACTTACCTGCAAGCTTTTTCCCACAGGTATCCACAGGTTACTCACAAAAAAAAAAAAACTGGGATCAGGGCAGGAGATTGATAGAGCCGCCTCACTGATGTAGCCATGAGGCAGTAATGACCAGCTGTTAGGGAATGGGCACAAAACTCATTTGCTCCTTTGTTTTCATCTCTCCTATGAAGCAAAAGCCTTAAATCTCTGCGAGGAAGGGCAGCAACCCCTACAGGGTGGAGGCAAAAATCCACTGCATCTGAGGAAGAAGTAGAAGCAAAAGTCTACCTGCTCTGGAAGAGAAACAAGAAACCATTCTAGATTTTGTGTCTTATCAGAGTTTGACCACCAGTGAGAGAAAGGCAAGAAACTCCTGCACAGGACCAACCCCAGATACAAGACAGAGTTTGGTTGCCATGGGCAGGATATGCACACATAGTGAGAAAGCTCCAGAGGGCTCAGGTTCCCAGTACCCCCCGCCCCACCGCTGTCCCACATCCCTCCCCACCTCTCACATCAGCCAAAGTTGAAGTGAGCCCAGCCTGAAGCAGAGGTTGCCCCTGTCACCATCCCAGTGCTCCACTCCTGGAGTGCCACCCTGCCCTGCACACCGGAGCACACCGCTCACCACACCCCTTCCCACCTGCTCACTGCAGCCAGGCATGCAATCACCCTCTGCGTTCCCTTGGCACATCCATGGGTTATGAAAGGCCCTTGATCAAGCTCACATCAAGACAGCCTTTTGTCTTGTGATTTTTGACAGCTGGGCAGGAGCAGAAGTGGCCAAGAATGTGTGGAAAGGTGCTCACTATGATCCCAAGAATCTGTAGACCTTGAGGCTATTGCTTGCCAAGGCCAAACCAAGACGGCCAAGAACAAGCTGACAGCCACACCCTATGGCACCAACGCTCACCTTGCCCCAGGAGCACACTTCTTCTCGAGGGGCCCCGTCACCTGATGGGGGCCACTCTGATGCACGCATCTTCAGAAGCCTAGGCCTCCCTGCCCTCTCTACACCACAGAGCTGGTCCCAGTCATCTCCTCCGCTGCCTTCACATACCCAGCTGCCTCTGCTGTTGCCTCCGCCCTACCTGCACTGATTAGCAGGCACCCTTCCTCAGATACCACCTGGCAAGGATGGAAATACCATCAGTTCTGTCAGATCTTCAATCTTTTCACTATAGCTTGAATACCCTGCCTCACTGGGGAGGAAGCTGCCCTGAGCTTCTCCTGCCCCCAAACAGCCTGTGGGGAGCTGCTGCTTCCCTCTAAAGACCATGAATTGTAAGCCGGACTCAGTGAACTGCCTCAGGTTTCCTTTTTCTCCTCTTCCTCAGCTTTGTCCTACCTTGAAGGCCCTCTTGAAGGGCTCACAGCAGGACTCAGGGGTCTTTTTACTGGGCCACCCAGACCCAGCTGGAAGGCCTCACTGAGATGACCAAGACCCAATCTCCACTCCAAACTTGCTTCTGTAGCTCCACCTGAGAGAAAGAAGGCCTTTCATTTTCCATGTTTTCTGGCATGAATTAAGACACAAACTTGTGTGTATATGAGTGTATAGTTTGTTCTTGCATTGTGTCACCATAGCAATAGGCCCTGGCCCCTAATGGTTCATCATTCCTGGTCCTCTCTTCACACCTCTCCCCTGTACCCATCCGGCCTCGGGAAGGACCAAACCCTGCAGTCTGTTTTGCCCTGGGGGCCAGCACTCCCCACTACCACATACACTTCCAAGCTGAACAGGAAGACCACCCAATAAAGAATATTTTCTTTATCATTTCAAATCAGGGTCCTCCACTTCCTCCTCCTCAGACAGGCCAAGACTTTTGAAGGAAACGCTTGCTCTGCCCATTTGTTTACCTCTTCACAGGGCACTCCACCCCTGCCATGACTCCTCATTCTTTCCAAAATTCAAAACCAACCAAGAAGTAAAGTACTTTATTCCTTTTGTAATGAAAGATTTATGAACCATAAAGAATTTTTCATGTGTGTGCAGCTAATTATCAAGGAGCTCTTGTGTGCCTGTCAGATAAGCTTTTCAGATAAGGGTTTTGGGGGGTTTTGTTTGTTTTTGCTGCATCATGACTCTTGCAGGATCTTGTTCCCTGACCCAGGCCCTCGGCAGTAATAGTATGGAGTCTTAACCACTGGACCATCAGGGAATTCCCTCAGATAAGTTTAACATTTGGTTAGAGGTGTGAAGAAGAAAAGGGTTTTGTTCTCCAGCAGTGAGTCTTACTGTTAGCTTTTACTTTAAGAAAAATGAAGGAAAACGTGTGCAATTTTTTTCTGTTTTGTAAGGACATTCGTGCTTTGCTTTTTAGTCGCAGCTGTGGCTTTCTTGCCATTTTCAGGCTTGGGAGAGGAGGTGGCTGTTGTAATTGGTGATCCTGTGAGAATGTGAAACTGGATAATACATGAAATGCAAAATTAGAGAGCATCCAAAGTTTATTAAAAAAAAACAAAAAACAGAGAGAGAAAGCTCCATCTTCCAGGCCCAACTATGCAGGACATGCCAAAGAGGAAGGCTCAACAGGACCCCAAGAGCTCCTCCCTACCACTGGGTAAGGGGCAGGAATGTGGGCAGAGACTGAAAGGTGAGTGAGGAGCAAAACCATGAGAAAAACTCTTAAGCACTCTGTATTTCCTTCCAAGCATAAGGGAGTAGTAACTACTAAAAGAATTTGAAGCCTGAGGTACACTGAAGAAAACAAAAGCAAAACAATACCCAAAACCAATTTAACTCCTGACCATATTGATTCAACCCTACACTAAAAGTCTGACAGAAGAGATAGTCCCATCTCCAGGACTCCATATTGTTTATCTTAGTCTCTACTGCCTTACACATGATATCCAGGAATCAATACAAAATTATAAGTCTAACTAGCAAGAAAAACAACCCACTGAGTGGAGATAAAACAATCAATATAGAAAGACTCAGAAATGACCCAGATGTTACAACCATCTTTAGAATAATTATGACTAATAAACTAAAGGAACAAATGTAAAAGTTGGAGAACATGCACAAATCAATGAGGAATTTCAGCAGAAAAATTAGAGCAAGAGCCTTCTAAAATTTTGAGGAAATCATATTGCCAAGGAGATTATGAACTCTGACTAAAACAGTATTTAACTAATTGAAATTTAAAATCAATCTTCAGGCTCCCAAACTTGCAATCAGAAAAAAAAAGAGCAGCAAAAGCTGGACAGGGCTGTCCAGAAGAATTTCCTTATGTATTAGATGTGGAATGTGAGAGAAAGAAGGGAGTCTTGACTAATTTGACATATAGAATAGAGATGCATCAACCAATCTGTACAAGCATACTGAACTCGAAAATTTAGTGATGGTGTGGGCAGGGATTGGGGAGTGGAAAGATAGAGTTCCATTTTAGACACATTAAGCTTGAGATATTTAATGCTGAGCAGTCAAGTAAAAAGGTACTTCCCAGGTAGCACTAGTGGTAAAGAACCCCGCTTGCCAATGCAAGACACGTAAGAGATGCAGGTTTGATCCCTGGGTCAGGAAGATCTCCTGAAGGAGGGCTGGCAACCCAGTCCAGTATTCTTACCTGGAGAATCCCATGGACAGAGGAGCCTAGTGGGCTATAGTCCATGGGGTTGCAAAGAGTTGGACACCACTGAGCACTTGTACATAGCTCTTTTAAATGTACGTAGTAGTTAGGCTTTTTTGAAGGTTTTTTTTTTTTTTTTTTGGCTATAACATGCAGCGTGCAAAACTTGCCTGACCAGGATCAAACCTGTGCATTCTACAGTGGAAGCTCAGAGTCTTAACCACTGGACAACCAGGGAGATCCAGTAGTTAATTTTTAAACAAGTTGCCTTTAGGCAGATGTCTTACTGCGACTGCTAAGTCACTTCAGTCGTGTCCGACTCTGTGCAGCCCCATCCCTGGGATTCTCCAGGCAAGAACACTGGAGTGGGTTGCCATTTCCTTCTCCAACGCACAAAAGTGAAAAGTGAAAGTGAAGTCGCTCAGTCATGTCTGACTCTTCGTGACCCCATGGACTGCAGCCTACCAGGCTCCTCCGTCCATGGAATTTTCCAGGCAAGAGTACTGGAGTGGGGTGCCATTGCCTTCTCTGAAGGCCTATGTCTTGCCATTGTATAAATCTGTGAATGTAACAAATGATATAAGAGAAGCATAAATAAAAGTTTTGCAGTAGTTACACAGGAACTACTTCAAACGGTATTAAAGAAAGTAAACTTGCAGTTAAAATGAAACTATGACTTCTACATGGGTTTCCCTGGTGACTCAGATGATAAAGGATTCACATGCAATGTAGGAGACTAGGGTTCTATCCTGGGTCGGGAAGATCTCCTGCAGAAGGGAATGACTGACTACCCATTCTAGTATTCTTGCCTGGAGACTCCCATGGACAGAGAAGCCTGGTGGTCTATAGTCCATGAGGTCTCAATGAGTTGGAGATGGCTGAGACTAACACACTATGACTTCTATATACTGATGAAAACTTCAGTGTTCTTCAGAGTTTTGTTTATTTTCAGTATGAATTTTGGCTGTATTTTTTGTATTTTTCAGTTATTAACTATGACACATTTCTGTGTAATTATAATATTTTCTAGTTTCTATATTTCGATATTTGATATCTGAGATCTTACTGAACCAGAAGGACTGCTCCTCCCAGAGACAGTTAATTTCTAGAGATAGCAAGTAATTCACCTGCTAGTGTGTCTTTCACATGCAAACCAACCAATCCAGAGCCCACCCCCACCCCACCACTTTCTCTAGAGGGTTCTCACACTCAGGGATATCCTGCCCTGTCACACCAGGGCCAGGGACCAGACAACCAGTCCCTGTTCCCAATAGCCTGCTGAAATGCCTCAAACCAGCCAAACTTAAACCTGCTCACCCTACCTCACCTGTTCCTTCCCTCAGAAACCACAAAGACGATTCTTGCCTGCATTTTACCTTCTTCCTTTTATTCCCTGTGTGGCACCTGCTGTGTCTTCTCTCTCCAGGGACCTAGGAGTATCAACTCCCTCCATGACAACCATTTCTATGCCAGGATCTTACCATACATGATTAGAACAAACCCAGGTACTTGATTAAAACATTTTGCATTTCACCTCACAACTTGAGCTTTACTAGCAACAGCAAAAAACAAACAAATGAAAACTAGTTCAGAAAAGGCAAATCCTCCCAATTCTAACTGTATGGCTGTCTTCTTTCTCTAGGGAATAAACAATACATTGTCATCTCTGGTTTGCTGCAGGGAATATTAGCTAAGAGAATAATGCTTTCCATATTCATTATGTAGCATAACTGAAGATTTCAAAACAAAAAGCTTTCAGGACAAATTTTGTCACTTTTCCCTTTTTTTCCAGCTGTTTCTTATTCATCTCTGAAATGGTTTTGAACTTGCTACAGTACTAACATATTTTCCAGTTTTCTGATGATTCTGTGCAGCCACTTTATTCTTACCCCTCTTATGTAGATCTCAAATTAATGCAAGTTGAGTGTTATTGAATTGCTGCTTTGACATCCTTTTATTGCAGTCATTAATGGAGAGATTAATGACATTTTTCTACAGGGAAAGGGATGTGGAGAGCTTTTGCCCTTAGTTCATCTCTTGTGAGATGGGATTACAGGCAGCTTCAATGTTTATCTTTTGTGAGTGGGTTTTTAAACACATTAAAAGAAAAAAAAATTGCCTGTAAGTCCTGTCATCATAAAAAAAACCCATTCAAAAAAGATAAACATTGAAATGTTAGTTGCTCAGTCATGTCCGACTCTTTTGTGACCCCATGGACTGTAGACCACCAGGCTCCTCTGTCTGTGGAATTCTCCAGGCAAGAATACTAGACTGGAGCGCTATTCCTTTCTCCTGGGAATCTTCCCAACTCAGGGATTGAACTCAGGTCTTCTGCATTGCAGGCAGATTCTTTACTGTCCGAGCCGCCAGGGAAGTCCATCTTTAGCACTTAGAAGTTACTCAATAAAAGTTTTTTGAATATTTTTAAACTCTCATAATTATGCAATACTCACTTTAAATCATATTCAAACATGCAATACATACACTCTTTCCAACGAATTCTGCCTTTACATATGTACTTCATGAGCTGAATATGCTGAAACAAAAATTTTAAATCCATGTGAATAGACTCCCTCTTATGACATATGTATTTGTAGATTCACAGAATATGGCCATTGGGAAATCATATAGTTCTGTTCTTTCATTTAAAGGTTAGGACCCAGACGGACTATGTGACTAGACCAAAGTCACATAAGTATGCATTGCAAAGCAGAGGTAGGTAGAACCAAAAGCCAGACTTCTAGGTTTGTGACCTTTTGAAATCCACCTGCCATTAATTCAGTTGATAGCTTTCCATCTACAGAAATATAAATTCAGGGATTTTTTTATTACAGGGGGAAAAATCTGGTCAGTTGCTTTTCAGAGGATGTACTATCATGTGTACATTTAGAAAATTTAGGAGGTGAAAAAAGTATCATAATAATACTGGTTGAATCCTTTGGTGGATTCAATACATTCAATGTCAAAGCATAGTGAAGAAAAGACCAGGTGCTGGGATTAGGAGTGTTGGTAATAAACTAACAAAAGAAACATGGCCTTCTTTGTAAACAGAAAAGTGCTTTTTCTCTTTTTAACTTTGCATTTATCTCCCCTGTAGATTCAGCACTGGGGCCATCATTGCATTACTCTGCTTGAAACCCTTCCTAAACATCCAGTATAAGGGAGCAGACACCATGCCTTGTCTGGGTAAGTCCGGTTGGTGCTGGTGCTAAGACAAATAGCCTGTGGTCTGATTTCTGAGGACCAAGAGAGCCACATTACCCACAAAAGATGTGAATCTTTAAAACATACTTGAGAATCTCCTACTTTCACTCACAAAGTATTCATTCACTCAAAAGTGAAATAACTTTGAATGTGTGAAATTCGAACAAGAGATATGCACATTAGGCAAGTGTGATGATTTCTGTACCCAGAAAATTAGAAGTTAATTGTAGTCACATTTTAGACACCATCTTTAATGATATATTTTAATCTTTTTAAAATGTGTTCTTTTATAGTTGATTGGCACCATACCAGGCATTTTATTTCATGTATTACACTATCTTGTCATAAATGATGAAGAGACTCAAAAATACAGTGGCTGAAAGGAAATTAGTGCTTCTCACATGTAAGAGTGTGGAGGTAGCTTGGCTATTAGTGGCTTTGCCCCACAAGGCCATCCAAGTCCTTAGGGTTCTTTATCTTTGCTTTCCTTGTTCTCACGGTTTACACTTAATTTCCATGAGAAAAGAAACAAGAAAAGAATGTCACCCAGAGGCTATACTTGCCATTCATACTCAAGTCCTTGACCAGATAGTCACATGACCTAACCTAGCTGCAGAGTTGACTGGGATATGTAGTCATTGGCTGAATCTAAAGTCAGTTCAGTTCAGTTCAGTTCAGCTCAGTTCAGTCGCTCAGTCGTGTCGGACTCTTTGCGACCCCATGAACTGCAGTACGCCAGGCCTCCCTGTCCATCACCTACTCCCGGAATTTACTCAAAATCATGTCCATCGAGTCGGTGATGCCATCCAGCCATCTCATCCTCTGTCATCCCCTCCTCCTCCTGCTCCCAATCCCTCCCAGCATCAGGGTATTTTCCAATGAGTCAACTCTTCGCATCAGGTGGCCAAAGTACTGGAGTTTCAGCTTCAGCATCAGTCCTTCCAATAAACATCCAACTGATCTCCTTTAGGATGGACAGGTTGGATCTCCTTGCAGTCCAGGGGACTCTCAAGAGTCTTCTCCAACACCACAGTTCAAAAGCATCAATTTTTCGGCACTCAGCTTTCTTCACAGTCCAACTCTCACATCCATACATGACCACTGGGAAAACCATAGCCTTGACCAGATGGACCTTTGTTGGCAAAGTAATGTCTCTGCTTTTTAATATGCTATCTAGGTTGGTCATAACTTTCCTTTCAAGGAGTAAGCGTCTTTTAATTTCATGGCTGCAGTCACCATCTGCAGTGATTTTGGATCCCCAAAAAAGTAAAGTCTGACACTGTTTCCACTGTCTCCTCATCTATTTCCCATGAGGTGATGAGACCAGATGCCATGATCTTAGTTTTCTGAATGTTGAGCTTTAAGCCTACTTTTTCACTCTCCTCTTTCACTTTCATCAAGAGGCTTTTTAGTTCCTCTTCACTCTCTGCCATAAGGGTGGTGTCATCTGCATATCTGAGGTTATTGATATTTCTCCCAGCAATCTTGATTCCAGCTTGTGCTTCTTCCAGGCCAGCGTTTCTCATGATGTACTCTGCATAGAAGTTAAATAAGCAGGGTGACAATATACAGCCTTAACATTCTCCTTTTCCTATTTGGAACCAGTCTGCTGTTCCATGTCCAGTTCTAACTGTTGCTTCCTGACCTGCATACAGGTTTCTCAAGAGGCAGATCAGGTGGTCTGGTATTCCCATCTCTTTCAGAATTTTCCACAGTTTATTGTGATCCACACAGTCAAAGGCTTTGGCATAATCAATAAAGCAGAAATAGATGTTTTTCTGGAACTCTCTTGCTTTTTCGATGATCCAGCGGATATTGGCAATTTGATCTCTGGTCCCTCTGCCTTTTCTAAAACCAGCTTGAACATCTGGTAGTTTTCGGTTCACGTATTGCTGAAGCCTGGCTTGGAGAATTTTGAGCATTACTTTACTAGCGTGTGAGATGAGTGCAGTTGTGCAATAGTTTGAGCATTCTTTGGGACTGTCTTTCTTAGGGATTGGGATGAAAACTGACCTTTCCCAGTTGTGGCCACTGCTGAGTCTTCCAAATTTGCTGACATATTGAGTGCAATGTTGTAACAGCATCATCGTTCAGGATTTGAAATAGCTCAACTGGAATTCCATCACATACACTAGCTTTGTTCGTAGTGATGCTTTCTAAGGCCTACTTGACTTCACTTTCTAGGATGTCTGGCTCTAGGTCAGTGATCACACCATTGTGATTATCTGGTTTGTGAAGATCTTTTTTTGTACAGTTCTTCTGTGTATTCTTGCCACCTCTTCTTAATATCTTCTGCTTCTGTTAGGTCCATACCATTTCTGTCCTTTATCTAACCCATCTTTGCCTGAAATATTCCCTTGATATCTCTAATTTTCCTGAAGAGATCTCTAGTCTTTCCCATGCTGTTGTTTTCCTCTATTTCTTTGCATTGATTGCTGAGGAAGGTTTTCTTATCTCTTCTGGCTATTCTTTGGAACTCTGCATTCAAATGGGAATATCTTTTCTTTTCTCCTTTGCTTTTTGCTTCTCTTCTTTTCACAGCTATTTGTAAGGCCTCCTCAGGGAGTTCTATAACCAAGAGAAAGAAGAGGAGAATGAATATTGAGGCATAAATATTAATAGCAACCATAGATATCACTCATTTTATGTATCCAAAATAAATGGATATAAACCTATTTTTCCAGTTTGACTTTTCCATTTTGATTCTTTATGTGTACCTCAAGAAATCTGAATAATCTTTAACGACACTTCAGCTGGTCATCTATCCTTCATCATCATCATCACAAAAGTAAAAGCTGCCACATATTCACTGTTTACCACAGGGTGGGCAATCAGTATTAGGGTGGTATTATGGTATTACGGTTGGTGTGCTGCAGTCCATGGGGTCACAAAGAGTCGGACACTAAGCAACTGAACAACAACAGCAAAGTATTAAGGTTAAATATTCTGTGAAAAGTATAGGGGTTTATTGTCATAGTTGACCCAAAATTTTAAAAACTTACTGCTTACACTCTATGCAGTTTCTGTTACTGTTAAACAAACCATTAATCCTGAAATGTCTCACCGTTCCTCCCCAGTGGATGTGTAAGATCTATACTAATTCTGAGCACTGAGGACCTGGAGTTGAGTGGAGGCTCAAGCTCTAAGACCTCTATTACGGAACTAAAGAGAGAAGAAAAGTCCTCAAAGATAAGCATTTGTGAAATCAACTAGAATAGACACACTGGCAAAATGAAAGTAAAGGTTTTTAACTTTCTTGTATAAGTGTTTCTTAGAATATCCATTTTGAAGCAAGACTAGCTATGTTCCCAATGAACTTTAGGTTCTTGCTTTGTTGCAAAAGAATTCAGAGATGAAGTGATAGGTAAAAAAGGGATTTATTTAGAAAGAAACAGATGGGCCGTCTCAGAAGGTGGGAGAGTCTTGAAATATGGAATAGCTAGTTTGGGGGCTGGGTAATTTGATAAGCTAATGAGCGGGAGGATTATTTCAATTATTTAGGGGGAGGGGCAATAATTTTTAGGAATTGGGCCACCCTTCACTTTTTGGTGTTTTATGGTTGGCCTCAGAACTGTCATGGTGCTGGTGTGTAATTTAGATGCTCATGTATTACAGTGAGCCTATAATGAGACTCAAGGTCCCCTGGAAGCTGAATCTTCTGCCATCTTGTTTGGTTCTAATCAGTCTTTGTCATGTCCTATAGCTATATATTTCTCCTAAAGGTTGTGCCTTGCCTCCTTCCCTGCTGTTTCAGAGACATTCATGCCCTGTTGTCCATACGGCTTATCCATTCCAGGAATAAAATATCAGTCTAGATGGCAGACTGGTCTATCTTAATGTGCCCTCAAGCCTCAAAAATGCCTTAGAGTTTCTCTGAAAGCTTGCACTGGTCACAGTGTGTAAATTCTCACAATAGTTCTAAGATAGGAGTATTATTATGAGATAAATTTTACAGATAAGGAAATGGAGATTGACAAGATAAAATAACTCTAACCCTGCATTTCTATACTTGCCTAGCTGCACCAAGGCCCAAATTTGGCAGTCGTCTGAGTCTTCCTTTTCATTCAGCCTTCTCACCCATCAGTCATCAAGACCTAATTTTTTTACTCTATAAATAGTTTTGCATTTGTTCTCACTTTCTGTTACTACTACTCCTGGCCTACTTTCAGGGTCTTTCACTTTTAGCCTGCATTATTCTAGTTCTAATAGTTACCTAGTCTTCCCTCAAATGTTGTTCTATTTCCAATCCATTCTCCATATTATTGTCTGAGTGATTTTGATCCTGAATCTTCCCTGCTTAAAAGTTTCCATTAACTCTTTAGAACCTCCAAAGTAAATCCAGACTCTTAGTTTGATACAAAAGAGTTTGGATATCTTCTCTCTTCTTATGTCTTTCATTCTGGTCTAAATCCAACACCAACTCCTCTACCTAGCTGCACAGTCCACACAAGAAGTAGGGTCCTATCTGTCTGCCATCACTCCAACAGTTATGGTCATGGAGTTCCAGAAAATTTTCTATCTCTGTGACAAATTATTCAAAATTTTATTTTAAAAGTGCAAAAAGTTTTAGCAACTCTGTGTAGGTAGACATAGATATTAATATTCCTAAAAAGCAATAACGAAGTAAAAGGAGTTGCTTTTTTCCTGCAACTCTACAAACATGCCTCCTGTGAATGGCTGGGAGATCCATTTTCTTTTACTGCAGTGAAATTCGTAGTAGTTTTTTAGATTACTTGACCCTTTAAGGAAAACACACTTCCAAAATAAACACTATATAAAAAGCTTTTTCTCCCTAGAGATCATTTATTTCACTGTGTGGAATTGTCAAATAGCAAACCACAATGGCAAGATTTGATGTAGTACATTTAAATATAATTAAAATATTTCCTACCTTTCAGGGCCATCCTTCCTGCTCTTTTGATAGCAGGCTTAGCCTAATATCTTGCTGTGACCAATGAATTGGTGTGGAAGTGGTAATGTCAACTTCAAAGAGAAGTTTTAAGAGCCTCCACATGGTTCCATGATTCCAACAATGTCTAGATACGGGCTTCTTTTTCATCCTGGATGCCAAGGTTAAAGGAAGTGGTCTACACTTTTGTTGATCAACTAACATGTAAGGAGAGTAAGAAAAAAAGCCTTTGTATAGTAAGCCAGCAAGATTTGGGGATTAATTGTAACTCTGGCATATCTTAGCCAAAGTGAACTGATACCCATGGGGCTTTGAAATTTTCCTTCTCCATACCCCACCATATGGATTATTTATACACTCTCATCCATAATAATTTAAGTATCTTCAGTTGGTTTCCATATGTAAGCATATATCTTTAAAGTTCTAAATGGAGGATATTGTTTCTCAAAAGTCTGAGGTATGGGAGGGGCCCTAAATGTCATTTGATCGGATTCCCTATACAGTTTGGTCCTTAGTCTCATCAGATTCAACTAACCTGAGCTCCAAAATATCCATCCCCCCCTAAAAAAATCCAGAAAGTTTCAAAAACCAAAGCTTAAATTGGCTCCACAATAGCTACTATTTATATAACATTTACATTATATTAGGTATTGTAAGTATTTTAGAGATGATTATATCTGTTACTGTGGGCAAGAATCCCTTAGAGGAAATGGAGTAGCCCTCATAGTCAGCAAGCGTCTGAAATGCAATACTTGGGCACAGTCTCAAAAGCTACAGAATGATCTCTGCTCATTTCCAAGGTAAACCATTCAGTATCACAGTAATCCAAGCCTATGCCCCAACCGCTAATGCCAAAGAAGCTTAACTTGAACGGTTCTATGATGACCTATAAGACCTTCTAGAACTAAAAGCAAAAAAAGATGTTCTTTTCATTACAGGGGACTGGAATGCAAAAGTAGGAAGTCAAGAGATACCTAGAGTAACAGGCAAGTTTGGTCTTAGAACACAAAATGAAGCAGGGCAAAGGCTAACAGAGTTGTGCCAAGAGAACACACTGGTCATGTAAACAGCCTCTTCCAAAAATACAAGAGACAGCTCTACACAAGGACATCACCAGATGACCAACAACAAAATCAGATTGGTTATATTCTTTGCAGTGAAAGGCAGAGAAGCTCTCTAGAGTCAGCAAAAAAAGACCAGGAGCTGACTGTTGCTCAGATCATGAACTCCTTATTGCCAAATTCAGACTTAAATTGAAGAAAGCAGGGAAAACCACTAGATCATTCAGGTATGACCAGTATCAAGTCCTTTACGATTATACAGTGGAAGTGACAAATAAATCCAAGGGATTAGATCTGATAGACAGAGTGCCTAAAGAACTATGGACAGAGATTGGTAACATTGTACAGGAGGCAGTGATCAAAACCATCCAGAAGAAAAAGAAAAGCAAGAAAGGCAACATGGTTGTCGGAGGAGGCATTAAAAATAGCTGAGAAAAGAAGAGAAACAAAAGGCAAAGGAGAAAAGGAAAGATAAATCCATCTGAATGCAGAGTTCCAAAGAATACCAAAGAGAGATAAGAAAGCCTTCCTAAGTGCAAAGAAATAGAGGAAAACAATAGAATGGGAAAGACTAGCTATTTCTTTAAGAAAATTAGAGATACCAAAGGAAGACTTCATACACTGATGGGCGCAATAAAGGACAGAAATGGTATGGACCTAACAGAAGTAGAAGACATTAAGAAGAGGTGGCAGGAATACAGAGAAGAACCATACAAAAAAGATTTTAATGACCCAGACTACAATAGTGTGATGACTCACCTAGAGTCAGACATCCTGGGGTGCAAAGTCAAGTGGACCTTAAGAAGCATCACTATGAACAAAGC
Source organism: Muntiacus reevesi (assembly GCF_963930625.1). Classification (NCBI taxonomy): domain Eukaryota; kingdom Metazoa; phylum Chordata; class Mammalia; order Artiodactyla; family Cervidae; genus Muntiacus; species Muntiacus reevesi. The sequence continues at coordinate 120,782,045 of NC_089249.1, read as the reverse complement.
TAGAGGAGGTGATGGAACTCCAGCTAAGCTATTTCAAATCCTAAAAGATGATGCTGTGAAAGTGCTGCACTCAATATGACAACAAATTTGGAAAACTCAGCAGTGGCCACAGGACTGGAAAGGGTCAGTCTTCATTCCAGTCTGAAAGAAAGGCAATATCAAAGAATGTTCAAGCTACCACACAATTACACTCATTTCATATGCCAGCAAAGTAATGCTCAAAATTCTCTGAGCCAGGCTTCAACAGTATGTGAACCGAGAACTTCCAAGTGTTCAAGCTCAATTTAGAAAAGACAGAGGAATCAAATATCAAATTATAACATCTGTTGGATCATAGAAATAGAAAGAGAATTCCAGAAAAATATTTGTCTGGTTCATTGACTACACTAAAGCCTTTGACTGTGTGGATTACAACAAACTGTGGAGAATTCTTAAAGAGATGGGAGTGTCAGACCACCTGACCTGCCTCCTGAGAAATCTGTATGCAGGTCGCGAAGCAACAGCTAGAGCCAGACATGGAAAAATGGACTGGTTCCAAATTGGGAAAGGAGTATATTAAGGCTGTATATTGTCAACCTGCTTATTTAACTTACATGCAGAGTACACCATGCAAAATGCCAGGCTGAATGAAGCACAAGCTGGAATCAAGATTGCTAGGAGAAATATCAATAACCTCAGATACACAGTTGACATAACCCTTATGGCAGAAAGCAAAGAGGAACTAAAGAGCCCCTTGATGAAAGTGAAAGAGGAGAGGGAAATAGCTGGCTTAAATCTCATCATCGAAAAAATGAAGATCATGGCATCTGGTCCCTTCACTTCATGGCAAATAGATGGGGAAACAATGGAGAGGGTGTCGGACTTTATTTTCTCAGACTCCATAATCACTGCAGATGGTGACTGCAGCCATGAAATTAAAAGACGCTTGCTCCTTGGAAGAAAAGCTATAACCAACCTAGACAGCATATTAAAAAGCAGAGACATTACTTTGCCAACAAAGGTCCACCTAGTCAAAGCTATGGTGTTTCCAGTAGTCATGTATGGATTGAGAGATGGAACAAAGAAAGCTGAGCACCTAAGAACTGATGCTTTTAAACTGTGGTGTTGGAGGAGACTTTTGAGAGTCCCTTGGACTGCAAGGAGATCAAACCAGTCAATCCTAAAGGAAATCAGTTCTGAATACTCACTGGAAGGACTGTTGCTGAAGCTTCAATAATTTGGCCGTCTGATGTGACGAGCTGACTCATTAGAAAAGACTCTGATGCTGGGAAATATTGACAGCAGGAGAAGGGGAGGATAGAGGATGAGATGGTTGGATCGCATCACAGAGTTGATGGACATGAGTTTGAGCAAGCTCTGGGAATTGGTGAAAGACAGGGAAGCCTGGCGTGCTGCATTTCATGGTGTTGCAAAGAGTCAGACATGGCTGAGTGACTGAACTGAACTGAACTGACATGGAAAGATGTGTGTAGGTTATATGTAAATGCTACAACACTTTCTGTAATAGATGGGATCCTGGAAACAATCCCCCACATATACCGAAGGATGATTAGATAACATTTGAATATTCTATTTGATATCGCTGACAAATTTCTGCTTAACCAACGCTAGTGGTGAGGAATTCACTCCTTCCCAAGGCAGCCCACCTCATTTGAGATAGCTTTACAAGTTAGAAATTTCTTTCTTTCTTCCAGCGGTATTTAGTTTTCCTTTAACTTCATACAGTGGTTCTATTACAATTCTATATTCTCTGTGGTCATGTGCCTCTCACTACTCTCTCTCTCTCTCTGCTCTCCTCCTCATGATCCATGAAAACAATAGTTGATAAGCTGGACTTTATCAAAATTAAATACTTCTGGGCTTCACTTATAGTCTGGTTGTTGGCCACCTGATGCTAAGAGCCAAGTCATTGGGAAGGACCCTGATGCTGGGAAAGATTGAGGGCAAGAAGAGAAGCGGGTGACAAAGGATGAGGTGGTTAGATAACATCACTGACTCAACAGACATGACTTTGAGCAAATTCCAGGAGATGGTGAAGGACAGGGAAGCCTCACATGCTATAGTTCATGGGGTCGCCAAGAGTTGGACAGGACTTAGCAGCCAAACAACAACTATATGACATTTTGGAAAAAACAAAAACTATGGCAACAGCAAAAAAAAAAAAAAAAAAAAAAAAGGTCATTGATTGCCAGCAGCTGGGGTTGAGAAAGAGATGAATAGGCAGAACACAGAGGATTTTTAGGACAGTGAAAATATTTTATATGGTACTATAATGATGGATATGTCATTATACTTTTGTCCAAATCCATAGAACACACAAGGCTAATGTAAACTCTGGACTTTGGTTGATAATGGTCTGTCAATGTTGGTTCATTGATTGCAATAAATGCCCCAGTCTGGTGGGGAATGTCGATAATAGGAGAGGCTAGCATGTGGGGAGAGGTGATATATGGGAGATCTTCTATCTTCCTCTTAATTTTTCTGTGAACCTAAAACTGTTTTAAAAACATGAAGTCTTCAATTAAAAAAAAATATTTTATTCGAGACTCACTTCCCACTTCTATAATATTCACCACAAAGAATTGTTGACATCTTATTTCTTCTTCTTCAGGTATGTGCATATATGTGTGTAGACAGCACAGGTAGAGGGTAGGGAGATGTAGGGATGGAAGAGGAAGGAGTAAGTCCAGGTAAATTAAAATAAGCTGGACTGCTAGTGGCTTCCTTATTATTCAGTTTTCTGAAGCAGGCAAGCAGGCTAGGCCAGTCCCCAGCTCCTCTCCCATAATTTGTTGTTGTTTTTCAGTCACTACATCATGTCTGACTCTTTGCAATCCCATGAACTACAGAATGCCTGGCTTCTCTCATAATAATCTATTGTAACAATTCTGAAAGAAAAACTGATGTTTAGGGAGGGTCAGGATGGGGAACACATGTACACCCGTGGCTGATTCATGTGAATGTATGGCAAAAACCACCACAATATTATAAAGTAATTAGCTTCCAATTAAAAAAAAAACTGATGTTTTAAGAATCTGTGCTGATGAATTAAAATCTTACTTTATGTTTTCCACTGAAGTATGCCATGCTCTGATGGTGGCTGACAAAATATTAAATGGAATTAAATGGAATAATTTAACAGCATTTATAACAATTTGGTTAATAGCATTAAGTGGGTTTCCCTGGTAGCTCGGCTGGTAAAGAATCCGCCTGTATGCAGGAGACCTGGGTTCAATCCCTGGATTGGGAAGACCCCTGGCGAAGGGAACAGCTACCCATTCCAGTATTCTGGCCTGGAGAATTCCATGGACATTATAGTCCATAGGGTCACAAAGAGCTGGACACGACTGTGCAAGCTTCCTTTTCACTTTCAGTAGCTTTAAATAAACTGGGGAATAAGGGGGGAAATGGAGAGGAATACTTTGTTTAATTTGAATGGTTAGCCTAGAAAAGAAATGGTCACAGTCAAGCAAATATAGAGACTCCCCAGGGCAAAGGAAGTAATCCAGATGATGTTGGAGCAACAGGGAGGGACGTGGACTATTATGGACTACATGTCCATATGTGTGGCTTGTCATATGTGTACAGATGAGCAGCAGTGCAATCATTTATTTCTTTGTAACTGAAATTAACTTTCTCTTGTCTTCCCCAAAACCCCATTTATGTTAGTTAAGAGCAAAACACTCAATCTTACCACTAAGTACTCTAACACAGTGATCCCCTGACCTGTGGCATGACAATAGGAAAAGCCAGATAGAAGCTACTGGAACTGTCTCTACCTAGGAAAATAGTAAACCAAAAGCAATGATACATTCTTAGACTGATTGCAGAAATTAGTGCCACCATCAAGAACTTGAAGAATGCAGGGGCAGTTCCCACCACATCAACATGCAACTTGCCTATTTGGCTGTGAGGGGACAGGCAGCAGAGAGCAACTCTGAGCCTTCAACATAACACCATTTCCCAGGGTGATCAGTCAGCTACACGGTGGCAGGCTGACTGTTTTCCTCAAAGATTTTCTTCTTATTTCTCCCTTTAGTAGTGTTTGGATCCATAGGGGATAAAAACCTGAATCTGCCAAAATCTAGAGATCAGTTCAGTTCAATTCAGCCACTCAGTTGTGTTCAACTCTTTGTGACCCCATGAATCGCAGCACGCCAGACCTCCCTGACCATCACCAACTCTCAGAGTTTACTCAAGCTCATGTTCATCGAGTCGGTGATGCCATCCAGCCATCTCATCCTCTGTCGTCACCTTCTCCTCATGCCCCCAATCCCTCCCAGCATCAGGGTCTTTTCCAATGAGTCAACTCTTCACATAAGGTGGCCAAAGTATTGGAGTTTCAGCTTCAGCATCAGTCCTTCCAATGAACACCCAGGACTGATCTCCTTTAGGATGGACTGGTTGGATCTCCTTGCAGTCCAAGGGACTCTCAAGAGTCTTCTCTAACACCACAGTTCAAAAGCATCAATTTTTCTGCACTCACCTTTCTTTATAGTCCAACACTCACATCCACACATGACTACTGGAAAAACCATAGCCTTGACTAGACAGACTTTTGTTGGCAGAGTAATGTCTCTGCTTTTTAACATGCTGTCTAGGTTGGTCATAACTTTCCTTCCAAGGAGTAAGCGTCTTTTAATTTCATGGCTGCAATCACCATCTGCAGTGATTTTGGAGCCCAGAAAAATAAAATCAGCCACTATTTCCACTGTTTCCCCATCTATTTCCCATGAAGTGATGGGTCCAGATGCCATGATCTTAGTTTTCTGAATGCTGAGCTTTAAGCCAACTTTTTACCTCTCCTCTTTCATTTTCATCAAGAGGCTTTTTAGTTCCTCTTCACTCTCTGCCATAAGGGTGGTGTCATCTGCATATCTAAGGCTATTGATATTTCTCCAGGCAATCTTAATTCCAGCTTGTGCTTCTTCCAGCCCAGTGTTTCTCGTGATGTACTCTGAATATGTTAAATAAGCAGGGTGACAGTATACAGTCTTGACGTATTCCTTTTTTCCTATTTGGAACCAGTCTGTTGTTCCATGTCCAGTTCTAACTGTTGCTTTCTGGCCTGCATATAGGTTTCTCAAGAGGCAGGTCAGGTGGTCTGGTATTCCCATCTCTTTCAGAATTTTCCACAGTTTATTGTGATCCACACACACAGTCTAAGGCTTTGGTGTAGTCAATAAAGCAGAAATTGATGTTCTTTCTGGAACTCTCTTGCTTTTTTGATGATCCAGCAGATGTTGATCCTCAGCGATCAATGCAAAGAAATAGAGGAAAACAACAGAATGGGAAAGACTAGAGATCTCTTCAAGAAAATTAGAAATACCAAGGGAACATTTCATGCAAAGATGGGCACAATAAAGGACAGAGATGGTGTGGACCCAACAGAAGCAGAAGATATTAAGAAGAGGTGGCAAGAATACACAGAAGAATTGCACAAAAAAGATCTTCACGACCCAGATAATCACGATGGTGTGATCACTCATCTAGAACCAGACATCCTGGAATGTGAAGTCAAGTGGGCCTTAGAAAGCATCACTACAAACAAAGCTAGTGGAGCTGATGGAATTTCAGCTGAGCTATTTCAAATCATGAAATGATGCTGTGAAAGTGCTGCACTCAATATGTCAGCAAATTTGGAAAACTCAGCAGTGGTCACAGGACTGGAAAAGGTCAGTTTTCATTCCAATCCCAAAGAAAGGCAGTGCCAAAGAATGCTCAAACTACCACACGACTGCACTCATCTCACACGCTAGTAAAGTAATGCTCAAAATTCTCCAAGCCAGCATTCAGCAATACATGAACCGTGAACTTCCAGATGTTCAAGCTGGTTTTAGAAAAGGCAGAGGAACCAGAGATCAAATTGCCAACATCTGCTGGATCATCGAAAAAGCAAGAGAATTCTAGAGACACACCATGAATTTTCTTTATTTTACTGCCTCATCTTTAGAACAGAGATAATAATACTACCAATCTCATAGGTTATTATAGAATCAAGTTAGATAAAGCGTGTGAATGCTTAAAACATAGTAAATCCTCAGTAAATATTATCGAACATCATTGTAGTGGAAGGGGGGCTTTTGGATCTCTTGATGCCCTCTGGTCCTTACTTGCCTCCCTCACTAATAATGTAGCTTGTTGTTTGATGCCTGGGAGTGAGTGGGACTGCATGATTACCCCAGGCATCACTCTGGTTCTCACAGGCTTACTGATTCTTTGAGACTCAGATGAGTCCTCCAAATGAACACCCTTTGGAGTGGTCTACCTTAAGCTTCTGCTACAGTGTTCACTTGCCTCCTACAGTAGTGACTCCCTTTAGGTACAGATTTATTGATTGTTGGTTATTTCCTGTGCTTCCTAAGGTGCTAATATATTCAATATTTTGCCTTACTTGGCATTTATCATTTATAATAGCTCTGCTCTTGCAAGCTCTGGCTTTGATGATCCAAGCTAAATCATTTTAGAAATCAAAACAAACAACTTTTCTCTGAAGTCTAAGCCCTTGCATATCAAAAGCTCTTTGGTTTCAGACTGTGTGCCTGCTGAGTGTTTAAAAAATTCCACTTAACATCTCTACAAATGTCTTTGTTGTAGAACTTTATCTGCTTTACCCTGAGGCAATGAACATTAGTCTAGTGGGTGGGGAATTTATGAACAAAGAAAATAATTTCAAAGAAAAAAATTCCCAAATAATAAAAATTGGTAAATATGATGGACTGACCTTACATGGAAGATAGATACACCGTATATGTGCTTTAAACACGTAGAAACACTGCCAAAAATTAAAAAACACAGCTTTCAGTTTTTTGGTGAACTCAAAATTAAGAAAAGGAAAATGCAAAGGGCCAGAAATGAGCAGGAAATCAAAGTTAGAATAGTGAATTATAGGATTATAAGCTTATTAAGACAGTATACAGTTCATAAAAGCAGTGGGCTAGATTTATCATGTTTGTGTAAGGAGGCAAATCCATGTCATGGGTGCCATGCATTGATTACAACAGAGTTGAGGGAGTTCCATATGGCTGGCAGAAACTATATGCTGCCTTCTCTAAGGACTTCCCCTGGTTTGGGGTAAAACAAACCATACATACTAATACATATGGAACAAACATGGAACCAAGTGAAAACTCAGAATACATGGAATCTTGGTAAGTGACACGTGGGCAAAATAAGAAATCATTGGTGAAATGATAGACTATTCAATAAATAGAATACAAAAAAAGATCTTAATGAGCCAGATAACCATGATGGTATGATCACTCACCTAGAGCCAGACATATTGGAGTGCAAAGTCAAGTGGCCCTTAGGAAGCATCACTACAAAGCTAGTGGAGGTGATAGAATTCCAGCTAAGCTATTTCAAATCCTAAAAGATGATGCTGTGAAAGTGCTGCACTCAATATGCTGGCAAATTTGGAAAGCCCAGCAGTGGCTCCAGGACTGGAAGATGTCAGTTTTCATTACAATCCAAAAGAAAGGCTATGTCAAAGAATGTTCAAACTTCCACACCACTACACTCATCTCCAAGCTAGGCTTCAACAGTATGTGAACTGAGAACCTCCAGAAGTTCAAGCTGGATTTAGAAATGGCAGAGGAACCAAACATCGAATTGCCAGCATTTGCTAGATCGTAGAAAAAGCAAGAGAGTTCCAGAAAAAATATCTAAGTCTGTTTCATTGACTATGCTAAAGCCTTGACTGCGTGGCTCAAAACAAACTGTGGAAAACTGTTAAAGAATTGGGAATACGAGACCACCTTACCTGCTTCCTGAGAAACCTGTATTCAGGTCAAGAAGCCACTATTAGAACTGGACATGGACAGCAGACTGGTTCAAAATTGGGAAGGGAGTACATTAAGGCTGTATACTGTCACCCTGCTTACTTAACTTCTATGCAGAGTACATCATACGAAATGCTGGACTAGATGAAACACAAGCTGAAATCAGGATTGCTGGGAGAAATATCAATAACCTCAGATATGCAGTTGACATAACCCTTATGGCAGAAAGTGAAGAGGAACTAAAGAGCCTCTTGATGAAAGTGAAAGAGGAGAGTGAAAAAGCCAGCTTAAAACTCAGCATTGAAAAAACAAAGATCATGGCATCTAGTTGCATCACTTCATGGCAAATAGATGGAGAAACAATGGAAACGGTGACAGATTTTATTTTCTTGGACTCCAAAATCACTGCAGATGGTGACTGCAGCCATGAAATTAAAAGACAGCTTGCTCCTTGGGAGAAAAGCTATGACAAACCTAGATAGCATATTAAAAAGAAGAGACTTTACTTTGACCACAAAAGTTCATGTAGTCAAAGCTAGGGTTTTTCCAGTAGTCATGTATGAATTTAAGAGTTGTACCATAAAGAAGGCTGAGCACCCAAGAATTGATGCCTTTGAACTGTGGTGTTGTGAAGGCACTTGAGTGTCCCTTGGACTGCAAGGAGATCCAACCAGTCAATTCTGAAGGAAATCAATCTTGAATATATATTGGAATGGCTGATGCTGAAGCTGAAACTCCAATATTTTGGCCACCTTATGCAAAGAGCTCACTCATTAGAAGACTGATGCTGGGAAAGATTTGAAGGCAGGAGGAGAGGGGGATGACAGAGGATGAGATGGTTGAATGGTTGAATTACTGATTCAATGGACATGAGTTTGAGCAAGCTCTGGGAGTTGGTGATGGACAGGGAAGCCTGGCATGCCACAGTGCATGGGGTCACAAAGAATCAGACATGGATAGAACAAGATGGCAGAGGAGTAGGTGGACGTGGAGTACATCTCTCTTCACAGATACATCAGGAATACACCGTCATACACAGAAGTGCAGGCAGAACACCAGATGAGAACAGACAGGAGTGCCTGAGCAGTGGAAAAGAATATACAGAACCATGCAAAACTCAGTAGGACAAAGAACTAGGGGGAAATAACAGGAGTGTTAGTAGGACTGGACCCTACTAGGACCCTACTAGGCCCTCAGCAGGTTGGGGAGCTGAAGCAGGGATCCAATCCCCACATCAGGGGAATTGTCTGAGTCAGCAGAGAAACATTTAAGGCTGAGAGTGAAACAGCTGACCTGTGGCAGCCTAAGTGAAATGAGGCTCCTTGCCTCATGTATGGCTCCTTGCTGTAGCCATACATACCCTGGACACAGGTCCCCTGGAAGGCGCAGCAAGGATCTGGGAGCTGGAGTTTAGGGATTGTGGAGCAATCCCTGGGCAAGGGCTGCTGTTGACTGTGGAGAGACGGATCAAGGGGATGTGAGGGAGGAGATTGTGTTGGGAAATGCCTGTATAGGAAAGCCAGGCAGCCATGGAAGCAAGGCGATACTGCTGAGTCATGTGTAGGGGGTGGAGCCATCACTATAGCCTCTCTCTCTCCCTACAAGCCAGCATCAGCAGCTGAACAATAGAGAGGTAGGCCAGCCAAACACCTGATGCACTGAACTACAGAACCAGACCCCATCCAGGATACCCCTTTAAGTGCCTGATGTGCCGATCTACAGAGTAGGACCCAGTCCAGGGCCCCTCTATGTGCCTGATGTGCCAAACAACAGAGAAGGACCCCAGGCAAGGGAGCCCTCTAAGTCCCTGAACAGGCGGAGCTTCAGGGAAAGACTGGCCAAAGAGGTCTTCTGATCACCAGCTACAAGAGACTCAAGAAAAGATTCTGATAGGGCCATAACTCCTTCTGTGGAGGCAGTCCATGTCCCTGCACACTTGGTGCCATCAGCATGCCCTCAAGCCAAGCAGCTGTGCCCCCTTCATGCTCAACTCTCACTGGGGCAGAGTTGCTACAGGCAAAAATAGTCTTGCATCTATGCGCACAGGATCACTTTGGTTGTGTCCAACTCTTTGCAACACTGGTAGACTGTAGCCTGCCAGGCTCTTCGGTCAGGGGGGTTCTCCAGGCAAGACTTCTAGAGCATATTGGCCAATACTGGTTGCCATACCCTTCTAGAGCACTATATTTCCTGCCCTTCTAGCCGCCAACTCCCATGAGTACCGAGTGATCCCAGAACCCCTGCGGCCCAAGCAGTTGCACCACCTCCACTCCTGGCCCTCACAGGGGCAAACCCAAGTCCTCCAGGGCAGCCTCAGGAGCAAACCCCAGTGGACGACCCACATGCAGAGGTGGAAATAGAATCACAATGGAAACCAGGGGCAGTGTGGCTAAGAAAGAAGACCCAAAACCTTCCCACCAGCTGTACAAGCTGCAGATTAAATTCACATGATCAACTAGGCAGACTCTGTGTCTGGAATATATAAAAGGTCATTGAGAGCTCCCACAAACGAAAATGCACTAGTTCTGATAGCTGTGGACGTTGAAGGCAAGAACACACAGGCGTAAGACCAGATTAGAATCTGAGCGGCCCCCACAGCAGGTCCAGAGATCAACACAGTGTTGGAGGGTACCCTAGGGATGCGAGGTGGACTGTGACTCCTAGTGCGGAAAAGGACTCAGAGAGCAGTGACTCAAGAAAAACATTTATTATTCTTATGTTTTGACTTGTTCTGTAGATTGTTTTGGATTTTTTTTTCTTTTTCTTTTTTCCCCCGCTCTATTGTAGCTGTTGAGTTTATTGGCACTATGAAATCTAATTAAACTTTTGAGCTCTCTATTTTTTTTCTCAGTCACTTTTTTTATTGTTATAAACCTCTGCCTCTATGTTGGGCTTTTGCAGTTGTGTGAAGTTTTCCTTTCCCTTTTTTTTCTTCTCTTCCCTTTTTTAAATTTTAATTTTTTAAACTTATTATTATTTTTTCTACATTTATTCCTTTGCTTGCTTTTCCTACTGTTCTTTTCTCCTTGCAGTTAATCTTTAACGTATATAAATCTTCTTTATCTACCTCTATTTAACTTTGCATATCTGTTCTTTCTTTCTTTTCTTTCTTTCCTTTCCTCTCAACATATTTATTAGTTTTATTTTCATTGATTTTATTCCCCAATTGGTACCTTACTTTAGTTTTTTTTATAGCTTGTGTTTTAATTAGTTTTATTAACTGGTAGACATAATTTTTGGTTTCCTTTGTTTGTCAGGTCAATCTATTGTACTCTATTTTTGTTGGATTGTTTTGACTTTGCTTGTGGGTGTATATGTATATGTGTATATTCAGTCACATTTTTTATTGTTATTATAAACCTCTGTCTCTACATTGGTTTTTGGAGTTCTGTAGAATTTTCCTTTTTTTTCCTTTCCTTTCTTCTTCCTTTTTTATTTACTCTTTTTTATAATTTTAATTTTTAATTTTTTAAACCTATTATATTTTTTATACATTTATTCCTTTGTTTGCTTTTCCCACTGTTCCTTTCCCCTTGCAGTTAATCTTTAATATATATAAATTTTCATATACCTCTATTTAACTTTACATATCTATTCTTTCTTTCCTTTCCTCTCAACATATTAGTTAGTTTTGTTTTCATTGCTTTATTCCCCACTGGGCACCCTGCTTTAGCTTTGTTTTACAGTTTGTGCTTCAGTTAGTTTTGTTCTTAACTGATAAATATAATTTCTGATTTCCTTTGTTTGCCGGGTCAATCTACTGTACTTTATTTTTGTTGGACTGTTTTGACTTTGCTTATGCGTGTATATGTGTGTACACCATTATTTTGATTATTGTTTGCTTGATTGTGTAACTGCCATTTGTCTAGGGTTCTTCTTTTGTATCTCATTTTTGGGTATTTGTTTTAATCTCACTTAATGCCATGACAAACCACTTGTGGAATCTTCGTTTCTGACCAGAGATCAAGCCCTGAGCCTTTAGAGTAGGAGCACTGACTCCAAGGTCCTAGATTACCCAAGAACTAACCCTCAGTTCAGTTCAGCCCAGTCACTCAGTAGTGTCCGACTCTTTGCGACCCCATGAATTGCAGCACGCCAGGCCTCCCTGTCCATCACCAACTCCCGGACTTTACTCAAACTCACGTCCATCGAGTCAGGGATGCCATCCAGCCATCTCATCCTCTGTCATCCCCTTCTACTCCTGACCCCAATCCGTCCCAGCATCAAGGTCTTTTCCAATAAGTCAACTCTCTGCATAAGGTGGCCAAAGTACTGGAGTTTCAGCTTCAGCACCAGTCCTTCCAATAAACACCCAGGACTGATCTCCTTTAGGATGGACTGGTTGGATCTCCTTGCAGTCCAAGGGACTCTCAAGAGTCTTCTCCAACACCACAGTTCAAAAGCATCAATTTTTCGGCTCTCAGCTTTCTTCACATTCCAACTCTCACATCCATACATGACCACTGGAAAAACCATAGCCTTGAAAGACGGACCTAGGGAGTATCAAACAGTAAGAACCCACACAAAGAAAATCACCTAAATTCAAGACCAGCATCGCCTGACCACCAGTAGCACTCTGTGCAGGATGCCTCATCTAAACAACAAACAAAACAAAATCTTCAGCAGACAGGATTACCACCTCACTGAGCCTTGACCATCAGAGGAAAAACAAACAAAAAACTCAGCGCAAATCTCAGAGTATACAAAGCTTACACAAACCACTGGACCAAAATTCAGTTTGTTCAGTTCAGTCACTCAGTCATGTCTAACTCTTTCTGACCCCATGGACTGCAGCATGACAAGCCTCCCTGTCCATCACCAACTCCTGGAGCTTACTCAAACTCATGTCCATTGAGTCAGTGATGCCATCGAACCATCTCATCCTCTGTCATCCCCTTCTCCTGCCTTCAATCTTTCCCAGCATCAGGGTCTTTTCAAATCAGTCAGTTCTTTGCATCAGGCAGCCAAAGTATTGGAGCTTCAGCTTCAGCATCAGTCCTTCCAATGAACACCCAGGACTGATCTCCTTTAGGAGGGACGGGTTGGATCTCCTTGCAGTCCAAGTGACTCTCAAGAGTCTTCTCTAACACCACAGTTCAAAAGCATCAATTCTTCATTTCTCAGCTGTCTTTATAGTCCAACTCTCACATCCATACATGACTACTTTAAAAACCATAGCCTTGACTAGATGGACATTTTTTGGCAAAGTAATGTCTCTGCTTTTTAATATGCTGTCTAGATTGGTCATAACTTTCCTTCCAAGGAGTAAGTGTTTTTTAATTTCAAGGCTGCAGTCACCATCTGCCGTGATTTTGGAGCCCAAAAATATAAAGTCTGCCACTGTTTCCAGTTTCCCCGTGTATTTGCCATGAAGTGATGGGACCAGATGCCATGATCTTAGTTTTCTGAATGTTGAGTTTTAAGCCAGCTTTTTTCACTCTCCTCTTTCATTTTCATCAAGAGACTCTTTAGTTCCTCTTTGCTTTCTGCCATAAGAGTGGTGTCATCAGCATATCTGAGGACCAAACTTCAGAGGGCAGAAACCACAAGGAAGGAATAATTCAACCTTGAAACCTGAGAAAAGGAGATCTCAAACACAATAAGTTTAAAAAAATATTGAAAAGGGAGAGAAATACTCACAAATGAAGAAAAAAAACTAAAAACATAGATGTTCAAATAAATGAAGAGGAAATAGGCAAACTACATTTAAAAGAATTCAAAATAATGATGGTAAAGATAATATAAAAAAACCTTGAAAACAAAATGGAGAAAATGCAAGAATCAATTAGCAAAGACCTAAAGGAGTTAAAGAATAAAAATACAGAAACAAACAACACAATTACTGAAATTAAAAATACTCTAGAAGGAATCAGTAGCAGCATACTTGAAGAAGAACGAATCAGTTAACTGGAAGATAAAATTGTGGAAATAACTCTTGGAGAGCAGAATAAAGTAAAAAGAAGGAAAAGGACTGAGGATATAGTCTCAGAGACCTCTCGGATAATATCAAATGCACCAACATTTGAATTATAGGGGTCCCAGAAGAAGAAGAGAAAAAGAAAGGGTATGAGAAAAATTTTGAAGAGATTATAGTTGAAAATTTCACCAACATGGGAAAGGAAATAGTCAATCAAGTCCAAGAGGCACAAAGAGTCCCATAAAAAATAAACCCCAGGAGAAACACACCAAGACACATACTAATCAAACTAAAAAAGACTAAACCCAAAGAAAGAATATTAAGAGCAGCAAGGGAGAAGCAACAAGTAACATACAAGGGAAACTCCATACACTTAACAGCTGATCTTTCAGCAGAAACTCTGCAGGGCAGAAGGGAATGGCAGGATATATTTAAAGTACTGAAAGGGAAAAATCTACAACCAAGATTACTGTTCCTGGCAAGGATCTCATTCAAAATTGATGGAGAAACAAAAAGGTTTCGGACAAGCAAAAGTTAAGAGAATTCAGTGCCACCAAACCAGCTTTTTAACAAATGTTATAGGGACTTGTATAGTCAAGAAATACAAGAGAAGAAAAAAGATCTACAAAATCAATCCCAAACAATTAAGAAAATGGCAATAGAAACATATATCTCAATAATTACTTTAAATGTAAATGGATTAAAATATTCCAACCAAAAGACATAGACTGGGTGAATGTATACAAAAACAAGACCCCTATATATGCTATCTACAAGAAACCCACTTCAGACCTAAGGATACATACAGACTGAAAGTGAGAGGATAGAAAAATATATTCCATGCAAATGGGAAACAAAAGAAAGCTGGAGTAGCAATCCTCTTATCAGACAAAATAGACCTTAAAATAAAGATCAATCCAAGAGGAAGATAGAACAATTGTAAATATCTATGTACCCAATACAGGAACACCTCAATACATAAAACAAACACTAACAGACATAAAAGGAGAAATTGACAATAACACAATCATAATAGGAGACTTTAATACCTCGTTCACACCAATGGACAGATCATCAACCCATAAAATTAATAAGGAAACATGAGTGTTAAATGGCACATTAGATGAGATGAATCTCATTGATATCTTCAGGATATTCCATCAAGTGCACATGGGACATTCTCCAGGATAGACCACATCTTGGGTCACAAATCAAACCTCAGTAAATTTTAAAAAATTGAAATTGTATCAAGCATCATCTTTGACCACAATGTTATGAATCTATATATCAATTGCAAGAAAAAAACTGTAAGAAACACAAACACATGGAAATTAAACAACACATTTCTAAATAACCAACAGGTTACTGAAGAAATCAAAGGGGAATAAAAAAATTTCTAGAAACAAGTGACAATGAAAACATGACAACACAAAACCTATGGGGTGCAACAAAAGCAGTTCTAAGAGGGAAGTTTATAGCAATACAGTCCTACCTCAAGAAACAAGACAACCTAACTTTACACCTAAAACAACTGGAAAGAGTAACAAGAAAAAAAAAATTACTAGAAAGAAAGAAATCATAAAAATCCAGGCTGTAATAAATGAAAGAAACAATAGTAAAGATTAATAAAACTAAAAGCTGGTTCTTTGATAATATAAACAAAATTGACAAGCTTTTAAACAGACTCATTAATAAAAGAGAGAGAGAGAGAGAAGAATCAAATCAACAAAATTAGAAATGAAAAAGGAGAGGTTCCAATAGACAATGCAGAAATACAAAGGATGATAAGAGACTACTATGAAAAAATACATGGCAATAAAATGGATAACCTGGAAGAAATGGACAGATTCTTAGAAAAGTTCAATCTTCCAAGACTGAACCAGGAAGAAATTGAAATTATGAACAGCCCAATTACAAGCACTGAAATTGAAGCTCTGATTAAAAAAATCTCCCCCAAAACAAAAGCTCATGACCAGATTGTCTTCACAGGAGAATATTATCAAACATTTAAAGAAGAGCTAATGACTATCCTTCTAAAACTCTTTCAAAAAATTGCAGAGAAGGAACACTTCCAAACTCATTCTATGAGGCCACCATCACCCTGATACCAAAACCAGACAAAAAGCACACAAAAAATGAAAACTACAGGCCAATATCACTGATGAACTTAGATGCAAAAATCACCAACAAAATTTTAGCAAATGAAATTCAGCAACATCTCAAAAAGCTCACATAGCATGATCAACTTGGGTTTATTCCAGGAAGGCAAGGATTCTTCAATATATACAAATCAATCAATGTGATACATCATATTAACAAACTGAAAGATAAAAAACCATATGGTCACCTCAGTAGATGCAGAAAAAGCCTTTGACAAAATTTAGCACCCATTTGTGATTAAAACTCTTCAAAAAATGGGCATAGAAGGAACCTACCTCAACATAGTAAAGGCCATATATGATAAGCCTACAGCAAACATTATTCTCAGTGGTGAAAAACTGAAAGCATTCCCCGTAAGATTAGGAACAAGACAAGGGTGTCCATTTTCACCACTATTATTCAACATAGTCCTGGAAGTCCTAGCTACAGCCATCAGAGAAGAAAAGAAATAAAAGGAACCCAGATCAGAAAAAAAATAAAGTTCACGTTTGCAGATGACATGATACTGTACATAGAAAACCCTAAACATAGTATCAGAAAATTACTAGAGCTAATCAGTGAATTTAGCAAAGTTGCATAATACAAAATCAATAGACGGAAATCAATTGCATTTCTATATACTAACAATGAAAAATCAGAAAGAGAAATTAAGGAATCAATCCCATTCACCATTGCAACAAAAAGGATTAAATATCTAAGAATTAACTTACCTAAGGAGACAAAAGAACTGTACACAGAAAATCATAAGACTGATGAAAGAAATCAAAGACTGACATAAACAGATGGAGAAATAGTCCATGTTTCTGGGTAGGAAGAATCAATATTGTGAAAATGACTATATTATCAAATTCAATCTACAGATTCAATGCGACCCCTATCAAATTACCAATGGCATCTTTCACAGAACTAGGACAAAAAATTTCACAGTTCATATGGAAACACAAAAGACCCGGAATAGCCAAAGTATTCTACAGAAAGAACAATGGAGTTGGAGGAATCAACCTTCCTGGCTTCAGATTACACTACAAAGCTACAGTCATCAAGACAGTATGCTACTGGCACAAAAACAGAAATATAGACCAATGGAACAAGATAGAAAGCCCAGAAATAAACCCATGCACCTTTGGGTACCTTATTTTTGACAAACGAGGCAAGAATATACAGTGGGGCAAAGACAGCCTCTTCAATAAATGGTGCTGGGAAAACTGGACAGCTACGTGTAAAAGAATGAAATTAGAATACTTCCTAACACCATACACAAAGATAAACTCAAAATGGATCAAAGACCTAGATGTAAGACTAGAAACTGTGAAACTCAGAGGAAAACATGGGCAGAACACTTGATGACATAAATCAAAAAAAGATCCTCTATGACCCACCTCCTACAGTAATGGAAATAAAAGCAAAAGTAAATGAGTGGGATCTGATTCAACTTAAAAGTTTTTGCTCAGCAAAAGAAACTATAAGCAAGGTGAAAATACAACCCTCAGAATGGGAGAAAATAATAGCAAATGAAAGAACTGACAAAGGATTAATTTCCAAAATATAGAATCAGTTCATATAGGTCAATACCAGAAAAACAAACAACCCAATAAAAAGGGGAGAAGAAGACCTAGACAGACATTTCTTCAGAGAAGACATACAGATGGCCAAGAAACAAATGAAAAGATGCTCAACATTACTCATTATCAGAGAAATGCGAATCAAAACTACAATGAGATCTCACCTCGCACTGGTCAAAATGGACATCATGGAAAAGTCTACAAACAATAAATGCTGGAGAAGGTGTGGAGAAAAAGGAATGTTCTTGCATTGTTGGTGGGAATATAAATTGATACAGCCACTATGGAAGAAGGTATGGAGGTTCCTTAAAAACCTAAAATAAAACCACTGTATGATGCAGCAATCCCACTCCCAGCCATATACCCTGAGGAGTGAGTGAATGAAAGTTGCTCAGTCATGTCTGACTCTTTGCAACCCCCTGAACTCTACAGTCCATGGAATTCTCCAAGCCAGAATACTGGAGTGGGTAGCCTTTCCCTTCTCCAAGGGATCTTCCCAACCCAGCGATCGAACCCAGGTCTCCTGCATTGCAGGTGGATTCTTTACCAGCTGAGCCTCAAGGGAAGACCTGGAGGAAACCAAAACTGAAAAAGAAAAATGTATCCTATTGTTCATTGCAGCACTATTTACAATGGCTAGAACATGAAAGCAACCTAGATGTCTATCAACAGTTCAGTTCAGTTCAGATTAGTCGCTCAGTCATGTCTGACTCTTTGGGACCCCATGGACTGCAGCATGCCAGGCTTCCCTGTTAATCACCAACTCGTGGAGCATACTCAGTCTCGTGTCCATTGAGTCAGTGATGCCTTCCAGCCATCTCATCCTCTGTTGTTCCCTTCTCTTCCCATCTTCAATCTTTCCCAGCATCAGGGTCTTTTCAAATCAGTCAGTTCTCTGCATCAGGTGGCCAAAGTATTGGAGTTTCAGCTTCTACATCAGTCCTTTCAGTGAATGTTCAGGAGTGATTTCCTTTAGGATGGACTGATGGGATCTCCTTGCAGTCCAAGGTACTCTCAAAAGTCTTCACAAACACCCCAATTAAAAAACATCAATTCTACAGTGCTCGGCATTCTTTATACTCCAGTTCTCACATACACACATGACCACTGAAAAAACCATAATTTAACTAGATGGACCTTTGTTGGCAAAGTGGTGTCTCTGCTTTTTAATATGCTGTCTAGGTTGGTCATAACTTTTCTTCCAATGAGCAAGCATCTTTCAATTTCATAGCTGCAGTCACCATCTGCAGTGATTTTAGAGCCCCCCAAAACAAAGTCAGTCACTGTTTCCACTGTTTCCCCATCTATTTGCCATGAAGTGATGGGACCAGATGCCATGATCTTAGTTTTCTGAATATTGACTTTTATGCCAGCTTTTTCACTCTCCTCTTTCAAGTTCATCAAGAGGCTCTTTAGTTTTTCACTTTCTGCGATAAGAGTGGTGTCATCTGTATATCGGAGGTTATTGATATTTCTCCCGGCAACCTTGGTTCCAGTTTGTGCTTCATACACCCCATCATTTCACATGATGTACTCTGCATATAAATTAAATAAGCAGGTTGACAATATACAGCATTGACATACTCCTTTCTCTATTTGGAACCAGCCTGTTGTTCCACGTCCAGTTCTAACTGTTGTTTCTTGACCTGCATACATATTTCTCAGGAGACAGGTAAGGTGATCTGGTATTCCCATCTCTTTAAGAATTTTCAAGTTTGTTGTGACCTTCAGAGTCAAAGGATTTGGCATAGTCAATAAAACAGATGTTTTTCTGGAACTCTCTTGCTTTTTTGATGATCCAACAGATGTTGGCAATTTGATCTCTGGTTCCTCTGCCTTTTCTAAATCCAGCTTGGACGTCTGGAAGTCCATGGTTCACATACTGTTGAGCCTGGCTTGGACAATTTGAGCATTACTTTGCTAGTATGTGAGACTACTGCAATTGTCCACTAGTCTCAGCAATTTTTGGCATTGCCTTTCTTTAGAATTGGAATGAAAACTGACCTTTTCCAGTCCTGTGGCCACTGCTATGTTTTCCAAATTTGCTGGCATACTGAGTGCAGCACTTTCACGGCATCATCTTTTAGGATTTGAAATAACTCAACTGGAATTCCATCACCTCCACTAGCTTTGTTGTGATGCTTCCTAAGGCCCACTTAACTTCACATTCCAGGATGTGTGGCTCTAGGTGAGTGATCATGTCATCGTGATTATCTGGGTCATGAAGATCTTTTTTGTATAGTTCTTCTGTGTAGTCTTGCCACCTCTTCTTAATATCTTCTGCTTCTGTTAGGTCCATACCATTTCTGTCCTTTATTGAGCCCATCTTTGCATGAAATCTTCCCCTGATATCTTTAATTTTCTTGAAGAGATCTCTAGTCTTTCCCATTGTATTGTTTTCCTCTATTTCTCTGCATTGATCGCTGAGGAAGGCTTTCTTATCTCTCCTTGCTGTTCTTTGGATCTCTGCATTCAAATGAGTATATTTTATCTTTTCTCCTTTGCCTTTCACTGCTCTTATTTTTGCAGCTATCTGCAAGGCCTCCTCAGACAACCATTTTGCCTTTTTGCATTTCTTTTTCCTTGGGGATGGTCTTGATCCTTGCCTCCTGTACAATGCCAGGAACATCTGTCCATAGTTCATCAGGCACTCTATCTATCAGATCTAATCCCTTGAATCTGTCACTTCCACTGTATAATCATAAGGGGTTTCATTTAGGTCATACCTGTATGGTCTAGGGGCTTTCCCTACTTTCTTCAATTTAAGTATGAATTTGGCAATAAGGAGTTCATGGTCTGAACCACAGTCAGCTCCCAGTCTTGTTTTTGCTGACTGTATAGAGCTTCTCAACATTTGGCTGCAAAGAATATAATCAATCTGATTTCGGTATTGACCATCTGGTGATATCCAAGTGTAGAGTCTTCTCCTGTGTTGTGGGAGAGGATTTGCTATGACCAGTGCGTACTCTTAGCAAAACTCCCTTAGCCTTTGCCTTGCTTCATTCTGTACTCCAAGTTCCAAATTTGCCTGTTATTCCAGGTATTTCTTGACTTCCTACTTCTGCATTCCATTCCCCTATAATGAAAAAGACATCTTTTGTGGGTGTTAGTTCTAGAATGTTTCGTAGGTCTTCATAGAACCATTCAACTCCAGCTTCTTCAGTATTACTAGTCAGGGCGTAGACTTGGATTACTGTGATATTGAGTGATTTGCCTTGGAAACAAACAGATCATTCTGTCATTTTTGAGATTCATCCAAGTACTGCATTCCAGACTCTTTGTTGACTATGATGGCTATTCCATTTCTTCTAAGGGATTCTTGCCCACAGTAGTAGATGTAATGGTCATCTGAGTTCAATTCACCCTTTCCAGTCCATTTTAGTTCGCTGATTCCTAAAATATCAATATTCACTCTTGCCATTTCCTGTTTGACCACTTCCAACTTGCCTTGATTCATGGACCTAACATTCCAGGTTCCTATGCAATATTGCTCTTTACAGCATTGAACTTACCTTCTAATGCCAGTCACATCCACAACTGGGTATTGTTTTGCTTTGGCTCCATATCTTCATTCTTTCTGGAGTTATTTCTTTACTGATCTCCAGTAATATATTGGGCACCTACAGACCTTCGGAGTTCATCTTTGAATGTCCTATCTTTTTGCCTTTTCATACTCTTCATGGTGTTCTCAAGGCAAGAATACTGAAGTGACTTGCCATTCCCTTTTCCAGTGGACCACATTTTGTCAGAACTTTCCACCGTGACCACTTTGTCTTGGGTGACCCTACAGGGCATGGCTCATAGTTTCATTGAGTTAGACAAGGCTATGGCCCATGTTATCAGAGTGGTTAGTTTTCTGTGATTGTGGTTTTCATTCTGTCTGCTCTCTGATGGAGAAGGATAAGAGGCTTATTTGATGGGAAAGACTGACTGAAGGGGAAACTGGGTCTTGTTCTGATGGGTGGGGCGTGCTCAGTAAATCTTTAATACAATTTTCTGTTGATGAGCGGGAGGGGGGGGTTGTTCCCTGCCCATTATTCGACCTCAGGCCAAACTATGGTGGAGGTAATGAAGATAATGGTGACCTCCTTCAGAAAGTCCTATGCACACACTGCTGCACTCAGTGCCCCCAACCCTGTAGCAGGCCACCGCTGACCCACGCCTCTGCTGCAGACTCCTGGACATGCACGGGCAAGTCTGAGTAAGTCTCTTGCTGGGATCGCTGCTCTTTTCTCCTGGGTCCTGGTGCACACAAGGTTGTTTGTGGCCTCCAAGAGTCTGTTTCCCAGTCCTGTGTAAGTTCTGGCAGCTCTATGGTGGGGTTAATGGAGACCTCCCCCTAGAGGGCTGATGTCATACCCAGGTCTGCTGTACCCAGAGTCCCCTGTCCCACTGCTGACCCGGACCTCCACAGGAGACGCTCAGACACAGTTCTGGCTCAGTCTCTGTGGGGTCTCTGCGTCCTGGTGTGCACAAGGTTTGTTTGAGCCCTCTTAATTTCTTTCTTTCAATGTCTCTGGCAGGTTTGGGGTTTGATTCTAAACACAGTTTCGCCCCTCCTACTGTCTTGTTGGTGCTTCTCCTTTGCCCCTGGACATGGAGTATCTCCTCAAAGTTTTTCCATCAACAGATGAATGGATAAAGAAGTTGTTGTACATACATACATTGGAACTCTTTTATCTAACATAGGATATTTTAATAATAGTCTGATATCTTAGAATTTAAGTTATATGCTAAGAGAATTGTGTGATTCAGGTAGAAGAGAAATACACAAGATCTATTAAAATACATAAGGGGAATTTTCATCTTCTTTGTAAAAATGGTTTGCATAATAGGAGATATTTGCATCATGTTTGATTGGTGTTTGATTTTCCTGTCTTCTAGAGTTTAACTATAGTTTTAAGGAAGTGTGTACAAAATACCAGGTTTCCCTGGTGGCTCAGATGGTAAAGAATCTGCTGCAATGTGGGGGACTTGGGTTTGATCCCTGGGTCTGGACGATCCCCTGGGGAAGAGACACCTGTGGTGTTTTTACTGTTTTTACTATTTACTTAGTCAAGCTGGATCTGTTTTTTCTGATAACTCCCTTTCCTGTGTAGTCCCAGGTTAGGAATGATCACAAAAACAATTTGCTCGAAATTTTATGACAGAAAAAATTTTAAGCTGCCACTTTTGTGTTCTAAAGTTTGGTGTAGGGTGTTAGGAAGTACGGAAGCTCACACTCATTGTTGCTGATCTTCTAGTTAACCTTGTTGGTGCGGGATACTTCTGGAGCTTACAGCTTCTCCAGCTGTCCCCAGATCTCCTCTCACTGTCTGGGGCCAGGTATGTCTGAAACTCCACCATAAAGAACACCAGCTTTTCCAGTAGGTGCCTTACATCATTGAGGTTCCAGGTATCCTTATGGAATCCAATTTATCATCATGGATTCCATTTATCTTTCCAAGATGTAGTTTATCCTTATTCTCCTCTCCCCTATGCCCTCACACCATTCTCATACAGTTCTCTTCAACTGCCAGTCCAGCTAACCTACACTGAGTTTAGTCCCAATGCCAGGTACAAAGGCCACATAGGCTGGCATAAACTTCCTGGCTAGCTTCTGCATTTGTGTAAGGCCTATATAATCCATATAATAAATCTCTTATTCTGTATAATTCATAGTGGCTTTTCTTCTCCGAATGAACTTGGCTGATACAGAAACCATAGTAACTATGCTGACTTCCCTGGTGGCTCAGACGGTAAAGTGTCTGCCTACAATGCGGGAGACCCGGGTTCGATCCCTGGGTGGGGAAGATCCTCTGGAGAAGGAAATGGCAACCCACTCCAGTACTCTTGCCTGGAAAATCCTATGGGAGAAGCCTGGTAGGCTACAGTTCATGGGGTCACAAAGAGTCGGACATGACTGAGTGACTTTACTTCATGCTGGCAAAAGGTAACCAACATTTTTATTTAGCATTTACTTTGCATCATATGTTATGCTAAGCACTTTGCATGATTTGTCCCATTTTAATCTTTTCAATAGTATCAGAAAATAAGCACTAATTTCTCCTATTTTACTGATGAAGGAGATGAGGGTTAGACAGTTGATGGAATAGAAATGCAGAGCACCTGATCCAGCACAAAGACTGGCCTTGGAAGCAATCTGTATCTTTGACTCTAGAGTTGCATCTCCGTATCTATGCCCCACTCATCTGCACATTTATCCTGTCACTTTCTCATTTTAGCAAACTCTAATTACTTCTGAAATTTCCAGAACTAGACATAGCCTGTGACTTTTTGCCTTTAAAGACTTGTTTTGTAGAATACTTTACCTAGCTTTCCAGATATTATCAAGGTTCTTTAGGTCATGATCCATGTGATACCACATGGTCATCCATCTGCTACCCCAGAAACATAGTTGCTTCCTAAGAGGAAGCAATACTGTCCTAAGAGGATGCATGAACAAAAAATTCATGAACCAGACCTCATTTTCTTTATTTTGTAGAATTTTTTTTAGTTATTAATTCTGGCCTGGAGAATTCCATGGACTGTATAGTCCATGGGGTGGCAAAGAGTTGGACATGACTGAGTGACTTTCACTTTCACTGCATGGAAAAATTATACATAATGCCCTTTCTAAAGGCAGAATGTTTTTCTCTAATTGAAATATAATATTCCAGATATGTTGGTATATTAACACTTTTCCTTGCCTTGATATTTCTAGAGAAATAGATTTATCCAAATCTTCTTATTCTAGAAATTGTTATTTTTCTATTTTTCCCAATTATTTAAACCACTTTTATTATCTAAAAGATAAAAGTGGAAACTTTTGGTTTTAGGAGAACAAAAAACTATATAAATTACTTAAATGTTCTGTCAATTCATTTCTTGAAGAAACTGAAAAAAAAATGAACTTAGCATTCAGAAATTAGATCCAGCAAGTCCAAGAAATCACAAAATTTTCACTCTCAATCCTTTTTCTTGTAAATATTGTGTGTCAGTCCTGTCTGACTCTTTGTGACCCCATGCATGGACTGTAGCCTGCCAGGCTCTTCCGTACATGAAAATTTCCAGGCAAGAATACTGGAGTGAGTTGCCACTTCCTACTCCAAGGGCTCTTCACAAACCAGGGATCAAACCAGAGTCTCTTGCATCTCCTGCATTGGCAGGCAGATTCTTTACCACTAGCGCTACCTGGGAAGCCCCTTTATAAATGTGTCTTTAATTGAACTCTTGACCTGTTAAGCCCAAAAAATATAGAAATTTTATTTCATTCACAAACTATTTTTCATCATTTTATCAAAGCCTTTGAGAATATTAGGGAGATGCAAGTTGTCCTAAAGTAGTTGTCATAATACTGCAACAAAAGCTTCAAAAGCATTTTGTCCTAGTTAACTTTAACAAGTATCTACATTAACTAAAGCCAAAACCTTCCTGCCTTTGCAATTGTCCTCAAAACCTAGTATCACACACACACACACACACACACACACACTCCCAAAAGGATGAGTAAATCAGTCTTTATGCTTATTTTTAAGCTTCAAAGAAAATGTTATTTTAAAAATACACCAAGGCATGAGTCCAAAAAAGACATGTTGATTGTTCATTGTCATATTCTGTGTGTTCCCTCAATGAGACTATATCTAAGGCTTCTCATTTCACCAGAACTGCAATACTAATTAAAAAAAAAACCAGATATATGCCCTTAAGTCAACTACAAATGCTAGTGTTTCTGCTTTACTTTACTAAGTTGGAAGCTTCAAAAAGAAAGTACTGTCTCTGAACCAATCTAATCTGCAAATTATAGTATGAATCATGTTCCTAAAGGAGAAATTTTATCATGTACTCTCCTTTCCGGATGCCATAAAATGCTCTTTAAATATCAGTTCAATTCAATTAAAATACCTCATAAAAGCCATCAGGCCCTCTAGAATTGAATCCCACACAAGTTACTTTCTTCTGTATTCTAGCCCCACATTTTGTACTCCAACCCCAGTTAGGTCTTCTTATCATTCAGGCTGTTCCCACCACTGAAAGTTCTTCTCTGATCCCTCCCTTATATAACTATGCCTGGAGTCATTTAAAATACATCACTCTTGGATCTTCTTCCCTGTGGAGCACCAAAAACTAGTATTTCTGAGCAACTGAAATGAGGCTATGGAATTTGAAATTAATTTTATAATCACTGAGAAAAAGACTTCAGGTAATTAAGCAAGGGAATAACATAATAGGCTTTAAAATTTCCAGTCTATAATAATGTGACTTAAGTAAAAGGAGGTGTTTTTGAGAAAATTATTTATATTCTGAGCTAAAGTAAATAGGTGGCTCAAGGGTAAAGAATTTGCTCGTGATGCAGGAGACGTAAGACAGGCAGGTTTGATCTTTGGGTTGGGAAGATCCCCTGGAGGAGGGCATGGCTCTCCACTCCAGTATTCTTGCCTGGAGAATCCCATAGACAGAGGAACCGTAGAGTCGCAAAGAGTCGGACATGATTGAAATGACTTAAGCACAGCATAGAAAGTAAATAAATAAGAATTTGTTCTATACAATGATTTAGACCATAAGAAAAGATCATTTAAGCAATCTTATTGGGAATGTAAAGCAAAGTTTGTATTTAACTATGTTACCAATTTTCTTAGATTATTTCTTAATATAGTATCTACTAACATTCTAACAGTATTTATCAAAGTAAAGTTATGACTGAATCACAATGAAAGTATTGAAAGAGGAATCAGGGGAATAGTATTGGCATGAGAATTTAATCTTAGTAGATACCCTGGGGGGTAATAAATCAATGTATCAAGGTTAGGTGTAAGTCTTCAGAAGGTTTATATTCTTCTAAAAAATTTAGTATCTGCTTTTGCTTGTCCCTGTTCTATCTGATACATGTCATGCTGGTCCTGACCAAGCCTCCTTTGAGGAAGTATTGATCAACAAGAAAGACATGACTCCGTTGTTACGGCTAGTACTTGAATCCTCTTGAGTCATCAGGAAGCAGGACACAAACATTCTTTTTATTTCCTAAGGAGTATAGCAGATGGTGAAGAAAGGAAAAACAGAGGAGGGGTGGGGGGCAAATTTTGGTCTGTTGACAGAATTTGAAGGGGAGACATTAATTTAGGATGCAATATGCAGTGAGGTGTCTCCCTAAGTGTGTTCTACGCAAGTGTTTCACGGAACTCTTGCCAGGTTCTTTAGTGTAATGATAAAGTCCTGTAAAAGACTTGTACATTAGGTGCAGCAATTGTTCTAACCTTTCACGTGAGCTCCAGATTTGTGTATCTGGTTGTCTCCTTGACATGTATACTTGGGTGTTTAGTGGTCATTTCTAAATTTCAGTTCAGTTCAGTTCAGTTCACTTGCTCAG
The DNA here is from genome assembly GCF_963930625.1 of Muntiacus reevesi. Taxonomy (NCBI): domain Eukaryota; kingdom Metazoa; phylum Chordata; class Mammalia; order Artiodactyla; family Cervidae; genus Muntiacus; species Muntiacus reevesi. The sequence goes on along the minus strand of NC_089249.1, from coordinate 120,755,279 downwards.
TCGTGTCCGACTCTTTGCAACCTCATGGACTGCAGCACGCCAGGCTTCCCTGTCCATCACCAACTCCCGGAGGCTACTCAAACTCATGTCCAATGAGTCAGTGATGCCATCCAACAATCTCATCCTCTGTTGTCCTCTTCTCTCCCGCCTTCAGTCTTTCCCAGCCTCAGGGTCTTTTCAAATGAGTCAGTTCTTTGCACCAGGTGGCCAAAGTATTTCTAAATTTAATGTGTCCAAAACCAAACTCTTGATTTCCACTCTCCTTTCAATGCCCTCTAAATCAGGTCCCCTTCTCTTCCTTGCCTTACTACATTTAATACATTTCAAATTTTATTTTTTGAGTTACTCTGTCTAAAAATCTATGTGTTTTCCTTGTTTCCATTCTTCCTCTCACATCATCCCATCGATTCATCATCAAATGAATGTTATTTCATTTGTTATTGATTTCTAGTTTCATGCTATTGTGCTCAGGAAAAATACTTGGTATGAATTCACTCTCCTTAAATTTAGGATGTATTTTGTGATTGATCATGTGATCTATCCTGGAGAATGTTCCACATGTACCTGAGAAGAATGTTCATTCTGCTGCTATTGGATAGAATGTTCTATTTTGTCTGTCAGGACAATCTAGTCTCACATATGGCTCAATTTCACCATTTCTTGGTTAATTTTCTGTCTGGTTGATCTATCCATTGTTTAGAGTGGATACTTAAGTCCCTTACAATTCGTGCATTGTTGTCTGTTTCTCCCTTCAAATCTGTTAGTAGTATTTGCTTAATATATTTAAGTGTTCTTATGTTGGGTGCATTATGTTTATAATTGTTTTACTTTTTAGATAAATTGACCCTGTTATCATTATACAATGACCTTTTTTGTCACTAGTTATTGTTTTTAGCTTAAAGTCTATTTTGTCTGATAAAAGTATAACTTCCCTGGCTTTCTTTTGGTATCATTTCCATGGTATACCCTTTCCTATCACTTCACTTTGAACACATATGTACTCATAAAGCTGAAGTGAGTCTCTGGTAGGCAGTATATACATGGGTCTTGATTTTTTTTTTTTAATCCATCCATCTACTCTATGCCTTTCAAATGGAGAATTCAATCCACTTACATTTAGAGTAATTATTGGTAGGTAAGGACTTCTTAAGGCCATCATCTTAATTATTTTTGGCTATTTTATAGTTTCCTTGTTTCTTTTTTCCTTTTTTGCTGCCTTCCTTTGTCAATCGATGGTTGACCATAGTGGTATGCTCTGATTGTGTTCTTACCTTTTGTGAATTACTATAGGTTTTTGCTCTCTGGTTATAATAAAGCTTACATAAAACATCTTATACTTATAACAGCTTTATACTGATAGCAACTAACTTCAATCACATATGAAAGTTTTACTTTTTTATCCACCCTTTTCTGTTTCTGATGTCACAGTTAACTGCATTTTACATTGTGTATTCACTAACGAATTGTGTAGCTGTTTTTAGTTGTGTAGTTGTTTTTAATCTTCTTATCTTTAACCTTAGACTAGAGCTAATATACCACATTACAATCTTAGAGTATTCTAAATTTGACTATATATTTACCTTTATCAATGTGTTGCATATTTTCATATGTTACATGTTACTAATGAATTCCTTTCATTTCAGCTTGGAAAACTTTCAGCATTTTTTCACCCCTTCTCTTTATTTAAAAAGTTTTTAAATTGAAGTATTACTGATTTACAACATTATATTAGTTTTATATTGGCGTACAGCACAGTGATTTAATACTTTAATAGATTATACTCCATTTAAAGTTATTATAAGCTATGGGCTACATTCCCTGTGCTGTACCATATATCTTTGTAGTTTATTAATTTTATACACAGTAGTTTTTGACACAACACCTTACCTCCAACTTGCCCCTCATCCCTCCCCTCTACCCACAGGTGGCCACTAGTTTGTTCTCTAAATCAGTCAGTCTGTTTCTGTTTTGTTATGTTCACTTATTTGTTTAGTGTTTAGATTCCACATAAGTGATAACATTCAGTATTTGTCTTTCTTTGACTTATTTCACTAAGCATAATACCCTCCAGGTTCATCCACATTGTTCAAATGACAAAACTTCATTTTTTTTTTTTTTTTTTTGTAGCTGAGTAATATTTATGTATGTATATACCACACTTTCTTTATCTATTCATTTGTTGCTAAACACTTAGGTTGATTCTGCATTTCAGCAATTGTCAATAATGTTGCTATGAATATTGGGGTGCATGCAGGTATTGGGGTAAGTGTTAAGGCACTGGTACAAAAATAGAAATATAGATCAATAGATCAGAGCAGAAAGCCCAGAAATAAATCCACACACTTATGATCAATTAATTTACAACAAAGGAGGCAAGCATACACAATGGGAAAAGATAGTTTCTTCAATAATTGGTGCTGGGAAAACTGGACAGCTCTATGTAAAAAAATAAAAGTTGGACATTTTCTAACACCATATACAAAGGTAAACTCAAAATAGATTAATGACCTAAATATAAAACCAGAATATAATAAAACTCCTTGAAGAAAACATAAGCAGAATATCTTTGACATAAATCATGGCAATAATTTTGGATATCTCTCCCAAAAAAGAGGAAACAAAAGCAAAAATAAACAAATGAGTTCTAATTAAACTAAAAAGCTTTCACACAGCAAAGGAAACCATCAACAAAACAAAAGATAACCTGCTGAATGGAAGAAAATATTTGCAAACAATATGATTGACAAGGGGTTAATATCCAAAATATGTAACAGCTCATACAATATAATGCCAAAACAAAAACAAACAAAAAAACTGCACAACCTCATTAAAAAATGAACAAAAGGCCTGAACAGACATTTTTCTGAAGATATATAGATGGCTAACAGGCACGTGAAAAGATGCTCAGTATCACTAAGCATCTGCCAGCCAAAATCCCAATGAGATAACACCTTACATCATTAGAAAGACTGTCATCAAAAAGATAACAAATAACAAATGCTGATGAGGATGTGGAGAAAAGGGAACCCTAACATACTGTTGCTGGGAATATGAATTGGTGAATTGGAGCAGCCACTATGGTAAGATGAAAACCACATTCACAGAAAACTAACCAATTTGATCACATGGACCACAGTCTTGTCTAACTCAATGAAACTATGAGCCATGCCTTGTAGGGCCACCCAAGATGAAGTGGTCATGGTGGAGAGTTCTGACAAAACGTGATCTACTGGAGAAGATAATGGCAAGTCACTTCAGTGTTCTTGCCTTGAGAACCCTATGAACAGTATGAATAGGCAAAAAGATAGGACACTCAAAGAAGAACTCCCCAGGTCAGTAGGTGCCCAGTACGCTACTGAAGAAGAGTAGAGCCATACTCTAGATAGAGCGACGAACCGGAGCCAAGGCAAAAGCAACACCCAGTTGTGTATGTGACTGGTGATGGAAGCAAAGTCCAATGCTGCAAGGAACAATATTGCATAGGAACCTGGAATGTTAGGTCCATGAATCAAGGCAAATTGGAAGTGGCCAAACAGGAGATGGCAAGAGTGAACATCGACGTTTTAGGAATCAACGAACTAAAATGGACTCGAAAGGGTGAATTTAACTCAGATGACCATTATATTTACTATTGTGGGCAAGAATCCCTTAGAAGAAATGGAATAGCCATCACAGTCAACAAAAGAGTCTGAAATGCAGTACTTGGATGCGATCTCAAAGATGACAGAATGATTTCTGTTCATCTCCAAGGCAAACCATTCAATACCACAGTAATCCAAGTTTATACCCCAGCCAGTAATGCTGAAGAAGCTGAAGGTGAACAATTCTATGAAGACCTACAAGACCTTCTAGAACTAACACCCACAAAAGATGTCTTTTTCATTATAGGGGAATGGAATGCAAAAGTAGGAAGTCAAGAACACCTGGAATAACAGGCAAATTTGGCCTTGGAGTACAGAATGAAGCAGGGCAAAGGCTAAGGGAGTTTTGCAAAGAGAATGCACTGGTCATAGCAAAAACCCTCTTCCAACAACACAGGAGAAGACTCTACACATGGACATCACCAGATGGTCAATACCAAAATCAGATTGATTATATTCTTTGCAGCCAAAGATGGAGAAACTCTATACAGTCAACAAAAACAAGACTGGAAAGTAACTGTGGCTCAGACCATGAACTCCTTATTGCCAAATTCAGACTTAAATTGAAGAAAGTAGGGAAAACCACTAGACCATTCAGATATGACCTAAATCAAGTCCCTTTTGGTTATACAGTGGAAGTGACAAATAGATTCAAGAGATTAGATCTGATAGACAAAGTGCCTAAAGAACTATGGACAGAGGTTCTTGGCATTGTACAGGAGGCAGGAATCAAGACCATACCCAAAAAAAGAAATGCAAAAAGGCAAAATGGTTGTCTGAGGAGGCCTTACAGATAGCTGTGAAAAGAAGAGAAGTGAAAGGCAAAGGAGAAAAGGAAAGATATACTCATTTGAATGCAGAGTTCCAAAGGATAGAAAGGAGAGATAACAAAACCTTCCTCAGTGATCATTGCAAAGAAATAGAGGAAAACAATAGAATGGGAAAGACTAGAGACTTCTTCAAGAAAATTAGAGATGCCAAGGGAAAATTTGATGCAAAGATAGGCTCAATAAAGGACAGAAATGGTATGGACCTAGCAGAAGAAGAAGATATTAAGAAGAGGTGGCAAGAAAACACAGAAGAGCTATACAAAAAAGGTCTCCATGACCCAGATAATCACGATGGTGAGATCACTCATCTAGAGCCAGACATCCTGGAAGGCGAAGTCAAGTGGACCTTAGGAAGCATCACTATGAACAAAACTAGTGGAGGTGATAGAATTCCAGTTGAGCTATTTCAAATCCTAAAAGACGATGCTATGAAAGTGCTGCACTCAATATGCCAGCAAATTTGGAAAACTCAGCAGTGGCCACAGGACTGGAATGGATCAGTTTTCATTCCAATCCCAAAGAATGGCAATGCCAAAAATGCTCAAACTACCATACAATTGCACTCATTTCACATGCTAGTAGAGTAATGCTCAAAATCCTCCAAGCCAGGCTTCAACAGTACGTGAACTGTGAACTTCCAGATGTTCGAGCTAGATTTAGAAAAGGCAGGGGAACTAGAGATCAAATTGCCAACATCCGTTGCGTCATCAAAAAATCAAGAGAGTTCCAGAGTAACATTTACTTCTGCTTTATTGACTATGCCAAAGCTTTTGACTGTGTGGATCACAACAAACTAGAAAATTCTTAAAGAGATGGGAATACCAGACCACCTGACCTGCCTCTTGAGAAAACTGTATGCACATCAAGAAGCAACAGCTACAACTGGACATGGGATAACAGATTGGTTCCAAATAGGGAAGGGAATACATCAAGGCTGTATAGTGTCACCCTGCTTATTTAACTTATATGGAGAGTACATCATGAGAAACACTGGGCTGGAGGAAGCACAAGCTGGAATCAAGATTGCCGGGAGAAATATCAATAACCTTAGATATGCAGATGACACCACCCTTATGGCAGAAAGTGAAGAACTAAAGAGCCCCTTGATGAAAGTGAGAGTGAAAAAGTTGGCTTAAAGCTCAACATTCAGAAAACTAAGATTACGGCATCCGGTCCCATCACTTCATGGCAAACAGATGGGGAAACAGTGGAAACAGTGAGAGACTTTATTTTCTTGGGCTCCAAAATCACTGCAGATGGTGATTGCAGCTGTGAGATGAAAAGATGCTTGCTCTTTGGAAGAAAAGTTATGACCAACCTAGACAGCATATTAAAAAGCAGAGATATTACTTTGTTGACAAAGGTCAGTCTAGTCAAGGCTATGGTTTTTCTAGTAATCATGTGTGGATGTGAGAGTTCGACTATAAAGAAGGCTGAGCACTGAAGAATTGATGTTTTTGAACTGTGGTGTTGGAGAAGACTGAGAGTCCCTTGGACTACAAGAAGATCCAGCCAGTCCATTCTAAAGGAAATCAGTCCTGAATATTCATTGGAAGGACTGATGCTGAAGCTGAAACTTCAATTCTTTGGCCACCTGATGGGAAGAACTGACTCATTTGAAAAAACCCTGATGCTGGGAAAGACTGAAGGCAGGAGGAGAAAGGGATGACAGAGGATGAGATGGTTGGATCACATCACCAACTCAATTTGACTTGAGTTTGAGCAAGCTCTGGGAATTGGTGATGAACAGGGAGGCCTGTTGTGCTGCCATCCATGGGGTTGCAAAGAGTCGGTTAGGACAGAGGGACTGAACTGAACTGAACTATGGTAAACAGTTTGGAGGTTCTTTTAAAAACTGAAAATAAAACTACTATATGATCCAGCAATTTCACTCCTGGGTATATATCTGAAAAAAAAATGAAAACACTAAAATTCAAAAAGATATATGTACCCCAGTGTTCTTAGTAGCACTGTTTATAATAGCCAAGATAGGGAAACAGTCTAAGTGTTTTTCAGTAGACAAATGCATTAAGAATTTAGTTCAGTCAGTGAATTTCTCAGCTCCAGAATTTCTGTTTAGTTCTTTTTGTGTGCGTGTGTGACTTAGCATCTCTTTTTAATTTTCTCATTTTGTTGATGTATTTCTGTGATTTTGTTGAGTTGTCTTTCTGTGTTTTCTTGTAGTTCATTGAGTTTCCTTCAAGCTATTTTGGATTTTTCATTGGGTAAACCACAGATCTACATGTCTTTGAGTTCAGTTACTGAAAGACTATTGTGATCCTTTTGTGGTTACGGGTTCTTGATTTTTCATGTTCCTTAAAGTTTTGTGTTGCTATCTTTGCTTTTGAGTAGCAGTCCCCTCTTTCAGTCTTTACTAACTGCTTTTGGGTGAACATTACCTTCCATCAGTCCTACTAGAGATTTTAAGGCTTTAGCAGACCTTCTGTGATTACATCTGCTCCCTCTTGTGGCAGAATTCTTAGTGAATTACATGAAGTAATAATATTTTCAGGGTTTAGTGCAGAGCCTGGTACACAAAGAATATTCTACGCATTTTAGTTATGATTATAATTGTTGGTGGTGGTAGTGATGTTGGTGGTGATGGTTGTTAAGCTATTTAATTCTCTATAAAATATTGATTTAAATCCCTGCTATGTAGATTTTAGCATCCAAAGCCCTCCTTATGATTTTGTACACACTTCTCCTGGGCTTATGTTTTCATGGACCACTGTGACTTTGACTTCCTGTCTCTGAGGAATTTTTGTTCCTTGCTCTGAAATAACTAATGGACATTCACTTTTCACCATACTTTTAAGTCAAAGGCAAGATTGTCTGTCATCATTTCCTTCAGAGTGAGGTAAGAGATAGATGGGCCCCTGGGCTAGACACCTGGTTTTTGTCAAACGGAGTAAAATGCAAGCTTTGCTGTCACCCAGATACTCCAAGGACAAAGCTAGTGGGAAAAGCTGAGTTCTACTAAAGTAAAGAGATAAGGTGCCCACTCCTGAGGTCAAGGAAGACTTCTCCATCTGCACATGAACAGGAAGTCTTCTTGTGGGTCAGAAAGGAAGGGGGCCCCACCCAGTAAGAAGTGTGGACATGCACCCACAGGTCTCTGCAATGGGATCCATCTTAGAAAAAAGCTGTGCATGCAGGAGGCAGAGATATACAATGGAAAAAAGACAACCTCTTTAACAAGTGGTGTTGGGAAAACTGGTCAACCACCTGTAAAAGAATGAAACTAGAACACCTTCTAACACCATACACAAAAATAAACTCAAAATGGATTAAAGATCTAAATGTAAGACCAGAAACTATAAAATTCCTAGAGGAAAACATAGGCAAAACACTCTCCGACATAAATCACAGCAAGATCCTCTATGACCCACCTCCCAGAATATTGGAAATAAAAGCAAAAATAAACAAATGGGGCCTAATGAAACTTAAAAGCTTTTGCACAACAAAGGAAACTATAAGTAAGGTGAAAAGAGAGCCCTCAGATTGGGAGAAAATAATAGCAAATGAAGAAACAGACAAAGGATTAATCTCAAAAATATACAAGCAACTCCTGAAGCTCAATTCCAGAAAAATAAATGACCCAATCAAAAAATGGGCCAAAGATCTAAACAGACATTTCTCCAAATGTCTGGATGGCTAACAAACACATGAAAAGATGCTCAACATCACTCATTATCAGAGAAATGCAAATCAAAACCACAATGAGGTACCATTACACTCCAGTCAGGATGGCTGCTATCTAAAAGTCTACAAGCAATAAATGCTGGAGAGGGTGTGGAGAAAAGGGAACCCTCTTACACTGTTGGTGGGAATGCAAACTAGTACAGCCGCTATGGAAAACAGTGTGGAGATTTCTTAAAAAACTGGAAATAGAACTGCCATATGACCCAGCAATACCACTTCTGGGCATACACACTGAGGAAACCAGATCTGAAAGAGACACGTGCACCCCAATGTTCATCACAGCACTGTTTATAATAGCCAGGACATGGAAGCAACCTAGATGCCCATCAGCAGACGAATGGATAAGGAAGCTGTGGTACATATACACCATGGAATATTACTCAGCCATCAAAAAGAATTCATTTGAATCAGTTCTAATGAGATGGATGAAACTGGAGCCCATTATACAGAGTGAAGTAAGCCAGAAAGATAAAGAACATTACAGCATACTAACACATATATATGGAATTTAGAAAGATGGTAATGATAACCCTATATGCAAAACAGAAAAAGAGACACAGAAGTACAGAACAGACTTTTGAACTCTGTGCGAGAAGGTGAGGGTGGGATGTTTCGAAAGAACAGCATGTATATTATCTATGGTGAAACAGATCACCAGCCCAGGTGGGATGCATGAGTCAAGTGCTCGGGCCTGGTGCACTGGGAGGACCCAGAGGAATCGGGTGGAGAGGGAGGTGGGAGGGGGGATTGGGATGGGGAATACGTGTAACTCTATGGCTGATTCATATCAATGTATGACAAAACCCACTGAAAAAAAAATTTTTTTTTTTAATTTAAAAAAAAACAAGGTTTATGGTGATTCTCCATCCTCTTAAAAAAAAAAAAAAAGCTGTGCATGCATTTTGGGGAGGATCCAAAGACCAGTCAGATGTGAAGAAAGAAACAAGTTTTTAATGGGCCAAAAGTAAACAAAGACCCAGAAGGATCACCTCTTTACTGTGCTCTTCCTCACTCAGGACATCCGCACCTCTTCTGGGTGTGTGTCTCTGCCTAACTTCTGACTTAAGAGGTTACTCCTTATTAAGGGGGATGGATACCCACACACTTTCTCTCTGGTTGTGTATTTCTGCCTAGCTTCTCTCTTAAACTGTCTTTCTGTGTGCTCTCCCATACATGTTAGACGGTGCTCTAACTATAAACTTTACACCTGTTTTTACAATTTTTGCCTCCTTGAAACATTCTTGCTTTCAAATGAGGGAAAGGGACAGGGCCACCTTACTGCTAGTGCCTGGTGGTCTAGCAGCTAGGATACCTGGTTTTCATCTAGGTTACCCAGCTTCAGTCCCTGGGCAGGGAACAAAGATCTCTCTACAGGACTGCTCACTGCTCTCCCTCCAAGGTCAAAAGCAACCACCAATACAAAGCTGTTGCATGTAGCAGAAATCTAGTTGAAGATTTGGGGGCTAACTTACGTGTTAAATAGGAAACAACTTAGAGTCACATTTAGACCTTTTAGCTGCCATTGTCTGCATCACTCCGTATAAAAACTCATCTTCTGACATCTTGCTAATTCTTATTTTCTTATCTCTCCTCTTCACTCCTTTCCTCTTAGATTACTCTGGACTTTTGAATTTTCTCTTCATTAGACTGAGCAGCTCACTTTCTCTAGCCATTCCTAAACTTGCACAATTATTCTTAAAAAGCAAATAGCACCTTTTATTTAACAAGAGTCAACATTTCTCAGAGAAATAAGTAGTACATTGTTGTTGTTGAGTCATTAAGTCATGTCTGACTGTTTGCAACACCATGGAACCCCAAGGACTGCAGCACCAGGCTTCTGGAGTTTGCTCAACTCCTTCACTATCTCCTGGAGTTTGCTCAAACTCATGTCTATTGAGTCAGTGATGACAACCAACCCTCACATCCTCTATCGCCCCCTTCTCTTGCCCTCAATTTTTCCCAGCATTAAGGTCTTTTCCAATGAGTTAACTTCTATAAGCTAAAACGTTTGGAAAGAAATATTGAGAAGAGTGATTGCCGGATTTAAAGTAATAAATGAATAAATAAAAATCACCTTAATTTTCAACCATGGTTCTGTCACATTCTATAGATGTTATTTAAATACCCCTTAAACTTCCAGATCAGAAAAACTAAGTTTTACTTAAACTTCGTTCTCTTTAATAAGACATTCAATAGTCATTTAACAGGATAATTTAGGAGGAAATTAAACTTACTTTTCCTTCTTTGTCCTGTTTCCAGGAAATCAGTGTTTCCAAATAATGAGTTTCAGCGGTAAGAATTTCTAATACTCTTGGGTGAAGTGCGATGAACACTAGCTAGAATCTAGAGCCTGGGTTTCAGTCTGGATAATTTAGTAAATTTTTTAACCTAGCTCCCTCTATTTTAAAATGGTGCCAGGTGTATTAATTTTTTATTGCTGCTGTAACAAATTACCATAACATTGGTGATATAAAACAACACAAAATTATTCAAGAGGTCAGAAATCTGACTCCGATCTCACTGGGCTCAAGGTCTCAGGAAAACGGTTCCTTTCTGGAGACTCTGGGAGAGAATCTTTTTTTTTTTAATTGACTGCACTAGGTCTTAGTTGTAGCACATGGTATCGTTAGTTGAGGCATACAGGATCTTTAGTTAAGGTCTGCAGGATCTAGTTCTCTGACCAGAGGTCGAACTCTGGCCCCCTGCATTGGGAACAGAGAGTCTTAGCCACTGGACCACCAGGGAAGTCCTTCTAGGAGAGAATCTTGCTCTTACCAACTCTATTGGCTGCCCGCCTTTCCTGACTTTTGGTTGACATCTTCTTCCCTCTTCCACTTTTTTACCTCTGTATCCACATTGGGCCCACAAGGATAGTCCAGAATAATGAGTTTTAGTAGTAAGAATTTTTTTCCAGCTAATTATCAACTTCAATTACTTCTGCAACCTTAATTTCCCTTTGCCATTCCAGGTAACATATTCAGATTCTGGAAATTAAGACATGGACATCTTTTGGAAGGGCATTATTCTGCCTGCCATATCAGGTAACAAAATATTTCTGGTATATTTAAATGAAGAAAGTCTATGATTTTTTTTAAAAACAAAATCCAGCACATATTTTTGGAGGAGAGAAATGGTAGGTCATTACACCTCACTGAAGAGAAACATTTGTCTTTACTAACACTATTTAATAAATCCTCTGCAGTGGATATTGCTGTCTTACTGAGTGCTCACTTTCTATTCCATCTTGTTTTGTTTCTGAGAAACTTCTGCTTCTCCACTAATGAGTCTCATGGGACTGCAAATCAGTTGCCTTGTTCTGTAGAAGAAGCAGAAATTTAACCCAAGGTGGCAACTGAATTCTCTCCTTAGAAACTGAATTATGGGAAAGGAACAAGACTGAAAATAGCATATTTTTTTGTTGTTGTTCCATTAGCTATTTCAGGGAAAAATGTCCAAGCAACAACTACTATTTGGACTCTGTGGGGCTGCCTGGTTCTTGAGCATGGCAAGTCTGGTTTTTCAGCTTTCTTCTTCTTCCTATAAGCAACTGTATATTCTTTCAATAAATTTCTGTTTTGCTTATTTTAAATAGAGTCAATTTCTAGTAGGCAGTCAATCAAAGTGATAGTCCACTTTCTTTCTTGACTTGTGTAAGTACATTTGCTGGTTCTGTTTCAGCTTGTCTGACCACTCCAGGCTCTTACATCAGGATTCTTTTAGCATTCCTCTCTCTTCTCTGTTCTGTAATTGTCTGTTCCTTTGCTTTTTCCCTCCCACCTTTCTATCTTCTATGTGATTTCAAAGCTGCGGCTTTGACTTTCATCGGTACACTGACTCATGACTCCTGAACTGATCTAACTCTGTGTTTGCCCACTATTCATCATCTCCACATATTAATAGATGCTACACAACCAACTTAAACATAGTATGACCCAAATCATGCATGTCTCACTGATTTAAAAATTAGTTTTCTCTTTTTCATTCCTGATATCTGTTATCCAGTCACCCAAGGAAGATTGAGAACTTCAAATTTTTCTTATTTTCACTGTATTGAGTATCTATTGCTTTTGTCTACCCTATATGACAATTTCTTCCAGAAAATGCATTTCTTATATTCCATGCCAGTCATAGTATCCTGCCTCCTCTCTTCACAGGAGTGGTTGTGTGATCCATACAGAACAAATATGTAGAATATATTTGTAATAGATGGATATCGAGAAAGAAAAGGCATTGTTCTTTAAGTTGCTAAGCTGGAAGTATATAAATCTGTCATATGAAGAGAGCCTATTTAGCAGAATACACTCAATGTATAAGCAGAATTAGGGTGAATAGGTGGAGATACATAGCCTTGAATTTAATACTAAAGTTGCGCCCAATCTAGACTTTCTAGTTCTTTGTCGCAATACATTTTACTTTTCCTTAAGCTAGTTTGAATCGGGCTTCCATGACTTGTATTATGCTAAACAGCTTTCAGTTTCTAAATCCTCTTGCTCTTACATTCAAATGTCACACATGCATTCTTTCTTTCTCTTCTATTGCTGCTACACTACCCAATGATTTCAAATCATTTTTCTATTACAACAGCTGCCTTATGACTCAGCTTGCTGCCAATCTATAGTTCATTCAATATATCCATCGCACTGTTACCAGTTAGCTTACTAATAAAATGTGAATTATATTACTATTCTCTTTAACTATCGTCAGTGTTTCTTTCTGACATGCTGAACAAAGCCCTCACTCTCTAAAAGTCATGTAGTTGGTGGTGTTGTTCAGTTGCCCAGTCACGTCAGACACTTTGTGATCCCATGGACTGCAGCACACCAGGCCTTCCTGTCCTTCACCACCTCCCGAAGTTTGCCCAAGTTCATATCCATTGCATCAGTGATGCCATCCAGCCATCTCATCCTCTGATGCCCTCTTCTTCTGCCATCAATCCTCCCCAGCATCAGGGACTTTTCCAATGAGTCAGCTGTTTGCATCAGATGACCAAAATACTGGAATTTCAGCTTCAGGATCAGTCCTTCCAATGAGTATTCAGGGTTGTTTTCCCTTAAGATTGGTATGATTTCCTTGCTGTCCAAGGGACTCTCAGGAGTCTTCTCCAGCACCATAATTTGAAGGCATCATTTCTTCCGCATAAAAGCTTACCCCAAATGAGTATGATCTAGTTTGAGATTACCATTCATTCACTTATTCATTCATTCAACAAATGTTTATTAAGCTCCACTTTTTTTTCCAGATATCATTCTGGATAGAGTTGACATGGTGATGACAAAATAGCTTACGTCCTGGTGGGAAGATTACGACTCTTAACAACATCCTTCCATAGCATCTGATCTGGTGTGATCTAAGGATAGTTGTATAAGCCTCTGTTCTTAGTTTGCTGTTCTTAGTTTTCGATGATCTTCCCCACCTGCTTAAGAGCAAAATCCAGTTCTAAATTCTCTATTTGGTTGATCATTTAATAGTACTTATCTTTAAGTCTCTTTGGTCATTTATTTATTAGTCTTAATTAGTCTGATTTTACATAATTACTTCCAGGTCCTTCTTGCCATAAACAAAAACTTCTTGAGGGCAGGGAACAGATTGTATTCATCTTTGTACCCTTATCATGTTTAATATAAAGGGAAAATTTTTTTAATATTTATTTCACTGCATCTTGTCTTAGTTGCAGCATGTGGGATCTTTGATCTTTAGTTGCAGCATGTGGGATCTAGTTCCCTAACCAAGGATGGAACTCAGGCCCCCCGCATTGGGAGTGTAGGGTCTTAGCCACTGGACCACCAGGGACGTCTTCTCATCATGTTTTGCATATAATAAAGACTCTTCAAATTTGCCTTAATCATATTTGTTGAGCAATCATTGTTGAAACATAAATGCAAAGAATACACCATTTTATTGGGTTGTTGTACCTATTATATAACAAGTTACCTTAGATGCTTTTCATAGATGATTTAATGCTAAGTCACTCAAAATAATCATAATTTTATGATGGTTAAATAAATTCTCATTTGCACTTACTTGATGTAAAATACAATATAAAAACAACAAAATGACCTGGCCATATTTCCAACAATTATTTCAGCTTTATTTGTCCTGGTAATTGTAAAGGAAAAACAAGTATTTCTGACAAACATTGCTTCTGAGGGTGCTTTACTTTAAAAGGTCTTGGAAATCTAGTTCAGAATTAAGTAAAAACTACAAAATAAACAGGAATAACAATTTACTAATTTCCCCCCACTTTCTCACTCCTTTCTGAAAAGGTGACTCTTAAGAAGAATAGAGGGCTCTTTGTTCCTAAGCCTTAGTTTTCTCATTTGCAAAATGTGGATAATAAAAACTAATCTTAATGAGATTGAGATTACATTTGTCTCTCACAGTAATGGTATCTAATCTAGTATTCTGCTACTTACCATTTGAGTGACCTTGGCCTAGTTACTTCACTTCTTTGAACTTTTTTCTCATTTGTAAACTGTGGCTAATATAATGTAGGTTTATAGTGGGAATCAGATAAAAAATGACATGTGGAAACATTTTTATAAAGTACTAGAAAATGTAAGGATAGTTATTTCCAAAGCAACTACCACTGGTCCAATTTTCCCTGCAACATAGTGTTGTATGTTCTTAGATAAAATATTATATGGAAGGTAACTCAAAGTCTTTTCTCCATATCACTTCCTTCTTTCTGCATCTGCTTTCCTAGGGAAACAAGATATAGTTCTTCCTCTGTACTTGTCTAGGTTATAGAAAAGGCATTAATGGCAAAGGATAGCAGTTGCCCTATGCTAGTCCCAATCATTCAAGAATAAGTTAATGAAATTTCTGCCCCTTCTACAAGTAAAAAAGAAAACAACAACAATTCTTAAAACAGTCTTTTAGATGCTATATAAACAATGGATTCCTAAAGAGAACTTTCTGTAATAGCGAAAAAGAAATTTGTATATAATTACAACTAGATGATCATGAATGTTTACTAACTGAAAATCATTCATGAAACTAAACTCAACATATAATCTTCCCTGAATCAAAGTAGCAATGTAATATAGCAGTTTTTATTATTAATATAAAAATAGAAATAATAGTATACAGAAAAAAGAAAATAAGATATTTCCAATTGTTGGATCACTTTTTCTTAATTAACAATTTCTTAACCAATGAATGATAAAGTTAAATTGAGAGAGAAAGGGAGAAATTTCTAAGGTTGAATTTTTTCTTATTAACTTTCCAGGATGTAGTTATAAGGTACCTTAACTCTATAATCCCTGTCTCTTCTGCAAATTGATAATTTGCTAAACAAATGGCTGCCCCCTTGTTAGACACCTAGAATTTAAAATTATGTTAAGGATAGGGATAAATTATGCACATAACCTCTCTTTTATTATTAAAGTGAAAGTGTTAATTGCTGAGTCCTGTCTTACTCTTTGCAAGCCCATGAACTATATATAGCCTGCCAGGCTTCTTTGTCCATGGAATCCTCCAGGCAAGAATACTGGAGTGGGTAAGCCATTCCCTTCTCCAGGAGATCTTCCTGACCCAGGGATTGAACCCTGGTCTCCTGCATCGCAAGCAGATTCTTTACCATCTGAGTCGTCAGGAAAGCCCATCAGCTCTGTTATTAAAGCTGGTCTCTAAAGAGGTATACATTTAAAAACTCACACCAATGAGGGCAGCATGAGTATTCTAGGATTCCAGAAGAAAGTATATTGAAAAGCTGTTCTTAATTTGGTATGTGGCTTAATGCTATTTGGAGGCTTCCCTAGTGGCTCAGATGGTGAACAGTCTGCCTGCAATGTAGGAGATCTGCATTCAGTCCCTGGGTCAGGAAGATCCCCTGGAGAAGGGGATGGCTATCCAATCCATTATTCTTGCCTGGAGAACTCCATGGGCAGAGGAGCCTGGAGAGCTACAGTTCATGGGGATGCAGAGTCAACTGAGCAACTAACACACTTCTAATGCTATTTACTGAAATTTCTGTGTAGGTATGGTGAAATATCACACCCACAACAGAAAACTAAATGTGACTGGAAGGATGTGACATTGTTGCAACATTGTTGCATGCTGACACAAACCTCATACCTCCTCCATATCCTTCTCTACAATTTTTATATTACTTGGATTTAGTGGAAACCCAGAAAATGATATAATGAATTTCCCCAAGAAATAAATTCATTATGCATGCATCTTTTCAAGTCAAGGGGATTTAAACGGAGAGAAAGCAATTTACCATAACATCCACATAACACTATGGATAAAAAGTCATACTTTGGAGTCCCATTAGAGAGGTTCAAACCCTGCTTCCACAATATACTAGCTCTGTAATCTAGGACAAACTGCTTAACTTCTCTGTGCATTAGTTTGTTCATAAGTGAAATCATGATATTAAAACTCCATCTCATAGAGTTCTTAAAGGTCCAATGAGTTGCTATCTGCATGGTAGTACTGGGAATATAGCACATGATATAAACCTTTGATAAATTAACAGAATTAGATATAAGAAATAGTGGGAAGAACTTACTGAGAAATTTCTACAGTTACTACTCTGCTTTAGTCAGTAGTGAAAGCTATTTTTAAAAATTCGGAGAGATTTCCAATGCTGACTTTGAAATCTACAAGTATCCACTAAGTATCTACTGTGCCTGGTGCCTTGGGGACACAAAATAAATTTATGTAGCCTTTGTGCCTCCAGAAGTTAGTCTTTTAAAACTAAATTTAGAATAGGGACTTGCCTGGTGGTAGAATAAATGCTCACAGCGCAAAGTTCAAAGAAATATGCAACAAAAAGCACTGGAATGCCACATAAATTACTTGGTTACTATGCACAATTCAAGTGCTCTAAGATGTATACTAAGGAAAACGCCACTACCAGTTGGGAATGCATTTATTTTGACATCTACACAGACAGCTGCAACATACAATGACTCACATCAACAGACGTTCTGCAGAAACAGCAATACTTTCCGTTCTTTCCGCCTGGGCTATCTGACAAAACCTGAGAGCAATCCCGCAAAACCACAGCGGATGAAAGTTGCACGGGAAACATCAAAGGGATAGTGACCGACTACCTAAGAATCAGGAGGAAAACGTTGTGGACTCGGAGAATACCTGAATCTGGGACGCAAAGAGAGGCTCCGAACCACGATCGCAATTAGGGACGAGGTTGTTCCCAGTATCTGGCTGATACTGATCAGTCCGCAAAGCCCGGAGGCGAGAATCAAGGAGTTCCCCTCCTGTGCCATCTCCTCCCAGACCGTGCGATCCTTTCGGACCGGTGGGGCTGTGGGGCCACGGAAGCGTCTGACCGAGGAGTCGCCGCGATGCGGGGCACAAAGAATTCAACCCAAACCCCTTTACGGCCTCCCGCGGCCCGGCTCCAGACTGACGCCACTCTGAGACGACAAGTTCCTGAAAGCTAACGGTCCCTACGCCGCCTCCCATATCTCTGGCATCCGAGAGTAAGCCAGGGCCACCACATCCCAGCCCCGTTGGCAGCTGAGGTGCCAGCCTGGGTTATCCCGGGCCGAGGCTCCCCTCAGCCAGCCGCCCGCGTCCCAGGCCGGCACGTCACTTCCGGCGCGCGCGCCCGCGGGTGAAGAGGGACAGGGTCCCGGGCCCGGGTGCGCGACTGCCCGGGGGCGCGCAGGGGGGGCGGGGCGGGGGAAGGGGGAGTGTCTGCCCGCCGCCGCCGCCGCTACCGCCGCCGCCGCCGCTGCCGCTGCCGCCGCTACCGCCGCCGCCGCCGCCGCCGCCACCGCCACCGCCACCGCCGTGGCAGTCGGGGCTGAGTTCGCTGAAGCCCTGGCTTCACAATCCGCCCAGTCTTCCCGCCCGCATTCTGGGTGCCAGCGCCGGGAGCACTGACTGCTGTGACCGGTGTAGAAGCGGGAGCTGCCTTAGCCTGTGGAGCGGCGGGGACGGTGCCAGCCCCGCTTCCCTTCCCTCACCCCTTCCTCCCATCGCCCCAGTCATGGGGAACGCGGCGACCGCCAAGAAAGGCAGCGAGGTGGAGAGCGGTGAGTCAAGGGCCGGGTCTGGGGACCGGCTGGGCGGGCTGGCGCGGGGTCGGAGCCCGGAGGCCGCAGGCATGGTCCAGGCCTCAGCGGCCGCCGGGAACCACTCAAGGGGGCCCTGGGGACCAGCTGCCTTCCTCCTCCACCCCCTCCCCCCAGCTCCGGCGCGAGAGCTGAGCGTCGAGGGCCGGATGGAGAGGACGAGGGAGGAGAGAGGTCCCCGTGACTCCCTTTTACACTAGAGCGGGGGGACTCTCAAGCTTAGACACTTCCCCAAATATGGTCCGGATAAAGAAGTCTCTTGGACCATCCCAAGCCCTCGCTCCCTCCCCGCCCCCCGGCCCTGTCCCCTGCTTTGGGAGCCACAGGTTGTGTTGGCTCTTTTCCCTCCATCACTTGGGTCTAACCCAGTTTTATCATCAGGTGAGGGATTGCTGCTTTGGTTCTCCGCAGGGAGGTTAATCCTAAATGGGTTTCAGAGATCCTCCATCTCTTCTGGTTAGGAGTTGAAAATATAGTAAGAGTGAGCAGCAACTTTTCCCATTAGAGAAAAAAAGCAGGACAGGTTTGCCTTCTCTTAAAACATTCAAAAATTTGCTACAATGTTTGTAAAATTTAAAGGTTGCTCCGAGTTGAAGTGCTTCCAGAATTCCATGGATTTCTTCTGAGAGTTGCAAGTGCAGGCACTCTACACTTTACTGTATGGCCATATGGTTTTGTTTTGTTTATCTGTCAGTCTGTCTATTAGTCAGTCAGTAAATCTGAATGGTTTTTGCCTTTGCCCAGTACAACTCAGATCTTGTAATTCAGAATGAACAGATAACAAGTATTTATTTTGTTACTAGGAGTAAATGACATGTAAGCACTTGAGGCAATGCCAGATGAATAGGGGATATCTGATGATTTATTCCAATTTGTGTAAACAGTATCTTTTAATGTTTCTGTGTTTGTAACGTGTTTTAAGTTAATTTCATAATTTATCATGAAAGAAATAGTCTCCCCCCCACCCCAATATCAGGGCTTCCCTTGTGGCTCAGCTGGTAAAGAATTCGCCTGCAATGCTGGAGACCTGGGTTTGATCCCTGGGTTGGGAAGATCCCCTGGAGAAGGGAAAGGCTACCCACTCCAGTATTCTGGCCTGGAGAATTCTATGGATTGATAGTCCATGGTGTTGTAGAGTCAGACATAACTGAGCGATTTTCACTTCACTTCCCCCATATCAGTAAAACAGAATCAATTTGGAAAGATCTAGTCATTCATTTTGTTTAATATGAATAGTTAGGTCAAATTATGTGGTTTGTGTTTCACCAATAAGGTTTTGGTGTTAATTTTCAGGAGCTCCAGAAAAGTTTAATGTCTTTAATATGTGAGATGGACATTTTTAAAAAACAATATAGAGGTGGAACTTCAGTGGTCTTTTTTCTTATAATTGCACAAATGTAGTAACTAACTGTATAGAAAGTATTAAAAATGAGGGAAGTGTAAGGAATTGTTTCTGCCTTTTGTCATTTTCCTTTTTAACTTGAAGTTCTATTAACATAAAGATAAAATGTGTACTAATGTATTACAAAGTGTGCTTGGTAATTGAATCATATCAGTGATTTTTTATTAATAAGTACTGGCCTGTACAGTATTTATGTTTTTAATAGTGATAGTAGACTCTTTTGTGATCTATATATTTCCATTATTAAGGTTATCAAACAAATTCTCGCCTACACATTTGAAGCTCCTAGCTATGAGATAATCTTAGAATATTTACTGGAAGCAGAATGGAAACTTTAAAAATGTTTGAGTAAATTCTTTCATAAGCTTTAACTCTTAGTGGCAGCCTAGTTCTTAAGTATGTTAGCCAGCTTTTTATAGAAGTTTGTTTATGGAAACTGAAGATCATTATAGTAGTTTGAATACATATTCTGAATTGATAAGAGAAAATAGCAAGTTATGTCTCACTGGACAATCATTTGAAATGTCACATGTTGATTAGTTTGTAATTTCATTTGGAGCAATGTTATCAGTTACATGTTGCTGCTGGTCTACCATGGTGAACAAAGACATTTTTATCTATATATCTTAAAATTTAATGAAAGAATAACTTATACCATTATATAGCTAACTGATTTGTATAGTTTTTAAAAATTACTTTTGAAAATATATGGCTTTCAAAATTTGAATGTAGTTGTTTAAACTTCAATATATGCCTTTCAAACTTTGAATGTAGTTATTTAAACCTGACATGCTGTCGTCCATGGGGCAAAGGGTTGGACACGACTGAGTGACTGAACTGACTGAACTGAATTTAAACTTCAACCAATACATAAAAGCATAAGCTTTTAGAAATGTAAGTGGTCCTAGAGATCAGCCTATGCAATCATTCCTTTTCAAAGCCAGAGAACTTGACCTCTAAAGAAGCAGGAGCTGAGATCTTACTGTTAGTGATAGCAGAGTAAAGAATTGAATCTGGTCCCCTGACTCCATTCTGCATCACTAACTAATCAAGTAACACCAATATTTTCAAAGTGTCTGCTAAGTGTATCAGTTTCTTATGGAGATCCTGTAAGTAAAGGCTCAAAAAGTTTTACTATCTAATGTGAGAGAGAAAATGTACATATAAAAGTTAACTGAAAAGCAAAATATGACAAATGCTAACATTATGGAATGTGAAGTTAAAACTCTGAAAACTACCAATAGGAAAATGTTTGACTTGAAAAGATTTTAAAATATCAGGTCAGTTAGGATTTGAGGTTTGGCTCATGCCTCATACAGGTGACTCTGGACTTTAGTTCTAAAAATATTCCAGAACAATGAAGTGGGGCATAAAAATATTTGAGAAGGGTCTTGGTTAGCTTGGCCCATCTGGTGCTTATGTTGTACTGTACTGAAATCTGTCCTCCAATGCTTGCTGTGCTGCGCTCAGTCATGTCCAACTCTTTGTGACCCCATGGGCTGTAGGCCACCAGACCCCTCTGTCCATGGAATTTTCCAGGCAAGAATACTGGAGTGGGTTCTAATTCCTTCTCCAGGCAATCTTCTTGACCCGGGGGTTGAATGCCATGTCTCCTTTGTGTCTTCCCCATTAGCAGGCGGATTCTTTACCACTGTGCCACCTGGGAGCCCAACATTAAGTTGGGTACTTATTCTACTGTGGTAAACTGGGAAATTGTATTGAGATGTCGTAAAACTTAATGAAAGAGCAACTCTTACTTTTACATATCTACTTGTTTTGTATATGTAAAAAAAATTACTCTCATAAATATTAGTCAGTTCAGTCGCTCAGCTGTGTCCGGCTCTTTGTGACTCCATGGACTGTAGCATGCCAGGCTTCCGTGTCCATCACCAACTCCTGGAGCTTGTTTAAACTCATGTCCATCAAATTGGTGATGCCATCCAACCATCTCATCCTCTGTTGTCCCCTTCTCCTAAATATAGTAAATAAATATAGGAGTCTTCTCATAAATATAGGGGTCTCAAAATTTGATGTGGTTATTGAAACCTCAGCTAATAGGCAGAAGTGTAAATTTTAGAAAAATAAGTGAACATATAATTCTCTGAGAAATTTTAAACTTGTCATTCAAAATTGTTTCACTTATCCTGTCTTTCACTTTATTCACAGTCCTCAACATAAAAATCATGTCACCTATTTTAACCTGAAAGGTTTTTTTTTTTATTTCATAAAAAAAAAAAAAAAGAACGAAAACCACACACACACACACAGTGGATTTCCGTTCCCCTCACATATTGCCTGTGGGCTTTATGTATAGCACTGTCTGAACCATGGTGCTGAGGCCTGCGGTTACAGTGTTGGTGGAGGTTTGGATGCACATTCTTCTGTGACTGCAGGTGGTAGAGCCACCAGTGTTCATACAATAATTTTTTTTTTTAATGCTTTCCGGAGTGTTTCTCTGTCTTAAGAACTTTTGAAGATGAATGGAAGTTAAAGAGTCACCCACTAGTAGACTAGGTTCAACCAAAATGCAGATTTCATAAAAACTAGCATTTTTTAAGGGTTTACTATGTGCCTGATTCTCTTAAGTTTGCATGCATGATTTTCTTAATCTTTTCAGCTGTATAACAGAGTTCAGTTATTCTCCATTTTATATTATAGATAAGAAAAAGGAGGCTCAGAGAGCCTAAATGACTTGCCTAAGGTTGCACAGCTAGTTCAGTGAAAGGGTAACATTTGAACTAGGCAGGTTAACCTTAGAACCTGAAATCCTAACCACTATTCAGACACCCTCTGTATGCAACAGAAAGCTTATTCTGAGGCACACAGAATAATTTAGACTTCACTCTAGTCAGTATTATTATAGGAAATTTTGGTTGTTTTCAATAGTGATTATTTGGATATAATAAATATCTTAAAGTTATTTTTTTCCTTGTGCTGTCTTCTAGATTCAATTTCTGTAAAATGAGGATGAGGGATTAAATTACCTTGAAAGTCTTTTCAGATTTAATATGGTATAATTTCAAAGTAAGCCTTAGAAAATTGATTTGATTTTATATACTTAAACCTTCATTAATATTTGTATTTAATTTTTTCTTCTTATTCATAAATGTATAGTTTTCCTTTCTGTAAAATAGCCAATTGAAAAATTACTTTTTGAACTTGTACTGCCATTTTAAAAGTATTTGGAAATTTGCATTTTATACCATGATTTGCAATAGCACTATCCAATCAGACTTTCTGCTGTGATGGAAATGTTCCTATCTACATTGTCTTCTCTGGTTGCCACTAGCTGCCTGCAGCTATTGAGCACTTGAAATGTAACCAGGGCAACTGGGAAACTGAATTTTTAACTTACATGCGGCAGTTAGTGTTTGATATATTGGACAGCACAGGTTTAGAGCATAGCATAGTTTAGAGCATGGTGGTGATTTAGTTGCTAAGTCGTGTCTGACTCTTGCGACCCCATGGACTATAGCCTGCCAGGCTCCTTTATCCATGGGGATTCTCTGGCAAAAATACTGGAGTAGGTTGCCATTTCCTTCTCCAAGTTTAGAATATAGCATGCAATAAAAACACCAACCTATCTTTCCATCATCTTTGTAATTTGTAGATCCTCACAAGTGTTCATTGAGGAACAAAATGCTATATTTATCTTTTCTTATACTAGAAATTAACTTATTTCTTCAGTTTTTCCTCTGAATAAGTATTTACAAACTAAGTGAACATATTATTATAGTTTAGTAATTATGTATATGTAGAGTTAGGTACAAAGTTAATTTCCTTATTGGACTCTACTAGAATTAGAATTTTTTAGTTTTTAATGCTGGATCTCTGTGAATATATTTCAATGAAAATTTTTATAGCTTTGAATAAGAACTAATTTAGTGATCTCATATCTTATTCATGTCTTTAAACTTTCAGTTATTTTTTAAAGGAAAATTAGTAACATTCCATTTTAGTAGATTGGCAGAAGAATTTTGAAATAGTCTTCATTAGTTTAAAAAATAAAGAAAAAAAATCAAAACAGGCACACTATTTGGATGATAAATACATTTTATTAATATCACATGCAGTTCCGTGATTCTGTGATTCAATTTTGTGCAGATTATTTACAGTATATAATTACCTCCTGTTCAGGAACCATTTTCTCGTGGTCAGTGTCCTGCACTTAGGATATTGTTGCTTTTCATTGCCAGTAACAGGATAATTAGAGCCATGAAAGCTAGTTTAGAAAAGTAAGCCATGGCTGAGTGGCAGAAGCAGCACATGAAAAGATCTGAGGTAAGTCAGCATATAGCTACTAAGATTCTTTCAGACAGTGTATGCTAAGTCACTTCAGTCATGTCTGACCCTTTGCGACCCCGTGGATTGTAGCTGCCAGGCTCCTCTGTCCATGGGATTCTCCAGGCGAGAATACTGGAGTGGGTTGCCATGCCCTCCTCCAGGGGTCGGAAAGGGATTGAACCTGTCATTTACCTCTGCATTGGCAGGTGGGTTCTTTACCACTAGCCCCAGCTGGGAAGCCCAGATGGTCAGGAGTTGACCATACGTAATTCTGATGTTCCATTAAATTAATAAAATAAGTAATTAGTATAGTTTATAAAACTGTCTGTATATTTATGTGATAATAAATGCTAGTACACATATATGTCCAAATTTCCTCAAAGGAATAAATCTTAGGTTTTTAATGGGGAAAAAAAAAGAAAAAAACTACGTTAAGTAGGAAAATGTGGAATTTATGGGAGTTAAATATACCTAGGTCAGTACCATATTATATTGAGTATTTTTCTTAATTTAAAAAATATTCCTTCAAGAGTATCTTCTATTTTTCTTTTCTTTGTTCATTCATTCTTGCTTTCATTTATTCATTCTAGCATATTGAGCTCCTAAAACATGACAGACTTTATGCAAGTCTGTGGGAATAAAGATTGAATAGGACCCAGTGCCTGCTGCAGAATGCCCGTATTTCAGAAGAGGGAGACAGACATGTCAACAACTTAATAATAATTAAAAAAAACCCAAAAACCTATTACAAATGGCTTCTTAAGTTCAGTGAGGGAACCAGTAGAAAGTATAGTCATTTCCACTGAGGTGGGTGGGGGATGAAGTCCAAAAAGACTTCAAAGAAGAGGTGAGCCCTGGGTTGAGCATTGAAAACGGTAAATGTTCAACAGTAGATTTACAGGAAGAAGTGTGTTCTGAGAAGAGGGAACGCACAGAGTGAGCAAAGATGTAGAGGGTTGAAACAGCATGACATATTCCAGGAAGAAAGTAAGTTGTTCATTATGACTAAAAAGGACGGGGTTGGTGGTAGGGAAGAGGGGAGATTGTACAATGAAAGATGAGACTCAAGAATTGGACAGAGACCATAAAATGCAGAGTCTAAATTTCATCCTATGGGATAAAACTATCAAAGCTATTGTGGACTCTGAAATAAGAGAAAGATATGATAAAATTTGGGTTTTAGAGAGATTACTTAGGTGGTGATGTGAAGATGTCATTATGGAACAAGTGAAGTGGAGGCAGGAAATCTATTAGAAGACTCCCTTTCTCAAGTGAGGGACTTTGAGGGTCTGGATCAAGATGGTAAAGGTAAGGATACAGGAAGGACCTAAAATGTAAGAAATTTGGAAACGAAAAATGAGCAGATTGTGCTTTACTGATTGCATTTGGGAAATGAGGTAAAGGAGGGATTGGGAATAACTCCCAAATTTTTAGCTTCTTTGCCTTGGTGGGTGGGCTGTGATGCCAATAATGGAGTCAGGAAGTGAATATAAGGGAAGGAACAGATTTGGGAGGGGGATGTTGAACTTAGGGTGCCTATGGAATTTCTGAGAAATGATATCTGATTGGTTATTTCATATACGGGTTGTCTATAATTCTCTCAGCTGTGGGGGAAAAATGACCTTGGATGATTAGAGGCTCTTTTCCACATTGCATCTCAGTTTGCTCCCCTTCTAAGGCCAGCTATTTAGAATCTATAGAACTATGTATGACATCTGACATAACTTCTGTAAATTAAGACCTGTACCCACTAAAAGTTTAGCTTTTTTGGTTTGTTTTTAAAAAAAGTAAAAACCAGAGCACTGATGAGAACAGTGTAACTTTTAAAGAAACAAAATTAAAGTCAGATAAAATGTGTTACTTTCATAATTAAAGTATGCATCCTGTAAGCTATTGAGCTTTGTAGAGTCATTTGGAGTAGTAGAAAAACATGTAAAATATTGTAACAACATATATTGTACTAAGTATCAATATTCTTCTCCTAGAGATCTTTAAAATAGGCATTAAAAAGTTAAAGTGTGATTTAATAGTAAGAGTGTGAACTCAGAATAAGAAAAATCTAAATTCTATTTTCTAAAACTTTCCATTAGCTCACTTTAGATAAGTGTTTTAATACCTCCAAGCTGTACTATAAAATTAAGAAGGACGAATTTAATAAAGAGGCTGTGGTCTTTTCTGGCCTTATAGTTCAGTGCTTTCCATATATATTTATTAAAAGAAAGAAGGTTTTTTTTAAAGTAGCAAGACTTGAGAATTTAAGACTATCACAAAATTATGTAGGTAGAGAATTGGCAAATGAGCCTCAGTGTAAGCAAATGCACAGTAATATATTTAGGGGAAATTTTTGATCTGTACTTATAGTTTCTGAATTTTGGCCTAAGAAACAAATTTTGAATCACTGTATTGATCTTTGAAGAGATTCTCATGTTCTACTATAGGTAAAGAGACCATCTAAATATTGGTCATCAGGGGAGTAGGTTGGAAACAAGACATAAAACATTCTATTCTTAGTGAAAAACCCTTTGCATGTTATGTGTAGTTATGATGTTTTGTGTATAGCAGAAGTGGAGAAAAGTTAACATCAGGGACAGCTAATAGGAGCAAGAGAATTGAATGTCTATTGTTTGAGGATAAACTAAAAAGCAAAACAAACCTGAAACTCTTTATTCTGTAATAGATCTACATGATTAAAGTATATAAACCAAATAGTATAGGTAGAGAAAATTGTTCTCCTGAATTTAAACACTAGAACTTAGGAGCTATTCCTCAAAACTTATAAAAGCTAGTTGTACAGCAATAAAAGAAGTACAGTGAAACCTTCATAAACTTGGCTTAGAGAATAAATATATTTAGCTGATTATTTATGTTTAAAGGTAAAAGTGTTTGTTCTTATAAATTCAGCTAGTATCTTTAGTAACTTAAGAACTGCTGGAAAACATTGATGCTTTTTTTTTACTCTTTTTTTCTTTTCTTTTTTCGGTAGATTTTGTAACCCTTTCAGTCCCTTACAGCTTCAAAAATGCTCGTCAATATTAATAAGTAGACCTCTTTCTTGTTGATATTGAGGTTTATTACCATAACGCAAATAATAAATTATTTCCCCTGATATGGAGGTATAACTTAAATTGCTTAAGTAGAAATGGAGATATAGCTTAAATTTTTTTATTGTAATGTATTATAATTCATCTACTCATTTATGTATATTTTTATTTTGGGGGAGTCATGAAGGAGATAAAGAGTTGCCTTCTTGTATCTCATAGTATAGTGAAAGCTTTAAATAAGTAAATATGCAAACACAAGAATTTTGTTGGGAGTACAGTATAAAGTATTTCCTGTAATAATAATTTGGTTTTTCACTTTTTGATTATAATATAAATTAGATTCAGTAATGTTCTGTATCTATGTGGATAGTTTCCTGAACTAAATTTGGGACTCCTTTAGAGAAATGAACTAGTTGACAGTTCACGGTGAGGGCTGATGCAATCACACATTTGACATTAGGACTGCCTCACAAAATCCAATGTAAATGCCCTATCTTTAGCTGACTTGCTATTTAAAGGTATAAAGTCCAAGGCTTTATGGCCATGGTTTAAGGTTGTATTCCCTGTTGCCTACTGTTCATATAATGTTAACTTTTCAATGACTCTTCAAACTTTTGTTTTCTAGTAAAACAACTATTGAATCTAAACCTGTAAGTCCTTGGCAAATCTGTAATATCCATCTGGACCTTGACTCAAAAAATTAAAGATATTGTGTTGAGATCTCATTATTTTGGGGTCCTACTTAATAAAATGAGTATTCAATTTCTGTACCACTTATTCGAGTAGAAGACCACAGAGCATCAGCAGACCACTGTGGTATGTGAGCCACAAAATTGAGAGAACGTGTTTGTACAGATGTTACTTAGCTTCTTTTGCGAGATTCGGTTCTGTTTATAATTTAGCTCCTCCTATCCTAGCTCAGCTCACTAAATGTATAGAAGCCATGAAAGGTTAAACTGGGGAAGAATATGAGTCCCTCTTTAGGCTATAGTCTTGAGTTACTAAATAATCTATAAGTTCAACTGATAGAATGACACAGAGACAGAACAGTCATTTATCATTAATTCAACCCTTTAGTTATTCTCAGTCAGTACTTAGTAAGTGCCTATTTTGTACCAGGCATTGTGCTAGTCCATAATGCAAATACAAGAAAAAAAGTAAGCCTTGGTTTCTCTCCTTAAGCTGGGAGATGGATACATTTAGACGTTTACGGTAAAATGTGTAAGTGATACATAGGTTCCTGAGACTGGTGCTTATGTGCTCAGTTGCTCAGTTGTGTTTGACTCTTTGTGACCCTTTAGAGTGTAGCCTGCCAGGCTCCTATGTCCATGGCGCCATGTCTCAGGCAAGAATACTACAGTGGGTTGCCATTTCCTACTGCAGGGGATCTTTCTAACTCAGGGATTGAACCTGCGTCTCCTGTGTTCCTGCATTGCAGGTGGATTCTTGCCCTGCTGAGCCACGGGGGAAGTGTTGAGATTGACACTAGGGTGAAAATGCAACATAGGCGTTTATATGGGAATGAATATAGAATTTCTGAGATCATCTTGGGAAACAGACTCTAATATAAGTTGGTTTTGAGTCCACTTTGGAGACATTTACATCTGTAACTGTGGCCTTTACACTAGCACTGATTTCTCAGCCCCTTCCCCTACTACACGTTGTGACCTGTAAAGGCAGAGCCCGCGTCTGCCTCGTTGGTGTCTTTGGTTTTGGTCTTTATTTGAGCGCGTTGCTCTGCAGTGTTCTGCTGGTCTCTGCTGCGCAGCACAGTGATCAGCTCACCACGGACGCGTGTCTTCCTAGGGTTTCCTTCGCACTCAGGTCACTGGAGCAGCTCCCCTGTGTTATGCAGTGCGTTCTCATCAGTTGTCTATTCTACTCATAGTATCAGTAGTGTATATATGTTAATCTCAATCTCCTAATTCTTCCCACCTCTCCTCCTCGTTTAATATTTTAATCCCTCAGATTTGACACAGTTCCTAGCTCATAGTGGATACTAAAATTATGAATAATTAGGTAGATAAAAAAATTTAAGCTTCTTTTAGAAGTGTTTACTCTCCTCCTCCCCAGTCAGCAGGTGCTTTCTCTGTAATATATTTACAATTTGGGCCTAGTAGTTGATTCACTTGATAAGAAGGTGACCTGGAGTGTGTTGCCATACCCTCATCCAGGAGATCTTCTTAACCAAGGTATCAAAACCAGGTGTCCCTAACTGCGAGAGGATTCTTTACCATCCCAGCCACTAGGGAACCTCTTTTTATTCTTCTTAGCACATAGTAGTTTATTTGACACTTATGTGTCAAATATAATCAAGATTGCCAGGAGAAATATCAATAACCTCAGGTATGCAGATGACACCACCCTTATGGCAGAAAGCAAAGAGGAACTAAAGAGCCTCTTGATGAAAATGAAAGAGGAGAGTGAAAAAATTGGCCTAAAATTCAACATTCAGAAAACTAAGATCGTGGCATCTGGTCCCATCACTTCATGGCAAATGGATGGGGAAACAATGGAAACAGTGAGAGACTTTATTTTGGGGGTCTCCAAAGTCACTGCAGATGGTGACTGCAGCCATGAGAGTAAAAGACGCTTGCTTCTTGGAAGAAAAGTTATGACCAACCTAGACAGCATATTTAAAAAGCAGAGACATTACTTTGTTGACAAAGGTCTATCTAGTGATTTTTCCAGTAGTCATGTATGGATGTGAGAATTAGACTATAAAGAAAGCTGAGCACTGAAGAATTGATGCTTTTCAATTGTGGTGTTGGAGAAGACTCTTGAGTGTCCCTTGGACTGCAAGGAGATCCAACCAATCCATCCTAAATGAAATCAGTCCTGAATATTCATTGGAAGGATTGATGCTGAAGCTGAAACTCCAATACTTTGGCCACCTGATGCAAAGAACTGACTCATTTGAAAAGACCCTGATGCTGGGAAAGATTGAAGGTGGGAGGAGAAAGGGATGACAGAAGATGAGATGGTTGGATGGCATCACTGACTCAGTGAACATGAGTTTGAGTAAGCTCCGGGAGTTGGTGATGGACAGGGAAGCCTGGTGTGCTGCAGTCCATGGGGTCGCAAAGAGTTGGACACAACTGAGCAACAGAACTGATATGTCAAAATTATATCACTTTTAATTGGAAGGGAGAGATTAATCTTAGGCTTCAGTTAGGAAGACATTAGATTAAGAAAAACTGTTACAATCCCAATCTCCTAAATAAAACCCCACTCATTTGAGGACTGAATGTTTGTGTATCCCCCAAGTTCATGTGTTGAAATCCTAAATTCCGAGTTACTGGTATTTGAAGATGAAATCTTCGAGAGTTGATTAGGTCCTGAGGGCAGAGCTTGATGAATGGGGTAATAAAAACCCCTGAGAGAATTCTCTTGCCCCTTCTGATATGAGGTTAACAAGGAGAATAGGCTGTCAGTGAGGAAGTGGGCTGTTATCAGACCTCAAATCTGCTGATGTCAGATTTTGCATTTCCAGCCTTCAGAATCATGAGAAATAAATATATTTTGTTTATAAGTCACCCAGCCTATGGTATTTTGTTATAGCAGCCCACACAGACCAAGACAAGGCCTATACCATTCAGCTGCACTACTGTGTTCCTCATCCTTATTGCTGTCATTTACCAATCTCTCACTCACTTGCCTTCATTCATCAAAAACTTCAGGGACTTCCCTGCTGGCACAGTTCCTGGCCTGCCAGTGCCAGGAACATGGGTTTGATCCCTGGTCTGGGAAGATTCCATATACTGCGGAGTAGCTAAGCCTGTGCACCACACCTACTGAGCCCTTGTGACACCACCGCTGAAGTCCCTGCTCCTAGAGCCTGTGCTCTGCAACAGGAAAAGCCTCCGCAGTGAGAAGCCCGCGCACCATAATGAAGAGTAGCCCACACTCCTGCAGCTAGAGAAAGTCCAAGCAAAGCAACAAAGACCCACCACAATCTGAGAAAAAAAAAAAAAACCAACAGAAAACTCAAAACTTTGGCTCTGGCTCACAATCTTTATACTGTAAGCCCTGTATTCATCCTTGATGGCTTAAACTTCTGTGTGATGACTCATCCATTACCATTTCATCTCAGTTCCTTGACCACATTATCTCTTATCCTCTTTTTTTCATTTTAGACAGCCAGTCTCATCAACAACCTTATCAGCCTCACTAACTGCTCAAGAATCACTGTTGTAAGCATGTCATTCTCTGATTACAATGTCCTCTCCTTGATGTTTGCTTTTTAAATGTTCCCTATATGATCATTCTTTACCAGAACCTCTTGCTTCATTTTTTCTTGACCAGTTTAGATTATGTGGTCCCTGAAATCCTCTATACATTTGTCTTTTTATCACATCTTTCTTACAAAAGTCTTAACTGATAAACTTACCTGTCTTGAGCGAGGAGCTAATCACTGCTGGAGAAAACCACATGGAAGGGGCACTATACATTCAACCTCAAATGGGCTGTCAACCTGACTTGACATTTTACATTTCTCTGATTAACCCTGTCTCCCATTCATTATGATTCCTATTTCATTCTCTTTATACTTCTGAAATTCCCTTTATCTCTCTCATGCTAAGCAATGAGCTTGCCTCATGCACTTTACAAAGAAAATAAAAGGTATCAGATAAAAACCCCTTCAACTTCTTTATATCAGACATCCAAATATCCTGTATATGTACAAATATATTTTTATCCATTTCCAGAACTTTCTAATTATCCCAAACATTCCCTCCTCCCACCAACCATTGGTAACTTCTATAGTATTTTCTCTATGAATTTACATTAGATACCCCATAAACGTGGAACCATACAATGCTGCTCCTTTTATGTCTGACTTAATTTGATTTAGCATGATGTTTTCAAGGTTCTGTCTTATAGAAGTACCAGAATTTCATTCTTCTTTAAGGCTGAATAGTGTTCTATCTCATGCACATATGCACATGCACACACATTTTGTTTATCCAAAGGTTGGCATTTAATTTTTTAATTTTTCAAAGATATCCTATATTTTAATCTATTGTGTCATTCTGTTAGAAGAGTTGTCTATTCCATTTATCTATTGTTACATCACATATTTCTCTACATTTAGTAATTGAAAGGAATGACAACATTTATTTTGCCTAGGAAAGTGCACTTTGGACAGAGTTTTGCAAGAACATCTCATCTCTGCTCTGTTTGACAGAAACTTAAATAGCTCACCTCAAAGGCTGGGGCCTGCTGCTGCTGCTAAGTCACTTCAGTCATGTCCGACTCTGTGCGACCCCATCCCTGGGATTCTTCAGGCAAGAACACTGGAGTGGGTTGCCATTTCCTTCTCCAATGCATAAAAGTGAAAAGTGAAAGTGAAGTCGTTCAGTCATGTCCAATTCTTCGCGACCCCATGGACTGCAGCCTACCAGGCTCCTCCGTCCATGGGATTTTCCAGGCAAGAGTACTGGAGTGGGGTGCCATTGCCTTCTCCAAGGCTGGGGCCTATGATCACTTAAAGACTTGCTCATTTAGGCGTCTCCTTGTTGTGTTGGCTGTAGGTAGTTGGAACCTTAACTGAGATTTTCAGCTGGACTATCTACACATGGCCTTTCACATGGCTTGGACTTTCTTATAACATGGTGGTTGAGTTCTAAGCGAGAGAGAGCCAGGTGGAAACTCTATCCCCTTTTTATGATCTAGCCTTAGAAGTTAAGCAGTGTCATTTCTGCTTTGTTGTTGTTTTTCAGCCACTAAGTCATGTCTGATTCTTTGCGACCCCGTGGACTGCAGCTCACCAGGCTTCCCTGTCCTTCACTATCTCCCAGAGTTTACTCAAACTCATGTCCATTGAGTCGGTAATGCCATCCAACAATCTCATCCCGTCGTCACCCTTCTCCTCCCGCCTTCAATCTTTCCCAGCATCAGGGCCCTTTCCAATGAGTTAGCTCTTCACATTAGGTGGCCAATGTATTGGAGCTTCAGCTTCAGCATCAGTCCTTCCAATGAATATTCAGGACTGATTTCCTTTAGGATTGACTGGTTTGATATCTTTGCAGTTCAAGGGACTCTCACAAGTCTTCTCCAACACCACAGTTGGAAAGCATCTTCTTTTGGTGCTCTGCCTCCTTCTTCACATTCGTATGTTACTGCTGGAAAAACCATAGCTTTTACTATATGGGCCTTTGTCAGCAAAGTGATGTCTTTGCTTTATAATACACTATCTAGATTTGTCATAGCTTTCCTTCCAAAGAGCAAGCGTCTTTTAATCTCATGGCTGCAGCCATGGTCCAAAGTGATTTTGGAGCCCAAGAAAATATTATCTGTTACTGCTTCCACTTTTCCCCCATCTATTTGCCATGAAGTTATGGGACCAGCTTCCATGATCTTAGTTTTTTGAATGTTGAGTTTCAAGCCAGCTTTTTCACTCTCCTCCTTCATCTTCATCAAGAAGCTCTTTAGTTCTTTGCTTTCTGCCATTAGTGTGTTATCATCTGCATATCTGAAGTTATTGATATTTCTCCTGGCAGTCCTGATTCCAGCTTGTGCTTCATCCAGCCTAGCATTTCACATGATGTACTCTGCATATAAGTTGAATAAGCAGGGTGACACTATACACCCTTGATGTATTCCTTACCAAGTTTTGAACCAGACCATTGTTCCATGTCCAGTTCTAACTCTTGCTTCTTGGTCTACATACAGGTTTTTCAGGAGACAGGTAAGGTGGTCTGGAATTCCCATCTCTTTAAGAATTTTCAGTTTGTTGTGATCCACACAGTCAAAGGCTTTAGCATACTCAGTGAAGCAGAAGTAGATGTTTTCCTGGAATTCTCTTGCTGCACTCACTTCTACATTCTGTTCATTCAAAGTGATTCACTTTGATGAATCCTATTTCAAAAAAGTGTATTAGATTCCACCCTTTGATGGAAGGAGTTCAAAGAATGTTTGACACATTTTTAAAAATCACTACATTATATATCTTGCTCTGTAAGGTCAGTCCCTCTGCCATTACTTTGGATCTCATTCCCATCTAGCTTTTGCAGGAACCTTATGCTATTGTGTATTCTCTTTTATATTCAGCCTGTCTCCTCATTTGTTTTAAAAATGTGCACCCCCTTTTCTTTAACTTTCTGTTTTTCTTTTTGACTACATTCTGTTCCCTTTCTTTTTCATCTCTAACCTACCAAAGTAAACTAACCTATGACTTATGGTACATGTGGCCCTTTCAGTTGCCAGGTAGATACTTAGAATGAGTGTTGGGTAAAAGCTGAAGCCAGAATAAAAAAAAAAAAAAGAAATAGTGTTCTCTTTTCTCTTATTGTTGTATTATACTTACTTTGTCATGATACAGAGAATGTAGCCTATGCTTATTGCAATCCAGCCTTTAGAATACAGCACGTTGGAAAATTTGGTCTGCCTGTAAGTAAGTCAGTATAGAACAACACAAAAACATTAAAAAGTCCAAAAATGAGAGAGGGCAAGTGGCTGAAAGTGTGTGCAAGGAGTTGGGCATAATGCTTGACCTTGGGATTTATGCTTTTTAAGGAGGAAAAAGGATCTTAGGGTATGAAGTATACTGAAAGGGATTGGAGACCTTAGTAAAGTCTGAAGATTGTTGGGGTTGAGATTTTAAAGGGAGTCAGCTAGAAAGATAGATGGTTATCAAAGAAAGGATAGGATGAAATGGGTCTAGGGTAACAATCTTTCAAGTAAATGTCTATGGCAGGGTAGGGTGGGAATGTATATATTAAGTGAATATAGATACTAAGTTAGAAAATTGGAGTATCTACATACTAAATAAACATATATTAAATGAATTACAATAGCCTAGTTTTATTTGTAATATTAAATATGAGAAACATATTTACAGTGTTAAAAATCTTAGCAAAAAATTTTAGCAATGTACTTTTCAGATAAAAAGACAATTAATTAAATGTACTCTAGTGACATGAGTTTCCAATTAATAGTGTATAGCCAAAGTGAGATCATGTTGGTTTATGTAGTCTGTTGGTTAAAATATATTTCAGTTTAAATATGTATCTCTTTTTTAATTTAAAAATATTCATACTTGCATAGTTAAATGGGAGTGTATTATCATTCTCTATGGAAATATAGCTTTTATTAACAACTCATTTAAATTTATCTAGTTGAGAAAGGAATTGAATTATTCCCCTCCCCGTTTCAAAAATTAACTGAAAAGTGAGAATTTAGAAGCTAGCTACTTATGTGATCAGAGGTTACTTGCCTGAGCACTGAGTATTATTAAACTTGGTGTCTTCATCACACTGAGATCTAGAAAGTAATAAAAGTGTTCTGAAAGAAATAATAATAGATGTTACAGCATATTCATATCATTTCACACAGGTACTTTCAAAGTCTTTCCTAATCTGCAAAATGGAGATAGTGCTGAACTGTGAGATTTAGAAGTTATATATAATGTGTTTTTCTTAGCACCTAGAGGATAATCAATATATAGTAGCTATAGTTTTTGAAGGAAAATCCTTAATCACTGTGTTTATGATTGGGCACATTTTTTGACAAGTTGTCTGAAAATGGACAACCAGAAATAGCAAATCAATCTACTGTAGTAATGTTATATTAAATGGTAAGGATCTGACTTATATTCATAACCTCAGGATCATCAAGAATAAAAAAATATAAAAATTCAGTGGGAAATTTTAGCATTATCCATTAAAACTTTAAAAATTACATGAATATCTTATATCATTTATTTCTCACCATAACCCTGGTAGTAAATACTATTATTGTTATCACTTTTTTTCAGTAAGAAAATTAAGGCTTATAGAAATTTAACAAGGTTGCAAAATTGAATGACAGAGCTGTGTGCAATCCAAACTTACTCATTTTGTTTTAAGTCTTCTACTCATAATCCCTATCATACCCTAATGTGGTAATGATAATTTTCTTTCAAAAATTGTACATCTGAAGCTGTCCTAGAATCCAGAAAGCCCCTAGAAGTTCTATCTCCCTACCATAACACCTTTTTAGACTATTACCTAGCTTTTCCTATGTGCCAGGTACTGTTTTTTACAAGCACTGTAATATATATATATATATATATATATATATATATATATATATGCATATACACACACAGAGGGAGAAGAGGGTGGCAGAGAATGAGATGGTTAGATACATCACCCACTCAATGGACATGAATTTGATCAAACTCCCAGAGACAATGAAGGACAGAGAAGCTTGGTGTGCTGCAGTCCATGGGGTCACAAAGAGTCAGACATGACTTAGCGAATGAACAACAAAGATATATAATAACAATGGAAACAGTGACAGACTTCATTTTGGGGGCTCCAAAATCACTGCAGATGGTGACTGCAGCCATGAAATTAAAAGACACTAGCACCTTGGACCAACCTAGACAGCATATTAAAAAGCAGGGATATTACTTTGCCAACAGAGGTCTGTCTAGTCAAAGCTATGGTTTTTCCAGTTGTCATGTATGGATGTGAGAGTTGGACTATAGAGAAAGCTGAGTGCCGAAGAACTGATGCTTTTGAACTGTGGTGTTGGAGAGGACTCTTGAGAGTCTCTTGAACTGCAAGGAGATACAGCCAGTCTGTCCTAAAGGAAATCATTCCTGAATATTCATTGGAAGGATTGATGCTGAAACTGAAACTTCAGTACTTTGGCCACCTGATGTGAAGAACTGACTCATTGGAAAAGACCCTGATGCTGGGAAAGATTGAAGGTGGGAGGAGAGGGGGAGGATACAGGATGAGATGGTTGGATGGCATCACTGACTCAGTGGACATAAGTTTGGGTAAATTCTGGGAGTTGGTGATGGACAGGGAGGCCTGGCCATGGGATTGCAAAGAGTCGGACACGACTGAGTGACTGAACTGAACTGAATCCACTTAATATATGTATGTGTGTGTGTGTATGTATAATAATCCATTTAATCTTCACAAACCTTTGAAATGGTAACTGTGATTGCTATTATACAAGAGGAAATTTAGGCACAGAGAGGCTAGGTAATTTGTCCAAAGTCACATGGATAGTAAGTAGTCAAGCTGGAATTTGAACCTAGGCAGTGTGGCTCTAGAGTTTGTGTTCTTAACCACCATGCCATATTGGCTGCTTCATTAAAAATTTGTAAATGCTTTAGTTATCTCTTTCATAATAATCTTACCAGTGCTAGAAAACTCAGTCCTATATCAGCCAGGGTTCCACCAGAGAAACATTGTTAATAGGCTATATATTAAGAGCTGTATCGCAAGTTGGGGGCTGGCTGGGCAAGTCTGGGTAGATTGTCAGGAAGAGCATGCTGGAACTCTCAGATATAGGCTGAAGCTGCAGTCCACAGACACTTCAGGGAGGCTTCAGTTCCGCTCTTCTAAGCCCTTTCAGTTGATTGAATCAGACTCACTCAGTTTATCTAGGATAATCTTCTTTACTTGAAGTGACCTGATTATGGACTTTTCATCACATCTACAAAATACCTTCATAGCAACACCTAGATTAGTGTTTGAGTATCTGAAGACTGTACCCTAGCCAGATTTATCTCAGACATCTTTTTCTTTTTTAACCCTGAGGTGGAGGGTGGGGGAAGCTTTTCATTTTCCTAAGCCAGAAATGGAACTTTCTATTTTATTGTCAATCTTCATTTATTTATTAATCATTCTTGGACCTCCTCAACATCAGCCCCACCAGCCCTCCTTGCTATTACCACAGCTAAAGATTTCAAGTGTTTTGCTAGAGAAGGCATTTACATGAACCATGTTATCTTTAAAGTAAATTTAAAAAAATAAACAGGAGTCTCAAAATAAAAGGCAGAGAAAGATTGAATCAGAAAACTGATAGTGAGATTAGTTACTATATTTGAGCATATAATTTAGCACTTTTTACATGGCAAGGGAGTTACATAGTATAGAACCTCTTTTGAATTCACTGAAATTCTAACAGGAATTCAGTATTGAATTCTAACAGAGATTTAATCTATCTAAAAACAAGGAGCTTTAGTTTACATAATTCATAAGGTAACTATTGTTTAATAAAAGAGAGAAACCTCTCTAGATTCCTAGATGTGAGAAGGGGGGTTTCAGAAAGTTGCCTGCAGTTATTACTACTTTTTGGGGAGTAATTCTTATTTAGGGGTAATAATAATAGTGTAGTACTTATAATGTACCAGACACTATCATAAGTGCTTTAATCCCATTTATTTTATTTGATCCACCTCACAGCCTAATGTGGTCTGTAATTTCAGTAACACCATTTGCAGGTGAAGAAACTGAAGCAGTTAAGTAATTTGCCCAATAGCATATAAACTGGGATTCAAATTCAAGTGGTCTTTGCCTGCTCAGTCACTTCAGCTGTGTCTGACTTAATAATCCTATGCAGCGTGCCAGGCTCCTCTGTCCATGGGATTTTCCAGACAAGAACACTGAAGTGGATTGCTGTGCCCTCCTCCAGGGGATCTTCCTGACTCAGGGATTGAACCGGCATCTCTTACATCTCCTGCATTGGCAGATGGGTTCTTTACCATTAGTGCCACTTGGGAAGCCCAAGTAGTCTTTAGAACCTGCAATTTTAACCATTACCTACTTTGGCCACCTTATTCAAAGAGTTGACTCATTGGAAAAGACCCTAATGCTGGGAAGGATTGGGGGCAGGAGGAGAAGGGGACGATAGAGGATGAGATGGCTGGATGGCATCACCGACTCGATGGACATGGGTTTAGGTAGACTCCGGGAGCTGGTGATGGACAGGGAGGCCTGGCGTGCTGTGATTCATGAGGTCGCAGAGTGGGACATGACTGAGCAACTGAACTGAACTGAATCTTCCATCTGTAGTATACATTGTACTTTTTTCATTTTTAGGTCATGAATTTTCCCATACAGTCAGATGTTATTCTGTAGGGAATTTTTAACATTCAATGTGTTAAATTTATTAAAATAATACCATTTATAGCACTAATGTTTTAACTCTTCACTTCAATAGTAACCATTCTCCCTACTTCCAATAGCATTGATTAGTTCTGGTTACTTTATAAATGTAATCACACAGTGGGTAATCTTTTGTGTCTGATTCATCCCTAGTGTTGAGTATAGTTAGAAACTGTCCATTCTCTTGGCTGTATTGTATTCTATTGTTTGAGTATATCACAATTTACTCATTCTGTTGTTGCTAAATGTTAAGTTTCTATTTGAAGGCTATTATAATGGTGCTCCTCTAAACATTCTGGTACATGTATTCTGGTGAACATATGTATGAATTTCTATTGAGTATATACTTAGTTGTAGAATTCAGCTTTAATAGATATGGTTAATAGTTTTCTGAAGTAGTGGTGCCAAATTGCATTTCTATCAGCATTGTATGAGCCTTCTCATGTTCTACAATCTCAACAACCTTTGGCTTTTCTTTCCTTTTTTATTTTAGCAAAATACTTGTGTTCTATTGTATGATTATGTACTATCTTTTTAGAAAGGCAGCTGCTGTTGTTGGGCATTTAAGTTGTTTTCATTCTGTTTTGAAAAGTGTTGAGACTAGTATTATTGTAGATTTATTTTTTAAGACTCCTGATACATGTTTTCTATGCACATAAACGGTACAAAAACATGAGAGTTTGTTTCATTGAAATATAAGAATGTTACTTTTAGGTCTTTAGTTACTCAGCATGAAATAGCATCTCATACTTTTAAGTTGATTTTATTGCCAGCAAAAGTTGAACTTTATGTTTTTTAGTAATTTTTGTACTTTTAATGAGTAACCTGTGCTTATATTTCAATTGAAATATTTGAGTGTCTTTATTATCATTATTAACCTTTTTCTGACTGTGCTATAAATTTTTCCTATTTATCTTTCAGCTTTACAAAAATTTAAATTTTTATGTAATCAAAAGTATGTTTTACAGTTTTTATCTTTGGTATCATGCTTTAAAAGACCTACTCATACTTTCGACTATTCAATTCCACTCTCTTCTTCCCCTTTATGTATGTATATGTGTACATATATACATGTATTTGTACTGTAAATATATATATGTATATTCAAGTTTTACCATTTGAAAAATAATATGAAAATGTAAACTTTCTCCCTCTATGCTGTGTTCTCTCATTTTTCTCAAATCTCCTTCCACACCAAACTTGTTAATAGGCTGATTTCACAGTTTCTACTTTCTTTCCTTTTGTTCTTCAAATCCTAAGGTTGATCTCTGTTCCTGCCTGCTTTGGTAAGTATCATCAGTAATCCTCTTTTTGACCTTTTTCTTTAGTTTCTCTGTTCTGTAGTGTTTCCCCAGTGAGTCATCCACTCAAGTTACTTCAGGTACTGCCACTTCCTAGTCCTCTGTGCTAATACATCTCTCTCTTCAGTTCTCCAGTCATGTTTAATTTTTTTACTGGCTATGTTACCTGAAAAGTCAAGTTGAGGAAATTATCTTTTCCCTAAATCTGTACCCCCTATTTTGGTGAAAATGGAGAAATAAGTCATGTAAGCCAGAAATCTGCGAGTCATTTTAGATTGTTTCATTTTCCTTTCCCCCTACCTCTCATTGGTGACTGGGTCTTGTCTGTAATTTGTCCTCTCAGTTCTCCGTACTCCTATCTTAGTTCAGTTCTTTATCATCCCTTTCCAGGATATCTAAAATATTTGCTTCATCAGTCTCCTTACCTTTGGTTTCCTTATGTGTATGTGTGCGTTTGTGCTCAGTCATGTCTGATTCTTTGTGACCCTATGTACTGAAGCCCGTCACACTCCTCTGTCCGAGGAATTTTCCAGGCAAGAATACTGGAATGAGTCACCATTTCCTCCTCCAGGGGATCTTCCCAACCCAGGGATCGAGCCCTCATCTTTCGTTGCGTCTCCTGCATTGACAGGTGGATTCTTTGCCACTGTGCCACCTGGGAATCCCTCAGTTTTCTTAGCTATCTCCCAAATCTGATCTGGTTGCTCCCTACTTAAATCACTTTTATTTTACTCCATTGAATGTACAATAGAATCTATTCTTAGCATGGCATATAATGCCTGTCATAATTTGACTCTTGTATCTTGTTTGACTTCCTTCCCATCACTTCTTATAGTGCATTTTAAGATACAGTAAGACATTGTTATTACTATGATTACCTTGGCATTGTTACTGACTTTAACACCCAAAGCTATAGAATTCAGAAGCATGCCCCAAATGCAAAATGCTTGTTTTGCTAACTAATGTTTATTAAGATATTACAATTAATTTTTTAAATTAGTTTGAGCAAAACAAATCAGTCTACTGTGAGAAAAATGTATTGGGTTAATTCAAAACTAAATCAAGATAATTTTGTCTGCTATTTCTTG
This sequence comes from Muntiacus reevesi, assembly GCF_963930625.1. Taxonomy (NCBI): domain Eukaryota; kingdom Metazoa; phylum Chordata; class Mammalia; order Artiodactyla; family Cervidae; genus Muntiacus; species Muntiacus reevesi. The sequence continues at coordinate 120,714,047 of NC_089249.1, read as the reverse complement.
CTTAAGATTATCTATATTAATATCTCCCATTAGTATGGATTATTGAAAATTTACTGTGCCAAGTATCTTCTTCCATTTTCTGATTTTATATAAACTTCTCAAAAGAGAGTTGTGCATGTCTCACATGGTATAGAACCTGCCTGTAATGCAAGAGACCTGGGTTCGATCCCTGAGTTGGGAAGATCCTCCAGGGAAGGAAATGGCAGCCCACTCAATTATTCTTGCCTGGAGAATTCTGTGGACAGAGGAGCCTCTCAAAGGAATTAACCAAAGATATAAATAGTACCTATACATAATTACTGATTTCCTGATAATTAAAAATGCCCTTTTTAAGCTATAATTTCTGAAAGTCACCCTGATATTTTTCTTTTATAAGGCCTTTACCCATACTGTTTCTTGTCTGAAAGTTTTTTTTTCTCTTTTTGTTTCACCTTATTAACTCTTTATCACACCCTTCATGTTTTATTTCAATTATTATGCTTTCAGGAAGATGTTCTCTGATCTTCCCACACTAGACTGAGGTCTCCTGTTATATATTTTCATAGAATCATGTCATTTTTTAAATAGTACAGTTTTCCCCACTAAATTATAATGTTGGTAATGCTGTTGACTGAAATCTATTGCATGGTGATATGCTCAGCACATAGTAGAGACTCAGGAAATACTTGGTGAATAGATGAATACAGTTTCTTAACAGACAGAAGAGGATAAACTGGCAATATTTTTTTCTGAGAGATGCTTATTTTAAATATAGTCATAACAATCTTGATATATCTAAAAATTACTGTAAAAATATCTACTAATCCTATAAAATGATGTGCCAACTGCTGCTTATAGTTTTTATTTTGTATTTATTTCTAATATAAGATTGGAGAGATAGCCATCAAAATACTTCTGCTGGGTGGTAGAGAAGACTAATTATGTTCCTTGAAATAATTATATCTTTGTACTTGAATCCGCCTGTAATGCAGGAGACCCTGGTTCGGTTCCTGGAGTGGGAAGATCCCCTACAGAAGGGAAAGGCCACCCACTCCAGTATTATGGCCTGGAGAATTCCATGGACTGTATAATCCATGGGGTCGCAAAGAGTCGGACATAACTGAGCCACTTTCACTTTTACTTGAACTTCAGGCCTGGTTTACTTGTTATATTAGAAGCAATGTCTTAACAAGAAACTAATATTGCAAGTGAGTCTTGTGAGCTTGACTCAAAAACAGAAGATCAAATGGAGATTTATTTTGCAGAATTGAGAATATAGTGGTGTAGCAATGAATATCCATTGATGGCATTGCCATCAGATTGGAGGCTGAGTATCTGTTTCATAATAGGCAGTATATTCAGTGCTTCTTCTTGTTGTTCAGTCACAGAGTATGCTTGACTCTTTGCAACCTCAAGGACTGTAACCCACCAGGCTCCTCTGTTCTCCACTGTTACCTGGACTTTGCTCAGATTCATGTCCATTGAGTCTGTGATGCTTTCTAACCATCTCATCCTCTGCTGTCCCCTTCTCCTTTTGCCTTCAGTCTTTCCTACCATCAGGGTGTTTTCCAGTGAGTCAGCTCTTTGCATCAGGTGGCCAAAGTGTTGGAGCTTCAGCTTCAGCAATAGTCCTTCCAATGAATATTCAGGGTTGACTTCTTTAGGATTGAGTGGTTTGATCTCGTGGCAGTCCAAGAGACTCTCAAGAGTACTCTCCAATACCACAGTTTGAAAGCATCAGTTCTTCGGTGCTCAGCCTTCTTCACATCTGTATATGACTATGGAAAAACCATAGCTTTGAATATACAGACCTTTGTCAGCAAAGTGATGTCTCTGGTTTTTAATATGCTGTCTAGGTTTGTCATAGCTTTCCTTCCAAGGAGCAAGAGTCTTTTAATTTCATGGCTGCAGCCACCACCTGCAGGGATTTTGGAGCCCAAGAAAATAAAATCTGTCATTGCTTCCACTTTTTCCTCCTTTTATTTTCCATGAAGTGATGAGGCTGGATACCATGAGCTTAGTTTTTTTTTTAATGTTGAGTTTCAAGCCAGCGTTTTCATTCTCCTCTTTCACCCTCATCAAGAGGCTCTTTAGTTCCTCTGCGTTTTCTGCCAGTGGTATCTGCATATCTGTGGTTGTTAACATTTCTTCCGACAATCTTGATTCTAACTTGTGCTTCATCTAGCATGGCATTTTGGATCCGTATACTCTGCTTATAAGTTAAATAAGTAGAGTGACAATATACAGCCTTGCTATACACCTTTCCCAGTTTTGAGCCTATCAGTTCTGTGTTCGATTCTAACTGTTGCTTCTTGACCTGCATACACGTTTCTCAGGAGACAAGTAAAGTGGTCTGGTTTTCCCATCTCTTCAAGAATTTTCTGTAGTTTGTTGTGATCCACACAGTCAAAGTCTCTAGCATAGTCAATGAAGTAGAAGTAGATATTTTTCTGGAACTCCCTTGCTTTCTCCATGATCCAGGAAATGTTGGCAATTTGATCTTTGGTCCCTCTGCCTCTTCAAAACCCAGCTTGTACATCTGGAAGTTCTCAATTCGTACACTACTGAAGCCTAGCTTGAAGGATTTTAAACATAACCTTGCTAGCATATGAAATGAGTGCAGTTGTACAGTAGTTTGAACATTCTTTGGCATTGTCCTTCTTTGGGATTGGAATGAAAACTGACCTTTTCCAGTCCTGTGACCACTGTTGAGTTTTCCAAATTTGCTGACATATTGAGTGCAGCACTTTAACAGTATCATCTTTTAGGAGTTTAAATAGCTCAGCTGGAATTACATCATTTTTGAGATTTTGCCTAAAGATTGCACTTTGGACCCTTTTGTTGACTGTGAGGGCTGCGCTACTTGCCCACAGTAGTGGATGCTGGTCATCTGGGTTAGACCACCCATTCCTGCTTACTTCCGTTCGCTGATTCCCAAGGTGCTGATGTTCAACTGTGCCCTCTCCTGCTTGACCACATCCAGTTACCTTGATTCATGGACCTAGCATTCCAGGGTCCTATGGAGTGTTGCTCTTTACAGCATCGGACTTTACTTTCACCACCAGATGCAGCCACGATTGAGCATCATTTCTGCTTTGGCCCAGCCACTTCACTCTTTCTGGAGCTATTAGTAATTGCTGTCTGCTCTTCCCCAGTAGCATATTGGACACCTTCTGACCTGGGGGGCCCATCTTTCCAGTGTCATATCTTTCTGCCTTTTCATACCGTCCGTGGGGTTCTCTAGGCAAGAATATTGGAGTGGGTTGCCTTTTCCTCCTTCAGTGGACCACATTTTGTCAGAACTCTTCACTATGACCCATCTTAGGTGGCCTTGCATGGCATCGCTCATAGTTTCATTGAGTTGTGCAAGCCTCTTTGCCATGACCCAGCTGTGATCCATGAAGGGGGTCTTAAATGCATTGCTTCTCAATTGTGGCTTACCTCCTATGGTGCCTGCCTTAATCTGATGTTGTTTTCCTAACCATTCTATATTCTACCCATTTAATGAATTCCTTTTTTTCTTAAAATACTAATATCAGTTTTTTATGTTGTTGTTTGCTTTTGGTTTTTTTTAACAACCTGACTAGTACATGTGCAAAAGTAGCCTAATTCATTTGTCCTCCCAGGAAAGGCAGCTAGAGGTCTTATTTGTATGCATATTTCATAGGACTCCCAAGGAAACAATGAAATGTACTCTTAGCATGGATAGTTAAGTTCTTAGTCACAGGAATCAAGGAGCATAAGACTGTAATTGATAATAGTTGGGAGAAATGTTTTGCATAGAACTCTGAAAGATGGTACTCCAAATTTCTTAAGAGATTGAGAGGAAATATTTTTAATGCATAAAACTGACAGGATTAATATCCAGAATAAAAATCATTTTATAAGTCAACAAAAAGATATAAAATATAAATGAAAGAAAAATACAGTAAAGGATATGAATAGGTACATTACTGAAGATGAAATCAGGTATTGACATATGAAAGGTATTTGACTTCAGTAATAATCAGTGAAGTGTGATTTAAAATGATATGTCTTTTTTTCATTCATCAGATTAGCAGAGATGAACAGGTATTATGTACAGTATTATGTACGGCAAGCATGTTGAATGTAAATTGAACTAGCCCCTCCTGAGATGATATGGTTCTATTAAAACTGAAAATGGGTATAAACAGTAATCCAGGAATTCCACTTTTAGGTATCTTCTTGATGGAAACACTTACACATGTGCAAAAATAAATTTGTATTTTTAATAAAGACAAGTTTTGGCAAAAGTGTGAAGAAACTGGACCATCATATACTTCCAGTGGAAATGTAGATGGTGCAGCCATTTTAGAAACTGTCAGTTTCTCAAAATGTTAAGCACCAAATTACCATACCCAGCAGTTTTTACTCTTAGAAATCTATCCAGGAGATTTAAAAACATATGTTTACGCAACAACTTGTACATGAATGCTCATAGCAGCGTTATTTATAATAGCCATGAAGTGGAAACAACTGGTGAAACAGAATGTGGTGTATCTGTACAATGGAATACTATTCAGCAATAAAACTTAGCAAAGTATTACATGCTACTACATGGATGAACCTCAAAAACATTATGCTAGGTAGAGGAAGTGAGACACAAAAGACTGTGCATTGTGTAATTTCGTTTATATGAAAGTGAAAAACATCTATAGAGATAGAAAGTAGAATAGTGGTTGCTCAGGGCTTGTGGTGGAAATGGAGAATGACTGCAAATGGGCATGAGGTTCCTTCTGGGGTGATGGATATCTAAAATTTAGTAGTGGAGTTGGTTGTACAACTATAAATTTACTTTGAAACCCCACTGAATTGTACACTTAGTACTGGTTAAATTATGGTATGTAAGTTATATCTCACTAAAACTGTTAACAATTATTACTAGCTGGGGACTTTATAAACATTGTAACCTAAGATGGTAGGCAAACACTTGCATGAAGGATTGTGGAAAAAATTAAGACCAGAGGTATAGCATGTCTTTTATTAGGAGAAGTAAAATGAGAAACAGAGGGAAGAGATGAGGGGGAGAGGAAGATAGAGGAGAGGGAAGAGGATCAAGAATACAGATGTTCCTTACACTTTCTTTGTAACAATGGAAACTGAGTAACCTAAAGACATCAATAGAGAAACAGCTAAGTAAAATATGATGCATTTGAAATAAGTAACTTGCAAAAAGATATGGAGATCATGATACCATTCAGGTATATTAAAAATTATTATATATGATATTTTGGGAAATTACATAGTAAAAATATAAAAAAAGAAAATTTAAGGCTGCAAGCAAATTTAGAATAGTGGTTGCTTCTAGGGAGCAGAGCAGGAGAATCAGGATAGGGAAGAAATCAGGAGGGCCTTTGTTGCTGCTGCTAAGTCGCTTCAGTCGTGTCCGACTCTGTGCGACCCCATAGATGGCAGCCTACCAGGCTCCCCCATCCCTGGATTTCTCCATGCAAGAACACTGGAGTGAGTTACCATTTCCTTCTCCAATGCATGAAAGTGAAAAGTGAAAGTGAAATCACTCAGTCGTGTCCGACTTTTAGTGATCCCATGAACTGCAGCCTACCAGGCTCCTCCATCCATGGGATTTTCCAGACAAGAGTACTGGAGTGGGGTGCCATTGCCTTCTCCGCAGGAGGGCCTTTAGTACTGTATATAATCTAATTTCTAAATAAAGACTACATTGAAAATAGTGTAATTTTTTACAGCATAAGCAGAAAAAATGGACTTAAAGCAAATATTCTAAAATATAAATAGCAATGTTTCTGGATAATCAAAACTATGGTTTTTGCAGTAGTCATGTAGAGATGTGAAAGTTGGACCATAATGAAGGCTGAGTGCTGAAGAAATGATGCTTTAAGACTCTTGAGAATTCACTGGACTGCAAGGAGATCAAACCAGTCAATACTAAAGGAAATCAACCCTGAATATTCATTGGAAGAACTGATGCTAAAGCTCCAATACTTTGGCCATTTGATGTGAAGAGCTGACTCATTAGAAAAGACCCATAGGAAAGATTGAGGAGAGGAGAAGAAGGTGGCAGAGGATGAGATGGTTGGATAGTATCTCCGACTCAATGGACATGAATTTGAGCAAATTCCTGGAGATAGCAGATGACAGAGAGGCCTGATATGCTACATACAGTCCATGAGGTCACAAAGAGTTGGACACAACAACTGAACAACAACATTTCTGGATGGCAGAAATAAGGATGAGGAGAGAACTAAATCTAAAAAACAAATATAAAACAGCATCCTTCTTTTTAATTAGCTATTGTAGAGCTGTAGAAAAATATTGAAAATGTAAAAGTGAAAAAAAAGTCTGAGAAGTGGCAGTGATAACCCTGCAAGCCCAAACACAGGTGACCTGAGGAGGAGGAAGAGGAGGAGGAGCAGAGCAGCAGCTTACCGTCAAGGTCAATGAGTTTTGGAACAGAACATCATTTCAGTTCAGTTCAGTCACTCAGTTGTGTCCGACTCTTTTCGACCCTATGAACCGCAGCATTCCAGGCCTCCCTGTCTATCACCAACTCCCAGAGTCCATCCAAACCCATGTCCATTGAGTCGGTGATGCCATCCAACCATCTCATCCATTGTCGTCCCCTTCTCCTGCCCTCAATCTTTCTCAACATCAGGGTCTTTTCAAATAAGTCAGCTCTTCGCATCAGGTGGCCAAAGTATTGGAGTTTCAGCTTCATCATTCTTTCCAATGAACACCCAGGACTGATCTCCTTTAGGATGCACTGGTTGGATCTCCTTGCAGTCAAAGGGACTCTCAAGAGTCTTCTCCAACACCACAGTTCAAAAGAATCAATTCTTCTGTGCTCAGCTTTCTTTATAGTCCAACTCTTACATCCATACATGACCACTGGAGAAACCATAGCCTTGACTAGATGGACCTTTGTTGGCAAAGTAATGTGTCTGCTTTTTAATATGCTGTCTAGGTTGGTCATAACTTTCCTTCCAAGGAGTAAGCATCTTTTAATTTCCTGGCTGCAGTCACCATCTGTGATGATTTTGGAGCCCCCCAAAATAAAGTCAGCCACTGTTTCCATTGTTTCCCTATCTATTTCCCATGAAGTGATGGGACCAGATGCCATGATCCTAGTTTTCTGAATGTTGAGCTTTAAGCCAACTTTTTCACTCTCCTCTTTCACTTTCATCAAGCAGCTCTTTAGTTCTTCTTCACTTTCTGCCATAAGGGTGGTGTCATCTGCATATGTGAGGTTATTGATATTTCTCCCAGCAATCTAGATTCCAGCTTGTGCTTCCTCCAGCCCAGCGTTTCTCATGATGTACTCTGCATATACGTTAAATAAGCAGGGTGACAATATACAGCCTTGACATATTCCTTTTCCTATTTGGAACCAGTCTGTTGTTCCATGTCCAGTTCTAACTGTTGCTTCCTGACCTGTATACTGATTTCTCAAGAGGCAGGTCAGGTGGTCTGATATTCCCATCTCTTTCAGAATTTTCCAAATTATTGTGATCCACACAGTCAGAGGCTTTGGCATAGTCAATAAAGCAGAATTAGATGTTTTTTTGGAACTCCCTTGCTTTTTCGATGATCCAGCGGATGTTGGCAATTTGATCTCTGGTTCCTCTGCCTTTTCTAAAACCAGTTTGAACATCTGGAAGTTCACGGTTCACGTATTGCTGAAACCTGGCTTAGAGAATTTTAAGCATCACTTTACTGGCGTGTGAGATGAGTGCAATTGTGTGGTAGTTTGAGCTTTCTTTGGCATTGCCTTTCTTAGGGATTGGAATGAAAACTGACCTTTTCCATTTACCACAGCAGGAAAACCTAGGATTCTTTCTGGAAACAGAGGAAATTTAGGGATCATGGTATTTTATTGGCAGGGGTGATTATAATCCATATTATAATACTTTGAACATTTACAGCCACACGTGACATACTCGCCATCCTCCTGTATTTTTTATTCAGCAATAATCTTGCTTATAAAATATGATAGTGTTTTTCAAATCACTGTAACATTATTCACTTTTTCAGTTCAGGAAGTTGGGAACTCGCTTCTCATTACCTAGCTGCTCTTAAAATGAGTTTATATATAGAAAATTGTTGATTTTTGTAAGAAGTGGGATAATCTAAAAATTATACTTATTTTCAGAATATGTATTAAATGAGTGTCTTTCAATTGCAAGAAGCAGAAACCAATTCAAACTTATTGAAACAAAAAAATATTCTAAAGTAATTTGAAAGTTCACATGATAATCTGGCTTTAGGTATTACAGTATCCAGGACCTCAAATGATACTATTAGATTTATCTTTCTCCCTGTCTTTTTATATGGTATAGTATTGATAGGATTTTTTTCATGGGCAGAAGCTGGATGTCATTGAATCACTGTTTCTGGGAAACCTTATTTTCATGACCATGCTTGCCATCAAAAAAATGCAAAAAAGGGTTCTGTTTCTACCTTCCAAATATCTTAGAAGGACATTTAGTAGGAAAAATGTTATTTGCATCCCAAACTTTAGGAATAGGAAGTCCAGGAGTTATATTTTATAGCTTTTCAGCCTCTCCTACTGTTATAAATGGAAGATAGAAAAAAGCTCATACACTTTATCTGGAGAAGGAAATGGCAACCCACTCTAGTACTCTTGCCTAGAAAACTGCATGGATGGAGGAGCTTGGTGGGCTACAGTCTCCTACTATTATAAATGGAAGATAGAAAAACGCTCATACACTGTATAGCTTTTCAGTCTTGCCTGAGTGGAAAGGATGTTACATGAGCCAGTTTGCAACATGTAATACAGTCCACTTTGCTGTTTATCACCTTACCCTTCTACTGACATTCCCATACATAATGGCAATTGCAGTATGCTACATCCAATTTAATGTTACTTTGCCAACAAAGGTCCATCTAGTCAAAGCTGTGGTTTTCTTCTTAGGAGGGAGAGAGTCAAAATTCCATCAATCCTTGTGTCAATCTCTGAATGATACTCATCTCAGTTAGCCATGATATCACCGTAATTTTCTGCTGCCCTGTGCTACATTGTTAAGTCCACCACCTCTATCATAACTTATATAAAATTACTAAGGAAAGGGGAGAAAGATATTGATGTGTTAGATATATGCACACACACATATACATACACATAGCAGCGCAAGGTGGTATTTATAAGTAGCTGTTACTGTCCTTGTTATTCTGTCTAGAAATTGGGATGTGTGTGTGTGTGTAAATATATATATATATTATATATATATATATTTATATTATATTTATGTATGTATTAATATAAATATTATATATATGTATATGTAACATCTTCACAGCACCTTCATTGTTATTCCCTCTGCCAGCATATAAAGTAGAAGGGGTTCTGTTTCAGGATAGTTGTTCAGAATTGTAGTTCAGACCATCATTCTTGAGTTATTGAGACCTTGATAGTGTTTCCTATATTGGATTGTGAAGTATCCTAGCCTTTTCACCACTCAATATGGAAATTATAAGAATATACTCCCACAAGATCTCCTGGGTTCCAGTCTTGTTCTTCCCTGCATACATTTTGTAGCAAGAACGTATGTCTTACAGATAACCAAGATTAAATACCTAAACAAAAATAATAACTCCCTTTTTTTGCCTCTTATCTTAAAGAAATATAAAAATTGTAACAGAGCATAATGTTGTAATTTGATTGTTCCACTTTCTTTCTCAGTGGCACATAAAATAATGATGAGTCTCACAATGGTAGTCTTAGATTCAGTGAAGTAAATGGTGAGGTCTGCCCTTCTCAGCTTTGTTCCAGTGGTTCCCATATCTGTGTCTTCTGGTTGAAGAAGCACCATCACCATATACTGGTGGCTGACATTTCTTTTGTATATGAGCTGTAAGATTTCAGGAAACTTCAGGTTTTCTTGGCAGTAATTTTAAGTTTGAACTAACAGTGTTTATCCATCATTTTTTCTTTCGTGTCCTCATGGTACTGGCTATTGGGAGTTTTATGTATCTCCATCAGTGTTAGAATTTTGTGTCAAATCAGCAAGAAACTTAAAAATATTTCATTCTCTTTGTTAACTTGATTATGAAATAATTCAAGTGCCTATTCCTTATTTTACTTAGAATTAAAAAATAATTTAGTTCTTTCATTTGATCTAGAAAATTTTTATGATTTACTTTTCTAAATAAGAATTTTTATTTATTCAAAGGTCTTTTTCATCTTCTATTATGTTTGTATATTCCATTATGCTTTACCTAAGTTTTATCTTTTTTTAAAAATACATTAATTTCAAGATTAAAAAAACCAAGGTACTTTTCAAATATATTCAAAAACATGAGTCTGTAATTTCTTTTTTTATTGAAAAATTCTCAAATTTCTTACCAATTGCAGCTAGAATGACATATTCCTATCTCAGTTTTACTTTAGCAAAGTCTCTAAAATGCTTGCAGCCATTCCTGACATAATAGGAAGTGTAAAAGAGGGATGGTTGGAATGAAAAGAAGAGTTTGAACAGATTGTAGTTAAATATCTTTGCAAATTTTACAAAATCCTATATCTTTGTGAGCACAATACTAGAGTCTCTCCCAGGGTGTTAGAATTTTCCCTGCACCTGAAGGTTTCTGAATTTTAAGCTTCTTTAGCTTCGCAGTATTGGAGAAAGCAATGGCAACCCACTCCAGTACTCTTGTCTGGAAAATTCTATGGATGGAGGAGCCTGGTGGGCTGCAGTCCATGGGGTCGTGAAGAGTCTGACATGACTGAGCGACTTCACTTTCACTTTTCACTTTCATGCATTGGAGAAGGAAATGGCAACCCACTCCAGTGTTCTTGCCTGGAGAATCCCAGGGACGGGGGAGCCTAGTGGGCTGCCATCTATGGGGTCGCACAGAGTCAGACATGACTGATGTGACTTAGCAGCAGCAGCAGCAGCAGCTTCACAGTATACCTGCTGTGGATCTTGCATTTTAGTTCTTTTGCAGGAAGGGGGACCCCTTCCAGGGCCTGGAAGTGGGCTCTTGTCTAACACTCAGAAATGAATTGTCCAAGGAGACACATGTGCTGACAATGCAAAAGATTTTATTGGGAAGGGATGCCAAGCAGACAGCAGTAGGGTAAGGGAACCCAGGAGAACTGCTGAGACTGCTCTGGTCGCAGTCTTAGGTTTTATGGTGATGGGATTAGTTTCCAAGTTGTCTTTGGTCAATCATTCTGACTCAGAGCCCTTCCTGGTAATGCACGCATTGCTTCACCAAGATGGATCCCAGCGAGAAGGATTCTGGGAGGTGGTTGGACATGTGGTGTCACCTTTTGACCTTTCCTGAACTCTTCTGGGTGGTGGTGGCTTATTAGTTCCATGTTTCTTACCAGGACCTCGTGTTGTAAAACAACTCATGCAAATGGTTACTATGGTGTCTGGCCAGGGTGGGTGGTTTCAGTCAGTGTACTTCCCCTAACAGTTCCCTTTATGAGGGAATGTCTTTCTTCTGCTTGACCACTTACGACTGCCTTCCCCACCTTCCTTTTTCTGAGATCCAAAGGGCAGAGATGTGTTTTCCCTGCCATTGCAAAGGGAGTTCTGACAAGTCTTTAGTCTGCCACTGGGCTTAGGTGGCTTCATCCACCATTAAGTATCTACATTTGATACATTTGGTGAGTCCCCTGTAACAGCCCCTGCTGCTGCTAAGTCGCTTCAGTCATGTCCGACTCTGTGTGACCCCATAGACGGCAGCCCACCAGGCTCCGCCGTCCTTGGGATTCTCCAGGCAAGAACACTGGAGTGGGTTGCCATTTCCTTCTCCAATGCATGAAAGTGAAAAGTGAAAGTGAAGTCGCTCAGTCATGTCCGACTCTTCCCGACCCCATGGACTGCAGCCCACCAGGCTCCTCCATCCATAGAATGTTCCAGGCAAGAGTACTGGAGTGGGTTGCTATTGCCTTCTCCAGTACTACTGTCAATGTAGTACTTGAGAATGTCAAATCTTTGAGTGGTTCCCTAGAAGCACCTCATTTGATTTGAGGTGAGGGTAAAACACCTCTTCTCCTAAATGATGTTGCCTATCTCACAATTTAATCCACTACAGTTGTCTCCCAGACCCTTCAGCATCTACCTCTGATGTAAATTGGCTAATGTTAACATATTTGGTTTTATGATCTGTTAGTTTGTAAAGAGCCTAGTCCTTAATTGAGAGCAATTAGCACCTATTTTTTTGTGTTCTGTTTGAGGGCTGGTCACCTGATGGAAAAATAGAGAACAGATTGATATATTAGGTATCTGCTTCATTGCTTTTAGCCTTCTGTTTTCTCCTTGATACCCTGCTTATGTGTTCTAGGTCCTACGATAAGTACCATGAATGCAAAGGTAAACAATCTATTGCATGTGTGTTTAGTTGCTCAGTTGTGTCGGACTCTCTGCAGCCCCATGGACTATAGGCCGCCAGGCTCCTCTGTCCATGGGATTTCCAAGGCAAGAATACTGGAACAGGTTTCCATTTCCTACTCCAGGGGCTCTTCCCAACCCAGGGATTGAAACCATACCTTTTGTGTCTTCTGCAGTAGCAGGTGGATTGTTTACCACGGGCTTCACTTAGGAAACCCTTTGTGAACATTCAAATACAACATGAAGAATAATGTGGTTAACCTGCCATATGTTAAACCATAGTGCTTAAACCCTATTTTAAAAACCCAGTGTTAAAACAACTGTTTTATTTGAAGTTATATGAGATTTTACAGAAGATTTCACTTTTCCACGTTGACTTAAAAATAGTCATAACTTAAAAGCTGAGAGTTATGTTTTATTTGGTGGGAATTTTTAGGATTTCAAGCCTAGGAGAAAGCATCTCAAGTAACCCTGAGGGAACTGCTCCGAGGAGGCAAGGGGAGGAGCCAGATTATATAAAAGTTTTACAACAAAGGGCAGGTAGTCTGAGCATCAAAAGATTGTTGTTAATTAAAAAAAAAAAAAAAACACAGATATCCCAAGTTAAGGAATTTAGGACTTTTCTATGTATGGGAAGATTCAAGAGTCTGGGCTCACTAAAATTATTCCTTTTATATGTATCTCAGCTAACCTGGGGCCAATGTCCTGTCTTTTTCACATCCCGAGCTTCCTTGGGGCTCACCATAGGGAGTGCCTGAAGTCTGAAGGCTGCAAGATCACAGGTATTATTCTCCATCCTGAGTGCCCCCAGGGCTTACCAGGCCACACTGGAGGCCTGCAAGCATTGATTACTGTGACATCCTTGCCTACTGATGCAGGAAATATTCCATTTCTTAGCAGCTATTAGTAACTATGATTGAACTTACGAAATTAAATATATTACATAATAAAACATTTAGTAGTAGTTCTTCATCAGATTGTTAGTGAATTCAGATGTGAGATTGGAATAATATGGGTGACTTTGAAAGTGAAAGTCGCTCAGTCGCGTCTGACTCTTTGCGACCCCATGGACTATACAGCCCATGGAATTCTCCAGGCCAGAATCCTGGAAGTGGGTAGCCTTTCCCTTCTCCAGGGGATCTTCCCAACCCAGGGACTGAACCCAGGTTTCCCACATTGCAGGCAGATTCTTTACCAGCTGAGCCACAAGGGAAGCATGGGTTACTTTGGAGGGCTTCATTTTTTCATAGTGTGAAAATAGGGAAAACCTATTACAGGGGGAGAATGAGGATTCATTTCTAATATGGTTGTCTATGTGGGAAATTTATAGTTTGCTTTGTATACATAAAATAATGCTTTTGCATATATCTAGTACATAAAATTCTTACTTATATAGGGATCTAAAATTGTGATTTTTGTGTACTGTTAAAACCTAAGATAATGACAACAAAAGATTTTTCTGGATTTGTATGTGAAGCATAAGTGGCCTCATTCTGCCACCTTCTGGCTGACTCCATATCTTATAGTGCTATGAAATTAGTGTCATCTGTTTCTGCTATGGCTGGCATCAGATCATCTATTTGGGGACTCAGAGATTTCAGTTGTAGTCTAGTTAAGCTGTAATGTGGTTCTTGTGCCTTAGGCTAATGTTTATTTCTTAATTCTAAAACGTCAGAGCTTATTGAAATAGGGTACCACATGATGATGTGCTGGGTTATTTCCTCTAACATTATATATTTACAACTACTATTGCTTTTCCATTGATATTAAAATATATCAAGTTTGTTAGAAGCTTCTCATGGTCAAAATAAGAAAAATATTTGGAGAATGAGAGAGAAATCAAAGTTGCTGAAATTGCTGCTAAGTTCTTATGCAGAAACTAATGTCACATTCAGTAATCACTTATCAAAGTTTTAAAAGGAAAAACGTGTGTGTTAATGAAATCTTGGTATTTTATACACTAGGTTTTATGACTTTGAAGTCTACTTTCATTTATTCCAAAAGATTTTGGTAAAGACTTAGAACTTAAAAATGTAATTCATTTTTTTAAAGTATGATATTCTTCCTGGGGAAAGGTAGGAAGTAAGAATTAATATGGAAGATTGAAGTCTTGTCACTTTTTACAACATGCTTTACCTCTCTGTACCTCTGGGAAATTAGATAATAAGACTCACTTAGAGGTGAGTTGTGAGGAATAAATATTATTTCATATAAAATGCTTAAGAGCAATACCTAACATACTAAGAAGTAAACATGTTATCAACAATTTTACAACATTCAGAATATATTACATATTTTATATAATTTATAAGTAAATAGATTCCAAAATATCCTAGACAGTAAATTTTATATTTTCTTATAGTTTTATATCCAATATTTTTTAAAAATAGAGAAATTGAAGATAGTGGAAATAGCGTAGAAATATATGTGATGTACTTTAGCCTAATGAAGGCCGTCTATTTCCATGTACAGGGCTTCTCAAGTGGCATTAGTGGTAAAGAACCTTCCTGCCAATGCAGGAGACAGAAGCGACCCACGTTTGTTCCCTGGGTCAGAAAGATCCCCTGGAGGAGGGCATGGCAACCCACTCCAGTATTCTTGCCTGAAGAATCCCATAGACAGAGGAGCCTGGTTGGCCACAGTCCATACGGTTGCAAAGAGTCAGACATGACTGAAGCGAATTAGCATGCACACATGCATTTCCTTGTACAACTCATCTTTGACTTGAGAAACCTAAAATTATCCCCAAAAGAACTATGGTGCTCTAAAAATTTAATCAATTCAAAAACATTTATTAAATGTTTTTTTATGTGGTTACTATTGTGTTAAAGTCTAGAAGTGGAAAATTATGGAAGACGCTCAAAAAAGAGAAGTATAAGCATATAACTATTGTACAATGTGTGAGTACAGTAATGTGGATGTTAATACGTTTAGGAGCTAGAATAGAGGAAGTAACATTTAAATAGATTTTAAGTAACAGCTGAGAATTTGCTGGGAGAAAATCATCTTACATAAATAAAACTTTTAGGTTGATTTATTTTGGACTACTGGTTTTTCTGTACATTCTGAAATTTCATAATAGTGCTCCTATTCTTGGGACTTCCCCGGTGACTCACTGGTAAAGAATCTGCGTGCTAATGCAGGAGACACAGGTTCGATCCCAGGGTTGGGAAGATCCCCTGGAGAAGGAAATGACGATCCATTCCAGTATCTTTCTTTGGAAATCCTATGGACAGAAGAGCCTGGCAGGCTGTAGTCCATGAGCTCTCAAAGGAGTCAAGCACATCTTAGTGACTTAAAAACTATACTATTACTGCTTTTCATATCCAGAATGCTTTGGCACACATTCCCTCGAGAATGAGGTTTTCAAGTGTTTGTATTTTAATAGGGAAGACTGGGCTTCCATCGTAGTAATTCTAGGTAAAGGTGGACTGTATTTTTCTGGGCAGACATTTGCGGTGTTGCGCTCTGAGCGGGTAGCTCCCTGCATTCACCCCCTGTTCTGTGGAGCCAGACCTACCATGCTGGCAGTCAGGTACCTGAGGCCTAGAGCTTGCACTTGTGTACATGGATGAGGACACTCATGTGGGTGAAAAGAGTGACTCCATTTGTATAGTGGTGGTGGGAGTTCAGAGGATAATTTTCATCTTCTTTATTTCTGTTCCAGGTATTTAGAAAGTCCTTAAGTGGAAATTTAGATATGGGGCTGCCTGTACATTATCTTGGATAATGTGTAAGTAGTGGTCAATGGTAAAGTGCTAATCACCATGAAGAACTAAAGGGCTAGAGGGAGAGAGTGACTGTGTCAACCATGATTAGAAGTTTTATATTTTCATACTTCATATAGTTTAGTACTCTGGAAATAGAATCCCACTTTTGCCATCCTTGTCACCTCATTACATTTAGATCTGGTATTTTCTATTGCTGCCATAACAAATTACTATAAATTTAGAAGTTAAAAGCAATACCCATTTATTATCTCACGATTCTGTAAGTCGGAATTCTGACAGGCTCTTATCTGGGGTTTCAGGGCAAGAATCCACTTCCAAGCTCATTCATATTTTGGCAGAATTCAGTTCCTAGTGATTATAGGATCAAGGTTTCTGTTTCTTTGCTCTGTGTCACCTTGGGACTGCCCTTATCTCCTAGAGGTCTCTCTCTGGTCTTTACACATGGACCCTAATATTTTAGAGCCAGGAGTGGTGCAGTGAATCATTTCATCCATGGAATCTGACAATTTCTTGCCTGGGCTCTTTTTTGCTTCAAGCTGGAGAAAGTTCTCCACTTTTAAGAGCATATGTGATTAGATTGGGCCCACCTAGATAATCCACCAGGATCTATTTTGAAGGGATTCATTAGTAACCTTAACTGTACCTACAGCATTTCTTTAGCCGTGTATTGTAGCATATTTACAGTTTCCAGGCAATAGATAGGACAGATTGGGGGGAGGAGGGTTTTTTGCGTATCACAAGTCTGTTAGCTTTCAAGTATAGTTTTTGAACCAAAATGGGAGATTGTTTATGCAAAGGCACAGAGTTAAGGAACAGGCAAGAAATGTTCTTAAGAAATGGCTGTTAATTTAGTACTATTATTGTTAAGACATAAACTGGTAAAATGGAGCTAAATGGAGGTCTGTTGAAGATTCCCAAAGGTCCTGGGTTAATATGCTAGGAGTTTGGATTTTTTAGGCCGTGGGAAGTCAATTTGAGTTTGTTTTCCTTGGGAGTGACATGGAATCATGTCTTAGTAATATGAAAAATACGATGAGAATCAGATCTAAGATGTTGGGAGTTTGGAGAGAAGAGGAAGTACAGAGAGACTGACCTTTGGAATTCATATCAGACTCACAGTCACCCTGAAAGGAGGACTTATTTAGTAGTTAAAATTAAGCCATTCTTTATTTCTCTGAATAACCAGAAATGTAGAACAGTTGATAACAGATATGGTGTAGGTAAAATAAAACTTAGAAAACAATGATATGTTCTAGACTCATATCCTGCTCTCTTTTTGGAATCTCCAATTTGATGTCTAAGAAATGTGTTGAACAAAATCTTTCTTTATTAGAACATTTGTCCAACCTCTTCCTTCTTCACCCTTCCTCCTCTTAGTAATTGGCATCACTGTTTACCCAGATATTCAAGCCAAAAACATAGGTAATATTTTTTGATAACTTCCTTTTATTCATTCCATCTATCAGCAAATCCCCCTATTACTCCAAAATATATATAAAATTTGTCCATTTTTCTCTTTCCCACCAGTATCTCAGTTCAAGTTGCTACCATCTCTTATTTGGACTGTTAGCAGTAGTCTCAGTGGTTTTCTCTGCATTTACGCTTACTCTCAACTTAGACTGTTTCACAGTCCATTCTCAACCCAGTAGCTGTACTGTTTCTGCCTCATTTTTCTTTCAAAATACTTAATTCATTGTTCCTTCTACCTGATGTACTGTTTTTCCATCTTCCCTCAACTTTTTCCTTTTAATAATACTTCAGATCTTACAATGCAAGAAAAGTCATGTTATTCTGACATTTCTTCTCTTACTTTCTTTTTTACATTTCTTAATGTGAAAATGAGAGTGAATGGGGAGAATATAACATGTCGTTCTTGCCTTTTTTCATATATTTTTATCGTCTTGCATTACACTTTTTACTCTTTCTGGCCTATCTAAATTCTACCTGTTCTACAAGACCCTTCTCAAATTTCATGTATTCCATTGCATTTTCCTCAATACCTAGTATACACTGAACATACCTTTCTAAGAAAGCTCCTTTCTTTGTGGAGCTTTAAAATTTCCTTAGTCCTTTAAAGTCCCTTAAATTGAACATATTAATGGTCAAGGGTGTTAGAGTTCTAAAATTATCAAACTTTATATTTGCTATAATGTCTTCAATACAGATCGAGTGGCTGGAGTTCCTTGGTATGTCAGAAGTTATTTCACAAACGTGTTTGGATTAGTGTATCATTAGAGTTATTGTGTTAAAAATTCTTCAAGAACAGTCATTTGCCATAAATGTTTAATTGTCCCTCATATATTACTAATTTACTGTACCTGACTGTGATATAAATGAAAATTTTGTGTTTTTTTTTTTTTGTTTTTCTTATATTTAATAGCCATATGCAGCAAATTTAGTCCTTGTTGGACTCTGACTCTTGAAGATATTTTAATAACACATTGAATTATCTGTATTGACTCTTTTTATCTGGAGATTTATTAGTTTTCGAAGTACTTTCAGTGAAAACATTTTGTGTTTTGAATAAAACATAAAATTTCCTATTTTTAATATCATAGAATTGTATTAAAGATAAATATATATTCACTGGGAGTTTTTATTTTAAGAAAACTGATTTGCAAAGTTGTTTATTATGCAAACAAAACAGGACTGTTCAGAATCTAATCTATTTTTCATTAAAATTCTTTTCATAATATAGGTGCCTTACCTTCTAAAAAGCATGATTTTAAAAAGGAGTCTTGATATATAAGATGTATTAGACAGTATGGGACACAGAAAATTGACTCTTCTCATATTTTAAGAGCAATTACTTTGCCAACAAAGGTCCGTCTAGTAAAAGCTATGGTTTTTCCTGTACTGTATGGATGTGAGAGTTGGACCATAAAGAAAGCTGAGCGCTGAAGAATTGAAGCTTAACTGTTGTGTTGGAGAAGACTCTTGTGAGTCCCTTGGACTGCAAGGAGATCCACCCAGTCCCTCCTAAAGGAGATAGTCCTGGGTGTTCTTTGGAAGAACTGATGTTGAAGCTGAAACTCCAATACTTTGGCCACCTCATGCGAAGAACTGACTCATTTGAAAAGACCCTGATGTTGGGAAAGATTGAGGGCAGGAGGAGAAGGGGACAACAGAGGATAAGATGGTTGGATAGCATCACTGACTCAATGGAAATGAGTTTGAGTAAACACCTGGAGTTGGTGATGGATGGGGAGGCCTGGTGTGCTGCAGTTCATGGGGTTGCAAAGAGTCAGACACAGCTGAGCAACTGAACTGAACTGATTGTCTTGATGTCTTTGGACTGTCTAGTCAGACCTGCAGTGTTCTGTCAAGACTGCATAAATTGACTGCTATGGCACACCAACTGCTTTCTTATTTGTTGTTGTTGTTCAGTTGATAAATCATATCCGAATCTTTGCGACCCCCATAGATTGCATGCAGCATGCCGGGCTTCCCTGTACTCCAGTATGTCCTGGAGTTTGTTCAAACTTATGTGCATTGAATCAGTGATACTATTCAATCATCTCATCTTTTGCCACCATTCTCTTTTTGCCTTCAAATCTTTCCCAGCATCAGGGTCTTTTCTAATAAGCCAGCCAAGCATTAGAGTTTCAACTTCAGCATTAGTCCTTCCAATGAGTATTCAGGGTTTTTAGTATTTTAGTATTTAGTATTTTAGTATTTCTTTTAGTATTGACTGGTTTGGTCTCCTTGCTGTCCAAGGGACTCTCAAGAGTCTTCTCTAGCACCACATTTCGAAAGCATCAGTTCTTCAGCACTCTACCTTCCTTTATTGTCCAACTCTCACATCTCTACATGACTACTGGAAAAACCATAGCTTTGACTAGACAGACCTTTGTTGGCAAAGTAATGTCTCTGCTTCTTGATATGCTGTCCAGGTTTATTATAGTTTTCCTTCCAAGAAGCAAGCATCTTCTAATTTCATGGCTGCAGACTATCCGCAGTGATTTTGGAGCCCAAGAGAGTAGTCCATTGTTTCCCCATCTATTTGCCTTGAAGTGATGGAACTAGATTCCATGATCTTAGTTTTTTGAATGTTGAGTTTTAAGCTGACTTTTTCACTCTCCTCTTTCGCTCTCATCAAGAGGTTCTTTAATTTCTCTTTATTTTCTGCCATTACAATATTACAATACAATAGTTTCAAAAAAAAATCTTACTTGCACATTTTGGTGTTTGAATGCTTCCAGCATCTAGACATTAAAAGATGATACTAAAATATACTTTGACCTTCCTTAATCTGATATAAGTAAATAATTGCCATATATTATTAACCAAATATGTTAATGTAACACCAGTCTGTATTTTTATATCACAAAGCCATTTCACTTACATCATCTTATTTGAGTCACACATAAAACCAATGATATAGTCAGGTAAGGTATTAATGATCTTGTTTTGCAGAAGAGGAAACCAAGAATTATAGAAAAAACTGACTAGTTTAAAATGTCATAAACCCATCTCTCAGCAAGCATAACAAATCCTAGGTTCTTTAAAACACTCAACGTGAAAGGAGTCAGTTAATTCATAGAAATTAATCCCAAGAAACTAATCCCAGTCTCCATAGTTCTTCCCATCTATAGTATTCTCTTTGAATATTCTATTCAAAACTCTTACAAAAAGTAATATCTATCAGCGGTTTTGTTTAATATTATCAAGATGTTTATGGTTATTCAGTGATTAAGTGGTTAATCAGCACAGATAATACAACTTTCAACATCTTTTTTCCTATATCGTTTGATCCTGGGTATTTAATCAAATACATTTTGTTATTATGTTTGTTTTTATTTCTAGTACAGATGGCCCCCCTGACTTATGTTAGTTTGACTTAATAGTTTTTCAGCTTTATGATGGTACAAAAGCATTCATTAGAAGCTGTACTTCCAAGTTTTCATGTTTTCCCAGCCTGGCAATATGCAAATACATATGTGAATACAATACTCTGTCATGCTGGCCACCAGCAAGCTGCAGCTCCCAGTCAGCCACACCATTGTGAAGGAAAACAACTGATGCACTTACATCTATTTTGTGCCCAAATAACCATTCTGTTTTTACTTTCAATACTGTACTCAAGAAATTACCTGAAATATTCAATACTTTATTATATAGTAGGCTTTGTGTTAGATGGTTTTGCTTAACTCTAAGTAAATGTAAGTGTTCTGAGCACCTTTAAGGTAGGCTAGACTAAGCTATGGTTTGGTAGGATAAGTTATTGAATGCATTTTCAGCTTACAGTGGGTTTATTGGGGTGTAATCCTAGTTAGTTGAGGAAGATCAATTATAAAATTCTATTATAAAATTTATGTGATTTTAATGTCATTTAATAATTTATTTAATTATTTAATAAGTCATTTAGTAAGTCAACCCTTGAACTCAAACACATGGCTTGATGAAATCACAGGTTCAAATATATCATAACGTGCGGTAAGTCCTGAAAATATTTCCAATGGGAAGTTCAAAAATAAGTTTATGTTTAAAACATAATAGTTTAAAATTCTTTTCACCATAAGCATAAACTAGTAAGGGCTCACAGAGTTCTGGCCTATGGGTATGTTAGGAACTGTGCCTCCATAAAATTCTGAATGTTTCTGTTGCCCAGTTCTGTCTAATAGAACTTTCTTGGATGATGAAAATGTTCTATATCTACATTATTTAAAAGGCAACCACTAACCAAATATGGCTATTCAGCATTTGATATATAACTAGTGTAATTGAAAAATAGAGTTCAATTTTGTTGAATTTTGGTGAATTTTAATTTAGACAGCCACTTGTTGTGACTACCATATTGGACAGTGTATTCTAGACTCAAACTTCTGAATAAAGTAGTTTAAAATCTTGAAAAAGAAATTATAGAATATTTCTCTTTCAATGTAAAACAATTTTTTACATTGTAAAACAATGTAAAACATGTTTTTTGAGCAATTATATGTTCTTACATTACTATTTCAATATTCATATAAGGTGGATTGTGGATTCAAATGTGGAATCAAATCCTCATTTGATGTGGATTAGTAAAATACTACCTTTGTGTCTTGTACTAATTTATCTTATTGCTTACCATTTAGCAAGATTATAAACTTCTTTAGATTGTTATACTGGAGAAGGCCCTGGCAACCCACTCCAGTACTCTTGCTTGGAAAATCCCATGGACGGAGGAGCCTGGTAGGCTGCAGTACAGGGGTCGCTAAGAGTCGGACATGACTGAGTGACTTCACTTTCACTTTTCACTTTCATGTGTTGGAGGAGGAAATGGTAACCTACTCCAGTGTTCTTGCCTGGAGAATCCCAGGAATAGGGGAGCCTGGTGGGCTGCCACCTTATGGGGTTGCACAGAGTCGAACACAACTGACACGACTTGGCAGCAGCAGCAGCAGATTGTTTTACATTGAGATTTATGTGTTATCTTTAGGTGTTATGGGTAGCTTAAGAATGAAAATATGGAGTATGACCATGTTTATTTTGTTTATTTATTATTTGTTTATTTATTGTTTGTTTATTTTTAAATTTATTTTATAAATAATAAGGTAATAATTTTATATATAATTATATTAATTATATATAATTATATATAATATACATAATAATAATTTTATAAATAATAAGGAGGTAATTACTTTACAATATTGTCATGGTTTTTGCCATACATTGACATGAATCAGTCATGGGTGTCCCCCATCCTGCACCCCCTCCCATCTCCCTCCCCGTCCCATCCCTCTGGGTCATCACAGTGCACCAGCCCTGAGCACCCTGTCTCATGCATCAAACCTGGACTGGCGATCCGTTTCACATATGATAATATACATGTTTCAGTGCTATTCTCTCAGATCATCCCACCTTCGCCCTCTCCCACAGAGTCCAGTAGACTGTTCTATACATCTGTGTCTCCTTCGCTGTCCAGCATATAGGGTTATCGTTACCATCTTTCTAAATTCCATATATATGCATTAGTATACTGTATTGGTGTTTTTCTTTCTGACTTACTTCACTCTGTATAATAGGCTCCAGTTTCATCCACCTGATTAGAACTGATTCAAATGTATTGTTTTTAATGGCTGAGTAATATTCCATGGTGTATATGTACCACAACTTCCTTATCCATTCATCTGCTGATGGGCATCTAGGTTGCTTCCATGTCCTGGCTATTTTAAACAGTGCTGTGATGAACATTGGGGTGCACGTGTCTCTTTCAATTCTGCTTTCCTTGGTGTGTATGCCCAACAGTGGGATTGCTGGGTCATATGGCAGTTCTATTTCCAGTTTTTTAAGGAATCTCCACTCTGTTCTCCATAGTGGCTGTACTAGTTTGCATTCCCACCAACAGTGTAAGAGGGTCCCCTTTTCTTCACACCCTCTCCAGCATTTATTGTTTGTAGACTTTGTGATGGCGGCAATTCTGACCGGTGTGAGATGGAACCTCATTGTGGTTTTGATTTGCATTTCTCTGATAATGAGTGATGTTGAGCATCTTTTCATGTGTTTGTTAGCCATCTGTATGTCTTCCTTGGAGAAATGTCTGTTTAGTTCTTTGGCCCATTTTTTGATTTGGTCGTTTATTTTTCTGGAATTGAGCTACAGGAGTTGTTTGTGTCATTTTGAAATTAATTCTTTGTCAGTTGTTTCATTTGCTATTATTTTCTCCCATTAGGAAGGCTGTCTTTTCACCTTGCTTATAGTTTCCTTTGTTATGCAAAAGCTTTTAAATTTAATTAGATCCCACTTGTTTATTTTGCTTTTATTTCCATTAGTCTGGGAGGTGGGTCATAGAGGATCCTTCTGTGATTTATGTCAGAGAGTGTTTTGCCTATGTTTTCCTCTAGGAGTTTTATAGTTTCTGGTCTTAATGTTTAGATCTTTAATACATTTTGAGTTTATTTTTGTGTGGTGTTAGAAAGTGTTCTAGTTTCATTCTTTTACAAGTGGTTGACCAGTTTTCCCAGCACCACTTGTTAAAGAGATTGTCTTTTCTCCAGAAATTTTGTTTATATATTTGAAAATGTATCAGTTTTCCAGGCATGTAAGTCAATTCCATATTAATGATGGTACCATCTTTGTTATTAGTAATTTTTAAATTTTATATGTTATATTTTTCAAAGAAATGTGTGCATTTAACTTTTTTGTCACATGAAGTATAGTAGCAAAATACTACAGCATTATTGTGGGTTTATTCAGAGGATATATTTGTTAATTTTACACTGATCAAGGTGGAGCATATTGAAAGTTCAATTGTATCCTTTACATTTTTTATTTATAAATTACTATTAAAATGAAAAGTGGTGAAATTGCTTGCTAGTTCCGATTAAAGCGGTATAAGCTTATACTACCTGTCTATCCTACTGAGTACACCTAAAATCATTGAACATAACATGTGGTGTAGTTATGGGAAGATTTTAAAAAGTAAATAGTAGTAAGCAGATGAGAATGGAAATCCAAATTTGAAGAAAGATACAGTAGGGAATTGTCTTTCTGTTTCCTCTCACATATCACTGTTTAGATTCAAGGTAGTGTGCATCCCCGAAATGAAGCTTTTTCAGGAAGTAACACGTGAGGAAAATTTTTTTCTTCCATATCCTGTCTCTAAGTAACACTGCACTCCTGTGGCAGTGGTGAGAACAACAGCAACTCTACAGCTGCCTAAAGCTCTGAAAGAGAATGAGATGGCAGAGAATTAGTGCAGAAGGTCCGAAGAATTTTTTAAATATAAATAACAGAAAATCAATAATTTCAAAAGAACAGAGCTTTAGAAACTGTCGGACAATATAAAAATATCTAATATACATGTCATTTGTGGGCTGGAAGATATGCACAACCTATAAGTTGAGAATTATGTGTTATTTGGCAGACAAAACTGAAGACTTAAATCTGGGACAAGCCTCTCAGATAGTTCTGAGAGACTGCTCTGAAGAGGTAAGGGAGGAACCAGGACATATAAGAGTTTTTGCAACAAACACCAGGCAGTAGGGACATCAAAAGATTACTGTTAATTAAAGAAAACCAGGCATCTCTAGTTAATGATGTAGTGCTTTTCTACGTATGTGAAGATGAAAAGTCTGGGCCTATTGAATCATTCCTTTGATATACACCTCAGCTATCTGGGACCTGTGCTTCTTCTCAGGGTTCACCACTGGAGGGTGGTTATAGTGGCTCATGGCTTGGTGGCAGGCATCCTGTTTCTGTCCTGAGTTTCCTCAGGGCTCACTGATGGCTTGATGGCTGCAATATCCTTTGTGTACTGAGATGGCAGGCAAAATTTTTTCATTGACACATTAAAATTATAGTAGGAGAGGAAAAAGATTAATGCAGAAAAAAATGAAGAAATATGTCTTAAAATTCCCCAAATTTGGCAAAACATAATTTACAAATTTAAGAAGCTCAAGAAAATCACACCCAAATACATCATAATTAAATTACTAAAACCAAGGGTAATTTTTCACCAGAAGTTTTGCTCTAAAAGAGATAGTAGAGGAAGTTATTCAGGCAGAAGAGAAATGATATCAGAGAAAAATTTGGAAGTTCATGAAAGGACAGAGTGCAACAGAAACGGTAAATATCTGGATAAATGTAACAGGCTGTTTTTCTCTTGGGTTGATTAAAATATGATGGTTGAAATAAAAAATTTTAATAAATTGTAATGTCTTATGGGATCTCCAGTGTATGTTGATGAATAAACATGACAACTGCAATATTATAAAGGAAGAATTTAAAGGAAACCAAATGTTTATAAGGCTCATAAATTTCACTTGAAGTAAAATTTCAATCTAAGTAGACTATGAGAAGTGAAGTATGTATATTGTAATCTCTATAACAACACCAAAAACTCCCCAACTATACAAATGTGAAGTATTCAAGTAAAAAAGAATTCAGGAACAAGGAGATAGGAATAAAAGAGGAAGAAAAGAGACTTCTAGTTTCAGCTCTGATGGTATAACAAAGCTAGAAGTCATCACTACTTTTTTAAAAAAATTTTTAAAGAGCTTTTATTTATTTATTGTTTATTTATTTTTTTCATTTTTAAAGAGCTTTTATTTATTATTTATTTATTTATTTATTGTTGGGCCACATGGCATGTGAGGTCTTAGTTCCTCAACCAGGGATGAAACCTGTGCCCCCTGTAGTGGAAGCATGAGTCTTAACCCCTGAACCATCACTCTTGATCTTTCAAGAACTGCCACCAACCTGAAATCTGGAGTGAGGCAAGTCCAGAGACTTGCAGCAAAGATGTGCTTACAAAGTTGAAAGCAGAAGCCACTGGAGCCATACATCATTAGGAACATTTAAATGATAATATTGTTAAGTTTCTGGAGGCTGAGTATGGACTTGCATGAGAGTGTAAAACTCATGAGAGCAAATCTTAGGAATCAAAAGAAAATGGTAAAAGTAAAATATATATATATATATACTGTAACAGAAATAAATGTTTTGATGAGTTCATCAACGGATTGGACAGAGAAGAGGAAAGTATCAATGATGCTGAGGATAGGTCAATAGGAACTGTCTAAATTGAAATACAATGAGAAAAAAGAATGGAAAAAAACCCAGAATAGAACATCCAAGGATTATGGGACAGTTTTGAAAAGTATAACATACAGCATAATTGGAATATCAGAAGAAGAAAAGGGAGCAAAAGAAATTTTTGAAGGGATAATGGCAGAGAAAGTGTTACAAAATTAATGATAGACATGAAAATACAGGCCCAGGAAGCCTAGTTTGAAAGTATCAAGCAAAATAAATACCAAAATAACTACGCTTGGGCACATCATTAAATACTGCAGAAAACCAAAAACTAAAAGATTCTTGAAAGAAATCAGAGGAGATGGAAAAAAACTTACTTGAAGAATCGCAGAATAAGAATTATGGCAGGCTTCTCATCACTATGCAGGCAAGAAGAGAGTGCAGTAAAATATTTAAGAGGAGAAAGAAGAAACCCACTAACCTATAATTAATTTTATATCCAGTGAAATTATCCTTCAAAAGTGAAGGACAGAGACTCTCTCAGACAAACAAAAATGAAAGCTATTCATTGCCAGATCTGTCCTGCAAAAATTGTAAAAGTTCTTCATGGAGAACGAAAATAACATAGGTTAGAAATTTGGATGTACATAAAGAAAGGAAAAGTATTGGATATTGGATTAAAAGTGAAGGTAAAATAAAAATCTTATTCATCATTGCTCTAAAAGGTAACTGTTTAATAATAGTAACAATATACAGGGTGATTATAGCTTATGGCTAAGGGAAATGAATGACAGCAGTGTCAAGGGATAGGAAAAAGGATTTGGGAATACACTGTTATAAAGTAGCTGTGCTACAGATGAAGCAATATGCTGTTATTTAAAGATGGACTTAATTCAGTTAAAAACGTATATTGCAAACACTAGGACAACCACTAAAAAATTCTGAAAAGAAGTATAATTGATGTGTTGAGAGGAGATTAAAATTGTATAAAATGTCAAATAAAATCAGAGGAGGCAGAAAAATAGGGAAAAAAAGTGCTACAAGAAGTAGGAAACAGTTATAAACAACAGTGAATATTAATCTATTTCAACAGTTACTTTAAATATGAATGGTATAAATACATCAAAAGAGATTGTCAAAGTGGATTAAAAAACAAGACCCTCATGTATAAAAAAAGAAGACCCAGCTATGTGTTGCTTGTAAGAAACTCGTTTAAATACAAAGAATCAGGTAAAAAGTATCAGGTTGTTATATTTCTGTCTCTTGGATCTTGTCTCCTTCTAACAATGATTTGGAAGGCTGGACCACTTGTAGCTCAAACAAGCAGGATTTTTATTAAGCAGGCAGCAGGCTGTGTTCATAGGACAAACTGGTTATAGCTTAGTTACAGGTCAAGTGGGCAGCAGGCTACAAAGAGGGGAGGGCGCACTGGCCCAGGAGGCAGCTCTGTGTCTTTTTGGCTTCCCTTTTCATACTTTTTGTCTCCTCTCCATGGTTCCTGATTGGTTACACTGTATGCAAAATAGGGGATGGGTTCCAGTGTTCGCATGATTGGTTACACCCAGGACCAGTCAGGGGAGAGTGTGTGTTTTCCCAGTTTAGGGCCTGTGCAAATAGGGGTTGGTACCAGCATTTACCTGACTGGTTATACCCATGACCAGAGGTTCTCATTCAGGTTCTTGATTTCCCCTTTTATAGGCTTTTTCTGTGTTTGTGTGATTCCACTAACTTGGACTCCCTTTTGTTTTTTCTATCTACCTGACAAACTATGAAGAAAGCTGAGCACCGAAGAATTGATGCTTTTGAACTGTGGTGTTGGAGAAGACTCTTGAGAGTTCCTTGGACTACAAGGAGATCCAACCAGCCCATCCTAAAGGAGATCAGTCCTGGGTGTTCATTGGAGGGACTGATGTTGAAGCTGAATCTCCAATACTTTGGCCACCTGACGTGAAGAGCTGACTCATTTGAAAAGACCCTGATGCTGGGAAAGACTGAGGGTAGGAGAAGAAGGGGACGACAGAGGGTGAGATGGTTGGATGGCATCACCGACTCGATGGACATGGGTTTGGGTGGACTCCGGGAGTTGGTGATGGACAGGGAGGCCTGGCATGCTGCGGTTCATGGGGTCGCAAAGAGTCGGACACAACTGAGCGACTGAACTGAACTGAACTGAACCTGACAAAAGAAAATGAAAGGAGAAAAGATATGCCATATTATCACTAACCAAAAGTTACTTGGATTACCTATATTAATTTTAGACAAAGCATATTTAGAACAATGAAAATTATGAGGAATACAAAGGGACATTATGTAATGATTTGGTGGTCAAGTTATCCAAGTTTTAACAATCTTAAACATTAGCTTTTAACAACAGAGTGTCAAAATACATGAGGCAAAAGCAGATAGAATTGAAAGGAAAAATAGACAGATCCACTATTACAGTTGGAGACTTCAAGATCCCTGTTTCGATACTTGATAGGCCAAGCAGGCATAAAATCAGTATGTTGATGACCTGAACAACACTATCAATTAGTCAACTTGATCTAATAACATGTGTAGAATATGCCAACAGCATATTTAACAGAATGTAGATTCTGTTGAAGCAACAGAAATTTACGTTCTTCTCCAACTTCCATGGAAAATTCACCAAGATAGAGCACATTATGGGCTATATTATCATACCTTGAAAGTTTAAAAAATAGTACTCAAAGTAGATCACAATGGAAGTGAATGAAAAACTGATTATAAAAAGTAAGCTAGAAAAATTTCCAAATATTTGGAAATTAATTATAGACCTTATATCTAAATAACACATGGGTCTAAAGTCGAGGTCTTGAGAAATTTAAAAAATTTTTTTGAACTAATTTTTTATTATGAAAATACAGCTTATCAAAATTTGAGGGATTTAGGAAAAGCAGTACTTAGAAGGGAATTTATAACCTGAATGCATACACTGGAAAAATTAATCATCTACATTCACTAAAGATGGCATATAAGCATATGAAAAGATGCTTAACTTTATTTGTTACTAAGGATTTGAAAGTTAAAACAATGAGATACCACTGTACATCTTTTAGAATTAGAATGATTAAACACACACACACGCACACACACAAAACTGCAAATTCTTGAGAAGGATGCAGAGCAGTAGGAATTTTTTATTGCTTCAGTTCAGTTCAGTTCAGTTGCTCAGTCGTGTCTGACTCTTTGCAACCCCATGGATTGCAGCACACCAGGCCTCCCCATCCATCACCAACTCCCAAAGCTTACCCAAACTCATGTCCATTGAGTTGGTGATACCATCCAACCATCTCATTCTCTGTTGTCCCCTTCTCTTCTGCCGTCAATCTTTCCCAACATCAGGGTCTTTTCAAATGAGTCAGCTCTTCGCATCAGGTGGCCAAAGTATTGGAGTTTCAGGTTCAGGATAAGTCCTTCCAATGGATATTCAGGACTGATCTCCTTTAGGATGGACTGGTTGGATCTCCTTGCAGTCCAAAAGTGTCTTCTCCAACAGCACAGTTCAAAAGCATCAATTGTTCGGCACTCAGCTTTCTTTATAGTCCAACTCTCACATCCATACATGACTACTGGAAAAACCATAGCCTTGACTAGACAGACCTTTGTTGACAAAGTATTGTCTCTTGCTTTTTAATATGATGTCTAGATTGATCATAACTTTCCTTCCAAGGAGTAAGCAGCTTTTAATTTCATGGCTGCAGTCACCATCTGCAGTGATTTTGAAGCCCCCAAAAATGAAGTCAGCCACTATTTCCCCATCTATTTGCCATGAAGTGATGGGGCTGGATGCCAAGATCTTAGTTTTCTGAATTTTGAGCCTTAAACCAACTTTTTCACTCTCCTCTTTCACTTTCATCAAGCGGCTCTTTAGTTCTTCTTCACTTTCTGCCATAAGGGTGGTGTCATCTGCATATCTGAGGTTGTTGATATTTCTCTCAGCAATCTTGATTTCAGTTTGTGCTTTCTCCAGCCCAGCGTTTCTCATGATGTACTCTGCATATAAGTTAAATAAGCAGAGTGACAATATACAGCTTTGATGTACTCCTATTTGGAACCAATCTGTTGTTCCATGTCCATCTCTAACTGTTGCTTCCTGACCTGCATACTGATTTCTCAAGAGGCAAGTCAGGTGGTCTGGTATTCCCATCTCTTTCAGAATTTTCCACAGTTTATTGTGATCCATAGAGTCAAAGGCTTTGGCATAGTCAATACCGCAGAAATAGATGTTTTTCTAGAACCTTGCTTTTTTGATGATCCAGCAGATGTTGACAATTTGGTCTCTGGTTCCTCTGCCTTTTCTAAAACCAGCCTGATCATCTGGAAGTTCATTTTTATTGCTAGTAGTAATGAAAAGTGATATAGCCATTTTGGCAATTTCTTGTAAAACTAAACATAGTCTTCCTACAATCTAGCAGTCACACTCATGGGATTTTTTTACGGAGATTTAAATACTATGTTCACACAACAACCTGCACATGAAAGATGGTGGCAGCATTATTCATGATTGCTGAAAATTAGAAGCAACTGAAATATCCTTCAGTAGTTGAATGGATAAACAAGCTGTGGTATATCCATATAATAGAAAACTATTCAATGATTATTAACAAATGAACTATAAAGACACAAAAAGATATGCACAGATTTTAAATGCATATTGCTAATTGATAGCAGTCTGAAATATTCAATGGAGTATAATTTGAGTTAAATGACATTCTGGGAAAGGCAAATTTCTTGTGATTATTAAAAAAAATGTCAGTAGGTGCCAGAGATAGGGATGCGTTGGAAATTTTTTAATACTAAGGCAGTAGTTTATTCTGTGTGATGCATAATTGTGGATACATGACAGTATGTATAGTTCAAACCTATAGCACTTGAAGTACAAAGAATAAACTCTAAAGGATACATAATTTAAAAAATCAGACTTTTGAACTCTGTGGGAGAAGGGGAGGGTGGGATGTTTTGAAAGAACAGTATGTATATTATCTATGGTGAAACAGACCACCAGCCCAGGTGGGAGGCATGAGTCAAGTGCTCGGGCCTGTTGGGCTGGGGGGATCCAGAGGAATCGGGTGGAGAGGGAGGTGGGATGGGAGACCGGGATGGGGAATTCGTGTAGCTCTATGGCTGATTCATATCAATGTATGACAAAACCCACTGAAAAATAAAAAAATAAATTTAAAAAAAAAATAATAAAAAAAATAAAAATAAATAAAAATAAAAAATCATTTAATAGGTTCAGGAATCCAAGAATGAAAGACAGAATGTGAGAAAACATTCTAACGGTATTACAGATGTGTGAAACAGCTTCACTAAACATGACACAATAGGTGCTGACCTAAGTCAATTTGGAAGTAAGTAGAGTCTCTAATTGTAGAGGCCAAAGAAGCTACATAGTAGTGTGCTCTAGTTGATAAAGTTGTTTCCCAGGGGATAGATTTTAACTGGATCAGATTCACAGTGCTGGTATTGTCATGTGTGTATACCAAAATGAAACAAGTAAGTAAATGGATGGCAGATGGTGGAAGCCAAGTTTCTCACTATTGGAGTGGGAGTTTTCAGGTAAGAAAGGAGGAAGCTAAAATGAATTGTAGAGTAATGAATTAGAGTTATCAGTACCAGGAAAAATTTATGTTTCTCTTACTTTAGATGTAGATGGTTACATATAGAAATATTTATAGAACTGGATATACATACATGTTAGCATTCACATACATTTCTCTTTTTCACAGCTAAGAGGGTCTGGAAGCAACAACACTACAGTAGCAGTAAGCACACCTAGTTTGAAAGTCTTGATTTCTAATACTATTCTCCAATAAAGGAAGTAGGGCTTATTGGAGAAATGACTGATTTGGGGACTGGAGCAGTAAGTACAGAAAATGAGCATGGCCCATTTTATAGCTACTTAGCAGCAGCAGCAGAATTTTATAGTGGTAGAAAATAAGTAAGTGCTAATATACACATGCATGCACGTGTGTGTATGCACACACAATTATGTATCAAAAGACATAGAGGCAATTGAGTTTCCAGTGCTCAAAGCTTGAGTAATTTGAGCAACAAAATAATGTAGTATTGGATTAGGGCCCAAAGTATAGAATAAATATCCATGAGTTCTTGTTGATGTTAATAAGTGATTGAATAAGTAAATAGGGAGAAGAGATACATTTCTCAGGCAGAAGAATTTCACTATGCCTTCAATAAGGTAGTATAACTCCCTATTCTTGAAGTATGCACTGGACATAGTGAGTTTATTTCAAAGAGTACAGTCTGGAAAGAAAGGGGAAAAGTAATTATACAGTGAAGTCACCTGATAAGAGCTACTTCAGCCAGGTGATCAATGCAGCAAGGTCAGCATCCACAGTGGTAAGCTGTGTTGATAGTATTTGATATGATATAAATGGAACTTTGCTTCTGTTGTCCTCTTCTTAATAATCCATAACCTTAGCTAATCACAAAAAAAATCACACAAATACCAACAGAGGTATACTCTACAAGATACCTGACCAAAACTCCTGAAAATTGTCAAGGTCATCAAAGCATGGAGAGTTTGAGAAATCATCACAGCCAAGAAGTGCCTAAGGAGACTTGAACACTAAATGTAATGTGGTATCCTAGAGGAGATCCTGGAACAGGAAAAGGACATTAGGTAAAAACTGAAAAAAGAAATCTGAGTAATCTTTGGACTTTAGTAACAGTAAGGTATTAATATTGGTTTATTAACTGTACAAATCTACCATGTTAATGTAAGATGTTAATAATAATGGAAACTGGTGTTGGGTGTATAGTACCTCTCTGTACTAGTATCTTTGCAATTTTTCTGTAAATCTAAAAATATTCTAAAATAAGTTTATTTTAACAAAAGTCCCATTTTATATAAAAGTCTTAGAATGTAAATTATCTGTGTTATAAGAAAATATCAGTTGCCTGAAGATTTGGAATGGCAGGAGGGAGAGATCAAAAAGAGGCTTGAGAAAAGATATATTTGTGTTCTTGAAGTGGTGATAGTTACACAGTTGTATTTATGTATAAAATCAAATTCTACACTTCAGATATTTGCAGTTTATGTTATATTTATTAATTTTTTTAAGAATAGGGGACAAATGAAAAATAACAAAATAATAGACCTAAATTCACTTACACCAATAATTACATTAAACATAAATGGTCTAAACAAGACCCATTTATGTGCAGTGTAAGAGACGTCTACTTTAAATATACTGATAATTAGGGGTGAGGAAAGAGATGGGCCATCCAAACACTATCAAATGAAGGCTTGTAGTGCTGTATTAATATCATACAAGGTCAACTTCAGAATACAGATTATCCAGGATTAAAGAGGAACGTTTATAATGCTAAAAGTGCCAGTTCGGTAAAATGACAGAACAATCTTAAATATAATTTAACCTAAGAACAGCTTCAGTATACATGAAGCAAAAACTATATAGCTGAAAAGAGATATAGCAAAATCTACAAAGTTGAAGACTTCTGTAATCATCTCTAAGTAATCCATAGAACAATTAAACAGAAAATCCAGAAGGATATAAAAGGCCTGAACAATACCATCAACCAAATTGATTTAATTGACATTTGTAGTATATTCTACTTAGCAACAGTAGAAGACATTTTTCAAATATATATGGAACATTCACCATCAGAGACCATATCCTGGATCATAAGACAAACCTTATGCATTTAAAACAATTAAAAATGATACAAAATGTGTTCTCTGACCATAATGAGACTAACTAGAAATCAATAACAAAGATATCAGGAAAATCTCAGATACTTGTTAATTTAAATAGCACTTCTAAATAATTTATGGTCAAAATAAAGTCTTAAGGGAAATTAGAAAATATTTTTGAACTGAATGAAAATGAAAATACAGTGTGTCAGAATTTGTTAGATGTACCTAAATCCTTGTTCACAGGGAAATGATCTAAACTTTCACAATATGAAACTAGAAAAAGAACAAAGTAAAGCCAAAGAAAGTAGAGAGCAGGGGAAAAGATAAGAGCAGGATTTAACGACATTGAAAAAAATCATAGAGAAAAATCAATGAAAACAAAAGGTGGTTCTTTGGAAAAATAAAAACTTAAAATCCTTTAGCCAAACTAGCAAAAAGAAAGAAGGCAAATTACCAATGTCGTGAATAAAAGGGGGAAATAACTACAGATGCAACAGACATTTAAAGGCCAATAAGGGCTTCCCTTGTAGTCGGTGAAGAATCTGCCTGCACTGCAGGTGACCTGGGTTCGATCCCTGGGTTGGGAAGATCCCCTGGAGAAGGAAATGGCAACCCACTCCAGTATCCTTTCCTGGAAAACCTCATGGACAGAGGAGCCTTATGGGCTGCAGTTCATGGGGTCGCAAAGAGTCGAGCACAACTGAGTGACTAACACTAACTAACTAACTAACTAACTAACTAACTAACTAAGGGGATTTTGGAAACAACTTTATTCATGTGAGTTTGACAACTTAGCTGAAATAGACCATTTATTGAAAGATACAAACTACCAATATTCACTAAAGATGAAATGGAAAACAGAATAGTATGCTATCCATTCAGTATCACAGTAATGCAAGTCTGTGCCCCAACCAGTGATGCTGAAGAACTTGAAGTTGAATGGTTCTATGAAGACCTACAAGACCTCCTAGAAGTAACACCCAAAAAAGACGTCCTTTTCTTTATAGGGGACTGGGATGCAAAAGTCGAAGTCAAGAGATACCTGGAGTACAGGCACTTGGAGTAACAGGCAAGTTTGGTCTTGGAGTACAAAAGGAAGCAGAGCAAAGGCTAGCAGAGTTTTGCAAGAGAATGCACTGGTCATAGCAAACACCCTGTTCCAATAACACAAGAGAAGGCTCTACACATGGACGTCACCAGATGACCAATACTGAAATCAGATTGATTATATTCTTTGCAGCCAAAGACGGAAAAGCTCCATACAGTCAGCAAAAATAAGACCAGGAGCTTCTGTGGCTCAGATCATGAACTCTTTATTATAAAATTCAGATTTAAATTGAAGAAAGTAAAGACCACCACTAGACCATTCAGGTATGACCTAAATCAAATCCCTTATGATTATACTGTGGAAGTGACAAATAGATTCAAGGGATTAGATCTGACAGAGACCCTGAAGAACTATGGACAAAGGTCGGTGACGTGGTACAGGAAGCAGTGATCAGGACCATCCCCAAGGGAAAGAAATGCAAAAAGGCAAAATGGTTGTCTTACAAATAGCTGAGAAGAGAAGTGAAAGGCAAAGGAGAAAAGGAAAGATATATCCATTTGAATGCAGAGTTCCAAAGAAGAACAAGGAGAGATAAGAAAGCCTTCCTCAGTGATTAGTGCAAAGAAATAGAGGAAAATAATAGAATGGGAAAGACTAGAGATTCCTTCAAGAAGAATAGAGACACCAAGAGAGTATTTCATGCAAAGATGGGCACAATAAAGAACAGAAATGGTATAGCGCTAACAGAAGCAGAAGATATTAAGAAGAGGTGGTAAAAGAACTATGCAAAAAAGATCTTCATGACCCAGATAACCACGATGGTGTGATCACTCACCTAAAGCCAGACATCCTGGAATGTGAAGTCAAGTGGGAAGCATCACTATGAACAAAGCTAGTGGAGGCGAAGGAATTCCAGTTGAGCTATGATGCTATGAAAGTGCTGCACTCAATATGCCAGCCAATTTGGAAAACTCAACCGTGGCCACAGGACTGGAAAAGGTCAGTTTTCATTTTAATCCCAAAGAAAGGCAATGCCAAAGAATGCTCAAACTACCATACAGTTGCACTCATCTCACACACTAGGAAAGCAATGCTCAAAATTCTCCAAGCCAAGTTTCAATAGTACATGAACCATGAACTTCCAGATGTTCAAGCTGGATTTAGAAAAGGCAGAGGGACCAGAAAATTGCCAGCATCCATTGAATCATTGGAAAAGCAAGAGAATTCCAGAAAAACATCTACTTTATTGATTATGCCAAAGCCTTTGACTGTGTAGGTCACAACAAACTGTGGAAAATTCTGAAAAAGATGGGAATACCAGACCACCTTACCTGCTGCCTGAGAAATCTGTATGCAGGTCAAGAAGCAACAGTTAGAAATGGACATGTAACAACAGACTGATTCCAAATTGGCAAAGGAGTATGTCAGTGCTGTATATTGTCACCCTGCTTATTTAACTTACATGCAGAGCATATCATGCAAAATGCCAGGCTGCGTGCAGCACAAGCTGGAATCAAGATTGCCGGGGGAAATATCAATATCCTCAGATACGCAAATGACACCACCCTTAATGGCAGAAAGTGAAGAAGAACTAGAGAGCCTCTTGATGAAAGTGAAAGAGGAGAGTGAAAAAGCTGGCTTAAAATTCAACATTCATAAAACTAAGATCATGGCATCCAGTCCCATCACTTCATGGCAAATAGATGGGGGAAACAGGGTCAACTGTGACAGACTTTATTTTCTTGGGCTCCAAAATCACTTCATATGGTGACTGCAACCATGAAATTAAAAGATGCTTGCTCCTTGGGAGAAAAGCTATGACCAATCTAGACAGCATATTAAAAAGCAGAGACATTACTTTGCCAACAAAGGTCCGTCTAGTCAAAGCTACTGTTTTTCCCATAGTCATGTACAGATATGAGAGTTAGATTATAAAGAAAACTG
Source organism: Muntiacus reevesi (assembly GCF_963930625.1). NCBI lineage: Eukaryota > Metazoa > Chordata > Mammalia > Artiodactyla > Cervidae > Muntiacus > Muntiacus reevesi. The sequence continues at coordinate 120,676,826 of NC_089249.1, read as the reverse complement.
AGCACCAAAGAATTGATGCTTTTGAACTGTGGTGTTGGAGAAGACACTTGAGAGTCCCTTGGACTGCAAGGAGATCAAACCAGTCCATCCTAAAGGAAATCAGTCTTGAATATTCATTGGAAGGACTGATGCTAAAGCTGAAACTCCAGTATTTTGGCCACCTGATGGGAAGAACTGACTCATTTGTAAAGACCCTAATGCTGGGAAAGATTGAAGGCAGGAGGTGAAGGGGATGACAGATGATGAGATGGTGGGATGGCATCACTGACTCAATGGACATGAGTTTGAACAAGCTCTAGGAGTTGGTGATGGACAGGGAAGCCTGGCATGCTGCAGGCCATGGAGTTGAAAAAAGTCAGACACAACTGAATGACTTATAAACAAACTACTGGCCTAGATAGTTTTCTTGACAAATGCTACCAAAAATTTTAGGAGGAGATGATATCAGATCCCTCCAATTATCTCCAGAAAATAAAAGAATACTTTGCTAATACTGAATGATGTTGAGCAGCACTATTTACAGTAGGTAGAACATGGAAACAACATAGATGTCCATTGACAGGTGAATGGATAAAGAAACCATGCTACATATTGCTCAGTCATAAAAAGGAACACATTTGAGTCAGTTCTAATGAGATGGATGAACCTATAGCCTATTGTACAGAGGTGAAGTAAGTCAGAAAGAAAAAGGTAAATGTCATATGCTAATGCATATGTATGGAATCTAGTAAGATGGAACTGATGAATTTATTTGTAGCACAGCAATGGAGAAACAGACATAGAGAACAGACTTATGGACATGAGGAAGAGGGTAGGAAGAAGAGGGTGAGATGTAGGGAGAGAATAACGTAGAAACTTAGAATTCCATAAATAAAATAGCTAATCGGAATTTGCTCTATGACTCAGAGAGCTCAAACAGGGAATCTGTAACAGTCTAGAGGGGTATGATGGGGTAGGAGGTGGGAGGGAAGTCAAGAGGGAGGGGACATATGTAAATCTATGGCTGATTCATGTAGATACTTGGCAGAAAATGGTTATATTCTGTAAATCAATTATCCTCCAAATAGAAAAAGATAATAAAAATTTAAAAAAAGAATCCTCTATTTTATGCAGCCTTTCTTAATCTGATATCAAAATCATGCAAAAACTGTACATAAAAATAAAACTTCAAAACAATATATCTTATAAACATATACCAATCTTTAATACAATATTAGTAAATTGAATTCAGCAATTTAGAAAAAGAATAGTACACCAAGACCAAGAGGTGTTTATCTTGGGAATTCAAGTCTGGTTTAATATTTGAAAATTAGTAACTGTGATCCACTATATTAGCAGACTAAAGGAGACTAAAGCCATATGATCAAATCAACAAATATGAAAAAGTATTTGATAAAATTCATCCTTTTTATATAAAGCACTCAGCTAACTAGGAATACAAGTGAAGTTCTTTATCTCAGTACGGAGCATCTACAAAAAATTTCTACAGTTGACATCAAAATCAGTGATGAGAAACTGAACCCTTTGTTCCTAAGATTGGGAATAAGGCAAGAATGTTTAGTCATACCCCTTGTTTAATGTGTTCCTGGAAGTCCTAGCCAGTGCAGTATGGCAAGAAAAGTAAATAACAAAGGAATTAAAAAGGAAAAATAAACCAAACTGTATCTGTTCAAAGATAACAATTTTCTACATAGAAAATCTCAAGCAATCTAGAAAAAGGAAAAGATTCCTAAAGCTTAATAAGTGAATTTAGCCAGGTTCCAGTACACAAGGTTAGCATACAAAAATGTCATATTTCTATATACTAGCAATGAATAATTGCAAACATCTTTCAAAGTACCACTTAAAATAGCTCCAATTAAGGAGCAGTAAGTACTTAAGTATAAGACTGACAAAATATGTACAGGATCTGTATGCTGAAAAATATAAAACACTGATGAAAGAAATCAAAGGCCCTGAAAAATGAGATATGATATGATCATGTATTGAAAGACTCAAACTATTGTTATCATTTCTCTCAATAAACAATCTCAATTAAGTCCTAGCAAGATTATTTTTGTAGACATGGACAAACTTTTAAAATTTATATAGAGAAGTTAAGAAACTATAATAACCAGAACAGTTTACCAAAAAAAAATGTTGAAAGATTCATACAATCAGTTTGAAAACTTAATTAAGAGATACGGTACCCAACACAGTATACCATTGATGAAAGAACTGGCACATAGATCAGTAGAACAATGTAGAAAGTCTAGAATAGACCTACGGTTAACTGATTATTGACAAAGGTGCAAAGGCAATTTATTGTAAATGGATATTTAAATTGTGGTAAATTCATACAGTGGAACAGTGGGGTACTAGTCAATAAAAAATTAGTAAGCTATTAAAAAACACAACATGGATGAACCTGTTTTTATGTTGTGCTAAATGAAATCAGCCAGTCTTAAATAGTTGAATTCACTTATAAAAGGTATGAATCCATTTTGGGAAAGGCAGAACTATTACTCTAAAACCTTTATTTGTATAGCAGGGGTCATGGTCATATCATTTGTCATCTGCCTGTAGCAGATATATTATTCACATATCAAATATGCTTCCGTGTTTGTTGTTGTTGTTTTTAATTTAATCTTCAAACTAGTATATAGTTCTACTTGGCCCCAACATGATTATAAACATAAATGTGGACAGTGAAATTGCACGGCTATAAGGTAACCATGTGAATAAACATTTTCTTGTAGCAGAATCTCAGACTCTGGAAACCATTTCCATCTCCTACCAGCCATTAATCTCCACTTTTCTACCCTTGTTTGAAGAAGTCTTTACTGTGGGAATCATTATTGTCAGTACAAAGGAGGCTTGATCTAGGAGGCAGAAGACATAGGTGACTTTTGCCAAGTCACTTAATATTTATAAGTTTGTCTTCTAATCTTAAGGATAATATCTGTTCTGCTTGCTTCTTTTGAAATCAGTGGAAACCATTTTATATGTTGTGAAATGTTTTTGGAAATGTAAGCTATCATCATTACTATTATTAAACATCAGAAATAAAGCAATATTTTATGATATGGCAATCATATATTCAACTCTGAAAATTATTATGAATTTTAGAATTAATGCAGAATGAATAATAAAGATTTTATAACTTCTAGGTTGATTACTCTCTAGTTTTATTATCAAAGTGAAAGTGAAAGTGTTAGTCGCTTAGTCTTGTCAGACTCTTTGTGACCCCATGGTCTGTCCATGGGATTCTCCAGGCGAGAATGCTGGAGTGGTTTGCCATTCTCTTCTCCAGGAGATCTTCCCGACCCAGGGACCAAACCCAGGTCTCCTGCAATGCAGGCAGATTCTTTACCATCTGAGCTACCAGGGAAGCCCTGGTATAATTTATTATCATACACTATTTAAACTATTAATAGAATATAAGATATGTTGTTATACAAGTTTGGGTATATAGATAGACATCTTAGCACAAATTCAGGAATATAAGATATGTTGTTATAGCAAGTTTGGGTACATGACTAGACATCTTAGCACAAATTCAGGTTATGAAAATACTGTCAGGAAGGGTAACAAGCAAAATACTTAAGATTAATTTGAATTATGAAGAAATTCAGTTTTAGTTAAAGCTGTAGTTATTTCTTTCTAGCAGTAGGTGACAGTAGAGTTCTTTGTAGTAAGAATCAAATTGCCTAAGTACTTATATAACAACAGCTTACTATTCACATTACCATATATAGAAATACTGCTGTAGGCACTAAAGATTTTACTTTCTATAAGGACTTTGTAACGGATAAAAAAGAGTTTTACTGAAGAAAAAGGATAAATTTTAAAGTGTTGAAGATTACTCCCTTTTCTTCCTCCACCTCCTCCCCCTCCTTCCTATGGTAATTTTGTTATAAAGTTTATACATTGCTTTAAATAAATTAACCTGAGTGTTATATTTAGAAATCTGGAATATTTGTAGGAAACTCCAGCAATGTTGGATATAAGTCTAGCTAGACATGTTGTGTTAAAAACAAGTATTTTGGGCTGAAATGTTAGAATTAGCTTGTACTTTTGGCAAGGGAATACTGTGAGTGTAATATTTTGGGGAGGTTCATATGTCAGAGATGAGTGATTGCAAGGAGTGGCTGGAAACAGGGAAAAGAAGTTATTTTAGAAATCCACATTTGCACTGATAAAAATGAAACTCAAAGAATAAATAAAATTTTGTAACAGATTAAATAGAGAAGTTAAATGACATTACTTCCATTACTGTTGTCTCTATATATGAGCAGCTAGGTGGTTGTTGGATAATTTACAAATATGATCCTATCATAAATAAAATATTTTCAAGTGTTTGATTCTACTTAGACCTTTAACTTATTAAAAATGAGCGAATACTTTTATATGTATATTTATTATGTAATATGTGCATTGCACAATTTGAGACATAAATTTATAAACAAATTTTAACATAAAATTCCAAGATTATTGGAAATAGCAGAGAGAGCAGTTTATTTTTCCAGGAAATTTGTGGGAAACTTTCCATGAAGAGGTGACACTTTTGCTGAGCCCTGAGGATGAATAGAATTTATCCCAAGAAAGCAAGTGAAAGATTCAGGAATTTTATCCACTTTACGCCTGTAAATAACCAGCTCATGCTCTATAGATGTTTATTAAAGGCTGGAGACACCTGTGGAGGGTGTGTTTTGTGTAAAGTCTGTTGTTAATAAAGAAATTACCTGTTATTATATACAGACATTTCTTAGAAGGCTACAGTTTAAGAAGTTTGGTCTTGGAGATACTGTTGCCTGTTTGTTTAGATTGATACTAATTTTATTGAACAAAATAAAATGTACACAAATGAGCTCTTATTTGGCAAAACTCATTAGTCAATGTTTCCTTTGTATGCATGTGTGTGTGTGTGTGTGTGTGTGTGTGTGATATCCTAATTTGATTACATTATTATTCCTTTTTATTCTGCTTGTCATCATTGTTTCTATTTATTTTGTTTGTTAAGCAGTAGGCAGGAAATCATAAGATTTTTTGATAGATTACTTTTTAATAATTTTTTTTAATTGAAGGATAATTGCTTTACAGAATTTTGTTGTTTTCTGTCAAACCTCGACATGAATCAGCCATAGGTATACACATATCCCCTACCTCTTGAATCTCCCTCCCATCTCTCATTAGATTTTTTAAAAAGATCTTTCTTTCCTTTCCCTCCTTCCTCCCCCCTTATCATCCTTTAATAAAAGTGTCAGAAGGCAAGTACCCAGAATCATTTTTAAATGTCACAGGTTACTTTTTTTGTACAAATGGACAGTTTACTTTTAACTAAAGTTGCTGTTTCAAAGTGAGATCCCTAAATCAGAGATCAGGTAAGCAGCAACCCTCAGTGTCAAGTCTAAAAATTAACATATTTCAGTCAACTAGAATGATTTTTTCCTTTCAACTGAAACCTCTCACTGTGGCTGATTTTATATACTTTAAATCTTAATATTTTTTCAAATTATAGAATGTTTTAAAATGTACTGCAGATGTGCACTTGTCAGCAAATTATGTTTGGTAAGCAATACTAACATACTAAGTTTTTGTAGTTTCTGTATGTATTAGATTTAAGCCAGTGAATTAGCAATGTTGAGTTTTTTTAAATTATAGTTCACATTTTTTTCATTAAAAGTTATGTTTGTTTTTTAAGTGTTTTGTAATATCTGTCCCATACAGGTTTTCAATGAAAAGTTAACTGTTTATAAGGATCTATAAAGTCTATACTAGTCTATATTAACTGATTTGCTGGGAAAAAAGAACACAACCTTTTAAACTTCTTACATTTGGAGACTGGTTTGACCTTCAGTTATTTGTATAGGGTTGTAATGCATGTGTAAATAGTTTTCCTTTTTAAAATTTTTTTCAGCTTATTATTTATATCTAAAGCTTTATATTTAGTGTTCTCATTAACCTGTGTATTAGTATTAAAACACTCAAACATAGACTTTTTAAGGATGATATTGCAAGTCTTTAAAATCTTCATCTCTAGTTGAAGTTTTGCTAAGCAAGGCTCAGTAATGTGCTGTTTTATATTAACAGGAAACAGAACAGCAGTAGTGGTTTGAATACCCTGCAAACAGGAAGTTTGACACATGCATAGCTCTTAGCTTCTGTGTAAGTAGTTGTTGAGCTCCTTCTGGAAATATTTTCAGTTACTCTAAGTTAAGTGTAAATACACATGAATGGCAGCTTATAGAGAAGTACCCTGTAACCAATATACAGGTACTACTGCTCTTCAGAAATTGGAAGGTTTTGCTAGCCGATTATTTCATAGACACTCCAAAGGTACTGCACATGATCAGAAAACAACTCTGGAAAATGACAGCCTTCATTTCTCTGAACATACTGCCTTATGGGACAAATCAAGTAAGTTTTGTTTTTGTTTTTTGATGATACATTGTAACTAGAAGCTAAAATACTAATAGCAGTTTTAGAATCAGAGAACTATGGGGGTATTTTTTTGTTGTTGTCTTTTTTTGTAATTTGCACACACATATTTTGCAAGGTAAAGTTGAAAAAATCCAGAAAAACTTGATTATAAATTGAGCTGAATCACATAGCTCATGGTTTTGTTTGAAATACATTCAGTTAAACTGAGTATCAGTGGGGAAATTTTCTGCAAGATTCTTAATTTCTAGTGTGTATTATGGTTTTGTTTTTATTTTTTTGTTTTTATGTAAAAGTGAAATGCCTACATTTAAGAGAGATAATCAGTTTATTTTTTTTAATGTCATACATTTATATGTCTTAAAATTCAAAAGGGGTAAAAGAACTCTTGAATTTATAATTAAATTTTTATTATGTTTGCCATATTTTATTTTTAAATGCATGTGTAAAAGTTACCTTAGTTTAACAAGCAGGATTTATAATATGAAAGCATACTATGATTATTCTATGTGAAATCTTACATTTAAAACATTAAAAATATCAGAAGCTTTCTTATAGTGGGGGGTACTTGTTTAAGCATGCATCACATTCTTTCCAGACATGGTAAAATGTTTCGACTTGCTGCTTGGCTGAAATGGTGATACATAATGATTTTTTTGTGACATACAATTTTTAAAGGATACATTTCACTTATAAACAATACCAGTGCTGCCTTTCCATATCTCACCTTGGACCTTGCTCAAAGTATTTTTGTCACTCTGATTAAAGGAACAATAGAATTACTCTTGGTACTTTTTAGTGTGTTTGATCACCAAACAGCACTAGGTTTTGCCTCTGTTTATATACTCCATAGCAGTTAAGGAGGAAAACTCAGCTAAAACAGCAACAACAGAACAAGAATGGCTTGTAGAATTGACACCTTTGTTTATATAGTAGTTCCACGGAAGCTTATTTGAATTTTTTTTAATCACATCAGAATTTTTTTTACCTATAAGTTATATTAGGGAGAAAGTAAAAAACATGTATTTGTACATTTCTTTTTCCTTCTAGAGATTTTGATTATTTATAATTAATCCTTACTATGTAGCAAGTTGATAGATGAGAAATCGCAAATATCTTCAAGGTAATGAACTGTTAAATATTGAAATAGGAGTACGTTATTAAAATTTACCAAGCAACAAAAGTTTGCTGTTCATTCTACTTGCCCTATTCTGTTAAATTGCAGTCTCCTAAGGCCTTTTGGAAATCATTTTTATGCATTTCAGGGATCTTTTAATTAAACATTCAATGAGGAATGAGGACAAAATTGGATTAGTACACTAACCCCTGTTTTTACAAATAGAGGGTATTTAGTAAATGTGTCACAAATAATGAATGGCATGGGCTTTTAATAATGAAAAGTTGTGTTTGAGCTGTACCCTCAACATTTAAAAAAGTATGTGGGGCTTGTAACATTTTCTGAGACACATTTTAAAATCTAACAGTTGAAGGTAATATCAGGAACTATGATTTCTTTCGGAGAAACAAATAAAATGCTGTTAACATTTTTCTTTATTATTGTGATGTCACAGAATAAATTATTAGGATCATAGTGCACAGTGAAATTAAGTACAGACTTTGTAGCCATTCAAATAATAGATGTGATATAAGAAATACTTAAAGAGTAAACAAGCATTCCTTCACTTTCTCTTTCATATCCCAGAATATCATAGACAAAATAATTATATATATGTAGTGATGATTAAGGTAAGCATGGAATTCTGGTTTCCTATTATGAAATGTTTTGTTGTAGAGGAGAAAATAAGGATACAACAGAAACAGAGGAATCCTTCTGTTTCAAAATTCCAAGTTTTATTTTTTGTGGTGGAAACACAAATTCTTATTCATTTATAGTGTGAGTTATGGAAGGAACTTTGACAGTATGAAGTTTTCATGCAGATTACATTCTTCATGCTGCTTAGAACAGTTTACTTGACTTGTTTGATAAGAAAAAGGAATGTAATATCTCCTGCTGATAAGCTGAGTATGCTTGTTTCAAAAGTGCTATTTAGGAAATAAGATGAGCACAGAAACTGCATTTAATTTTATAAAAAATTAGATTTCTGAACTATTGAGTAAACATTATAAGGGTCAATTTAAGCGTATATGAAATGTAACAATTTTAATACAAGTTTCTTTATTCTTCAGTGATATTAAATTTAAGAAGAAACACAAAATAAAGGCCATATAGTGGTTTCCAGGTGCCTTAAATGTATTTTATCTTTTACTACTAAAGTAACAGGAATTCCTGTTTGATAACATAAATATTTAACAGCTGATTCCATGAACATTTAAGTACATGAAGTTCAAAACAAAAACATGAAGAAATTCTTTCTATTCTGACTCAGAATTAAAAGGAATATTGACATTCCATTGAGTTTTCTTTCTAGAAAATTTGTTATAGTTAGCTTCTAAATCTTTCTTTGATCATAAATGGTGTGTTGAGTTACACATGCTGAACTTGATGGAAGTTTTGCACATTTTAAATGTTGGACTTTATATATTTAATGTCTAATTGCAACAGTTTAAGCCCTGAATAGATGAATACCATCAAATACTTTACCTATTCTTTCCTGTGAATTGATAGGTTATTTCTCTGGGAGATACAAATCCATATTAGTGAAGTTAAGATTGAAATACTGTATTGAACAAATGAGCAATTTTGTACATGGACTTTTTTTCAGATAGAATCAGAGCTAAGTTCAATTCAGTTCAGTTCAGTCGCTCAGTCGCGTCCGACTCTTTGCAACTCCATGAAACGCAACACGCCAGGCCTCCCTTTCCATCACCAACTCCCAGAGTTTACCCAAACTCATGTCCATCTGGTCGGTGATGCCATCCAACCATCTCATGCCCTGTCGTCCCCTTCTCCTTCTGCCCTCAATCTTTCCCAGCATCAGGTTCTTTTCAAATGAATCAGCTCTTCACATCAGGTGGCCAAAATACTGGAGTTTCAGCTTCAGCATCAGTCCTTCCAATGAACATTCAGGACTGATCTTCTTTAGGATGGACTGGTTGGATTAATTTGGAGTCCAAGGGACTCTCAAGAGTCTTCTCCAACACCACAGTTCAAAAGCATCAATTCTTTAGCGCTCAGCTTTCTTTATAGTACGACTCTCACATCCATACGTGACTACTGGAAAAACCATAGCCTTGACTAGATGGACCTTTGTTGGCAAGGTAATGTCTCTGCTTTTTAATATGCTGTCCACGTTGGTCATAATTTTCCTTCCAAGGAGTAAGCGTCTTTTAATTTCATGACTGCAGTCACCTTTTCCTCCTCTGAGTCTCAAAATTCATTCTTCAATATACTTGGAAGGCTCTGTCTTCTCCTTAATGCTAATTTCTTCTTTAGTGCTAAACTCCCACAGAAAGTTACTTATACATTTTTAAGCTACTGTTTCATTGTGCCTAGACTATTATGTTGTCTGTATGTTTGCTCTTTCTCCTCATGTTTTTGAGGGTAATAACTCAATCTTATTTTTCCCATATCCTGGTATGCAGGCTATAATATTGCAAATCATCAAAAAATTAATTACTACCAAGAAGCAGTGGAATATTGCAGATGAAAAAAGTAGATGAAAAGATAATGTGGAAGGTCTTTTAGCTTAGAAGTTACAGGATACAGATATAGTACACTAAAGCAGAGGTCTCCAACCTTTTGGGCACCAGGGAAGACAATTCTTCCACAGACTGGGGGAAGGATGATTGAAGTGCATTACACTGACTGTGCACTTTATTTCTATTGTTATTACATCAGCTCCACCTCAGATTACCATGCATTAGATCCTGGAGGTTGGGGACCCCTGCACTAAAGCATGGGAGTAAACTGCCTCAAAGACTATATGAGCTTTGGAAAGTTAAAACTGCCTAAACTGTTCTATTATAACTGCTTTAGCTCTTTGCAGATTCTATTGCATTATCAAGATAATGGGTATAATTCCCTATGCTGTACATTAAATCTGTGTTGCTTCTATACTTTATATATAATAATTTGCATATGTTAATCTCATATCCTTAATTTGTGCCCCACCCTTTCCCTCTCCACTTTGGTAACCACAAGTTTATTTTCAATGTCTGTGAGTTGCTTTTCTATGTCAGTGAGTCTGTTTCTGTCTATGAGTCATATTTGTCTTTCTCTAACGAAGAGGAACTAAACAGCCTCTTGATGAAAGTGAAAGATGAGAGTGAAAAAGTTGGGTTAAAGCTTAACATTCAGAAAACTAAGATCATGGCATCTGGTCCCATCACCTCATGGGAAATAGATGGGGAGACAGTGGAAACAGTGTCAGACTTTATTTTTTGGGGCTCCAAAATCACTGTGGATGGTTGACTGCAGCCATGAAATTAAAAGACACTTACTCCTTGGAAGGAGTTATGACCAACCTAGACAGCATATTAAAAAGCAGAGACATTCCTTTGCCAACAAAGGTCCGTCTGGTCAAGGCTATGGTTTTTCCAATGGTCATGTATGGATGTGAGAGTTGGACTGTGAAGAAAGCTGAGTGCCGAAAAATTGATACTTTTGAACTGTGGTGTTGGAGAAGATTCTTGAGAGTCCCTTGGACTGCAAGGAGATCCAACCAGTTCATTCTAAAGGAGATCAGTCCTGGGTGTTCATTGGAAGGACTGATGTTTAAGCTGAAACTCCAATACTCTGGCCACCTCATGAGAAGAGCTGACTCATTGGATAAGACCCTGATGCTGGGAGGAATTGGGGGCAGGAGGAGAAGGGGACATCAGAGGATGAGATGGCTGGATGGAATCACTGACTCGATGGGCATGGGTTTGGGTAGACTCTGGGAGTTGGTGATGGACAGGGAGGCCTGGTGTGCTGTGATTCATGGGTTCACAAAGAGTCAGACATGACTGAGTGAATGAACTGAACTGAACTGAACTGAACTGATTTCACTAAGCATAATATTCTCTAGGGCCATCCACATTACTGAAAATGGCAGTATTTCATTATTTTTAGTAGCTGAGAATTATGTATGTGTATATTTATATATATATTTATATACACACATACATATATATATATATACACACATATACACATTCACACACATATATACACACATCTATATAACATACCTTCCAGTTGTCTATTGATGGACATTTGGGTTGCTTCCATGTCTTGGCTATTGTAAATAGTGCTGCTATGAAGGCTTGGGTGCGTGTATTTTTTGAATTATTGTTTTCATTTTTTAAATTTTTTTGGATATATATACCCTAGAGTGTAATTGCTGGATCATATGGTAGTTACTGTTGCCCCTAGTGGCTGTACCAATTTACATTGCAGTTTACAGTTCACAAGACTTTCCTTTTCTCCGCATCCTCTCCAACATTTGTTATTTGTACATTTTGGATGATAGCCATTCTGTGAGGCGTGAGGTGTTAGCTTTGTGTGGTTTTGATTTTTGCATTTCTCTTAATAATTAGCTATGCAGAGCTAATACTTTTGGCAACTATGTGAACATGATAACAAATAGACAATGGAATCCCATTATAATAGCAATGTAAGTTGTTTCTTCTACCTCGAATTTGCTTTTCCTACTACTGCCAATGATGGGATATATCCTACTTTAAGCCTCTGCTCACATACTATCTCTGTAACAAAATCACTGAAGCATTCTGTTCCTCTGACCTTTATCCTTTTTAGAATTCATGATCTCTTCCTGTGTTCTATAACATCTATACTCACTTCTGTTATGCTTTATTTTATAGTATTAAAACTATATTAAATTAGTCCTTAAGTTACCTCTCTCCCCTGTTTTGTCCGTTTGTTTTTGTATTGCCAGCATATTTCTTAGTTAATGTTGAATTGTTTGTTAGACCAACATTAAATATCACTACAGTCGTACAGTAACAAGCTTTCTCTAAAAATTTGTTCTATTGTGATCTTTGTAATCTACATGGTTAGAAAAGGAAGACTGAGTATATACCGTTATATTGTGTCTTGCTCAAGTTTCATCCCAGTCTAGTAGTATTAGCATCACCCAGGAGCCTGTTAAAAATCAGGCCCAGATCTAGATCTAGTGAGTCAGAATCTGAACTTTAACAACATTACCCAGCTGATTCATATGCACATTAAAGTTTGAGAAACACTTTTTCCCTAATAACATTTTAATCTGATTACAAATATGCTTTCATTGAAGAAAATTTGCAAACTGTAGAAAAAAACAAAGTAAAAAAAATCACATGCAATCCCACCAAAAGATAACCTTGTTCTATGTATATCTGTTTTGTGCATCTGCTAAGTCACTTCAGTTCTGTCCAACTCTGTGTGACCCCATAGACAGCACCCCACCAGGCTCCCCCATCCCTGGGATTCTCCAGGCAAGAATACTGCATAGGTACACAACTTTCCACTGTAAATTTGAATCTCTTGATACAATATGTCATAACATTTTGCCTTATCATAGAGATTTGTTCTACAGTACAGGTGGCTTTTTTGTATTCAGTCTTAAGGATGTACCACAATTTAAACAATCACTAGCCATCTAGACTTTTTAATTTTTTGCTGTTTTATAGAAAACTGCTGTGATAAACATATTTGTAGCTAAATATTTGTGCATATCATTATATTTATATTTTACAGAACAAATGTAGAGAACTGTTATAACCATTTTAAGACTTTTGTATTAAATTCTGTCCCAGATACACATGTACTGTATTCTTTCAGATTAAATTTGTTTCAAGTCAGCTGCATCCCAATACAAAATAAAAAGTTTGAAGTTTATTTTAAAAAGTGCTAAATGCAAAGAAAGATTATTAAAAGCGGCAAAGAAAAAGCAACAAGTAACATACAAGGGAAAACCCATATGATTAACAGTGGATCTTTCAGCAGAAACTCTTCAGGCCAGAAGGGAATGGCAAGATATATTTAAAGTACTGAAAGAGAAAAATCTACCACCAAGATTACTATACCTGGCAAAGATCTCATTCAAAATTTATGGAGAAATCAAAAGCTTTACAGACAAGCAAAAGTTAAGAAAACTCAGCACCACCAAACAGCCTTGCAACATATACTAAAGGGACTTACATAGCCAGTAAGCACAAGAGAAAGGAAAGAACTACAAAAGCAAACCCAAAACAATCAAGAAAATGCCAATAGTAACATATATATCAATAATTATCTTAAATGTAAACAGATTAAATGCACCAACCAAAGATACAGACTGACTGAATGGATACAAAAACAAGACCCATATATATATGCTGCCTACTGGAGACCCACTTCAGAACTAGAGACACGTACAGACTGAAAGTAAAAGGATGGGAAAGATTACATGTGAATGGAAACCAAGAGAAAGCTGGAGTGACAATCCTTATTTCAGACAAAATACACTTTAAAATAAAGAATATTATAAGAGACAAAGAAGGACACTACATAATGATCAAGGGGTCAGTCCAAGAAGAAGACATAACAATTGTAAATATTTATGCACCCAACATAGGAGCACCTCAATACATAAGGCAAACACTAACAGGCATAAAAGGGGAAATCAACAGTAACACAATAATAGTAGTGGACTTTAACACCCCACTTACATCATTGGACAGATCATCAAAACAAAGAATCAATAAGGAAACAGAAACCTTAGATGAAACATTAGACCATATGGACCTGATAGATATCTTCAGGACTTTCCATCCAAATGCAGAAGAATACACTTTCTTCTGAAGTGCACATGGAGCATTCTCCAGGATAGACCGCATCTTGGGCCACGAATCAAGCCTCAATAAATTTAAGAAAATTGAAATTGTATCAGGTATCTTCTCTGATCACAATGCCATAGACTAGATATCAACTGCACGAAAAAAAATGCAAAAAATACAAATTCATGGAGATTAAACAATACATTACTAAAGGTTACTGAAGATATAAGAAAGGAAATCAAGATTCCTAGAAACAAATGACAGTGAAAACACAATGACCCAAAACTTATGGGATTCAGCAAAAGCAGTTCTAAGAGGGAAGTTTATAGCGATACAGTAATTCATTAAGAAACAAGAAAAGTATCGAATGGACAACCTAACTCTACATCTAAAGCAGTTGGAAAAAAAAGAACGAAAAAATCCCAAAATCAACAAAAGGAAAGAAATCATAAAGATTAGAGCAGAAATAAATGCAAGAAAAATGAATACCTAAGATTAACAGATAGCAAAGATTAATAAAACTAAAAACTGTTTCTTTGAGAAGATAAACAAAATTGACAAACCACTAGCCACACCCATCAAGAAAAAAAAAAGGAGAAAGATCACATCAACAAAATTAGAAATGAAAAAGGAGAGGTTACATCAGAAAACACAGAAATAAAACGGACCATAAGAGAATATGAGACAACCTAGAGGACAATCTAGAGGAAACAGACAGATTCTTAGAAGAGGTCAGCCTCCCAAGACTGAACTGGGAAGGAAATAGAAATTATGAGCAACCCAGTTTCAAACACTGAAATCGAAACAGTGATCAAAAATCTCCCAAAAACAAAAGCCCAGGGCCAGATGGCTTCCCAGGGAAATTCTATCAAACATTTAGAGAAGAGCTAATGGATAGTTTTTCTGAAACTCTTCCAAAAAATTCCAGAGGAAGGAACACTTCCAAATTCACTTTTTGGGGCCACCATCACTGTGATACCAAACCAGACAAAGACAGCACAAAAAAAGAAAACTGTAGGCCAGTATCACTGATGAACATAGATGCAAAAATCCTCAACAAAATTCTGGCAAGCAGAATTCAGTGACACATTAAAAAGCTCATACACCATGATCAAGTCTAGTTTATTCCAGGGATGCAAGGATTCTTCAATATACGCAAATCAATCAAGGGTGTCCACTCTCACCACTATTATTCAAAATAGTTTTGGAAGTCCTAGCAATAGCAGTTAGAGAAGAAATAGAAATAAAAGGAGTCCATATCAGAAAAGAGGAAGTAAAACTCTGTTTGCAGATGACCTGATACTATAAATAGAAACCCAACAGAAACTATCAGAGAATTACTAGAGCTAATCAGTGAATTCAGCAAAGTCACATGATACAAGGTCAATACACAGAAATCACTTGCATTCCTATATACTAACAGTGAAAAATCAGAAAGAGAAATTAAGGAATCAATCCCATTCACCATTGCAACAAAAAGAATAAAATACCTAGGAATAAACCTACCTAAGGAGATAAAAGACCTGTATACAGAAAAATTATAAGACACTGATGAAAGAAATCAAAGATGACATAAACAGATGGAGAGATATTCCATGTTCCTGTGTAGGAAGAATCAACATTGTGAAAATGACTACACTACCAAATGCAGTCTACAGATTCAGCGTGATCCCTATCAAATTGCCAATGGCATTTTTCACAGAACTAGAACCAAAAAATTTCACAATTCACATGGAAACACAAAAGACCCCGAATAGCCAAAGCAGTCTTGAGAAAGAAGAATGGAGCTGGAGGAATCAATTTTCCTGACTTCGGACTATACTACAAAGCTATAGTCATCAAGACGGTGTGGTACTGGCACAAAAACAGAAATATAGACCAATAGAACAAGATAGAGAACCCAGAGATAAACCCACGCACCTCTGGGTACCTTATTTTTGACAAAGAAGACAAGAATAGGCAATGAGGCAAAGACAGCATCTTCAATATGTGGTGCTGGGAAAACTGGACAGCTATGTGCAAAAGAATGAAATTAGAATACTACCTAACACCACACACAAAGATAAACTCAAAATGGATTAAAGACCTACATGTGAGACCAGAAACTATAAAACTCTTAGAGGAAAACACAGGTAGAACACTCGATTACATAAATCAAAGCAAGATCTTCTATGATCCACCTTCTAGGGTAATGGAAATAAAAACAAAAATAAACAAGTGAGACCTAATTAAACTTAAAAGCTTTTGCAAAGCAAAGGAAACTACAAACAAGGTGAAAAGACAACCCTCATTATGGGAGAAAATAATAGGAAATGAAACAACTGACAAAGAATTAATTTCCAAAATATACAACTTAATACAACTCATACAACTCAGTACCAAAAAAGCAAACAACCCAATCAAGCAGTGGGAAAGGGATCTGAAGAAACATTTCTCCAAAGACCTGCAGATGGCTAACAAGCACATGAAAAGATGCTCAACATCACTCATTATTAGAGAAACGCAAATCAAAACTACAATGAGATACCACCTCAAACCAGTTAGAATGGCCATCATCAAAACATCTACAAACAATAAATGCTGGAGAGGATGCAAAGAAAAGGTCTGGTGGGAATGTAAACTGAAACAGCCACTATGGAAGACAGTATGGAGATTCCTTAAAAAGCTAGGAATAAAACCACCATATGACCCAGCAATCCCACTCCTAGGCTTATACCCTGAGGAAACAAAAATTGAAAAAGACACATGTACCCCAGTGTTCATTGCAGCACTATTTACAACAGCTAGAACATGGAAGCAACCTAGATGTCCATCGACAGATGAATGGATAAAAAGCTGTGGTACGTATATATACAATGAAATACTTACTCAGCCATCAAAAGGAACACATTTGAGTCTGTTCTAACGAGGTGGATGAACCTAGAGCCTATTACACAGAGTGAAGTAAATCAGAAAGAGAAAGATAAATATTGTATGCTGACATATATATGGAATATATAGAAAGACAGTACTAATGAACTTATTTTCAGGGCAACAGTGGAGAAACAGACATAGAGAACAGACCATGGACATGAGGGTAGGGGAGGAGGGAGAACGGGAGATATGGGAGGGAGTAACATGGAAATTTACAATACCATATGTAAAATAGATAGCCTGTGGGAATTTGCCATATGACTTAGGGAACTCAAACAGGGACTCTATGACAGGCTGAAGGTTGGGATGAGGAGGGAGATGGGAGGGAGGATCAGGAGGGAGGGGACATGAGTGTACCCATGGCTTATTCTTGTTGATGTATGACAGAAAACCACAAAATTCTTTAAAACAATAATCTTTCAATTAACAATCTTTTTAAATGCTAAATGACAAAATAATTTTTTTTCAGTATTCAGAGAAGACATATTTAAATTCTGTAGTATAATTTTCTGGCACAGTATAATAAAGCATGGTGTGCTTTATTTTCTTCTTTATGTTAGTGTTTATCAAAAATTTTCCTCCTTTTCAAAATTGGTCAATTATTAGCAAATGGTCTGAGAGACATATTTTAGTTGTTGAATAGAGTGTTATCTTTGGTAGTCAACATATGATAATCTGCTTGGGTTGGAGATTCAGTAGTATTATACAGTATATTTTCTAGTTCTGATCGTGCAAAATAGCAGTGATTCATACCACTCCACTCCCACATTTCCAGGGTGGAATATTGTCATATACATTATCACATGCAGCATTTATTTACTATCTGTCAGGCATCATTCTAAGCACATTGCATATATTAGTTTATGTTATGCTTTTAAAAAAACTGATAAAATAGATTCTATTATTATTAACATCTTACAGATGAAGAGACTGAAACACATTGAGGTAAAGTAATTTTCTCAAGGTAACATAACTAACAAGATAAAATCTGAACCCAAACAGTCTGAATCCAGGGCCCATACTCTTAATCACTGTTCTGTAAAATCTTTCTGTCAACTTATAAGAAAAACGGTGTTTGGGTCCTATAGCAAAGATTTCTGTCTTAGTTTTTCTTTCAGTTGCAGAGACATAATGCATATTATGAAGAACAGAATGCTAACAGGCTGGACAGAGAACTTTGAAAATAAAATGTCATTCAGAAAGAGCTAATTATTGGAAACTAGAAGAATAATGCATTTTCTCAGGGAGTGGATATTACTTGCAAGTCCTAAAAAATGGCTGCTGTTAGCACTGGGGTCTGGTTATGGTTGTATAACAAGTGTAGCCTACTTAGGATACAAATTAGGTCTCATCTTTAAAATATTCAAATTCATCACTGTACTCATCTGCTCAAATTAGCAGAACTTCTGAATGGCTCTTTTTAGGATCTTCTTCCAGCCTCCTTCAAGTATGGCTAAACTTCTGAGAGTTTACTCATTCCAGAGAGACTAATCTTTCCAAAGGTTGGATGAAGAAAGAGATGGGTATTTTGATTACTGTATAAGCTAGTAATCTCATTTTTGGCTGCTATTGATTTTGCCACTGCTGCATATTTTCATGGTTTAAACTGGTCCCAAGAATTTGACATATCCTTGCTCTTGATGCGATGCCCTGATACTTATAGAGAGAATTCTCAATGGGATGATGTCTCTTTGTGGAGACACTGATTCTTTTTTTAATATTTTAAGTTTTATTGTTATTTTACTACAATCATTAAGAAATCCTTATACTCATTCCTTTTAAATTTTTTAAATTAATTTTTATTGGAGTATAGTTAATGAGATACTGATTTTTTCTTTTTTTTATTGTATGTATTTTTCATTGAAGGATAATTGCTTTACAATATTATGTTGGTTTCTGCCATACATCAACATGAATCAGCCACAGGTATCCATATGTCCCCTTCCTCTTGAAACTCCTTCCCACTTCCCATTCCATCCCACACCTCTAGGTTGTCACAGAGCCCAGTTTGATTTCCCTGAGTAATACAACAAATTCCCACAGGCTATCTATTTTACATATGGTAGAGTGTATGTTTCCATGCTGCTTTCTCCATTCATCCCACTCTCTTCTTCCCCACCCCACCCCTGAGTCCGTAAGTCTGTTCTGTATGTTTGTATCTCCACAGCTGCCCTGCAAATAGGTTCATCAGTACCATCTTTCTAGATTCCATATATATGTCAATAACGATATTTATCTTTCTCTTTCTGATTTACTTCACTCTGTGTAATAGGCTCTAGGTTCATCCACCTCATTAGAACTGACTCAAATGTGTTCCTTTTGATGGCTGAGTAAGTATTTCATTGTATATATACGTACCACAGCTTTTTATCCATTCATCTGTCGATGGACATCTAGGTTGCTTCCATGTTCTAGCTGTTGTAAATAGTGCTGCAATGAACACTGGGGTACATGTGTCTTTTTCAATTTTTGTTTCTTCAGGGTATAAGCCTAGGAGTGGGATTGCTGGGTCATATGGTGGTTTTATTCCTAGCTTTTTAAGGAATCTCCATACTGTCTTCCATAGTGGCTGTTTCAGTTTACATTCCCACCAGACCTTTTCTTTGCATCCTCTCCAGCATTTATTGTTTGTAGATGTTTTGATGATGGCCATTCTGACTGGTGTGAAGTGGTATCTTATTGTAGTTTTGATTTGCATTTACTCCTTGGAAGGAAAGTTATGACCAACCTAGATAGCATATTAAAAAGCAGAGACATTACTTTGCCAACAAAGGTCCGTCTGGTCAAGGAGTTGTGAGAGTTGGACTGTGAAGAAAGCTGAGTGCCGAAAAATTGATGCTTTTGAACTGTGGTGTTGGAGAAGACTCTTGAGAGTCCCTTGGACTGCAAGGAGATCCAACCAGTCCATCCTAAAGGAGATCAGTGCTGGGTGTTCATTGGAAGGACTGATGCTGAAGCTGAAACGCCAATACTTTGGGCACCTCATGCGAAGAGTTAACTCATTGGAAAAGACCCTGGTGCTGGGAGGGATTGGGGGCAGGAGGAGAAGGGGACAACAGAGGATGAGATGACTGGATGGCATCACCTACTCGATGGGCATGAGTTTGTGTAAACTCCGGGAGTTTGTGATGGACAGGGAGACCTGGCGTGCTGCGATTCACGGGGTCGCAAAGAGTCGAACACGACTGAGCGGCTGAACTGAACTGGACTGAACTGAATAATGAGCGAAGTTGAGGATCTTTTCATGTGTTTATTAGCCATCCGTTTGAGACACTGATTCTTAATGGAAGGATCTTCCCCCCCTTGCAGTGTTATACTCATTCAAGGCTTATACCCAGATTTAGTTTCTGGGTATACTTTATACTTATTTAATTTTTTATACTTTAATTTATACTTACATGCTTAGTCATCCTGGCTTTGTGCCAGGTTGAATGTGTGAGAAGGTGCTTTTGACTCATCCCTGCACATACTAAAGTCGGCCTTCCCTTCCTGAACATCTTTCCAGGGATAGCAAACTGGTTGTCTGACCCAGATGTAGCTCACAGACTTGTTTGTTTAGTCCTCATGGCATTTTAAAATAATTGAATGTGACACCATTTTTTATATAAATATAAAATGCTGATTTTAAAATAAGATATTTTAGGTGAATACATGGACTTTCATATTCTTGAATTGTTTGAAAAACTGATTTCAGTGCCTCTTGTTCCTATATGAGAACAAATGGGCAGTGCTGAAAACTGTTCTCTTGAGTCAGGATATATACTTTCTTATTTGCTCTAGCCTTCACTATTTCACTACTTGTGTTGTTTTACCTTCCTGTACTCCATAGGCACTTGAATGTGGCCTACAGGGTCCATAATGTGAGCCTAAATCACCAGATACTCCTTTCTTCTTTGATAAAGCTTTTTTAGTGTGCCTTCTTACTCATGGGCCACAGATACTATCACTAAAATTGATGGAAGAATTTCTGATAATTCTGAACCTTAGAACGAATGGGGTTTGGGTTTTAAACCCTCCTTTTCAAATTCCTGTTATATTTTTAATGCCGATCTATTTACCTTCCTTCCCTTTCCTTAGCTCTCTTTACCGTAGGGTATTGAGAGGAACAGGCTTTACCAAGCTCCAAAGGGTTTTGTTAGGTCATTCTCCCAAGGTAATGGATGCCAACCAGTCTTAAATTTAAATAAATAAATTATCCACTGAAGAGATTCTTCCCACAGCAAAGTAGATGTGCTTCAAACTGTCTCTACTTAGGTACAGAAACACTTGACAACTTTTTTTAAGAAAAATAGAAATATAATTTACATGCCATAAGACTTACTGATTGTAAGAGTTTATTAGTAAACTTATACAGTTGTGCAGCCATCATTACAATTCAGCTTTTGAACATTTTCATTACTGCCAACCATTCTTTTGTACTCTTTTGCAATCAATCACATTTTCAGCTCAGCCTCAAACACTGATCATGGGCTTCCCTCATAGCTCAGTTGGTTAAGAATCCACCTGAAATGCAAGAGACCCTACTTCAATTCCTGGGTCAGGAAGATCTGCTGGAGAAGGGATAGGCTACCCCGTCCAGTATTCTTGGGCTTCCCTTGTGGCTCAGCTGGTAAGGAATCTGCCTGCAATGTGAGAGACGTGGGTTTGATCCCTGGGTTAGAAGATCCCCTGGAGAAGGGAAAGGCTATCCACTCCAGTATTCTGGCCTGGAGAATTCCATGGACTGTATAGTCCATGGGGTCCCAAAGAGTCAGACACAACTGAGTGACTTTCACTTTCATGGATTTCCTTTTCTGACTGTTTTATAAAACTGGAATTAGACAGTATATATAATCTATTGTTTCTGGTTTCTTGAACTTGTAATAATGCTTTTGAGGTTCATCCATGTTATGAAATATATCAATAGTTGATTCCTTTTTATTTATGGTACTATGTTGTATGGATATAACATTTCTGTTTATGTGTTCAGCACTGATGAACATTAGGACTGTTTTCAGTTTGGGGTTTATTTGGATAATGTTGCTGTATCTATCTGCATGCAAGACTGGGTGGACTTATGCTTTCATTCCTCTTGTGTTGATATCTAGGAGAAGCATTACTTGGTTATATGGTAAGTTTATGTTTATCTTTTTAAGAAGATTCTGAATTATTTTTCTAAGGCGCTTAATATTTCATACTCCCATCAACAATGTTAGGAGGGTCACAGTTTCTTCACATTATTATTAATAACACTTGTTATCATCAGTCATTTTTATTTTAGCCATTCTATTGTGTGTGAATTAGCAGTTAATTATGGTTTCAGTTTGTATTTCTCTAATGATTCATGATAATGAGCATTTTTTCATGTTCATATAAACCATTCGTGTATCTACTTTGGAAAAATATATTTTTAAATCTGTTGCCCAATTGAGGGTGTTTTTTCCTCTTATCAAGTCTTTAAAGTTCTTTATAAATTCTGAACACAAGTTCTTTGCCCAATAGATAACTTGCAATTGTTTTCTCCTCATTGGTGGCATGTCCTAACTTCTTTTTTTTTTAAATTTATTTATTTATCTATTTGGCTGCTGGGTTCTTGGTTGTGGCATACAGGATCTTCTGTTGTGATGCATGGACTCTCGTTGTGGTGCACAGGCTTAGTTGCTCTGAGGCATGTGGGATGCAGTTTCCTGACCAGGGATTGAATCCACAGCCCCTGCATTGCAAGGCAGATTCTTAACCTCTAGGGCATCAGGGAAATCCCCTTGTCTTATCTTCTTAAAAGATGTCCTTGAAGAGCAAAAGTTTGTAGTTTTAATGAAGTCCAGTTTATAATGTTTTCTCTTGATGGTACTGTTGCTATCAAATATTAAGAAATCTTTATCTGACCCAAGGTAATAGAGATATTTTTCCTATGCTTTCATTTGGAAATTTATTTTTTGAGTTGTTTTGTATATGGTGTGAGGTATGGAGTGGAGTTTGGGGTTTTGTTTTTATTTTTCTTTTTTTTACTCATATAGATATCCAACTTTTACTACATCATTTGTTGAAAATACTTTTTTCTCCATTAGTCATCTTGATACCTTTTTTCAAAAGTCAATTGACCATAAACGGAGGGATTCACTTTTGAATTTTCAATGTTTTCCAAGTGATCAATATGTATCTGTGCTATGCTGATATCACTGTCTTGGTTACTGTAATTTTAAAGAATGTTTTGAAATCAAGAAGTGTAGGTCCTCAAGCTTTGTTTTTCCAAAATTTTTTGGCCATTCTGGGTCCTTTATATTTGCATATAAATTTTAATAGCCTGTCAGTTACTAAAGACCTGCTGGGATTTTCATAGACATTTCATTTCAATCTGTGGATTAATTTGTGGAGAATCCGCTCTTAAAAATACTGAGTCTTACAACCCATGGAAATGAAATAACTATTTATTTAGAAGTTCTTTAATTTCTGTGAAATGTTTTCTTTTTTATTTTTTAGTGAACAAGTCATGTTAATGGGATTCCCGAATAGTTTTTCTCTGTTAATACCATTGTGAATGGCATTGTTCTTTTAATTTCATTTTTGGATTATTTGTTCCTAGTATATTAAAATGTTATTGATTTTTATATATTATATCCTGTGATATCGATTACCTTATTAGTTCTTTATAGAGGCTAAAGTATTTTATACATATAGACTCATGTGATCCACAAAAAAGACAGTTTTCTTTCTTCCTTGTCTATTTGTATACCTTTATTATCTTTTTCTTCAATATCTTTTTAAAATACCTTGTTGTACTGGCTAGAACCTTTAGTACAAAGTTGCATAGAAGTGGTGAGTTCAGACATCTTTGCTTTATTCCCGTTCTTAGGAAAAACATTCCATCTTTCACATTTATCTTTCTTTATATATAATCTAAGCCATAGGGTTCCCCTCCCCACCTCACCCCCACACTCACCCTTTATCAGCTTGAAGAAATTCCCTTCTAGTCACAGTTTGTTGAGAGGTTTTATCACAGGTATTGGATTTTGTGGAATGATTCTGCTATATACATTGAGATGTTATGTAGTTTTGTCTTTTATTCTATTATTATTTTATTCTATTCCATTAATTAACTTTCAGTATTGAAACAACCTGTCTTCCTGGGATAAATCTTATATAGTCCTGGTATATATTCCTGTTTATATACTGCTGAATTAGGTTTGCTAAGTTTATGATAAAGATTTTTGTACTGTAATGGATATTGATTTGTAATTTTCTTTTGATCTTTGTCTAGTTTTGGCATCAGGTCTCATAGAATAAGTTGGGAGGTTTTAGATTCTCCTTTATATTCTAAAAAAGTTTGTGTCAGGTTGGTATTATAGCTCTGAATGTTTCATAGAATTCCCCAGTAAAGCCATCTAGACCCGAGCTTTTCTTTGTGGGAAAAATTTTAATTACTGACAGTATTTTTATTTGTTTCTGGGTATTTTTATATTTTCTATTTCTTCTTGAGTTAGTTTTGGTAATTTGTTTCTTTCTGTGAATTTGTTCAGTTTGTCTAAATTATATAGTTTGATGAAGTTGTTTATAGTATCCTCTTATAATCCTTTTAATTTCTCTGGCATCAGTGATGATGTCATCTTTTTATTCCTGACTTTGGTAATTAAGTATTTTGTCTTGTTTTCTTTTGTCTTTATTTTGGTCAGCCTTGGTAAAAGTTTATCAGTAAGATTTTTGGTCTCTTCATTTTCTCTATTGTTTTTATGTTCCATTTCATTGAATTCTGCTGTAATCTTTTTGGCTTTGGTTTAATTTGCTCATTCTAAGTTTCTTAAAGTGGAAGCTTAAATTAAGTTGATTTGAGACCTTTCTTTTTTTTTTTAATACAGGGGTTTAAAGTTGTGAATTTCCTTTTAAGCCATGCTTTATCTATATCCTAAGCATGTTGATTTCTTGTAGGTTTTTTCCATTCAGTTCAAAATATTTTCTAATTCCAAACATATATATACATATATATATGTGTATGCATTTTTTATTTCCTTTAAGATTTCTTTGTCATTTAAATCGAGTGTTGGTATTTCCAAAATTACTCTCTGTTGATTCCTAATTTAATTCTGCTATAATAAAAGATCATATTTTCCTTTCCAATTATTTTGAGATTTGTTATATTGCTTAGCATATGATTAAATGTTGAATTTTCATGTCTACCTGAAAAGAATGTATTCTGCTGATGTTAGATGCTGTGTTTTATAAATGTCATTTTAATTACATTATTTGTTTTCTATATTCCATTGGTTCTCTTTTTTCCACGAATTATTGAGAGAATGTTGAAATTTTCAACTGTAATTGTTGAATTACTCAGTTCTCCTTTCAATTCTGTCATTTTTGTTTCAGCATTTTGGAGACTTGTTCAGTGCATATACATTTTTAATTGTTAAATCTCCCAGAATTATTAGCCCTTCATTATGAAATTTCCTTTTTTTTTTTACTTTAGTAATATTTCTTATCTTGAAGTCTATTTTGTCTGATACTGATACAAGTATTCCATCTATCTTATGGTTACTCTTTATATGGTATATCTTTTTCTCTCCTACCTTCATCCTGGTTTTATATTAAAATCTAAAGTGTGACCATTGTAGACAGCATATATATGTTATTTATACAATCTGATAATTTTTGCCTTTGATCTGTTTATTCAGTTCACATTTAATGTAGTTATTGATATGGTTGGATTTACATCTTCCATTGTATTGTTTGTTTTCTACATGTCTTAGGGCTTTTTGTATTATTGTTCCTCTCTTCCTTCTTTTGGGTTAAACAGATACTTGTAGGAGGCCATTTTAATTCCTCTTTGATTTTTAAACTATATTTTAAAAAGACATTTTCTTAATAGTTGATTTAGGGGTCAAATTATGCATTTTGTCTTATTAGAATCTACTTGCTTGGCTTAATTCTAGTAAAATGTAGCTACTTTGATGCAATATAGCTCCATTTCTTCTCCAATATTGTTACTAACGACTAATTCTAGTAAAATATAGCTGTGTGCTGTGCTTAGTCGCTCAGTCGTGTCTAATTCTTATGACCCCATAGACTGTAGCCTGCCAGGCTCCTCTGTCCATCGGATTCTCCAGGCAAGAATACTGGAGTGGGTTACCATTTCCTTTTCCAAGTAAAATATAGCTACTTTGATGTAATGTAGCTCCATTTTGTGGAGCTATAGTATTGACTTATTCTAGTAAAATATAGTTACTTTGATCCAGTATAGCTCCATTTCTTCTCCAACTTTGCGTTATTATTTTCACATGTTGCATTTATATTTTTATGAACTTAAAAATGCAGTGTTACAATGATTGCTTCATACAATTGTAAGATCTTTAAAGAAATTAAGACAAGAAAGATAAATGTGTTTATATAGTTTTTTACTTACATATTTACCATTTCTAGTACTCTTTATTTCTTGCTGTCAATTTGAGTATTGTCCAGTGTCTTCTTTCTTGGGACAACTTCCTTAAGTATTTCTGCTAATAACACATATCCTCAGTTGTTTTTTATCTGGAAATATCTTTATTTCACCTTTGTTTTTGTAGATTAGTGTTACTGCATAGAGAAAATGCAGTAACACTAATCTACAATTTAGCACCTTGATTATGTTATTCCACTGCCTTCCGGCCTCTCTTATTTTTGTGAAGAAGTCATCATTAATCATATTGCTTTTCCCTTAAATATGATTAGTCATTTTATCTTGCTGCTTTCAAGATGTTTTCTTTGTCTTTGTCTTTTAACAACTTGAATATGAGGTGTCTCTGTATGAATTTCTTTGTGTTTACCATACTTGGCATTGGTTGAACTTCTTGAATTAAAGGTTAATGTTTTTCATCAGATTGGGACATTGACAACCATTATTTCTACAAATATTTTTTCTTTGCCCTTTGTCTCTCTCCTTGTAAGCTTCTTATTACATGTATGCTGATACCGTTTATATCCTACAGGGTTCTGAGACCCTGTTCACTTTTTTTTTTTTCCATATTTTTTGTTCTCTGTATTCTTCAGACTGGATGACTTCTATTGATTTATCTTAAAGTTCTGACTGAGTCTGAGTCTTTTCACCTCAATCTGTTCTTGGGCTTAAGGAATGAGTTTTAACGTTTGAGTTATTGTACTTCCCAAGTCTATAATTTTTATAATTTAAATAGTTTCCCTTTCTATATTGCAATTCTCTTTGTTGTGTCATTGCCATCATATTTTCCTTTAATTCTTTAAATACAATTTCCTTTTATTCTTTTGATATAATAGCTGTTTTGAAGTCTTATCTGCTAAATCCTATATCTATGCCCATTCAGAGACATTTTCTATCTTTTCCCTTCATTATGGGTTACATAAGATTTTTGTCAAAATTTTGAATTTTTAAAATAATATTTCACAGCAACTCTGCACTCCGATTGTTTTTTCTTACTTGAGGATTGTTTTTATTTATACTGTTTTGTATTAATATCTTTCTTGGTTTTAATCTATGGACTGTTTCCGCCATGTTGTCTGGCTGCTGATTTCTGTACTTGGGATTACACTGTGCCTGCATAGCTTAGTTATTATTCAGTGATTAATCAGAGGTTGTGCACAAATACTGTGATCCAGTCTATGCTGATGGGGCTGTTTGTGTGTTGAAGAGCATATTCAACGTTCAGGCAGTTTTCAAGTCTTATGCAGTGAGTTTTAAAGCTTAGGTTATTGTACTTTCAAGTCTGTATCAGCTTAAACTTCCTTTTGGGCCCTCTTGGATCTCTCCTATGGAATAGTTTCCTTGCCAACCTGGGATATACGAAGAGCTTATCTGGGCCTTCTTTGCCTGTCTCATTTATGTTTTTTTATGTTCAGTTTTTTGCTAGACCATCTGTCTACTCGTCACCCCTACTAAGGCCACAAATTCAGACTAGCAAAGCTGGATACTTTCCCTGTTCATTCCCTACAGTTTGCTTTTTTTTTTTTTTTTTTTAATAGACAGAATCACTTATATGGGTTTTTTTGGCTTCTTCTCCAAATCATGTCAACCCTCTCTGGCAATAAAGCTCCTGCTTGTCATGGAGCCACACCCTGCACTGACTGAGCTGTGGAGGAACAGGAGCAGCACTAAATAAGAACATCACAGACTCCCACTGTCCTCATGCAGCATTTAGCAGCTTTTCATGAAGAAATGCTTCTCAGATTGTTGTTTGTGATTATTAGGTGTCCAGGACCATGAAGTTATTGCTTTTGATAATTCTGTCCAACTTCATAATTATTTCTTAGAAGATTTGCTTACTTACCTAATCTGTCATCACTGGAAGTCCTGTCTCCCTGGCAACTTTTAAAATGGCATGTTCACTTAAAAAGGAACCATTCTATAGATCCTTTGCACCATTTTGGTACAAATTTTCAATCTCTGGAAATCAGAACAGTTGTTAACCATACCATCCACTATGCTGTACAATCTGTTATCTTAATCCTGTTTAATGTAAGGGATTTTATACTTCAACAGTAATTTTCAGTAACTTTTTTGTGTACACTCCTCTTTTGAAAACCACATAAGCAGCATCTGACTCTGATGCTGAATTTAATGGAAGTTTATAAATAAGTTGCTTTACAATTTTCCTTTAATAGTGAAGATATATATATATATATATATTATATTTTGTCTTTTCCATAATACAGAATGTTTAAATGGTTAACATTTGTGCTGCAGTATAGCTTTCTGGCTCATGAAAAATGAAAGCTATCAGCGATCTGGGCAATAAGATTCATCGCCAATAGTCACTAGCAACAGCACACAGCATTTTAATATCAGTGAGGTCCACAGCTAGCAGTAAGAGCTGGTGTAATTGAAAGACGTTTAGGTGCAATCATTCTGCTGTTTGTTCCTTGCCAGGTTCAACATGGGATTGTGTGAGTATTTGAAGAAAACAGCAATTTAAAAAAATCTTTGAAATGTAAAAAGGGTGGAGGAATGCTTAAATTTAAGAAACGTTGTAATTTTTAAATCATGTGGCTCTGAAATAAAAGGGATTTTATTTGTCTTGGTTGATTAAAGCTTTAGAAAAGCTACTCCTTGGTTACAAGTGAACCGATAATTCTGGTCTAATGTTGCCGTGGTAACAACTCATGCTGATATAATTGAGAACATCTTATACATCCTGGTTCGAACATTTTCTCCCTGCCATTTTGAGTTGTTCTAGTGGTATATGAAGGAGGCTAGAATAGCTTGAAAGAAATCAAATCTAGTTATACACATCTTTGGCATTAATCTCATGTTTACTAGTGATATCTCGCACTGAACAGTTAAGCTTTGCTTCTAGAGGCTTTTCTTTTTAAAACAAAAGAAAGCTCTTTTCATTTTCTCTGTGCTGCATGCTCTAGTGTATGTGTTTACACCATCGGTTCTTCTACCTCTAGAGATTAGCATAACTCCCTTTGCTGTTGGATTGTTGTTTTGAGCAATATGTTTTGGAAAGGTTGATTTTCATCATGAGTGGTAAGTATGCTCTCTGAGACTCTGTAATTTTGTATTTTTAAAAAATATTTAACTGTAAGAGGGAAAAAAATGTTTTTTAGAGGGGTAATTGTAAAGCCAGAGCTACAGTGAGTTACATTTTCTCTTGATGCTTTTGCATTTAGGGCTTATAGTAATTTGCCTTTTAAATCCATTAAGAACTGTGAACAATTAATACCACTATTAATAGTCAATACCAGGAATCAGCTTCGAGTCTATCTTATGGTTTGATTTATTATATTCATTAGTATGTTGTTATTAATTGTGTTATAAATTAGTGAGTAAAAATCCACTATGGTAAAAGGAATTTTTTTTAGTATCTAATCTTGAAAATAATTAAACTTTCCATTTATTGGCTTTGTTATTCTAATATTAATTTTTATCAGTTTCTTTTTGGTTATATAAAACATACTCAATCTTGAATAAGATGTTGCCAAAATTTTATTGATTTATTGGTTGCTTTTAACTGTAATTCATTGAGAAATAGGGATTTAATGATGAAATAAATATATGCCTTTTGGTTTTGGAGGCTTGGTTAAAATTTTTAGGATAATTTTTGGCAAAATAATTTGTTAGAATAAGTACTTTAGGGATAATTTCTTTTTTGTTTTGTAACATGATTTATTTTTTCCTAAACATTTCTAAAACTTGTTTTTTGAGAAAATATACTACAGTATATACTGCAGTTTATCAGAGGGTAAAAGCTGTTCACTTTAAGCCAAACCTGCAGCTAAAAATAGATACTCTGTTGTTAGAGTGAGTAATATTTGCTTAGAGCATAATTCATTAGCATCTTTTTGCTTCGCTAAAAAAGAGGATGTTTATTAAGTTAACCTTTGAATCAGATGCATGATTAGAAAAGGTAGTATATGGTTATTCATAACCGTCTATAATTTATACTTGAAAGATTTGGATTGGAATTCAGAACCTGAGAGAGATGTATTTTTGCTGTATAGCGGTAGAATTCAAAATAAGTTAACCTTTTCTTCCATAATTGGAGACCACCTTAATGTTGCAAATAAACATTTTTTTATCTTGCTGCTGTATAATATACACCTCTTCAATGCTATTAGGTATTTATTTATAAAGTGATATTAGACATTAAAAGAACATTTTTACATGCAACATATTAAGAATTAATTATTATTATCCTGTTATTTTTCTGTTAGATGTAGATGTTTCTGTTCTAGTGTGTTAAATTTGGGCTAATATTACAAAAGCAACATATTAACATTTCTTAGGACTTCTTAGATATCAATCAAAACTGAATATACCTGGTTATCATACTTAAAATAATGGATTTCTTTGAGTCCAGGCAGTGTATTTTTCTCTTTGACAGTGTTTTAGAAGTTTTACAATTGGATATGTTGGTTTTAGCTGAAGAAAACTGTTACTGCTTCTCTATTGCTTGACTTTTCTTTCAAGAAAGCTATGGATTTTTCAGATAGTTTGATATACTTGATCATATTGGTCTGCCTTTATAGCCTTTTCTACCTCAGGAACTATAGTAGTGACAGCTAAACATTCTGACTTTTTCAGAATTGTCTAATTTCAGTTAATTTTGTTCATATCATAAGTGGTTAAATGCCTTAGCCATTTCAAAATATGGAAAATTTCAAGTGAAGTGTGGTTTTATTTGTAAAAATAAGCAAGTGCCAGACCCTATTACCTCAGTCTTTAGCTATATATATGTGTGATATTTGTGTGTATGTGGTACTTTTCTAGTTAAAAAGTGATTTCTCTTCTCCTTCCTTGTCTATTAAATATCAGCTTTGGGGGGAGGAATAGTTTTCTCTGGGAATCTATCTTTGGCCCTCTTTTAATGCTGCATTCTCTCTGAAAGCTCTCATCCATGCCAACATCTTCAGTAGTTACCTGAATGTTCAGTGCAGAAGTGCATTTTCTCTTTCCATCCCACGGATCTGCTCCTTTTTCATTCATTCTGATTTTTGTTAATGATCCCACTCCCCATGTAGGAACTTAAATAGAAACCTTGTAGTCACTCTGAACATGTTTCTTACTCCCCACACCTGCACTCAGCCGTTAATTTCTATTGGTTCTACATTAGAAATGTCTCAAAAATCACTCCATTTTCTCTATTATCACTGACACTGAGAATGCCTTTAGATCAGGAACTCTGTATATTTTCAATCTTACTGCAGTAACAACTTCACTGGTCTCAACTTCCAATTTGATATCTCTCCAGACCATTTTCCATGCTGCCATTTTAAAATTGCAGATATGCCCATTTCTTAATCCAACATTTTCAGTTACTCCTTATTGTCTCCCCAGTAAAGGCTAAAGTCCTTAGTGGGGCATACAAGATCAGTGGCCTGCCTTTCTAACTTTATCTGCATCACTCTCATAAAATTCGGATCCAGTTATGTTATACTATGTATTATTCCTTGCTACCTTTCCATATTTATATCTTTTATCATAAAAATTCTGAAAACCAGCTATGCTTTTCAGTGCCTCCATTATTGATTCTCTAGAGTTAGATGATTCCTCTGTACTCTCAAAGTAAACTTATAAACTATAACAATGACTTGTATTACACTGAATTTATGTACTTGCATATCTATTTCCCATATCCATCCTTTGAACTTTTTCAGTTAGGGACAGTTCAATGTTCATCCATGTGTTTCCAGCTGTTACCTTGGTGCCCCAAACATAGCAATGAATTTTTAAATTCATGTGCAATAAATGAATGATAAAACTTATTCATTTTTTACATATTTGAACACTTTTATTACCTTATCAGTGAAGAATATCAGTCCCATGTTTTGATTTTTTTGGTTCATGTGCTTATTGGAACATAACTGGCATCATGATACCAAAATCTCAAATAAAAACTGTTTGCCATGCTGTAGTTGAGGGCAAATCTCTGAAAAAAAAATTTTTGCTATGCTTTGAATTACAGGAAAGCTATAGATTTGAGCAAAAGCATTTGATTAATTCCCCTTTTTAGATTTATACTTTCTAGATTGAAAATTTAAGAACACAGTACTGGGGAAACAGTATATCAGTGGAGTTAAAGAAGGGTACTTGCCTGGAAATATACAGTATTAGATTGAAGATCAGACACCAAAGTGTAGCAGTTTTATTTTGAGTGGCTTGCCTTCATGGAAAAGAAATAAAAAGAGTTTCACCCTTATTAACTTGGGTGGATAAAGCTTTTAAAAAGAAAGACTATGGGAGAGAGGAGTGAAAGATCCAACACTGCTGATTTCTTTCATTCTAAAACAGTTAATAGTGGGACAACTATAAATTTGTTGATCTACTCAAGTTGAGAAAAGTGACTTTTCTTCTTCCAGGTGTAACAGGGCTCTTACCTGATGCCCTGGGCACCACTACCAGTAAAGAACCACACAGTCCTGGCTCCATCCCATTTTTGAAAGTTACTGGATTATTTAAATGATAATATAAATATGTATATGTATCAACTAAAATATTTGAAAAGTTGATTTTAACAGACCCAAATAGGAGATGGGAGGATCCAACTTTTTTGGGGGGGAGCATTTGTAAAGTTTTGAAAGGCTTCTC
The DNA here is from genome assembly GCF_963930625.1 of Muntiacus reevesi. Lineage (NCBI taxonomy): Eukaryota > Metazoa > Chordata > Mammalia > Artiodactyla > Cervidae > Muntiacus > Muntiacus reevesi. The sequence goes on along the minus strand of NC_089249.1, from coordinate 120,643,786 downwards.
ATTGTTCATGAATGAATAAACAAGAAATGCAACAATGTGCAGCCTATAAGAGATAATGCTCAAGGATACCTTCATAGCCTTCGAGAGGAAGAGAATGACCTTATGTTTAGAAAATGTTTGTGGGGAGGGTTTAAAATAATAACTTATAATAGCATCTATGTGGAGTTCTTAAAAATTTCAAGTGCACATTGACTCTATAAAATAAGATGTGAAAGATAAAAAGATGAAACGAGACTAGGAGCTGGGTGAGAGGCAGGAATAGAAAAGGAACAATAATGATATGGTAAGAGAAGATTATAAGAAAATGAACCTGGCATTTGTAGAATATAAAACTGTATTAGAAGCAGTAAAGAGTGAAATAATCACTGCAAAAAGGTGAATTAATGACATAAAGAACTAACTTGATAAAACTTACCAGAATGTAGGGAAAATGTATAGGATAAAAATTTTGGGGTGAAAAGTATGTTAGATAAAGTAGGAAACTCTACAAATTGAATGGATAGCATTCCCTCAGAACAGATAATGATGACTAGAACAGAAACAATAATAAAAATTAGGATTTAGGAAAACTTAGTTGAAGAAAAACCTAAATGTATAACTTTGAGCTCATTGTTTGTTGACAAAGTTTAACAAAAACACCAGCACCTAAATATATCCTGATGGAAGTTTTGAATTACGTGGATAAAAATAATGAATTCCAAAAATATCCAGGTCTCTTTGCATCTTACAATGTAACTGGATAAAAATAATGAATTCCAAAAATATCCAGGTCTCTTTGCATCTTACAATGTAACACATGGTTTGTCTTATAAAGAAAAAATTTCATAAATTGGAGACTGGATAATTTTAAAATTCTTCTAGACCAAAAATTGACAAAGATACAAGAGCACATAGACGTAAGTACTAAATAAAATGTAACAAGCATCCCTTTCAATGAATACCTGAACTTACAAGAATATAATAGTGTGCAAAAAGTCAAATGGTGAGTGAAAAATCAGAGCTGTAAGGGAGATCATACTTTGACTACCCTGAGGAAATTTTTATACCTTGGTGACCAAAGGGCTTTTGTTTTAAATAGCCTCACAGAGACAGAAGATGAGTTCTTTGATCCATTCAACTTGTGGTATCTTAGATTCCTATATAAAGCCAGGATGCACAAAGGATCATAACCTCAGTGAAAGCATAGACTAAAAAATAAAATGTCTCCTCTGACACAGGGTGAGAATACGGAAGCTTGCATTTCCTGGCTTGGGTTCCTGGGGAACAGGGAGGGCTGTGTGTGCATGTGTATAGGATTCTTCTTCTCAGAGTTTGTAATCAACTGCTTTTCCTCTAGTAGATTTCATGTTTTAATCTGTATTAATTGTGTGGTTTAATAATTTTAAATAAAATACCTTATAGTAACAGTGTCAAGCTAGTAACATCTATCAGATGCCAGGCAGAAGCTAATACAAAACATATCCTCAAATCAAACCCTATGATTTTCTCACAGATAAAGGCCAACTAAACTTTGAACTCACAGTCCAAAATCAAAGTAGATACACACACACACACACACACACACACACACACACACACACACACACACACACACACACACACACACACACAGTCTACAGCACAAGGTAGTCAGCAGGTACTACAGCATTAGACCCTACCAAGAATGTCAGAGAATAGAATTTTCACATTCAGACTACTATTCAAAATTGATAATCACATAAAAAAGAAATAGGAAAAAATTATATATGTCTCCCACAGAGCTTCAAAATACATAAAATTGACCCATTTAGAAGGAAAAATTATAACTGTGTAATATTTATAGGTATATATAAAGAATTGTCACCCAGTAATTGGAGAATACACAGAAATATTTAGAACACTTACAAAATTTGACTACATAAAGTTGAAATACTTTAAAGAATTGAGATATAGGCTTTGTTCTCCGGGCTTTCCTGGTGGTTCATATGGTAAAGGATCTGCCTACAGTGCAGGAGACCTGGGTGCAATCCCTGGGTCAGGAAGATCCCCTGGAGAAGGGAATAGCAACCCACTGCAGTATTCTTGCCTAGAGGATTCCATAGGGAGAGGAGCCTGGGTCTCAGTTCATAGGGTCTCAGTGGGGTGGACAATCCTAAGTGACTAACACTTTCACTTTTTCTTTCACTGTGGTCTCTGACTGCAAAGCAGTTAAGTTTAATCAGTAATAAAAGACTAATTAAATAAGTAAACACAAATGTTGTGTTTAGGGATTTAAAAAATTCCAGTAACACACAGGTCAAGAAATAACTCACAAACTTAAAATTCAGTTATGTATCAGAACTTGTAGAGTGCAGCTGGATTTAGAAACAAATTTTTAAATGTGTATATTAGGAAAAGGGCAAGTAAACAAGTTAGGGAAAACACAGCATGGTTAATCAAAAGAAGAAAAAAGCTAATAAAGACATGAGCAAAAATCAGTGGAATAGAAAATAGAGATTCATCAGAGCCAAAGGTTAGTTCATGGAGACTTTAAAAAATTGATTGCAACTGTACCTATTTAAAATTTAATCATAGTTAAAATAAAAACTTAACAAAATTAGGACTGGACAGTTTTATAGTCAAGTTCAAAGAGAACAAAAATTTTGATCTTGTACAAAACTTTTCAAAGAATTAAAGAGGGTATATTCTTAATTTCTTAAATCTGTGTATTCTAGTATAACTTTACAAGTAAAGTATGGGAAGGAAATCAGTTAGAAACATGTTCTCTGAAGTTAGGAATAGGATGCTCATTGTCTGTACAGTATTGCACTGTGACTCATAACCTGCACAGTAAGACAAGAAAATGTTGGAGGAAACCAAAGTATCATTATTCAGAGATATGTGATTATCTACATAGTTCAAGAAATTCTACCAACGTTATTTTAGAATTGATAAGAGAGTCTGCCATGTAATATGACCAGTATATAAACATCAATTTTGTGTTATACATCTGCAACAAACAAATGGTAATTTAAAAAAAAATCTCCTTTTTACAATAGCAACCAGAGCTCTAAAGACCCTAGGAATAAATCTAATAAAAGAATAATAAGACCTTTAAGAGAAAAATTATAAACTTCTACTGAGAGATATTTATCTATAATCTTTAACAAGCAGTTATAATTTCATACTCACTAGATTATCAAAAATTAGAAAGAAAAAACAGTAACGTATTTTGTTGAGGTATGGGTCATTAAGAATATGGTGGTAATATAAACTGGCACAACCGTTTATTGAGCCATTTATTATTTAGTTTAGTTGAAAACGTGCATACCATATCATCTAGGGATCCACTCCTAGCTCTATATTATCCAGCAACAAAACAAAATATTTGAATTCAGAACCAAATGTAAAATCTTTAGCATATGATTGTGGTAGGTATAATATCTTCTTAGAAAAAGCCTCAGTGAACAGTTAAGCAAGTAAAGTGCATTTCAAAAATTTTCTGGGTCATTTGTTTTATGAGTATAAATTTAGTCATATTTATTATTACAAAATCCTATCGGGAACATCTTCAGTCAAACATGGCTTGGATGATTAGAAAATCCACAGCATTCCTAGATAGAAAGTTGGGAGAGAAGGCATATGTGTGTGATTAGTAGTGAATTAGTACACTGTGTGGATTCCTAGTGTATTCACCTGTCCATGATTGATAAATAGATACTAGTCAAGTAAGTTAGTGTGTGTTTCTATAATTTGATCATTTATATATGTCTCACCGAAAGTTTTAAATTTTTAACCGTGTGGTGAAAGAGTTAGTCAATTATAATGTTCACTTGTAACCAAGACTTGATAAAGAATTAGCTAATAGAAATCATAAGGAGAGGACAGAACAGTAAAAGTTAGTGTTGCAACACAAAGTATAGCCTTTATTGCCTGTTGAATTTCCAGCCACTCATCCATGTGTGACTTTGTGCAAGACTAGTTAATATCTTAGAAGACAAAAATAGGCATGGTCTCATCCACTGAACTGCACAAATACAGTTGTAGTAGTTAAAGTTGTTTTTTATATCCACTCATTTTAAGGTTACAGTGAATTTGCTTTGAATAAACATGTTTGAATATGGTGAAGCAAAAGTGTCTCTTCAGCAAAGTGAACACAGTTGCTTTTCAGATTAAAAGGATAGAAATATGGTATTTCATTAATACATTTCCAGAGTAGGGTTTTAACTGGTTTTATGTCAATGTATGACAAAACCCACTACAATATTGTAAAGTAATTAGCCTCCAACAATAAAAATAAATGAAAAAAATAAAAATAAAATGAAAAAAAAATGTATCCGAAGAATTAATTGTAATCATTATATAAAACATTTTTGAATATGTGTTTTTCATTCTGTTCCTTTTTGTGAATATCTAATGAATATACATGGATTGATAACTTCTTGTGTATATGTTATTTTATGTGTTATTTAATCTGTTCAATTTATTCTTTTTGATCAAGCACGCAAATCATCAGAAGCATCTGGTAGGAATCCAATTTTTACAGAATAATTGGTTTATTATTTGGTTGGTTTATTGCTCTAAGTTAGATTTTTGTGAGGTATTTTGTGATTAGAATATTTTATATATTAGCTTACTGAAAATTTTTGTACAGCATGTATATGTGTGGGGGGGTATACTTAAAAATAACAGATACAAATCTCTAAAGAGGTGGGTGTTTGAAGTAGTAATGGCAAAAGGCAAACTATTAGAGTTTACTTGATTTATACTTCCTCAAAGTTTTGAAAGGGATTGTACTGTTATTTGTTGATAGAACTTGGTATTTTCATAGGTAATTTACCTTCATTCCCATCCTATTTTGTGCTTTCTGACATACACTGAATAACTCAAATAGAATAATGCTTTTATTTAAGTAAAGAGTGAAAATGGAAATAATTTAATTACAAAGAGATTAGGGAGGGAGATCCATGAACTATAATTTGCTCAGTAAAAAAAATGTTTAACTTATTACAAAAAAGATACTAGTAAGAAACAACTGCTTATAGTACCAAATACTTAGTCTTTCCCTAGTAGAAAATTTTAGAGGGACAGTTCCTTCTCTTATCCCCTAAATGTATGCCATCAAGATTTAAAATATTCAGAACTGCAGTCTCCACTGGTATTCCTCTTTACTCTATCTGGTTCCCCTCATTCTTTAGGAAGTTATTTGGCCTCCTGTTTCCCAGAAGTAGAGTATAGCAATTGTGAATAATAGTTTATTCCTGTTCCTGCCCACACATTGTAAAGTGTTGCTGTGGGGAGTAGCTACCTGCCTGATTGGGCACTTTGTTGCTATGCATTCACCTCCCACTGCTGCTCTACACCTTTACCCTGTCCTCAAGTCTGTTGCCATTTCCTGAGTAAAGCATGCTCGTTCCTGCATGCTTTATTCAAGATCATCCCAGCCTATCCTTCTCCTCAACTTTATCTGCCAGAGGAACTCTTTATCCTTCAAGGTTCAGCACAAATGCCACATCATCTTTTATGACTTAACTTACTACCCAAGAATTTCCTCTTTTGCACTAGAATAGCACCTATAGATTTCTTAGTTGTAATCCTTGTCACATTCCATTACGGTGGTTCATCTATCTCCCCTTTAGCTTCTCATCTCCTTAATAGTAGCAATATGTTTATGCTTTATTGTGTTCCCCAGTTGTAACTCAGTTTCTGGTACCATTGAACAATGTTCTACAGACGTTAAGAAGATAGTTAAAATAGCGCCAATGAAGACACTGTTTGTGTGGAAAACATTATTTGTCTCTCAGAAGGAACTTAATGAAGTATTACAATTCAGAGTGTCTTTTCCTACAGTAAAGTTTTGAATAAAGAACAAAACTCCAGAGATAGCACTGCAGTAGTTATAGGATGTATATTTAAGTTTAGTATTATTAGTGCTATTGCTATGAGGAGTTAAACTTTTAGCTGTGATCTTAAGGAAAATTAGAAATTTAGTATTGATGTTGGCACTAAACAGTAATTACTGATTTTATTTCCTTACTATTTAATCCTAAATGTTCTATTTGAATATATTCAAATAATTGTTTCTACATTAATGCTTTATTCTGTACAAAATATTCTGTGAAAATGTGTATAGGTGATTTCATGCTAATATGCTGTCCTGTAAGTGTCATTTAATCATTGTTTATTTTTTGGATACAAGCTTGCACGTCTTCAGAAGTATCTGGTAGGCAATTACTTTTAATAAAACAAATGTTATCTTTCAAGACTTTTTATTTGGTAGTTTGCAAGTTGTTATGCTCCTCATAAAGTTATATTTTTATAAAATATTCTGAGTTAATAAAATATTTTAGTTGATGAAAGAAATGGCTTATTTAGTTTTATGTTTTATCTACAGAAATGATCTATATTAAAGTTTCTTATATGATATTTTAGAAACAACATATAGTATTGTGAAATAGTGTACATGGTACACTTTATTTAGAGGGTAGCACAAAGCTGATAAGTACACACCACTTAAATTAAATAACCCAGGTTAATGAAAGGATTTTGGAGAAAAATTATGCTATTGTAAATTTTGAAAAAAAAAAAACAGCTAATATTTTAATTGGGTATTTACCCTAGGAAGTTTATATTCTATTTTGTCCTGTTTTCTGTTTCTCTTCTGTTTTCTGACATCCATTAAAAGAAGTTAAATAAAATTGTCTTTTTACTGTAAAAGAGGGAGGTGACATTTATCTCATTACAAAGAAAACTGGAGAATTCAATATCTGGAGTAGCTGTAATGTTTACCATAATAGATTTCCAAACCTTTCTTATAAAACATGAATGATAACCTCCTTTAAATGTTGCATAATGGCATACTGTAACTAACAACATGCTCTTTTTATAATAGATAGCAATCTAGAATCTAGCAGCAACACAGAACCAAAAACTGCCTAATACATAAATATACTACCTATAATTAGTGAAACATTGCAGAATTATCTGAATAACATAAAATATTTCATACTTGATTTTAATCATATGGAATATTCCATACTTAAATTTTTAATAAATTTTCCTAATGTTTAAAATGAACTCAAATTTTTAACAATATCCTTTGTGTAAATATATTGAAAAATACTTTGAGGGTGGTAAGAATTAAGTTTTTTAATGCACTTGTGGATGTTCATAAAAATTATCACTTTCTTCTTCTCATGAATAGGGGTAAATATTTCTACAAATCAACCCTAGGTGAACATATAGATTCATTTGGTATGCTCACTTCTTAAACTGAAGAGAAAAACTTTATTTGGAAAATAAATATAATTGAAGTATATACTTCTGGGAAGAAATTGAGTTAATTTTGGGGGTCTTCATTTTTTTAGCACCTAGCTTGCTCCATTATTGACCATTCCCAGGTAGGTCAGGTGGTAAAAAATCCACCTGCAATGCAGGAGGCCCCAGTTCGATTCCTCGGTCAGGAAGTTCCCCTGGAGAAGGGATAAGCTACCTACTCCAGTATTCTTGGGCTTCTCTGGTGGCTCAGACCATAAAGAATCCGCCTGCAATGCAAGAGGATTGGATTCAATCTCTGGATTGGGAAGATCCCCTAGAGGAGGGCCTGGCAGCCCACTCCAGTATTCTTGCCTAGAGAATCCCCTTGGACAGAGGAGCCTGACTGGCTACTGTCCATGGGGTCGCAAAGAGTCAGACACAACTAAGCACAGCACACAAAATATATTTGCAGAAAAATCCTTTGTTGAGATTATTTTTCCTAAGGAGAGTTAGGAAACACTGTGTTTTTAAATAGGTACTTATGATTACTAAGAAGTATTAGAACCAATTTTACAATGCATATATATGTCATGTTAAGTCACTTCAGTTGTGTCTGACTCTTTGTGACCTTATGGACCTTAGCCCTCCAGGCTTCTTTGTCCTTGGCATTCTCCAGGTAAAAATACTGGAGTGGGTTTCCATGCTCACCTCCAAAGGATCTTTCCAACCCAGGGATTGAACCCATATCTCTTGTGTCTCCTGTATTGGCAGGCAGAGTCTTTACTACTGCGCCGCCTGGGAAGCCCATAAGCCATAAAGAAAGTGAAAGTGAAGTCTCTCAGTCGTATCCGACTTTTTGCGACCCCATGGACTCTAGCCCACCAGACTCCTCCGTCCATGGGATTCTCCAGGCAAGAATACTGGAGTGGGTTGCCATTTCCTTCTCCAATATGTACATTTAAACTTAATTAAATCATTGTGATACCCTGCTACAGCCACAGGCTTCGGAGCTCAACACATGTGAGAGCTTCCCAGGTGGAGCTAATGGTAAAGAATCCGCCTACCAATACCAGGAGACACAGGAGACTTGGGTTTGATCCTAGGAGTTGAGAAAATCCTTTGGGGTAGGAAATGGCAACCCACTTCAGTATCCCCTGGAGAAGGGATATGCTACCCACTCCAGTATTCTTGGTCTTCCCTCGTGGCTCAGCTGGTAAAGAATCTGCCTGCAATGCAGGAATCCAGGGTTCTATCCCTGAGTTGGGAAGATCCCCTTGAGAAGGGAAAGGCTACCCACTCCAGTATTCTGGCCTGAAGAATTCCCTGGACTTTATAGTCCATGGGGTCACAAAGAGTCGGACAGGACTAAGTGACTGTCACTTTCCAGTATTCTTGCCTGTAAAGTCTCATGGACAGAGGAACCTGGCAGGCTGCAGTCCATAGGTTCGCAAACAGTCCAAACGATGAAGTGACTTAGCACACACACACCATCAGTGGATATAAGCTTTAAAAATAACTGGAGAAAAACATTTAGAAAGTTAAGTTTACCACTGTGTAAAAATAATAAAACACAAAGCAAATACATGTGGTTCTAGATTACGTATTGTTTTAGAATTATTCCTAATCTAGCATGTTGTGAAATATTTTTTGTTTATATTTATAAAATATGTATTTTGGTTAACTGATACTTTTAGAAAGAGTTAACTATGTCATCTTTGCATCTAAATAGTGCACATATAAACTAGAGATTTGTGTATGTGTATATATATACTTATGTGACAAAAAGTGTTTCAGGAACAAGATTTTCTTCGTGGAACTATCTAATGACATTGTAATTAAGGTTTATCCTTACTCTAAAAGGGAATCTCTTTATATGTTGAAATTGTAAAATTCACATAGTTTCTGATAATTTTCATATAAGGCCTTTATGAGAACTGTTATTTACTTTCCACAGTATTACTTGACAGTAAACTCAGAACATTGATGAGTACAGAGTATTTCAAAGATTTTCCTGAGTAGCCTATTAGTGCATGAAATTAAGCAGTACTTAAAATTTCTTTTTTAGTTTATTCACCAAGCAGGAAAAAGGACATTTTCCTTCAACTTACCATCTTTGGCAAATACTGCCAGTCCTTCCTTTGACCAGTTACTTTTTTTAACTCAAGATCCAATTAGCAAAAAGTGACAGAAGAAGCTGAAACAGGATGTTAGGGATTCTTTTTTATTTTCTTGATTTTCTTCCATGTCTCCAAATTATCTATACTCATGCAGGCATCTGGAGAGTTTATACTGCAATTTGATATGCAAAAAGTTCTATAGATAGAAGATAACTAAAAATATTTTTCAAAAGAAATCAGGGGTATATTTTGGGAATCACAAGTTGTTTCTTAAAAGCCACAGTTACATTTAGCAATAAATTATGTTTTTAACTTATTTTGTAGCTGTCATTTCCAAGTCAATGCCATGTGCAGATATATCTGTTTTATGCAAAAAAGAAAAAAAAAGAAAAAAATTTTAAAACCACTGTTCTTCCATTGCAACTAGTACATTAAGTTTTAGAAGTAGGATGACTTGAACCTTCCTAAACTCAAATAAAATGTAATAGTTTTCCACACCCCAAATCCACCCCTTGGAGAAATTAGATCATATTTGCATAATTAGGTGCAATTATTTGATTCATTGTTTTGGTGAATGAGATTTTTATACAGTGGAAAGATTCTAATTTCAAAAATTATTTTTCTCATTTTCTAAAATAGGCATTTTGAGAGTATTTTATAGCAAAATACAAGTGACAGTTTATATAAAGTAGTAAAATACTATCTTTAGAAATGCACACCAGTGTTACATAAAAACTAATGTTGCTTTTGGTGCCTCTCAACACCATTTTGAAATCTCAAAGCAAATGCCAACAGACCTCTTGATTAACAGTGTTTTGCCAAAGGTAATTCATCAGGGGAATGTATATCTTAAACACCTTACTTAAATAGTAGTTTAATATTACTATATCAGTAGATGATCTTATTAAAATTATTTGTGAACTCCTCACTTGAACTTCTAATTTTGTCTTTTTATCATCCCTCTCATCATTCTTATAACTTCTGAAATAAATGCCAGTGTGCCACTTTTTTGTCTTTTACTATTTAAACACTATCTAAATCCTATTTTCTTGTTTCTTTATAGATTCAGATATCAGAGGAATATTGGGAACTCTCCCTTCCCAAAAAAAGAAAGACTAAAAGATTTACTTCTTTTGTAGTTATGTTTCTATCTCAAACTTAACTATGGGAACAATAATAAATTTTGTTAATGCCATTTTATATCTTGGAATTTTTTTCTATTTGTTTCTAAAACCCTGAAGTTGTTTTGTAAACAGAAGTCACTGTTAATAGCTTTGTGGGAAGACTATGAAAAATAGTTCTTTTAAGTGTTTCATCATTTAGCAAATCTAAAGCTTCAAACCACAGCTCGATAAAATAATGTTACTATTATTGATCACTATATAACCATCTGATTTTGAAATACTTTAGTTTACCTTATGAATTAAGTATTCAGGCATTTAGTTTTGCTCCCAATTTAGAATGAGATTTTTAAGCTGTTTGGGTTTTTTTGGTTGTTTTATTTTTAAGTCTTTGTGGCTATTCTTTGTGTTATTCTGTGGTTTTCCCCCTTTCTACCTTTAGTAGAGAGGATACAAATCTAATAATGTAAATCCTTATGCCTGAAAACAGCCCTTTGTCAAAGTCAGTTATTTTTGAAATTCCATAAATCAATAAATTCACATTCTATAGATGTTTTCACTTCTTATGTTTAAAGTCTCTGTTAATATCTGGTGGCTTTTTTTTTTACAATAAATATTTTGCCCTGTATTCATTTCTAACATTTTTCATTACTTTCAGGTATGTTTTCAGGAACCATATTTATATTATTAGATTATTATCAAAGTGACCTCCATATAGAACAGAATTAGATATTCTTAGAAACTTGAGAAAATGTTTGCTTCTTCTTTAAAGAAACTAAATAGCTCTCTAGTATACCATAGTTGTGAATACATGTTTCATGACAACCACAGTTGACCTAAGTTTGTGCTTTTTAAGCAAGTATACTTATGTGTAATATATTTGTATATGTAGTACAAATATTCTTACAAGTCAATTTTTTTTTAATATATTTTCAGTGAAAGAGTTTCTAGCCAAAGCCAAAGAAGACTTTTTAAAAAAATGGGAAAATCCTGCTCCGGTAAGGAACATTTAAAATTTTCTGTGATTTAAAATCTCGCTTTAAGTAAAATCATGATATTTGCCTAAATAACTTACTACTTTGGAAAGCTTAATTTCCAAGTAGCATCAATACTTATAAGCTGAGTGTAAGAATTTTGTCATAACATTAGGTTTTGATTCATTACTAATTTTATGTATACCTAAATTGGAAAAGGAACTAATTCCAATATAATACCTGATGGTACATTTTGATACTAGTTCCAGGTTCCTACAAACTGTTTATAGTTTCTGATAGTAATTTTGATTTATGTCTTTGATAGAATATTTATTATTTTTATTAATTATGGCAGTAGGGATCATATTGTATAGTTTCAAATTCTTAATCACAAATATTTGGCTATTGACAACATACCAAGTACACAAGGATTCTTTCATAAATGTTTTGATGGGTTCAGTTCTATATAATTTAAGTACTTTAGATCTTAATTAATATCTAAAAACTGTTTATAAGAAGAACCATCTATACTTCCCAAAAGCTTATTTTGAATCTATTTTTATAAATAATTAATAACCTTTAGTAGCATTTTAAAAGCTTTTTTCCTAGCATAAATATCCTTTTCAAGTTTTTTTTCACTAAAATATATTTAATTCTAGATAAAATGTTATGTTTTAAGAAGATATTATCATTACTAAGATGTAGAGCATGAGTCATAATTTAAAACACAGTCACTCTGATGATTAAAAGCAGTTAGACACTGTCTAATTTGAAACTTTAAGGGAGGTGAGGAAGATGTCATATTTGTATGAAAAACAATGACTGGCAGAAAGAGACATTCTGTTGTCTATTAATAATGTTTATTTTCATTATTAATTTTAGAATTTTATTAAACATTTCAATCCATTGTTGATAAAACCAAAAATTAAATATTAATCCATAAAATTAATTAATTCAAACAGAATTATAAGGACTTTTTCTTTCTGTATTGATACAGAATCTCATGGCAATTTAAAATTATGAAAAACAGGAATGAATACAAGTTTTATAAATAAAAACTTAGAGTCACTTGCTTTCTCCTTAATGATTTACTAAGAAGCTCTGAGCAAAGGCAAGGTTTGATTTGCAAAAGATTAAGTCCAACTACAGTGAATTCCAGTAGCAATTCAATTCCTTACTTATAAAAGAACCATATTGCATCATATGTTTCTTAAGCTTAATGCTATACAGACTGGTCCTTGGAATTATTTTTTCCAAGATTTTCATGAAGATGTTTATAATGAAAACCTATTAAACAAATGGGTCAGCAATTACTATTTGATGCTATTAAGCATGTAATTTGTTCCCTGTAATCTTCATTCTGTTGTGGCAGCAACAAATTCAGTAGATTGATGACTCCAATTTTTGCTTCTATGCTATAGTTAAAGCCAAACAAAGACATTTTGCTTGTAACAAAGCATCTATTCAAGGAGAAAAAGAGACTGATTATTGTTCTGGGATTCCAACTTTTGGTTATCTTTGTGGGAGTGAGGAATTCTCCTTACCTTATTGTTACTTTTTAAGGTAATACAGGGTTATTATCACATCAGAGAGAGAAAATTATTTGAATCTCTCGAAGTAAGACTGCTTTCTTCAGAGGTAACTAGTGAAATGACTGATCCTCAGGTTATCTATTCATTACAATTTTTTTGCAAATGCCCTGTGTGGCTTCCATGATTGCATACTTCTGGTCACTTTGTAATTATTAAAATATGGATCTAATTTATTATAAGTCCAGTACTATGAATTCATATTGGAATGTGACCTTTGATATTTCGACTGAGGATCTTATTTCCTCACATTACTATTACTCTTTGTTTACGATATAAGTTTTCTCCTTCTTATTCAAAGGGAAAAACAGAATCAATAAGCTGGAATTTCTGTAGTCTTTTTGTATTGTTTTTAAATGGGTAGTTATAAATTACCTATTCTGATAATACATTATTAAGTCTATTATAGTTGTCATTTTCTTCTTATGAATATTACTAATTATAAAGTTTATTTTTTCCTGTATATTTAGAATAATGCTGGGCTGGAAGATTTTGAAAGGAAAAAAACGCTTGGAACAGGTTCATTTGGAAGAGTCATGTTGGTGAAACACAAAGCCACTGAACAGTATTATGCCATGAAGATCTTAGATAAGCAGAAGGTTAGTGTATTCATTAGTCTGGTTTGCTTTTGGAATTTTTTAAAAAATTTTTAAATTTTAAATTGAAATACAGTGTTGTTACAATGTTGTGTTAACTTCAGGTATGCAGCATAGTGATTCAGTTTTATATGTTATATATATATATATATATATTTTCTTTTTTAGATTCTTTTCCATTACAGGTTATTAGAAGATATTGAGTATAGTTTCTTATACTATACAGGTTCTTGTTGGTGATCTCTTTTATATATATTAGTGTGTATTTTTTAATATCAAACTCCCAGTTTATCAACCAGCTTTCCCCTTTGTAACCATAAGTTTGTTTTATATTTGCTTTCTGTCTGTGAGCCTATTTCTGTTTTGTAGATAAATTCATTTGTATTATGTTGTTAGATTTCACAAGTAAGTGCTACAATGTGATATTTGTCTTTATCTTGCCTACTTCACTTAGTATGATAATATCTAGGCAGAACACTCTTTAACATAAATTACATTAATATTTTTTGGCTCCATCTCTTGGAGTATTGGAAATAAAAACAAAAATAAACAAATGGGACTTATTTAAAGCTTTTGTACAGCAAAGGATACCATAAACGAAATAAAAAGACAACCTACAGAGCGGTAGAAAATATTTGCAAATGATGTTTGACTGCCAAAAGATTAATTTCCAAAATATACAAATAGTTTATACAGTTTATATATATAAATCCCATCAAAAATGGGTGGAAATGTCAATAGATATTTCTCAAAAGAAGACATACAGAGGACCAATAAGCATGTGAAAGGATACTCAGTATTTATAATTATATATTAGAGAAATGCAAATAAAAACTGCAATGAGGTATCACCTCACACTGGTCAGAATGACCATAATCAAAAGTCTACAAATAATAAATGCTAGAGAAGATGTGGAGAAAAAGAATCCTGCTACATTGTTGATGCAGCTCTTATGTGTAGAACAGTATTAAGGTTCCTGAAAGAGCTAAAAATGGAGATTCTATGTGATCCTGCAATCCTACTTCTGGGTATATATCTAGAGGAAACCATAATTTGAAAAGGCAGATGCACCCCAGTGTTCTTTGCAGCACTATTTACAGTAGCCAAGAAATGGAAGCAACCTAAATGTCCATCAGCAGATGAATAGATAAAGATGTGATGTATATGTACATGATGGGATATTTACTCAACCATAAAAGTAATGAAATAATGCCATTTGTAACATCTAAGTCTAGGATGGACCTAGAGATTATCATATTAGTGAAATAAGTCAAAGAAAGAAATATTACATGATATTGTTTATATATGGACTCTAAAGCAATGATATTAATGTATTCATTGTTACTTACCTGAAGGGTAAATTTCAGTTTAATCAGCTAGATTATGAAGCACATGCAATAGAATGACTTACATTGACATCAGGCTTCAATAGTACATGAACCGTGAACTTCCAGATGTTCAAACTGGATTTAGAAAAGGCAGAGGAACCAGAGATCAAATTGCCAACATCCATTGGAACATCGAAAAAGCAAGAGAGTTCCAGAAAAATATCTACTTCTGCTTTATTAACTAAAGCCAAAGCCTTTGACTGTGTGGATCACAACAAACTGTGGAAAATTCTTAAAGAGATGGGTATACCAGACCACCTTACATGCCCCCTGAGAAATCTGTATGCAGGTCAAGAAGCAACAGTTAGAACTGGACATGGAACAACAGGCTGTTTCCAAATCGGGAAAGGAGTATGTCAAGGCTGTATATTGTTACCCTGCTTATTTAACTTACATGCAGAGTACATCTAGAGAAACACTGGGCTGGATAAAGCACAAGCTGGAATCATGATTGCAGGAAAAAATATCAATAACCTCAGATATGCAGATGATACCACCTTTATGGCAGAAAGTGAAGAAGAACTAAAGAGCCTCTTGATGAAAGTGAAAGAGGAAAGTGGAAAAGTTGGCTTAAAACTCAACATCCAGAAAACTAAGATTATGGCATCTGGTCCCATCACTTCATGGCAAATAGATGGGGAAACGGAAACAGTGACAGGCTTTATTTTTTGGGCTCCAAAATCACTGCAGATGGTGACTACAGCCAAGAAATTAAAAGACACTTGCTCCTTGGAAGAGAAGTTATGACCAACTTAGACAGCATATTAAAAAGCAGAGACATTACTTTGCTGACAAAGGTCCACCTAGTCAAAGCTATGGTTTTTCCAGTAGTCATGTATGGATGTGAGAGTTGGAGTATAAAGAAAGCTGAGCACCGAAGAATTGTTGCTTTTGAACTGTAGTGTTAGAGAAGACTCTTGAGAGTCCCTTGGACTGTAGGGAGATCCAACTAGTTCATCCTAAAGGAAATCAGTCCTGAATATTCATTGGAAGGATTGATGCTGAAGCTGAAACTCAGATACTCTGGCCACCTGATGCAAAGAACTGACTCACTTGAAAGGCCCCTGTTGCTGGGAAGGATTGAAGGCAAGAGAAGGGGTCAACAGAGGATGAGATGGTTGAATGGCATCACCAACTCAATGGACATGAGTTTGAGTAAGCTTCGGGAGTTGGTGATGGACAGGGAGGCCTGGCGTGCTACAGTCCATGGGGTCACAAAGAGTCGGACATGACTGAGTGACTGAACTGAATTGACACCTTCAGATGATTTTATTGTCACATTTAATTTGCATTCCTATTTATTGTGACTATATGACACACAAAGATAATAGTTTTAGTGTATGGGGATGGTATTGCTGATCCTGTTCACAGTGTTCACTGAACTCAGGGTAGGCAAGGTTTGAGCTAAGAGGCTGGAAGAAGACACGAGGAGCTGTGAGAATTGCAGACACATTTATTCTTTCCTGGCTCACAGAACAGCCATAACACAGCCTCTCCTCTGGCTGACGCAGTAGTCATAGCAGCAGCCACAACATAACCATAATGTAGCCATAACGTAGCCAGAACATAATCTCACATAACATAATCATGATGCTGCCCTGGTGTAGCCCCAAAGCAGCAGCAGCCAGGGCTTTCATGTGAAGCTCATACCGGCATACCGCACAAAATTGCTGGTGACCAAGCATGCGTGAGCTGTGCTATAAATGATCTCAGCTGTTTCTTAATGGTACAAAGTCATTGTTTACAGATCACAGGGTGAGAGGGCTAGAGAGTCTGGGGTGAGAGAGCCTGACTGCTGCCATCTTGTTAATTTCCCCACAGGGATACATTGTAATTTCAATAATAATTTATACATAATAGGTTTATATATATTTTCTAACAAAATACTGAATTCTATATGTAAAGAACAACCATCTCTATTACATTTTGTCTTGTGGAGAAATTCAAGGACCAATTACTTGATCCTTAGATTGAGGTAACAGAAATTTGGTGATTTATTTTATTTTATGACTTATTTTAATTGACAGTTGAAGCCTTGTTGTTTAACATGATTGAGTTGTTTAATTTAAAATGTAAGTTAAGCAGGGAAAAATTTGAAAATCTGCATACTGTAACAAATATCAAATCTTTATATTGTACATGTCAAACTAATAATGTTATAAATCAGTTATAGCTAAAAAAATTAATTAAAAATAAAATTTAAATATTTATAATATATTGCTACTACCTAATGAATTAGAGGGCTTCCCAGGTGGCTAAGTGGTAAAGAATTTGCCTGAGATGCAGGAGATGTTGGTTCGATCCTAGTACAGGAAGATCCCCTGGAGTAGAAAATAGCAACCCTCTGCAGTATTATTGCCTGGAAAATTCCATGGACAGAGGAACCTGGTGGGCCACAGTCCATGGGATTGCAAAGAGTTGGACATGACTGAGCATGCACAAATGAATCAGAGTGTCTGAATTATTCATGCTTTAAATATTAAGCTTCTGTTTTTCTAGTAATCATGATTGAAGGAAAAGAAAAATGGCAGATCTTGACTTGTTATCTTACAGACATTATGTACCCAAGAATGACATTTTGGCTTATTGGAGTATAGATAGGAAAATGTGGAGAAAACAGTAATCAGGGTTATAGATGGTGGATAAAACTAGTAGTATTCAATAGAAATACAATGTGAGGCACACATGTCTCACATTTAAGTTTTTTGCTAGCTCCATTTTTAAAAAAGCAAAAATTAATCTTAATCAATAGAACTTTATTTAGCCCAGGGTATCTAAAACACTATCATTGCCATATGTAATTAACATAGAAATTACTAAGATGTTTCGTATTCTTTTTTCATATCAAGTTCCAAAATCTGATGCTTATTTTACGCTAACAGTACATTTCCCTTCAACTTGGCACCTTTCAAATATTAAATAACCTCATGTGGCTATTGGCTACCACGTTGGACAGCACAACATTAGACTGGTTTGAGGTTTCAGTCCAACCTCTACTTTAAAATAAAAACAAAACTCACCTCTAACATGAAAAGGAGTAATGACTTAAGTCTCTAAAATTAAATACACTCATACACACGGGAGTTGGTGATGGACAGGGAGGCCTGACATGCTGCGATTCATGGGGTCGCAAAGAGTTGGACACGACTGAGCAACTGAACTGAACTGAACACATATTTGTGCATCTTTGTCTACTGCCCTCTTTCACATATCTTTTCTAGCTATGCTTCTTGAAAAAATAGTTTAATCACCCTGCCCACTAACCCACTTCCTTTTAATCTTTAACCCACAACAATATAGCTGCCTCCTTGTTTATCTCCTACTTCTTGCTACTCTACTTAAGTAACATTACCATGGGTCACCAATCCAGTGACTTAATCACCAAGTCCAGTGGACTCCTTTTGCTCATCTTATGTGACTTTTTTAGAGCCTATGGCTGCACAGACTGCTATCTTAAAACTGCCTTGTCCCTGGACTTCTGGAACCCCATGCTCCTGATTATACTGTTTTCTCTCTGGGCTCTTCTTTTTCATGTGCTTTTTCATATTTTGTTCTATTTTTTTTCTTCTGTCTTATCTGTAAAGATTACTAATCTCCATCTCTGGACTATCCCCTCTTCCTATTTCATGTTCTGTATGCTTCCCTGCATACTCTTGTCCAAGCTTCAACTCATCCTTGAACTTCTCCTGATTTGTACAATCTGAGCATGGAGCTCTTAGAGATCTATCTCAACTAGTTCTTAACCTGATTATCTAGATAAGATAATTGGATCTAAGAAAGGATAAGTGACTAGTATACTTGTATTGCTAGCACAACAACAAAATGTTTCAAATCTGTTTGTTTGAAGCATAATAGACCTAAAATACTATATTAGTTACAGGTGTACAACATAATGATTTGATATTTGTATACATTATAAAATGATCACTACAGTAAATCTAATTACCATCTGTCACTGCACGTTATCATAATATTATTGATTATAGGTGGCTGAATGGTAAAGAGTCCACCTGCCAATGCAGGAGACACGGGTTTCAATCCCTGGCTCAGAAAGATCCCCTGGAGGAGGAACGGATAACCCACTCCAGTATTATTGCCTGGAACATCCCATGGACAGAGGAGCCTGGTGGGCTACAGTACGTGGGGTCGCAAAGATCTGGACACGATTGACCAGCCGAGCCCAGCACAATGAACACATGTTACCTGTGGCGTGCTTTATGCCTGTGACTCATTATTTTGTAACTCTTTCTTTTGTCAGCTCTTAGAGCTTGCCTATCTTAATCTCCCTTACCTGTATCACTCACCCATCAAACCCCTCACTCTGCGTTCTCTGTACCTATGAGTCTGTTTCTGTTTTGTTATGTTTGTTCATTTGTTTTTTAGATTCAGCATTTAAGAGACATCATAATAGTATTTTTCTTTGTCTGTCTGAGTTATTTTACTTAGCCTAATACCCTCATACCCTCTAAGTCCACCTATGTTGTCACCAATGGCAAGATTTCCTTCTTTTTTTATGGCTGAGTCAATCCTATTTTATTCCATCTTCTTTAACAATCCATCCATTAATGGACATTTAGGTTACTTCCATATTTTGGCTATTATAAATAACACTGCAGTTAGCATAGAGGTGCATATATCTTTTTGAATTAGTGTTTTTGTGTTCCTTAGAAAAATACTCTGAAGTGGAATTGCTGGATCATGTAATAGTTCTAATTTTTTGAGGAACCCCATTATTGTTTTCCATAGTGATTTTACCAATTTATCTTCCCACCAACAGTACAGGAGGGTTCCATTTTCTCCATGTCCTTGCCAATGGTTGTTATTTGTGTCTTTTTTGATAATAGCCTTTCTAATAGGTATATGGTGTTAGCTCATTGTGATTATGAGTTGCATGTCCCTGATAATTGCGGATGTTGAACATTTTTTCATGTGGTATTTTGATAAGAGATTCCATTAATTACTGTGGGTAGTATGGCCATTTTAACAATATTAAGTCTTCCAATCTATGAGCACAGTGTGTCTTCCCATTTGATTGTGTCATTTGTAATTTATTTCATCAATGTGTTTTCGTTTTCCAAGTACAGGTTTTTATCTCCTTGGTTAGATTTATCTGGGTGTTTTACTTTTTTTGATGCAATTGTAAGTGGGACTGTTTTAATTTCTCTTTGTGATCGTTTATTTTTAGTGTAGTATTAAAACACAAAATATTCTTATATATTTTATATTGTGAAACCTTACTGAAATAATTTATTAGTTTAATATGTCTTTTGTGGCATCTAAAAGCATTTAATGTTTAGCAGGGGGAGGTAAAAATGTGAGATTGTTAGACTGCATTAAAATTTAAGAAATGATCGATTTAAATAAACATATATATCTCTTAAGTTTTAAGAGCAGCATAATACTGAGCGACTGTACTGAACTGAACTTATATATATGTGTGTGTATATATATATATATATATATATCAGATATATATATATAGATTGCTATATATAAACCTACTTGTATCCACAGGCCAAAAATCTATAATACATACACACAAAAAAGAGGAAAGAATCCAAACATAACATTAAAGATAGATATCAAATCACAAGGGAAGTGAGCAAAAGAAGAAAGGAACAAAATAAAACCTGAAAACAGTTACCCAAATGGCAACAAGTACATACCTATCAATAATTACTTTAAGTGTAAATGGACTAAAAGTTGAATGGATTAAAAGAGAAAATAAAACCTATGTATATATTGCCTACAAGAGACTCACTATAAATCTAAAGACACACACAGACTGTAAGTGAAGAGATGGTAAAAAAAATATGCCATGCAAATGGAAATGAAAAGAAAGCTGGAATAGGAATATTTATATTAAGACAAAATAGACTATAAAACAATGACTATAATAAGAGGCAAAGAGGGAATTACATAATGATAAAGGTGGTTAATACAACAAGAAGTAATGACAGTTATAAATGTATATGTGCCTACCATAGGAGTGGAGAAGGAAATGCAACCAGTATTCTTGCCTGGGAAATCCCTTGGACAGAGGAGCCTGGCGGGCTGCAGTCCATGCGGTTGCAAAGAGTCAGACACGACTGAGTGACTGACCAACCATAGGAGCAGCCGAATACATATAGCAAACATTAGCAAACATAAAGGAAGAAATTGATTGTAGCATATTAATAGTAGGGACTTTATTTTTTTTTTAAGGAAGGAAAATAAATTGTTTATTCTCACAAATGAGTAGGGACTTTAATATCTCACTTATATCACTCAATGGATTGAGACAAAATCAGTAAAGAAACACTGGTGTGAACTGATACATTATACTAGATGAATTTAATACCTATATATGAAAAATTTCACCCCAAACTAACAGAATACACATTCTTTTCAAGCACACGTGGAAATTCTCCAGGATAGATTAATGCTAGGCTACAAAACAAATCTTAATGAGTATAAGAATGTTGAAATCATTTCAAGCACCTTTTCTGACTACAATTATATGAAATGAGAAATCAACTACAAAAAAAAGTGCAAACAACATGGAAGCTAAACAGTGTGCTACTAAACAACCACTGGGTCACTGAAGAAATCAAAGTGGAAATGAGAAAAAATACCTGGAAACAATGAAAATGAAACACAATGACCCAGAATCTGTGGGACACAGCAGAAGCATTTCTAAGAAGGAAGTTTATAATGATACAAGCCTGCCTCAGGAAACAAAAAAATTTCAGACAACCTAATCTTACACCTAAAGGAACTAGAAACAGAAAAATAAACAAATCCCAAACTTAGAAGAAGGAAAGAAATCATAAAGATCAGAACAGAAATAAATGAAATAGAGACTAAAAAAACAAGCAAACAAACATAGTAGAAAAGATTACTGAAACCAAGAGCTGGTTCTTTAAAAGAAAAACAAAATTAATAAGAACCTTTAACAGACTCATCAAGTAAAAAAGAGAGAGGACTCAAATAAAATCAGAAGTGAAAAAGGAGAAGTTACAACTGACACCACAGAAATACAGAGTATCATGAGAGATTGCTATGCTAATAAAATGGACAAACTAGAAGAAATGGATATTTCCTAGAAAAGTACACTCTCTCAAGGTTGAAATAGGAAGAAATAGAAAATATGAACATACCAATTACCAGTAATGAATCAGTAAAAAAAAAAAAAAAGAAAGAAAGAAAACAACTTCCAACAAACAAAAGTTCAGGACCAAATGCCATCCTTCTCACACTATTCCAAAAAATTGCAGAGGAGGGAATGCTTGTGACTTCTTTGAATGAGGCCAGTATCACCCTGATATCAAAACCAGTATGTTATAATGGTGGGTATATGTCATTACACATTTGTTCAAACCCATAGAATGTACAACACCAAGAGTGAAACCTGATCAAATTAATGAGGATAATAATGGGTCAGTTATAGGTTCATTGATTGTAGCAAATGTCCTCTCTGGTGAAGAATGTTGATAATAGGGGACGCTAGGCATGTGTGGGGGCAAAAGATATATGGGAAATCTTGTACTTTGTGTTTGATTCTGCTGTGAACCTGAAACTGTTTTAAAAAAAATAAAAGCAGTTTATGAATAAAAAGTAAACACAAAGCAATGATAGTTCTCCAGCTAATATTATATAATTTATTGTAATAAGTATGGACTAACAGTGAATCAGGCACTTCATGTTTTCAGATAGAAAAAACCAGCAAGTTGCAATATCTCCAGCATCACAAAGCTTATTGAATAGAAGGTCTAGATTAAAACACAGGTCTTCTGACTCTCAGTCAATTATTCTTTACTCAGCATTATTTTTATCCTGTAATTTTATATCCTAATAATGGACATGGACAGTGTATTTTGATTACCTTTTTTTTTTTTTGCAACCCAGAATTTATTTTTTTGTGTGTGGGTTTTTTTTTGTTTGTTTTGTTTTACTTTTTCTTTTTTTTTCCAGTGGGTTTTGTCATACATTGATGTGAATCAGCCATAGAGTTACACGTATTCCCCATCCCGATCCCCCCTCCCACCTCCCTCTCCACCTGATTCCTCTGGGTCTTCCCAGTGCACCAGGCCCGAGCACTTGACTCATGCATCTCACCTGGGCTGGTGATCTGTTTCACCATAGACAATATACATGCTGTTCTTTCTACCTTTTTTTTTTAATTACCTTTTTTTTATACAAAGATTTTAAAGAATTTTTTATTTTTGGCCGTGCTGGGTCTTTGTTGCTGCACTCAGGCTTTCTCTAGTTGTAGTATTTGGGGCCTACTGTCTAGTTGTGATGCATGGGCTTCCCGTTGCAGTGACTTCTTATTTTGGAACACAGGCTCTAGAGTTGTAGTGCATGTGATTAGTTGCTCCGAGGCATGTGCAATCTTCCTGGACCAGGGATCATAGTGTGTCTCCTGCATTGCAAGGCAGATTCTTAACCACTGGACCACCAGGGAAGCCCTTTAATTACCTTTCTTATTAATGTTTAACTTCTTGAGTTCTGTCACTACCCCACACTGAAAATAAGCCTCTATCAAGAAAAAATGCCACTGCCTAATGACTTATACATATACAAGACAATTTATGTTTCCCTAAAGTCACCTTTTTTTAAAATTCAGAATAGAACTTCTTGTGTTACAAAATCACAGTCTTCATGAGGTCAAGATAAGTTGCTTTCCCTGCTATGTATCTGATTGATTAGACTATTCAGTGGAATTGATCAATTGATCAATCCTAAATGACCTATTTGTTAGAAAGACAGTCATTTTTGTCAATGTTTTGTGGCTGTGCAAATTGAAGTTTTAGAATTTGTTTTTGTATTTATTCAGATATAATGATATTAACAGATTGTTCATTTTTACCCACTTTTTAAAAAGCATTGACTTCCTTAATCTTTAATTTTCTTGCTTATCTTCTTAAGATTTAAAATCAATACCTACTTATTACAGTTATTTGTGCCAGTTCTTTTAGTGGCCAATAAGTCGTTAAGACCCAAGTATTGTCACATATTAACTTTTTAGGTAATTTATTATGAACCTCTTTCTTCATAGCTCTTGCTTCTTGACTGAAAATAGTATTTGACATTCTGAAGACTAAATTTTAAACCTCTGTTAGGTATTTCATTTGAATCTAATAAGTCTCATTGGTAGTTGTTATTATTATTATCTGTATCTAAATTGGCAATCCTGCTTATGCAAGTTCATTATTATATGGAAAACTTTTTTCTTTTAAAATTATAGCAACTTTTCCTGAAACACCCTCCCTCCTCCCTCCCCATCCCATCCTTCTGAGTTGTCCCAGACCTGTATTCATGTCGATGTATGGCAAAAACCACCACAATATTGTAATCAGTCTCCAATTAAAATAAATAAAAATTTTAAATTATAGCAACTTTTAAATTTTGTTCAAATATATTAAATATATCTTTTCCTCTCAATTATAGGTTGTTAAACTGAAGCAAATAGAGCATACTTTGAATGAGAAAAGAATATTACAGGCAGTGAATTTTCCTTTTCTTGTTCGACTGGAATATGCTTTTAAGGTAAATTTTACTTCTATCCAAATAAAATATTTTCAACTTGAAATTTTTTTAAATATGAAGCTATAATAGAATTCTAATCTGTATGATAAAGCTGGAAAATATGGATAAACAAAAAAATAATATATTTAGATTTTATGTAAGTCCTGTTGTGCTTAAAAACTTAGCTGACATTTTAAAAGGTTTTGATTGTTCTTGAGGAAATTGTTAAAGATAATGTGTAATTTTTCATGAAATGGTATTATAAGATCAAGTATTTCAGTTTATTAAAATTCATAGTGACATCTTATTAAGCACATCTTACACTCATACAAATGGATACACCCACCTAGCTTCTCCCCTTGAACCTTTTCTGCTGCAGTCTCACTGTCTTCTTTTACTTGTAATTTGTGTTTTAACCTCTTCATTTATTCGAAGCAAAATAATCTTTGGCCCTCTGCTCAAACACCTTATAAAGTTGCAAAAGATTTATCCTTTAAGTTGGCGGCTTTTCAGCTATTTGAGATGATACTTGGCATCTCTCTCCCAGTGGATTAATATGGAACATTTTAACCTTTCTCCTTTGTCTTCTTTTATTCATTAAATCAAATGAAGACCTGTGTATTTAGAATGATGTTCAAAATTATTAATCTCTCTGACCTTATTTAGTGCACAAAATGTAAATATTCTTTTTCAAATTATTTTTAAACTTTTGCTTACACTATAGCATTAAGTCATTACCACAGTGTTTAATTGTTCAAGAGTAGAGTATTTCCTATAAGAGTAGGAACAGCAAAAATCCCAGACCAATCTGTGGCAAGAGTACCAGGAAAAAAAATAAGTGCCCCAGTGTAGAAAAGTTAGAGCATGTTCCATTTATTCTTTATTTCCTGATATTAGTAATCTATCAGATTTTTTTAATTTGTCTTTTTCTAATTGCACATGGTGTCATCTTAAAATATTTTCATGAGAAATAATCTAGGTTTCATAGTTTTGATTTATTTATTCTTTTTACTTGTTTATAGGATAATTCTAATTTATACATGGTTATGGAATATGTTCCTGGTGGTGAAATGTTTTCACATCTAAGAAGAATTGGAAGGTTCAGGTAACTAATACTTTATGCTTCTCAAGTACTTATATGCTATGTGTTTGTCTTAAACCAAATAAGTTTTTGTCAATGCTAAAAATTTATTTCATTTAAATTAACAATATTTTAGCTATACAAACATTACTGAGTTTTAAAAGTTAACTAAAAACACCATCATAGCAGTGTAAATATTCTAGCATTAGTAGGTATCATGAGGGCCCATTATTTGAAGAATTTCCAGATACTGTAAAAATTAATTGAATTTAAACTAGTATTTAGTGAATAAATATTAGTGATATATCTCTGAGGAAGAGGCTTATGTAAGTATGAAGACAAATAAGAAATATATTAATAAATATATAGAAAAGATAATCATGGTATCATGGTGGTAAAATTATGAAAGTTCGTTTTGCACAAATTGATTCTCCTAATGTTGCCATGTTGAGTTTTAAACATATGTATGTAACTTATACATATCTATATGTATAAATATGTAACAAACATAGGTATGTACATAAACATATGTATGTTTTAAACATAGGTATCAGTTTTAAACATATGTATGTAAGTTTTTTAAAAAGCAGTAACTTATCATTAAGTTATTGCTAATAAGATCACAGTTATTAAAACAGTTTTTAGATTCTGTTAGCTTTACCTGTGCATAATACTTTGTAAGCTCCTACTATTCATTAATAATCACTTTTAGATTAGGCTAAAACCAAGAGCAAGTTTCACTTCACTCAATATACTATATATTGATATAATTAAAACACCAGTATGAATTCAGATGACTGAAGATGATAATTCAATTCATATTATGAAAATATGAATTGAGATTACCATGAGATTACCATCATAATAGGCCAGTATGGGAGTTATTTTAGTTTCCTAAGGCCTAAACCACAATTCATTTGTTAACCTAATGTAAGGGGCATCCAATATGTGTCCAGCACTGAGCCAGTGCAGAGTAACTTCTATTTAATGATTTTTATTTTAACTCCCTGTTGTCCTGTCTTACACTGCTTGTCCAGGCATTCCAGAATTGCCCTATGATAATTTAAAGTTTAACGCTGAATTACCATACCTAAGCTTGTCTTCAAAAAATATTGTATCCATTTTCTGTGACTACTTCCTTTCTTTGCAACTCCCCACACTCTTCTTTCTTTAATACTTGATACTAAGAGGAAAGCAAGTGGTTGGCATAATTCACAAAGAGACACTATCTTTCTAACCTTTCACACATTATTTACACACTTGAAAGATTGTTAACACCAGCCTTAGAAACTTTGAGACAAGAAGACTGAATTGTTGTTGAGCGTCCATAATCAAAATCAATGAAGTCATTACGATTCTCTACTTAGATAGTAGCTGTCTAGACTTAAAGCTGCTGCAGCATTAAATTATCCTTATAGAATATTTTGCTCTTACCATTCAACAATTTGATTAAAGGTCTATGTAATGTTTGTGTACCTCCAATCAAACATTAATGTGGACATAAATATAAAATGCTGAGTGCATCTTATGCTTATGATGATAAATACAAGATAAAAGTACATCTTGTTAAAAAAAAAAAAAGTACATCTTATACAAATAGGCATATAAAGAAAATAGGAAGGGACTTTCTAGATCAAAATGTTTTCAGAATTAGGGATAAATGTTTCAATGATCAGGGTGAGTCTTCCAGTCTCCTTTACAGTATTCTAATTTCTTGTCATAGGACATGTGTTATAGCTTGTTACAGTGTTGTGATAGGGCTAGAAATGGAAGGATATTATAAAATATTGCCACAGAAGAGTTTTTCTTCTCATATTCATTCATTCATTCATTTAACAAATATTTGCTGGGCACTTGGTATGTATCAGGCTAGGACCTTGGAAATGTAGTACGTGACAAGCAAAAGGAACAGCATATACAATCTTTTTTTTAGAATTCCTATTTCTGGTGCTACCAAATCAAACTCATATGAACCATCTTGAGGGAAATTCTATTCATAGTTAAGGTTGTTCATTGAGGACACAAATCTGAAAGTCATTGCAACATACTAGGAAGATTAGCAGAATTCAAATGAAGATGCACCAGAAACTCAAACTAGAAAATCAGTCTATCCTTTTGGAATAATACTTAGAATGTGGCATCAAGATTACCCTAATCTGTCAATTAATCTGTGCTTCCCTGGCAGTTCAGTGGTTAAGAACTCACCTGCCAATGCAGGAGACTTCCCTGATAGCTCAGTTGGTAAAGAATCTGCCTGCAATTCAGGAGACCCCGATTTGACCTCTAGGTTGGGAAGATCCCCTGGAGAAGGGAAAGGCTACCCACTCCAGTATTCTGGCCTGAAGTATAGTCCATGCGGTCGCAAAGAGTTGGACATGACTGAGCAATTTACACGCACACACATCAGTTCAATCCCTGGGTCAGCAAGATCCCCTGGAGGAAGAAATGGCAACCCATGCCAGTATTCATGCCTGGACAACCCCATGGACAGAGAAGCCTGGTGGACTGTAGTCCATGGAGTTGCAAAAGAGTTGGACATGACTGAGTAACTAAACAGTGACTAAACAACGGCAGCAAATCAGTTAATCTAATCTATGCATCCAGAATTGTGTGTATTTATGTAAATATACAGATTATACCTATGTTTAGATATTTGTAGAAACATGTATAGTGAAAGATTTGGAAATTCAAACACCAGGATTGAATCTGGTTTCTGAATGAGGTTATTGATATCTTTATTCTTCATTAATATTTTATGACTTTTTTCTATAATGAGCCATATATCCCTTTTGTAATAGTAACAGCATGGGTATAATGGCTTAAATCTGCAGATAAAAGCAGAAATTCTTTAAGTACTAGAAATTTAGGGGAAAGGTATATGGAGCTTATCAACAACAGCAATGGCCCTGATAGACAATCTAACTGGCGCTTTTCAGTCATTCCTAGTATCTTTTAAATTACAATGACAATGTGAGAGTTAAAGTTTTTCTTCAGCATATGCTGCTCACTAAGCATATAAAAGCATTATTTGAAGATGATTTATAGATTTAAAAATATTTGGAAAAAGATTCTTTACATATGTTTAAAAGAAAAAAAGTATCTTTTTGCTCCCAAAATGCCTCTACCTCATGTTATTTTTTGTGTAATCTACTAGTTACTATATGTTAACCCGTTTTACCAAAAATCAATGTTTTGTTTCTTCGTAGTGAACCCCATGCACGGTTCTATGCAGCTCAGATAGTGCTAACATTCGAGTACCTCCATTCACTAGACCTCATCTACAGAGATCTAAAACCTGAAAATCTCTTAATTGACCACCAAGGTTATATCCAGGTATGACTTGAACACATTATGTGTAATTTATTTGAGAACATACTAGGTAAGAAATTATATATATTTAACCACAACTACCAAAATTGGATTTTTTTTTCCCTTTGAGGCAGACAGTTCTTCCTAATAGCTTAAATTGAGCTAACAGTTCTGTTGCTATTACAGAGGACCAAAAGTTCCATCAAAGATAGCACCTGTTTATATCTCCTCTAGTTGTGAACTGTGCACAGGTTGTGCACAGGCTCCTGCATAAAGAAAGAATAGCTAAATTTGTGAGTACTCATTTAGTGCCAGGCATCGTCCTGAGTGTCTTACATGTGTCACCTCTTTTAATTTTGATAACAGTATGAAATGTAAATACTATTGTTATTCTCATTTTAAGATTAATGAAACTAAGATACTGCAAGGTCACATAGTTGGAGCATAATTTAAATCCCATCAGCTTGTCCTGAGACTCTATGCCTTTTAACTCTACAGTGCAGTTACAGAGGAGCCCCAGCTGCCAGTACTGGACTGCTGGCAGTTTTCTTTCCGCTTCTACTCTCAATACATCAGGGGCACTCCTTTTTACACAGTTATTAAGATTCTCCCAATGATGCTTTTGCAACTTCTGATGTATAATTAAGGGCAAAGGCAATGTTGGATTTCAGGACCATTTCTAGCACTGCTTCATTTTTATTGAAACTTCTTTTTGGTTCATTTGTTTCTTTGAGTCAGGGAATGGTTTTCCACGTTGGTTTTGCTTTAATCTTTATTCACTAAATAGTGGCCTTCATGGATTAGTCTCAATTACATTGACTTAATTATTTTTCAAGGTGTTAATTTTAACTCTGATTTTTAACTTTCCACTTAGGTACAGTAAATACATTTATTATGAAGTAACAAATGTTTACAGGCTTTTTGTCTTTTATAGGTCACAGACTTTGGGTTTGCCAAAAGAGTTAAAGGCAGAACTTGGACATTATGTGGCACTCCAGAATATTTGGCTCCAGAAATAATTCTCAGCAAGGTATATTTATAGTATCATTATGTAAGAAGTAAAAATATAAGGCATGCATCACTGTGGACTTTTATTTTTTAAAAAAAGTTAATCTAAATATGAATTTAAATCTTTGTGCATAATTACTAAAACTCAATTTAGAGTCTGCCACTAATCTCATAAGTTATTGATTTTAACTCTAGAGCTGAGAGAATTAGTTTAAATAAATATGGCCTCTAGATCCATGTTTTGAAAACAGAAGCATAGCCTTTTCATAATTATTCCCAGTAACAGGAGGGCAGAGAGTTCTTGCTCTGGGTTACACCAAGAGGCAAATTAAAGATGATATATATGCACTAGTTGCCTATTCTTCCTTTTGTTAGGTAGTTAGAACGAGAGCTTTAACGTCCGTTGCTTCAAATTTTTGTTGAGAAGGGACAGAAAGGAGGAGTTTACACTCCCCTAACACGTTGTTTCAATTTTACCACTTAAGTGAAAAAAAAGTATGTGAATTACTTTTTAAAATTTTAGTTTAAAAATAAAAACATTGAAACAAGTATACCATCAAGTGTGAAACAGATCGCCAGCCCAGGCTGGATGCATGAGACAAGTGCTCAGGGCTGGTCCACTGGGATGACCCAGAGTGATGGATGGGGTGGGGAGGGAGGTGGAAGGAGGGTACAGGATGGGGAATACATGTAAATCCATGACTGATTCATGTCAGTGTATGGCAAAAACCACTACAATATTGTAAAGTAATTAGCCTCCAACTAATAAAAATAAATTTTTTAAAAAATAGAAACATTATAGCAATTAAATAGTTATAATCTTAGAGACAGTTTTGCTTTTTCTAAACAGTGAAAATGTGGTGAGAGAAATTTTTAATCGTTTCTAAAAGGGTAGTTTAACTTTCATTTTCCTTTCTACTTCCATCCCTTGGTGGTAAAAGCTAGAAAGGAGGAATTGACAGTAATGGCTCAGACAGGAGCCAGGAAAGAGAAAAGGATAAGACATATGCATTGATATTTATACACTGATTAACTACCCTCTGAATAATTGAAACTTGGCTAACTACAGAAGTGTTGGAATAAGATAATTAATTCTTTCAGCTTTCCTTTCACTATCTTTCATAATTTAAATCATCTATAACTTTTAATCTTTTATGATTAAATGTCATTGCCACTGACATTTCTTTACTTTAAGTACATTTAACAGATAATGTGTTGCCACTGTAAGCACCAAAACTTGGAGAAAGGGGTGTGTGTGTGTGTGTGTGTGTGTGTGTGTGTGTGTGTGTGTGTGTGTGTTTAGAAATAGATACTCATTGTCTGAAACTTGGGAAATATAGAAAACTATAAAGAAAGAATCAAAAACTTTCAATCTCACTACCCAGAGCTAGCCTTTTTAAAAAACATTTTCATGAAACATGCATGTTTCAGTGAATGTACAATTTTGTATTGAGATTTTCTCCCTTGAGTAATAATTAGCCTGCAAATGTAATTTAATTGCTTATTTTAAAATGCACCATTTTGTATTTTGTCATTCTTCTGTTGTTGAATATTCAACTTGTTTCCCTTTTTTTCTTTTGTAAATGACTGTGATAAATGTCTTTGTCCATAAAACTTTTTTCTATATTTTAAATTATTTTTAGGATAGATTCCTAGAAGTGAAATTATAGGGTCAGAGGATATAAACATTTTTAAGGTTTTCAATACATATTGCCAAAGAACTTTCCAAAAAGATTATAACATTTTACACTTCTCAGCAGTGTTTGAGGAGTATCTGTTTCACCACACTTTTTCCAGCATTGGGTATTCTTGTTTTAAAAGATCAGTATTAATTTGATAGATAGTAACTGATATCTAATTATTTTAAGTCTCATGACTTTGATTATTAGATTTTTTAATGCTTAATGGCCATTTGGTATTTCTTTATGTGTATGTATGAGTCATTAGTTCATGTCCTTTGCCCATTTATCTATTATAATTTAGTTTTTCTTATTGATTTAATTTTCTTTAACTAGGGTATTAAAAGCATCTGGCATACTTATTATAAACATTAGCACACAATCTAAAACATAGAAATCAGAACTTGGTAAAAGGATCTATTTTAACATTATATGCTTTCATTATAGCAAAAACCATTGTAAATATATTATTAGCGAGTTGCATTTAAAGAAAAGCATAGTTGATGCCCATTTCTATTAGCAAAACAAAGTGTTATCCCTATTTTACTGGTCTCTCTCTTTAAAAACATATAGAAGCAGGAAATGAAAAATAGAATCTCTATATCATTATATTTTAACCAGTAATTTGAAAATAAAATTATTTGTAAAGCTAAAATTTTAATGAAAAGTTGGAATAGAGAGAATGGTGAAGGTAATTAAGTGGATAGACCAAAAGATCTGGCAAGAATTCCGTTCATTTCTCTCCATGATAAAGTTGTATTGTTTTTTTTTCCCCCATAATCTTTTGTGCCAATTGACACTGATTATCAAATTTTATATAAACATATTAATTTTTTAATTTTCTTATGAATACTCTAGATCTTAATTTTAGTAAGTTTAACATGAGAAAAACGCAATTAAGAATAACCTTAGAATTGTACATTTGGTTTATAACACACTTTTATATTCTTTATTTCCTTTCACTTGATGTAGTCCCCATAAAACTCCATGAATTAGTTATCTTTTCTGTATACCTTTTAGAGACGAGAAATAAAAACAGTGGATGGATAGTTTACTTAAATATTTACATTCATTAGGTTCCACATTAAGCTTTTAGTTTTAATAAGATCTGATGGGATTATCCCTAATATATTCACCTTCCTAAACCCACCAATGTATTTTGAAGTCAACTTAAGCATTTATCATGAAGTACAATATCTACTCTTATATTTCAAAACTTTTGACCTTTCCTAAGTATTCTCTAGAAAATCTGATTCATAGTATTACACAATAATTTGGGCTTTAAGAGGTAATTTCATCCAATTCCCTTCCTATTGTTGAACAAAAACTAAATTATCCCAATTAAACAGGGCATATTTTATTGTCTCTAATATTCTTAATGATTTTAGGAAGAAGATTTAATAGTATTTCTTAATATTCAGTTTCAATATCTGGAAGCCCTCCCCTTTGTTTAATTCAAATCTGACGTAATATATTTTCTTTTTTATTTTATCCTGAATAACTGCTCAGCAACTGCCTTTTTAAAAATTTCATATCCTTGAAGATCATTTTGGAATAATTTGACTTCATTCTCCTCTGAGTGAATTAAGTAATGATTGCCATTTGGTGTTGGTTTATCTTAGGGCTACAATAAGGCAGTGGATTGGTGGGCATTAGGAGTGTTAATCTATGAAATGGCGGCTGGCTACCCCCCATTCTTTGCAGACCAACCAATTCAGATTTATGAAAAAATTGTTTCTGGAAAGGTAAGTAATACATTTTATTATTCCTTAATTACTGATTATCTCTCTACATGAGTTTTAAGCATTATAGATTGAAACTATTTGATATCATCTGGATATTACCCTAAATTGGGAAAAATATCAAAATATCCATGGACTCTGCCCTTATATCTAGCACTCATTTAAGATACAGTAAATATTGAATCATTGAAGTCTTTTAGGTAAAAAAGGGCAGTTTTACAAACATTAACAAAATAATAAAGCAATTTCCATCATTATTATCACTTGTAAAATACAGGATCATAGCCATAGTTCTTCTGTCTTTCTTCAAATAAATAAAAATTGTTAGTTACTTCATGTTGATATCTGCTTGGAGAGAAGTTTTAGGGGCTGTCTTTATATGCCCTTGCTTTTTTAGGAGAGATTTGTTTAAATTATGTCAAACAACACAAAATTGAAAATAATTATAAAATGTGTGTGCTACATCGTTTCAGTCGTGTCCAACTCTGCGACCCCATGAACTGTAGCCCTCCAGGCTCCTCTTGTCCATGGAATTCTCCAGGCAAGAATACTGGAGTAGGTTGCCATGCCCTTCTCCAGGGGATCTTCTGGACCCAGGCATCAAACCTGTGTCTCTTATGTCTCCTGCAGTGGCAGGCGGGTTCTTTACCACTCGCTCCACCTGGGAAGCCCCAATTATAGACTAGATAAGCCTTTTAAGATGAGAATTCAAAGAAATGATGTTAATGGTTTTTCACATTAATATGATTATAATTGCCATTGATCTTTAGCAAACATGGAAATGACATGTTTTTCTTGAATATGAGTAGATATACTATAAGTTGGAGTATCTTACATTTTGAAATACTATACTAACCTTTCTTCTTTTGCATTTATAATTCCTAATTTTGTTTTTCAAGAATATTTTGTTTAAAGTCAGCCATAGACTCTTAACTCATACCTTTGGTCCTTTTTAAAAATACTGCTGTCAGTTTAAGTAGAGATGAGCCCGATTCTTCTCACCATGAAGAAAAGAAACTAGGCTTTAAAAAATTCCTGGAAGACCTTCTATACATTTTTGACAGAATTCATGGGAAGGAAGAGTTTCCTCCTTTTTCTTATTCTTCCATGTGGTATGCTCTATTAGTTTTTGTTTGTTTGCTTGCTTGCTTTTTGATCACATAACATCAATCTTGACATGACATTACCTTGAGATGTGATTCAATTGACTGTTTTGTATGTTGTGGCTTTCTAAACTTCCCTGGTGGCTTAGATGGTAAACAATCTGCCTGCAATGCTGGAGACCCTGGTTCTAATCCCTAGGCCAGGAAGATCCCCTGGAGAAGAGGATGGCTACCCACTCCAGTATTCTTGCCTGGGAAATCACATGGACAGAAGAGCCTGGTGGGCTACAGTCCATGGGGTTGCAAAAAGTTAGACATATCTAAGTGACTAAACAACAACAACATCAAAGCAGAAATAAATCTGATCAAACTCTTAAAGAATCTGAAAAGTGATAGGGGAAAAAGAAAAATCTGTTACTTTGTATCTCAACCAGATTCATCCTCTATATTTAATATGAAAGTTGATCCTTATTATTTATGAACTTAAAATTCATAATATCAGCTATTCAAAAGGTACCCTGATTATTCATAATGTAATTTATCTTTTTTTTTTTTACCAAGTCTCAAATTTAAATTATGGATACTGTATAGCTAGGCTTTAAGGATAAGACACAAATAGAATGAGTCTCTTCAGTCACCTAGAACCCACATCTCAACACAGTATTGTTCCATATGTCATAGTGTATATGCAGTCTACAGAGATCACAAGATTTTCAGTTCTGTTTTACTGCATTTTAAGGGGGAAAGTTCTACGTTGTGGCAGTGTTCACACACAAGGGGACTTAGTAAAGAGCACATACTTAAACTATGTCAAAGGTGAAAAATCAATACCTCTTAGAGATATTTAAGCTAGGTTTTGAAAGATTTACACTAAAGTAATATAGAAAGGCAGAATGAAATGTTTAGATAATTAAGTGTTACTGCTGTCCTTGCTACACTTGTAGATCTCTAGGCTTCTCATTTCTTATCTTTGTAATTGCTTTCACCCACAGAATACTAAAAGTCAAAAGAACTTTTGAGATTAACAAACTAAAAATCAAGAAAAATTAATAGACTAAAGCAGGGATTTATGTTTTTAAGAATTTGAGAAGTAATTATGTAACATCTCAAGAGAAAATAAAGACCAAAGGCCATATACTAAAATACTTTTAAATAACTGAATGGGAGAAGTGTATTTTACTAATACAAAGACTAAGAGTGCAGAAATTATAGTAATATTTCCAAATAATTTAATTACAGTTAATTACAAAGTTCCTGAATCTTTACTATATTGCTTAAACATCCTTAACTTCATAGTGAAAGTGGCTCAGTCGTGTCTGACTACTTGCAACCCCATGGACTGTAGCCTGTCAGGCTTCTTTGTCCATGGAATTCTCTAAGCAAGAATATTGGAGTGGGTAGCCATTCCCTTCTCCAGGGGATCTTTCCAACCCAGAGATCGAACCCAGGTCTCCTGCATTGCAGGCAGATTCTTTACTATCTGAGCCTCCAGGGAAACTTCATAGGAGGAGTCAAATTTTCTGACAGGATGCTATTGTCATAACTAAATTTTATTCACTTAGGAAAACTACTTTCATTAAAACAAGTGTATCTTCATCTGTGTAAATAGGCCTGTATTTGTCAATCATTGTACACTGTGTAAAATTTTTTTTGGCTATTTATGAATATGTTCATATCAAACTTTAACATTTAGGATCCAATGTTAGCGTAAAATTTAAATCTGCATATATTCTAAAATTATAACAGTTTAAATCCTGGTCGTCTTAGAAGAATAGGAACATAAAATTTTATATCACAATATCTGACTTTTTTTTCTTTTTTATTAGATATGATAAGGTGTTTGGTATACTGCTGTTTTTAACTAAAGGTGCCAGATTATCTCTCCCCATAATGGATATAGAGTTGTTTTCATTTCTTATTATCTTTTCTCATCTAAAGTAGAATTCATGAAAATAAAACATTATTATTGAGTGATCCCTAGGATCTGTATTATGTAAATATGAAATCATGTTCACATTTTCCACTAAAACCATGTGTTTTGGCACTCAGATTCAAACTAGAAGTTGTCTCTATCCACATTATAAAGCATTATTGTCTCTCTGTTTAGCAGCTAAAAGTCAAATTGGAGATTAACTTGTTTTCAAATTTTTTAATTGTTCATGTCTTTGATAATCCAGTTTTGGTCTTACAGATCCTATATTTGTATTTAAAATTTCTTAATGGTTTTAATGATGTCAAATATTTAAAAACATACTTTTCATTCAGAATTTTTCTGATTTTTTCAAAAGCGTGTTATTTTATGCAACAGTATTTTATGTTGAGTATATTTTCTGAAACCATGTTATTAATATAAAGATTATAGGTATCATTGACTTATCAAAGTTCAAATAAATAAGTTTAATAAAGTGATTAGTTCACTAACATATGTACATTTGAACATTAGATTGTTACATTCTTTCTCTATTTACAGTATTTTAGCTCAAACTGATACTTTTCAATGCACAGAAAGATGATCAATCAGCTTGTTAGATTCTCTCCTACACATATTTTGCCTTTAATAAAAAACAGAGTAGGTGGTATTTAAATGTCAAATTATTCATACCATATTAAGATTCAGGTTTAGAAATGCCTAGTTAACAGAAAACTCTTAATAATTCCCACATTGACTATGCCTCATCCTAGCAATACATATGCTGAGTTTCTGTATATAGTCTTTAAATTTAATACCTCAGTGCCATATACTCTATAACAAGAATCAGTAATGGTTTCTACAGCAACTCTATCTGGCTTCATTACTCTTAGAAATGCAAAAGTTAACATTGTACTGAAAAATGATATTTGCAGATAAGGTGGCAAGCAAGCAATAGCTGTGTGAAAACCAAGAATTTTTGATTTATGTAATTAAAAAGAAACTTTTAGCTCCTAAAGTTTTATTCCATTTTTAATGACCACCAAATATGTACAAGAAGACACTATACAAAATATCAAGTTATAAACCTAGGTATACACAGAATGATCAAAAAGAATCAGTTAATTTTTTTTCCTGAAGGACCTTCCACATTCACATGAAGTGAAGTATGGATGATTAGCAGCCAAATGACTATTCCCTTTTGTGCCTAGGGTCCCCAAGATGACCCCCAGGTTAGATGATTCACTAGGAAGATTCACAAAGTTCAGCATATAGTGATACTCAGGGAATGAATACCTTACATTGTAGTAAGTACCTTCATTGTAAGGTATCTTACAAGAAAGTTTATAAAGTGAAATCAGCAAAGGGAAAAGGCATTTACGGTAATGTCCAGAGGAAACCAGGACAAACTTTCAAGAGTCCTTGCGCAAAGGGGTCAAAAGGCAAACTTTATTTCTCCAGCAATGAATTTTGGCAACACAGATAAACTGTTGTCTACCAGGGAAGTACAGTAAAAACTCAAGGCCCAAGGATTTTATTGGGATCAGATATACATCTTCTATCTGGCACATACCAGAATCTGAGATTCCCACAACAAAAGCAAATGTTCAGCATAAGCCATATCGTTTGTAGTAAATCTAGGTGCAGTGAGCCACTCGTGTCACTTAGGGAAATTTCTTTTCAGTTTCTGGAACTGTGACCATTCCAATTCCCAGATACCTGCCAAGGGCCAAACTGGCTGCCAGGTCTTCCTCAAGGGTAGCAGTCTCAAGCCTGCTATATTATCTCTTTTCTGTATATTCCTAAATAAAATACACATGTGCAGATATACTACTACACTTTTTCGAAGGCCCCACTGCTAATACTTTTTTGAGAAATTAAACTGCCATTTTCTATTTGGCCATGGCTACAGTCAAAGACACTTATAGTACTCAATAGTCATTTTCATAAAATACAAAAGCATTTATACCATATGCATAAAATCCAGGGCAGTTTTTTAACACCTTGCTGTGGACATTTAAAATTCTTCTTAATACCTGCTGTGAGATAGTCCTTACCTTAGGAGTCCTATGGGCAAATGATTGCAACTTGTTTTGTAGAACATGGAATGAGGATGGGGTGGATAATAGCCTTCTGCAACCATCTGAATTCATTATATCTATGCACTGTTTCTGCATAGGTGAGAACAGATCAGAGAGCCCACAATCATGGTACTAATATAAGTATTTTGTTAATGTCCTAGATGTTTCTTCTTATGTATATAGGATCCAGTACTATGAGACTGAGTCCTATGAGATAGTGTGGAACTTAGCACCATATCTGCTAGAAAGTACGTATGAAAAGTTATGTGTTCTGAAAAGTTAACCAATGTTAAGTTAACTAAGTTAACTAATGCTCAGTTTTTCTAGATAATTTTTTAACTATGATCATAGATTTCTTAGAGCTAAACTAATTTAGAGAGAGAATTTCTTAAAATTTATCCCAGTGTGCAATGTGGGCAGAAGTTGACAGATTATTGACTGTGTACAAACTCTTTTGAGTCATTTAAGCCCAGTAAATTTTATCCTGATGCAGGATAAAATGTTACTAGTTGAACAGTCTTTTCCTCCGTAACTGCAGAAGAATAGCGGTAAAAATTTCCTCCTCTTCAGTCAGAGATCAACTTTGTAATTTCTGTGATTAAGTTAAAAATAGACAAATTTGACTCTTGTCTTACTTTGTTTCTAAAATTAAAAATGAGTGAATTTAAATCATCCAGATTGGATGGATACCATAACAACATGCATTGATTTTCTTGTTAGATATAACTTCCTCTTAAATTTTTAGAAGGTAATAGTTATTTCTAAAACCAAAATGCACAAGACTATAATTGATGTTACAACCGAACAAATATTCGGTTGTTTGCTCAGTTCAAACTTAATTTCATAGTTATTTTAACATATTGTGTAATATAATTTTACACAGTTGTTTAAGAAGGTATCAGCTATATTCACAATTTTGTCCTTATAAAACAATACTTTAGTTGTCTATTTTCTTCCTCACTCTATCAAATTTAAGTGCCTTAAGAAGAGAATTTGTTTGTTGTACAATTTTAAAAGGTGGAGCATGAGAAAAGAAGAAAAGAGGAACTTCTTATACTCTGCAGTGACTTTTCTAGTACACTTTGTCCTTGAGTAGTCTGGAAACATAATGATAAATATTGCTGACTTCTAGGTTCCTTTTTTGAATCGGAAATTCAGCTTCAGATCATTAAGATATTATTCTAAAATGAAACATGTATTGAATTAGTGCCTCTAAGATACTAGGCCAGTTTCATAGGGAATTCCCTGGCAGTCCGCTGGGTGGGACTTGGTATTTCACTGCGGTAGTCTCAGTCTCTCAGTCATTCTGACTCCGTGGTCGCATGGACTGTAGCCCACCAGGCTCCTCTGTCCATGGCATTTCCTAGGCAAGAATACTGGAGTGGGTTGCCATGTCCTTCTCCATCACTGCCGTAGACCGAGGTTCAATTCCTGCTCAGGGAACTAAGATATCACAAGATATACAACATGGCTGGGGAAAAAAAGGCAGTTTCATAAAAGTTACCTATTTTCTTTTCACACCTGCCAGATGAAATATACTTTTATCATTTTACAGATGAGATAAGTGAGGTTATCTCACTTATCAGAAAGGTAGAAGTTTGCCTAAAGTATAAAGAACTGGAGTTGGAATTGGAACCCAGGTATTCTTTCTCCCAAAGAAATAGCTTAGTAGAATTCTTGAGATGACAAGGATGTTCCATTTTATTTAGTTTAACTCCCTTATCCTATATGTAGGTAAATCAGGGCTCCGAATAGCCCAAAGATAAAAGCTGCTGCTGCTGCTAAGTCGCTTCAGTCGTGTCCGACTCTGTGCGACCCCATGGACAGCAGCCCACCAGGGTCCTCCATCCACAGGATTCTCTAGGCAAGAATACTGGAGTGGGTTGCCATTTCCTTCTCCAAGATAAAAGCTAGTTAGTGGCAAAGCAGGAAATAGAATCTAGTTCAGTGGTTTTTTCATTACTCCTTCATTTGGCCTCAGTGACTCTTCATGATCTTAGCTTTCTTCTTGAATTACTCATGTTTCCTTTTTTTTTAATTGGCTTAAAAAACCATATAATTCTCATGAAACTCTTTAAAAAGGGGATGCTAGAATGCTTGGATTTATATCCTCATTCTTTTAATTTTTTAAATTTATTTTAATGGGAGTATAATTGCTTTACAATGTGTTACTTTCTGCTATACAACAACATGAATCAGCTGTATATGTACATATCTCACTACCCCTACTCATCTTTCCTTCTAAATCTCTTTAGCTTGATCTTCTCTTTTTGCACATCTTTCATTGGTGGTCACATCCTCTGTATAACTTTTAATACTAGATATAAAGAAAGATAGTGAAGTTGCTCAGTCGTGTCTGACTCTTTGCAACCCCATGAACTGTAGCCTACCAGGCTCCTGCATCCATGGAATTTTCCAGGCAAGAGTACTGGAGTGGGTTGCCATTTTCTTCTCCAGGGGATCTTCCCAACACAGGGATCGAACCCAGGTCTCTCACATTGCAGGCAGACCATCGGAGCCACCAGGGAAGCTTAATACTAGCTATACATGACTCATAAGTTGCATAGTTTTGCATCCAACTTCCTGAGATCTCCACTCAGAGGTCTAATAAATATATCAAATTCAACCTGTCTAAAACTGACAGATTTTTGTTTTCCTTAGCAAATCTGTTCCTCCCACCATCTTTCCCATCTCATTTGATGGCAGTATCATCCTTTCAGTTAATTTCAGCTACTCAGACCAAAACACCCCAACGTTCTCAAACCATATTTGATGCATAGAAAACCATATTGCTTCTATCTTTAGAATATGCACAGAATTCAGCTACTTCTTAATACCTCCGCTGATACTGCTGTCTTTTGAGTCACTAGAGTAGTTCTTTAAAAAACATTGTCAGATCTTGTTACTCCTTTCAGAACCTTGCAGTGACCCCCATTTTCTTCAGAGTAAAAAATTAAAGACCTTACAAAGAAAGATTTTGCCAGGAATGATGGATGACAACATTTTTAGAGGGTCATGTTTGTTGCTAAGTTTCTTTCTCACTGGAATGTGAACATTGTGGAGGCAGGAATCTATGTCTTACTTTGGTTTTTCTACTATATCCCAAGCACATCTGTGCCTAGCATATAGATGGTATTGAATCAGTGTTTATTGAATTAAGTCCATGCATTTGTTGTATATTTATTAACCTCATCGTATATGACCAGTGCTAGATATAGCAAATCAGTTGCAGCCTCTGCCTTCATGAAGCTTTCATGAAATAGATGCCTACTCTCAAAGATACCAGTTCAGTTGGTCTTCGGTGTATTCCAATTATATGTATATTTTTTAATTATTTCAGATGTTTTTCATGCACATCATGTATTGAAAGCTTATGTGTGTATACCTCACTACAGAAGTAGATTTATTCTTAAGAATATATCATTAGGAAACTCAGAAGTAACTTGGTCTCTGCTGCTGCTGCTAAGTCACTTCAGTCGTGTCCGACTCTGTGCGACCCCATAGATGGCAGCCCACCAGGCTCCCCCGTCCCTGGGATTCTCTAGGCAAGAACACTGGAGTGGGTTACTGTTTCCTTCTCCAATGCATGAAAGTGAAAAGTGAAAGTGAAGTCGCTCAGTCGTGTCCGACTCTAAGCAACCCCATGGACTGCAGCCCACCAGGCTCCTCCATCCATGGGATTCTCCAGGCAAGAGCACTGGAGTGGGGTGCCACTGCCTTCTCCAAACTTGGTCTCTAAAGGTTGAAAAAGAATCCTAAACAGGAAATATTAGAGGATAAACATCCAACAAACACTTTAAGGAGCACATACTGCACAAAGCCCTCTTTCGTGTTAAATAATCCCAGTTTCCAATAACCTTATCACTTAGATCTACTGGTTTAATGGGGTTAGATTGTCTCTTTTCCAAATCTAGCTCTTTACAACTGCTTTCACATTATTTGCCCTATCACATATTTTGTGCTATCCTGGCCTGAAGAAAGATGTAGGAGTCAGGAGAATCAAGTTATTTTCCCAACAATGAAGCTGAATTGATAGTCTCACTGGAGCTCAGGTTCCTTATTTTTATTTTTTTTAAAAAACAGGTTCCTTATCTTTAAAATGAAGGTTTAGACTAAATTAAACACCATCTAGCTGCAGTTATCTAGAATTCTGACTTTACTTTCTATATCTACATATGTTAGAATTGATAATAGTTAAAGAAACAATGCTTATCAGAATTTGATAAAGTTTTGAAGGAAGAGTTCATCGCTTTTACCATTATAGAAGTCTTTGGTGTTTCCCGGTTAACATACTATAAATAAAAGTCTTCCATTTAAAACATCAGTCAGTTCAGTTTAGTCGCTCAGTTGTGTCTGACTCTTTGTGACCCCATGAACCACAGCACGCCAGGCCTCCATGTCCATCACCAACTCCCGGCGTTCACCCAAACCCATATCCATCGAGTCGGTGATGCCATCCAACCATCTCATCCTCTGTCGTCCCCTTCTCCTCCTACCCTCAATCTTTCCCAGCATCAGGGTCTTTTCAAATGAGTCAGCTCTTTGCATCAGGTGGCCAAAGTGTTGGAGTTTCAGCTTCAACATCAGTCCTTCCAATCAGATCAGTCCTTCTCCTTTAGGATGGACTGGTTGAATGTCCTTGCAGTCCAAGGGACTCTCAAGAGTCTTCTCCAACACCACAGTTCAAAAGCATCAGTTCTTTGGTGCTCAGCTTTCTTTATAGTCCAACTCTCACATCCATACATGACCACTGGAAAAACCATAGCCTTGGCTAGTCGGGCCTTTGTTGGCAAAGTAATGTCTCTGCTTCTTATTATGCTGTCTAGATTGGTCATAACTTTCCTTCCAAGGAGTAAGCATTTTTAATCTCATGGCTGCAGTCATTTTTTTGGAGCCCAAAAAAATAGTCAGCCACTGTTTCCACTGTTTCTCCATCTATTTGCCATGAAGTGATGGGACTGGATGTTTCATTTATTTTCTGTTTTTTGCTAATTTCAGTTAATGAATCAACATAGCTCTTTGGAATGTTCAGTAAACAAAGTACCTACATTTCTGATTACATTTCAGAACAATCATAGAAAACAATATTTTCACAATCATTCTCATTATTTCCCATCTAGTATATTTTAAGGATATGACAAATACCCATCATTAATATGGCTTACTATGGGAGTGTGGGCTACCTATCATAATCTCTGGGGGAAAAGAAGGTGTGATGTGGAAGTGAGGAGGACACGTATAGAATTTCAGTTTCCCAAATGATTCTGGTATCTACCATTGCAACCCTCTACCACTACTTCCCACTTGAGAAACACTGTTCTGAGGATTAAACGAATAAACATATTCATTAACTAATTCAAGACCATCACTGTATTTGCATTCCAAGTAAGGAACTATTTTATTTAGGTGTCTGTATTGTTTATCCACTTCATTGCATATTACCTGAATTCAAAAGGTTTATTTGTAGTACATCACTATCATTCTGAACATCATGAAGGGGAGAATAACTGACACATTACATTGAACAGTTCATGAAACCTCTATTCTAAATGAAGATAGTGAAAGAAAGTGAAGTCGCTCAGTCGTGTCCAACTCGTTGCGGCCCCATGGACACCAGGCTCCTCCGTCCATGGGATTTTTTAGGCAAGAGTACTGGAGTGGGTTGCCATTTCCTTCTCCAGAGAATCTTCCCGACCCAGGGATCGAACCCAGGTCTCCCGGATTGTAGGCAGATGCTTTACCGTCTGAGCCACCAGGGAAGTCCTGGAAGTCTAC
Organism: Muntiacus reevesi; assembly: GCF_963930625.1. Taxonomy (NCBI): domain Eukaryota; kingdom Metazoa; phylum Chordata; class Mammalia; order Artiodactyla; family Cervidae; genus Muntiacus; species Muntiacus reevesi. The sequence continues at coordinate 120,599,589 of NC_089249.1, read as the reverse complement.
TTCAAAAAAGTTATTTCTTAAGAATCTAAACAAAATTAGAATATAATCATTTTATAAATAATTGTGGTATTTTTAAAGTGGATGGTGTGTCTTTGAATACCTTGTATTCTCTAGTTTTTACTCCAAGTAGGGTAAAGAAATGTGCAGATACTTTTAAGATAAAATTTCAGTCTTTTATAAGGTTCCTGACAGTAACCTTGAAGTTAAAGTATGTACCCTGAAGTCAGAGTCCTGGTTTGCTATTATAGCTCCCCCACTTACTATCTCTGTAATCTGGAGCAAATTGCTTAATCCTTATAGGTCTTAATTGCGTCAGGTATAAAATGGGGGCAATCATACTTATTTAGCTGTTGTATTTTGGATTTTATGAGCCAGTGCATGTAAAGTGTTTGGCACAGTGCCTAGGAAGCCATTGTGTCAAAAGTAGGAACTAGAGAGGGTGGTAGTTCACATGTCTTTTTTTTTTTTTTTGAACATATAACCTCTTATAATCTGTACTAATGCAAGCTTTGCAGAAATGAGGTTTTTTAGTCGCTAATATGAGTTGACGCCAAACCTTCAACTTTCAAATAGTCTTTGGTTACTTGAGACAAGTACTAGTTTTCCTCTGTTATGATGGTGATTTTAGTTTATTATTTATACTAGTGATCTGTTTATTTATTTATTTATACAGATATTTATATTTATATTTATTTATATAGATATATATTTATCTGTTTATTATTTATACTAGTGATCTATTTATACTATTATTTATACTAGTGATCTGTCACTAGCAGGGGAAAAGAAAAGCAACTTCTGCTTAACATAGTAAATAGCATTGCAAATAGTGTTTCCCAAACTTTCTTGTATAGATGAATTGTTTAGAGATAGCAGCTCAGATTTTCAGGTCAGTACCATTATCACCTTTGAAGTAAGCCCCAGGAATCTGCGTTGTTACCCTCTGCTTCCTAGTGGATGAAAGTGATCCCTGGAACCACACTTTGAGAAACGTTTATTTACAGAATAGCTGTGAGTGGCAGTCAGAAGACTATGGTGATGAACCTAGTGTTGCCATAAATTTCTAGCTCTGCATCCTGTTTTAACTTCTGCTTTGAAAACATAAGAATCTATGTTGAGTACGTTGAACTTTTTCAAAGTCAGAATATAAATTAAGAAGTTCTATACATTTGAAGTGTAATAAAGAGTAAAATTCATGGAGCTGGGAATTGTAAGACTACATTTCGAGTCTAGTTCTGCTGCTTTCTGATGTGATGACTGGGTAAGATACATAATGTCTCTGAATCTTAGTTTCTCTATATTTATTAATAGAATACAGTTAATACTGTATTCATCAAGAATGTCATATTGTTCAATATGTAAGTGCCAAGGAATCAGAGACTCGTTTTCGTTCACTGTTTGTGCATCCAGCACCTAGAATAGTACCTGGCACATAGTAAGTACTCAATACACTTTTGTCAGGTGGGTGAACTGTCTTATTTTAAGTGGTCTAATAAATCCTAGGACTACAAACACAAAAATGACACAGTATCTTCCCTCCGGAAATTCACAGTCTGGGTGAGACATACATGCACGAATACTGCAGCAGAGTTAAACGAATGAGTGCATGGTGAAGATCACCTGAGGTTATGTCATGATACACAATGCAAGTTACAGGTGCCGGTGGCACTCGTAGAGAACCAAAGAAAGAATGCTGGTTCAGAAATGTATCTATTAACCCTTTAAAGCATTTCTTCAAGATTTATGGTCAGTTTGAAGTTAAGGCCATGATAATCCAGAGAATGGTGTTCGTGTTTAGTGAAGGTGGGAGCATGAAATTGAACACACAACAGGAAAATGGGGTTAAAATGAAAGTGCACGTGCTCACACACATGTAGCTATATGCATACATACCTGTGTGTTTGATGGGGAAGAGGGCAGTGGAAATGAGTGAACACAATTGCAGAGGACAATGGAGAAAAGGTAATAATGAAAGAAAATAGTAAGGAGGCATAGATGTAGCTATTCATTCCAAAATCATCCCTTAATAGTACCCATTTTAATTTTTCAGTACTCATATTAATAATAGGGTGAGAACTGGGAGTTAGATTGGTAGAGAGTTAGAGAAGAGTGTTTAAACAACACAGAAAGTAGACCTAGGTCTCCAATGACTGATACTTTATTTTATTGATTACCTGATACATAACATCTTCACTTATTTGGAGTTTTTTTCTTTGTTTTTAAGGCTGGAGACCAATCAACTAATTATAAAATCTTCACAATATAGAAAGTGGAAACTGCTTTTAAACCAACCTAAATCATTTTTGTACTATTGCATAATAGCAGAATTATACTCAAAAGTCACCCACTAGTGAAAGAAAAGTGGTTTCCTATGCTATGAAAGGCAGTGTGGGTTTTTATCATCATTTTTAGACTGCTTTTTTGATCATCTCTTTAAAAAATGTGCATACTGATATCTTTCATATGCTGCTTTTTCTATTTAAATTACAAGTTTAAATTTGTTTCTAAGGCAAAAGTTTATAATATGGGATCCAAGGGGTCTATCTTGAAGATGGGTAAACCTTCTGACATTGCTGGGAAAGTTCTGTAATTATGCACATTTTTCTGGAGAGGCGTCCATTTTTCTGGAGTGAAGGTGAAAGTGTTAGTCACTCAGTCATGTCCGATTCTCTGCCACATCAATAGTAGCTCCAAAGTTTATGACCAAAGCAAGATCTTAAGAGAACAGTTTTAATTCATTCACTTAAATAATTATCTTTTTAAAAGACTACTGTGGAGACTGAAGTATGTAGTTAAAAGTATTTGAAAGTCAGCACTGCATATTTATGTTTATATAATGATCTATCACATTTAAAAAAATACCTTTCAGAGATGTCTTGAATCTTAGAATGTGTGTCTTACCACATGGTCTGTTTTGCAGGTTCGATTCCCTTCTCACTTCAGTTCAGATCTCAAGGACCTTCTAAGGAACCTACTGCAGGTAGACTTAACAAAGCGGTTTGGAAATCTAAAGAATGGTGTGAGTGATATAAAAACTCACAAGTGGTTTGCCACAACAGATTGGATTGCTATTTACCAGAGAAAGGTGAGCCTGTTCTTTCTTTAATTTAAAAGCTTTTCAAGTTACTATTTAAATTATATGTAGTAGAGGTATCTTCAACTTAGCACAAACTTTTAGTATTTTTTACCTTTTGAATTAATCTTACACAAGACTTAAAGAACCTTTTAGGGCTTCCTTGGTGGCTCAGTTGTAAAGAATATGCCTGCTAATGCAGGAGATGTGGGTTTGATCCCTGGGTCAGAAAGATCCCTGGAGAAGGAAATGGCAGTCCACTCCAATGTTCTTGCCTGGGAAATCCCATGGATAAAGGAGATTAGCCAAGTACAGTCCATTGGGGTTGCAAAAGAGTCAGATATGACTTAGTGACTAAACAACAAAGAACCTTATAGCTCACAACTTAAATGAGTTTTCTCCTTGATAGAAGGGAAAGTGTATGTCTGTATAGATCATCAATTGGAAATATTTTCTTTGTTAAATTTTTCCTACCCATACCTTTTATTTTTCATAATGCCATGGCAAGTACATATTAGTGTCCTAATAATTTGCACTTCAAAACTGATGTAAAGTCACATTAGTAAGACAATATGTAAACAAATATACTCACCTACCCAGAATTGGCACACAGCCAGATTTAGTAACATTTAATTGTTGGATTCATTAAGATACTTTTCATTCATCATTACTTTACCTTTGGGATAAATTGAGACATTTAAGAAAAACTTTTGCTATGCTGAATTACCTTTATCTCTCCTTTTCCTTCTTAAATGCCCAGTTAAAGATAATTCATATGAAGTGTTTTCATCTTGAATATGTTAATTTTTTCTTTTTCTTTTCCTATAAAACCAAAACATCTAATGTCTCCAAAATTTGCCATATCTAATAATGCTATGAAGCCATATGAGTGAATTTCCATGGGAAAAAAATGTAAATGCTCTAATTGTAAATAGTCATTTTTCTAATTTATAGTCTTATAAAAGGTTTTTTTAACAGTTAAAAAATTTTTAATTCAGCAGATAGAAAACATAGCAAGACCAAAGCAATGTGAGTCCAGTACAGCCTTTGTATCTCAAAGAGGGATTCAGATACTCTCTAACCATTAAATTCATGAAACATTGTCGTTAGCATTATTATCTCAACTGAATGTGTTATGTAGTCAAGAATAAAGTCCAGAGCAACTTAAAATAGATTTTAGATGTAGTGAATAAATATTGTGTGTTCATGCTCTGTCATATCGACTCTTTACCACTTCATGGACTCCAGTCTCCTCTCTCCCTGGGATTTTCCAGGCAAGGATACTGGAGTGGGTTGCCATTTCCTCCTCCAGGAATCAGTAAACATACCATATTTCCCCTAAATTTCCTAGCACCAATGTAGTGCTTTAAAATTTATAAAAGCAACACTGTAATGTCTCATTTTAATCTTTGAAGTAATTCTATGGGATAGGTGATACCATTTTCCCCAATTTACTGATAAGAAAATCAGCTTAGAAAGGTTAAGTGCTTTAAATTGTTTGAGCTGTTAAATCACATCTATATTAGCTTCCATGGTGGCTCAGGGGTAAAAGAATCCACCTGTCAATGCAGAAGACACAGGTTTAATCCCTGGGTTGGGAACATCCCCTGGAGAATAAAATGGCAGCCCACTTCAGTATTCTTGACTGGGAAATTCCATGGACTATTGACCCTGGGGGGGGGGGGGGGGCGGGGGGCCACAGTCCTTAGGATTGAAAAGAGTTGGATTGGACTTAGCGGCTAAATAACAACAACGTATTTAATTCTGGGTTCTTCAAATTCCCAGTTCCAGGATCACATTAGCCCTTTCAGTTCAGTTTAGTTCAGTCACTCAGTTGTGTCCAACTCTTTGCGACCCCATGTGAACCGTAGCACGCCAGCCCTCCCTGTCCATCACCAACTCCTGGAGTTTACCCAAATTCATGTCCATTGAGTCAGTAATGCCATCCAACCATCTCATCCTCTGTTGTCCCCTTCTCCTCCTACCCTCAATCTTTCCCAGTGTCAGGGTCTTTTCAAATGAGTCAGTTCTTTGCATCAGGTGACCAAAGTATTGGAGTTTCAGCTTCAACATCACTCCTTCCAATGAACACTCAGGACTGGTCTCCTTTAGGATGGACTGGTTGGACCCCTTGCAGTCTAAGGGACTCTTAAGAGTGTTCTCCAACACCACAGTTCAAAAACATCAATTCTTTGGCGCTCAGCTTTCTTTATAGTCCAACTCTCACATCCATACATGATCACTGGAAAAACCATAATCTTGACGAGACGGACCTTTGTTGGCAAAGTAATGTGTCTGCTTTGTAATATGCTGTCTAGGTTGGTCATAACTTTCCTTCCAAGGAGTAAGCATCTTTTAATTTCATGGCTTCAGTCACCATCTGCAGTGATTTTGGAGCAAAAAAATAAAGTCAGCCACTGTTTCCACTGTTTCCCCATCTACTTGCCATGAAGTGATGGGACCGGATGCCATGATCTTATTTTTCTGAATGTTGAAAAGTTTAAGCCAACTTTAAGCCAACTTTTTCACTCTCCTCTTTCACTTTCATCAAGAGGCTTTTTAGTTCCTCTTCACTTTCTGCCATAAGGGTGGTGTCATCTGCATATCTGAGATTATATTTCTCCCAGCAGTCTCGATTCCAGCTTGTGCTTCTTCCAGCCGAGTGTTTATCATGATGTACTCTGCATATAAGTTAAATCAGCAGGGTGACAATATACAGCCTTGGCATACTCCTTTTCCTATTTGGAACTAGTCTGTTGTTCCATGTCCAGTTCTAACTGTTGCTTCCTGACCTGCAAACAGGTTTCTCAAGAGGCAGGTCAGGTGGTCTGGTATTCCCACCTCTTGAAGAATTTTCCACAGTTTATTGTGATCAACACAAAGGCTTTGGCATAGTCAATAAAGCAGAAACAGTTGTTTTTCTGGAACTCTCTTGCTTTTCTGATGATCCAGAAGATGTTGGCAATTTGATCTCTGGTACCTCTGCCTTTTCTAAAACCAGCTTGAACATCTGGAAGTTCTCAGTTCACATATTGCTGAAGCCTGGCTTGGAGAGTTTTGAGCATTACTTTACTAGCGTGGCAGATGAGTGCAATTATGCAGTAGTTTGAGCATTCTTTGGCATTGCCTTTCTTAGGGATTGGAATGAAAACTGACCTTTTCCAGTTCTGTGTTCATTGCAGAGTTTTCCAAATTTGCTGACATATTGAGTGCAGCACTTTCACAGCTCATGTTTTAGGGTTTGAAATAGCTCACCTGGAATTCCATCACTTCCACTAGCTTTGTTCGTTAAAGACCTTTTAACATGGCAACCCACTCCAGTATACTTGCCTGGAGAATCCTATGGACAGAGGAGCCTGGCAGGCTACAGTCCGTGGGAATGCAAGAATTGGACATGACTTAGCCACTAAAGAGAAAGATTAAAATAAAGCCCAAACCATAGAGCAATACATTGCTTCTTAAGATATTCATAGATTTTTACATATTCTCTGCTTAAATTTTATGCTTTGAGCATTTACAGAGTAGGTCGACTGCCTCAGAAGGCAGTAAAAAGTGTGTGAACTCAGGTTAGGTAGACACTGATTTGAATCCCAGATCAGCCAACCATTAAGAGTGAGAGTTCAAGCAAATTACTTAACTACTTTAAAGCATTAGATTTCTCATCCTCAACATTTAGGTTAAAATAGTGAATGCAAAAGAAAATAGTTTGGAGAGAAAAATTAAATAGATTGGCTCTATTTTTCTTGCTGGTTGAGGTGTGTTTCATACAGTTGTCATGAGGTAATTTGTTAAGTAAATAGATGTTTAAATCATCTTAATCCCATCATTCAGACAGTATCTCTATTAACAGTTGGCATATTTCTTCCTTTTATTTCTGTGCTTTTCCTCACTATAGTCCATTCCAATGACTTTAGCAACCACCTTCAATAGTAAATCTGCTTCCTCCAGGCCTTCATTTTCCCCTCAACTTCAGACTGTACATGCATACTTAGTCATGTCCAACTCTTTGCAACCCCATGAACTATGTAGCCTGCCAGGCTTCTCTGTCCATGGGACTTTTTAGGCACACTGGAGTGGGTTGCCATTCCCTCCTCCAGGGGATCTTCCCCACCCAGGGATCAAACCCGAGTCTCCTGCAGCTCCTGCATTTCAGGAAGATGCTTTACTCATTGAGCCATCAGGGAACCACCACATCATTTTATGTAGGTTTATAATGTGATTTTTTTCAATTTTCAAAATACTTATATATTTAATATGTGGAATTTGTATAAATATTTATAAAAAATACATATTTCAGTTTTCTCCAGTTTTATTGTAGTAAAGTACATATAACGTAAGATTTAATATGCTAACCAAATGTAAGTGCCCTGTTCAGGGACATTAAGTACATTCATACTGTTGTGCCACCATCACCGCCATCCATCTCCAGAACCTGCTCCTATAGAACTGAAACTGTGTACCCAATAAGCAGTAATTCCTCTGTTTTGTTGGTCTTCCCAAATGTTTATGTTGTATTGGGGGATCTTAATTAGGATTATGTGTATTAATTAAAAGAAAACCAAAATTTTGAAATTTCTTCATAATGAACATGTTATATTTGTGCAGTTATTCAAATATTTTCTGTTATTTGGTAAAGTTTTAGAAACCCCTTACCTCATACAAGTCCAATTTCTTTCTCAAAGTTTTTCCTTAAATTTATATTTTGGTTGCTACTGTGAGTATGTTTCTTTCCCATTAAGAGTATGGGAGAGAAAACATTTCTATGTTTATTATGATTGGCCACCTTAATAAGTAAATTCTGCTATTGGTTTCCTTAGATGTTACTGGATGATCATCACAGTGGGTAGAGGTGTCATTTGTCTTCTTTTTAATATCTTTTATTTCCATTTTGTTTTATTTGTATATGCTAGAATGTCTAAAATAATATTTTAAAAGTGGGCCTGTTGAGCACTCTTATCTTGTTCTCTTTTGAATGGGAATGCTTTTTATGCTTTACCACCAGATAAGATATTAGCCATTTGTCTTGGATAAGTATTCTTGATCAGGTTAAGGAAATATCCTTGACTGCCAGTATATTGTATTTTATCTTCATTGACATGTTAGTATAAAGAGTTATATTGGTGAGGTATCCTAACATTCCTGAAATGAATATCCTTTAATCATAGGGTATTATTATTTTAATATCTGCCTGAAATTAATTTGCTAAAGCTTTATTTAGGATTTTTACTTCTATAGTCTTAAATTTTATCAACCTGTAGTTTTTGTTTTTCTGGAGTTGAAATTATATAGATTCATAAAATTAGGTTGGAAATTTTCCATGTTTCTTTGGGAAATTTAAGAAAGATAGGAATTATATTTATACCTTGGAAATGAAAACAAATTAATTCTGTGGATATTGGCCTCTTAAATTTTTGTCTCATTAATTTTTGAATTTTATATTTTTCTATAAAATCATTTATATCCCTTTGTAATTATCACTATACTATCTTTATTGTTATAGTATTGTTAATTAATGCTATATTTAGATGAATTAATTAGATTTCCTTGAGGTTTGTCCTTATTAATATTTTAAAAATTTATGATGTATTTTGAATATTTTAAAACTTATATTTAGAAATAAACATTTCTCCTGTTACTTAGCCAATATTTACTATTCTATGCATATCATGTATTTTAAACAGTTACTCTTAAAATGGGTAGAACTGCTACTGCTCATCTAAATGATGAGCCCTTTCCAAAGAGCTTGGTTTATCTAGGTTAAACAGCTTATCTGCTGAGAAGTAGCACAGTAGATATTGTATTGGGCAAACTGACTGATAGTAAATCTTGATGATTAACAGAAATGAACTTGGGAATCTCTGGATAATTTACAAAGAGAAATAATTCAGTACTTTAAAAATAGCCATTTGTTTTAGTATCATGTCCCTGATAAGTATGTAGATAAGTGCAAAAATGATAGTAAATTTGAATAGTTTTCATAGCCTTTATTATTTGACCAAGTGCTCATGAACAACAAAATAGTCAAAATCATCTGGCACAAAGACAGAAATGGAAGAAAATGGCCTGGACAGCTCACACTGTGCAGTCATTTTCTAGAGATGATTGGCTCAATAGCTGTGATCCTAAATTACTGCCTGGCTAGACATGAAGCAACTGTCTGCCTAGCTCATTGTTCTGTGTGGTGCAGACCTGCAGGCCCCCATACAGGGCACACAAGGCAACCAGTTAGATTTCCCATTCCTACTTATTTTTTACCTTATTTTTTTAGATGTCTTGTTTGTGTGTATCTTGTAATAATTTAGCCATGTGTGTAAATTATTTATAAATAAAAAACTACATTTATTGGTGATATATACTCAAAGATGTTTTAGTAAAGGCATATTAATCAAAACTCGTTGGAAATCACTGGTATAAATATTAGAAATAGCTCTGGACTGAAAAAATGTTCAGAATTTAACAATTTTGTAATTATAAAAGACTTTTTTTTTCAAATTTCCCAGAAAGTCTTGATAGCCAGATATTTTAAACAAAATAATCTTGGGAATAAAAAAAATAACCTAGACAGGAAGGAATTAAGGAAAGGAGGACAGAAAAATAGACTTCAGAAATAAACTGATAAAGGAAAGCTGGAGTTCTGTAACTTTCAGTTCAGTTCAGTTGTTCAGTCGTGTCCAACTCTTTGCAACCCCATAAACTGCAACATGCCAAGCCTCCCTGTCCATCACCAACTCCCAGAGCTTACTCAAACTCACGTCCATCAAGTCGGTGATGCCATCCAACCATCTCATCTTTTGTAACCTTAATTACCAGCATTTTGATGGCAGCAGTGAATTATCCTAGAAATCTCAAGTTTGTTGGTCTGTACCATACTTTGAAGGAAGATGTTGAGATTAACAGCAAACCTATAGTTTGTTTCTTCTTTTAATGTTGTTATCATTTAGGGACTTAAAGGCATTTAAAGATTGCCACTGCATTAGTAATAATAAGAATTTATTTTCCTTAGTATTTGGAAATTCTCAGGCATTTCTTTTTCCTCTTTTTCCATGCAACCGAGCAATTAACTCACTTCTGACACTTCCTGTCTGGAGATACCAACTGCAAGTCCAGTTTGTGCTTCTGACTAACAAACTATAGATCAAGATTCCCCCAAAACCTTGGGGTTCGATTAACTTGCTAAACTGGCTCACAGAACTGAGAAAAGTTGCTTACTGGATTGACCAGTTTATTATAAATGGTGTAACTCAAGAATAGCCAGATGGAAGAGAGGCCTAGGGCAAGGTGTGTAGAAAGGGGATCCTAGTTTCCTGCTCTCTCCAGGCATGCCATTCTCCCCAAATCCCCACTGATTCACCACCCCAGAAGCTCTCCAAAACCCAAACTCTTTCCTTTTGGGGTTTCATGAAGGCCTCATTATATAGGCATGATTGACTCAATTACTGCCATTTGGTGTGAGTGTTCAGTTGCTCAGTCATGTCTGACTCTTGGCGACCCCAAAGACTATAGCCCTCCAGACTCCTCTGTCCATGAGATTTCCCAGGCAAGAACACTGGAAGGGGTTGCCATTTCCTCCTCCAGTGGATCCTTTCAACCCAGGGATCGAACCGGTGTCTCCTGTGTCTCATGTATTGGCAGACAAATTGTTGAGCACTGAGCCACCAGGGGAGTCTGACTGAACTCAGTTTCCAGCCCCTCTTCCCTCTGAGATCAGGTTGTGGTATTAGTCGCCCAGTCGTGTCCGACTCTTTACAACCCCAAGGACTGCAATCAGCATCAGTCCTTCCAATGAATATTCAGGGTTGATTTCCTCTAGGATTAACTGGTTTGATCTCCTTGCTGTCCAAGGGACTCTCAAGAGCCTTCTCCAGCACCACAGTTTGAAAGCATCAGTTCTTCAAGCACTCAGCCTTCTTTATGGTCCAGCTCTCACATCAATACATGACTACTGGAAAAACCATAGCTTTGACTAGACAGACCTATGTCATCAAAGTAATGTCTCTGCTTTTTCATATGCTATCCAGGTTTGTCATAGCTTTTCTTCCAGGGAGCAAGCATCTTTTAATTTCATGGCTGCAGTCAGCATCCACAGTGATTTTGGAGCCCAAGAAAATAGAGTCAGTCACTTTTTCCATTGTTTCCCCATCTACCTGCCGTGAAGTGATGGGACCAGATGCCATGGTCTTAGTTTCCTGAATGTTGAGTTTTAAGCCAGCTTTTTCACTCTCCTCTTTCATCTTCATCAAAAGGCTTTTTAGTTCCTCTTCACTTTCTTCCATAAGGGTGGTGTCATCTGCATATCTGAAGTTGTTGATATTTCTCCCAGCAATCTTGATTCCAGCTTATGCTTCATCCAGCCTGGCATTTTGCATGATGTACTCTGCATATAAGTTAAATAAGTAGGGTGACAATATACAACCTTGATGTACTCCTTCCCCAGGTCAGGTAGTGAACTGAAATTTCCAGCCTTCTAATCACAGTGTTGGGTACCCTGGCAACCAGCCACCCTACTTAAGTTACCTATGGGCTTTCCCAAAGACACCTCATTAACATAACAAAAGACACATTTGCCATGCTCTACTCAAGAGATTCAAAGGCTTTAGGAGCTTTGTACCAGGAACTAAGAAGAAATATATATTTCTTATAATAAATCATAATATCACTCTTGTTTTCTCTGTTTCTCAATTACAGGTCGAAGCTCCATTCATACCAAAGTTCAGAGGCTCTGGAGATACCAGCAACTTTGATGACTATGAAGAAGAAGATATCCGTGTCTCTATAACAGAAAAATGTGGGAAAGAATTTTGTGAATTTTAGAGCAACAAGATGACATGGGAGCTCACACTCAGTCTTTGCACTCTGTTAAGAGATAAGGCAGAGCCGAGACCGTCCTTGTCACAGCAGTTACCGAGTTCCTTCATTCCAGCGACTGAGTGAGGTCTCTGTTCCTGTCATCCATGTGTGCACTCTGCATCCACCTCTGTAACAAGGCACCGCTACGCAAGCATTGTCTGTGCCATAACACAGAACTAGACACCCTCCCGCTTCCCTTTGGTTCCTCATTCTTCTCTCCTTCCACATCCATTCCGTCCTGTTTCATTTTCATTAACTTTTCTGCAAATAGTGCTCATTTTATTTTGTTGGTGTTTCAAATGGGCAGTGTTATGGCTATGTGACTTTGGAAGGGAAGGATAAATGTTGCTTTTAGTAACTCTTAACCAATATTTGTGTTGGTCAGTTGCTTGAAGGATATGCTTTCTAATAATTATTTTTACTTTGAATAGCTCATACTCAGTTGTTGCCAAAATGCTGGACAGTTTTTAAAGCTAGAATGTCTTTTCACCGAGGATATTTACACAAAACATTAACTTTCCTAGAACTCACTAATGCAGAGTAGCTAGACCCAGCAGTTTGAATACATACAGATCAGAAGCTCTGTCTCACTTCACTGCCTTTTCTGTCATCCTCCCCTTGAGTAAGTAAGTGACCAACCTGTGCAGTGTGACAATTGTGTCTCATTTGCAGGAAAAGCTAATAACATGGATCATAATCATCCAGATTCTCTCACTTGGTACCAGCATTTATGTAGGTATCAAGAGTAGAGTTCTAAGATTTATAAACTTTAACTTTCCATAAGGATTTTAGACAGTATTTTAATAGAACATGACTAATGAAAACGACAAATTTTTAAGTTTCTCAAAAAGTCCCCATTATAAACTTTTTAAAGGAAGAGAAATGAACTAAAAAGAACATTGATGTGAACAAATACTCATCTAAGTCAAACAAATGGCTTGACTCTTGTAAACGACATAGAGGCGCTTTTGTGTAGAGGTATTTGGTTTGTTTGCTTTGCTTTGTTTTGTCACAGTTAAGAACAAAAGTTGTTGCCAGGTGATTATGCTGGTAAACTGTATGTGTCAGCCTGAGATGGAGGCACTGCTGCAACTTCAGCTTCCGTCCTGCACCTCAGCAATGAGGAAAGGGGACAAAGTTTATAAAACTGCCACAACTGTATTTTAATTTTGCGGTGTGGTATTTTTAGATATGTCATCATTTCTAGCTTCTTTCAGTAAATGGAATTATGATCATGCAAATACAATTTTAGTACTTGTTTTTTTAATATACTTTTTTTTTTTTTTTTGCTAGCTGACTTAATAACATTGCTATCATGTGGAAATTTCAAACACTTTTGTCCATTTCGTTCACTGTTTGTTGAGAATTCATGGCTTAACTCAATTTTTTAATATTTTTTTTCTTTGCTTTTAAATTTCTCATCTGGTTTTATTTTTGTGTGTCAGTGACCTATCTTAAAACAACACACCAAAATTGTTGAAAATAAACTGTGTTCATCTTTATGATCAATTTACATGCATATAAGATGAGTTGTGTTTAGTCAAACTGACCTTAATGTGTATAAACACTCAGCTTCACTATCGGTGCAGGTAGGTCACTGACCCTCCTTAGTTTCCTGTGTGCCACACCTTCGTGAGACCTTTGAAGATGCTGACGAAATCTCTCTGAGATGTTCTCTGCGTCAGTCTGTGCATCTTTTGGTTGTCAAGTGTTCTGCATGGTCATGTCACTTAAGGCTGATACTGATTTGTTGGTCCACTTATATTTAAAATGTGCAAGGAAAATATGAAATACTTTGCTGTAGCAAATTTTATGTAACAATATATCATGTTAATAAATCTGAAACATCATTTGTATAAAATATTTTAGGTTTTTTGTATTTCATTTAGACCCAAGAACATGCTGATCATGTATTCAATATGTATGCTATAAATGCTATGGTACCTATGTTGTATATTATTGTAAAATTATTACATAATAATTTAGGTAAATCATAGGGGTGACAATTTGATTACTACATTTTTAGTTTTCAGTAATTAAAAAGATTTCTATGAATTCTAAAAAATAAAAAGAAAAAAGAAAATCATGAAATTACTACTGCCTGGCACAATTTGCTATAAAATCTGCCTGGGTGGATGACCCATAGGCATGCATTGGCTTCGAGGGCTATTTAGCCATTCCATTTAACTTCCCATTTGAAGGACATCAGCAAGCTTTGTCCCAATCCATCAAGGGAGTCTATTTCCAACCACTCAAATACACTGAATAGAATATCTTGGAATTATATAAAACTCCCAGTTTCAGCCACAATTTAGCCAAAAATAAGATAAAAAAACTTGAATAAGAAATAAGTGGAATGAATCAGTATTTAATCTCAGATTACGTTATTTGAAACAGAAGAAATAATAAGGAGATGACATTGTCGGGAAAGGAGCCATAGACTGAAGTCAAGGCACCTGAGTGTCAAGCCTTGCCTGTCACTATCAGCAGTGATCTTGGCCTCAGTTCTCATATCTGTGAAATGGACGAGTTCCATTAGGCAGTTTCTAAGGTCCCTTCTAACTTCCCCATGTTGTGATGAGACTCTTTTTATTATGACATTCTGAGGGGATAACATGCTTTGAAGTAAGTCTCAGTAAGGCGATATTCTAGGGCATCTTTCTTCTCCTTAATTCTTACAGTGTTCTTACAGTTCTTTGAATATCATGAGAACCTCATCTCTGTTCTGATTCCTTCCTCCTTCACTGAGGCTAAATATCCAATTGATATCAAACTGTCAGCCTACCAAAATGATATTGTGGCTTGTGGGCATTGCTGTCTTGTTCTGATATGTTCCTGTGGTGAGTGCCCATTGGCCTGAAAATACTCATTGTAAACCTAAAAAAATCATTTTTCTTTCCTACTGTTTTTTCTGCTTGTTGAAGAATCAAATGAGATAATGTATGTGAAAGCACCTTGTAAACTGTAACCTATCAATGTAAAATGTTAAGGTGTGTTGTTATTTCATTAATTACTTCTTTATTTAGAATGGAATTTCCTATGCACTCCTGTAGCTAGGAAATGCTGAAAACAACTGTGTTTTTTAATTAATAACTGCAAAATTAAAGTATCTTGAAAGGATAAAACAATTTGAGTCTTGGATTCTATTTAGTACCCTTATTTCCTGATTTATTTTCTGTGTATACTTCAGATGCTTATGGATTCCTAGTTCTTATGTATTTGGGTGAGAACAGAGCAATAGAGGGTCAAATGGCCACTAGCCTATTCTAACTGGGTGTTTACTGAGAAACTGCTAGATTTATTCCATAGTCTCTAAAGTGTTTCTACTTTTTCCTGATACTATTAGTCTAAATTACTTATAAAATAATGTTTGAAAATATTCATATTTTAAAGATTAACACTAGAAGAGCCCTCATCCTTACTTTGTAATAGTGAACTATGAATTTATAAATTTTTTTCTTTAGAGGTGTTTTTGAGCTTCACCATTACCTCTTCTGGTTTTAGCCAGGTTGATTAATGTGTATTACTATAGTTGTCATTTACCTCAAGAAATACCTTTTTAGGTAATTAATAACGTATCATTTTTTGTTTTGTTACTACAAAAGTTTATAAACATTGATGCATTTTATAACCAGTGACTTCTTCATTTTATCATTGTTAAGCTTGTGTAAATTCTAGTTTCCTCATTTCTGTATGTAACTGGTTCTAAAGATCTGGGCATATCTTCACTTCAGAACTATTATCATTTGAAATTCCCTCAACTTTTCTCTTACAAATGTTGGATATGAAGTTAAATGCTTTCAGTTTAGCTTTGCTTAACATTTTCTATATGCCTTCTGATAAGGGCTGAATTGTGTCCTACCAGAATTCCTATGTTGAAGTCCTAACCCACAGTACCTCAGAATATCGTATTTGAAGGTAGGCCCTTTATAGGGATAATTAAGGTAAAATTAGGTCATATGGTTGGACCCTAATCCAATAAGACTGTGTCTTTATGAGAGGAGGTTAGGACAGAGAGAGCACACAAACTGAGGGAAGACCATGTGAGAACATGAGAGGAAGAGGACCATCTACAAGTCAGAGAGAAAGGCCGCAAAAGAAGCTAACCCTGCTGACACCTTGGTCTTGGACTTCTAGCCTCCAAGAATGTGAGGCAATAAATTTCTGTTGTTTAACCACCCAGTCTGTAGTACTTTGTAAAAGCAGTCCTAACAAATGAGTACACCCAATGAGTGTACTCCCATGGTGAATGGCTTCCAGTCATCTCCCTTCATAATGCTTTATACTTGGCTAATACTGGCTTCCCCCATGGCTCAGTGATAAAGAAGCCATCTGCAATGCAGGAGACGCCACGAAGCAAGTTCAATTTCTGGGTTGGGAAGATCCTGTGGAGAGGAAATGGCAACCCACTCCAGTATTCTAGCCTGTAGAATCCCATGGACAGAGGGGCCTGGCAGGCTACAGTCCATGAGGTCGCAAGGAGTCAGACACAGCTGAGTGACTAAATAACATCAAGACTCACCATAAACCAAAAAGAAAAAAACAAACACTGGTCACAGACCTCACTTCACCTGCTGCTTGTTTCTATTCTTCCCTAGGATATTAGCAGGAAACAGTAGGTAGTGAGAGTGAGGGTGGTGACTGAAACCATGACTAACTCCTGGTCTGACTTACCCTTGGCATCAAACTATCTCTTGATGATACAACATAAAGTTGAACACACCAGACTCATTGAGTTTAGAGTATTTCAGTTCAGTTCAGTTGC
The DNA here is from genome assembly GCF_963930625.1 of Muntiacus reevesi. Classification (NCBI taxonomy): domain Eukaryota; kingdom Metazoa; phylum Chordata; class Mammalia; order Artiodactyla; family Cervidae; genus Muntiacus; species Muntiacus reevesi. The sequence goes on along the minus strand of NC_089249.1, from coordinate 120,582,904 downwards.
TCAGTCATATCCAACTCTGCAACCCCAGGACTGCAGCACGCCAGGCCTCCCTGTCCATCACCAACTCTCGGAGTTTACTCAAACTTCTGTCCATTGAATTCGTGATGCCATCCGACCCTCTCATCCTCTGTCGTCCCCTTCTCCCACCTTCAATCTTTTCCAGCATCAGGGTCTTTTCTGAGTCAGTTCTTCACATCAGGTGGCCAAAGTACTGAAGTTTCAGCTTCAGCATCAGTCCTTCCAATGAATATTCAGGATTGATTTCCTTTAGGATGGACTTGTTGGATCTCCTTGCAGTCCAAGGGACTCTCAAGAGTCTTCTCCAACACCACAGTTCAAAAGCAACAATTCTTCAGTGCTAAGCTTTCTTTATAGTCCAACTCACATCCATACATGGCTACTGGAAAAACCATAGCTTTGACTAGATGGACCTGTGTCATCAAAGTAATGTCTCTGCTTTTTCATACACTATCCAGGTTTATCATAGCTTTTCTTCCAGGAAGCAAGTGTCTTTTAAGTTCATGGCTGCAATCACTATCCACAGTGATTTTGGAGGCCAAGAAAATAAGTCTGTCACTGTTTCCATTGTTTCCCCGTCTCATCAAGTGATAGGACCAGGTGCTATGATCTTAGTTTTCTGAGTGTTGAGTTTTAAGTGAAATTTTTCACTCTCCTCTTCGCTTATCTCTTAATGCTGATGTTAATGCAACAGCCAAAAGGAAAGTAGGATGGGGATAAAGATCTGGTGAGAGAAACCCAGTTGGTTCACTGTCTGATTATTGATAGGGTAGTAATACTCACAACCAGTGATTACTTTAACATGTTAGTTTTTCCTTGGCTCCTATAACAAATTACCACAAAATTCGTGATTTAAAACAACACAAATTTATTATCTTACAGCTGACATATGAAGTGAGTCTCTCTAGATGAAAATCAAAACATTGGCAGGCTTGTATTCCTTTCTGGAGGCTCTAGGTTTCCTTGCCTTTTCCAGCTTATAATTGATTGCTTGCTTACTTTCCACATATAAATGATAGAATGCATTTTCAAATGTCTTTGAAGATACATTAATAGATTGCACTCAAACATCTCCACAGACAGAAAAGATGAAAATACACAGTGGTAAGCGGGGGATAAAGCCACAGACATACTAATAGGTAAGATTTCTATTACAGTGAGATAATGATACTAAATGTAAATGATATTAAAATTCACAGGTGGTCATGGACACTGTGAACAAAGATAATCCACAATTGGCATCCTTGAATTAAGAAACTATAGATGAAATAGTGTGTGAAAAAAATATCTTTCCAGGAAAAATTGACACACAGCTTTCAACACCAAACCATAGCCCAGTGAAGATTTTGAACTACAAGGATTAAAATTTTCATGCATAAAATTAAGACCCTCAAGGTGATGGCGGAATCTGGCTATCTCAGATGTCTCCTTAGTATTACTTGGTGCCAAAAGACAGCAATGGTATGAAGTTCTAAGTGAAAGACAATGTGAGCCAAGAGTAGTATACCCAATCAAGTTGCATTTATTTTAAAGGCACAAGGTAAGTCTCTTTGAGTAATTAAAAGAAAACCTATGGCCCCTTCACATCCAACTGGGTCTTTGAAAAAGAACTCAGTAATGAGGAAGCAGAGATACAAAACCCATGGTGAACACTGAATCTCTTTGTCATACTAACCACACACACAAGAATGGGAATTAAAGTTACAGAACCAGATGTAAATGCTTTAAACCTTAGCAAAATTAGAAAAAGATAGCTAACAAAATTGGAAGGTAGGAAAAGGAAGTAAGACTGGTCATTTCCTTATCTTTTACGGCAGGAAGTCAACCAATAGTCTAAAACTAGTGCATGTGGTAATATAAGATAATGACTAACTTCTCAATGATTCTTTTTATAATTTCGTAATTATTTTGTGGGGAAAGAACATTTATCAGCAGCTTTCATTTTTACTTCAACTTCTTGTGTTGAATCCAATAACATTTATTTTCATTTCAGTTTCTTCTACTAAATTGGATTTTATAATATAAGTAAAATTAAATTGGAGATGTTCTATTAAAAAGTATGATACAATTTTTATTAAATAAGTGCTATCTAGTTAGTACCTCACTGTGTCTCTAGGCTTCTATTTCTGTTCGCACGTAGAGGAAAGCCTAGCATGGTACTAATGGTGTGGAATCTGGGGTGATTTTATAACTTCTCCTTTGCACTTCACTGAATTGCTTGCATTCTTTATAATGATGGAGTAATTCTTCAAAACTAGCATGCCCCATGTCAGAGCATTAATATCTTTATCCTTTTAAAAATTCAAATATTATGACACTCCTAGCAATTAAACCAGTTCCATCAGAGTTCAGCTTTCTTAAGAAATCCTGATCCATTCCTTTTAGGACTGAAAATAATACTTTTGAGCAAGCCATCTGATGTCACTGAAATGGCATCACCAGCAGTATCATTGTCATGAAGAAATGTCTTCATCTCATTCCTCATTTCCCAAGCCAAGGAGCACCCTCCCTTTTAACAGCCAACATCATTGTCATGTGGAGAAGAAAACTCTTGTCTTTGCTGCCTGTTTCTTCATACAGTATGCTAAAAACTCATACTCAGTGACCGCAAGCTCTGTTATTAAATTTTTCACTATTTTCTGCAATAACTGTCAAAGTCAAGAAACACATAGTCAAGTGCAGAACATTCTCCATGAATAAACATGGTTACCAGCATCTAGAAAAAAAGCCTTTTTCATTCAAGTAGCAATGTTCTTCTTTGTCACTTACTGATCTGCAGATAACCTGATTTCTATCTATACTGTGGCTAAGAAAACAATCAGTAACCAAATAAAAGTTTTCTTCTCTGGGATAAATGAAAAGGTTGCTGAACATTCTTCCTTCCCATACAATTCAACACCGAAAGCCCAGTGTAAAATCTCCCGTCAGTGGCTTTACCTACATTGTTCTAGATAGTATGCCACCAATTTTTTTCTCTTGCTTTCCCTCCATACAAACTTGTCATTTATTTGGGGCTGATTTTGCACAATTCTTAATTTAGTATGCTTAGTACAATTTTTGCTATAAGGGGGAAGACTGAATCTTGCTTTTATACTTTGGGAATTGATACTAGTCAAGGCTCTCTCAGCACGTGACAGACCACTCAATGCAAAGCAGCTTCAACAAAAAAGGGAAGCAGTGGACTCACAGAACCAGGAAGTCCAAGGGTGGGTTTTGTCACAGTATAAGATCAAACTATATATCATTGTAACTTGCCTGTCTCTCACTCTACGTCTTAACCCTGCTTCCCTCAGGACTGACTTCAGTTTCAGGAGACACTCTTCATGCGGCAGAAAATAAAACCACCAGCACTCTAGGCTTGCACTTTCAGAAGAGTTCATAGTCCTTGATGAAGGAGAAGGTCTCGTGAATTATGTCAATACCTGAATGGGACTAGTGATCCTGCCTGGGTCAGAACCTACCTCTGTGCCCAAGTAAGGGGATATACATGACAACAGCCTCACTAGAATTACATGGGTTGGGGGAGGTGTAGATCTCAGAATAAAGATGTGTGGGTCAGAAAGGGAAAAAAAAGTTGATATTCACTAAAATCTGTTCTACACCTTCACCAACAAAAACCAAAACATTTGTATGGAAAATAATTATATTGTGCATTGTGGAAAAACTTTATAGGTCTACCAGAATGAGAGGCATAAAAACTTCACTGGTACCATACCACTTAAGAAATCATCCTAGTAAACAACATCAATGGCTAGGGGCAAAGGCCTGAGCAAGCCCACAAAATTCTGTTTTCAGAGATATATGAGTGTTCCCTCTTCTCATTTTGATTGTCACAGCTTTGCCACAATTATAATTTAGGAAACCATCAAACTCAAAGATCTACTTGTTCCAATACACAGATTCACAATTAATATTCTCACTGAAATCTACTTCACCATTTAAGATATTAAAAGTAATACAAAGTAAAGTACTTATGTTGCTATTTTCATCATTATTTTTATCCTTCAATAAACTTTTTGGAAACATTAATATCTTTCTATAAAAACATGAAATTTAACAATAACACATGAAGTATTATTTAAAACAAAATACACCCTGTTAACTGAATGTTATTTTAGAGAAAATGACCAAAGAACACCTGTGTTGGGTAACAGCTGTTCTAAACATGGTCACAAACTCTTTGGCATTCTTTCCATTGATAAGCGAGGTCTGTGTCCCTTCCCAGTAAAGATGCTTTCAGGTGGCACAAGCCCCTCTGTAGAGATGCTTCCAGCTGTATAATATTCCCAGTTAATGCCCCAGACATCTTAATGGCTAGACAAACCATTTCTGCTCTTATCTGCTTGAATTTGTGACCCATGAAACATCTGTACTTAATAAGCGGGTTGCTTTAAGAGGCTAAATTCTGGGGTAATTTGTTATGCAGGAAAAGATACATGTAGCAGGCATACTGTCTTAAAGTGTTAAGAATGTAATGGCTAAAACCACAGTAAGACTATCACATGCATATCAGTTGGGCAAAAACTAGAAAACTTAACATATAATTGTAGCAAAGATGGGAGCAATCAAAATTCTCTTACACTGCCATTGGAGATATGAACTAGTCAACCATTTTGGAAAGTAAACCCAGAAAAATCTAGTAAAATTGCCCATACACGTGCTCTGTGAGCCCCAGTTTCACTCATACAATAGAGCCTAGAGAAACTCATTTGTCCTGTAGGAGGTATGTATTTAAAAAATCATTGCAACATTACTCGTAAGAGCAAAAATTTGAAAATAATCTAAGTATCCACCAAAATGAGAATGAACAAATAAATAGACATAACTCCACAGGGTTGAGTTCTACACAGGAGATAAAATGAATAAACTAGAGCTATAAACCTTAATGTGGATGAACCTCAGAAATGTAAAACTAGAGGCAATTTCAAAAAAAAAAAAAATAAAGGAAACAACACGGTGCTAGAAAAAAAGAGGAAGCTCAAAGCCTGGTATGAGAAGGAGCTAAAGTCAGGGTGGCTCATGGGAACATTAGACTAGCTTGAAGCTCTAGGACGGCCGATGGAATTTTATTGCCCACTAGGGTCAGCAGAGAGTATGCAGCCTTAGGACACATTAAAAAAACAGACAACCCAATCAAAAATGGGCAAAGGACCTAAATAGACATTTTTCCAAAGAAGGCATACAGATACAGGCACAAGAAAAGATGCTCAATATCACAAATTATTAGAGAAATACAAATCAGAACCACAATGAAGTATCACCTCATACCAGTCAGAATGGCTAGCCTCAAAAAGTCTACAAACAACAAATGCTGGAGAGGGCGTGGAGAAAAGGGAGCGCTCATACACAGTTGGTGGGAACCTAAACTGGTGCAGCCACCATGAAAAATAGTATGGACGTTCCTCAAAAAACTAAAAGCAAGGCTTCCATATGGTCTAGCAATTCTACTCCTGGGTGTGTATCCAGAAAAAAAAGAAACTGTAATACACAAGGGCTTCTTCAATAGTTCAGCAGGTAAGGAATCTGCCTGCAATGCAGGAGACACAGGAGACATGGGTTAGATCCCTTTGTTGGGAAGATCCCCTGGAGGAGGGCATGGCAACCCACTCCAGTATTCTTGCCTGGAGAATCCTCATGGGCAGAGGAGCCTGAAGGGCTGCAGTCCATGGGGTCACACAAAGTAGAACACCCCTGAAGTGACTTAACACAGCATGCTTACATGGAATCTACAACAACGTAGTGAATATAACAAAAAAGAAACAGACTCATGGTTATATAGAACAAACGTAGTGTTTACCAGTGGGAAGAGGGAAGGGGAAAATGTAGGGGATAAGAGGTACAAACTATTATGTACAAAATAAATGCCTTAAGGACATATTTTAAAACACACAATATTTTATAACAATAAATGAAGTATTACCTTTAAAATTGGGAATCACTATGTTGGACATCTATAAATTATAAAATATTGTGCAACATAAATATACCTAAATAAAGAAAAACTTTCATTAAAATATATATATATATATATCTCCATTGAGGAGAGGAACAGAAGATCATTACATAGTAATCTACACACTGCTGAAGAAAGAATTTGAAAACAGGAAGGTAAAACTGAATGAATAACTCAGAATGTGGCACAGAGAGATAAAAGTACATAAAAGTTTAAAGGAATTATAGGATTAAAATGAAAACATCCAAAATACATCAAAGGGAAAGTAATAAAGACTCAATTGTCATAGCAACAGTGACAGAATTTTCTACAGTTGAAGAAACATGAATTTTTAGATTGATAAGTACATCAAGAAAGGTAAATAAAAGCAAATTCACGCTAAGCAGCAGAGAAAACTGTAGCGCATCAAAGCATAGGAGAAAATCTTCAGAGTAAACAGAAAGAAAAACAACCTACAAAAAAGGCAATTAGACTTTTTTTTATTAGCAAGTATACATGCTGGAAGATCACAGAATAATATCTTCAAGAGCTGAGAATAAGTATCTGTCAGCCTAGACTCCCATTTCAAGCTAAGCTATCCTTGAAGAGAAGGAAAAACAGAGAAGACATTTTCAAAGTCAGAACTAACCACTCAGTCCCTCACTGACAGAAATATTTTTTAAGTACTTCAGTAAGAAAGAAAGTAAATCCAGGAGGAGTGGATGGATATAAGAAGCAATAATGAGCAAAGAAATTAGCAAATATCTGAGTAAGCATTAATAGATAAAAGGAAAATTTGTGAAATGAATATGAATCAGATTATATCATAGATCTTTCCTTTTAAGCCACAAGCAATTTCTAAGTACACTTTGAAAAACACTCAAATAGGTTTTTCTCCAATAAGTCAAAGGAAGATCAACCTCAGTAAATCAATTATTCCATTATTATAATTCACTACATTAGCATTCATACCTAATTTTAAAATTTTAAAAAAATCTTCGTATTAATAAATTATGAACAGAAGAAAGCTATAGTAACGTGATAGTGTAACTACAAAAAACCTATCACAAAACATTTAGTTAACAGTGAAATAGTGGAAGCACTTACATTTAAGTGAAGAACAAGATACCATTTATTATTCAACCTTTTCTTGAGACCTTAACAAAACAGTACCAAAAAAATAAACAGAGGTTTAACTATTGACACTAAAGTGGAAATTCATTACCCAGATAATCACAATAGTGTGATCACTCACCTAGAGCCAGACATTCTAGAATGCAAAGTCAAGTGGACCTTAAAAAGCATCACTATAAACAAAGCTAGTGGAGGTGATGGAATTTCAGTTGAGCTATTTCAAATCCTAAAAGAGGATGCTGTGAAAGTGCTGCACGCAATATGCCAGCAAATCTGAAAAACTCAGCAGTGGCTACAGGACTGGAAAAGGTCAGTTTTCACTCCAATCCCTAAGAAAGGCAATGCCAAAGAGTGCTCAAACTACAGCAAAATTGCACTCATCTCACATGCCAGCAAATTAACGCTCAAAATTCTCCAAGCCAGGCTTCAACATTATGTGAACCATGAACTTCCAGATGTTCAATTTGGATTTAGAAAAGGCAGAGGAACCAGAGATCAAATTGCCGACATCCGTTGGATCATTGAAAAAGCAAGAGAGTTCCAGAAAAATATCTACTTCTGTTTTATTGACTATGCCAAAGCCTTTGACTGTGTGGATCACAACAAACTAGAAAATTCTTAAAGAGATGGGAATACCAGACCACCTTACCTGACTCCTGAGAAATACGTATGCAGGTCAAGAAGCAACAGTTAGAACTGGACATGGAAAAACAGGCTGATTCCAAATAGAGAAGGAATATGTCAAGGCTGTATATTGTCACCCTGCTTATTTAACTTACATGCAGAGTACATCATGCAAAATGCTGGGCTAGGTAAAGCACAAGCTGGAACCAAGACTGCAGGGAGAAATATCAATAACCTCAGATATGCAGATGACACCACCCTGATGGCAGAAAGTGAAGAAGAACTAAAGAGCTTCTTGATGAAAGTGAAAAAGGAGAGTGAAAAAGTTGGCTTAAAACTCAATATTCAGAAAACTAAGATCATGGCATCTTGTCCCATCACTTCATGGCAAACAGATGGGAAAACAATGGCAACAGTGACAAACTTTATTTTGGGGGGATCTAAAATCACTGTAGTTGGTGACTGCAGCCATGAAATTAAAAGACGCTTGCTCCTTGGAAGAAAAACTGTGACCAACCTACACAGCATACTAAAAAGCAGACACATTACTTTGCCAACAAAGGGCCGTCTAGTCCAAGCTGTGGTTTTTCCAGTAGTCATGTTTGGATGTGAGAGCTGGATTATAAAGAAAGCTGAACACCGAAGAATTAATGCTTTTGAACTATGGTGTTGGAGAAGCCTCTTGAGAGTCTCTTGGACTGCAAGGAGATCAAACCAGTCCATCCTAAAAGATATCAATGAAGATCTTTTTTGTATAGTTCTGTGTATTCTTGCCACCTCTTCTTATCTTCTGCTTCTGTGAGGTCCATACGATTTCTGTCCTTTATTGTTCTTTATTTCTGACCTGATGCTGGGAAAAATTGATGGCGGGAGGAGAAGGGGATGACAGAGAATAAGATGGTTGAATGGTACCACTGACTCAGTGGACAGGAGTCTGATTAGGCTCCGGGAGTTGGTGACGGATAGGGAGGCCTGGCGTGCTGCTGTCCATGGGGTCGCAAAGAGTCAGACACAACTGAGTCAGACTGAACTGAACTGTGAGTGGAAAAACATGCTTAAAATTTAAGACAATGAATTGAAAAATGACTAAACTCAATAAAAGAGAAGTGTAAAATGGCTAAACACAGAATCAACCTACAGAAATCAGGTTTTCCCATATGACTCAAATAAAAATTAGGAGATATAATTTTTAAAACCTCACTCACAATATTAACAAAAACTATATCATACTAAAGAATAAATACAACAAAAAAGGACTGAGATCTGATTAAAGAAAACTGAATCTTTTTAGAAGTACATAGTATGTAATTTGAGTAATATAGAGAACCATTATGCTTCTGGAGAGAACAAGTGACAAAAACTCCCTCTCTCATCAAATTTTAGATCTTCTCCTCTGTGCCCTTTTTCACTCAGCCTTATAGTTGGTACCTGTCTTCAACCTGCTTTGCCCTGCTTTAGATGAAACTTGCAAAGTCAGTTTAGAGAAACTCCCCCTAACCAATGCTTGATATCTTATCACTATTACCTTCCTGCAGCAAGAATCCTGTTAAACCAGTTTACAAGAACCCCTTCTCCCTCAGTGTCTCTTCTTAATAATTTTTCATCCACTGACACCCCTCACTCTGCTCATTGACTTTTATCTTCACTTGTCTTTGTTGTATTTAGAATTGAACCTGATCTCTCTCCTGTTTTGTGATAGTCTTGACACCTATTGCAGTAGTCCTGAATAAAGTCTTCATTACCATTTTAACAAGTGTCAGAATTTCAGTGACCTTTGGTAGCTAGAAAAGGCAGGGAAAAAAATTTTCTCCCTTAGAGCCTCCAGAAGAAACCAGCATTGCTGACACCTTGATTTTAGCCCAAGGAGACTCACAGAGGACTTCCGACTCCCAAAACTATAAACCTATGTTATTTAGAAAGCCATTATGCAACCATGGTGTGTAGTAGGTGCTAGGCTTAATTTGTTACAATGGCAGCTGTGACCCTGAAGCTGCTGGCATCATGATATTGACATGGCCCTGGAGTGGAAAGTATTTCATACTCAAATTAACAACTTATTTTTTATTCCTTACTATTTTGATCAACCTATATATAATGAAGTGAGTGAGTGAAGTCACTCAGTTGTGTCTGACTCTTTGCGACCCCATGGACTGTAGCCTACCAGGCTCCTCCATCCATGGGGTTCTCCAGGCAAGAGTACTGGAGTGGATTGCCATTTCCTTCTCCAGGAGATCTTCCCAACCCAGGGATCGAACCCAGGTCTCCTGCATTGCAGGCAGACGTTTTCTTATCTGAGCCACCAGGGAAGCTCATATATAATGTATAATAAGACTCAAATATAGTTATAGAAGATAAATGTTAATATCCAAATGACAGAAATTAGAATGTGGAAGATGTGAAGTGCCCTTACCTTATATGATAGAAACTTGGGGCATCGCTGAAAGTAGATGGGACAAGAGAGGGAGATTCAAGCATGTGATCTGAAGCTGCATAAAGGTACCGATTGAAAAACTAAAGATAGTGTTATTAACTCTCAGAAATTACGATGAAAAGGGAGAAAAAGGCCATGGAGTAGTATAAGAGGATATCTAAAATTGAAAAACCAGCAAACAGCAATATAAGTGTTACAAAGTCACAAAATTTATTTCACACTCCACTCAGGGCAGAGAATACGTAGCTCCTTTACTTTCTCCCTTTTTAATCTGACCTCCTGTCACTCCACCCTGCCTCTGGCCCCTATTCTCTGGCTAAGGGAGAAATGAGTTTTCATGTTATTCAATTTAAAACATAGTCCAGTCTGATAAGTCACGCAGTTCCTTTAGAAAATTCAGTCTGCCTGATTCACTGAATTAGTGAAGCTACAGGGAGGGAGGTGGGGGGTTACCTGTGTGTCTGCATTGAAGGAAGGAGGTCCTGCCTTGTGCTGGACCTTGTGTGTGACTGGCCAGCATTTGCAGGTCTTTGGCATTGTTGCCCTGCATTCTTCAGTTCAGCTCAGTTGTGAGTCTCCACATGTCAGGAACAATGCTAAACTTGAGTCTATAGCATCTGCGATTTCCTACAAGACACCCTAGTCTGCTTCAGCCCCATCAAGGGCCCCCTCCTCTCATCACACACTGTGTTTGGTCCACATGAGACAGTTGGCAATCCCTACAGTGATGCTTGAGCTCAGTAGCTCCACACACAAGGCTGTCCTGTCATTCGTTGTGAAATGGCAACTGATATTTAGTTACTAATAATTAAAATGTCAAAGATCCCTTTTGATTGCAGTGATCTCTTTGACAAAATCCTTGCAATTATTTGCAGTCTAACACACTTTACATTACATTGAATTTAACATTCAAAAAACTAAGATTGTGGCGTCTGCTCCCAACACTTCATGCCAAATAGATGGGGAAACAATGGAAACAGTGACAGACTTTATTTTCTTGGCCTCCAAAATCACTGCAGATGGTGACTGCAACCACGAAATTAAAAGACTCTTGCTCCTTGGAAGAAAAACTATGACCAACCTAGACAGCATATTAAAAAGCAGAGACATTACTTTGCTGAAAAAGATCCATCTAGTCAAAGATGTGGTTTTTCCAGTAGCCATGTATAGATGTGAGAGTTGGACCATAAAGAAATCTGAGTGCCAAGGAATTGATGCTTTTGAACTGTGGTGTTGGAGAAGACTCTTGAGAGTCCCTTGGACAGCAAGGAGGTCAAATCAGTCAATCCTTAAGGAAATCAATCCTGACTATTCATTGAAAGGACTGATGCTGAAGCTGACACTCCAATACTTTGGCCACCTGATGCAAAGAACTGACTCATTGGAAAAGACCCTGATGCTAGGAAAGATTGAAGGCAGGAGGAGAAGGGGATAACACAGGATGAGATGGTTGGATGGCATTGCCAACTTGATGGACATGAGTTTGAGCAAGCTCCAGGGCTTGGTGATGGACAGGAAAGCCTGAGGTGCTGCAGTCCTTGGGGTCGCAAAGAGTCAGACATGACTGAGCAACTGTACACAGTTTAAGTGGGCAAAAGAGGAGATGTGACAGCTATGACCCCACAAACACCCAGGGGAATGTATCACACATTGTGACTGTCACAGTAGAAAGATCCAGAGTTGCTGACATGCTTACTTGCCACAGTTCCTATGCTATGACAGTGCTCTTGTGTTACTCTTTACTGTCTTCATCTCTTCAGACAGCCTGTAAGTACTGGCAGGTTAGGGTTGAGTCTTATGCCTCTTTGGATCAATACTGTAGCCTCTTTACAGAATGTGTGTTGATTGATCGCCCGAATATTGGCCTGAGAATACTTTGGACATATTAGTCCGTTAAGACCAGAAACTGGATGAGATAGCATAAGTTGCAATTTCTGGTACACAAGCACAAAAATTAGACTTTACAACTATTTTCCTGTATCAGCAGTATCATAAGTGGAATGAGTATGGGCTTTAACACCTACCAGGAATAAACCTCAGCCCTATCATCTCCTGGTTGTGTAGAATTGAACAAGTTTCTAGGCCTCACCTGTCCTGTCTCCTCACTTGTAAAATGGAGATTTAAGAATACAAATAAAATTAAAATATGTTAAAAGAAGAAAGCCTATAAAGCATCTAATGAACTTCCTAGTTTGCGTTAGGTGTGCAGTGGGTGCTAATTCTTTTTCCTCTTGTGCCTTTCCCTCAAGGAGCAGGAGGCCCTGATACACCAGGGAGATAGGAGAAGAGGAAAACCTCAAACAACAAAACAGTGACTGCTGTCTGGCTCAGTTCAGTTGCTCAGTCATGTCCAACTCTTTGCAACCCCAAGGACTGCAACATGCCAGGCTTCCCTATCCATCACCAAGCCCCAGAGCTTGCTCAAATTCATGTCCATCAAGTCAGTGATGCCATCCAACCAACTCAACCTCTGTCAACCCCTTCTCCTCCTGCCTTCAGTCTTTCCCAGCATCAGGGTCTTTTCCAATGAGTCAGTTCTTTGCATCAGGTGGTCAAAGTATTGGAGCTTCAGCATCAGTCCTTCCAATGAATATTCAGGACTGATTTCCTTAAGGATTGACGGGTTTGAGCTCCTTGCTGTCCAAGGGACTTTCAAGAGTCTTCTCGAACACCACAGTGCAAAAGCAACAATTCTTCGGCACTCAGATTTCTTTATGGTCCAACTCTCACATCCATACATGACTACTGGAAAAACCACAGCTTGGACTAGACAGACCTTTGTCAGCAATGTCTCTGCTTTATAATATGCTGTCTAGGTTGGTCATAGCTTTCCTTCCAAGGAGCAAGCATCTTTTAATTTCATGGCTGCACTCACCATCTACAGTGATTTTGGAGAGCGCAAAAATAAAGACTGCCACTATTTCCATTGTTTTTCCCTTTCTATTTGCCATGAAGTGATGGGACCAGATGTCATGATCTTAGTTTTTTGAATGTTGAGTTTTAAGCCAACTTTTTCACTCTCCTCTTTCACTTTCATCAACAGGCTCTTTAATTTCTCTTCACTTTCTGTCATAAGGGTAGTGTCATCTGCATATCTGAGGTTATTGATATTTCTCCCTGCAATCTTTACCAGGCGATCTGTCTGGTAACTAACTGAAAAGCGATGTGGGTCCAGGAGCTGAATGTTCACTTTTGCCCCTGGAGTCTGCCCTGCTCCACTCGGGCCAATGGTAAGTGACTGTGAGACTGCCCTTAAGGCTGACCTTCAACCCAGCTCTTCCAGTCAGTCTACAAGGTTTGCTGGCCAGGCTCCCCAAGACGACAAGTGCCACTTTGTGCCTGCTCCTTCCATTTTTAGAAAACTAATCTGCTCCCTGTCTGATAGAGAAACACCTTGTAAATTGTCATTCTTGCCCAGATCTATGACTATATTGCAGGAGGCTGTAAGGTTCACAGGTCCCTGGCACTTCCTGAGGTGGCGTCACTGCAGGATTAAATACCTGACCTGGCATGGCTTTCCCCTGCACATCTAGACAGGAAAAAGTCTTCACACCTGGACAGGAACACCTACAGAAGACCAAGGAAATGAGAAAAACTAAAATTCACTCCCCTTAACCCTCCTTTTACCAGAAAAATCCCCTTTATATGAAACATTAGCCAAGGGTTGTTGTTACGTCTGGGTCACGGGGGAAAATGTTATTTTAGAAAGGAAATGAAGTGGCATTTCTTGGCAGCCAATTTTGAATTCTGCATTTTAAATCATTCAAAGAGCTTCTGCAGCTGGCGGAAGATAGAAACTTATTTGAAGGGAGAAATGAGAAACTCATCAAAGAATTACAACTCCTTGGGGGTAATTTTGATTATAAATAGGACAGATGCCATCTGTCTAGCATGGTTCCTTCATTCATTCAGAAATATTATTAGGCACCTCTGTTGTGAGGCCAGGGGTTAAGTACTCGTGACACAAAGATGATACGACACAAAGATGGGAGACGTATGTGTGAATAAATTCTTGAAGTCACATGAGACAAGTTCAATAAAAAATGCATAAGCAAAGCAGTGAGAGCTGCAAGGAAGGGCTGTGAAAAGGCAGAGGGGAAAGAGGGAACATCTCACAGAGCAAGACCTGAGCTTAGGTTTAAGGATGAGTAGCTTTCCAGGTATATCAGTGGGGAAGGGCACTTCAGGCCAAGGGATGAGCAAGTGTTATACCACGTCAAGTACAGAAGGGCTACAGTGACTGTTCTGTAATACAGGAATCCCAGCCAACAATGAGGAAGAAGTAAGAGAGGAGGTTGGAGAGATAATGCAGGCTCTTATCATGACAGGTATGGAAGACCATACTGAGGACTCTGGACTACATCCTGTGGGATACTGGAAAGCACTGAGGATGCTAAGTAGATGTGAAAGTTCAGATGGCCTGTTGCCTTTTAGAGCTTAGGCTGCAATCAGGTCAGGATGAAGAACGAAACCTATAGAATTAGTATAAAGAGTGTGACAATATCCAGCAAAGGGACAATCAAGGACCGCTGTAAAGTGCAAAGGTGGAATGAATTATGAGCCATTGAATCAGAAAGTAAGGGACCCCCAGGTTTCAAGCTTGAGAAGCAGATTTTTCCAGGGAGCTCATGAGTGGGTATGGCCCTGGGGAATGTAGTCATAGATGCTGTTCTCAGCTTATCAGAGAGGTCTAGATGGACTCAGAGGTTTGGGAGTCATCCCGCATAGTGTGGGGGGTGGGTGAATCCTTGGGCTTAGTGAGATTGTTTCTGGTGATAAAATACAGGGCAGAGGTTACAGATGGACAGTTCGAGGCTGCATACATCAGTAGATGTGTTTGGTTTGGCTTGTATGATACCTTTAAATATTTAAACTCTTAGCCAACATTTAAAAGTTGGAGGATATAACAAAGAAAGGAAATCTAAAATTCCAGATTAAAAAAAAATCAGAAGATCTGGCAACTCTGGGACCACATTCTCACATAGCAACAAATGGCCTGAGTGGATTAGCTGCTGCCCATTTAAAAGGGACATGCAGTTCACTGTGTCTCTCTGTCCTGCCTGACTCACTCATGTGGCCTGTTTAGCCTCTGAAAATTGTGTAGAGAGGATAAACAACAATGAAGGGCCCTGCAGCCTCAGAGTGATGCCCTCCCCCTAAGACGTCCACATCCAAACCCTCAGAAGGCTACACACCAGCAGACCTTAAAATAGAGTACTGTAGATTACCCATGTGGGCCCAGCATAATAACAGAAATCTCTCAAAGTGGAAGCAGGAAACAGAAGAGGAGGTCAGAGTGACACAGTGTGAGAAGCGGCTGGCTTTGAAGATAGAGGAAGGGAGGAACCCCTTAAAGTGGAACAGGAAGGAAGGAGGAGAACCGGAAACAGAGATGTGACTACAGATGCATGGTCAGAACAACGTGTCGTGAGAAAGGCTCCACCAGCCATTACAGACTTTGAAGATGGAGAAGGGCCACCAGCCAGCTAGAAGCTCAAAAGGCAAGGAAGTGGATCCTCTCCTAGAATTTCCAGAAAGAAACGCAGCCCTGCTGATATTTTGGTCTTAGCCCACAGAAACCCACATCAGACTTCTAACCTACAGAATGGTAAAATAATGAATCTGTTTTATTTTAAAACACTAAGTTTGAGTTTTGACAGCCATAGAAAGCTAATATGTGGCTCGTAGAAAGGAAATAGCAGGGGGAAAGGCTGAGAAAAGGGGACAGGAGAGAACCAAAGGAAGTATGGTTATAGAATCAAGTGAGGGAGTGTACCTGTTGTGTCCAACCCCTTTGTGACCCGATGGTCTGTAGCCCACCAGGCTCCTTGTCCATGGGATTTTCCAGGCAAGAATACTGGAGTGAGTTGCTATTTCCTACTCCAGGGAATCTTCCCTACCTAGGAATCAAACCCCCATCTCTTATGCTTCCTGCATTGGGAAGCGGATTCTTTACCACCACACCACCTGGGAAGCCCAGAGAATCAAGAAATGACCCATTTTCAAGAAGGAGATACCATTAAATGACCCCTAGATATCAAGTCCAGTTCTGAGGGCAAAGGGTGAAATGGATCCATGATGAACTTAGGGGCACATCAGTATCACTCTGGAGCATTGTTAAAAACTCCAGGGTCCACTCCAAACTATGACTCTAGACTCTAATATGGAACCAAGTTTAGTCATCATGGAATGGGATGACCTGGTTTACCAGTTTAAATGAGTACTTCACACTTGTTGACTTAACTCTTAGGTTTCCATGTGGCCTTTAACAGAAGGAAACCTATTTGAAATTTAATAGCACATTTTATTAAAGCTATTTATCTGCATGATTTTTGTCTTTATATGGATAATAAACCCCTTGCAGGCGGTAGACTCTTGCCAAATGTTTGCTGAATGGATAAATGAAAGAGATGGAGCCACGGGAGGATGTGGTGGTTTTCCAAAGCCAGCAGGATGAACAGAGATCAGTTACCTCTTAAGCCTTTATAAATTATTCATTTGTGCACATTTACTTGTTGTATAGACAAAGTCACGCTTTTTGACTTAGACACCTGGAGTCCTCCACTACCTGTTAGGTCATCAGAACCAGCCAGGATTAACCTTCAGAGGGATTCCTGGATCAGGGAGACAAGGCACTTCCTTTCACTCCTGAAATGGCCTTTGGTGGTGGTTGTTCTGGCTATTGCCTTAGGTAATAATACAATAACCTGAATAAAATGAAACTTCGCTCTAACCTAATCCGAGAGGTGGCAAAGAACACTCCCAGTTCAATACCTAAAGGGCTGACCTAGAAGACTGGCCCCTGAAAATGACTGAGCTAAGAGTGTCAGCTGTGACATAAGACTTGGCATAAGTCTGAGGGTCAATATGTGACATGAGTGTGGGCCTCGGACACACTGGACGACTGCGGCCTGACCTACTTTGCCACCTGGGGGAAAATACAAAGGCCAAGGAGAAATCTTGTGCCACAGCAATTCCAAGGCAGGAAGGAAATTTCAGATGCTCTAACGGAAGACCAGAATTCAAGCAGAGCTTTCAGGCAAAAGGAAAAGCCGTGAGCTGAGATTCAGTGGGAAGAGTCTGGGGTTCTGAGGGACACCCTGCCTCCTAGAAAGAAGGGGGATCAGCTGGCTATGCAGATATGAGGGGCTGCAGAGTCTTGACTACATTCTCTCGTGTCAGTGATAAGCGTGACATTGTTGAAAGAGTTCAGACAGAAGCCAGGTTACTGTGAGTTAAGAACATGTTTCTGAAGAGCTCAGATGAGATGGAAAAGTAGGTCAGGGTGCTAGAAAGAAATGCCATAAGGAAGGAAGATTTTTTTTTTATTGTGTTGTTATGTGCTTGGTTTTATTTTTAGGATTAAGGGGACATGAGCATTTACAATGTCTGAGGAAGGGAGAGGCTCCAAACACAGGAAGGGAAATGATAAAGAAAGATGGAGGTGAGGTGAAGAGAAGGGATCGTCAACCCTAGTTACAGCTAGTGTTAGTTAATATTACTTAATAAAATATTTACTGAGTACTGATTTATGTGCCCTAAGTGCTGGAATGAACAACACAGAGATATAATTCGTTTCTAGTGACATTAGGGTTTAAAAGGGAGGGTGTTTTCTTTCAGGCCTCTTTAGTTTAAAGTGCCAGTAACTCGACCCACTTAAGAGAAAAAGAGAACTAATTCATGGAACTGAAAAAAATCCAGGCATGGTTGCCTCCAAAGACTCAACAAAATGTTGTCAGACATCTCCCTCTCCCTCCCTCTCCCCTTCCCAGCTCCACATTTCTCAAGCAGTCTGCACCCAAGTAGTAGCAAATATGGTCCCCCATCTCCATCATTATATGACCCATAAGCTTGATGGGCTCTCTGGAATTGGGGTGGGGTCAATGCCAACTCAACCACATGAACAAAGAAAGAAAGAGGATGGTTTCAAAAAGGTAACTGGGCTTCTTGGCCAGAAGAAGGGACACAGAGAAAAGAAAGAACACAAGTTCACTACAGAAGGAGCGCCCTTGAGTAGAAGGCAAGGCCTTCTGTCTCTTTAGGCTGGAGAGGAGGGAGGGACTGCTGCCAGACGGACAATTTGAAGAAGCAGGCTGAGAACGCGAAGGCGGCATCTATCACACTGGTTTTCCTGGAATAGTGGAGGCCAGTGCATGTGCAAAGAGGGTGAGGGCAGAGGAAGTCAGGAGACCTGTGGGCAAGGATTAAGGTTTGGAAGAGCAGCTGAGGGAACACGGGAGAAGGAGCTGGCCTGTGACAAAAGGATTGTTAAGGGTTGATTTTGAAAACCATGAATTTGTCATGGCCCTAATCTGCAGTTACACGATTTTCTCCACAGGCTCAGCCCTGAATAATGACAGCTGTGGTCATTTGTAGAGAAGCGCACAGCGAGGAGCCCAATCTTCCTACCCATTCTGGGACAATCTGGCCATCGGGCAGACCCCCAGGAACTGTGTTTGTATCAGGGCTCCTAAGCCTCCCAGGAGAAGTGGTGAAGGAGGACAGAGGATGGGCCTATAGGACACTGACTCTAGCTGCTACAGCCTTCCCCCGCCCCAGGAAAACACCAAGGACAGGAGACTCACTGGGTGGCAGGAGGATGCCCAGTGCTTGGACCCCAACTCCTTGGAGATGAAGAATGGACAGGCTGCTCCTCAGGCATGTACCTGGAAAATGCCTCTCAGCCCTGCCCCTGGTACTTTTCTCCACCTCTAAGTTGAAGAACTAACTCTTCTAAGCTTATCCCAAATACCAGGCACTTTAAGTTTGCTGTCTCTTTTAGCCCTCTGATCATATTGAATAGATAGATATTACCACTCTAACTTTATAGAAGGGGACATTGAAACTCAAGATGCTGATGAACTTGACCAAGGTGACCCAGACATTAGCTCTGTCCTAGTACAGCCTGGAAGCCCGGAGGGTCTGGAGGTGTGGAAAGGCCATGCCTCCATCACTGGGTCTCCAAGAACACTGCTCCCTCCACTGAGACCCAAAGATTCCTGGAGGTCCTCAAGTGTATTCTTAGGATCTGTGAGAAGACTTTCTGTCTTTAAAGACTGACCTGGACAACTGTGCTTGCTTGTGGGGAGGTACCTCTGAGCCCTGAGCAGGGGTGGGAAGGAGTTTTAAGAGCAAGTACTGGGTTTGTCCTGGGGCAGGTCGCTGATGACTGGGGCCACCCTGGCTGCCCCCAGCGGTGCCTTTGCCAGGGTGTGATAGAGAGGGATGGCTGTAGCTCCCAGCTGGTCAGGAGGATGCACGCTAGCTGCCAAGTGGAAAATGTCAAGGACAATAATGATAACAGCAGAAAAAAAACCTGATTGACCTTCAAGGGGCAAGGTCCAGGGCACTTGGTGCTCAGTGTTAACCCTCAAGGAGGCTCAGACCATATTTTAGGTCAAGCGTTCCCCACTCCCAAGCTTGTTCCCAGGACTAGGAGAATGTGGAAAAAAGACAGTTTGCATAGAACATTAGGTCTAAAGAGCACTTCCACTTAAAATGCCTTTCATACCTTCCAGAACCTCTCCAAGGAGGGGTTATTAAGCCCATCTTATCTGGGAAGAAATAGAAGTCAGTGAGGCAGGTCAGACAGCAAGACAGTAGCAGGGAGAGAAGTCAGTCCTAGGACCTTCCGGTCCAGGTCAGTTCCGCTGAGTCCACTTATAGCACCTTTCCCAGCAGTGCTGGAAGAGGTCAGTGTTGGTCTGTTGCTGTCTCCTTGAGTTATCTCATTTAATATACTTTCATATAAATGTGCCATTTTCTCTTCCTGTAAGCAGTCAGTGAATCAATACATGTTTTATAAAGGAATATTCTTCGGTGGAAAGTTGTACAATGGAACAAAGATCTTTACTACTTCCCATTCAGTTGATGAGAAGCTTTCTCTGACTCCTCACCAGGTAAAGCCCTTTATTAAATCAAGTTAAATACATTATTTGCTTTCACTGCCATGGTGAGCACAGGTGAGGCATATGGATTTCGGCTTTGGTAATAAAAGGCAAGAAAGGGGGCTTTGGAGAACACTGTGCTGTGCTTAGCTGCTCAGTCGTGTCCAACTCTTTACAACCCCGCCAGGTTCCTCTGTCCTTGGGGATTCTCCAGGCAAGAATACTGAAGTAGATTGCCATGCCCGCCTCCAGGGGATCTTCCCAACCCAGGGAGGGCTTCCCTGGTAGCTCAGATGGAAAACACGACATGTTATAAACAGTGAATGCTCTTCATTTAGTCCTTCCCACCAGGCTTTGCTTTCTAGACAATGCCCCTCAGAGCCATCCACACCTAAGGCCAAGGTGGTGACCAGGCAGTACTTCGGCAAGAGCCCCCTGGCTAATGGAATTTGGCCTTCATAGTTTTTTCACAGTGTTTTAAAAAATATTTATTTGGTAACTATTATTTAATATTTGGCAACTACTATTTTTTTCACAGTATTTTAAAAAATATTTATTTGGTAACTATTATTTAATATTTGGCAACTACTATTTAATATTTGGCTCAGATGGTAAAGCATCTGCCTGCAATGTGGGAGACCTGGGTTCAATCCCTGGGTCAGGAAGATCCCCTGGAGAAGGAAATGGCACCCCACTCCAGTACTCCTGTCTGGAAAATCCCATGGATGGAGAAGCCTGGTGGGCTACAGTCCATGGGGTCGCAAAGAATCAGACACAACTGTGCGACTTCACTTTCTTTTCTTTTTTTAAAGACCATTAAAAAAAAAAAAAATCAGACTTCTGACCCAACTCAAAAACCAACAAACTCATTAGAAAATTGACAAAAGACTTGAATGGACATTTCTCCAAAGATATACAAATGGTCAATAAGCACATGTAAGGATGCAGAATATAACTAATCATGAGGAAAATGCAAATCAAAACCACAGTGAGATACCACTCTGCACCCATTAGGAGGGCTATTACCATTAAGGAAGGGAGAGAAGGAGAGAGAGAAAGAAAGAAAGAAAAGGAGGGAGAGAGAGAAAGAAAGAAAGAATTGGTAGGAATGTGGAGAAATTGCTGTGTAAAATGGGGTAGCCTTTGAGGGAAATAGCATGACAATTCCTCAGAAAAAATAAAAGTCACCATACAGTCCAGCAGTTCCAATTCTGGGTATATACAGAAAATAACTGAAATCATAAATGTGAACATATTTGTACATCCATGTTCATAGAGCTTTATGTAGAATAGCTAAAAGGTGGAAGTAACCTAAATGTTCAGTGAGGGGTGAATGGTTTAACAAAATGTGGTAGGAAGGAAATTCTGACACATGCTATAACTTGGATGAACCTTGAGAACATTATGCTAAGTTGAATAGGTCAGTCACAAAATGACAAATACAGTATGTTTCCACCCATATGAGTTACCTATAGCAGTGAATTCACAGAGACAGAAATCAGAATGGTGGTTGCCAGGAGCTGGGGTTGGGAGGAATGAGAAGTGAGTGTTTAATTCGTATGGAGTTTCCATTTGGGAAAAGGAAAAATTTCTGAAGATGGATGGTGGTGAAGATTATGCAACAGTGTGAATTAACGTACTTAATGCCATTAGATGGTTACAATGATACCTTTTGTGTTGTACATATTTTACCACAATAAGTAACCATTTTTCCATTTTTTCCTGGAAAAAAATAGAAAAGGAGTAGGCAGTGAAATTGGGCCCACATCCTCTTGGTCAGCATATTCATGACAATAAAGGAAGCATCTGAACAGAGTGGGTAACACGAGCCCACACACCCAAGCTGCAGATTATTCTGTCAGCCAAGAAACCTACAGTGAAATTTCAAAAGGATTGAAAGGACCTACGCAGTCAAAGTGGATATAAATGACAAACCTGGGGACTCTAGGTGTTATTTCTGGGAATGTGAGTTTAATTCTCAAGGCTCATGGGATTGATGACTGGCCATGTGAGCACTCACTCTCTGGCCTACATTGTACAATCAGCTCTCTCTATCCATAGGTTCCACATCCACAAATTCAACCAGGATAAAAGAAAAAATTTTAATTAAATTCTACAAAGTTTCAGAAAGCAAACCTTGAATTTTCTGCACTCTAGCAATGATTTATTTATATGTAGCATTTACAGAGGTGCTGGTAGTAATAATAGTTAGCATAGCTGCCTTCTACAGCATTTACGTTGCATTTACAAATATTTACAATAGCATTTACATTGTATTGGGTATAAGTAATCTAGAGATGATTTAATGTATTCAAGAAGATGTGTGTGCTATATGCCATTTTATATAGGGAACTTGTGTATCCTCAGATTTTTCACATCTGAAGGGAGTCCTAGTCCCCCACAGATCCCAAGGGACTGCTGTATATCCACAGGTCTTATCTCAGGCAGGATCCCATCTTGTTTTCTGAGCAGGAAGACTCTCCTGCAGGCAAGTGTTTCTCCTGGGCCTGAATGGAAAAGCTTGTAACACCCAGTATGTCTTGGCTGGGACCCAGGAAGCCTGGAGATTCATAAATCCCTCCAGCTGGGGCAAGAAACCCACAAATACCATTTTCAGTCCTGAATATAAGGACCTTACAATCACCACTAAGGGCTAACAAGTTAAAAGCTAAGTGGGACTTCCCCAGTGGTCCAGCAGTTAAGACTTGGTGCTTCTACTGCAGGAGGCCCCAGTTCAATCGTTCCACAGGCCACAGAGCACAGCCAAAAAGTAACAGCAACAAAAAAACTGAATGGACTGAAAAATAAGCAACTCTCTTGGATTCATAAGAGGGGGAGAACACGAACAAACCACTGCTTCTAATAATGGGGAGACAGACAGGCAAATAAAGGGAGTTACAGCTTCCCTGAGCAGAGATTCTTGAGCAGAAGCTACCGTGGGAACCAGTGACAGGATAGGAAAACCTGAAATGTACTCAATGCATTAAAGAAGGCTTAATGTGGACAAATCTGAAAGTTAAAAACTACAGGGGACCAAGTCTTAGGGGTAGCCCCAAACTTTTGAGAGTTTTACCTTCTAGAACTTGAGCAGGTTCTCACAGCAAACGTTGGAGAAGAACTCCTTCAGGCTTCCTGCAGGGCAGAGGCAAAAGGAACCATTTTGAACTACGTCAGAGCACAGCTGTTCTTAATAAGGCTGATCAGGGGATCAGGGGAAACTAGTAAACCAGAGCAAACTTGCTGAGGTCTTAGCATGAGCCTAACTGGACTTGAGGAAGGGGTATACTCAGCTCCATCCCATCCTGTCCCACCAAAGCGTGGAGAAAAATACTTGTGAAGTTCAAAGTCCAGAGGCACAGGCTCACCAAGAGACTGAGTCCTAAAGACAAGACAAGACTATAGAACACTCCATCTCTTCCCACACCTCACTGCCATACTCCCAAAGGTCCATTTACAGAAGTTTCTTTTAACTGGTACATCAGGCCCAGTTATCAAAAAAAAAAACTGCAAGGCATACTAACACACACACACACACACACACACTTTCTTTGAAGAGACAGATCAAATGTGTAAAACACAAAACTATGAAATCCTAGAAGATAACATAGGAGAAAATCTAGATGACTTTGGGTAAAGTGATGACTTTCCAGATACAAATCATGCTCCATGAAAGAAATAATTGATAAGTTAGACTTCGTTAAAAATTAAAAACTTCCATTCTGCAAAAGAAAATGTCAAGAGAATGAGAAGATGACCAAAAGACAGGGAATATATCTTATAAAACATATATCCGATAAGGAACTGTTATCCAAAATATACAAAGAGCCCTTAAAACCCAACAGTAAGGAAGTAAACAAACCAGGGAAAATGGGCCAAAGATCTAACAATCTCACCAAATAAGATACACACATGGCAATTAACCATATGAAGCCTTTGCCACATCTACTGCAAGAATGAAGACCATTCTCAGCAGACTGTCCACATTTCAGAAAATGTTGACAACACGTTGAAGTGACACAGTTACTATGAAGGCCCCCAGAGGAACCCTGCAGAAGGACGTCAATCATATCAGCGTAGAACTGTTTCCTTGGAAAGAAGCAGCTCCAGGCTGACAAATGGTGAGGAAATAGAAAGGCACTGGCTACTGTTCACACTATCTGTAGTCATGACCAAGAGTGTCATGCTGGGCCTCCATCACAAGATGAGGTCTATGTGTGCTCACTTCCGGTCAATGCCATTACTCAGGAGAACAGGTCTATTATTGGAATTCAAAATTTCTTAGATGAAAGACAGATCCACAGGGTTTGGATGAGGCTGGGAGTTTCTTGCTCTGTATCTCAAGCCTTGAAAGAGTTAATTTTTGCAGGAAATATCACATGTCATCAGGGAAATGCAAATTAAAAACACAATGAGATTCCACTATACATGTAGAAAAATGACCAAAATCCACAACACTGGCAAAAAATGCTGGCGATGAGATGGAGCAACAGTAACTCTCACACGTTGCTGGTGGGAATGTAAAATGTATAGCCATTTGGAACACAGATTGGCAGTTTCTTACAAAACTAAACATAGTGTTAGTCATTCAGTCATGTCTGACTCTTTGCAACCCCATGGACCATAGTCTGCCAGGCTCCTCTGTCCATGGAATTCTCCAGGCAAGAACACTGGAATGGGTAGCCATTCCCTTCTCCAGGACATCTTCCTGAGCCAGGGATCAAACCCGGGCCTCCTACATTTCAGGCAGATCCTTTACCATCTGAGCCCACCAGGGAAGCCCACTCTTACCCCATGATCCAGCAGTTGTGCTCCTTGATATTTACCCAAGGAAACTGAAGTCTTATATCTACACAAAAAGCTGCATATGGAGGTTTATGGCAGCTTTTCTCATAATTGCCCAAACTTGGAAATAACCAAGATGTTGTTTCAGTAGATGAATGGATAAACAAACCGAGATACATCCAGACAATGGACTAAGGGGCTGGTAGGGATGCATGAAAAGAGAGGGATGAATAGGTGAATCACATCAAATTTTTAGGGCAATGAAAACACTATATGAAACATGTCATTATACATTTTTCTGAACTGGGAGACTGTACAACACGAAGCGTTAACCTTAATGGAAACCATGGACTTTGAGTGATTATGATGTGTCAGTGCAGATTTACCAGTCATAGCAAAAGTACCTTCTGGCAGGGGATGTTGATTTTGGGGGAGGCTACGTCAGGAACGTATACAAAAAATCTCTGTGCCTCCCTCTCAATTTTGCTATGAACCCAAACTAATCTGAAAAAAAAGTCTTGAAAGAAACCCAGGAGCTGGTTGAGGTCTCCCTGATACACTGAGATGGACCTCACAGGGCGGGGGCCTGGAGCCCCCTGCAGCAGCACCCAGGGGTGTATTTTGAGAGCGATCCTGGGCTGAGCAGAAGTCAGTTACAAAGATGGTATTTGACACAAGCACCAGATCAAAGAACAGATCTGAGAAAACTGATAGAGGTTGTGGAAGAAGGAAGAAGAAGGAAGCCCATCAGTTGGAATTGTTATTATTGGACAGACTAACAAGATGACAATTGGAGGCAAAGTTAAAAGTTAAACTAGAGTCAGAGTCAGGTGCTGGGGCTACTAAGCTGGTTCCATTTGTACCTCAGAAGCACCTAGCCCCAATCTGAGTCCTCCTGTCACAAATGAGTCTGGGGCACTTCCTCTCCCTATAGATAGCTGCATGTGTCCCTGAAATGGAGGAGAACATCAAACACGTCAGAGGCCAGCCAAAAATACATTTACAAAATTTTAGTTCTCTGGAAACTTCTCAGACAATGTCTATTTCAGTGATATTACTTCTCCAACAGGCATAGTTTATAACAGTAAAATTAGAAAGACAATTATAGGGGCCAGTCATGCCCCTTAGGAACAGAAAATTGTTCCTAAGTTCTCATGCAGTCAACACTGACTAACGTCCTGATCTTATGTCCAGTAGGCACCGACTCTACAGTGCCGAAAGGTTTCTGTGATTGTGGCAGGTGGAAAAGCTTCACCCCAAAGGCTGAATTTGTTCATAGACTGACTTCCTTCTGGCCCTGAACCAATTTCCCATGACTGACTTAGTAATATAATTTGTGGTAATAATCTGTTAACATGTCATATATATCTTCATATATTCAGCACTGACTTCATTACCGTGGGCCTCCTGGGGTGTGGCTTCATTTCCTGTTAAGCAGTCTTTCCATGGTTTTCACTTTCCTTAGCCCATTTGTGTGGAATTGTGCATTTTTACAATGTTCATGCAAAGAAGTGTATGGACAGGCACATAAACACCATATTAATTCTTAACTTGGACCAGAGAAGTTACATAGTTTTATTTCATTGCACAGAAAAATAAAAATGAGAAGGAAAAAATCATTATGTGTTAAATTAGTTAGAAAACTCAGTGATGTTTTAAGTTGGTTTTTAAACATTTTTTTTGGATGTGGACCATTTTTAACATTTTTATTGAATTTGTTACACTATTGCTACTGTTGTATGTTTTGGTTTTATGGCTGTGAGGCATGTGGGATCTTAGTTCCCTGCCCAGGGTTCAAACCCACACCCCCTGCATTGGAAGGTGAAGTCAACCACCATCAACACAGAGGTCCCCGTTCTAGGTTTTAATTAAATCAATTTTACTTAATTGCTAATATTTTGAAACCAAAACTAGAACTAGAAATTCTGTTAAAGTGTATGGGCTAAACACAACTGGGAGAGCTGTGTTCTAGAATTTGAATAATGACTTAGGGCTCCCCCAGATTCTGAGTTGCTTTGTTTACCTAACAAATATCAAAAGAAATTAGGATAGAACCCATATTCCTACTAACACTGATGCCTGCTAGATAAACACAGAAAGTTCTGATGTATAGTCAGGTATCAGTAAAGGCAAAGGCCTGAGTCCTAACTGAGCAGGTACTATGTGCTGACTTCACCAGGTTCTGGGTATACTGTGCAGGAGTGGGGTGGGGGTCTGTCAGGTCAGGGAGACGGGAAAAGCAGTTCTCTGATGTCCAGAGTTGTCTGGGCATTCCTGTGGCTGAGTTCTCTGAACTCATTGCTCACTTCCCTACTTCTCTAGTTTCAATAAGCTTGTTGCTTGGAAACTCACAGAAAATGTGAAGTGGGAGCATGGCAAAGGAACCTGTCATAACCCACCATGCCCTGTTTTATTACCTTTATGGCATTTCAAGGTGAAAGTCTATATTTAGCCTTGTCTTCTGCTTTCTCGGGGGAAATTCCAGACGGCTGCAGAGAAGCTGTGGCACTTTTCCTGCCAGTCAGTGAGAGCCTGCGCTCTCACACCCTGATCCGCGAGAAGCAGGTCTGGGGTCAGCGCTTCTCTAGGACAGGGAAGAGTCCAGGAGCCATTTGCAAAGCTGGGCACGACCACCAGTCCCTTTATCTCTTCTTAAATGTCACAGTGCAATCTTAGATGTGAGAACATTTTTTTTTTTCTTTTTTAATCTGAGTTTTACATAAAGAAATGGCTCGGAAGCTATTTCCAGACCAATTTATCTGCTGTTATGGGAACCTTCTTTAAGGAAAAGACATAATCTGTCTGACATCCTTCATCCACCCACTCCCCTATCTCTTTTCTAATGAAAAATGTGCTGTGGTTAAACTCCCTCTGTATCCAAAGGCCATCTGGCTAAAGCAGGATGCTATACTTTCCAGAAAATGAACAATTTTTAAAAAAATGAATGAAAGCAATTCCTCACAGTTTTTTCAGATATAGCAAAAAACAAAACAAAACAAAAAAATTGCAAGAGAGTCCCAAGAAAGAGCTAGCAGACATTGTCAATAGGCCAAAATCTCTCCATGTTGAACAGGAAGAGGGTGTCTGACCTTTCCTCCACAGCACTGCTCTGTGGAATTTGCCCCTGCTTTCCTTATTTGCTATCTCTTGTATGGAGGGTGGTAAATCATCACTCCCTAACCCCACCCTGCTTGAAAGTGTCTCTGACTCTAGAAAGCACCGTGTAGGTGACTCTTCAATTAAAGGCACAAGGTCTGCAATCAAAAGATCTCAATTTGAGACCTGCGTCCATCAGTACTCAATACATAACCTCAAGCCAATGTTACATATTCACAGTGAATTGTATATTGTACAATGTATATTCCACATCTGAAAAAAAATGGGATAATAGTTGCACCTGCTTCCTCATCTATTAAAAGGAAATAATAACATTGTTGTCGTTGTTTAGACTCTAAGCTGTGTCTGACCCTTTTGTGACCCCATGGACTGTAGCCCACCAGTCCATTGGGATTTCCCAAGCAAGAATACTGGAGTGGGTTGCCAATTCCTCCTCCAGGGGATCTTCACAACCTAGGGATTGAACCCGTGTCTCCTGCATTGACAGGCAGATTTTCACTGCTGAGCCAACAGGGAAGCCCATGATAACGTTACATATCTCTGTAACATTCATCTTGGTGTGAAGATAAAATAAAGAACACAAGGTGCATAGCATAGAGTGTGATATGCAGCAGGCAATAAAAAACTGGTAGTTACAAGGATGGTGACCTTATGAGGATGGTGTCTAAAAAGTGACCTTCAGTTTAGTTTAGGATGTAATACCAGCTCAGAGTGAGAAGAGCGCTCCTCCGGCCAGAATGCACTTTCTCTTGGAAAATGCCCAGAAGGGCTCACTGTAGTTAGTCTAAACAAGGTTTATTCCTAACCAGCCACCAGCTGTCTTTACACCTGTAAGTCCTACAGGCAGCTCAGATTCAATACATTCAAATATAGGCATCTTAACTCTTTTTGACTCTCATGTCAACCATATCCTTCTTTCTGTAGTATTTTAATAGGTAACCCTATGCATCTTGGTAACATATGCACATGTGCATATGCAGAAACCCAAGGACAGAGGAGCTTGGTGGGCCACAGTCTATGGGATCACAAAGAGTCGGACACGACTGAGTGACTTCATTTTCACTCACATGCATCTTGAAAACCAGCGGCCTAAGAGTCGCCCTGAGGCCTTCCCTGACCCTCTGCCTCCCTAATATTTCACTTCCTGATATGCCTTGAATCCATCATCCTTGGCCCTTCCATATTTTTGCCTTATATGAAGCCTCCTCCCCTCTCTCCTGCACTATTGCAATAACTTCTTAGCCACTCCTACTCTCTAATCTATTTGCTCTCTGCTTCACCCTCCATACATACTTACCACACACATGATCATTCTAAAAAGCAATTTGATCACGTCACTTCTCTAAGCCCCTGCAATAATTCCCTATCAATAAAAGGATTATCTCCAAACTCTTGGCCAAGGGTATAGGTCTGCCATACTCTAACCCTCCCTTCCCACATCAACCTCATCCCCACCAATCCTTCATGATTGTCGAACATTCGAGCAATGAGAAGCTCTTATCATCTCAAGAAGATTGCACAATCCAGACTTCAAGATGGCCCTCATGATCCCCACCTCCTGGTGTTCATGACCTTGGGTAGTTTTCTCCCACATTGTACCAGAGTTGGTCTGAGTGATCAATAGAATGGTAGAATGATGATAATCTAACCACTTCTGAAATTCAGTTATAATGACTAAGGCTTCTATCTTGAACTGTCTTTTCTCTTGGATTACTTGCCCTCCAGGAAGACAGCTGCTGTGTCACATGAGTAACTCTATGGAGTGGCCTCAGCCTCCTAAGGGACTGAAACCTCCTGCTGACAGTCACGTGAGTGACCTTGAAGACGACTTCTCCAGCCCCTTCAGATGACCACAGTCCCTGCCGACACTTAAGAGCAACCTCACGAGACACCATAATGCAGGAGCATCCAGATTCATGACCCTCAGAAAGTATGTGAAATCCCAGACATTTACTACTGTAAGCAGGCAAGTTTCAGAGTGATTTGTTACATAGTGATAGATAATTATTGCAAAAATTATCTTCATTTAAACCTCCTTTCTCTTGTGTATTCCTCTATTCATCATACATACCACCCATCTGTTGCCACCATGTAAACCTCAGTTAAAACGTCACTTACTCTATAAAGCCATCCCACTTCTCCTCCACATCCTGTCTGCAGTCTCATTTATATTTACATAGAATCTTCTACTTAACTCCACTGTGACCCTTGTCACATCATCCTCTGTGGTATACATTGAATAATGTTACCTCTAAAACGTCAGGGTCCTAATCCCAAGGGCTTTTAAATATTACTTATACAGCAAATGGGACTTTGCACATGTGATTAAGTTAAGGATCTTGAGATGAGTTTTCCTGAATTATCTAGATTTCCTGGGTTACCTGGTTATCATCATAGAGACCATAGAAGAGGGACCTAGGAGGAGTCAGAGTGAAGGGAGAAGGTGATGTGACCACGGAAGCAGACATTGGAGTGATGTGCTCTGAAGATAGAGGAAGGGGTCACGAGCCAGGAAGACAGGCAGCCATTAAAACCTAAAAAAAAGGCAAGAAAACAGATACTTCCCTAGACCCTCTAGAAGGATGTGGCCTCCTGGCACCTTGACTTTAGCCAAACAAGATTCATTTTGAATTTCTGATCTCCAGAACTGTAAGAGAACAAATGGGTATTATTTTAAGCCTCTAAGTTTGTGGTCATTTGTTACAGCAGCTATAAAAACTAACACATCCTGTATTTGTTCATTTATCTTGCCCTCTGCGTCCTCCCCTGCCCCCATATACAATAGACTATTAACTCCCTCAAGATCATGTCACATTTATCTGTACCCAGGGCCTAAAATGATGCCTGGCACAGATCCATAAATATGTACTAGTTAGTCAAATAAATGAACCAGTCTAAACTCTTCAGGTTATAACAAATCATTATAGAATTGTCCCTCAGTATCCACAGGGGATTGGTTGCAGGATGCTTGCATATACCAAAATTTCCTCAGATGCTCAAGTTCCTTACATAAAATAGTGCAGTACAGCTACCCTCTATATCCACAGGTTCCTCATCTGCAAATTCAGAAAGCTGACCATATTATCAAAGATAATGACTTCCTTCTAACAATTTTTTTCCTGGTAAAATGTCACTAGTTTTCACAGATCCAAATAGAAATATAATTCCTGTCTAGAAAAAAAACAAAAAGCAAAAACTCAAAGGTTTATCCTTGAAGTAAAAGAGAATGTCAGAGGTTATCTCCTGGATTTAGTAACTGAAGTAAAATATTTTTTTCTGGAGTAGATCCTTCTCCCAAGCACAAGTCCTAAAAGTGGCATGAAATTGTGGGCAGAGTCCAATGAAGTAACACAAATGCAAATAAAGGGCTGGGATCTAGGTGGTGGCACCTGCACCTCTGGTCATTAGCATTTGATCTACAGAGGGTGCTTCCACTCTGCCCTTAACTCTCCATGAGACCCTGAAAAAGCCACTTGTCCTCAGTTCTTGACCTGTATAATTAAGTGGTTGATTAAAACTCATTCAGCATTTCATTCACCAAATATTTGTTGAGTACCTACTATGTTCTAAGCATAGTTCTCAATGCTAGGAGTACAGCTTTAACAAGATTCCCCACCTGCATGGATTCTAGAGGATCAATTAGTTAATAAACAGAACAAATGCAAAAAATATACACTGTGTTGTGCTGCGTACTTGCTAAGTCACTTCAGTCATGTCTGACTCTGTGCGACCTCATGGACTGTAGCCTGCCAGGCTCCTCTGTCCATGGGATTCTCCAAGCAAGAATACTGGAGTGGGTTACATGGTGACAAATGCTATGGAAGAAAATAAATTAGGGGAAGGGCTCAGTGGATACAGGAGTGGAGGTGCAAGAGGAATTTAATTTCAGCAGGGTGGTCAGATAAGGCTTCATTGGAAAGGTGAAGTTTGAATAAAGTCCAGAGAAGGTTAAAGAACAAATCATGCAAACATTCGAGGGAAGATTTTCTAAGACTGGAGCTCGCAAGAGCAAAGGCCCTGAGGCAGGAGGATGCCTGATAGATTCCTATGTTTGAAGAATAGCAAGGAAGCCCCTGCAGTTGAGTTGGATGGGAGTGAACAAGCACTGAACTGAGTAGTAAACAAGATGAGAAAAGTTTTTAAGGAGGGACCAGACAGTGTAGACTAGTGCTGTCTGATATAAACTGTAAATATAATTTAAGCCAGAAATGTGAGCTACCTATGTCATTTGTTTTCTCTTAGCCACACCAAAAAAGTAAAAAGGAACCGGTAAAATTATTTTAATAATAAATTTTATTTATCAAATATATTAAAAATACTATAATTTCAATATATAATATATACATCCCAATGTTTATAGAGGATTACTTATAGTAGCCAAGATATGGGAGCAATCTAAGTTTCTATCAACAGATGAGTGGATTAAGAAGATGCATAGCATATATGGAATGTGACTATGGAATACTGCTCAGCCATTAAAAGAATGAAATTCTGTCATTTGCAACAACATAGATGGACCTACAGGGTGTTAATGCTTCAGTGAAATAAGTCAGATAGAGAAAGATGTGAGATCTCACTTATATGTCAGATCTTAAAAAAGAAACAAACAAATTATATAACAATAGAAACAGACTCACAGGTACAGAGAACCAACTAGTGGTTAACAGTGGGGATAGAGAATTGGAAGGACAATATAGGACAGGTACAAAGTATTGTGTATAAACTAAATAACTACAAGGATATAGTGTACAGCACAGGAACATAGCCAATATTTTATAATACCTTTAAACCAAGTGTAATCTATAAAAATGTTGAATCAGTAATTTATACACCTGAAACGAATATTTGTAAATACTCATACAACTAATAGTTGTAAATTAACTATACTTCAATAAAAAAAAAAAGAATGAGACCCTTGGAAAAATGTTATGGATGTTTTCATGGACTGTAATCACGTGGTCAAAGTGCTGAGGTTTTCTGAACCCGTGTGTCTTTTTCTGTAACATGGAGACACCATATCAGGAAGCGGAACCTCAAATGCAGAGGCCCCAGGGCAAGAGCGAGCCAGATTTACTCAGGGACGACCAGTGTGGTTGAAGAGGAGAAGCAAGGAGGAAAATGGCAGGAGGTCAAAAAGTAATGGGAGGTGGGTGATAAGGAGTCATGTTACCGTTTCTCCAACTTCAAAGAAACGGAATAACAACAAGTAAACACCAACTAAGCCTAGACCACTGTGCTGTGGTTAAAAACTCAGTTCCAGACTCTTCTGGGCCAAAACTATTTCTGTAGGTTCCCCCCTCTACATTTCCACAAATTCATCTAGTAATATATGTGGAGCTCATAGACGATCCGAGTAACAGTGTCCTTTTGATCTGCTCCAGAAGGAGGAAGCTGCTCAGAGGCAGAGCTGCTGCACAGGTGATAAAGTTTAAACTTTCAGGTTTTTCACAGACAGAAGGCTCTTCCAAGGCTATCTTGAATGTTGTATTCATACCTTAATCTTTCTTTCCTTCAAGGGTATCTCTAAATTATAAGCTTCAGGACCAACAAAACCTAGATCTCTCATACTTAGGAAGAATGTTCCATCATAGACTTGTGTTAAAAATAAAAGTAACTGACTTGGGTAAAAGCTGGGGAGGGACTTGGATACACCTGTCTGCTAAGCATACCTGGAGAGGGCTGGTCATTTATGCTGCAGAAAAGGAGCTGCCCAGTGACACCCTTCGAAAAGGAAAAGTTAAACAAAGAGAATTATGCAGGAAGAGCTCTGTTTGTCCTTCCCAAATCTGTTTGATCATAAAATTAGGTGTGTTGCTTTTAAAATGTATAGATTCCCAGGCCTTACTCCGGATCTACTGATTCAGACTCAGTGGTAGAGCCTGGGAATCTTTAAGAAAATTCCACCCATGGCCCCAGTGTGTTAGGGATTCTGAAACATAATTTTGAAATAATGAGGCATAACCCTGAGCACTTCTGGGAAGAAGAGCAGCCTCAGTCCCAGATATGGGGTGGGAGAATTCCTGCTTGTTGTGGAGAGAGACACTTGATCAGTGATTTACAATCTAGGTAGCTCTTCCCCTACCCTCCAAGGTACATCCAGTTAAATGAAGACCCAGCATCAGCTCCCTAAGACCAGGCCCAGGTAAAAGGAGACAGACTTCAAGAGGCTGCCTTCAGGTGGCCTCCAAGAACATGGTCATGCACATCTCTCGGAGGAGTACTGCCCTCTACAACTGTGGGGACCTGTGTCAGAGCAGAGGGAATCATTGCCTCCTGGACTCCAAGTTCCCACACCTGTAATGAATCTGGGGACCACAGGGAGAGGTTGAGGAGAGCAAGCTCAAGGGCGTCCACATACAGGACAGAGCTGCAGTTTAGAAAGGCAAAGTGATGCGCTCAGGGTTACCCAACCAGTAGATGGTGGTAGATCTAGGATGATGTAAACCTGAAAGTGTCAGGAGAAACAGACAGACTTAGTTACATACAGTGAAGAGAGTTTGCATCACAGGGAATTAAATGCACAGAGCCTAACCAGTTGATGAAAATACAAAATGAGCTGAAAGCAGTCATCTCTGCTTAAGTCTAACAGTCTGATGGGGAGGTGGGTGGGAGATGGGGAAGCAGAAGCCTACTCATGGCTTCTCTCTAGAGGTGCAGAATGGAGAAGAGGGCCCGACTGCCTGGAACACACAGAGGGAGCTGGTGCAGGTGCTGAGAACTTGCCGCCTTACCACTTCCAATCAGATGGGCGTGGGGAAGTCCTCGTTAGCAGTTGCTTAAAGAGAAGACATTAAAGGAGAGAGGGTACAGAGGAGCCTTTAAGAGGGCTCAGCAAGTCACAGAGAGCTGAGAAGGTTAATCCAGAGGCAGACCCTCACTTCCCGCTAACTGAGGTGGGATGGACCCCAAGGTAGTGGCTTTAACAAACACCGTTACTTTATTCAAAAGATGCACCATGAAGAATGCCCCATGACCTTGTATATCATTAGTGAGGTAACATAAAAAAGATACATATTTCCTTTGATTCACAAGACACCCAACTTCCAGGAATGAATTAAAGAAAGTTTAAATCTCTCTGTAATAACTCTCAAAGTTTGCAAACCTGACACATAGCAAGGAATTAGATGGGTCGATACTTTTAGGACAAATGAACCAGAAAGAACATGAGGTGAAAGAGACTGAGTCAGAGGCAGTGTCAGCTTCTATTTTCAGACAACAGCAGCCTTGGACACAAACCAAAAGGCAGGCGATGTGCAAGCTCCGGCCCTGAGACCAAGCCCACATCAATCTCTGGTCACAGCTGCAGGCAGAGATAGCAAATCACTATTTCCCCATCTGAGGAACTTAGATAAAGACTGCATGACATCACAATTCTTCTGCAAAGAAAACTAGCACTAATGGCACTCTGCCTCTGGGTTAAGACGCTTTCTGGCCTCCCCATTGATCTGCAGCCTCTAGCGCTAAGTTCCTTCCCAGTCAGAGAAGCCTGCTTGCCATACTAATAGCTTGTGGACATGCTCAGCATTTGGGAACTCGCCTGTCTTAGCATCTAAGAAGAGGCAGAGGGGGAAACTAAGCAAGAGCCTTCACACTCTGACTTCAAATTTGGCTTTGTTTTTCTTTCCTTTTTCTTTCTTCTAGGGCTTCCATTGTGGCTCAGTTGGTAAAGAACCTGCCTGCAATGCGGGAGACCTGGGTTCAATCCCTGGGTTGGGAGGATCCCCTGGAGAAGGGAAAGGCTGCCCACTCTGGTATTCTGGCCTAGAGAATTCCATGGACTCTGTAGTCCATGGGGTTACAAAGAATCAGACACGACTGAGCAACTTTCACTCACTCACTTCTTTCTTCTAAACCTGCATCTATGGCAACTCAGGCCATGCATCCATTCCCCTTCATCTAACCAGGAAGGTGTCAGCACTCATGCCTGGAGAGAAAGGCTCAAAGACATTGCAGAACCAGGTGTGAGTGTGATACTGCCATGATCATGATCTGACTACCAATTTGCTACCTTACTCTCTAAGCCTCAGTTCAACTTTCAAATGCAGCTGAAAATTGAGTTGGGTCAAGAAAGTGAAATAATATGTGAATTGCCTATAACTTCCATAAGTGAGGTTTATTACTATTATTACAGTCTTAAAGGAGGAAACATCTGAGTACACTAAAGTTTACAATGTAGTGCCATTACCACCATGAAATATTTACAGGATATTTCAGAAACCAAGGAGTATTATGGTAGAGGAGAGGGGAGGCTTCTAAATCTATATTGGGCAAAGGTATGAAATGAGGTTTCAGAAATTGGAAGGATGGGTAGGAGTTAGCTAGGTCAAGAGGTTGGAAGAGTGTTTCTGGGCAGACAAAGCAGATTGCCTGAGGAACAGACACATGAAATACCACATGCAGTTTTGCAAGAGGGTCTGTGGAGCTAAAAAAGGGTTAAGGAAATGGTTGTGACCCAAAAAGGATGGTCAGGGGCCAGAGAATGAAGGGCCTGTATGCTAAGCCAGGAGTGTTGAACTGGAGTCCTGATGCCAGGGAGAAACACAGAAGAATTTTAAGTACAGAAGTATGATCGTGTTTGTGGGAGAGTAAATTGGACAGAAGTCAAACTAGTGGTAGATGCTTAAGTGCCATCTGACAATGCAAATTCCAGTGCTCATTTCAAGACCTACTTCAGAGCAACAATGTCATAAGAACTGGCATTTTAATTTAGTGCCTGGTGTGTGTGTGCTAAATCATTTGGTCATGTCCAACTCTTTGTGATCCCATGGACTGGAGCCCACCAGGCTCCTCTGTCCATGGAATTCTCCAAGCAAGAATATTGCAGTGGATTGCATGCCCTCCTCCAGGGGATCTTGCCTCAGTGTAAATCTCATGACAATAAAGTTGAGGAACAACTGAGATGCAGTATACAGTGGTGAATAAGAGTATAGGCTCTGGACTCAAACTGTCTGTGTTTGAAACAAGTTTCTGTCACTTCCTAGCTGGGTAGTCTTGAGCAGGGTATCTGTGGGTCTCATTTTGACCATCTGTAAAATAGAAATAATAATAGTACCTACTTCAAGGAGTAGCTGTGTGGAAAAAAAAAAAGATTAGCTGTGTGAACTGTACATGTTTAGAACAGAGCCTGGACAGAGCAAGCATGCATTAAGGTTGACCAGTAATTAGGGGTGGAGTTGGTGCTAGGAAGGCTGTTTGGTCTCCAAGTTCTCTCTGTGAACTGGTCACCTTCACTCGACTTCTTGGCTGTGACCCTGTGGACAAAAATCAGCTGCCAGTTAAGCCACATGAGCCACAAAACTCCCACTTACTTAGTTTATGTAAAAGTAGTATTTCTAATACTCACTTGAGCATCAAGCAAATTGTAATGCCTCAAATACCTCAGTTAATTATTTCAAGCACCATAGGACAAAATCTACATTCTGTCATACTTAGGAATTTTTTATTCCTGTCTATTTCTTAATACAGTAAATACTCAGTGCTTACAAACCAACATATACAAAATGTGTGTTAGAAGGCATCACGACAAACCCAGTGAAATCAGTATTCTAGAACACTGCCAGTGCCACTGAAGCTCACCATGTGCCTGCTGAGGTCTGAATGTTTGTGTCCCTTCTGCAAAACTCATATGTTGAAATCCTAACTCCCAAAGTGATGGTATACGGAAGGAAGGCCCTTCGGAAGGTGATTAGGTCATGATGGTAAACCCTCTTGGAAGGGATTAGAGTACTTGTAAAGAGGCTTCCTGTCTCTTCTGCCATGTGAGAACATAGCAAAAAGATGACTGCCTATAAACAAGATACCAAATTTGCTAGCACACTGAACTTGAACTTCCAGCCTCCAGAACTGTGAAAAATAAATGTATGTTGTTTATAAGCTACCCAGTTTATGGTATTTTGTTACAAAAGCCTGAATGATGAAGTGTATGTTCTTCACCAATCTGCAAGTCCCACCTTCACCACCAGAGGCAACCATTAACGCTGAATTGTATTTAATAATTCCTTTGCTTTTATTTAGACAGTATGTATTTTACTATGAATATTTAAGCAACATATTGGACTTTTAATTTTTTAAATTTTATATAAATGACATTTTAACTTATGCATCTGTCTGTCATGTGCTTTTTCACTCAATATCTTGTTGATCCATATGCCTATGGTTTACTCATTTCACTGATATATATTATTCCACAGTATTTATGGATCTACTCTCCTAACCATGAAGATCTGGATTATTTTCAATCGTTCATGACTTTGAACAATGCTGCTATATAAAGTTTGCCATCTATCTCCTGCTGCCATTGTGCAAAAGTTACTCTAGACCACTGTAACAGTTTCCTATTGCTATAGTAACAAATTATCTCAAATTTAGATGTCCAGTGGCTTAGAACAACAGAAATGTATTACCCTAATGATCTGGAGGTCAGAAATCTGAAATGGGTCTCTCTGGGATAAAAGCAGGGCTGCATACTTTCTGGAAGTTCTAGACTTCTCTAGCCTCTAGAGACTACTCATATTCCTTGGCTTACAGACCCTTCAAAATCCACAGTGACTGGTCACTTTCTTCTGGTTTGACTCATCTTCCACTGCTAAGTTTCCTTGTGATTACTGGGCTCACCTGGATAATCTAGGATAATGTCCTTATTTTAATATCAACTGACTGGCAACCTTAATTGTATCTGCAAACTTAATTCTTGTTTGCCACATGACCTAACATATTCACAGGTTCTGGGGATAAGGATGTAGACAGATATCCTGGGGTGGAGGGTGTTAGATTCTGTCTACCACAGTATAAGCCTAGATGTTAAGCTGCTGAATACCAGTTTATGGATCTTTCACTTTATATGATAATGTCAATTATTTTCCAAAATAATCAGACTAATTTATACTCCAGCAAAATAAGAGTTCTGACTGTTCCACACTTCGCAACACACTTCTTCAAACTATTAAAATTTTGCCAACCCATTGGGGATGAAACTGCAACTCAGGATTTGAATTTCTATTTTTCTAATATTGAGGTTGCATATTTTAATATTTTTGGCCATATGGGTTTCCTCTTCTGTGAAATGCCCGTTTTTATCCATTTGATTGTGAGCTTTTTTCTTGAGATTTGTATATTCTTTCTTCTTCTGGATATTACTACTTTGTCAGTTAAATATGCTGCAAGTATCTTCTCATTTATAGTATGTTCTGATGCAGCTAAGTATCTAATTAATAAAATTAATTAAAATTTCTTCAGTATTTTAATTTTATTTTTAAAAATTTTATATTGGAGTATAGCCAATTAACAATGTTGTGATAGTTTCAGATGGACAACAAAGGAACTCAGCCGTACATAAACATATATCCATTGTCCCCCAAACTCCCCTCCCATCCAGGCAATATTTTTCTTTATAAATTATATTTTTGTGTCTTTCTAAGAAAATTTTTATCCTGTTGGCATAAAGTCTCCTACATTATAAATTAAAAATTTTAAGGTGTTTTTTCCTTTCATATTTATGTCTTCAATCCACCTGAAGTAGATGTTTTTTGACATGAAGTGAGGCAAAGATCCAAATGCATTGCATTTTCCTCACAAGTGGATAACCAATTGTCACAATGCCAGTTACACTTATCTGCAAGGCCACTTCCATCATATATTAAGTTCTCTCACATGCCAGGTCTGTTTCAGGGCTCTCTAATATACTTTGGGTCCATTTATCTCTCCCTGTGCTTATATCACCGTGAAATTAAAAGACACTTACTCCTTGGAAGGAAAGTTATGACCAACCTAGACAGCATATTAAAAAGCAGAGACATTACTTTGCCAACAAAGGTCTGTCTGGTCAAGGCTATGGTTTTTCCAGTGGTCATGTATGGATGTGAGAGTTGGACTGTGAAGAAAGCTGAGCACCGAAAAATTGATGCTTTTGAACTGTGGTGTTGGAGAAGACTCTTGAGGGTCCCTTGGACTGCAAGGAGATCCAACCAGTCCATCCTAAAGGACATCAGTCCTGGATGTTCATTGGAAAGACTGATGTCGAAGCTGAAACTCCAGTACTTTGGCCACCTGATGTGAAGAGTTGACTCACTGGAAAAGACCCTGATGCTGGGAGGGATTGGGGGCAGGAAGAGAAGGGGACGACAGAGGATGAGATGGCTGGATGGCATCACCGACTTGATGGGCATGAGTTTGGGTAGACTCCGGAAGTTGGTGATGGACAGGGAGGCCTGGCATGCTGGGATTCACAGAGTCGCAAAGAGTCAGACACACTGAGCGACTGAACTGAACTGAACTGATGCTTATGTCACAGTGTCTTCAGCACAATACCTTTGTAAGACGTCTCATCATCTGACAAGACAAATGTCTATTACCCTTGATCTTCTTCTAGAGTACCTTAAATTTTATTTAACCTTTATATTTACCCAACAATTTGGCTTTTTCCTTTACTAACTTCAGTTTTTTTGTTCAGACTTTCTCAGATTGTTTTCCTTCTTGAAGATGTCCTAAGAGGTTCCTCTATTAAGAGTTCAGTGATGTTAAACTTTTTCAGTGTTTGTTTTTCTAAACTACTTCTATTTCATCCCCATTTTGAAAAATAGTTGTGGCAGAGAAAATTAGTATTTATCAAGTATCCACAGAATTGTCTTCATTTATCAGTCTCTTGCAGTTACTGTGGGACTTTGAGACTCATTCTGACCAAAGCACTGTGACTAGAAGTGACGTGTTTCACTTCCGGACAAAAGCAGATAGAACCTGTGCTCCTCAATGTCCCTCTTTCCCTCCTGAATGAACGATCTCATATGTCATGCAGCTCTGAGAGATGCCACTACAGAAAGCAGAGCTTATGACAGGCTGAGGCCCTGAGTGAGCATGTGGAGCAGAAAGTCCTCTGATCTATACTGGATGAATAATGTGAGCCAGAAACTTCTGTGTTAAGCCACAGAGGTTTCAGAGTTAGTTTATTACCATAGCATCATCTAACTTAATCTGGCCTATAGTTTTAAGGGGTGAAAGTGAAACTGTTAGTTGCTTAGTCATGTCCGATTCTTTGCGACCCCATGGACTGTAGCCCACCAGGCTTCTCTATCCATAGAGTTCTCCAGGCAAGAATACTGGAATGGGTTACCATTCCCTTCTTCAAGGGATCCTCCCAACCCAAGGATTGAACTCAGGTCTCCTTCATTACGGGTACTTTCTTTATCATCTGAACCACTAGGGAAATAATATCCCTCAGGACATTTAAAATATTTTCCTACAATCTTGTCTTTTCCACTTCTGTTGCTGAGAATTCAGCTGTTTTATTGTCATTTCTTTACCGGTAATCTTTACTTTTTCTTTGACTAATTTTGATATCTTAACTTTGTCTTAGACATTCTGAAGTTTTACAACAGTGTGTTTAGGTGTGTATATGTCTGCTTAAATTTATCTCACTGGGGATCCTTTGGGTGTTAGAATCTGAGGTTACTATCTTTCATCAATTGTAAAAATGTCTTATTGATATGTCTTCACATATTGCCTTGTCTTTTCCTCTATTATCTCCTCTTGAAAAGTCTGGTTAGAGGCATACTGAACTTTCTCACTCTATCCTCCATAATTCTTAACATCTCTGCCTAGCAATTATCCAGCAATTATCTCTCTGTGCTGCATTCTGTGAAATGTCCTCCAATCTATACTTACCAACCGCCTCTCATTGTCTAAGTTGCAAGAACCTTTGCTGTTAATTCTTCCATTAGCCTTTTAATTTTAATCATTTCATTTTTAGAAGTTTTATTTTCTTCTTTTAAAAATATGATAGATACTTTGATATAGTCTCTTTCTCCATCTTCACATTTTAATTTCCGTTATAATTTATTTTAACATATTAAGCACACTCGCTCACTTTAAAAAAAATGACATATATTTTATCACTCACGTTCAGCACTTCAGAGTAAGAGAACTCCTCCACATATTTTAACTTAATATTTTTATTATTTGTAATTGCATATACCTTCAAATATAAGAAACTTACCACTGGATCCTTCCCTGCCCCTAGATACCTCATTCACTGTGGACCCAGCTCTCACTGTCCAATGTTCATTATTGCAGGTAAATCAGTGTCACCCTATGTCTGCTGTTTAGTGTGTTTTGCCCCTGTTGCTGAGTCTGTCTCCAGTTACCCATAGTTCTACCGCAAATATCACAATTTTAATTCAGGGATCTGTAATTATTTCTCAGAGACCTACCTCCTCCTTTTCATATTTCTAGACAGCTGCTGTGTTTTGGAGAATGTCCAGAAGCTTGACCTTTGGATAAGGGTGAAATTGTACAAACTTTGGTTTCTTAATACCATCTGCCTGGGAATAAAATTCTCTGGATGGGAAGAAATGAAGGAAGGAAGGAAGGAAGACAATTTTTGGAAAATCTGTATATATGCCCTTCCTACTATAGAGAATGTGAGACTGTATGCCAGTGATGAGTTTCAATGATTACGGGTAGTTTCAACAGATAGCAGAGCTGCTATCTACTCATTGTTATAAATCCTGGCTTATCAACTGTACTAAAATTAACCTGCATTTTTAAAAAACTGATTTATGGCCTGTAATCATGTGTCAGTTCAATTCTTGCAGTGAGGGACAGGTATCACCTCTTTTGTAAACTTTCTAGACTAAATCATAGCAATCATCTTTGATTTCATGTGACAAAACAGATCCCATACTGTTATAAACAAAAGCTCCTGGACTTGTTTTCATGTATACACTGGGTATTTCCTGCAGGTGTGACGGCCAGCATTACAGATGTAAATCTTAAGTATGGCAATGTTCACAAGGAATATTTAGCTGACACATATTTAAGGGGTTTTCATTTAAAGTATATGGATCCATTCTCAGTATCAGCACGTAAAAACTATATTAGTCCCTTACCAAGCCTTCTACTGTCCAACTGCTGGGCTTTACCCTGCAGGCCTGCAATTCTTGTACTTGCCCAGCTTCAAGACCAAACAAAGAGCCTAGAGTCAGCAACAGAGACATCAGTGGTTTCATGGATAGCGAATCTTACATGTCTGAAGTGGCAGGGGAGAGAAGTTACCAATTATAGGCTGGCTCACTGGTTACCAGGGAAACCTGCAGAGGAACACACCCTTCACTGCACTTTGATGAACTATCAATGTGGAGATAGTTCTAATCTAAACATTAGAACAGTTACCATCTGGGGCCAGGAGCAAGTGCATAAGCATTTACTGATTAGGCTCCCTGACTGAGAGGAAAGGTCAGTCTTGTGAGTAGGGCATAGGTAAAGTAGGAACCTGCCGAGCAGAATATACAAGAGCAAGGGAACAGCCATCCTGAGTGGTCTGGCCACACAACAACGTATACCAAAACTTGATTGAGAGAATTAACATTTATAAACCATTGTTGAACTTATCTACAAAACAATCTATCTACAAAACAATTATTGTTGAACTTATCTACAAAACAAGCTTCCCTGATGGCTCAGTTGGTAAAGAGTCTGCCGGCAATGTGGGAGATCCAGGTTCAATCCCTGGATAGGGAAGATCCCCTGGAGAAGGAAATGGCAATCCACTCCAGTATTCTTGCCTAGAGAATTCCATGGACAGAGGAGCCTGTTGGGCTGCAGTCCATGGGGTTGCAGAGTCAGAAGTGACTGAGTAACTAACACTTCCACTTTCACAAAACAATCAGATTCACAGAGAAAACAGATTTGTGGTTGTCAAGAGTGGGAGTGTGGGTGAGGGAAGAAGAGACTGGGAGTTTGGGATTAGCAGATGCAAACTATTATATACAGGATGCATAAAAAACAAGATCCTACTTCATAGTACATGGATCTATATTCAATATCCTATAATAAGCTATCATCAGCTCCTTATAGCAAAATTCAGGCTGAAAGAAAAGAAAGTGGGGAAAACCAGTAGGCCATTCAGGTATGACCTAAATCAAATCCCTCATGATTTTACAGTGGAGATGATGAATAGATTCAAGGGATTAGATCTGGTAGACAGAGTGCCTGAAGAACTATGGACAGAGGTAACATTGTACAAGAGTCAGTGAACAAACCATCCCAAAGAAAAAGAAATGCAAGAAGGCAAAGCGGTTGTCTGAGGAGGCTCTACAAACAGCTGAAAAAAGAAGAGAAGAAAAAAGCAAAGGACAAAGGGAAAGATATACCCAATGAATGCAGAGATCCAGAGAAAAGCAAGGAGAGATAAGAAGGCCTTCTTCCATGAATAATGCAAAGAATAGAGAAAAACAACAGAATGGGAAAGACTAGAGATCTCTTCAAGAAAACTGGAGATATCAAAGGAACATTTCATGCAAGGATGGACATGATAAAGGACAGAAACAGTAAAGACTTAACAGAGGCAGGAGAAGATGTAGCAAGAATGCACAGAAGAACTGTACAAAAAAGGTGTTGATGACCTGGATAACCACGATGGTGTGGTCACTCACCTAGAGCCAGACATCCTGGAAGTGAAGTCAAGTGGGCCTCAGGAAGCATTACTATCAGTAAAGCTA
Organism: Muntiacus reevesi; assembly: GCF_963930625.1. Lineage (NCBI taxonomy): Eukaryota > Metazoa > Chordata > Mammalia > Artiodactyla > Cervidae > Muntiacus > Muntiacus reevesi. The sequence goes on along the minus strand of NC_089249.1, from coordinate 120,538,489 downwards.
GTGGGGAAGTGATAGAATTCCAGCTGAACAATTTAAAAAACTAAAAGATAATGGTGTTAAAATGCTGCACTCAGAATGTCAGGAACTTGGGAAACCCAACGGTGGCCACAGGTCTGGAAAAGATCAGTTTTCACCCCAATTCTAAAGAAAGGCAGTGCTAAAGAATGTTCAAACTACTGGGCAATTGCGCTTATTTCCCACGCTAGTAAGGTTTTGTTTGAAATTCTTCAAGCTAGGTTTCGGCAGTACTTGAATTGAGAATTTTCAGATATACAAGCTAGGCTTAGAAAAAGCAGAGGAACCAGATCTGTTTGCAATCAAATTGTAAACATCAGTTGGATCATAGAAAAAGTAAGGGAATTCCAGAAAAATATTCATGTCTGTTTCATTGACTTCGCTAAAGCCTTTGACTGTGTTGATCACAAAAAAACCATGAAAAATTATTACAGAGATAGGAATACCAGATCATCTTACCTGTCTCCTGAGATCCCGTATGCAGGTCAATAAGCAACAGTTAGCACCTTACATGGAACAAATGACTGGTTCAAAATTGGGAAAGGAGTATGACGAGGCTGTATATTGTCACCCTGCTTATTTAACTTATATGCAGAGTATATCACGTGAAATGCCAGGCTAGATGAGTTACAAACTGGAATCAAGATTGTTGGGAGAAATATCAACAACCTCAGATATGCAGATGTTACCACTCTAATGGCAGAAAGTGAAGAGGAACTAAAGAGCCTCTTGATGAAAGTGAAAGAAGAGAGTGAAAAAGTTGACTTAAAACTCAACCTTCAAAAAACTAAGATCATGGCATCTGGTCCCATCACTTCATGGCAAACAGAAAGGGAAAAAGTGGAAGCAGTGACAAATTTTCTCTTCTTGGGCTCCAAAATCACTGCAGATGGTGACTGCAGCCATGAAATTAGAAGACACTTGCTTCTTGGAAGGAAGGCTATGACAAACCTAGACTGCGTTATTAAAAAGCAAAGGCATCACTTTGCTGAAAAATGTCTGTATAGTCAAAGCAATTGTCTTTCCAGTAGTAATGAATGGATGTGAGAGTTGGACCATAAAGAAGGCTGAGTGCTGAAGAATTAATGCTTTTAAATTGTGGTGCTGGAGAAGACTCTTGAGAGCCCCTTGGACAGCAAGAGTATCAAACCAGTTAATCCTAAGGGAAGTCAACCCTGAATACTCATTGGTAAGATTGATGTTGAAAATGAAGCTCCAATACTTTGGTCACGTGATATGAATAGCCAACTCATTGGAAAAGACCCTGATGCTGGTAAAAGGAGAAGAGCGGGACACAGGATGAGATGGTTGGATTGATGAACTTGGGAAAACTCCGGGAGTTGGTGATGGACAGGGAGGCCTGGCGTGCTGCAAAGAGTCAGACATGACTTAGAGACTGAACAACAACAACAATAAACCATAATGGAAAGGAATGGGAAAAAGAATATCTATACACATGTATAACAAATACTTTGCTGTACAGCACAACGTAAATCAATTATACTTCAATAAGATAAATTAAATAAACAAAATATTGTTGAAAGAAATACAGTTTATCTGTATTAGTTTCTTAAGGCTGTCATAATAAAGGACCACAAACTTTATGAAAACAATCTGGAGGCCAGGAGTCTGACATCAAGTTGTGACAGAGTCAAGTTCCCTTTGGAGGGTCTAGTGGAGTTTCCCGCCTTGCCCCTTCCAGCTTCTGGCAGCCCTAGATGGTCCTTGGCTTGAGGCAGCACAACTCCCATCTTCAGCGCACCCTTTCCCTCTGTGCTCTGTGCTCTTCACATAGTCTCTCCTTCTCTATGTCTTGCTTTGGGTGCTCAGTCGCTCAGTCATGTCCGACTCTTTGCAACGCCATGGACTGTAGCCCACCAGGCTCCTCTGTCATGGGATTCTCCAGAGAAGAATACTGGAGTAGGTTGCCATGACCTCCTCCAGGGATCTTTCTGACCGAGAGATCAAGCCCAAGTCTCCTGCGTTGACAGACAGATTCCCTACCAATGAGCCACTCAGGAAGGCCTTACTCTGTGTCTTACTTCTTGTGAGAACACCAGTCTTAGAGAAGTAGGGCCCTCCTCCTACTCCAGGATGACTTCATCTTACCTAATTATACCTGAGATTACTCTATTTCCAAATAAGTCACATTCTATGATGCTGGGGATTAGGACTTCAACATACCTTTCACAAGGACACAATTCAGTCCAGGAAGACCATTTATTCCTCCAAAGAGAAATATCTTTCAACAAGCTTGGGTTATGTTGTCTTAGAGCCACTGGATTTGTTTTCTCTGGACTATTTTAGATGCTAGGTTTTCAGTTTTCATTAAGCAATGCTATAAGAAATGTCTTAAAGAGTGACACGATTGTATTTACTAATCAAAGTCATTAGGAACACTGCCCCATTTGATTTTTTTTTTCAGAACTCAGTGTGACAAAATATTTCCATCTCACTGACTTATTGGTTTTCTTTTGGAGTCAATGGGAATCATATATTTAATTATGTGGATTATTTTTTCTTGGTTTGGTTGCCAGGAAACTTAAAGATTTGGTCATAACTTAATTTTTAATAACTTTGTAGGATGCTGCATCTACCTAACTGTATTTTTATTTCTTCTCCGGTATTGATGTTTTATTTACATTTGGATGTTAAATAATTTTTAAAATTACTTTTTGTATTATTACAAGTCACTTGAATACTTTGTTTAAAAATGTAGGTAATAGGTAGAAAAAAAAAGTAAATTCCCCTTTATCTCTCTCTGCCTCTCTTTGTCATCCACAGTAGATTTTCTTGCTGTTCAGCTGATCCATCACTGAATGGCTAATCAAAGATTATAAGCCATCAACATTCTATATTCCAGTTTGCTTTTTAAGTGGATGATTCACAGGTAAACAGGGAGAGGGGGCAAGACAAATGACTCACTTTATATTTGAGCAATAATTTAGATCTCACTGACTTCATTCAAAGATTTGTTTTTAAAAGCTCTCCAAAATAGCAGCAGACGCATCATTGAAAATCACACTAAAAAACCAAGAAGTAAACTTAAACTGAAGAAAATTGAACTTGGAGGATAAGTTATTGAAAAAAACAATCACACAGAATTTAGCAGAATACGATTTAGAAAGAAAGTAATCACCAACAAGATGAAAGATGTGGACAACAGATAATGGAGAACTGACATATGAATGACTCTTGCCTTTGAAGATGTGAATGAATAAATGGAATTGTAAAAATTTACATAATAGAAGAATTTTCTGAAATAAAGGAGATCTTGAAATTACACTTTAAAAGGGTTCACCACATTCCAAGAAAATTTAATAAAAGCTTTCTTATAAAACTTCAAGGATTGAAGAAAAAATCCTACAGTAATCCAGGCAGAGGGGAAAATGTCACCTTCAAAAAAAGAGAAATCATATGCTTAGAAGAAAAAATGTAGAAAACATACCAAACATTTAATATAAATTATTCTAGGAATGGATTTATTGGGAATTTTTACTTTCTATTATTAATTTCTGACTCTTTTAATTTTTACCACACAGTTTGTTTTCATAAAGAATAAAAATTTTAACATTTCTTTCTTTAGAATCTTCCTGAATAATTCCATTGTCTTTTCTTTCCTTTCTTAGGGGAAGAAATGTTCCACCTTCCTTCCAAGAATAAACAACGCATAGTTCCATCTTCTGTGGAATGTTAGTCTATTGATTATCCCCTCTGTTCTGAATTTCCATGCTTCTGGTTCTAGCAGCTTCTTCACTTCACTCTATAAACACAGCTGTCTCCTGTCCCTAAGCCTAGAGCAGACTCCCAGTTCCCACCTGAAGTCTCATTACGACAAGGATCCAAACATCCCCTAATCTGTCTCCATCTTCCAGCTTCTCCTATCCCTGAAACTCTTCTACAGTGTCCTGGAATTCATGAGTCCTCGCTCACATCTCTTTTCATTGCTACCACCCTGGTTCAAGCCACTATTATTTCTTGCCTCCATTATTGCAATAGCCTCTGGCCTATCCACCATTGTTCTGTGATTTCTCCTAGCGAGAGATGCCAGAGTAATCCTTTAAAAATATGACTGACCATATTATTTTTCCACGCAAAAGTCTACAGTAGTTCCCCATTTCATTCAGCATGAAAAGCAAAGGGCTTGTAAAGTCCTCCACCCTACACCCCTGTTCCAACTCAGTGGTCATCCTCAGTTCCTGCTTCTCACCCTCAACTCTCTCTAACCCAGCCACACTGGCATCCTTGCTATGTCTTGAAAACTCCAGACACATACTCACCCTGTTGTTGTTCAGTCACTCAGTGGTATCTGACTCTTTGCAACCCCATGGACTACAGATCGCCAGGCCTCCCTATCCCTCACAATCTCCTGGAGTTTGCTCAAACTCATGTCCATTGAGTCGGTGATGCCATCCAATCATCTCATCCTCTCTTGTTGCCCCTTCTCCTCCTGCCTTCAATCTTTCCCAGCATCAGGGTCTTTTCAAACGAGTTGGCTCTTCGCATCAGGTGGCCAAAGTATTGGAGCTTCAGCTTCAGCATCAGTCCTTCCAATGAATATTTAGGACTGATTCCTTTAGGATTGACTGGTTTGAGCTCCTTGCAGTCCAATGGACTCTCAAGAGCCTTCTCCAGCACCACAGTTCAAAAGTATCAGTTATTCAGTGCTCAGCTTTCTTTATGATCCAACTCTCACACCAATACATGACTACTGGAAAAACCATAGGTTTGACTAGATGGACCTTTGTTGGCAAAGTAATGTCTCTGCTTTTTAACATGCTGTCTAGGTTTGTCATAGTTTTTCTTCCAAGGAGCAAGTGTCTTTTAATTTCAAGGTTGTAGTCACCATCTACAGTTATTTTGGAGGCCAAGAAAATAAAGTCTGTCACTGTTTCCATTGTTTCTCCATTTATTTGCATGAAGTAATAGGACCAGATGCCATGATCTTAGTTTTTTGAATGTTTTCTAAACATTTTTAGTTTTTTAAGCCAGTTTTTTTTCACTCTTCTCTTCCACCTTCATCAAGAGGTTCTTTAGTTTCTCTTTTGTTTCTGCCATAAGACTGGTATCATCTGCATATCTGAAGTTATTGATAGTTCTCCCAGCAATCTTGATTCCAGCTTGTGCTTCATCCAGCCCTGCATTTCTCATGATGTACTCTACATAAAAATTAAGTAAGCAGGGTGACAGTATACAGCATGATGTACTCTTCCCAATTTTGAACCAGTCAGTTGTTCCATGTTCAGTTCTAGCTGTTGCTTCTTGACCTGTATACAGGTTTTGCAGGAGGCAGGTAAGGTTGTCAGATATTCCTATCTTTATGCCTAACTGTTCTCTCTCCCTGAAATGTTTTTCCCTCAAAAATCCACAAGGCCACTCTTTTACCAATGCCCATTCTTCCTTTGAAAGTCACCTTCTCAATAAAATTTACTATACTTAACATTTCAACCCACATTCTCTTCTGTATTCTCAATTTCCTTTGTGTGTGTGCATGCTAGGTCACTTCAGTCATGTCTGACTCTGTGACTCCATGGACTGTAGTCCACAGGGCTCCTCTGTCCATGGGATTCTCCGGGCAAGAATACTGGAGTGGGTTACCATGTCCTCCTCCCGAGGATCTTCCAGACCCAGGGATCAAACCCAAGTCTCTTATGCCTCCTGCATTGGCAGGTGGGTTCTTTACCACTAGAGCCACCTGGGAAACCCCAAGCTCCTTTATCCTGCTTATCTTTTAATAACATTTGTCACTTTCTAATATATGCTGCTAAGTCACGTCAGTCATGTCTGACTGTGTGCGACCCCATAGACGGCAGCCCACCAGGCTCCTGCCCCTGGGACTCTCCAGGCAAGAACCCTGGAGTGGATTGCCATTTCCTTCTTCAGTGCATGAAAGTGAAAAGTGAAAATGAAGTCGCTCAGTTGTGTCCCACTCTTCTCGACCCCATGGACTGTAGCCTACCACGCTCCTCCGTCCATGGGATTTCCCAGGCAAGAATACTGAAGTGGATTGCCATTGCCTTCTCCTTTCTAATATATATAATTTACTTATTTAGTTTATATTTATATTTATCAATTATTGTCTGTCTCTCCCCCACACACATTAGAATGTAAGCTCCATAAGGCAGTAAACTTTTTATGTTTTACTTACTGATGTATCTCAAGTATCTATTAATAGAATGATGCCTAGTACATAGCAGTCACTCAAAAGATATCTGTTAACTGAAAAAATGGTTCACAACCTTGTCAAACCTAATGCACCCTTTAACAAGAAATATGGGTTAATATCGTTTAACATTGTAAAGGGAAAGTCATAAGCTACCTACACATTTAGTTTTTTAAAAGTTCAGATACTGAAAGGAAAACGTAAACGTGTGATTCAATATGGAACTGCTCAGGTATCCCTAAACTAAAAGAACCAATGAAGCAGTCAGATGCTTGCATCCATCTGTAGAATCACCATGAAATGGATAGCACAAAATGAACTGTACTGCTGATTCTAATTCCAGGAATGGCACTGTCATTTCACTATGTGAAAAACAGTTTATGTTTATATATAAAATAGATTCTAGACTCACATAAATATAAACAGGTTTTTCATCTACACGAATGAACAGTGGGACAGTCAGTTCTCATAGGATGTGGGACAGTTCTTTGCTGGGCAGGACTATCCTGAGCATTGCAAGATATCCAGTGTCATTTTCCCAAACAACTACAATCCAGTAGGTCCCTACCTACAATCACTGGAACAAGCAAAATCACTCTGCTGAATTTCCAAACCAAATCCTGGAGGTACTTTCATCCCAAGAGATCTTGATCTGCAAGTCCAGTGGCCTTTGACAAGCTGCTCCTCACTTCTCTTTCCTGCACCTTTCCCTTTCCCCTCCCCCAGTTCCTGCCTGGTGTCAGTCTCACTCCTCCCCTCCCCCTACCCGCCTCTGCTGCCCTTTTCCTCTCCAAGTGATCTTCAACTAAGTCTCAGAGTTCTGTTTCTACACATGATGTCCAAAGTCACTCTTCCAACTGCCACTTTGTCATTGAGACACAGGAAGCCTCCAGTTATACGCGTCCAAAATCAGTCACCTTCTTCCAAAACCTGTTATTCCATCAGTTGTACCTACTTATAGGAATGACATCATCCACTTAATCTAGAAAGGACAACCATCTTTGTCTCCTACTCCTCATTCCTGAGTCCAGTTGATTGTACCATTCTGTCCATTTGCCGCCTGAGGTGTCTCGTATTTGCTTCCTTTTTTATCACTAGTTCAAACCCTCATCACCTATAACTTAGAATATTGTTACAGCCTCCTAACTAGTACTTCTACGCCAATTAATCTTTTGATACAAACACAAAAGGATTTTCTCCAAACAATATTAATAATTAACTATTTAGAATTAATTTAATTAAATAATCTATTAATAATATTATTTATACTTAGCTTTAGGAACTTCCCTGGCAGCTTAGTGGTAAAGAATTAGCCTGCAATGCAGGAGATGTGGGTCAGGAAGATTCCCTGGAGTAGGAAATGGCAACCCACTCCAGTATTCTTGCCTGGAAAGTCCCATGGACAGAGGAGACTGACCAGCTACAGTCCATGGGGACAGAAGGAGTTGGATACGACCGAGCAACTAAGCACCCACACAGACACATAGTACCTGGCATATCATAAGCGTTCAATTATAATGTTTAATTGAGTGTTCATTATATGCCAGGCATTATACTAAATGCTTCTTACTTCTTTTAATCTGCACAGCCACATGACAAGATAGGAATGATTCATTATTCATAGTAGGAATTGTTATTATTTAAAATTTAAAGATGAAAAAGAGGCTTGGGGAGGTTAAACAACTCACCTAAGGTCACAGAACTAGCCCCAAAGTGACAACAGCAAGATTCTAGGTCTATCTGGCTTCTAAAAAAATCCCTGATTTTGCTTTTTTTTTCTTTTCATTTTAATTTTTTGGACACAACTTTCTTATATGGTCTCTAGCCTAATCGCTACCTCCTTCAGTCTTTGCATCTGTGCTACCTGCCTTTTCCTTCCCCCTCCATTCTTCCAGTCCATAGGTTCTTCTTTTGGTTTCACTTATTTCCATATTTAGTAAAGATTTATTATCAGCTCTTTCAAGGAAGTCCTTCACAGCAGGCTCCCCTGTTTCACTGCGCCCACCACATCCGACGCAGCCCTCCTCACGCTCTCTTCCCAGCTGCTAAGAAAAGGGGTGGAAGAAAAAAACAATTGTGTTGGGGGGTCTGCGGGGGCGGCGCGGGTGAGGGCGAAGGGTGGGAGGGGGAGGACGAAAGGTGCTGGGACCCCCAACCTCCGGAAGTGCGAATACAAAAAACTCCTTCCATTTTTTAGTTTTCCTCCGAGTATCTGTGTCGCTTTCTGGTTCTAATAAAATGAATTAAGTCAGTAAAAAGTGCTTTGTAAACTGTAAAGTACTGTTCAAACGGAATGGGCAATTATTCACTCTCCCTTTGCATGCCCAGGGCTTCAACTGAGTGAGCCACACAATAGGTGTCCCAAGCAGTGGATGCCACTTGTGTGTTTGGGTGAAAGGAGTAACGCTCTAATATGGACTTGGCCCGAGGAAATCTCGGCTTGTCATAACTGCCAAAACCCAGCTCAAAACTTCATCAGAGTTGCCACGTGCGAATGAGACAGGAAGAAAAAGCTATTAGCCTGAAAACTCCCTGCTTAAAAGCCTCTCTCGGAGTGTTTCGCACCTCCAGCTCCCAGGAAGTTTTAAGTTCCTGCAAATGACCTCCCTTTACCTTCTTAGCGCCCCGGCCCCAACCCTTCCCTCCCGGGCCTCCCGGCTTCCTCGCCGACCCAGCCCTCGGACCCTCGCCCCGAGGGCGGAGACTACAAGTCCCGGCGTGCCCCGCGCGCCCGGCCGGGTGCACTGGGGCTGGGCGCGTGGCGGCCGGCGAGCTCTGCACCGGGGAAAGCCTCCCGGCGCTGGCCATGCGGGGAGGTAAGTGATCGCTCGTGCTACGAGGGCACTGGGAACGCGCTCGTCCTACCCCCCCTGTCCAGCATGGAAGGAAACGAAGAAAGCCACGAGAAAAACTGCCCTGCCCTCCCTCGTCTCTGCTGTGTGTCCGGTGCTCCTGCAAGCTTGTTGTACCCCCGAGTGTGTTATCTGTCACCCCGGAGTGGAAGTGGGGGCAGAAGCGTGCCCGGCCCCGCGGAGCGCTGCGGCTCCCCGGGGGTTACAGGGCGGAGCTAGCAGGAGGGGACCAGGAGATGGCAAGGCTCGGCTGGGCGCTTACCGAGCGCCACACCTCCCTACTCCCCTTCCAAAGACGAGTTCCCCGGGGGAGCCCCCAGTCCCAAAGACAAACGATTTCTTCTTGAAAATCTTAGCCAGAAACTTTCCCCTCTGTCACCAGTGCCACAAGCGAGTCGTTTGGCTATCGGACGTGCCCGCTGATTAGAGTCTCTCCGGCATCCCCTCTCCTGCCCTAGGTTCTGCCCCCACCGCCCCCTCTCCAGGCCCTCCTCTGTTTTCCCTAGAGACCCTCTAGGGCCCTGCTGGGCTCGGCCCTGCCCTTCGGCGACTTCTTGAGATGACTTCTGCAGCGCTGTGTACCCAGGTCTGCGCTCGGAGATTCTGTCTGGAGCCGCCTGCGGGCGGATACCTGGAGGCAAGGCGGAGCGGATGGTTCCCCGGGGGGGTGCTTGCTCACTGGGGGATGAGAGATCAATAAAAGAAGCCTACTGAGGCACCAGTTTCCCATCCTTCCTGACCCATCTCCTTTCCTATCTGAGCCCATTTCCAAGTGTCCCCGAGAGTACTGCTCCAGAATCTCAGCTCGAGGACCTCTGAAGTTACTTTAGCACATCCCTTGATAGCCTGCATCAGAGGGTCTTGTTGGTTTCTATCTCTCTCTCTCACTTCTCTTACAGACACAAGCACAATGCATACTGCACATTGTGCAAACACACGAACACCACGACACTACGCACACACACACACATATACCACAGGTACAACACCCACACATATTACACAGCATACACTCATCACACATACTGCATTTATGCTATGCCCTACACACACACCAGGAACCACACTACACACAAATATGCTTAATTTTTATTAGCAGAGAAGAGGGTTAATATCACTTTGTTGGAGGGAGTGAGGAGGAAGTGGTTGAGTACTAGTATAGATGCTTATACCCACAAATGTCAGTTTACTCCAAAATTAGAAATTAGCTGATGAATGAAACCTTCTGTAGTCAGGATATGTGGCTCATTTTTTATAAAATGGGATTGATTTTTGACAACACCTTCTGAAACCCACACCCTTGTCTAACAGGCAAATTTTGATCACAACAGGCAAGACAGTAAGGGATGCCCTCTTCTATACATAGGAAGAAATTCTTGGAGAAACAGAATCCTTTCTCCTGTGAGGGTGTCTAAGAGTCAGTATAACTACACTTGCTTTGCCTCTCTTCTTTCAAGAGTGGAGGGCTGAACCTAATATTGATCTAAGCAGTGCCATGACAGTGCTGTCAGGGTACTCTCTTCTCTATCCCTTGCCCCCAGGACTCACAGCCCAGACCCCTTCCATTTGAATTTAGTTAGAAAGCAGTTTAGACACCTCAGATCAAGTTCAAAAGCATTATGGAATTTGTTGGTGAAAGAGTCCTCTGTCGACAGAAGAGCTCATCATTTTGATCATTGGTGATAAAACAAACCAAGAAAAAAACCACTTGTTTGAGCTGTGCTCAAAAAATAGTACTCAAAAATAAAAGAATATTTAGAAGTCTTCCCTAAGTTATTATCATTTGCTCTTTCAAGGGGGCAATGGCAAAGATGGGCAGAGAGAGCATTTGAAGTTTTTCTCAGTGATGATCTTTCAAGAAGTTGAAAATTTGTGATACCATTCCTGCAATAAGTAAGGGGAAGAAAATTGACTTTGAAATTCAGATTGCAAATTTAGATCATAGTTGATGATTTTCTAGTACCCTTAAAAATTGCTAAAGAAAAGAGAGACCAGTAGCTTTCTCCTCAATTCTGCCCAGTCTATACAGTATTACAGCAGGAGATGACTTTTTCTAGGATCCTTCTGCCCTACCTTGAGAGATTTTGTTGACATCTTGACCTAAACGTGTGCAAATATTGATTGTTTATTTCAATGACAATCATTTATGTTTCTAGTTATATACAGTATGTTTGTGGAATGGGAATGTTTCCCTTGAGCAGTAGTTCCTAGTCAAGCAAGAGAACTGTGAGATTGATCAGGGTAACTTAATCAAAAGATCATGCCAGGCCTTTATGCTACCTTCCCCTTTCCCGAACTGGGACTTAGGATGGTGGAAGATACTATGAATTTGAGGGTTGGCACAAATCTTCTTTTTCATATGTAATTAATATAGTAGCAGGTGCTCATAGAAAAGAAATGTTGAATTTGTTGAATTACGCTTTTTACGCAACTGGGGAGATCTGGTAAAATGAAACCTCCCAGACTAATTGTTTTTGTTTCGTAGAATAAAGTTTGTTTTATTTTGAGCTTTTGGCTGACTTCATCTGGTAGGATGAATGCCAAAATTAAAGAATGTGGGCGTTCTCAGGCGATCTCGTCATCTCCTTTGCATCCTCTCTGAAATATGTTACCTCCTGCATAATGAAGTAAAAGGATTTTCTGCTGGGCCGTGCTTTCCTTATTCTCACAAAGAGCTTGAAAGCCAGCCCTGGGAACTTTGTCAGCAAAAGAGCAACACAGGACTGCAGCTTCTGGGTGTTCACTGAATATAGCCCATAAGCACTGGACTTTCTCTTATTGTTTCTCCCACAGGGAAGAAAAAACAAATAGTTTGATACATGGCATTCCTGCTCAGAACAGCAAAGACATATGATGCAGAAACAAGGAAGGGGAGGAAGAAAATAATACCCTCTTGATACAGTTTGTTTTCCTTTGATCAAGACAGGTGCAGGGACAATTCTGCAGCTTGGGGACGCGTGGTTCGTTCACTCGCACTAATTGTGCAGAAGGTAGTTAGCAAAAGTGAACAGGCACGCTGTAGCTTTAAAAAGTCAGCCATGAACCAGAAGGCAGCTGGTGCAGCTTGTGTGTGATTCCTAACGTCATGTTGGCTGAGAGCCAGCCTGGTTTTATTTCACTGTGTCAAATTGTGCCTCCTTATTGAATTCCTTTGCCAGCCTACTTTGTGAAAGAAAACATTGGGGTTTCTTTGGCTGTTCTTGATAAGCCTATAAAAAATGATATGTTTTAGTTGCTTCTAGGTAGGTTTTCTTTTTACTCTTCCACAAGAAAAGAAAATCATAATAATAAGACAATGTAGTGTGGTGTTGCAGAGTATCATTGTGAGTGTTTTGTTTGGTTTTGTTTCTGAGATGCTTAGAAAATGGTGAATGTGTAACAGTTTCCAACTGAAGTGAAATCATTCTTTTGGCATGGAGCAAGCAGCACTGTCTTCTGTCTACTCTGTAACGGTGTGTGGATGTATGTTAATATCTAGATGTATATTAAATGTTGGATTTCTCTATGAATGATCTAAGTGGGGTAGTGACTGGAAGTTTGTGTGTGTGTGTGTGTGCGTATGTGTGTGTGCATATCAGCAGTGAAGATTATCCCACACTTATAGTATTATTTGTTAATCATCTACTTCTGTAACAGTGATAAAATCTTGTGAATATACTAAATGATGCACTTGTCATGTCAGAGTAATCCCTAGGGAAGAAGTGCCGAAGTATAGAGTGATTTGAGAGGAAATGTATTTAATTTATGGCTTCAGCTGTAGAAGAACAAGCACGTTTCAGAACTAGTTTTTTTTTTTTTTTTCCCAGCAGTTTTGTTCGTAGCTTTTTTCATCTTGCTAATTGCATATTAATTGTAGAGGGATTTTATTTTTTCTGTGTTCTTCCTACTAAACAAAAAGACGAAGTGATGGATGCTACTATATCTCCTTGAATGTTTTGATGATTTTTACATAAATCTAATGAGCTGCCTACCCTCTCTTACACACACACGCACACACACACACACACACACCAGCAGCACCTTTCTGTGTTAAGGGCTATCTGACATTTTCGTGAGCTTCCAGCTTTGCCAGAGCATGGCCATCTCACAGACAGGTTTTTAAGATTTTCATTGAGAATATATGAGGTAGGGGAATACTTGCTGACAAAAGCTTTAAGTGATCTTTTGCATCGCAGTGAAAAAAGAGAGGAGAAGTGGGAGTGGACAGAAAAAAAAAAAATACAACACACAAATAGAGTAAGAAAAAAAGAAATCACAGCCCGAGGTGGAAAGGGGAGGAAAAGGGGGATTGTTTTTATCGACTTTGACTCATTTATGAGTTTCAGTGTCTTAAGTGAGAGCTTGGCACTGGGAGAAGCTGTGCCAGTTCACACAGCACTTGTTTTGAACAAGGATTCAATATCATTTGCAAATGCTTATTGTCGAGGCAGGGAGTGCCAGCACAGATGAAAGCACCCCAGTCTGTCTCCTCCAATTCTTTAGGTTTAATCACATCTCTCCAATCGCTGAGGGAACTGGAGATTTAAGCAAACATATACGTGAATTGGTGTGAGGCTGTAAAAGGGACCATTATGTTTCCGATTCAGAATATATATTCTTCTCTCACTTTCAAAGAATTAAACACGAGCTTTTCTCCCTTATTGATTAGTTGCTGAAGTAAAGGAACCCTGCAGCCTCCCCATGCTATCTGTTGACATGGAAAACAAGGAAAATGGCTCTGTCGGTGTAAAAAAGTAAGTGAAACTGGCTTGTGAGTTCTGCTTCTGCAAACAACAGAGGGACTTGGGTTCTGTTTTTATACTTCTTGCTTATCTACTACAATACACTGTTGGGGGTTGTCTTGGTTGATTGGTCTACACTGGTGATCAGCTTCCCCTCTGCCCCCAACCCCAATTGCCTTTTTCTGTATTCCATTTCTAAGAGATGACTCAGACATCAAAGTGCATAAAGGGTTAGTGTATCAGGCTTTAAAACAGGGAAGGTTGCAGATTCCAGCCCTGAATTCTGTATATTGAACAAAAACACAGAGCAAACAGAGACTCTGCCTCCCAAGTCCATAGTGGGGAGGGTGTGGGGAGGGGTGCAGGGTGTATGTGTGAGGGGGAACAGAAAAGAGAGATTGAATCTTTTTTCAATAAAACCACCCATCTCAAAAATGAAAGCTATAGGAAGGGAAGGAAAAAACTGTCAGTAAGAATACTAAGTTTAACAGTTTCTCTGTCCTCACTTTATGAACTGTTCCTTGAATGTGAAACATTTCTGCATATACCAAAGTCTCTTTTTTACATCTGTTTTTACAGTTGAAACTTCTGATTATATTTATTATGAGTTATATGCTTGATACTTTTAAATAGGAAAATTTTGTTGCATTATGTAGTGTATTCTGAAACATGCTATGTATTTCAGACATAAAATATCTCTAAGTATATGAAAAAATGTTTATTCTAGGAGTTATATTTTGGCTCTAACCACATTGCTTACAAGGAAGAAGTATGCTCCAAGACAGTGTTGTCTGTTTCATTTTTCCCCTGTCATTTTAGCTTAAAATCTCCTTCAACTTGAGCTTTGCAAGAAGCTAATGTAATCTGTAGAAGCTATGATAACTAAATGAAAAAATAGTTTGCTATATATGTTTATGAATAGAAGGTGCCTTTTATATTAAAGTTACATTAAACTTAATAAAATCTGCTTTAAAAAATTCTCCTATAATTTATATATCAGTGCCATGCTTCCATGCTTGTTCCCATGTTTGAAGCTTGGGGAAGTTAAATGGAGGAGGAATGAAAGAAATAGATGCTTTTTTTAATGTGTCAGTTAGACCAACTGCTTCCAATAGTACCTTGAGCAGTGATGAAAATGTCCTACATAGGTACTATCCACCATGGTAGCCACGAGCTGCATGTGGCAATTAAAAACTTGAAATGTGACTAATGTAATTGATGAACTGAACTTTTAATTTTATTCAATTTAAATCAATTTTAAAAGTTAACAGCTTCATTGAAATATGGTTGCCATATAATAAACTGCATGTGTTTAAGTATAAAATCTGATAAGCTCTGACATTTGTATACACCCATGAAACCATTACCAAAATTAAGATAACAAACATATCCATCATCCCCACAGGTTCCTCATAAACCTTTACAATCTCTCCTTCCTGCCCTTCTCTGCTCTTGTATTCCCCAGGCAACACTGGTAGGCTCTCACTGAAGATTAGTTTATTTTTCCTAGATTTTTATATAAAAGGAATTATTCAGAATGTACTTTTTTAGGGGGAGGGAAGGGGTCTGGTTTCTTTCTCCCAGAATAATTAACTTAGGATTCATTTGTGTTATAATATGTATCAATAGTTCATTGATTTTTATTACTAAGTAATGTTTTATTGTGTGGATATACAATACTTTGTTCATTGTTTGTCCACCCAGTTGTTCATAGGCATTTAGGTTGTTCCCATTTATTAGGGATTACAACTAAACTGCCTTGGTCACTTGTGTACAGGCGTGTGTGTGTGAACATGTACATTTTTCTTGGATAAGTATCTAGGAGTGAAGTGACTGGGCCATGTGGTAGGTGTATGCTAAGTTCTGCAAAATTGCCAAACTATTTTCCGAACTAGTTGTGCCATTTTACATTCCCACCAGCAGTGTGTGAGCAATCCACTTGTTCTGTGTCCTCAGGAATTTGGTGTGATCAGTCTTCTTCATTCCATTAGGTGTGTTTTTCTTTGTTTTTTAATCTGAAGATTGCTTTGTATAGTATGACCATTTTAACAATGTTAATTCTTCTAATCCAAGAGCATGGTATATCTTTCCATTACTTTGAATCGTTTTCAATTTCCTTTATCAATGTTTTACAGCTCTCTCCTTGGTTATTAGGTATGGTTTTAATTTTCATTTCTGTAATGACCGAGGATGTTGAGTTTTTTTTTTATGTGCTTGTTTTATCTATAGATCTTCTTAGGTATTGTTCAGATCTTTTGCCCATCTTTTTATTGGGCTGGTTTTTTTAATATGTTATTGTGTAGAACTTTTACATATTCAGGGTACAAGTCCTTTGTTATATACATGATTCAAAAATATTTTCTTGTTGTATGTAATTTTTCATTCTCTCTACAGTGTCTTTCAAAGTGCAGAAGTTTTAAATTTTGATGAAGTCCAGTTTATAAATTATTTATTTTATGGATAGTGCTTTTAGTGTCACTTGTCTAAGGAATATTTGCCTCGCTCAAGGTCTTATGTTTTCTTAGATTTGGGACTATAATTTTTGAGTTAATTTTTGTATATGGTGTGGAATAAGGATTTAAGTCTTATTGTTGATAGTGGCTTTGGTGGTTGGTTTTTTTGCCTTTGGATATCCAATTGTTCCAGCACGATTTATTGAACTATCTCTGCAACTTTGTTGAAAAAATAAATGATCATATATCTATAGATCTAGTTCTGGACTCAATTGTATTCTGTTGATATTTTGTATATATTTATGCCAATATGGCACTGTTTGGATACCTTTATGATAAATCTTGAAATCAGGTAGTATTATCCAGCACTCTTAGGTCCTTTGCTTTTCCATATAAATAAGCTTGTAAATTTCTACCAAAAAAATGCCTGCTGGTCATTTGACTGGCATTGCATAGAATTATAGATCAATTTAAGGAGAATCGACGTCTTAACAGTATTGTGTCTTCCAACTCATTAACACAGCATTTCGATCCATTACTTCAGTTCAGTTCAGTTCAGTTCAGCTGCTCAGTCGTGTCTGACTCTTTGCGACCCCATGAATCGCAGCACGCCAGGCCTTCCTGTCCATCACCAACTCCCGGAGTTTACTCAAACTCATGCCCATTGAGTCGGTGATGCCATCCAGCCATCTGTTGTCCCCTTCTCCTCCTGCCCCCAATCACTCCCAGCATCAAGGTCTTTTCCAATGAATCAACTCTTCTCATGAGGTGGCCACAGTACTGGAGTTTCAGCTTCAGCATCAATCCTTCCAATGAACACCCAGGACTGATCTCTTTTAGGATGGACTGGTTGGATCTCCTTGCATTCCAAGGGATTCTCAAGAGTCTTCTCCAACACCACAGTTCAAAAGCGTCAATTCTTCGGTGCTCAGCTTTCTTCACAGTCCAACTCTCACATCCATACATGACCACTGGGAAAACCATAGCCTTGACCAGACGGACCTTTGTTGGCAAAGTAATGTCTCTGCTTTTTAATATGCTATCTAGGTCGGTCATAACTTTCCTTCCAAGAAGTAAGCGTCTTTTAATTTCATGGTTGCAGTCACCATCTGCAGTGATTTTGGAGCCCAAGAAAATAAAGTCTGACACTGTTTCCACTGTCTCCCCATATATTTCCCATGAGGTGATGGGACCAGATGCCATGATCTTAGTTTTCTGAATGTTGAGCTTTAAGCCAACTTTTTCACTCTCCTCTTTCACTTTCATCAAGAGACTTTTTAGTTCTTCTTCCCTTTCTGCCATAAGGGTGGTGTCATCTGCATATCTGAGGTTATTGATATTTATCCCAGCAATCTTGATTCCAACTTATACTTCTTCCAGCCCAGCGTTTCTCATGATGTACTCTGCATATAAGTTAAATAAGCAGGGTGACAATATACAGTCTTGATGTACTCCTTTTCCTATTTGGAAACAGTCTGTTGTTCCATGTCCAGTTCTAACTGGACTAACTGTCCAGTTGCTTCCTGACCTGCATAAAAGTTTCTCAAGAGACAGGTCAGGCGGTCTGGTATTCCCATCTCTTTCAGAATTTTCCACAGTTTATTGTGATCCACACAGTCCAAGGGTTTGGCATAGTCAATAAAGCAGAAATAGATGTTTTTCTGCAACTCTCTTGCTTTTTCTATGATCCAGCAGACGTTGACAATTTGATCTCTGGTTCCTCTTCCTTTTCTAAAACCAGCTTGAACATCTTGAAGTTCACGGTTCACATATTGCTAAAGCCTGGCTTGGAAAATTTTGAGCATTACTTTACTCACGTGGGAGATGAGTGCAATTGTGTGGTAGTTTGAGCATTCTTTGGCATTGCCTTTCTTAGGGATGGAATGAAAACTGACCTTTTCCAGTCCTGTGGCCACTGCTGAGTTTTCCCAATTTGCTGACATATTGAGTGCAGCACTTTCACAGCATCATCTTTCTGGATTTGAAATAACTCAACTGGAATTCCATCACACCCACTAGCTTTGTTCGTAGTGATGCTTTCTAAGGCCCACTTGACTTCACATTCCAGGATGTCTGGTTCTAGGTGAGTGATCACACCATTGTGATTATCTGAGTCATGAAGATCTTTTTTGTACAGTTCTTTCTGTGTATTCTTGCCACCTCTTCTTAATATCTTCTGCTTCTGTTAGGTCCATACCATTTCTGTCCTTTATCAAACCCATCTTAGCATGAAATGTTCCCTTGGTATCTCTAATTTTCTTGAAGAGATCTCTAGTCTTTCCCATTCTGTTGTTTTCCTCTATTTCTTTGCATTGATCACTGAGGAAGGCTTTCTTATCTCTCCTGGCTATTCTTTGGAACTCTGCATTCAAATGGGAATATCTTTCCTTTTCTCCTTTGCTTTTTGCTTCTCTTCTTTTCACAGCTATTTGTAAGGTCTCCTCAGACAACATTTTGCCTTTTTGCATTTCTTTTCCGGAGGAATGGAACCAGCAATCTAAGGGTGATGGAAGCTTAATCACCACTGCAGTCCTCCGCTCTGCCAGCTGAGCTGATCCATTACTTAGGTCTTTTTTAATTTCTCTCAGCAATATTTCATAGTTTTCAGTATGCAGGTCTTACACATATTTTGTCAGATATAACCCTCCATATTTCATATTTTTATACTGTTTATAATGGTTGTTGTTGTTTAGTCATATCTGACTCTTCTGTGATCCCATGGACCGTGGCCCACCAGGCTCCTCTGTCCATGGGATTTCCCAGGCAGGAATAGTGGAGGAGGTTGCCATCCTTCTCTATGAGATCTTCCCAACCCAGGGATTGAACTTGCATCTCCTGCGTTCACAGCAGATTCTTTAACACTGAGTCGCCAGAGAAGCCCCATTGTTGATAATGCTTTTTAAATTTAAATTTCTAATTGTTTATTGCTAGTATAAAGAAATATGGTAGGTTTTTTCATATCGATCTTGTATCCTACAACCTTGCTAAACTCACTTATTACTTCTAGTGGCTTTTTCATAGATTCTATCAGATATTTAACATAGACAGCTATGTCTTGTGAATAAAGACAGTTTTACTTTTTCTTTCCCACTGTGGATACCTTTCATTTCTTTTTCTTTATTGCGCTGAATAAGACCTCCAGTAAAAAGTTGAATAACAGTGGTGAGATTAGACATCCTAATTTTGTTCCCAATCTTAAGACAAGAAAAACATTTTTACTTTTTTTCTTGTCTTTCTTTTCAGCCTGCTTTTAAAATTTTCTCTGTGTCATTGATTTTTGAGCAATTTGATTATGAGACTCAGTGTAGTTTTATTCATCTTTCTTGTGTTTACAGTTTGTTTTAGGGAGGGGGAATCTATGGGCTTAGTTTTCATCAAGTTTGGAAATTTCTTTTTTTTTCAATTTTTTTTCTTTTTGTTTTAATTGGAGGTTAATTACTTTACAGTATTGTGGTGGTTTTGACATACATTCACATGAATCAGCCATGGGTGTACATGTGTTCCCCATCCTGACCCTGCCTCCCACCTCCCTCCCCATCGCATCTCTCAGGGTTATCCCAGTGCACCAGCCTTTAACACCATGCCTTATGCATCGAACCTGGTCTGACAATCTATTTCACATATGATAATATACATGTTTCAATGCTATTCTCTCAAATCATCCCACCCTCGGCTTCTCCCACAGAGTCCAATAGTCTGTTCTTTATATCTGTGTCTCTTTTGCTATCTTGCATATAGGGTCATCATTGCCATCTTCCTAAATTCCATATATATGCGTTAATATACTGTATTGGTGTTTTGCTTTCTGATTTACTTCGCTCTGTATAATAGGCTCCAGTTTCATCCACCTCATTAGAACTGATTCAAATGCATTCTTTTTAATGGCTGAGTAATATTCCATGGTGTATATGTACCACAGCTTCCTTATCCTTTCATCTGCTGATGGGCATCTAGGGTGCTTCCATGTCCTGGCTAGTATAAACAGTGCTGCGATGAACATTGGGGTGCACATGTCTCTTTCAATTCTGGTTTCCTCAGTGTGTATGCCCAGCAGTGGGATTGCTGGGGAAGTTTTTCAACTGTTATTTTTTAAACTTTCTTTGGTCCTGCTCCACTTCTCCTTTGGGGACTCCAGTTATAGGTTTATTGATCACTTGATATTGCCCCACAATTCACTGATACCCTATTGATTTTTTTCCAGTCTTTTTCCTGTGTTTCATTTTTGGATAGTTTCTGTTGCTTTTCCTTCAAGTTCACTAATCTTTTCTTCTGAAATGTATAATCTCTTGTTAATCCTACCCAGTGCATTTTTCATTTCAAACAAGTTTTCATCTCTAGAAGTTCAGTTTGGTCTTTTTAAATCTTTCATGTCTTCACTTTACATATCCTTCCCTCTAGCTTCTGAACATATGAAATATAGTCATAAAATTGTTTCAATGTCCTTGTCTACTAATTCTATCACTTCTCAGTCAGTTTCAGTTGATTGGTTTTTCTTTTCACTATGGGTCATATTTTTCTGCTTCTTTGCATGCTTGGTAATTCTTTATTGAAAGTTAGGTGTTTTGAATTTTGCTCTGTTGAATGTTGGATAATTTTGTATTCCCGTAGATTTTCCGGATCTTTGTCCTGGGATGTGCTTAAATTAGTTGGAAACAAACAATTGATCCTTTTAAGCCTTATTTTATTAATAACTATTGTTAGTCAGGACTAGAGCTGTATTTAATCTAAGGGTATATTCCCCCTTTATTGAGGTAAGAGCCACATTTCTACTCTAACCAATACTCCTGAATGATGAGGTATTCCTCTCTGGAAGATGGAAACAAGCACTCTTCCCAACTCTGTGTGATCTCTAAAGATTTTTGTCTCTAATTCTTTTTCATGATTTTTTCCCCAGCCTATTTCCTCATGTGTATGTGATAATCAGTACTCTGCTGAGCACTTGAAAGGAAACTTCTACACATCTCCAGAGTTCCCTCTCTGTAGCTCTCTCCTCTCTGGAACTCCACACCCAGGCACAGCCTAAAATCTCTCTTCAGGCAGTAAGTGGCTAGGGCTACCATGCTTGTTTCCCTTTCTTCAGGGATCATTATTCTTCATTGCCCGTGTCCAGTGCCTTGAGTGCCAGTTTCATAAATCTTGTCTATTTTTTAGCTGTTTTAGGCAGAAGGGTAGATCTGGGCTGCATTACTCCACCTTTATCAGAAATAGCAGTCTCAGTTTATACAGCAAGTGGCTATTGGCTAACCTGTTGGCCAAGATAGACTTAGATTATAATACTGAATCCCTAAAACATATAGTCTTAAGGCTCTCTCTGAGATTTGCTCAAATTGGGGTCACAGTTGCTTCCATTTTGTTTTCCAGGCATGGAAAATATAGTTGCTTTATTAGACAATGTACTTCACAAAGGATCATTTCCAGAGAAGCCTAGGATAATGACCTTATTCACTGGCCATGTGCTACTGCTCAGAGCTTTAGTTTTACAAGGCTATTATTTATGGAGTCCTTTCTCTGTGTCTAGCACTTTGTGTGAGTCTTGTTAATCCTCACAACCATACTTTGGGGTATGTGCTATAATTCCCGTTTTATAGTGGAGAAAACCAAAGCTCCAGGAGGTAAAAGACCTTCTAAGAGTTCACTGCTTCTAAGTCCTGATGTTGGCATTCAGGTTTAAAGTCTGGCTTTGAAGCCTGAGCCCTTTCTTCTGCAATGGGGTGACTAGGTTGTCAAAGGTGGCTTTCAGTTTCTTTTACCAGAGGCACAGCTCTCACTCCCAGGGGGCTACAGAAGCCTAAGTACCCAAGATTTGTAAATGATGGAAACATTCAATACTATGACCATAACTTAACAAAGACAGGACTTCCCTTTTCAAAATGGCACATTTCTTCTAAGTAAAAGATATAAGTCTCTTCTAAGTTATGCTAGGCGGAGTTTCTCAAGGTGAATTTGTGTCACTTGGAGGGCATGTTAAAACACAGGCAGCTGGGCCACACCTCCAGAGTTTCTGTCAGTACATCCCAGGGGCCTGGGGACTTGTGTTTTAACATGTTCTCTGGTAAGGTTGATGTTGATGTCCAGTGGTTTTGGAAGACAATTTGGCATTATTTTCCAGTGTTGAACCATAAAATCTTTTATAACTCAACAATTCCGTTTCTGGATATATGCTAGTGCCAGATATATACTAGAAATGACATTTGAGCCATAGCTGTAATTTAAAATTTTCTGGTGGTCATATTTAAACAGATGAAGTTAATTTTAATATAGGTTATATTTGAGTGAAAATACCCAGGATGTTGTCATTTTTAAATGTAATCAATATAGCACATTATTAATGAGATAGTTTATATTTTTGTGCTAAATTTTGTCAGTCCACTATGTATTACACTTAGAGTATATCTCAATTTGGATGCAAAAAATTTATTATAAATGTTTGATCTCTATTAGATTTCATAAAATTTGTGATTGAAAAAGTAGAATCACATACCCAAATAATTCTTAAAAGTCTCAATAAATGAATCAAATACCAAAAATTATTTTCTTTTAATACATTTGTGTACATTGACACAACTGGTTCTTCTTCTTTTTTCATATATTTACTTTTTGTTCATTTATTTGGCTGCACCAGGTCTTAGTTGTGGCATGTGGGATCTAGTTCCCTGACCAGGGATTGAACCTGGGCCCCCTGCATTAGGAGCGGGAAGTCTTAGCCACTGGACCACCAGGGAAGTTCCTGGTTCTTCTTTTTTAGATCTGATATGACTTGGAAGCAATAGCATATCCGTCTCAAAGCTGTCTAAGTTAAATAAATTTGCTGATACTCAAAAAAATCATATTGTTAGCATTAAATTCAAAAGTGTATTACATAAATTTATAAAAAATATAAATTTATCCAATAAATCGTTCTTCAAATTTCTCTTAAAATTGATTTATGTTAGAAAGATGTGTAAAATTATTTTTATTGTACTCTGAAAAGTTTCAATTTCAACACAAAGTTTTGTGCCTCTTTACCTAGGTTACAAATCAGCATTTCCTTTTTTTTTTTTTTTCAGGAGCTTCAAATTAATCTCATTTACATGTAGTTTGATATATTAATGAGAAAATATAAATTTCTCTGTCATCTTTTGTCTTTAATTATTGACTATTTGGAAAGCACTTTTTGTTTTAATGAAATCTTGAATTGGACTTAACAATACAGTAAGTCTTTGTATTTTTCTTCTATGACTTAACAAGTATTGGTGAAGAACACAGATCTTTAAATGTGCTCTATTTCTTTTAAGAGTCCCATTGTTTGGCATTGATCTGTGGCATTTACAAATATTTATGGAATGATTTAACAATGGCATTCTTAACACTTTTCAGGAGTCTGCTTCAGAAAACTGAACATGTGTATCATACAGTAGAATGAAGCAATGAAATATGTCTCCTGTTTTAAAAGTATATTAAAACCAAATTTTTAAAAAATCTTAGTGTGGTTGAAGTACCATCTACCAGGATAGGATTTAATTTTTTCAACTCTAGCTGAAGTTATTCTTCAACAAATATAAAACATTTTAAAATATTTAAATAGCAATTCAGTTTTTCAAGCTATGAATTGATAACATTTCTTCTTAAATTTAGAAGTCTTCTGAGACAAAGCAGACTCCAAGTATGAACTTGGCAGTGTGTTTGATGTTGTGGGCTTCCCTTGAGACTCAGATGGTAGAGTCTGCCTGCAGTGCAGGAAACCTGGGTTTGATCCCTGGGTCAGGAAGATTCCCTGGAGAAATGAATGACTACCACTCCAGTATTCTTGCCTGGAGAAGTCTATGGACAGAGGAGCCTGGCACATTACAGTCTGTGGGGTCACAAATAGTCAGACATGACTGACTAACACTTTTCACTTTTGACGTTGCACTACTCATCTAAAGCTAAAGAAAAGTAGTTGTGTTTTTCCAAATTTGAACCAATCGATCTTAGATACTGTTAAAAAGATCTTAACATTCTTTGGGCAATTGTTTAATGGCTTGATTGAAAAATGTCTCACTTTTGATGAACTGCCTTTTTAGTATTTTTTCATAATATTCTAAAAACTGAATATAACAACATAGCTATTAAAAAAAAAACTGTTTTCTTTTTTTGTGCTAGAATCCAAGTTGTTTATAGCTGGACAAATTTATGAGCTCAGATTCTGTTTAAAATCACTTCAAAATGTTTTGTTGGATGTTGAATTTTGATTACAGGTTACTTATGTTATTAGTTCTTTTTGACTGTTGAGAAGCCAAATTCGCTATGTCTTTGCTAAAAATGTCTCTTAATATTATCCATTTTTCAAACAGCTTTTTTCCTTTTGCTCTGCTCCAGCAAATTGCAATTGCTGTTCCTCATGAAATTTCCAACATACTTTGAGTCAGCCTCCTTTTTTCTTCACTGTTCTGACTCTGGTGCTAGTTTCTGCATCTCCTTTTGATTCTGCATCAGTGGTATGCCTCCTTTTTACATTTTAAAATGTATCCATACTTATTTTTAACTAAAAATATTTTATTACAATTAAAGTAATAAGATTATTAATTACCAATTACAACATACAAAGAGAATTTTATAACCTGTGCTGTCTGCATCAAACACATTACAATATCACATGGGTGCATAGAAAAGATCATTTATCCTGAATCAATGTATAGATGCCAACTAGATTGCCATGTGTTTATGTGTAAAACTAGAGAGAGCTGCATCTGATGAACTTCAAAGTAGTATCTAGGCAATGCAGTGGTTAAAGGGAAATGTTATCACACCAAAACAATGAAGTTGTATTGATCAGAAACATAATTTGCATTAATTAGAGTTTTTAAATTTAAACTAGTTAAAATGAAAAACCCCATTTCTTAGTTGGATTTTTAATGCTCAACAGCCACCTGTGTTCAGAGGCTACGATATTGCACAGGTTATAGCCAAAACAAGCTCTTGCTCACATGCATGGGGAGAAAGGTTAAATGGATATGAGGTTGGGGAGGGTGATTCCGTCAGGTCAAGGATGCAGGGGTGGGATGGATATAAGCATTGTCAAGATTATAGCTTTTTTACAGACAGATTATAGCTTTTATTTTGCATGGTGGATTCATGGTTATTATTAAGTTTTAAAATAAATAACTAAGAAGGAGCATCTTCATAGTTTAGACTATGTTCTTCTAGACAGTTTCTGTAGAGAGCTCTCTGTATCCATATATATGAGTGCTGTGCTGTGCTTAGTCACTCTCTCATATCCGACGCTTTGTGACCCCATGGACTGCAGCCTGCCAGGCTTCTCTGTCCATGAGGATTCTCCAGGATACCACTCCAAGAATACTGGAGTGGGTAGCCATTCGCTTCTCCAGGGGATCCTCCTGATCCAGGCAGGGATCGAACTCAGGTCTCTTGCATTGCAGGCACATTCCTTACTGTCTGAGCCAGCAGGGAAGGCCAATGAATATGAAGGAGACGTAAACTTTTATTGAACAAATGGGATCATAATGTTCTCTTTTTTATGGATTTCAGAATCACAGATTTTGAATTAATCAAAGCTTTGGTACATGACACTCTTACTATTGATCTATGTTTAATCATGTAGAATTTTCAATAAATTATAAAAAATTCTAGGTGTTTCACATATATGTGCATATCTATACAACTTACAAGTATACAATGTGAATTTTTTTTCCCCATTCATTTAGTCTTATTACTCCATTTTTCATCAGTTGGTCTTTTTTCCCTTTTTCCCTTTTCTCCTAGGGGGAGGAGGAACTAATATTCCCACACACAATAGATGCTTTTAGTAAGTTAGCAGCTTTTCAAGTG
The DNA here is from genome assembly GCF_963930625.1 of Muntiacus reevesi. Taxonomy (NCBI): domain Eukaryota; kingdom Metazoa; phylum Chordata; class Mammalia; order Artiodactyla; family Cervidae; genus Muntiacus; species Muntiacus reevesi. Next base: position 120,512,478 of record NC_089249.1, on the reverse strand, counting down.
GTTTATCTCCCCACCACCACCTCCCCACCACCACCAAGCCCCTCACCCCACAGTGGAGAAGCTCTACTGCAATAGAATGCTCACTGCAACAAAGTTTAGCAACCTTCAAAAGAAACTATTTCTTATTAAAATCATGCCTTTTCTTGCTCATATATCTCACCATCTTCTTCTGCCTTTGTGTTCAGTTGGTTGTTTTATTATGAAGCAAAGACTAAATTTTGGAACTAACATTTCTTTTATAATTAGTAAAGTGATACTTTTCTTAGTAATGAATGTTGGAAAGTTTTCAACTCACTTTAATATTGAAATACTAACTTTTAAATTGAGATATCATTTTCATATAACGTATTAGTTTCAGATATACCACATAATAATTCATTATTTCTATACACCATGAAATGTTCACCACAATAACTGTACTTAACATGACATACAGAGTTAAATTTTTTTCTTCTGATAAGAATTTTTAAGATCTACTATCTTTAGCAACTTTCAAATATACAGTACAGTATTATTAGTTATAGTCACCATGCTGAATGTTACATCCCCATGAATTACTTATTTTATAACTGGAAGTTTGTACATTTTGACCACTTTCACCCATTTTGTGCTCTGCAACCCCCCCCACCCCACCCCCCACCTCTGGAAACCACCAATCTGTTCTCTGTATCTATGGTTTTGGATTTACATTTTTTAATATTTTATTTTTAGATTCCACATATAAGTGAGATTATGTATTTGTCTTTGTCTGACTAATTTTACTTGCAGAGGGCATTTAAAATGCTCTCACCTTCAATTTATATTGTCAGAAATGACAAGACTTCCTTTTAATGGCTGAATACTATTCCATTATATATATACACCACATTTTCTTTATTTTCCCACACTCAGATTGCTTTCAGGTCTTGGCTATTGTAAATAGTGATGTAATGAATGTGGGGGAGCTATATCTTTTTGATTTAATGTTTTTCTTTCTTTTAGTTAGATACCCAGAAGCAAAATTGCTGAATTGTATGGTAGTTCTGTTGTTAATTTTTTTCTGGAACCTGCCTACTATTTCCCATACTACATTTCTACCAACGGTGCACAGGGTTCCCTTTTCCACATCTTTGCCAACATTTGTTATCTCTCTCTTTTTTTTTTTTCGATAATAGCCATTCTAAAGGGCATAAGATATTTCCTTATTGTTTTGGTTTGCATTTCCCTAATGATTAATGGTGTAGAACATCTTTTCATATACCTGTTGGCCATCTGTGTATCTTCTTTGGAAAAAAAAAGTCTATTCAAATCCTCTGCCCATTTTTAAATTTGATTGTTTATTAATATTTGCTTTTGCTGTGGAGTTATATGTATTCTTTATGTATTTTGGATTTGCAAATATTTCCTCCTATTCAGTAGGTTGCCTTTTCACTTTGTTGGTTCACTCTGCAGATTTTTAATCTAATATAGTCCCACTTGTTTATTTTTGCTTTTGTTGCCTCTGTTTTTGGAGTCAGATTCAAAAAAAATCATTGCCAAGACTGATGTCAAAGAGCTTACTACTTATGTTTTCTTCTACAGGCTTTATGGTTTCAGGCCTTACGTTCAAATCTTTGATCCACTTTAAATGAATTTGTCTATGTGGTATAAGGTAGTGTTCCAGTTTCGTTCTTTTGCACATTGTTCTCTTGTTTTTCCAGCACCATTTATTGAAGAGACTATCTTTTCCCCTTTGTATATTCTTGGCTCATTTGTCATTAATTAATTGGCCATATGTGTATTAATACTAACTTTTGAAATAGCCCTCTCTGAGGACTGTTAACTATTAAATATTAAGCTAATTATTAAATTTAAAGAAGTTCTCATTCTTAATGTGAATTAGAAGGTTAGGAACTGAATGATAGAAGTAAGATATTAGGATAAACTTAGAAATTACTATTGGTATTGCTAGAATTTTTAGGTAGGGCTTCCCTGGTGGCTCAGGTGGTAAAGAATCTGTCTGCAATGCAGGAGACCTGGGTTCAATCCCTGGGTTGGGAAGATCCCCTCAAGAAGGGCATGGCAACCCACTCCAGCATTCTTGCCTGAGAAATTCCACGGACAGAGGAATTCAGGTGGGCTACAGTTCATGTGGTTGCGAAGAGTTGGACACAACTGAGTGACTAACATGCCAAATTTCAAAACTCTGACTTCATTGTAGAATTATTCAAGAGACCTTTCATATAACAAAAATAACAATAGCAACATTACTTACCTCATAAAAAAAAATCCAGCAATGTTTATGTGTATAGGAACCCACACATCAGTCAGGGATCTAATTCTAAGGGAATCAGTCACATCTAGGGCTAAATAAATAACTTCACAGGATGTTTATTTATTTGCCTGGAAGTCCTGCCAGGTTCCTTCGGGAAGGAGGAAGAGGAAGCTGTTAGAAGTAGTTGTGCATCTGATCACTGGCTTCAGCTTTTGTTCATTTACTTGGATTCCTGTCCTTTTGTGTTGTCAAGTAAATAATCACAATCCTTAGATGTATGTTCTTTGAGAGCAGGGAGGAGGTTGCAACCAGCTTGCTAGGTAGTTCCTGGATGTTCTGTTTCATCCACCTTTCCCAGACTCCACAGCCATACTGCTTGAGTCTACCTGAAAACACTGAGTGAGGGTTCCTGGCATGCTGTTCTTTTCAGGGAACAGCAGTCTGGACCAGGAAGTGATCATAATGTAAGATTCCACTCTACTAAACACATGGGAGAATAAAATAAAGCTCCCAAGACATTTAAGTGACTAAATACCAAATACTTCTTAACAGATAGTTTGTTAGAAAGAAAGGAAGAAAGGGAGGGAGGGAGAGAGGGAAGGAGGAAGAAAAAAGGAAAGAAGGAAGAAGAAAAGAGAAAGAGAACCGAGAGGGGGGCAGTGCAGAGGAGGGAGGAAACTGAGCCACTAATTCAGGCGTGCAAAATGACCTTTCTAATCATAAATCTGATGTTGTAACCCTTCTGTGGATATATTTGGTAGGATAAGTCAGAGTGCTATATGTATGGATTCTTGAATCAGAGAATATATGGCAGTTGATAGTGATACTTGTAATTGGTAGTTTTATTTTTCTTAATGAAGTTAAAATTAATTCCTTAGTATTTTATGGCTGTCTGATCATTCTGATGTATGATTATCAGTCCACACGGTACCCTAACAAAGTACCATAGACTGGGTAGCTTAAACATCAGAAACGTACTTCTCACAGTTCTGGAGGCTGGGCAGCCCGAGTTCAGGATGCCGGCTGATCCAGTCCTGGAGAAAGTCCTCGTCCTGGCTTGTAGGTGGTGCCCTTCACAGTGTGTCCTCAGGAGGACTTTCCTCACTGCATGCGTGCAGATCTTACAAGGCCACCAATCCTATTGGATTAGGCCCCCACCCTCATGACCACATTTAACCTTAATTGCCCTGTCTCCTAAAAGCCCTAGCCCACACTGAGGGTTAGGACTTCAGCATAGGAATTTTGGGGGTAAGAGGGACACAATTCAGTCTTAACATATTGTCTTATAATAAAAGTTTGGTTATGTTTGCTTATTCCCTTAAATGACAACTTGGGTAAAGGATTGAGTCTGTTCAATTATACCATTTGTCCATTGTAAATAGCTACCTTAAGGAAGTATATATTTCAAAAGAGTAAGATGAGCAAAACTATAGAGTCAGCTAATCATATCATATTTTAAGTGTGACAACAACAAGGAATTCTATCAAAGTTGCAAAATTCACAAACATGCATTATATATCTTCTATACATTAGCAGCTCGAAGGGTTGCTGCTTTCTACACAGATTCTGGTGTGCTACTGATATTCCTACGAATGAAAACCAAGTTTGTTAAAGCCTTAAAGCCACATTCAGTCCTTTGGAATAGTGACCACTGTACCTGGCTCCGAGCAGGGAGGGGGAGTTCTGCAGGCAGTCTGTATGCAGTTGTCTTTAATATTATTTACCGGGGTATAAAACATTCCTATGTTTATGTGTAGTGTGAATGTGGGTGTGAATTGCATCTGATAGCAAATAAAATACAAAAATGCATAGTGTCCTCTTGAGAGGAATGTCTTTATTTCCACCAGGTCAGAGGTCTTTATTTGTACTAGGAAGTTGAGAACAGGTGGGGGAAAAGGCAGATTTGTTTTCAGAAAAATGAAGTGGGGTGTTTGGGAGACATTCCTAGCAGAGGAATGCCAAGGACAGGGTGCCATGTGATTTCAGAGGAAATGCATGAGCCTGAGGGAGGATGCCTATTAGGAAAGAAATGATGCAGGAAGACTGACCTCTCTGTTCCTGGGACCTGATCCTGGTGTTGCTCTGGATTCAGGGCCCCACACACCGAACACAGCCTGACTCACACTGCCCTCCTCCTTCCATGGAACCATTCCTCTTCTTCCTCAACTGCTCTTTGTATTAAGGCAGGGAACATGTTAAAACCATTCTTCATCCTGCAGCTGACTTGAGATTTTCCTTTTCACTAGACTGCAAGTTCCCAAGCCTTATTAAGTGCTAGACTCATTATGAGCAGGTGAAAATTAATTAATGATGGGAATGAAAGATTGATTGGGTTTATTAGGAAGGAGACATTTAGCCAGTATCTATTTTAAATAAGTAGATTTCTAACCCTTAAAACCTGAACAAACAGGGCTTTGAGTAGCATAACCAAAGCTGTGGATATGGGGAGGTCCAGGATGTTGACTGGTTCGATTTCAGTACAAACTTGGAATGGGAAAGAAGCCTGGAAAGTTATGTTTGAATTAAATCCCTGAGTGCCAAGCTAAAGAATTTGGAATATACAGAAGAGCTATTTGCTCTTTCAGTGCTTTTGTTGCTTGGGTATGTGGCAGTTAAATGCAGTCAACTCTTATGTAGCTGGATATTAAAAAATGAAAACTGTCCTGTCAGAAAACTTTGAATCATCCTTTCTCTTTTTCTGGCTGTCTTTAAGCCAGTCCCTACTTGTTAGGATGAAGGGAGAGGGAGAAAAAAAAATGGAGATAAAATGAAAGCTCATTTGGTTGCTTCATCCTTAGCTATCTCCGTAGGCCAAGAGATCAATGTTGACTTATTATGATCAAAATTATATTACTTTTAGCCAAAGGCTGTTTTAAGATATGAGCGAAGAGTGGGTTAATTTAATTTGGAAAGTAAGTTATAAAGATCAAAATAGTACAAAGTTCAAGTGTATTTCTGAGTGGAAACACAAGTAACATTGAGAATTAGTTTTATAAAAGGAGTAGTGTGAGAAATAAATGTCACCGTAATATATTAACTAGTAGAAAGTAACTTTTGCTCTGAACTTTAAAGTTGAAATGCAATTAATAAGTATAATGGGGTTTTGAAATCCCATATGGGCTGTATTTATCCAGAGTTTCCTTCTGGTCTTATCAACCTTCAGAATCTATAAAAGCATAACTACCGTAAAATATACACACACTAAATTCCAAGAAAGAGTTTCAAATATTTTTCACCTGTTTCCGCTAATAAAATTAAAGGGAAATGGACACTTTTGCTGCTAGCACTTCAAATTATCATGTGCCAACATGAAAACATTCACCATAAGGTCATAATCTGCATGTATCTGCCAAATTTATTATTTATTGCATTTCTGTCCTCACGGTTGTGTCTCTTTAGCTCTCTCTAAAAGTGAGGTGATTGTTTAATTAAGAGATAATCAGCTCCCAGTGTGAAGTATTCATATGTGATGTAATTTTTATCCATACATGATGTTCCTAGTCATATGCAGGGACTGAAAGGTAACAGTGTTAAATGGGAACATTGATTTGAATAAGTGATGGGACTAGAGACAAATTCTGCTGTTCATTTCTTGCCAGTCCTTTTTATAATAAGGCAAAAATGCATATATATTTTTTCAAAGTCTCCATGCCTGGAAAAATATTCATGAATTTATCATCTTTATATTTATATTATGTTCTAGGAAATATTTTGCTGTGACAATAATAATAAATACCAAATGATAGTGGAATTTTATATCTGCCATCTCATTTCATTAGTGCAAAATTAGCAACCACAAAGGGAACCACCATCTGGGAGGTGTTTTAAACAGCACCATTTAAATTCCTCCTGGAGTTTGACATGGACATGTTATAAGAAAAGATTTGAAGAGAATGGCCCATTTAAAAGGGAACAAAGCATCTCAGTTTGGCCACAAATAACAGTCCTTGAGGAAACATATGGCTTTCCCAGTGGGGAAAGGTGACGCTTAAATCCATCCTCTGAAATGTTCTCATCGTTTTATCTGGCCTTGGCACCCTGGCCTCCTGTGCCCCCACCATCATGTGGCCTTGGACCACCTCCAGGTTTCTTCTTAATACCGTTGCTGAAACCACTGGACAGGTCCAGCAAAACCATTTATCATTATTTAACATAAACAACCTAGAAGTGACAATGCGTGCCTGCATATTTCTGCTTCTGCAGACAATTCTCCTCTCAGGGAGGAACTGAGTGTGTGTTTGAAGCAAGTGATGCCTTTCAGAATTGCATGAAAAATTTTCGAGTGTCCTAGTCAAGCAGCATTATCCAGGCCCTCTGGTGCATGCAGCCTCAGAAGCACCAGTTCCTTCCCCAGCTCTAACACTTAGAGTACACTGTTTACATGCCTGCTTCCCCACCCCAGAGTGCCAGCTCCTTGGAGGATATGCACGCCCATCCTTGTAACCTGTCTCTAAGCACAGCACCAAGAGGACAGTCGGCTTTTAGTAAACATTTATTGTATCAGTAAGTATGGGGTGGAAAAAGAATAGATGTGGAGACAAACGTGTATGGAATTCAATCCTGGTTTTATATACCATGTGATTTGGGGTGAGTTCTTAACCTTTCTGAGCCTTAGTTTCCTAAAAATCAGGTCGCAGTAGCCAATTTACAAGGAGCTAGAAGACTGACAATAGGTAAGAAGTGAAAAGCATATTGTAGACTGTAAGTACCCTCTGGTTGTTAGTCTGTTAATATAACAGATCTTTGCTGTGTATCAACTGTACAGTCCAGTCCAACCAGTTCTGGGTGCTGGAGAGAGGCAGAGATGGAGACAGTTTCTCCTTTCAGGATGTGTGTGATCTAACATTGTGATTTTTACGTTACTTGATCTTTTGAGCTAATCAGCTCTAACTTAGGTGGCTCAGACGTTAAATGCATCGATTGATTTCTCTCCCCCAGATTCTCTGTGTGGATCCCCTCACCCTAAGTAGGAGACTTTCCTCATTACTCTTGCTCTTCATGGTATGCTGCCAGCACTTCTGCAAAGTCTTTGTTCTCTGCTGTGATGCTAGTACTCAAGAATATTTCAGAACTGAGGAAGTGATGATGTCATGTCCCAGCAGAATAAGAATCAGGAAAGACTCTCATCCTAAAATTACAATGTAGCATACTTTGCATGTATATATATATATATATTATATTTGTATGTATAGATGTAGAAGCTCTATACAGTCAGCAAAAACAAGACCTGGAGCTGACTGTAGCTCTGATCATGAACTCCTTATTGCCAAATTCAGACTTAAATTGAAGAAAGTAGGGAAAACCACTAGACCATTCAGATATGACCTAAATCAAATCCCTTACGATGATACAGTAGAAGTGACAGATAGATTCAAGGCATTAGATCTGATAGACAGAGTGCCTTAAGAACTATGGACGGAGGTTCATGACATTGTACAGGAGACAGTGATCAATACCATCGCCAAGAAAAAGAAATGCAAAAAGGCAAAATGGTTGTCTGAGGAGGCCTTACAAATAGCTGAGAAAAGAAGAAAAGGTAAAGGCAAAGGAGAAAAGGCAAGATTTGAACTCTCCATTTGAATGCAGAGTTGCAAAGAATAGCGAGATAAGAAAGTCTTCCTCAGCAATCAATGCAAAGAAATAGAGGAAAACAATAGAATGGGAAAGACTAGAGATCTCTTCAAGAAAATTAGAGATACCAAGGGAACATTTCATGCTAAGATGGGTTTGATAAAGGACAGAAATGGTATGGACCTAAAAGAAGCAGACGATATTAAGAAGAAGTGGCAAGAATACACAGAAAACCTATGCAAGAAAAGTCTTCATGACCCAGATAACTACGATGGTGTGATCACTCACCTAGAGCCAACATCCTGCAGTGTGAAATCAAATTGGCCTTAGGATGCATCACTACACACAAAGCTAGTAGAAGTGATGGAATTCCAGTTGAGCCATTTCAAATCCTAAAAGATGATGCTGTGAAAGTGCTGCACTCAATATGCCAGCAAATCTGGAAAACTCATCAGTGGCCACAGAACTGGAAAAGATCAGTTTTCATTCCAGTCCCAAAGGCAATGCCAAAGAATGTTCAAACTACCGCACAATTGCACCCATCTCCCAGGCTAGGAGAGTAATGCTCAAAATTCTCCAAGCCAGACTTCAATAGTCAGTGAACCGTGAACTTGCAGATATTCAAGCTAGACTTAGAAAAGGCAGAGGAACCAGAGATCAAATTGGCAACATCTGTTGGATCATCGCAAAAGCAAGAGAGTTCCAGAAAAACATCTACTTCTGCTTTTATTGACTATGCCAAAGCCTTTGATTGTGTGGATCACAAAAAACTGTGGAAAATTCTTTAAGAAATGGGAATATCAGACCCCCTGACCTGCCTGCTGAGAAATCTGTATGCAGGTCAAGAAGCAACAGTTAGAACTGGACATGGAACAACAGACTGTTTCCAAATCAGGAAAGGAGTACATCAAGGCTGTATATTGTCACCCTACTTATTTAACTTACATGCAGAGTACATCATGTGAAATGCCGGGCTGGATGAAGCACAAGCTGGAATCAAGATTGCTGGGAGAAATATCAATAACCTCGATACGCAGATGACACCACCCTTACGGCAGAAAGCGAGGAAGAATTAAAGGACCTCTTGATGAAAGTGAAAGAGGAGGGTGAAAAAGTTGGCTTAAAACTCAACATTCAGAAAACTAAGATCATGACATCCAGTCCCAACACTTCATGACAAATAGATGGGGAAACAATGGAAACAGAGACAGACTATTTTCTTGGGGTCCAAAATCACTGCAGATGGTGACTACAGCCATGAAATTAAAAGACACTTACTCCTTGAAAGAAAAACTATGACCTACCTAGACAGCATATTAAAAAGCAGAGACATTACCAACAAAGGTCCATCTAGTCAAAGCTGTGGTTTCTCCAGTAGTCTTGTATGGATGTGAGAGTTGGACTGTGAAGAAAGCTGAGCACTGAAGGATTGATGCCTTTGAACTATGGTGTTGGAGAAGACTCTTGAGAATCCCTTGGACTGCAAGGAGATCCACCAGTCAGTTAAATCAACCCTGAATATTCATTGGAAGGACTGATGCTGAAGCTGAAACTCCAGTACTTTGGCTACCTGATGCAAAGAACCGACTCATTGGAAAAGACCCTGAGGCTGGGAAAGATTGAAGGCAGGAGGAGAAGGGGATGACAGAGGATGAAATGGTTGCATAGCATCACCAAAGCCATGGACATAAGTTTGAGTAGGCTCCAGGAGTTGGTGATGTACAGGGAAGCCTGTCATGCTGTAGTCCATGGGGTTGCAAAGAATGGGATACAACTCAGTGGCTGAACTGAACGGATATTTTGTTGTCACAATTTGATAGCTCTTCTTTATGAAGAAAGGCAGCTAATTGAAGTCAGCCACAGGGAGAGTGAGTTCAGATGTCTTCTGGGGCACTTAAAAGTGTATTGGATGGGTCACTGTGCTCACTGCTAGAAGTGAGCTGATTAGAAAACCTAAACAATGTGTTAGAACAATGAACTCCTTTCCAAACATTTTTCAAGCTTAACTTAAGCAAGAGAGGGAAGGTAAATGGTACCTAGAAAAGAGTCCTCAGTGTCAGCTCATGACTGCTTATGCTGATAGGATGATGGAAAATCCTAGCATGATATTTTTTTTTTAAGCCCATTTAGCTTTGACTGGAAAATACATGTTAACACCCTAACATGTTAAAAATGTTAGGATGAAAAGTAGGTTTTCCCCATGTGTTTTGCCTAAATGGTAGGAAAGCATGGTGGGGGTGGGGGCGGGGAATCAGGGTGAAGTGGGGGACATGTGGCATCTGTGAGTGAGCAAGTACACAAGTGTGTGCACACAAGGGCAGTACTGACAGATTTACAATCTCTATGCCCAAAAGGGAATGTACCTCTAATTAGTAAACATTGACTCTGTTTTTAAATTAAGTGTTTTGTTAATAAGTAATTGATCACATGTGCCATTGATTAGTGACTCCTTTTTCTTTAGGAGAGAAATTTGTTGTTGTGTTTTTAATTACTTTTTACTGGAGTATACTTGCTTTACAATGTGTTAATTTCTACTGCACAGCAAAGTGAATCAGCCATACATATACATGTATCCCCTTTTTTGGATTCCCTTCCCATTTAGATCACCACAGAGCAGTAAGTAGCATTTGATGAGCTATACAGTAGGTTCTCATTAGTTATCTACTTTTTACATAGGATCAATAGTGTATACATGTCAGTCTTGATCACCCACATCATCCCACCCCCCACTCACAGCCTTGGTGTCCATATGTTTGTTTTATACGTGTGTCTCTCCTTCTGCTTTGCAAATAAGATCATTGACACCATGTATCTAGATTTTTTTTAATCAAATATTTTAACTTCCTACTATGAGCAAGACATTATTCTGAGGGTGAGGCAGAGGTACAGCTCAACCCTTGACTTCTAGATATTCGAGACTCAGAAATGCTCAAACTCTGGGCAATTTCATTTCCATTGAAAGTAACATGAATCTTTTCAACTTGCACTGAATGTTGAATGTTCCCAAGCTTAGTTCTTAGACCCAGTTCTCTCTTTGTCCCCTCCCAAGGTTTCAAATGCCATCTGAACACTCCTGGCTCCTCACTGTGTACTTCTAGCCCACTCGTCTGCGTTGAGCTCCAGACCCATATTCCGCATTAAATCTCAACTTGGATGTAGATGGCACGCCACACAGAGTGTGTCCAGCTAAACCTGGGGGTGTGGTCCAAGTGAAGTTACCACCATCCATCCAGTTCCAGGACACTTTCGTCTCCTTAGTTCTCCTGTCTAGTCCACCACGGGGCTTCTCGGGTGGTGCTCGTGGTAAAGAACCCGCCTGCCAATGCAGGTAGACGTAACAGACATGGGTTCATTCCCTATGTTGGGAAGATCCCCTGGAGGAGGGCACAGCAACTCACTCCAGTATTCTTGCCTGGAGAATCCCATGGACACAGGAGCCTGGCAGTTGCAAAGAGTCGGACACAACTGAAGCAACTCAACATGCACGACTTTGTTGTTCACTTGCTCAGTCGTGTCTGACTCTCGGCGACCTCATGGTCTGCAGCATGCCCGGCTTCCCTGTCCTTCACCATCTCCTGGATTCTGCTCAACTCATGTCCATTGAGTCAATGATGCATCCAGCCATCTTGTCCTCTATCGTCCCCTTCTCCCCCTGCCTTCTCTCTTTCCCTGCAGTGGGGTCTTTTCCAGTGAGTCAACTTTTCAAATCAGGTGGCCAAAGGATTGGAGCTTCAGCTTCAGCATCAGTCCTTCCAGTGAATATTCAGGGTTGATTTCCTTTAGGATTGACTGGTTTGATCTCCTTGCTGTCCAAGGGACTCTCAAAAGGCTTCTCCAACACCACAGTTTGAAGGCATCAATTCTTCAGCTCTCAGCCTTCTTTATGGTCCAACACTCGCATCCATATTTGACTAATGGAAAAACCAGAGCTTTGACTAGACAGAACTTTGTAGGCAAAGTAATATGTCTGCTTTTTAACATGTTGTCTAGGTTTGTCAACTTCCCTGGTGGCTCACACAGTAAAGCGTCTGCCTACAATGCGGGAGACCTGGGTTCGATCCCAGGGTCGGGAAGATCCTCTGGAGAAGGAAATGGCAACCCACTCCAGTGTTCCTGCCTGGAAAATCCCATGGACAGAGGAGCCTGGCAGGCTGCAGTCCACAGGGTCACAAAGAATCAGACACGACTGAGTGATTCACTTCACTTCACTTCACTTCTAGGTTTGTTATAGTTTTTCTTCCAAGGAGCAAGTGTCTTTTAATTTCATGGCTGCAGTCACCATCTGCAGTGATTTTGGAACCCAAGAAAGTAAAGTTTGTCACTGTTTCCATTGTTTGCCCATCTTTTTGCCATGAAGTAACAGGACCAGATGCTATGATCTTAGTTTTTTGAATGTTGAATTTTAAGCCAGCTTTTTCACTCTCCTCTTTTGCCTTCATCTAGAGGTTCTTTAGTTCCTGTTTGCTTTCTGTCATAAGGGTTATATCATCTACATATCTAAGGTTATTGATATTTCTCCTAGCAATCTTGATTCCAGCTTGTGCTTCATCCAGCCCAGCGTTTCTCATGATGTACTCTGCATATAAGTTAAATAAGCAGGGTGACAATATACAGCCTTGACGTACTCCTTTCTCAGTTTAGAACCAGTTGGTTGTTCCATATTCAGTTCTAGCTATTGCTTCTTGACTGCATACAGGTTTCACAGGAGACAGATAAGGTAGTCTGGTATTCCCATCTCTTTAAGGATTTTCCAATTTTTGTGATCCACACAGTCAAAGGCTTTAACGTAGTCAGTGAAGGAAAAGTAGATGCTTTCTAGAACTCTCTTGCTTTTTCTATGATCCAACAGATGTTGGCAATTTGATCTCTGGTTCCTGTGCCTTTTCTAAATCCACCTTGAACATCTGGAAGTTCTCAGTTCATGTACTGTTGAAGCCTACCTTGGAGGATTTTGAGCATGACCTTGCTAGCATGTGAGATGAATGCAATTGTGTGGTAGTTTGAACATTCTTTGCATTGCCTTTCTTTGGTATTAGAATGTAAACTGACCTTTTCCAGTCCTGTGGCCACTGCTGAGTTTTCCAAATTTGCTGACATATTAAGTGTAGTACCTTAACAGCATCATCTTTCAGGATTTGAAATGGCACAGCTGGAAATCCATCACCTCCACTAGCTTTGTTCATAGTGATGCTTCCTAAGGCCCACTTGACCTTGCCCTACAGGATGTCTGACTCTCGGTGAGTAATCACACCATTGTGGTTATCTGGGTCATTAAGTTCTTTTTTGTATAATTCTGTGTGTTCTTGCCACCTCTTCTTAATATCTGCTTCTGTTAAGTCCATACTGTTTCTGTCCTTTATTGTGCCCATCTTTGAATGAAATGTCCCCTTGCTATTTCTAATTTTCTTGAAGAGATCTCTAGTCTTTCCCATTCAGTTATTTTCCCCCATTTCTTTGCATTGTTAATTGAAGAAGGCCTTCTTATCTCTCCTTGCCTTCCTCTGGACCTCTGCATTTGTTGTGTATATCTTTCACTTTCTCCCTTGCTTTTTGCTTCTCTTCTTTTCTCAGCTATTTGTAAGGCCTCCTCAGACATCCATTTTGCCTTTTTGCATTTCTTTTTCTTGCGGATGGTTTTGATCACTGCATCCTGTACAGTGTTATGAGCTTCTGCCCATAGTTCTTGAGGCACTCTGTCTATCAGATCTAATCCCTTGAATCTATGCATGCACTAGTCCACCACTAAGTCTTGCTGATTCTGTTGGTTAAATACTTTTTAAATCCACATGTTTTTCTCCTTTTCTACCATAGTCTCAGTCACCACGAGCTCTTGCTTGGTCATGTCTTCTCCTCTGGCTCCTCTCCAATACTCTTTTTTCCAGAAATATGAGTCAGATCAGGTCACGCCCATTACTTCAGACCATTTAACAAATCCCATTGCTCCTAGACAAAAATCCAGAATCCTCAATGTGGCATCCAAGACCAGCATGGATCTCTGTATGTATCCCTGTCAGAGAGCCTGAAATAATCTTTACCTGACTTCTATATATGGTTAACTTTCGGGCTGCTCTCTAGACCTTACCTGGAAAGAAACTTCCACAGGAAAGCTGCTCGTATGCCCTTCCACTGCTATAGTACAGAGTACCCATCCTTAGCTACTTTGCATGGCTATGCATTTAGTTGTATGATTGTGAGTCAGTGTCTACTCCCCCTGTGCTGTGTGCAACCAAAGTAAGGACTGTTCTGTTTTACTCACCAAATGTATTCCCAGCTGGAGGACTAGGAGGGGGCTTGGTCCCAAAGGATCTCCTGAGCCAGGTGAAGCTATTTGGAATTTATCCAAAGAGCAGTGGGAAGCCTTTGAAAGTTTGGAAGCAGGGAACAATGTGATGGGAAGTATACTCTAGAAGAATCACCGTGGACAAGACATAGAGAAATCCAAACAGGTACACTTGAAACACGGAAATAAGCAGAGACACAGTAACTGCAGGTTCACTCTTTCTCTATTCCACCTTTCTTCCTCTCCTCTCTAAATCCAGTGAGGTTACTCAGAAACCCTCTCAAACAAATGCTTGATCCACATCTAGTTGCCTGAACATTGATTAAATTCCTAACAACTTGGTTGATGCAAGGAATAATAAAGTGAGAACTGGTCCAGACCTATATGTACATCTTCAACCCACATCTGCCATTTTAGTAGAAAGTCTAGAGACTATCTAATAAACAGAGCATAATACAATGTGGAAAGTGCTCTGATAGGAGTTAGAATGGAGGTCTGGAACTCAGAGGCGGTTATAACACTTTCAGCTGGAGCAGAAAATGCCTCACAGGGTCCATGGCATTTGATCCAGTTGGAAGGATAGGATTTTTTCAGAGACAGCGGAGGGGAGCCTTCAGTGGCTAGAACAGCATGTGAAGGGCCTGGCTGTTGGGGAATGGCTTTGGCCCTGGATGTGTGGGGACGGGGGTGGGAAAGTAGTGATGCGTTGGGGCCTTATTGTAAAAGGTCTGGTATTCTTAGTTCAGGAGTGTGAATATCATATTGTGGGCTGCTAGAGGTCATTGGACCACTGCAAATATCTCTAAATTAAGAAACAATACATGAGGGAATACTTTATATTAAAGGTTTATAGAGAAAGCAGTGACTGGGCCAGTGAGAGCAATGATCTTCTGAACCCAAGAAACACAAGAATGATTCTGGTCCTGAAGCATGTGCAGTGGGGTCTGGGCCCCCGGTTGCAATGAGCTGACCCAGGCCTGCCCCCGGGAGACCAAGTGGGGACCTGGCCACACACGGTCGTGAGCACGCTCTGCCGTGATAGCCGTCCTGATTGAAATTTTATTTTGCAGTTCCATGGAGAATGGGAGGCCACCTGATCCTGCAGACTGGGCCGTGATGGATGTCGTCAATTACTTCCGAATGGCAGGATTTGAGGAGCAAGCTAGTGCATTTCAGGAACAGGTAACTCAGTCTAGAGAAACACACAATGAACATGATTGCCTCCCTTCCCCACAACAAGCAGAAGGGACTAAGAAGGAAAGGCATAGGGAGCGGTGAGGTATCAGTGAGGCTCCAGGTCACCCCAGCCCCTGGGAAACTGAGAGGGTAGGGAAGGGGAGTACGGAAGTGACAAGCTAATGATTCCCTCCTGCAAGAGGAAAACCCAAGCGCTGAGACAGGGACATGGGCGCAGCTGCAGAGAGGAGGGCCAAGTCTCATCTACATCTGCATCTTCTGAAAGATGGCCCAGCCCTGCCTTCAACACAAGCACACGAGGAAGCAGAACACAGAAAAAGAGGAAAAGCAGGGGCGAATTTGGTGGAGATACACGCTCCTATCTGCTGCTGGCCTCTGTGCCACCTGAGCTGTTAATTAAGCCTCCTCCAATGTGCTTGCTGGGTGCTGAGCAAAGTCGAATGGAAAGAGCACAGGGTTTGGACTTCAATCCTGGTTCTTGTAATTCTGTGTGATCCCAGACAAATGCTATGACTGAGTCACGTTTTCACATCTGTAACACCAGGCTCTCAGTGCCTAACTTGGTAGGGTGGTATTGTGAGAATTAAAGGGCAGTGGTGAAGGCACATTGCCTCGGGTAGGTGCTGGCCCAACCTTGCTGCCCCCCAAATGTGAATTCCCTCACTCAGGCCCAGTGTTGGTACTGGAGAGATGGAGGGAAGAGCAGGGGATCCCTCCCAATTGTCTGGGTGATTCCTGATTCCATTTTCCAGGCTGGGCCAGCACTGTAGGGATGGTTTTCAAAGGGTTTTGACCATGAGGAAGCAAATCAGGATACATGCGATCCACACCAGACCAGTTCTGTAGGGAAACACAGAGTTCCCATTTCCCTACCAATGAAGACTGCAGTATTCTAAGCATTAAGTTCACTTTTCTAATTTTATAATGTAATTGAGAGAATTATAAACTGAGCAATGCATTTCGCTGCTTCTTGCACATCCCCTTAGCCATTTCTTACTCTCTCAAGCTGGGTTTGGATAAGTGCAATTTTCTAATATCATGTTTTCTGATGAAATATATATCTTATATTCTAATAAATATCTAATACCGTATATAGAAAAGTACACTTCTCTAATATGATAAATGAATCTAATCTCTAGATTTCCTTCAACCAGTATTTTCTTCAACTTTATCCCTGCATATGTGTTTTTTTGTTAACTTGGAAAATTTGCCAGAATAACAGCTTAAATCACTTCACACCCACCAGGACAGCTAAAATTAGAAAGACTGATAGCAAATGTTCGTGAGGATATAGAGCAACCACACTCGTCTACATTGTTAGTGGGAGTGTAAAAAAAAACACTCATGTATCTACCCCATGATCTAGTAGCTTCATTCCAGAGTGTTTACCCAAGGGAAATGAAAGCATATGTCCACCAAAGATTTGCACAACACTGTTCAAGTAGCTTTATTCCTAATAGTCCAAACTGGAAGCCCAAGTGTCCATCAATAGGAGAGTGAATAGACAAACCATGGTCTAGTCTTACAGTGGAATAAAGAAAAATGAACTACTGATACACACAACAGTTTGGATGAATCTTAAAACATTATGCTGAATGAGAGAAGCTCTACATAAAAGATCTTGTTCCGAATGGTTTTTGTCTTATTCCATATGGGTTGCTATAACAAAAATACCATGAACTGTGTGACTTATAAGCAACACTTATTTCTCATATTTTGCAGGTAGGAAGTCTAAGATGAAGGCATTAGTTGACTGGGTGTCTGGTGAGGGCCCACTTCCTAGGCAGCCATCATTTTGCTGTCCTCACAGAGGAAGGGATGAGCAAGCTCTCTGGGCCCACTTTTATAAAGGCACAGATACACATGGGGGCTCTGTTCTCATCATCTGTTAATAATTGCCTCCCAAAGGGCCCGACTCTTAATATTGATACTAATACCCTCAAGATCCATTGGGGGGTTGGTTTCAACATACAAATCTGGGGGAGAACACATTCAGACCATAGCAGTTCTGTTTAGATAAAGGATGAAGACAGGAAAATACACTAATGATAGAAAAAAAAATCAGACAGTGCTTGCCTCTGGGTAGGTAGGAGAAGGGGGATGACTGGGAAGGAGCGTGAGGGAACTTTCTGAGGGATGGTAGCATTTTGCATCTTGATAAAGCTTTGGGTTATGGGTATATGCATCGGTCACTGCTTATGTGCAAACATATGCAAATGATCCAGATTTGTGTATTACACAGCCAGTAAATTTTTTCCTCAGAAGTAAAAGACCTGTGAAAGTAACGTTGCTTAGTCGTGTCCGACTCTTTGGGACCCCATGGACTCTAGCCTACTAGGCTCCTCCGCCCATGGGATTTTCCAGGCAAGAGTATTGGAGTGAGCTGCTATTGACTTCTCCAGGGGATCTTCCCGACCCAAGAATCGAACCCGGGTCTCCTGCATTGCAGACAGACGCTTTACTGTCTGAGCCACCAGGAAATTCCACCAGGGAATAGGAAAAGACCTATAAAAAATAATTAATGGTATACAAACTGAAGTATTTAGGGGAGAAGTATGCTGATTATGCAACTTACTTTGAAATGCATCAGAATACAGATTCACAGTTGCATAGAAGGATGAGTAGATGGAGAGACATATGATACAGTAAGCATGAAATATATTCACTGTAGAATCTAGGTGGTGGGAATACAGGTACTCCCTAAAATATTCTTAAAACTTTATGTTTGAAATTTTTTATAATAAAATTGTGGGCGGAAATAACTGCGGTTGGAGAGTGGAAGGCTGATCAGCTGAAACATATTTTATTTTGGTCTAATGTTATAATGTCCATTTGTGTCATTGCAGTTGAATAACTCACTTCTAAAATTAAATTTAAATAATATTATGAAAGGTTAACAAAAAAAAAAAAGAACTTAGCTAAAAGGTCTCTTGGCCAGATTCCCAGCTGCCCAAAAGCAATTTTCAGAAGGAGCTTTTGCTCAGACTCCTCTGATGCAGATGGCCCAGACTAGGGGTGGAGGGTATTCTTTGGGCCTTTCAGACTCTGAAGTGGAACTGGCCAGCTCTGAGCTCGGCCCAGGAGCAGGCCCTTTCTCCCAGGGATGACATCAGTCTAGCACCAGTGACGTGGGAGTCAAAAGGGGACATAGTTTCCCAAAGCATCTCATTCAGAAGTCCTTCAAGGGAGGAAAGGAACACTGTTTTGTTTCTTCAACTCTGGAGCCTGAGAAATGAATTCCTGAGGGAGTGGAATTTTGCAAGCGTGGTCTAGATGCTCAAGTTACTTCATTCTTATGGAAAGGTAATTGGAAAGGGAAAGAATCTGCCTTGAATTATTCTCTGGAAGTGATTTGAATCTTCCTCCTACTTTGAATCTCATGTCTTTCCTCTTCTCATTAAAGGAGGTAAACTTTGCAAGCAAGCAACCACTGGCCAGACTCAGGCTGACAAGACAAGCAGCTGCTATACTTTTCATGAGGACTGAGGATCAGGATCCTCTGCTATGTTAACCTGCCTCTTCCATCATCATGCTTCAGAGGCCTTCACTGTTTCACCTCCCGTGATCTTCCTGGAAATGTACCCCAAGCAGTCAGCAGTCACTCACCACATTCATCCCCGATGGCAAGACTACAGGCTACCCCCAGCCCAAACACAGGACCCTTTTAGGCACTTATAGGTCACAGCAGCTGAGAGAGAAAAAGAATGGCCACATCCCTAAATCTCCATAGGGTAGGCTCCGCCCTTCCATGTGATAGAAGCAGGCCAGGAAAGTGAGCATCCCCTAAACCATCTTAGAAAATGGCAGGTTCAGAAAGGGTAGTACAGTTGCCAAACTCAGCATGTCTTAGTTGGTGTGAGAGCTTAGTTTCTTGGCTGTTATGGATGGAATGTTTGTCCCCCTCAAATTCATTTTAAAACCCAAACTCCCAGGGTGATGGTGTTTGGAAGTAGGGCCTTCAGGAGTTAGATTTAGATGAGGTTTTGAGGCTGGAGCCCTCGTGATGGGGTAAATGTCCTGGAAAGGGAGCTTGTTCTTTCTCTCTGTGTTATATGTGAGGATGTAGCACAAGGGCAGCCATCTGCAAGGGGGGAAGAGGGCCCTCACCAAGAGCCACATGTTGGCACTGTGATCTTGGACTTCCCGCCTCCAGACTGAGTAATAAAGCTCTGTTGTTTAGGCCACCTGATTCTTGGTGTCTTGTTACAGCAGCCTAAGCTGACTAAGACATGGACACTGATGCCAGACATGTCCCCCATGACATATGCTGACTTTCAAGGGAATGTCCATCTTCTTGGCATAGTCTCACAATACATTACTGGATATCTTGTTGTTGTAGCAACCAGACTCAGAGGTGGATTTCTAGCAGCATGTTCCTTTGGAAGAGGTCAGGCCATTGGTTTGTCCAAAGTGCAGGAATGTCCCATGTTCCTGTGGCATGGAGGGGCAGCTGGATTAGCCGAGGGATCTTTGTGTAACCTCCTTTTCTCTACGCAAGCACACTGACACCTAATAATTATCTCCCTTAAGTTTCCCACTGGTGCAATTGTCACCATCAGGTTTCCCTCTGACCAACTTCTTTTGAGCTTCTGTGTGAGCCACAAGTACAGACCAAAAGAATTATCAAGAGGGAAGGCCTAGGCACCTGCCCAGCCCCCTCCACACCTCTGCACCAAGGATCCACTGTCAACAGTGTGTGTGTTTGGGGTCGTTTCCTGCTCTGGCCATTCTGTCATGACCAGTGACGTGGCTCTCTGTCGGCCCACTGGCCTCATTAACATTGCCCCCCCAGAGGACTCATTGGCCCATAAGAGGAGGAGACACCGGGATCCCTTCCTAGACAAGGCAGTGATTACAGCTATTGCCAACACTCTCTCTCATTCCCACCAACATGGTGGTGTGGTGGCTCTTTTCCTAAGTGTCTTCCAGCATTCAAACCTCTTAGGCTGTGATGTGAAGGATATGAGTGAGGGTCATGACTCCTGTTTTCTTTCCTTCTGATCAACTCATGGTCATTAGAAGACCCTGCAGGGTTGGCCTTTCTGGAACTCAGATTTCTATGGTGAATGTTGAGTTAAACAAGCCAAATATTGCTCAAGTTCCTGCTTTAAGAGTTGAGTGTTACCTTTCAACTGGCCTTCATGAAGTAAGCTTTCAATGCACAGCACAAGGCACAACTAGATGATAAAAAGTTGGCACTTGCCCAGGGATGTGAGGCACCTGCTTTTCAAGAGTCAAAGTAACTTAGGAATTTTACTTTCCTAAGAGTTTAGTTTTTAAGAAAGAACTTCTTGACTAATTCATTCAGAGGCACCTCCACCTTCCTTACATGGAACATTTAGGATAAAGTTTATTTTGTTAAACTCTGAAGGCTAACTGAGAAACTTCTGACGGTGCTTTCAGTTGCAAAATAAGTCCTTCACAGCAAGTTCATACTCCCACTGGACCCTACCTGCCTGTTGTAGGGCAGTCACTTCGTATCTTCTTTATCTGACTCACACAGTCAGCATGTATGTGGAGAAAATGGAAACGGAGTGCTGCCATTCAGTCACCGTCACATAACTCATATCGTTCAGATCCTCAAACTCACAAGTGAGCGATATCAGTGAATCTGTTTCTGGAATAATATGTATCACTAAGATCATTTTTTTCTCAGAGTATCATGACAAAATAACATGCAACTCATGGTGACTAATTTTACTCCATTATCTTCTCACATCCCCCAAACCATGTGACTGAAACAGTATTTTACTGTAAAATGTCCAACTGATTGTTAAAGCTGTTCATCTGAAATGCCAAGACTGATAATTCTTTTCAGATGGCCTATTACTAACTTTTGATGATATTTCTGAGGCCACTGACTTACTAACTGTAAATAAAATAATTTATTGCTACAAACTGCCAAGTAACACTAACTTCCTCAGATGGAGCAGTAAAGTGGACAGGCCAGTCAGAGCAACTCTGAGCCCTGCTCTGTGTCCTAAGTTGTGGTCAGATGGACTTCAGCTGTAGTGATTCTAGACAGACACTTCTAATCAGATCCAAGACAAATCCAGGTTTGTGGAGGTGGGGGGAGAAAGCGATTAAGATTATACAGTTATAAAAGCCTTCTTTTGTAATAAAAGTACAAAACTATGATACAGATTTGCTAAGACAAAATTTAAGCTTCATTAGCTTCATGGTAAATCCAGCTCTGAATTAGGCCAGTTAAAATCCCACAAATTGGAAATAACTTTTATTACCTTGTCAGCATATTATAATACCAAGTACTAGAAGTATTCAAGGTGCTTTGACACATGACATTTCTCAACAGTTGAAGGCTTCTGAAATGCTTAGACTATTTTGTAGCATAATGAACAGGGGAAATGGCAACTCAAACTCTGCTTATATGTCCTTTAAGCCCACAAAAATTTTGAAGAGAAAGAGTTAAAAAAACAAATGGGTAATGTTAGCAATAAGAAAACATCCAAGAGAATGGAAAGCAAAACTGATAAGAAACTTCTGAATTTTTTGATTGAATGAAATAGAATAAATTTCTATAAACCAAAACCCCAAATGATTTTTAAATCATTTGTTTGAAATGAGAAGTTATAAGATAGCCAGGTACATGGTGCTTCTTTGGCTTATTCACTTGTTCAGTTGTTTCTATAGTAGTTATAGCTTTTTCTAAAACTTATGAAAATAAATATAAAACTATTAAAGTAAAATAATGGTCATTATTACAAGTATTATTTTACTTTAATAAGGCCACCCGAAAGCCTTGTAGGTATAAGAATCATTTGAAGGAGGCACAGAAGATTCTGGGCAGAAGGGGGATTGGATACAAAGGTATGGGGACATGAAAAAATATAATTTATCTTGAAAACTCCTAGTACCTTAAAGTAAGACATGTGGAGCAGGGAATCCCTGAGGATAAAACTCAAAGATAAATAGGGGTCCAGATAACAGGCAGTCTGTTTGCCTGAGAGGGACTAGGAACCACTGGAGGATATTGAGTGGGGAGTACCATGCTGAAATTTGTGTTTTTCAAAGACCAGTCTATTGTCAACATTGGAAAAAAGGAGACAAAACACAGGAAAGCTGTAATTGTTCCACTGGGGATGGAAAGGAAGAAATGGATTAGAAAGTCTAGGGAAGATGGTCAAAAGAATTTAGTGGATCATTGGCAATGGAGGGTGAAGATTTGTCCTGTCTCAGTTCTCTGGCTTAGCACCAGGATTAAGCTCACTACTCAAGATGGGACAGGGAAGAGGCTTGGGTGATGACTGCTGGATTTCTAGATTGGTTAGTTGCAAAATCGTCCCATTAACCAGGACATCTATGAGAGGTCAGTTATTTTTTTTTTTAACTTTTTATTTTGTATTGAGGTAGAGCTGATTAACAATGAATGTTGTGATAGTTTTAGGTGAATAGCAAAGGGGCTCAGCCATACATATGTGTGTACTCATTCTCCCCAAACTCCCCTCCCATCCAAGCTGCCACATTACATTAAGCAGAGTTCTATATGCTACACAGTAGGTCCTTGTTGGTATAGCAGTGTATACATCCATCCCAAACACCCTAACTATCCCTTCTTCCTAGCCTTCCTTCTGGGCAATCATAAGTCCATCTCTAAGTCTGTGAGTTTCTTTCTGTCTTGTATGGGTCATATATATTATTTCTTTTTATATTCCACATATAAAGGATATCATATGATATTTCTCCTCTGTCTGACTTCTTCTCTCAGTAGGACAATCTCAAGGTCCATCTGTGGTGCTGCCAATGGCATTATTTCATTCCTTTTTATGGCTGAGTAATATTCCATTGTGTATATGTACCACATCTTCCTTATCCATTCAAGAGGTCAGTTTTAAGAGTTTTAAGAGGAATAAATGGATGGATATAGAGATTGACCCAGCAGGTCAGCTGATGACAGTAGGGTTTCATTGGAGCTGAGGGGAGGCCCGGGAGATGGAGGACACTTTCCTCCAAGTAGAGGAATGAATGGGAGGCGAGTGGAGGGAGAACCAGCAGTGGGAGGGTTGTATAGACATGAGGGCTCTTTTCTAAGAGAGAATACTTATTTAGATGCAGTGAAGTAGACAAGAAAATTGGATAGTTAAAAATAGATTGAAATTTAGAACAGTTCAAGGAAGCAAAATCCCTGAGGATAAGGAAAGGGGTGAGATCAAAGAGAATGGAGGGACAAGGATATGGAGAAATTTGAACCCTCATACATCACTGGTTGGAATATAAAATAGTGCAGCTGCTACAGAAAACAGTTCTGGCAGTTCTTCAAAAGGTTAGGCATATAATCACCATGTACCTAGTCCTGTCTGACTGTTTGTGACCTTGTGAACTGTAGCCTGCCTGGCTCCTCTGTCCATGGGATTGTATCCAGGCAAGAATACTGCAGTGGATTGCCATTTCCTCTTCCACGGGATCTTCCTGACCCAGGGATCGAACCCATGTCTCCTGCATTGTAGGTGGATTCTTTACCACTGAGCTATCAAGAAAACCTTGAAGAGAAAGAAATCACCATATGACCCAGCAATTCCACACAAAAGAACTGAAAAGAGGAACTCAAATAGATAATTGTACAAAAATGTTCATTGCAGGATTACTCACAATAACCAAAAGGTAGAAATAACCCAAGTGTCCATGCACAGATGAATGGATAAATAAAATGTGGTCTAGAACATACAAGGCTTCCCTGGTGGTTTTAGCAGTAAAGTAGTGCGGGAAACGTGGGTCGGATCCCTGGGTTGGGAAGTTCCCCTGGAACAGGAAATGGCAACCCCCACTCCCCCTAGTATTCTTGCCTAGGAAATCCCATGAACAGAGGAACCTGACAGGCTACAGTCCATGGGGCAGCAAAAGAGTCAGACATGACTCAGCAACTAAACTACCACCATCATGGAACATACAAAGGAATGTTTTTCGTTCATAAGAAAGAATGAAGCTCTGATACAAGTTGCAAGGTTAATGAACTTTGAAAATATTATGCTCAGTGAAATAGACCAGTCAAATATTGTATGATTCCATTTATATGAGATATCTTAAATAGGCAAATTCATAGACACACAAGCAGATTAGGGATTATCAAGGGCTAGTAGGGAAGGAAGGGGTTACTGATTCATAGGGTTTCTCTTTGGTGATGGAGGAGTTTAAAAATTAGTGGCAATAATTGCATAACATTGTGAATATAACTAATGCAACCACTAAATTGTACACCTAAAAATAATTAAAATTGTCTCTTTTGTGTTATATATATTTTACTGGGTTTCCCCGGTGGCTCAGACAGGTAATCTCCCTGCAATGCAGGAAACTCAGGTTTGATCCCTGGGTTGGGAAGATCCCCTGAAGAAGGGAATAGCGACCCACTCCAGTATTCTTGCCTGGAGAATTCCACAGGCAAAGGAGCCTGGTAGGCTACAGTCCATGGGGTCACAAAGAGTCGGACACAACTGAGTGACTAACACTTTACTTTCTTTCATATTTTACTACAATAGAATGTAATCTCAAGTAATATACATGAAGATTCAACTTGGTTGATAAAATATTCAACTATTTTAAAAAAGAACATGAAGGGATTAATTCTGATCAAGCCTGGTACATCTTTCTCTGTCCTTCCTGTGCTCTGGGAGCAAGGAAAGCATGTGTAGAGAAACAGCTGAGATGTTCCTTTCCCTCAGGGACATTCAGGGAGTTCCTGACAGTTTCTGGTTTTTTTGCTAACCAAGAGGCAAGCTCCTCTGCTTAGAGTGGATAGGATGGGTAGAGGTTTAAAAAGGAGCTAGGGGAGAGAGTAGTGAAGTTAAGAATGGCCACCAAGAGGAAAAGGAAAGGGAGCTGAGCAAGGATAAATAAAAGAACGGTTGATATATTCTCCTGACCCAGTCAAGACTGGTATACTGCACATGTTTAGTGTTCATCTTCATGGTTTCTTGATTCCCACCCCCACCCCCATCCCCACTGCACCAGGTATAGGAATCAGAGAACCTGGATTGATTGCTAAACTGTTCCTGATGGAGTGTTCATGGCATGGGCACAGCGGAGGACTCAACCAAAGAGGGTGATTCGAGAGAGCATGTAAAAAGAATGGTTCCCAGGGCCACCCAATGGGTGCAGACTTGATACAAAAGAGGAGTCAGCAGGTGACACATTACCCTGGAGAAAGAGAAACTGAGATGAAAAAGTGGGTTTAATGGGAGGGAGGAGTGAGAGATAGATTAGGATATTGGACTTTCAGTGTTACAGAGGTGGGGCTCTTCTGGCTGATGACATAGGAGTAGGTAAAGTGATTGAAATGGTTGGTTTACTATGAGCAGACGTCATGAAAATGGGTATAATAGCTTAACTACGGTAGAGGGTTTTTACTTTATAAATAGTCTAAGGAGATTGGTTGGGGGTGTTCTGCTTCACTGTAATTCAAGGTCCTAGGCTGAGGGGAGCTCTGTCATCTTCAGCTGGATGCTTTCAAGATCACCTGGGAACTGACATCCAGTTGGTGTAAGGATAAAGAGCAAGAAGGAGTACACGTGGGTGGTTCTACGGGTCATGCTGAAGAGAGGTCATCCTTTCACTTGTCATTGGCCAGAATGTGGTCACACGGCCACACCCAACTGCAAGAAAGTCTGGAAAATGTGTAGTTGTGTGCCCTGGGGAAAAGATCAGCCTTGCTACACTTGAGCTTTAAAGCCATTCTTTAAAGCATTGGCTGTTGCAACACTGATACTCAGTTCTATCTTTTAAGTCCAGAGAGGCTAACTTTAAGAGAACAGCTGAAGTGAAGAAGCCATATCTGACTGTACGTGGAAGGCTTCACTTCTAATGCTGTTCCTTCAATCTGTTCTTTCTTATCTGGGCAGAAATCTCTGTAACCTAGTTTCCTCATTTGATGACATGAGTTTTGTTCCTTTCCTTCATCAGAAACGTGTACATGATTTTTTGTGTAATAGAGCCCCTTTATCACCCACTTTATACCAGAAGCAGATATCCACAAGGAGATATCCATTACATTACTGAAGGCATTAGCCTGCAGAATGAGCCAACATGGATTTTGTGTTTGATATAAATGATACAGGGCTTCCCTGGTAGCTCAGCTGGTAAAGAATCCGCCTTCAATTCAGGAGACCCCGGTTTGGTTCCTGGGTCAGGAAGATCACCTAGAGAAGGGACAGGCTACCCACTCCAGTATTCTTGGGCTTCCCTGGTGGCTCAGGTGGTAAAGAATCTGCCTGTGATGCTGGAGACCTGGGTTCAATCCCTGGGTTGGGAAGATCCCCTGGAGAAGGGCATGGCAAACCACTCCAATATTCTTGCCTGGAGAATCCCCTTGGACAGAGAAGTCTGGCAGGCTACAGTCCACGTGGTCACAAATAGTCGGACATGACTGAGTGACTAAGCACAGCACATAAATAATATAAATGCAACACCTCATTTGTTAAAGTAACAGCTTCTGACTGTTACTTTAATGAATGAGATAGATTTCTTTCTGAGCCACACATTTTCTGTTAACAAGCTGCTCAGTGTTTTTTAACTAGATGAAGTCTCTCCAATATATATACTGTCCACCCCAAATTTTCCACCAATAGGATTGCAAGACAAGCACAGCATCAGCTGATAGTCACTGGCTGATAGTGTTGAGCTCATAATCAACTCCACCCATGCTGAGCTGCAGACAGCAGGGCGGCAGCGGGGACAGTGTAGAGGATATCAGCCCCCAAGAGGAGTTCCTCCTCAAGAAGGTTCTTCTCCCAAGAACCATGTAATAAGACTCAAAAGGCCTTAGTGTAGACTTCCATAGCTCACCATCTTCCTTTCTGAAGTTATATGGAAATTCTTCAGATAATAAACTCTGTCTTGGTGAGGAAGAGTCCTTTAAAGAAACATGGTGAATTACTACAAAGTCCTAGGCGTGCCTCACAATGCTTCCTCCTCTGATATCAAGAAGGCCTATCACCAGTTAGCTCTTCGGGTCCACCCAGACAAGAACTCAGAAAACCGGGAGGCAGCTGAGGAGAAGTTCAAACAAATAGCAGAGGCCTATGCGGTCTTGTCAGATGCCGAGAAACGGGACAACTATGACAACACCAGAAGGCGCTGCATCAAGAGGGAAAACAGAAGAGATGGCAGGGACAAGGAATATTTGAAGGAGGAACTGCGCTTTGCAAGGCCACGCTGTGACTTTCAAAGCATCTTTGAAGATCAAGACTTCTTCTCAGGAGACTGTTTTCCCACTGACAGTGTGGGAGGGACCAGGAGATTCCGCTCCTCCTTCTTTGATGTGACCCCCATCCTGGACACAGGATTTTCTACTTTTGTATCCCTGGGCTCTGGGCCGAATTCCCCTTCCTCCAAGACATTTGTACCCTTCATAAGCAGTGGAATGGGAAACTTCAAACTGGTCACCACTTACAGCCAGGTAGTGAATGGCAAGAAAGTAGTTATAAAGAAAGTTCTAGAAAATGTGGGCCAGAAGACCAAAATGAGGAAAGACCACCTATTTCATCAGATTCCTCCACGCCATGGGTAAGGAGTTGCTGCCGTGTTCTTTCATAGGGAGACTTTGTTGTGAGGCTGGTGTGTCTGGTGCTGATCCCAGACAGAAGTGGAACCTGAGAATGTGTTGAACTGGAATGGACAGGGTCTGAGTGAGTGAGTGAAAGTCACTCAGTTGTGTCTGACTTTTTGAGACCCCATAGACTATACTCCATGGAATTCTCCAGGCCAGAATACTGGAGTGAGTAACCTTTCCCTTCTCCAGCAGATCTTCCTGACCCAGGAATCGAACTAGGGTCTCCTGCATTGCAGGGCAGGGTCTGCTTGGTCCAGATTTCTCATTTCACAGAAGAAAGTACTGATGGGCCAAATGCTCCACAAGGAGGAACTAGGAAGCCACAGTTTGCTTCCAGTCCAAGTCTTCTGATTCTAAACTGAACCTCTTTCCCCCTGTACTCTATCTGGGACAGTAGAGACCACCACAATATGACCTCCTGAGAGGTGTACAGAGTCCTACCATCACAAATCCCCCTGACTTCTCTTCCTGAATTCTTTTTTTCTACCCTACCTTCCTGTTAGCCATTGCCTCTGTCTTGATGGCCCTCTTCTCTTCTGACCTCATCTCCTTTCTCTCCATACATTTCCAGTGGACTATATCACAATTAGGCTTAGTTGAAAGAGTCACTTATATATAGATTAATGTTGTTAGAGTGAAAAGTAAATGGATAAAGACTGCTTAAATATATTTTTAAAAATAGCCAGCATTTTATCAAATGCTCAGTAGAAGTCAGGAATTCCACTTCACATGTGTGATCTCAATAATCTTTTCAGCAGTGAAGTACTGCTTTCCCCCATCATACAAATAAGGAAATGAGGCTTAGAGAGATTAAGTAACTTGCCCCAGGCCCCACCTAATAAGCAGTAAGATAGTGTCTTACTCTAAAATACAGGCTTATCTATGAGCTGTAACATCTATGGATTCTACTCATTTATTTTTAGATCTAGGTTCTTACCCTCATTGGAAATTTACACCTGTCATCTCTAAATCTTACTTCCATGCATGGGTATTTCAGGAACTTAAGTAGACAAGCATTTTAAGTCTTATTTCCCAGCAGGCACTTGGTTATTCTAACAAGAAAACAGAAGCAATGTAAAAAGTTTCACTGAAACTAACAAATGATTACCACTTAACACAGAAACAAAAACAAAATCCCAAAGTGTGAATTATATTTTTGTTTTGGATTAAGACAAAATCATGGGATGTTTTTGTTTGTCTAACTGGATCTGGTCACACTCCAACTCCTTCATTTATATACAACTACACTCCAGAGGAGCGTTTCCTTGTGGAAAGTTACTGATGGAGTCTGCATTAGAAACCTCTGTCTTCTGATTTCCAGTCTCATGCCATTCTAGTATACTGTGCTGACTGGCAAAATTTGGGCTTCATTTGCCTTGCAAGCTTTTATAGAAGTTATATAACAAATGATTAGCTTTCTTAATCTAATCTAAAATAGGGAACTATCCTATGTTTGTGATTTTTATAAGACACATTTTTATATAGTCTGAACTTTTTTAATCTCTGGATTTTCTGAACTTGAACAAGAATATGCCTGCATCCCATTGGCAAAGGGTAGCTTTCAGGCAAGAAGAACACTTCCAGAAAGGAAGCAGAAGATGGGTTTGGAATGGGAACACATCCCATTTCTTTCAAAGCTTATACTTTTTCACTTAGTGGTCATTGAGAACATCCTGTATGTCAGACACTGTGCTAGGTGCCTTACGTGAATCATTTTTTAACCTCCCAAATCCTTCAGGAGTTTATTTCCATTTTACAAGCTTGGAAACTGAGGCTCAGGGAAGTTAAGTCCCTTACCCAGAGCCACACAATAAGTTGTGGAGACAGAGTTCAGACTGTAGTTTGTTTGACCTGAAAGATCCCATTTCCATTATGCCATCTCCACGCCCTTTCAGTTGAGCTGCAATAGTTATGGTTTAAGTTTTGTTATACATATGAATTCTATTCATTTCAAAAATTTTTAAATGAAAAATTCCAGATGGAGTTTTCTTTTACAAACCCTCATCCGAGGTGAACTGCAGTGTGGCTACCAAACAAAGGAAAATCAAATTGGAACGTGAAACATAATTTTCCATTTTGTCTTAAATAAAATCCAAATTTCAGCATTTTTCACAGACGTGCTTGGCTTTTGACAGAAATGCTGAGTTGTAGAAGGACTTTTTGCCAACAAAGATATAAAAAATTTCATTTTCAGTTAGTCAAGGAAGTTTTCTTGTATAGAAATGAAAGCAGTGTCATCTCTTCCTGGTGCCTGTTTAAAATATGTGGTAAGTTGCTGCTACTGCTGCTGCTGCTGCTAAGTAGCTTCAGTCGTGTCTGACTCTGTGTGACCCCATAGAAGGCAGCCAACCGGGCTCCCCCGTCCCTGGGATTCTCCAAGAAAGAACTCTGGAGTGGGTTGCCATTTCCTTCTCCAATGCATGAAAGTGAAAAGTGAAAGTGAAGTCGCTCAGTCGTGTCCGACTCTTAGCGACCCCATGGACTGCAGCCCACCAGGCTCCTCCGTCCATTGGATTTTCCAGGCAAGAGAACTGGAGTGGGGTGCCATTGCCTTGTGGTAAGTTTAAGTACAGGCAAACAGCAGTAAAGGAAAAATAGAGAGCAGGGAAGGCTTTGCTGTTGTGTGAAGCATCCCCAGCGAATCCCTACTCATCTCAGGACATGACGCAGAGCATGAGCTTTGCTGTAACCTGTGGCTCAGATTCCTGTGACCTCACAATGCCCAGAGCTGCTGCTGCAGTCTCCAGGGGTCAGGGGTCATTTACCAACTCTCAGGTTTGTAGGTTTTGCTGATGGACAGTCTTTGGGATTGCTAGCTGCCTAAATAGAAAATAATTAAGATTGGAAAGTCAGTTCCTATGTCCTCAAATAATTGTAAAATGAGGGCCCTGATCTGTCCAGGAATACTGACAAGTGATGATGTAACTCATGGCTCAGGGAGCACTTGCAAGAATGGTATCTCATGAGATCCTCTCAAAACTCAATATTCCATATTATCAGCTGAGGAGATAGCAGAGGAAAAGACTTGCCTAAGGTCGCAAAGTGGGTGTTTCTTCAATGCTGTTTCTCCCACACAGTCACACATTCAGAGCACATCCTCCTCACAGCCTGGCAATATACATGAGAGGCTGTGGAGGAATGGCCCTCCTGGGGACAGTGTGGGAGGGAGTCACAGTTTTACATAGCTGCAGGTGCACACGGTGTCTCCTTGTCTGCCCATTGGTGGTGGGCAGGGGGGCGGGTCAAATCGTGTACATTCCTTAGAACTAGCTTAGGGTCGGAGAAGGCAATGGCACCCTCACCAGTACTCTCGCCTGGAAAATCCCATGGACGGAGGAGCCTGGTGGGCTGCAGTCCATGGGGTCGCTAAGAGTAGGGGCACGACTGAGCGACTTCACTTTCACTTTCCACTTTCATGCATTGGAGAAGGAAATGGCAACCCACTCCAGTATTCTTGCCTGGAGAATACCAGGGACGGGGGAGCCTGGTGGGCTGCCGTCTATGGGATCACACAGAGTCGGACACAACTGAAGCGACTTAGCAGCAGCAGCTTAGCGTCGCCTCACAATGACAAAGATAAGGTTGTATTCAGCACTCTCTTCAGTGCTTCTTTTCCAAAGATTTCAAACTACTTTCTGTATCTGGGGTCCTCATCTCTTTCACAAGAAGCTTGCTTGTGGGTCATTTCAAACCTTTGTAGTCTCCACAGTAGAAGTCGGCGGGGTTGGGAACCTGAGAGGAGGGGAGCCGTGGTCTGTAAGGTGAATCCGGAAGGGACTTTCCGGTGGGCACAGCCCTGCCCCTCGCTGCTTTATATGGATTCTTGAGGCGCCACTAAGACGGAGTAGGTAGCCTGAGAATTGATATTCGGATTGAAGCAGGATGGTTCTCCTTTTAAAGGGCAGGAAAGAAGTTCTCAGAGAGTCGTTTTTCCAATGCCCACTGTTCTGATTGGAAAGGTTTCAGAAAACCTGCCTCTGGTCCCCATTGGTCCATCTAGACAACACATATTTACTTCTGAGTGTCAAGAGAAACAGAAGTGAGTTATGAGAAGAACATGGGCTTTGGCTGTAGGCAGATGGGAATTCAAATTCTGTGCCATTCTTTCGTAACTTCTGGGCAAGCTAACTTTTTGCCTTTAGCCTTGGTTTGCCTATAAAATTAAGTTGCTAATTCCTGCCTGTCCTAATTTATGGAGTGATTTTTGGAGTTAAATAGGCAAAAATTCTTCTTAAACTTCAATAATATTTTATAAATGCAAAGTGTCATTCTTCCTTTCAGAAGCTTCGTCTTTGATCCTTCAGGGTACATACTCCAGGCTTGCTGTCAGTTTTTTAAGATGTGACATTTATGATGTGATCTTGAGAACAAGATCAGGTATAGATTTTATTTAACTCCAAAATAAATGGTGAAGATGGAAGATAAAAATAGAATATTACATTTGGGGCACTAATTTAAAAAAAATAGTAATATTTTTAGTGTGGAGACAAAAATGTCTTCCTTTACCTTCCAGTTTTCTTCATTATCCTTGAACTTTTGGACTTACATGTTGGCTTTACCTTCTGCTTCCATTATAGGAAATTGACGGAAAATCCCTGCTACTGATGACAAGAAATGATGTGTTGACAGGACTTCAGTTAAAACTG
Source organism: Muntiacus reevesi (assembly GCF_963930625.1). Taxonomy (NCBI): domain Eukaryota; kingdom Metazoa; phylum Chordata; class Mammalia; order Artiodactyla; family Cervidae; genus Muntiacus; species Muntiacus reevesi. Next base: position 120,479,992 of record NC_089249.1, on the reverse strand, counting down.
GGGCCTGCTCTGAAAATCTACGAGTATCATGTAAAACCTCTGCAGACAAAGCATTTAAAGTACAACTCTTCCTAGTAGTCAAATTGGGGTCTTGGACCTCAAAAAATACATAATGACAGAATTTGGTTTCATGTGATGAAACTTTGTAAACAGAATACATACATGTGTATATGTAAAGAATTTCAATCAAATGAAACGTTATCCTATGGGATAGACTAGGCAGTCCATCAGCTAACCTGAACTCAGCCAGGAGGAGTGAGGACATGCGAACAGGATGGTTTACCTTGTTGACCTAGTCAAATAGAGTGGTCTTTGATGAGATTAGATACCCTTCCCCACAAGGAGGGTTTTCTTCATAGATTACTTTCCCAAATTCCTTGAAAAAAGAACTGAATGGAATGAGCATCTTCCAGTTACAGGTGTAACTGACTGTATCAGGGAAGATCAAAAGCAAGAAAACTTGGGGAGGGGGATAAAAGAGAAAGGGATTGCACCTCCCTTGAAGTCCTCTGCTCCTTAGAGCTTGTGTTATTTGGATGGAATTGCCAACACCCTTTTTTATAGAGGGTCCTCCACTTGACCTTATTAAGGTTTCACTGGGATATGCTGCCATGTTGGAAATGGACGTACATCATGGCCCCTTTAGGAGCAGAACTGTAGCTCTGGAAAGAGAAACTCTGTTGTGTTTTGGGGATATCCATCTATCTTCAGTTAGCTTTCATTGGGGTTAATGGTATTTTCTGCATAGATCTGCTTTTAAATTGGTTCTTGGTTTCTGAAGAAGACTTTTTTTTTTTTCACATTATGGTTTGTATTTATAATTGTTTCTGAAGAAATTTGCCAAGAGTTATAGATCAAAAAGGCTTGTTACCAGTACAGAATATTTTTCTATATATATATTCCTTCATGATGGTGTAATATTTTTTTAATTGCTCCGATGCTTTGTTTGATTTCTGATTTGAGTACTTGTTTTTAAGAACTTGAAAAAGTGGGCTTGCTACATCTCTGTTCAAAGAGACATTTGTTCAGTCTCTGTGTGTCAATGCCATATTGAACTGGTGCTTTGTGGTCACAATAAAGCATTGCTTAAGTTTATTCTCAGTGTATTTATTTTTTGTCTTTTCAGTTTGGTGCCTCTTTGGTTGGGTTTCAAGTTCACTCCTTGAAACCATGGAGAGAAAGTTAAGCCTGCTTTAAAAAATTAGTTATATATATAGAAAACATATAGATCTATATGTAGATTTATCTTCTTTATAAACTGAATTGTCTAAGTCAGCCTTATTCCTTACCTGTATCCTACAGCTAACTTTATTATCATTTAGGGTATCATTTTAGCCAATGTTTGTCTGTTTTTTTCTTTTTTTGCTATAAGCCAGTGGGAGAAGGGGTGTCATGAGTTTTTTGAAATTCCGATGAAAACTTTGGACCTTCCCTCCAGATGAAAGCTCATATTCCCATATACAAAACATTGCAGAGTTGATGGACTCCCCAAAATTCCCTCTTCCCCCTCCTCAAGTTAAAGAGTCCTTATTTCAGAAAGTGTTATAATTCAATCTCCTATGGAGATGTTTTCTCTAAAGAAGAGAATGTCTAAATGAGTGGAGTTCAAAATTGTTTTCCAAATTAATTCAATTATAGAGTTTATGGCGTGTTGTTTTTGTTTTTTTCATGGCTGTACCATGTGGCTTGGCTTGTAAAATCTTTGTTCCCCAACGAGGACTTAAACCTGGGCCCTTGGAAATGAAGGCTCAGAGTCCTAACCACTGGACATCTAGTGAATTCCATGAAATGTAATGCTTTGTTTTGCATAAGTGGGAAAAGTGTTTAGGAAAGAGACATTCTCCATCCTGAAGTTTTCACAGTCTACAGTCTGTGAAAAGTCTACCACAGTCTACCAAAAGGCAAAATATAGTTAGGTACTGTGAAGTGTGATAGTGTTCAAAAATGAGGACTACACCTGCTGGAAACCTGCGTTGGAAAGAAGTTACAGGAAATCAAATAGAAGTAAGATGGAAGGAAGAACTTAACCTCTCTGAAGGAGTTTTCCACAAGTGAAATAGTGATTGTGCTTAAACTCTCTCTACTTCAAAAGGATAGCATGAGGATATCCAAGCCCTCTTCTGTGCATCTATTTAATTCCTTCTGTGTTAGTTTAGAAAGGATTTTACTGTGAATGATAAAAAATATTGCCTCCCTCAATCCCACCCTTCTTCTAATTTATGTAAACAAAACAAAAGCTTGCTTCTCTTTATGTGAATGTCCAGATAGAGGGACTAAGGGTGGTAAGATCCTCCATGATTGTTAGCGACATAAGTCTCTCTTTTTGCTCTATCACACAGCTATTCATTCCCAGAATCATTTCACAGCCCAAGATGGCTGCTTCAGTTGTCACCATCACCACTTGAATTCCAACTAGTGGGGAGAAGAAAAAAGGAACATACATCCTTCCTTTAAGAACACTTCTAAGAAATTTAGTAGTATTACTTCCTCATATTTTTCTATCCAAAATTCAGTCATACCTAAGCTACAACCAAGGCTTGAAATATCTCTTTTTCTTAGAGCCAATGGGCCCAATTAAAAGTCCCATTATTCTGTAGACAAAGGGAAAGGGATATTAGGGGACAACTTCCTGTTACCACTGTCAGCAAGCCATTGAACACTGGGAACAAATGACACTGAAAGTGTGTGTTTTTCTCTATGTATTTTCTATATATTGTATTTTTCTCTAGATTTGAACTTGGACTCACACTTCCTTCAGTCTCTGGGTATTTTTATCACAGTCCCCTTTCACAGCTATTGGAAACCTTGTTCACTACCCCCAACCTAACTCAACTAAGCTTTAGACCTAATTACTCTATAAATGCTTGTCAGAGAAAAAAGTAATAATAAGAAGGAAAATATCTTAACTGAAAAGCAAACTGAAAAAAATAAAATTATTTCTCTGTCTCTGTTGATAGCTTTCAGGCAAAATTAGCAAATTAAAGATAGTCTGCCTTTCTTATACCCAGAATAAAGGCCTATGACAGGCAGGCCTGAGAGTCTTAGCACTGTTAGGTGCTTTCATCCCTCCTCCTTCCCCCACCCCATCTAGGGAAAAAACGGTGTGACCAAAATAGGCCATAGACACAGTTTGGAAGTACTTGAAATTCAGCAGGTAGACAGCCTTTGTCTCCAGACAGCTGTAAAACCAGAGATGTCTGATTCCTTTTCAGATCACACTGGATTTCTATTAATGTGATCTGGGTCTGCAACTAGCAGCAAATACACATGCTATGTAAGGAAGCACTTCACGAGTATAAGTGGGAATGAGCTTGCCTTGATGTCAATACATTTTGTGTGAGAACTGTTTAATGTTGAATTCTCAATCAGAGGGACAGAAAAGATATAAGAATCATGGGAGATTTTAAAAAGTAATTGCCACTCCACCTCCCCTCCCCACATTTGAACCTTGGATTCAGACTCTATGAAGGAAATTTAATGAATTGATTTAAAGACAAGGTCACAAACTGGTTGCTTTTCAGTAGAGTCTAAGCCAGCGTGTTTTCTTTTGGCTATTGCAGTATGTGTATATTTTTACAACCACATTTATATTCTTATATGAAGTGAAGTCACTCAGTCGTGTCCAACTCTTTGCAACCCCATGGACAGTAGCCTACCAGGCTCCTCCATCCATGGGATTTTCCAGGCAAGATCCCACATTGCAGGTAGATGTTTTACCGTCTGAGCCACCAGGGAAGTTCCCCTATGTTTTTATAGGTGAGGCTGAAAACTCCAATTTATTACAAGTTCTTTGATTCCCTGATCTCTTGGAACCAACAGCTGCACACTTTTACGTTAACTGTTTAGAACTTGATCTAAAGCAAAGAACACATAGAGAGAGCCTGCTTAGAGTAAGTTAACTCAGGAACTAGAAACTGCATGTAGATTTAGTTTAAAAGAAAACAGGCCAGCATATTACAATGTGAAGCAGGTTTAAGCATCATTTTTTGATGCTTAGTGGACAGGATGACAATGAAAACGAAACCAATTGGCAGCTGTCTCTTCATTTTGTCCTTGACAAATATCCCATGTGAGCATGAATTTTATCCCTCTGAGCCTCGCATACACCGTCAGGGGCATACTGCTCTCCCACTGCACTAGTGAAATATATCTTCGAAGAAATTTAATTTGGAAAAGTCTAATGACCCTGAGTTGCCCAACCACTCTCATTTTTAGAAGCTGAATGAAAAAAGTACTTGCTTATGGTGATCCATCTGTCTTTGATGGTCATTACAAATGGGATCTGCAGGGGTCAGGTCTGGGCGCAGAGCCATTGAGTGTTTTCTGTAATGATTTGGAAGATGAAGTTAAATGTTCAAAGAGCTGACTGCTATAGGACTGATATGCCTCTTAGAAAAAAATTTGTTAATTCTGCTTCTAAACCAGGAACAGAATCTACAGGAAGGAGAGAGAACTCAATGGGTGCATTAATGAGCAGCTTGTTAGCTTCATGCTGTAGCTCTGTAGGCAATTAAGTATTTTGTGTATCATTCCTGGCCAGTAGTGGCAGTTCTATAAAGAGAGAAAGAGATTAAAATGATCACATCCAGGCTCATTTGGTGACTGTGGCTGCCGTGTCTTTGTGAACCTCAAAAAAATAGTTGTATCTGTTCTAAAACGGAGGCAGAATAATGGAAGCCCTCTGGGCAGAGCAAGGGCAGTCTTTGGGTCCCCACAGTAGGTAGCTAGGTTGATGTCTCTTTACTGTAGTTGGGTGGTGTTCCCACCTACAGTTGTCTTAAGGGAGAAATCAAAGAAGCTGGGAATGCCTGGCAATCTCCAAATAAAATATATGTCCCTCCTCCATAGAATAAGTACATGAGAAGGCCTACCACTTTTATCATCGTAGAGGTGGGCAAGAGGTCAGTGAGAAAAGATGTAAATAATACTGAACTTGTTGGGCTGTGTCCTGGGCAGCCAGATCAGCAGACAGCCGAGATAAGGGCACATGTGCCATATCCAGCGCACGCTCTCACCTAGGCACCAATCCACAGGGCACCTTGGGTCACAGAGCTCAGAGACCTTAAGCTTCCAGAAAGGTCAAGGAAAAGATCTGCCACGGGGGTCTCCAGCTTTCTCATGTGTGGAGCATATTTATGATCAAATTGTCAAGTTAACTGTCTTCTTTCTGAATTAAAGACAGCAGACTCATTCAGTAAATTTTGTTTCAGTCACTTTTTCAGTGAATTTTACTCCGTTTTTATATACTGGGAAATAAAAAATTTGAAATAAGACCGTGAAATTTATCAGATTATAAATGTATTTTGAGGAAAACTCAGTAAAACTCTTCAAGCAGCCAGCAGTTCCTGCCTTTAAAAGTGAATGTCTGGGACAGTACCCTCTCTCCTGTGCCGGAACCCAGTGACACCAGTTGAGAAGCACTGTGGTGTCATGGTGGAAGCCCTGGGGCTGCTCGAGGTGTTTCTGAGCTTGAATCCAGCCCTGCCATTGACTTGACCAGGGAACTTGGGCAAGCTGAATGACTCCTCTTAGCCTCAGGTGTCTCATCTTTTCTTCAGTGCAAATACAAAGGCAGAGCAAAGCAGTGCTATCCAAATATAAATGTGAGCCACATATGTAGTTTAAAGTTTTCTAGTAGTCACAGTTTTGAAAGTGGAAGGAAACAGAATATATTTAGTATATCCAAAATATTGGACTTCCCCGGTGGCGCTAGTGGTAAAGAGCCTACCTACTAATGCACTAGACATAAAAGACTCAGGTTCGATCCCTCAGGTAGGAAGATCCCCTGGAGAATGGTATGGCAACCCATTCCTGTATCCTTGCCTGGAGAATCCCATGGACAGAGGAGCCTGGCAGGCCACAGTCCAGAAGTTCTCACAGAGTTGGACATGACTGAAGTGACTTAGCACAGCATGGCATCCAAAATATTAGCATTTTCCATATGTAATCAGTATAAAATTATTAATTATGCACTTTACAATCTTTTATTCATGTCTTCAAAATCCACAGCACCCATCTCAGGACAGACAGTTCAAGTGTATCAGTTAGAATTAGCCTTAGTTGAAAATCAAAATAACAATGACTTAGACAAGACAGAATTTCTCTATGGTATATGTGGGGGTTTCCCTGGTGGCTTAACCCCTGCAATACGGGAGACTCAGGTTCAATCCCTGGGTTGGGAAGATCCCCTGGAGAAGGGTATGGCAACCTGCTCCAGTTTTTTGCCTGGAGAATTCCATGGACAGAGGAGACTGGTAGGCTACAGTCCATGGGGTTGAAAAGAGTCAGACATGACTGAGTGACTAACACATATCTGAAGTCTCAGAGTAAAATCAGAGTTCGTATGTCACTGCACAGTCATTGGGTCCCAGTCTTCTCCTAGCATCTTTGCACCATCCTCAGCACACAGCTTCCTGTACAGTCCAAGTTAGCTGCTTATGCTTCAGTATCACATTTGTATTCTAGCCAAGGAGGAGGAAGAGGAGAGAAGGGTACCTGTTATGAGAAGTTACATACAGCATTTCCACTTACATCTCTTTAACTGAAACTTAGTCATTTGGCCATACCTAGATGCAAGGAATCTAGGCATCTAGACTTAATGGACATGAGTTTGAGCAAGCTCTGGGTGTTGGTGATGGACATGGAAGCCTGGTGTGCTGCAGTCCACAGGGTCACAAAAAGTCAGACATGACTGAGCAACCAAACTGAACTGAGATGCAAAGAAAGCTGGGAACTCTAGTCTTTCTTTCCAGCAGCCAAGTATTCAGCTGAACAAGGATGGGGGATGGATAATGGGGGAAAGCTAGCAATCCTTCCGTAATACCAGTCTCATAAGGTTGATGGAGGATTGAATGAAAGTACGTTGTACAATCATTAGTATTACATGACAAGTGCATTAAAATACTGTTTTATTACTATGATCTCACTCCATTTCAAGCCTAGCCCATCTCCAGAATTTTAAAAAACGTGTGTGTATGTGTGGGTGTGTGAGTGCATGTGTGCTCGGTCCTGTCTGACTCTCTGTGACCCTGTGCACTGTAGCCTGCCAGACTCCTCTGTCCATGAAATGTTCCAGGCAAGAATACTGGAGTGGGTTGCCATTTCCTACTCCAGGGGATCTTCCTGACATAGGAAGGTTGAACCCGTATGTCTTGCATTTCCTGCATTGGCAGACAGATTCTTTACCACTAGCTCCACCTGGGAACAAACATATGCTAAACCCAAATACTGCTCATTTGATGCACCCTAATATTGCTGAAAGATAAAATGATTTATTTCTTGGGTCCTTGGATATTGGGTGGTTCCAGATGCTTTATCTTCATAAGGGCACATAAAAGAAGAAAGCTTGCATTATTTAAGTTCCATGAAAAAATTGTTATGCTGAATTAAGGGAACTGTGCAGAGCAAAATGTATATAAGCTTTTATTGGTCCCCAAAGACCTAGAGAAGTTAGTCTGAGGCATTTGGTGCATTCTAAATATTAATGCATCCAATTCCTAATCCAAACTGAACAGTCAATGACATTCAAAACAGTTTTGTGAGACCAATGAAAGGAAGACCTCTGATACTTTTGTCATTTTTAATGAAGACAAGTGTGGGTCAATAACAAACAGCAAAAAATTCTTTAAATAAAGTTTAAAAGTAGATCTGCATTCATTAATTTGAGCCAATTAGGTTGACATCAGTCTGTTTAATTGTCTGTTTGGGCTGATTTTATAATGAATTTTTAATACTAAGGTGACTTCTCCCAGCCACTAGAATGTCTGTAGGTTGCTCAACAGTCTTTTGTGTTGTGTGCAGGTAGAATGCAGAGTAAGTTCATGTTGGCCAAATCCACACACAGTTATAAAAATGAAAACTGGATCTATGAGTCCGCAGTGGAGGGTGGAGGGAACACTGGACTGAGGGTCAAGATCTGCTATTGTCTTACCTGCAAGACTTATGTACCAGTCTCATAAACTCTCTTGCTTCAACTGCCTCCCATGTAAAATAAACATGTCTAACTAGAACTTTATTTCAGCACTCAATATCTTTGATTTTCTAAGAATCCAATTTATTGATTTATATGTGTCACTGCTTCTCTCCACCATTCAATTAAACTCACAGTATTGACACGTTGTACAATGTCACTTCCCTTTCATGAATGTCCTGTGGTTTCAGTCTGATTATGGTTCTCTCTCGGTTGTGTAGTGGGCTGGGAACAGCTGCTTTTCTTGAGAATTATCGAGTCTGCTTATTGTACAGCCCTATAGCTTTCACTTTAAATTACTTTCACTTTAAACCCCTGGTGGAAGCATCTCGTCTCTATGAATAGAACTGCTACATAACCAGAGGGTAGGGTTGAGGGGATGGGAAAGCATGAACTACCCAAGTGGGTCTCTAGGAATGATGGTAAGTGGGGCCATTTCCACTTTTCCTTTGCTTACCAGATTCACGTGCCCTACTTTGGGGGGAAATAGTACCAAAGAAGAATCAAGTATTTAGGGACTGTACTACATCCTAGAGGAAGATACCCCATCATCACATAGTATTGTCTCCAACCTGGAGCCCCAGTTGTGCCTTTAAAAACCACTCCATCCCTCTGTCAGGCCACCAGCTTCTGGATGGTACACTATGTGCTAGGACAAGTGGATCATATGGTCATTTACAAACTGCCTCTTCTCCTTTAAAGTAGGTATTTTGGTCCCGAGGTCTGAGTAATGTTATTTGAGATTGTATAAGCTCTTGGACATTGCTGCTGGCTGAGTCCCCATTGGCACGGAAGGGAAAAATCATATCAATTCTAGTTAAGATGAGTCATTGCTCCTTTCAGAGTAAAAGGGGTCCATGTATTCAGTTTGCTGCCAAGCAGCTGATTAGCCTTCTCAAGCATTTGAGCCATAAATGTCTCACTTGATATTGGTCTCTACTACTAGAAATTTGGATATTTGTTAGCAACAGTTATGATCAGTAATGGAGAGCAGGATCCCATGCTTTGGGACTCATGCACAGCCTCTACCCCTGCCACCATGACTACACTATTCATGAGCTCACTGTGCCAGCACTGGGATTGCCAATGACAGAGGCAAGCTGATATCAACTGGCCAAGTCATTCTGTCTACTCGATTGGCCAGTGACTCTTCCATGGTTGATACCCTTTGGTAGATATTATATGCAATACAAAAATATTCATATTTAATGACCATTCCCAAAGAGACTTGTGTCTGGGTTTTAACTTATAAAGATGACCGAGTCACAACATGGAGAGGTGAATGCCATTGAGAGAAGGATATCAGTACCCACATTTCCTGAGAAAAGGGGGCATGCCGTGTAGGGCCACAATGGAAACATCATAAGTTTCAGTCAGGAGGCAGAAGCAGAAGAGTGAGAAAAGCCTAGGTTTTGTTGGGGTAAACACTGGAGGTGATGGAATTCTAGCTAAGCTCTTTCAAATCCTAAAAGATGTTGCTGTGAAAGTGCTGCACTCTATATGGCAGCAAATCTGGAAAACTCAGCAGTGGTCACAGGACTGGAAAAGGTCAGTTTTCATTCCAATCCCAAAGAAAGGCAATGCCAAAGAATGTTCAAACTACCGCACAGTTGCACTCATCTCACATGCTAGCAAAGTAATGTTCAAAATTCTCCAAGGTAGGCTTCAATAGTACGTGAACTGAGAACTTCCAGATGTACAATTCCAGTTGAATTTAGAAAAGGCAAGGAACAGAGATCAAATTGCTAACATCTGTTGGATCATAGAAAAAGCAAGAGACTTTCAGAGAAACATCTACTTCTGCTTTATTGACTAAGCCAAAGCCTTTGACTGTGTGGATCACAATTAACTGTGGAAAATTCTGAAAGAGATGGAAATACCAGACCACCTTACCTGCCTCCTGAGAAATCTGTATGCAGGTCAGGAAGCAACAGTTAGAACTTAATATGGAACAATAGCTGCTGCTGCTGCTAAGTCGTGTCTGATTCTGTGTGACCCCAACAGGTTCCTCTATCCACGAGATTATCCAGGCAAGAATAGTGGAATAGGTTGCCATTCCCTTCTCCAATGGAACAATGGACTGGTTCCAAATTGGAAAAGGAGCACGTCAAGGCTCTATATTGTCACCCTGCTTATTTAACTTCTATGCAGAGTACATCATATGAAATGCCAGGCTGGAGGAAGCACAAGCTGGAATCAAGATGGCCGGGAGAAATATCAATAAACTCAGATATGCAGATGACACCAACTTTATGACAGAAAGCAAAGAGGAACCAAAGAGCCTCTTGATGAAAGTGAAAGAGAAGAGTGAAAAAGTTGGCTTAAAGCTCAACATTCAGAAAACTAAGATCATGGCATCTGGTCCCATCACTTCACGGCAAATAGATGAAGAAACAATGGAAACAGTGGTTGACTTTATTTTTATGGGCTCCAAAATCACTGCAGATGGTGATTGCAGCCATGAAATTAAAAGATGCTTGCTCCTTTGAAGGAAAGTTATGACCAACCTAGACAGCATATTAAAAAGCAGAGACATTACTTTGCCAACAAAGGTCCGTCTAGTCAAGGCTATGGTTTTTCCAGTGGTCATGTATGGATGTGAGAGTTGGACTATAAAGAAAGTTAAGTGCCGAAGAATTGATGCTTTTGAACTGTGGTGTTGGAGAAGACTCTTGAGAGTCCCTTGGACTGCAAGGAGATCCAACCAGTCTATCCTAAAGGAGATCAGTCCTGAGTGTTCATTGGAAGGACTGGTGCTGAAGCTGAAACTCCAATACTTTGGTCACCTGATGCGAAGAGCTGACTCATTTGAAAAGACCCTGATGCTGGGAAGGATTGAGGGCAGGGCTAGAGGGGGAAGACAGAAGATGAGATGGTTGGATGGCATCACCGACTCAATGGACATGGGTTTAGGGGGACTCCGGGAGTTGGTGATGGACAGGGAGGTCTGGTGTGCTAAGGTTCATCTGGCCGCAAAGAGTCAGACACGACTGAGTGACTGAACTGAACTGAACTGAAAGCCACTTTCCCGCCCCCACCCCCTCCAAAGTAGATGACCCTTTGTGAATTTCTTAAAGATTTATTCATTAGGAGAGTTTCCCTTCACCACTGTCATAAGAGGGTGGCTCTTATGGCCATGAGAGTTACTGAAGAAGCAGTAGTGTATGACATGGACGTTGATGCCATATACCTTTCTTGTGCTGTTTAGGCCATATTGTGCCTAGTCCTCGGTCCATGATCTCCATCTTATAAAAAATTGCTGCTAGGCAGCCAGACCCTAATACTTGACAGGTTTGATAGAAACCAGCTGATAATGAGCAACTAGCTTCACCAAAGTCCCTTGTCTCTTAGACGTTCATCTTCAACAAGACTTAGTAACACACTGGGAGCTATTTTTCAAATGGTGGGTAATTCTCTGCTACAGATAGTATAGACTTTCTCTAGAATTCTAGGAGTCTATCTTCTCATTTTCCTACTGGGACTTACCACAAGTCCCATATCTTCCACAATTATTGACTCCTCTTATGTCACAGAGTCTGCTGATTCATATGGCCCAAGTAGCAGGAATATTTGTACAGCTTGAACCTGCTACAGAGCCTTTTACTGCTCTGGGCCTCATGCAGAACTGGAAGCCTTCCTTGTCACTCAATAAATGGGTGAGATGAATATTCCTATTGGGATATCCCAGTGTAACACAGGGCTTTCCTGGTGGCTCAGGTGATAAAGCATTTGCCTGCAATGCAGGAGACCTATCTTACATCTTTGAGTCAGGAAGATTCCCTGAAGAAGGGAATGGCTACCCACTCCAGTATTCTTGCCTGGAGAATCCCATGGACAGAGAAGCCTGGTGGGCTACACTCTATGGGGTCTCAAAGGGTCAGACACAACTGAACGAATAACACGTCCACTTTCAGCGGAAAATAATGCCTGTAAAATTACTAGGTGCTGTTTTCTTCTTAGTGGTAGAAAATTTAAAGTGCAGTAATATGTTCTTTATTTTTGAAGGGATGTCCTGTAATGCCCAAGATTAAAGATCAGAAACATTTTCTGGGCCTGAGTAAATATTTTAAGACTTTGTAGGCCAGATAACCTGTGATAACTACCCAACTCTGCCATTGTAACATGAAAGCAACCACAACCTACATAAGCAAATGGGCCTGACTGTGTCCTAATTAAAATTTACAAAAATAGGTGGTGGGACAGATTTTGCCCTAGACCACTGGGTTCCTAAAAACTTCTCCAATATGGTAGGCCTGTGATGGGCCTGTCTACCATTCTCCAGAGAACAAATGTCACTTCTTACTCTTCCAGCCCAACTAACATGGTATCGTGGATACAATGAAGTAGTAGAAGTGTAATGTTCTGAGGAATGTACAGATGGCCCAAGTCACAATACAAATAGCAAGAGAGTTAATTTAGTCCTAGGGCAAAGCCATAAATGTATACAATGATCTATCCCATGTGAATGGAAACCACTTCTTTTCCGCCTTTATCCCATAAGCACCTTCAGTATCAAGCCCCATCTATAATCCTCTGGCTCCTATATATATTTAGTCTTTGCCACACTTTTGGCTATAGTCTCTTTCCTCTCATAGCAGGCCCAGCATGTCTCTGGCTGGTTTATGCTGTGACTTGATCCTATTTATAGATCTGGTAGCCAGGAGGGGAGTTGGGACAGAACTCAAGCAGGCATGTGTTTCCTCACCAGGCAGAAATCTCTGTGCTTTCTTCAAGCAAAGGGCACGGTCCCAGCTTTTAATGGGGAGGAATACGTCACTGCTGCAGGCCCAGAGGATTGCAGGAGACCTAAGGGTTCAAGATTTCAGATGCATCAGTCAGGACCCTAATGCTGGTGTGGTAGCTCTATCAGTGTTGAAGTTTCTTTCTTAGAGCTCTGCCTTTCTAAGTCCTGGGCCCAATCCTAATTTTTTCTGCCATCTGGCTATGTCTCTATATGCTGCCAAGGAGTCCCTCTTGCTTTCACACTTTGCCTTATTGTCTTCCTTAATACGCTAACAGTCTCTAGCAACACCCATCCAGATTCCATTATCCTTATAATTATTTCCCCCAAATCTCTCAAGCACCTGAGATATTGCCCCTACTAGTAAATTCCCTTCTTCTAGTATCTCAACCTAATTCAACTCTGGTAGAAGTTTTAACAGTTGTGTGACTATAACACTCCAGGGGCTCTTTGCCAGCTGGCCAACAGGTGGCCCAGTTCCTAAACCCTCATTTTAAAGCCCCCTTCCTTTACTCCTGGTATCACAGACAGACATGCCCATGAAGCACATAGTGAGACTCTGAGATTTTCATGCAGGAGATTGAGTGAGGGGTACTCTCTGGAATAATGCCTATGAGCAGTGAAGGAAGCAGGGTTGGGCAGAGGGAGAATTTGAACTATGATGCAGTTGCAAAGGCCTCTGCCCATTAGGAACTATGGAGCTGGAGTGCCCCAGATGGGCTGCCCCAATTCAGCAAGAGGATCAGGATTTTGTATCTCTCACATTGACCAACACTGGATATGAGCTGCTCCCCGGGAGTGGGTGTAAACTTGGGTGAATCAGCCTCCTTCAGCCAAGGGCATTCTGGCAGCGGAAGCCAGTTATAAGCCATCAGAGGCCAACACTTCTGGCATCTGAGTGCCTTGGTCCCAAGGGAGATCTAGTTGAGTAATAATCACAGCATCTTTAATAAGAGTTTTATTAAATATCACCCACTTTGTGTCCATGGAGAAAACATTACCACACACTAAAGACAGTAAGCAAAGGATGGCTTGAACCTGAGTTGCCAAATCAATCCTGGGATAACGTCTCTCTAAACTTAATAAGATAACCTTTCCATTGAAGGAGCTTCCCAGGTGGCACTGGTGGTAAAGAATCTGCCTGCCAATGCAGGAGACATAGAGACACAGGTTCGACCGCTGAGTCAGGAAGATCCCCTGGAGAAGGGAATGGTAACCCACTCCAGTATTCTTGCCTTGAGAGATCCATGGACAGAGGAGACTCCTGGGCTATAGTTCATGGGGTCCCAAAGAGTCGGTCACAACTGAGCAACTAACACTTTCATTTAAGACACTGTAATTTTTTAATTTTTAAATTTTAATTTTTAAATTAAAAGTATAGAGGATTAATCTTTAGCTACACAGGCTTCTATTCTTTTCAGATCTGGGGATACCACGTGCCCCTTTCCAATTTGATCACATAGATGCATAGAGGATTAATAAACAATGTTGTGTAAGTTTTAGGTGAAACACTGTATTCATTTTCTTGCAACCAAAAGTATTCTAATGCATGCATGCACTGCATTATTTCAGTTAACCCCCAGTTACTCTGAAGTTGATATTAATCCCATTTCAAAATTATACAATTAAAGTTTAGGGTAACTTCCCCAAGTTCACGCAGCGTAGAAATTGGTGGAACCTAGTCTAAAATGTCACACCATCTAAATCCAAACTCCATTCTCTTTTCCATTTAAAAAACATCTATGTGATCAAACTGGGAAGAGGCATGTGGCATTCCCCAGATCTGAAAAGAATAGAAGCCTGTGTAGCTAAAGATTCAATATGTACCAGAAGAACTGCTCTTAAGAAGCTCCCAGCTTCCTGAGTGGTGGCTCCAAAATCCTATGTCCACATCCTAGTTGCCAGAAACTGTAAGTGTGACCTTACGTAGAAAAAATGTCTTTGTAGTGGTCATTAACTTCAGATTTTGAGATAATGAGAGTTCCTTGGGTTGTCTCTGTGGGCCCTAAATCCAATGACAAGAGTCCTCATAAGGGACACACAGTGGACACTGGGCTTGGAGGGAATGCAGCCACAGCCAAGGGTCTCTGAAAGAGCAAGGACAATCACCTCTAGCACAATCCTGCCCACACCTGGATTTTGGACTTCCGGCCTGCAGAACAATAAGGGAATAAATTTCTGTTATACACACCACCAAGTTTGTATCACTTTGTTATGGCAGTCTCAGTAAACTAATACATCTGTGATCTTTCTTTCAAGTGGGATGTTTTGAGAGAACAGCATCGAAACATGAATATTATCTATAGTGAAACAGATCACCAGCCCAGGTTGGATGCATGAGACAAGTGCTCGGGCCTGGTGCACTGGGAAGACTCAGAGGGATTGGGAGGAGAGGGAGGTGGGAGCGGGGATTGGGGAAGAAAAAAAAAGACACATTTCCTTTCTCACATAAAGGTAATCAGTGTGCTTTTCTCTTATGTTTGGTTGAGTATATTCCTTATGTAGTAAATTTCTAATGGAATCCTTTACACTTCGAAGATAGAGTATAAACAATTTCCTTCGCAGAAGTTAAACATCTGTAGAGATGTGAATGAATGCTTGCCCTAGAAGAAGGCCCATAGCCACTGTATTTACAATACAGTCTCCATAGGATCCAAAGAACTCTAAGGATTTCTGAGAAAGAGATGGGCAAATGAAAGAATGAGAGGCACCCAAGCTCTAGGAGAAGCAAGAACAAAGACTATAATAAAGAGATGAAGTTTCCAGTGTTTGAAAGTGAGAATAATCCAGTGTTTCTGGTCAGAAGACTGGAAATCCATGTCTTTAGAAAGAAGATTTGGTTTCTTCAGGCATGAGCATGAGGAAGCCAGAGTTTCAGAAGTATTATCAAGGAGGATACAAAACACAAAGTCAGACAGCCCCAAGTCCTTTCTGAGTAGAGGGCTAGGAGGTTAGCGGGAAATTCATGTTTCTATAGTTGAATCTTGTAGGCAACTGGAAAAGGTATATTCCATTTCAATGACAAACTGCTATCTCAAGAATAATTTCTATTATATTGGGGGGAGGGAAAATGGGAGAAAATCAGTTTACTAAGAGTAAAGAATGGTATGAACTTAAGTTTGACTGTATAAAGGGAGGGAATGGAATATTTTCTGAGCCTGTCTCTGTGAAAACCTAGGAGATGAGATTTAGAGGATTTGCAATAAGTCAGCCAAATCTTGGTTGCCAAAACCATAAGCCCCAGGTGACAGTTGTTCCACCAAAGACCATGCAGACTGCCTCCCAGGTAGCAAATGGGCTAGAATTACCTGTTTTATTCCCGTGTAGTACTTGATGGATTGGGCTAAAAACAGGGAGATAAGAGGGAAAAGTGCTGTGAGAGAAGCTCTGCTTCCCAGAAAATTGGAAGAGGCTATGTGACCTTCTGTAACAAAATCACAAAGTGTTTTGATACAAATTACCTCCCAGGTGTTTACAGTCCAGGCTGGCTTGCTCTGCTGCCAGTGCCAAGAGGAGTAGTGAAATAGGAAGACTGGTTTTCAGCATATGGTTCACAATTCCAATCGCAAGAAAACACCTCTTAGGCTCCACCCTGTGACCCACAAGCCTTTGAGTTGCCCAGACTGGAGGCTGAAAGGGCCCAGAGACAGCAACAGAGACATTAACAGCATATTGGGAATTCAGTTCAGTTCACTCACTCAGTCATGACCGACTGTTTGCAACCCCATGTTTGCAACTGCAGCATGCCAGGCCTGCCTGTCCATCACCAGCTTTCAGAGTTCACCCAAACCCATGTCCATTGAATCGGTGATGCCATCCAACCATCTCATCCTCTGTCGTCCCCTTTTCCTCCTGCTCTCAATCTTTCCAGCATCAGTCTTTTCAAATGAGTCAGCTCTTCGTATCAGGGGGCAAAGTATTAGAGTTTCAGCTTCAGCACCAGTCCTTCCAATGAACACCCAGGACTGATCTCCTTTAGGTCTCCTTGCAGTCCAAGGGACTCTCAAGAGTCTTCTCCAACACCACAGTTCAAAAGTATCAATTCCTCGGTGCTCAGCTTTCTTTATGATCCAACTCTCACATCCATACATGACTACTGGAAAAACCATAGCTTTGACTAGATGGGCCTTTGTTGGCAAAGTAATGTCTCTGCTTTTCAATATGCTGTCTAGATTGGTCATAACATTCCTTCCAAGGAGTAATTGTCTTTTAATTTCATGACTGTAGTCACCATCTGCAGTGATTTTGGAGCCCAAAAAAATAACCACTGTTTCCACTGTTTCCCTATCTATTTGCCATGAAGTGATGGGACTGGATGCCATGGTCTTAGTTTTCTGAATGTTGAGCTTTAAGCAAACTTTTTCACTCTCCTCTTTCACTTTCATCAAGAGGCTCTTTAGTTCTTCACTTTCTGCCATGAGGGTGGTATCATCTGCATGTCTGAGGTTATTGATATTTCTCCCAGCAATCTTGATTCCAGCTTGTGCTTCTTCCAGCCCAGTGTTTCTCATGATGTACTCTGCACAGAAGTTAAATAAGCAAGGTGACAATATAGAGCCTTAACGCACTCCTTTTCCTATTTGGAACCAGTCTGTTGTTCCCTGTCCAGTTCTAACTGTTGCTTCCTGACCTGCATACAGGTTTCTCAAGAGGCAGGTCAGGTGGTCTGGTATTCCCAAATCTTGAAGAATTTTCCACAGTTTATTGTGGAAAGCCACACAGCCAAAGGCTTTGGCATAGTCAATAAAGCAGAAATAGATGTTTTTCTGGAACTCTCTTGCTTTTTCGATGATCCAACAGATGTTGGCAATTTTGATTTCTGGTTCTTCTGCCTTTTCTAAAACCAGCTTGAACATCTGGAAGTTCACAGTTCACGTATTGCTGAAGCCTGGCTTGGAGAATTTTATATATTACTTTACTAGCATGTGAGATGAGTGCAACTGTGCAGTAGTTTGAGCATTCTTTGGCATTGTCTTTCTTTGGAATTGGAACGAAAACTGACCTTTTCCAGTCCTGTGGCCACTGCTGAGTTTTCCAAATTTGCTGACACATTGAGTGCAGCACTTTCATAGCATCATCTTTCAGGATTTGAAATAGCTCAACTGAAATTCCATCACCTCCACTAGCTTTGTTCATAGTGATGCTTCCTAAGGTCCACTTGACTTCACATTCCAGAATGTCTGACTCTAGGTGAGTGATTACACCATCGTGATTATCTGGGTCATGAAGATCTTTTTTGTACAGTTTTTCTGTGTATTCTTGCCACCTCCTCTTAATATCTTCTGCTTCTGTTAAGTCCATTCAATTTCTGTCTTTTATTGAGCCCATCTTTGTGTGAAATATTCCTTTGGTATCTCTAATTTTCTTGAAGAGATTTCTAGTCTTTCCCATTCTATTGTTTTCCTCTATTTCTTTGCATTGATTGCTGAGGAAGGCTTTCTTATCTCTCCTTGCTATTCTTTGGAACTCTGCATTCAGATGCTTATATCTTTCCTTTTCTCCTTTGCTTTTCACTTTTCTTTTCACAGCTATTTGAAAGGCCTCCTCAGACAACCATCTTCCCTTTTTGCATCTTGGGGATGGTCTTGATCCCTGTCTCCTCTATGATGTCACGAACCATCCAGAGTTCATCAGGCACTCTGTCTATCAGATCTAGTCCCTTAAATCTATTTCTCACCTCTACTGTATAGTAATAAGGGATTTGATTTAGGTCATACCTGAACGGTCTAGTGTTTTTCCCCACTTTCTTCAATTTAAGTCTGAGTTTGGCAATAAGGAGTTCATGATCTGAGCCACAGTCAGTTCCCAGTCTTTTTTTGCTGACTGTGTAGAGCTTCTCCATCTTTGGCTGCAAGGAATATAATCAATCTGATTTCAGTGTTGGCCATCTGGTGATGTCCATGTGTAGAGTCTTCTCTTGTGTTGTTGGAAGAGGGTGTTTGTTATGACCAGTGTGTTCTCTTGGCAAAACTCTATTAGCCTTTGCCCTGCTTCATTCTGTACTCCAAGGCCAAATTTGTCTGTTACTCCAAGTGTTTCTTGACTTCCTACTTTTGCATTCCAGTCCACTGTAATGAAAAGGGTTTCTTTTTGGGGTGTTAGGTCTTCATAGAACCATTCAACTTCAGTTTCTTCAGCTTTACTGGTCAGGGCATAGACTTGGATTACCGTGATATTGAACAGTTTGCCTTGGAAACGAACAGAGATCATTCTGTCGTTTTTGAAATTGCATCCAACTACTGCATTTTGGGCTCTTTTGTTGACTATGATGGCTATTCCCTTTCTTCTAAGGGATTCCTGCCCACAGTAGTAGATATAATGGTCATCTGAGTTAAATTCACCCATTCCAGCCCATCTTAGTTCGTTGATTCCTAGAATGTTGACATTCCCTCTTGCCATCTCCTGTTTGACCACTGCCAATTTGCCTTGATTCATGGACCAAACGTTCCAGGTTCCTATGCAATATTGCTTTTTACAGCATCAAACCTTGCTTCTATCACCCATCCACAAATGGGTGTTGTTTTTGCTTTGGCTCCATCCCTTCATTCTTTCTGGAGTTATTTCTCCACTGATCTCCAGTAGCATATTGGGCACTTACTGGCCTGTGGAGTTCCTCTTTCAGTATCCTATCATTTTGCCTTCTCATACTGTTCATAGGGTTCCCAAAGCAAGAATACTGAAGTGGTTTGCCATTCCCTTCTCCAGTGGACCACATTCTGTCAGACCTCTCCACTATGACCTGTCTTGGGTGGCCCCACACGGCATGGCTTAGTTTCACTGAGTCAGACAAGGCTGTGGTCCATGTGATCAGATTGGCCAGGTGTCTGTGATTGTGGTTTCATTCTGTCTGCCCTCTGATGCCCTCTCTCAGCTCCTTCTGTCTTACTTGGGTTTCTCTTACCTTGAAAGTGGGGTATTTCTTCATGGTTGCTGCTTACCTTGGACGTGGAGTAGCTCCTCTCGGATGCCGCTCCTGACCTTTGATGTGGGGTAGCTCCTCTCGGCCACTCCTGTTCTTCAGCCTGGTGGCTCAGATGGTAAGGTGTCTGCCTACAATGCAGGAGACCCAGGTTCAATCCCTGGATTGGGAAGATCCCCTGGAGAAGGAAATAGCAACCCACTCCAGTACTCTTGCCTGAAAAATCCCATGGATGGAGGAGCCTGGTGGGCTACAGTCCATGGGGTTGCAAAGAGTCGGACACGACTGAGGAACTTCACTTATTGGGAATAAGCACATCCAAAACAAAGGTCCTGGAGCCGCACCCCTGCATGTCTGACAGATGGTAGGTAGGAAGGACATGGCAATCTTTGTTACTTGGGGGAGAAAGAAGCTATCATTTATAGGGAGTATTGATGTCAGGCTACCTCATCAGTTACCAGGGAAACCAGCAGCTGGGGCAGGGGGCAATCATATAAGCAGTTACTGATTAAGCCCTATGATTCAGAGGACTGGACAATGACGTGAGTGAAGCAGGGGATGAACAGAGAACAAGAGAATAGCCATCTTGGATGACCTAACCATGCATTCCACTCCTCTGTACCCTGCACATCCTTTGTTGTGTTGGTTCACCCCTCTTCTGACATATCCCTGAAGTGAGGTGTGTAGAGTACACTGCAACCCAGATACCACAAATGCAGTACAGACACCAGCAACTAAAGAGTATCAAGAGTAAGCCAGGAGTTTATGTCGGTTTTCCATGCAAGTCCAGTGGGCAACAAGAGCATCTCACTGTCGACCCAGCAATCAGACTCATTTTACAGTGTGGCCATCGCTGTGCACAGATTCCCTCTGGTCAGACTAGGGATGAAATGTGAGATGTTTAACAGACACAGTATAGGGAAGATCATGACCATTAAGCAGACTACAAGCAGTGACAGCGTTCTAGATCATACCACCCCTGCCCGTGGGCTTTGTCCTGGCCAGCAGTACCATCCCACCTGCCCACCCTCAGTGCCCACAGCCAGGGCCAAATCCAGGAGAGGTGGTGTAACAGTAGACCACAGGGTTAATATTGGGTTGGCCTAAAATATTTCAGGTTTTTCCATAACATCTTACAGAAAACCCCAAATGAACTCTTTGGCCAACCCAACACAATGGTGTTTGTCTTCAGTAGAGACCCAAATTAGTCCTTAGGAGTCTTAAGTGGGGCCAGGTAGAAGACAAATGAAACCTCTAAGTCCTTTTTTAATCCTATTCCCCACGATGCAGCAAAACCAAAGCACCGGGGACTTACCTGCCAATCCCATGGCCTTTCTATGGTGTGTTCCCCTCAGCATAGACCCTGTGGCCAGGGTAAAGGTGAGTTGTTGTCCTGACCCATAGATGCCAGTTGTCCTTTGGTGGTCAGCGGTTGAACTCAAATGGTGTGGGCTGGTTGCCTCTGGGTTAGTATGGTGCAGTCACTGGGACAATTGTTCCTGGGTGTGTCCATGTGTTGGGAACATCAACTATTGTTGACGTAGCCCCTTCTTTCTTCCCATTAGTCTGGCAGCAGTGGAGTGGTGAGGCAGGTGGAAACACCAGTATATGCCTTCTTATCAGCCCAGCCCATGAGTGAACTTCATGGCTGGCAAAGTGGGATCCTTGCTCACTATCAGTCCCAATGGGTGCCCTGTGTGTCACGTGTGCACAACTGTCTAGACCCTGAACAGTCACTCTTCTTGTGGCTTGATGCCTACTGTGGCTTGATGCCTACAGCAGGTATGCCTGCTGTAATGTCTTCCATCTGTTTTAAGGCACTGCAGGCCACATATCACTGCTGTTCCATCACACTGCATCCTTCAGAGCTGGGGCCAGGAGTCCAAGGGCACTTCATTATTTTGTCATTGCCACAGGCCCCAAACAAACCCTCTCAGGTAACTGGCCACATCCAATTCTCAAACCTATCCCTGAGTTAATATCCCTAAAATTTGTTAATGGCTTATTTTTTAAGGATGGTAGGTTGGGAGTATGCTTATTTTACCTGACCAGATAACACCCAAGTGTTTGATAGATAATCCAAGTCCTGGCATTTTATCTGTATTCACCAGCCACCCCATGCAGTCAGATAAGCCATGAGCACAGGGCTATTTTTGAACTGGAAAGAGACTGAGGTTTATGGAGTATCATCAATATAATGGAAGAGGAAGACAGGTCTCATGGTGGTCAACTGTCACAGGCCCACATGCTAATCACCTCAGGGTTACCCGCATAACTTTTCACCCCCTGTCCTTATTTCCTGATATCTCAGCACTCATGGGAGTTTCCTTGGCCTCTTGGCTGGCTTGCCAATTGTTGGGCTGCACCCACAGGCCTCCAAGTCTTGTAGTTGCTCAGGCTCAAGACCGAAGATAGAGCCCAGAGACAGTGCCAGAGACATTGATGGTTTGATGTCTTATATGTCCAAAACAAAGGATCTTGGAGCAAAATTCCACCATGGCTGGCAAACAAGAGGCAGGATATGGCCTCAGTCTTCACTATTTAGGGGAGGAGGCTACTCTTTATAGGGGGAATTGACATCAAGTTGGCTCATCAGTTATCAGGGAAACTAGCAGCTGGGGCAGGGGCCAAGCACATAGGCAGTTACTGATTAAGCCCTCTGATTTAGAGGATTGGATAGTCATATGAGTGAAGCAGGCATGGGGTTGAGCAGAAGTCTGCACAGAGAACAAGAGAACAGCCATCTTGAATGGCTTGACCACACAAAACAGGAAATTGGTCCTTGAAATTTTCACAGACTACAGACTTTCCTGCCACACACCTGGGATATAACCTCCAATTGTTCCTTTGCAACTCATTACAATAAAGGCATATATATATAAACTATGATTTCTAAGAATTCTGCTCTTCTTTGAAACAAATATAGTATTTCTAAGATTTATATTACCATTGAGTAAAATGGGACTAATTAAGTTTTTTTCTTTTTTTAGGCAAAATCATGTTAAAATCTAAATTCCTCTTTGCACAGAATTATCAAATTAGCAGAGGAATAAAATGTACTAGCCATTTGGCCATGCAAGTTACATGATGCAGAAGCACATTTTGTAACAAGAGTAATCAATACAGCACAGAACTTTCTATGTCACAGTACTTCATCCTTCTTATCTCATGTTCTTCATTAAGCAGCAGCAGCTTGAGAATGACCTCCAGTACCTTCTAGAGTTTGCTGCTCTCAGACCTCCCATCTCTCATCTCACCCACAAAGTTCAATAATAACTTTCCATGTAGGTCTACAAACAAATGAAAAGAAGGCAGGATTTTTCATTTAACAAACACATACAGAAATTTATGTGTCAGGTATAAAAACTACCATGTGTTCAGCCGCTCAGATGTGTCCGACTGTGGTCTCATAGACTGTAGCCTGCCAGGTTCCTCTGTCCATGAAATTTTCCAGGCAAGAATATTGGAGTGGGTTGCCATTTCCTCCTCCAGGGGATCTTCCCAACTCAGGAATCGAACCCTTGTCTCTTGCATCTCCTGCTTTGGCAGGTGGACTCTTTACCACTCCACCACCTTGGAAGCCCCCTTACTACCATAGTTCTTTACATAGTTCATTTAATCCTCAAAAAAACCTGAGGTAGGTTATATATGTTCACCTCCATTTTACAAATGCAGAAACTTGTCACAGAGCTAGTAAGAGATGGGGTCAGGATTTAAATGAGATTGTGCAATCAAACATGGCACCTTAAGTAATAGTATTATAAAAGTGAAGGCAGAATTCACTAAGAATTACTTAAATAATACTAAGTACTCATGAGTATGTATTTATGAAAAGGGAGACAAAAAATTTAAATAAATGGAGATTTTTAATCATTGTTGTTCAGTTGCTCAGTTATGTCCACCTCTTTTCGACCCCATGGACTGCGGCACACCAGGCTTCCCTGTCCTTCACCATTTCCTGGAGTTTGCTCAAATTCATGTCCATTGAGTCGGTGATGTCATTCAACCATCTCATCCTCTATCATCCCCCCATCTCATCCTCTATCATCCCCTTCTCCTCCTGCCTTTAATCTTTCCCAGCATCCAGGTCTTTTCCAATGAGTCAGCTCTTCACATCAGGTGATCAAAGTATTGTAGCTTCAGCTTCAGCATCAGTTTTTCCAATGAATATTCAGGGTTTATTTCCTTTAGGATTGACTTGTTTGAACTTCTTGCTGTCCAAGGGACTCTCAAGTGTCTTCTCCAGCACCACAGTCTGCAGGCATCAATTCTTTGGTGCACAGCTTTCTTTATGGTCCAGCTTGCACATCCACACATGACTACTGGAAAAGCCACAGCTTTGACTAGACAGACCTTTGTTGGCAAAGTAATGCCTCTGCTTTTTAATATGCTGTCTAGTTTTGTCATAGCTTTTCTTCTAAGGAGCAAGTATCTTTTAATTTCCTGGCTGCAGTCATCATCCACAGTGATTTTAGAGCCCAAGAAAATAAAGGCTGTCACTGTTTCCATTGTTTCCCCATCTGTTTGCCATGAAGTGATGGGAAGAGATGTCATGATCTTAGTTTTCTAAATGTTGAGTTTTAAGTCAACTTTTTCACTCTACTCTTTAACCTTCATCAAAAGGCTCGTTAATCCCTCTTTGCTTTTTGCCATTAGGGTGGTGTCATCTGCATATCTGAGTTTATTGATATTTCTCCTGGCAATCTTTATTCCAGCTTGTGCTTCATCCAGCCTGGTATTTTGTATGATGTACTTTGCATATAAGTTAAATAAGCAGGGTGATAATATACCTGCATTCCATGTGATATACTCTGCCTATAAGTTAAATAAGCAGGATGACAATTTTTTAATGGAGGAAGGTTATCTAGGATGTTCATGTAAACAACTTTTAGTCATGGGTTTCTAAAATTCCAGTTTATGAAGCTTTATGGTATATGTACAACAGTAGTGTTAGTTTACTGATGTAAAGATGACCACCATTCAAATACACATGTATCTTTAAATCATCAATTATATTTATTTCTCTGATTATAAAAGTAATAAATGTTCATATCTAGAAGATTCAATCTCAAGACAAAACACAAAAATCACTCATAATCCCACCATCCAGAAATCATCACTGCTGATACATTCATACATATAGTCTTTAGTCTTCTTTCTATATGTATATTCAGCCACCTGGAGAATGACTTACCATTTATTAAATGTGACTTTGTGCAAAAGTGATACATTATTCAAAGAAAAACAATTTACACTTTTTTTTACAATGCCTCAGTGTGTACTAAACATTCTTTAAGGGCTGTAAAAGTCATAAAACCAATACATTAAAATTTCAAAAGTACTTTTAGAGTAGAAATAAACTCCCAATAATACATATGCTAGAGCATATTTAAGAACTCAAATATTCAGTCTAATTGAAGTCACAATGGTGGTATTTTTAAAAATATTACTTTATCATTACATTTTCTGCATGGCCAAGGAGCAAGTTTTAGCATCAGTAGGATGAAAGCAATGCTGGCTTCTTAAATTTGTTCACAAGATTAACTGTTATCACACCTCCATTGATTCATGATTATCTTCCTATTGGATGCATTCTAAAGCTCCTCGAAGATAGGAAGGCCCAAGACCGCTAAAATGAAATACTGATTTATGATTATTCTAATACTACTCAGCATTTGTGAAATAAACTGTATCCACAACACATGTTTTAATTACTAATCCCAAAATACTTTGCTGAGCTAGGTATAGAAGAATTCTTTCATTTAGGAGGAAAATGAACACTATAAATCAACATGCTAGGTTGAAAATTTGCATGACTATACACTATGATTTCCAGCATCACAAGTAGCTTAAGGAATGCCTCAATGGAGCATGGACTCCCACTGGTGGCCACAATGTCACAGCCTTGAAGTCAGCTTCCTCTTGACTGTACCAGTAATTCTGCCATATGGATTGTCTAATGGTAACAAGACCTGTAGAAAAACCACAGGGCACTTTCAGAGACACTGAAGAGAGATGAGGTGATTTTCCAGAAAATTAGAGTTTTTCAACAATTTTTAATTATCAGGATATAAATGTTTCTCAGATGCATTACATATCCCTGCTTTTTAAACAGAGTGTAGTGAACATAATTTGGCCTTTGCTTGATGACTCACTTTGAACATCAATCATTGTCCAATGCTATAATACAGTTATGCCCTCAGGGACATTTGAGGTCCTCAGGACTCTTAGCCCAGTGCTAAATGGCTCTAGACAGCTGTGCATTTGCAGTTCTTCTGTCCTCCACTCTGCATTAGTCACTTCTCTGCTGTTTTCTTTGTGTCCTGACTCCTGCTTCTCATATGTTGCCCTCACTTTGTAGGCACTTGCTGAGTGAGGTCCCAAGCGTGACCAGCCATCCTCAAGGTGCAAACACAGACATAGGGACAGCTTGCTCAACCCCTTGAGTGCCTTTACACAGAGCCTGACCCAAAGGACCTCAGGCCTTCCTGCCTGCAGGTCTCCAGGGGAAGTTTTGAGTCTGACTTCTTAGAGCAAAAGACACAGTGGCCTTGGTCTACCGGAACACCATCGAGCTAGGATCACTGCAGGCCTGTGGTATCAGGAGCCTTGGGAGACCCTCCTCCTTAGGTTGGGGTTCCTGAGCTATGCACTGCTCTAGCCATGAGCCTGAGCCTTTCTCTGCTTGGGGCCCATTGGTGTCATCTTTGCTGAACATGTCCCCTTTCTGCCCTTTAGAAAGTAAGCTGTCAAAAGAGTCTTTACATCCAAATTAACAGTGGCATTCTGGGAATCTACATCCCCTCCATCCTCGGAAGTACACAGGGCTGCCTGTCCTTCCACCTGAATGGACAGTGACTATCCTCTGCAACTCGGACCCTATTTCAGCCATGCCAGGCACCTCAGCATGACCTTACTTACCCAGCGCTGCTCCCCAGCCTCCCTCACAGCTGTCGCAGTACAGAGCGTGATGGAGCCTAACGCACAGAACAGAAACAAGGTACCTGGCCAGGCGGCTGTGACTGATAAGGTTCCTGGGGCAGCAGGCCCAGGAGGTAGGACCTTCTGGACACCCTTCACTGACCTTTTGCCATCAAAGGAGATGATTCTCTGGCCGCGCAGCCACGGTAACAGAGGGTCCCTTCCTATCTCATTTCCCCAACACACTAGAAGCAGCCAACAGAATGGTGCTTTTTTTTAGCACCCTGGAAGCCCATGGGAAGATGGATCAGAGATGTCCTGCCAGTCTGAGAGTGATCCAAGTGGGGAGGGACAGTTCTGATCTCCCTAGACTGAGCACAGCAGGCCTATTTGTTGGGACTTCAGGCTGGCTAGTGAGACACACTAGCTTGGCTGAACCTTCTGCCATGTCTAAAAGCAAGTCATGGTTAAGTGCTTTTTCTAAGGCTGGGTTCCCTTTCGAAAACTGAACTTCCTCGTCTTGCCTGCTGTAATCGCAATTAGAAACACAAATATCTTTCATTTTGTGTGTGTTTATTACATGCTACTCAAACTGACTATTTAAAAGGGATGATAGAAGAAAATAAAAAGATAATCTTTTCCCTTTCTTCTCATTGCCTTGTGATGGAAAAATAATGAAACTGTGACCTTCTGTGGCACCTTTTGGAGAAGTGGATCTCAGAGCTGTTTCTTTGGGCACACTCTGTTCTTTCTTTGTCTTTTACTCTCTGCAACTTTCAAGCCTCCTCTATAAGTATTCATCCACTTCTATGGCATACCAGCCTCAGATATTGAAAGGCCAGAGTCTAAGTGGGCTCTAAACAGTTGCAACTATAAATATCCCAACAGCCACAATGCATGAGACAAGTGCTCGGGCCTGGTGCACTGGGAAGACCCAAAGGGATGGGGTGGGGAGGGAGGTGGGAGGGGGGATCGGGATGGGGAATACATGTAAATCCATGACTGATTCATGTCAATGTACGACAAAAACCACTACAATATTGTAAAGTAATTAGCCTCCAACTGATAAAAATAAATGGAAAAAAAAAAAAGAGTTGTGGCAGTTGTATCACCCCAAGTTTACAAAGAGGGTTAAAAAGTGGGCAAGGCAGGGGAAATGTGCTTTAAATATTTTAAAAGTTCTCTTACCTCTTCCTTGTTGATCAGTCCCATTTTGGACATGTCTATGTTAAAGTAGTGAATGTTCGGCAGATTGATTTCCATATCTTCTATCTGGAATCCACAATAATACATATTACATTGGAAAACTAGCAATCTGTCTCTATCACTACTCATCCCTAACCTCCAATTAGCTCATTACTCAGATTCCACTTCTGTCTCTGGGACACCATCTGATGTTCCTCTACTGCTCGACACTGTTCTATCTAGCTAGTACTATTATTAAATGATAGACTCACCCCTCCCTCTGTGTATGAAATCCATTTCTCAGAAAAGTAAAATCTCCTGGTGTCAGACACCTGGGAAATGTTCAGCATCCAGCTGGCTTCCAGATGTTGACCCATCAACCTCTTCAGTTCCCACTCAGTCCATACCCTCTTCTCCAGGCCTGTCCTCAACATTTGCAGGCCCTGGAGTAAGAGCATTTGGAGGTCCCCACACCAGATGTTTTGGACTTCCAAGGTGGCACTAGTGGTAAAGAACCCACCTGCCAATGCAGGAGATGCAGGAGAGGTGGGTTCAATCCCTAGGTCAGGAAGATCACTTGGAGGAGGAAATGACAACACACTCCAGTGTTCTTGCCTGGAGAATCCCATGGACAGAGGAGCCTGGTAGGCTATGGTCCGTAAGGTTGTAAAGAGTTGGACACAACTGAAGTGACTTAGCACACACTCATACCACATGTTTAAAGATTTAAAGTTATGAATCAAGCTAAAATACAGAGATAGAAATATGTTCTATCTCTGTAACTTAACAGATAGTCCTTCACAACTATCCTTCAGTCCTTCAAAACTATCTGGAAGGCCAGGACCAAATTTTAAATCCTCTGACTCCTTGCAGCATCAGGCCAGGACTTGGTAGCATGGGAAGAGCCAGCCTCCAACCCCTGGCCCACCCTATCCTCTCTCTCGGACTCACGTGGGTGGATATTCCAGCTTGTATGTCAAGTTGCCTGACGGCAAATATCCCAGAGAATGGTCTATAAGGGGAAGCATGGGCTCCCGAAGTGTTCACTGCCTTGAAGTGCCTCTTCCAGTAGAGAGAAGCATAGCTAGAGGATGACCTGAAGGGGGCCTCTGGGCCACAGTGGGTGTCCCTCTTGCCCAGGTCTAAGGATAGCACTGTCCTCTCCATCCCATCATGGCCATGGTTCATGCCCTCCTTTCCAGCTTCCTGCAATAACCTCCCAATAGGTCTCCTTGTCTATGGCCCATCATCCTTTTAATCTATCACACATCTTTCAGAGCAGTCTTTCTAGAGTGCAAAGCTGGTAGCATGGCACCTTGCTTAGACCCCTCGGTGGCTCCTAAGATTTTTTCAGGATAAAATATAGACTCTACAAAGATCACAAAGCCCTCCAGACCTGTTTCCCACCTAGGCACATGGAAGGGCTTTCACTTCTGGAGCCTCACGTGTGGCAGACCTTCAACAATAAATGCCTGTTCATGCTGTCTCCTATTGTCCATACCTACCCCTCCCTCATCCTTGAGTATGAACCCAGAAAACCCCTACTTGTCCCTTAAGGCTCAATTCAAATACCTCTCCTTCCAGAGAGCCTGATAGGCATTTCACATATACTTGAGTTAGGTGCCGTCTCCTGAATTTCCATCATATTCTATTGTTTATTGAATAGTTAGCTTACTTACTTTCTTCTTTCACTGAATGATGAACTCATTGAGGGTAGAGTCTATGGGACTCTATGTCTAATTTATCCCTGATTTTCTCATGTGCTGATAGAGACATAGTAACATTCAATAATATCAAATGGATGGATGGATGCAATCTCTCTGCATCTATCCTTCATTCTCTGGCTCTCCTGAAACATAGACCCTTGGGATAATTACCCCTCCTTCAGGCCATTTGAGTGTCCTAAATATAAGACTCAAATTGTAGCAGATTGAAGAGACTCAGAGTCTTCAAGAAAACTAAAGAACTACAGCAGTGGCCTATGTTTTCAGGTTGCACAGATTTTTCCACTTTTTTTCTCTTTTCTCACTTGCTATAACAAGCTTTTGAGCAACAACAGATGTCATTTTTCATGTGTCTTCCACTTTCTTATTTTAACTCTCAGCTCTTTCTCACAGCTAACAGGAGACACAGAAAGTTCTCTCAATCTTCAGAATGGCAAGTGACAAAACGTACCTCAGGAAGCTGGCTCAGGGAGAGCACCTGGATGTCATAGAGGGTCTTCTGGACTGAGGGCGAGTACTCGCCTTTGTCACAGGGTCCAGCAAATTTTTCCAGGACAATGCCCCTGACAGCCTCCCTAGAACACAGAAAGGACAACTGAGGGCTCCCACAGGGTGGTCTTTGGGAATTCACTGTGAAACTAAGATATGGTGACCTCTCTGTCCCCCACCCCCAAAACAATTTTATTGCTGGTTTTAGAGAGGATTACAGGGACTTCCCAGATGGTGCTAGTGGTAAAGAACCCACCTGCCAGGGCAAGAGACCTAAGAGATGCGGGTTCAATCCCTGGGTTGGGAAGATCCTCTGGAGGAGAGCATGCAACCCACTCCAGTGTTCCCACTTAGAGAATCCCATGGAGAGAGGAGCCTGGTGGGCTACAGTCCACAGGGGCGCAAAAAGGCAGGCACGACAGAGTGACTTAGCACAGCATGGGGGTATATTATAATGCCAAAACACACACACACACACACACACACACACACACACCAGTCAACAGACATATTGCACATAACTAGGCCATCTTCATAATCTGGCACCAGGGCTCAATGGGCATCCCAGGGTAAGTTTCCCCTCCATGCTTGAAGAATTTATGAAGACTTCCTCATATTCTAATCTTTGTGCTGCTTGGCTTGGCTGGTTGCTTGAACTGCTGCATTTTTGAGGGTTTTTACTATGCCAGGCTGTAGGCTAAGTGTTTTATGTGATTACTTCATTAAATTTTCTCAATGTACCTGAGGCAGCTCCTATTATTATTATCATCCCCAATTTGGAAGGAATCTGAGCTTAAAAGTTAAATGATCCACTCTCAGTCCTTCTCCTTAGTGGGATGCCCAGCTGGTACCCTGACTATCTCAATTTCATACTCATTTCAACATAAATACATCAGACTGCTGCCCATGGGTAACACTTGAAAAAACGAGGTGAAAAAAAAAAAGACTGAGGTGAGGTTCTCTTCAAACATTTCCAACCTAGCATATAATAAAAGGAGCAGAGCAACACTCTGCCCGTGGGAGGAAGCTACCGGAGGCAGATTCTAGCTCATCACATAGTACAAGATTCTAACAATTAGAACTTTGACAAAGGAATGAGATACCTGGTCAAAAGCAAACTGGGAATTCAGAGGCCTAATCACTGCTTGTCAAGGATGTTAAAATAAAAGTCATACTTTTACAATGTTAAAGAATTTATCATTTAGAAAATGCTTCTGTAACTGTCATCTTGTTTTGAGTTTGGCCTACAGTGGCCAATTTGACTGGGACCAAGGGGTTTCCTACATGGGACCTTCAGTGTTAAAATCAGGAAAGCCCTTGACAGCCTGGTTTTAGCTCTCCCTGCACCTGCTATGAAGTGACAAGGCCACTATCCTCACATGATTCAGTGATTCTGGAAGTGTGGCCTCTGGTCCAGCAGCATGGGCAACACCTGGGAGTTTGTTAGAAAATGCAAGTCCTCCGGTCCCATTCCAGGCCACAGAATCAGAACCTCTGCAGATGGGCTCCGCAAGCTATAGTGTAACAAACCCTCCAAGTGGTTCTGATATCCAATCATGTTTGTGTAATACTGATTTAGCCAATTAGGAAAGATAGAATCAGAGAAATCAGGCAGTCCACTTAAGGCTGTTATAGCTAAGAGCATCTAAGATTCAAGTGCAGGTTTACTAACTCAGAGTAAGACCAGTGTTCTTTCTGTTACCCATCAGAAGGGATTTCTTACAATGGGGAGGTTGAACTAAATGGCTTCCAAGTTTCTCTTTCAGACTGAAGACTCCTAGGCCCCTGGAAAAGAGGGCGACACTACCTGCTCCAGTGCCAGACCCTAGCACTTCTTCATACCAGGTGGCCTCAAAGTCCACGTCTCTGCCCCGGTGGTAGCGCCACTTGCAGTACACTTGGGTGGCAAAGCACCGGTCCTTCACCTCAGGGAGGGTGGTGAACTGATCCTTGAGGAATCCTTCAAATCCAGACTGCGTGGTTTTCAAGACCTTGAGGTCTTTGATTCCAGAATGAATGACTGGAGGTCCTGTTTTTAAGTCAAAAGGTAAGAGGGAATGAAGTCATAAAGGAAACAGTGCCTTCTTACTGCCTAGCCCTGAGGATTCTGGGGTCAATAAAACATGGCCCTCTGTGTCTGTACGAAGAGCGACATCACTCCCCAGGAGTTCTGTCTCTTGGTCTCCACCGAAGTCCATATGATGAAGATGGTGTGCCTTTCCCCCATCTGAATTCCACAACTCCCTGCCTTCTCATGCCCTGAGAAAACTGAAGGGCAGAGACTAAAGCTCCAGGCTGTGTTGAAGCCCACAGGAACCTTTTTCTCAGCTATGTGCAAGTGTGTCTTCTAGGCCAAATTACGTTCCACATGTTGAGCTCCATCTCACTCAGCAGGCAGTCATGCTGGAAAGAGTTCATAAACTCCTCAAAAGCAGCTCTTCTGTCTAGCACTGTGATGCCTTCAATTGGGGGTGGTTCTCATGTGCATTCTCTATACTGCCGGATGGCTCCAGACCCCTCAGGCCCCACCAGACCCCTCAGTTCCCTGTGTTTATGAACTCAGCAAAACCAGACAATTTTATGAATGGGTAGCAGCATGGGCCTGAATGAGCCTGAATGGAGACTGGGAAGATGAGACCAGTGATCCGTAAGTTATAGATTGCATACGTGGACACCCATAAAGATTTTTAGCTTTTGGCTGAACTGAAAGGGGGGCAGAGTTGGTTTGTGGGGACCTGGGGGAGAGAGGGCAGAGTTGAAAATATTGGAGGAGATGATATGTCTCTCTGGCAGTCCGTGACATCACCTCATGAGGTGCATTGGAAATGTGTTGGGGAGAGAGGCAAAAATCTGAAAACCTTGTTTGCTTATGCCAGGTAGTTCTAGCTCAGGGCCCAGGTGACAGGTAGGGTACTGAGTTAGTGAGGGGAGGGGTCTTTCTTTTCGTCTGTGGAACACACTGTAGCTCCAGCAGTTTGGTGTCGCCTGAAGAGAACACGGCACCAGGCGACACAGTGGGAAGCCTAGGACACAGGGTCTGTGGAGAGCGGCTTTCTTCCCCAGGAGCAGTGGGAGCTGGCACAGCAGATGCTGGACGGACCTGTGAGGCTGCAGCTGTCCTCAGTGGGTGCAGATTTCTCCCTGAGCCCCTGTCAGACAGCCCTCAGGCTGGGAGAAGGTGGGAGAGCTGGGCTGGAGAGGTTCAACAGTTTGGTAATAAGAGAACGACAAGGCCAGGGAAATTCAGGAATTAACATCATCATGGCCTTATTTTGTATGTGCAGGCTGGTGAGACTGGTATACTCAGGGAGCAGTTGGGTGCAAACTCCCAATAGCATAGTCAAAGCAGGATGACTAAGGTCAACCTCTTTTAGATCTTGAAATCAGTCCTGACTAATATCTACCACTTTTGACCTAAAATCTTAAGTCAAAAGCTGGAGGTATATCATCACGCATCACTATGTTGCACATGGCCCTGGTTGAAGAATAAGAATGTAATCCATGATCGTCAGTTAAAATCCTGGACAGTTCTTAATAATCCAGTGGTTCACATCATCCTATGTGATTTCAATTGCTGTGGTTAACTTGGGAACCGTTGGAGTTTCACAAGTAGGTAAACAATGACTATATTTTTGATATTTTCCCAACCACATGTGTGTACCTACCAGAGAGAGCAGGGGCCCTGTTTAGTGGTAGATCTTCTGATTAAATATGTGCTGCTTAAATAAGCATTCTGGCCAGAGTATTCTAGGATAATGTGGTAAGATAGAAAATGGTATTTGTTTAACATTCCAAAGTTCTCATTGGAAGCTTTATTTGAAGAAGGATCAAGAGAATACCTGGACTTAATACCTTAAGTTGGTTGGCTTTATCAGATTCTAAGTGTATAAAGACACAATTCTGCAAAATCAGCATTTCAAAATGCAGTGTAGAGCTAATCCAAGTGAGTCTAGTCTCAGACCCAAGAGAACTGCAGAAGCAATCAATAAATATCCGTTAAACGAATGAATGAATGAATGCAATGCCATTGATTCACCTTAGCAACTTAGCCTCATAACTTACAGTCTTTTCCTTCTAGACAGTTCTCCTCTATCAATCTCTAGCATTTCCCTTCCTGATCTGGCCCCTCCTCTCAGCTCTCAGACAGTATGGCAGGGGCAGAGGGGGAGGGCAGCAACACTGAGAAGGTCCTGACTGCCAACATGCATTCGAGTCACCTGGCTAGACACTAGCAGAGGTGGAGTTGGAACTCATCACCCCATTATGAGATTTCGTGCTTTTCTTCCCCCCTTTTGCATCACTTTCCATCCTCAAAATGTTTCCTCCTTCTTTCAATTCTATCTTTCCATTTCTGAAATAAAAGAGGACTTTCCAAGAGATAAGAAAGTTGCCACCGCCATTCCACAATGTGCCTTGAGGGCTTCAGACAGAGCCCCTAATTGAAAAATACCATCCCCACTGGTTTGAAATGAAGCATCACTTTTAGAAATGATCCCTATATGTTTTGAAAATATTTTATCATTCAAAAATTTCCTACTGAAATACCAAGACCCCTTAAAGGAGTGACTCCTTAATATTTTATAAACTAGTATCATAATTTACTTCTAATAGTAATCCCTCCTAGAAAAAAAATCCTCTAGAAATGAGACTTCAATTTGCAATCAGGAGTGGGGTTAGAACAAGTGGTGGGAACCCTTGAAGGTGGATAAAGAGAAGGCAAGAGAAACCAAAGGTAAACTCTATCCATTTCCACTTTTCCTATATAGATGGCCTTGATCACCAGCATCTCTGTGAGCCAACCAGACTTGGACCCCTCAACTGTCTCAATCATAAAAGGATTTCCAGATTCTGTGTTCCATACAGTTGAGTTCACAGTCTTGGGACTCTGATCATTTGAATTCAATTCCAGAGCTCTTCATGCTTCTCCTCCCCTGTTTATGAGTAGTATTTCCCTGAGAGAATTACTTAACCTCTCTCTATCTTGATTTTCTCATTTTCAGAAGATGATAATCATAACTATTTCCTAGAGGTGATAGATGTCTAATATGGTACACAAAAAGGACTCAGTAAAATGGCTGCCCCATTGGAAATGCTCTACAGAAGTTACTAAGATGATTTTGCCCTAACTGATTTCAACCCCCTGTAAATACGGCCCATGTTTCACAAAGAATCATTGGGTTCTGAAAACTCCTTCTGACATGCCATTCCTATCCGCCTCTGGCTCTGGGATGATATTTGTTAATCTTTGGGGAGTGGCAGTTTGCTAGGCAACTTTGAAATGATCTACTTTCTCACTAGAATCTGAAAATGGAAAAAGCAGTTGTATTTTCTAATATATTTTGGCTTCAGTTTCATGCAGTGTAAAACATCTTACATTCTCCAAGACAGTTCACTACTGCCACGGTTTAGGCAGAACGCAAACTATCTACGCTGGTATGCTCATCATTCTATGAACAACAACAACAAAAACTTATTCTCTTTGAATGTGAAAAATAAATTCTCTTGGCACACATCAGACACCCTCGATGAAATCTGGGAGCTTATTTTATCTTTTCTGCTGGCGGTGCCCCAGCTTACTGAACACTAGTAGGAACCTGAGCCTTTCAAATTCATGGGCCCATCAACTAAAAATATGATACTTCACACACTCTAAAAAAGATTCCAATTTAGAAGACAAGAAATAATTCAACCCCAAAGAGTGTCCTTTTCTAGGTTACTTCCCATGAAACCACTTAATCAGCTCTTTTTTGCCTTTCTGCCATGTTTATGGAGTAACACAAAAGGAAGATTTCCACATTTTCCTTTGCTAGAATATAATCTTTTCCAGCTTTTAGTGTCCTCCTACACACTTAACAGATTGTGGTTTCTTTCTCAGAGAAGCATACATCCTACCCCTTCAGGTCTCTAAGGGAAAGAAACTCACTGCAAATTAATAGAAAATAAGCCCGATTCCTTACCTACGCATCAGGTGTCACAAAGCACAAAGCTTTACTGAGCCAAGAAAAAAAAAATCCTGTCAAGAAAAGGATAATTGCTTCCACATTTAACACCTCCGAAAAGGACACAAATAGCTAAAAGGGGACTATTTTAAAACTATATTAAATAATTCTAGTAGAAAACCTCACACCTGGAAAGTGCTAGAACAAGTGAAGATCAATTAAATATCATTTGCCTCTGAGAGTCCATTTAGCTCATGGAAGGAAGGTGAAAGCTCTCTGTGTGCAATTCTGGATGAGGAGAGATGACGTCACCCCACAGAAGGAAGTTAACTGGGCTTTTGTACAGCAAAGTGATCCTCAAGATGATTTTTAAAAGATATTGTGCTTGCCCAGAAATTTTCATTTGAAATAACTGATGAGTGCCTTAATCTTGACGTCAGAACGACAGACGCAAACTTCTCGGCAGTGGCCCTCTCTGTCTTGAGTCTCCCATTTTCCTCTCTCTTCTCTTCCATCTGCCTGGCTTAACACCTCTTAAATCTCTTCTTCTGGACTTCATTTTCATCTCCCACTTCCTTAAAACCATCTTCCTACCTCTGCTAGTCCCCATGTCAAGAGATTTTTTTCACCACTAGAAGATAGTATCTCTTATTTGAAATATCTTCTTTATCTTTCATTCCTTGATTTGGTTATGCTTTAGTTGCATTTTTATAATTAGTGTCAGATTGGGAGAAATTTGGTGCTTAAAGAATTATGTATTATAATTCAAATAGTGTGTGTGCGCGTGTGTGGGTTGGCAGGGTGTTCTGCTTATTTCAACGAGTTTAAATTAGTGACTTAACCATCCTAGTGACTTTAAGGCTTGTCTAAGCTTGCAGGTCACAGAGACTCCTGAGAGAAAGAGTTCGGAAGATTGAGGTTCCATATAATGCCTGCGCCACACATGTAGAGCCTCGCTCTCCTCTCAGAGCTGAGGAAGTCACAAGCATAACACCCACCTTCATCCCTTTGGTGAAAAAATTTCTCTGTCTTCCAGATTCCCCCATGGAACTAGCAGACTCTGAAACAGCTAAAAGTACACTTCATGATGTAACTTTAAAAGATATGGTAGGAAACAATAGAGTAGTGGGAGTTTTACTGCAATTCTCAGGGCCTAAAATGGGTTCCTCAGATTCAGTGGGCTTTCTCTAAATGTTTGCTCAATCAATAAAAATGAATCCAGTCCACTAGGAGAAACCCAGTTACATATCCTGCTGGGGAAAGTTGTAGGTTGAATGTGTGATTAAGTATATGTGTTCGAGGGGGCAGAATGCTCATGACTCCAGCCAGCCTCACCCACTGAAAGTCTTATTTAGAGGTTTGTAACAGTAGCCTTTGGGTTTCCCTGCTGGTGCAGTGATAAAGAATCTGCCTGTCAATGAAGAAAACATGAGTTCAATCCCTGGGTTGGGAAGATCCCTGGAGAAGGAAATGGCAACCCACTCCAGTATTTTTGCCTGGAAAATCCCATGGACAGAGAAGCCTGGCAGGCTATAGACTACGGGGTCACAAAAGATTCAGACTTGACTTAGCAACTAAATAACAAAAAACAGTAGCCTTCAGCATGTGAACTGGAGTGTGTGTGTGTGTCAGATAATAATTATTTTCTTCAGTTAAGCCTACGTAAGGGCATTTCTTGTGACAATGATTGCACACTGAATCACCTCATGATATCTGCGGTTTTAGCTCTTGGAAAATAAGCAAATTAAGAGTTAAACTTTGCTACCAAAAATCCAAAGAGGGACGAGTATCATCTTCAAATAGACAACACAGGAAGATATGCACCCTCAGGGATGTGTGCACACACATACTGCACACACCCAGGCAGCAGATGCCTCCTCCCTTCAGATCCCTGACAGCCCCACATGCTATGGGGTGGGGGGGGCAGGGTTTATTGGGCTCTAGACAGTCAAGCTGGAGCTCTGGGAACATAGCCACAGTGATCGCAACACCCTGAAGTTTTCTGCAGAAAGAAAAAGCTTTGGGCCTGATTCTGTTGATAAGTTTTCCCACCCTGCAGCAGCCAGGTGACTAGCATGCAATCTGTTGATAGCTCCTGGTAATTCCTGGAAAGAACAGGGTGTGAAGAGCAGCCTGACTTCTTTGATCAGCTGAGCCCTATATTTGGCCACTCTACTTCAACCTCCAGGGCTCTGCTAAATATTCTTGCAGAGGAAGGTCACCAATGATGTCAAATTGCCAAACTGCATAATCTCTTCACTCTCCTTTCAAGCCAAACTTCTTAACCTTCCTGCAGCAGAGAGCAAGGGCAGCTTCTCTTCTTCCTGGGTCCTTGCCTGGACTACATTTCCCAGCCTTCGGGTGTGGTTGTGTAACTGGGTTCTCTTCATTTGATGAGCTCTGTGCTATTTTCAGGCCTGGTGCTATGCTTGAGTGGTTTTGCCTCCTCCGTTTTCTTCTCCAAGCTTTTTTCTTCCACTTGTCTGGTATGGGGATCCACCCTCAAGGTGACCCAGAAAGGAAAGGATTAAAATGTCTGGTTGCATCAACCTGGGTTCCTGAATAAATTCCTGGAGCAGGGCACCCTCCCAACATACACACATACACAGTAAACTTAACTTTTACACATAGCAGTAAACTTTGTGTGGGAAGCCACTGCATATAAGTCTACTTGTTATGCATTCTGTTACCCCAATAACTATCCCTCATTTCTTGAAATGTACTTTTCCTTTTGCTTCCATAATGCCATTGTCTCCAAGTTTCCTCCTGTCTCTCTGACCATTCTTCTGTCTCCGTCTTTAAACTTTTAACTCTTAAACTGGGGAATTTTCCCCAGGGCCCTTTCATCTTTCCTCTTCTCACTTTATATGTTTTTCTGGATTAGTCCTTCTTCCCATGGCTTCACCAACTATCAGTCTCCAAATCTTTTCCTTATTTCCAAACTCACCAGCTTCCTCTGAAAACTTCCTCATTACATGTATTATTCTTAGTCAACACCGCCAGGCTCCTGACTTTAGGGTAACCTTGACCCCTCCTTTTCTCTAATCTTGCATCCCTATGCGACTACACAGACCTATTAAGCACACTTCAAAACTGCCTCACATAATATCTCTCCCCAGCTTCTGCAGTCCCTCCATCTCTGCCTCTACTGCCTGAGGTCAGCCTACATCATTACTTCATCTCGGCAACAAGTCTCCAAATGTTTCCCTATGGCTTATTTCTCTAGCCAGTTCACCATAATCTTGGTCGGAATTACCCAAATGTACACATATATACACAAAGACCTTCCCTGGATCTCTATAATCATTCAAAATAATAACAGCTTTCTTTCAAGGAGCACTTCTTATATGTTAGGGACTATGCTGAATGCTTTAAATTAACATTTATTTCTTTCAATTATCTGGATAATTGCTGAGGTAGACATTGTTATCCTCATCTTACAAATTAAAAAACACTAAAGTAGTGTATTTAATGTGCTAACAGTCACAAAGTTATTAAGTCTGACTTTTGTGACCCTAAGGACTGCCTGCTAGGTTCCTTTGTCCATGAGATTTCCCAAGCAAGAATACTGGAGTGGGTTGCCATTCCCTTCTCTGGGGATCTTTACAACCCAGGGACTGAAACCAGGTCTCCTGCATTGCAGTCAGATTTATCATCTGAACCACCAGAGAAGCCCATTAAGTAATGGAGCTCAAGTTCAAAAACACTTCAGTTTTCATAGAATAAAAGTAGGAAATCTAGTAGGGAGATTAAAAGACAAAAGTAGTAAATTCATTCATATCCACAATAAGAAGTTAAGGGATACACAAAATATTTAGATTAGAAAATAATATCAAAAACAGTAATCATGAGGGGAGGAGAGTACAAATGCAAAGTATCTATCTAGATAGATTGCTGTGCAAAAACATCATGGTAACCACAAAACAAAAATTTACACAGAAAAAGAAAAAGAAATCCAAACATAATACTAAAGATAGTCATCAAATCACAAAAGAAGAGAACAAAAGAAGTAAGGGGAAAAAACACCTACAAAAACAAATCCAAAGTAATTAATAAAATGACAATAGGAACAAGCTACTGGTGCTATTGTTTAGTCGCTAAGTCATGTCTGACTCTGCGATCCCATGAACTGTAGCCCACCAGGCTCCTCTGTCTATGGGATGTTCCAGGCAAGAATACTGGAGTGGGTTGCCATTTCCTCCCCCAGGGGATCTTGCTGACCGAGAGATCAAACCCGCATCTCTTGCTTGGCAGGTAAATTCTTTACCACTGAGCCACCTGGGAAACCAGTGGGAACATATATACCAATAATCGCCTTAAACATAAATGGATTAAATGATCCAACCAAAAGATATAGACTGGCTGAATGGGTGAAGAAACAGCTTCCATATATGTGCTGCCTACAAAAGACTCACTTCAGATCTAGAAATATACATAGACTGAAAGCGAGGGGATTAGAAAAAGGTACTTCATGAAAATGGAAATCAAAAGAAAGCTGGAGGGAATTCCTTGGTGGTCCAGTGGTTAAGAACCCTGATGCCAGCATAGGGGATATGGGTTCTAGCCCTGGTCTGGGAAGATCCCACATGCCTTAGCGGGAAAACTAAGCCCATGCATAGCTACCAAGCCAGTGCTATACAGCCAGGGTGCCACAGCCACTGAAGCACATGTACCTAGAGCCTGTGCCCTTAAACAAGAGAAACTATCACAATGAGAACTCACTCACTACACACACTAAATGGACTCACACACTGGAAGAGTGGCCCCCACTCACCACAACTAGAGAAAGCCTGCGCATAGCGATGAAGACCCAGCCCAGCCAATAAATAAATAAAAATTTTAAAAGAGAAAGCTGCAGTAGCCATACTTATATCAGACAAAATAGAGTTTAAAATAAGGACTGTGAAAAGAAACAAGAATTTACACTGTTTGAAATAAATTTCAGGAATTTTTTTTTATTCATCTCCTAGAGTAATACAAATAGAAAAATAAACAAATAGGGCCAAATTAAACTTAAAAACTTTTGCACAGCAAATAAACCCATAAACAAAATGAATAGACAACCTACGGACTGGGAGATATCAAGGGATTAATTTCCAAAATATATAAATAACTCATACAGCTTAATATCAAAAAGCAAACAACATAATCAGAAAATGGTCAGAAGACCTAAAGATACAATTCTCAGAAAAAGACATACAGATGGTCAGTAGGCACATGAAAAGATGCACAATATTGCTAATTTGGGACTTCCCTGGTGGCTCAGACTGTAAAGAATCTGCCTACAATGCAGGAGACTCGGTTTCAATCCCTAGGTTGCAAAGATCCCCTGGAGAAGGGAATGGCGACCCATTCCAGTATTTTTGCCTGGAGAATTCCATGGACAGAGGAGCCTGGCAGGCTACAGTTCATGGGGTTACACAGAGTTGGACATGACTGTGCATGCACATATACATACATTGCTAATTTTAGAAAAATACAAAACTACAATGAAATGTCACTCTCACAGATCAGAATGACCATCACTTAAAAAGTCTGCTAATAATAAATGCCAGAGAGACTGTGGAGAGAAAGGAATTAATCATATGATCCTGCTATCCCACCCCTGGGCATATATCCAAAGAAAATTCTAATTTGAAAAGATACAGGCATTCCAACATTTATAGAAGCACTGTTTACAATAACTAAGACATGGAAGGGTTCCCCTGGTGGCTCAGTGGTTAAAAAAAAAATCCTCCTGCCAGTGCAGAAGATTCAGATTCACTCTTTGGGTCAGGAAGATCCCCTGAGAAGGAAAAAGCAACCTACAAATCCTGTGGACAGAGGAGCCTGGTGGGCTATCGTCCATGGGGTCACAAATGAGTTGGACGTGACTTAGCGGCCAAACAACAACGACAAAAATAACAACAAGACATAGAGGCAACCTAAATGTCCATAGGCAGATGAATGGATAAAGAATATTTATTACTCAGTCATAATAAAGAATGAAATAATGCCATCTGCAGCAACATGGATGAACCTAGAGATTATCATATTGAGTGAAGTAAATCAAAGACAAATATATGATATCACTTATGTAATCTAAAACAAAGATACAAATGAATTTATTTACAAAGCAGAAATAGATCCACAGACAAAAACTGACCTTACGGTTACCAAAGGGGATAGCAGCTGTGGGAGGAAGATAAACTGGGAATTGGGGATTAATATATACACATTACTACATATAAAATAGATAAACAAGGACCTAATACATAGCACAAGGAACTATATTCAATATCTAGCATTTAAATAATCTCTAATGGAAAAGAAGCTGAAAAAGAATATATATATACATATGTGTGTGTGTATAACTGAATCATTTTGCTGTACATCTGAAACTATCACAACATTGTAAGTTAAACTATAATGTAAAAAATGGTTTACATTTAAAAAATTACAATAGGAAAGCAATAAAGGAAGCAAAACATCTTAGTCTGCAAGAACTATAGACTTAACTACCATGCAAAAACTGCCTCATTGCACTGGGGTTATTTTTGGTTTTTGGCCATGCTGCTCAGTTTACAGGAACTTAGCTCCTGAACCAGAGATCCAACCAAGGCCCTCAATGGTGAAAGTGTGGTATCCTAACCACCTGACCACCAGGAATTCCCTAGTTACACCAGTCTTGCTAGTACAGTACGTTAAGGCCCAAACCAAACTCTTCACATTTGGAGGATTTAAAAACTCACTATCTTCTCAACTTATCAACTAATTATTCAGTCTTCTTTATATACTAATAATTTCACAACTATTACTCAAACACTGAGAAGACCCTGGCTTTGTCTAGAATTGAATACAGATAGAGAAAATATTAAATGACTAAAATATTAAATGACTAGGACTTTCTAAGGGAAGGCAGTATCCAGTAGAACTCAGAATAAGAGGCACTTATATTTTACTAACCTTTTAAAAGATATTTATGATGTTTACCAGATACCACCTTAAATTCTTAACGAAGAGAGCTAGAGATGAAAGAAAGATAAAGAAAGTAAAAGAAACAAAATGAAAGAAACAAGTGGGAAAGAGGAGAGGAGACGAAAGAAAAGAGAGATGAGAAAAGAAAAAATTCAGAGTCCTCACTTTCAATCTATAATGATCACTAAAGTTTATTTTTTATTAGGATAGGGACATTTCTACCATGGTACCTCCACAGTTCTTAAAGGTCATCTAGTCCAGCTCTTAACCAATTATTGAACTGTGTTCTGACAACCTCAACAAATCAGTGGAAGACATACTTTGCTAAGTTTAGTCATCAGTACCAATAAGGTCTATATTGTAATTATGTTCCACAGTTAATGTTTAGATTTCTTATTAAACAGAAAGAACTATAAAACTGTCACTGTTATTTTAAATGAAGCTTATACTATGGTAATTATAATAATATCAATGGTTTTATTATTAGGACAAAATAAGGAAACATGATTGTTATTTTCTAGGTATTTCCTATAAAGTTATTATAATCATAATTTGGTATGGTATAAAAAGCACTGGTAAGAAATTTCAGAGATTTGAGATTTTTGTCAGCCTGAGTCTTTTTTCCTCTCACCTC
The DNA here is from genome assembly GCF_963930625.1 of Muntiacus reevesi. Lineage (NCBI taxonomy): Eukaryota > Metazoa > Chordata > Mammalia > Artiodactyla > Cervidae > Muntiacus > Muntiacus reevesi. The sequence goes on along the minus strand of NC_089249.1, from coordinate 120,436,514 downwards.
AAGATCATGCAATAAAAATGATTGACCCCACTCAACCCCCAGATTTTTTGCAAAGGGTATTATTTCATCTTTATACTTTAAAGATAAAAAGCAGATAGTTCTTTAATGTAATCCAAGGTCACAACTTTCACTCCCATCTCAGATTTAAAAGAGTTCAAAATTCTCTACAGTTCTCTTTGGTGCTGATAAATAGAGTTGTTTAGAAGAAAAAAAAAAAACAAAACTAAAATTGCTATTGCAGAATCAAACACAAAAAACATTTTCTCACCACTCCTCAACTGTTCAACCTCACAGAAATGCGTTCCAGTGGGAGTATGAATAAATGCATGGACATGCTTAACTCCATTCTGAAAATTAGAAAAAAAGATTGTTTCCAGTAAAATTTCAGCATATGTCAAAAAGCCAATGTCTTTAATTAAACTGAGAACACAAATAAGTAAGGCAACCTTTTCAAAACGCTTCCAAGGGACTTCTTCCACGTAGACTTGAACTCGAAAGACATGGTTAAAAGAAGAAAGGAAATGCTCACAGATATTCATAGCAAAAGTTTCTATGCTTTTGATCTATAAAGAGAAACAAATGTGAATGAGCAGCAATACTTGCCCCTATTGAAAGTCATTTTTAAATATCCACGGGACTCTCTTTCCTGATCAAGTGTTTTTTAGAATCAGAGAAACACAGGCTTAGAAAGAATCTTAGAGATGAATTTATCTTTTTATCCCAATTTTTCACATGGGCCCCTCAGTGTAGTTAATGGATCACCATCACCAGGTGAGACTACCCGGTTTTTAAAAGAAAACTGTGTGCCGGATAGGGTGTGTCTGTCCATCAGTGGATGAGCAAAAAGGAATTGAATATTCAGATTCTCCTCAAGATGAGCTCAGTCATCACCCTTGCCAGCAAAAGTATTGCAGGATACTCCAAAACACTCTGCTCTCTTTATGAGGCTGGCAAACAGACCTCCCAGTTTCTCCAGGAAGAATGTTAAGGAAGGGTCACTCAGCTTTCTTTCCTTACAAACATGCCTCCTATAGATCATCTCCAACTCTCCACCCCCATAAAGCAGCTCCCTACTTCCACCCAAATTCTTCATATTAATCTCTATTTTATGGCACTAGTTCAGTATACAGATTATTTATGGTTTTGCCTATAATTAAGGTAGACTATACAGGTTTCCAGGAAAGTTTTGTTTCATATCTGAGGTTTATAAGCATCCTATTGCATTCTCAAAAGTATCTTGGTTTGGATAAGAAATTATGGTCGCTATAATGAATGAATTTAAATTTTTTTCTTAACATCCAGGTCCACCCCTTCAATTTTTTGTATCTCTCACATAGTACAGGAAGTATAAGAATTTGTGGTACCCAACCATCTTCTTAAACACAGTACTAGAAGCTTATTTTCAATTTTTTTTAAAGAAAGCAATGTCTTTTTCCAGAGCCCTATCTATGCTTGCTGGGCCATTCTGATTAGCAAGAGAAACGTTCAGAGTGGAGACAGGCCTTGCAGAAATAATTTTTCAATTAGTTTGTTCATTTCATGCATTATATGTGTGGATTTCATGCAAAATCATAGAAAAAAAACTTTCTAGTCTACATTTCTTGTCTTTTTAAACATCTTAGTAAATAAAAAAATCATCCTGAATTGCCCAGAAATCTGGTGGTCACCCAGCACAATTTCACTCACCCTTTTTAGGGAAATCTGAGGTAAAGTGCTAAAAAAAAATCAGATTCTATTAGTTCCAAGACCCTTTTGAAAAGTACAGTTACCATCAAATGTGGACACTAAGTGGTCATGGAGTTGAGAAAATTCGGAAGGCATTAAAAGTTGGACAAATATATTTCAAACTGTATCTTATATTGAATTTTCTTCTTTAGTAATACCAAGAAGAGAAATGGTACTTTCTTCTATAAATACATACCATTCTTAAAGAAAAAAAAAAAAAAAAACAACAACAACCAAACAATAGGACTCAAATAAATGCATGGCAATAGTGGGTAAAATTCTAATCTGAAATTGTCTCAGGGCCTTGATTTGTCAATGATCCTAGATAAGTGATAACATGTAAATTTGTCAAATAGGATTCTCTATGTTCTAAAAGATGTACTGAGTTGAAAACCAAGGAAACAGAAAAAAGAGGGAACAAAAAAAGAAAAGCATATAAAGTGGTGAGTTTTTAAAATGCAAAATTTTCTGTAAAGCTGAGAATTTTAGAATAGAAAAGGAATCTTCTTTCAATGGCTTAAGTGTAAAAATAAACTTAAAACACATAGGGAACTTGAAATAAGCAAGTACTATCCTCACACTATAGTACAGTGAATTACCCATCCAAATAGGCAGCATCTAAGAAGAAGAATGACACATACACCTTTGAACTTGGCCAGGACGTGAACTGTGTTCTTGATGGTGTCTGTCGGGATGATGTCTGAATTGTCTCCATGCAGGTACTCTCTTTTGGAGCTCAGAGTAAGTTGCACTGAAGTTGCCACTTCTTTAATGCTATGATATTTTCCATCTCGCTGAATATGAAGAACTTTTACCATATCCTTACCATAACCAGTTCGGACAAACTCCACTTCATCATTCTGCAATGAAAATAGTCATCTTATTGAAGAAGGCTAGATGAAAACCAAAAGTCAACTGCAATTTCTTTTATTTTTATTTTTAATTGGAGGATAATTGCTTTACAATATTGTGTTGGTCTCTGCCATACATCAACATGAATCAGCTATAGGTAAAAATATGAACAACAGACTGGTTCCAAATAGGAAAAGGAGTACGTCAAGGCTGTATATTGTCACCCTGCTTATTTAACTTACATGCAGAGAATATCATGAGAAACGCTGGGCTGGAAGAAGCACAAGCTAGAATCAGGATTTCTGGGAGAAATATCAATAACCTCAGATATGCAGATGACACCACCCTTATGGCAGAATGTGAAGAAAAACTAAAGAGCCTCTTGATGAAAGTGAAAGAGAAGAGTGAAAAAGTTGGCTTAAAGCTCAACATTCAGAAAACTAAGACCATAGCATCCGGTCCCATCACTTCAGGGTGAATAGATGGGGAAACAGTGGAAACAGTGGCTGACTTTATTTTGGGGGGCTCCAAAATCACTGCAGATAGTGATTGCAGCCATGAAATTAAAAGATGCTTGCTCCTTGGAAGGAAAGTTATGACCAACCTAGACAGCACATTAAAAAGCTGAGACATTACTTTGCCAACAAAGGTCCGTCTAGTCAAGACTATAGTTTTTCCAGTGGTCATGTATGGATGTGAGAGTTGGATTATAAAGAAAGTTGAGCCCCAAAGAATTGATGCTTTTGAACTGTGGTGTTGGAGAAGACTCTTGAGAGTCCCTTGGACTGCAAGGAGATGTAACCAGTCCATCCTAAAGGAGATCAGTCCTGGGTGTTCATTGGAGGGACTGATGTTGAAGCTGAAACTCCAATAATTTGGCCATTTGATGTGGAGAGCTGACTCATTTGAAAAGACCCTGATGCTGGGAAAGATTGAGGGCAGGAGGAGAAGAGGATGACAGAGGATGAGATGGTTGGATGGCATCACCGACTCAATGGACATGAATTTGGGTGGACTCCGGGAGTTGGTTATGGACGGGGAGGCCTGGCGTGCTGCAGTTCATGAGGCACAAAGAGTCGGACACGACTGAGCGACTGAACTGAACTGAACTCTTGAAGGCAATTTCTTTTAGCCTTAATTTTATCATATAATTGTGAATGGTGAGAGTCAAATTATTCATGAAACCAAGATCATGCCTTACCTTTGAAGAATGAGAACGTGTATGGAGAAAAGAGAATTGCAAGAAATAGACTAAAATATATCAGGTCGGCCTTAAGAGAGACAGGTAGATGACTTTCTTGATAATATTAAGCAATAATAATAAAAACAGTACCTTCTGAGGCTAACTATTTACTCAGTCTTCATTAATCTCTACTAACTTAATCCTTGTATCAGCTCCATGAAGTAATATTACTTGCATTTTACAGACAGAAAAACTGAGGTTCAAAGAATTTAAGTGACTTGCACTATTTAGTAAAGGATAGAGCCAAGAATTCACCCTCATGGCTGTTGACTCCAAATTGTGTACTTCTAACCACTGTATAAACTCCCTTCCTCTGTAAAAGTGTTTTGACAATGTTAACTGGAAATAATTATATCCCTCTTTTTATAGAGAGTAGTATTCTGGAGAAACAGCCCTATGATCATAAAAACAATTTGAAAATTTGCTTCTTCTACTTGCTACAGGAAGAAGAGCAATTAGTGACAGGGTCTTGATGACCTTCAGCAGCACAGAGCCAGGGCCATCTGGCTGTAGGGAGAGCTATGCTTTTAGAGAAGAGACCCTTAATAAAAGCCAATGATTGATTCATTAGTATCCCTGTCTGAAGCTCGAGCCCTCACTGGCGATTACGCCCATCTCCACTGCTAGGCCCTTTAAGACTTGTGCCTGGGCTTTCCTGGTGTTTGAGAAAAGAGGCAGGAGGGAGCAGAGGGACAGGAAAACTTATTTTATTTAGCATGAAAATTGTCATAGACATGAGACAAGTGCTCAGGCCTGGTGCACCGGGAAGACCCAGAGGAATCGGGTGGAGAGGGAGGTGGGAGGGGGGATTGGGATGGGGGATCAGGATGGGGAACACATGTAAATCCATGGCTGATTCATGTCACTGTATGACAAAAACCACTACAATATTGTAAAGTAATTAGCCTTCAACTAATAAAAATATATGAAAAAAAAGAAAATTATCATAGAAATGGTAATAAGAAAAGGTGACAAAAATAACAGTAAATCAAAAACAACATGCAGTGAGAATCTGGGGAAGTCACAAAGAAGAAGCCTCACCTGCTTATCACACATATGTGATATGCTCAGACAGGTCAGGAACTGCCTAAACACCTACCTGCATTTAAAAAAAATCACCACACCCCATAGGAGGAATTTTAAAATACTAAAATTAGAAATTATTGTCATATCCTTTATCAAACTGAGGTAGGGGAGGCTGTCTTAAATCTTGGGGATAGAGCCTGGTAGGGCTTGCTGCTGTTCTTACTGCACATATCCTGAGGGTTTGAGGTGTTTACATTCAGTACTTCCCCTGTAGGAGTGACATACGGAAGGGCCACTCTTGGAGAGTCTCCTCAGAAGCCTCTGACCCAATCTTTCGGGGACTCATCTTCAAGAAAAACATCAGTAAGAAAACCTAAAGAGGAGACTTACAGGATCCTAATAAGAACTCTAATGCTGACCAGGAAAGAGGCACAGTTGTGTGATTGTAGTGGCTTTGAAATCAGACCAGGTCCAAATTCTGCCCTGCCAGTTACAGCTTTGTGGCTTGTAACAAATAATTTGATGTCTGTAAGCCCAAGTTTCCCCCTGCTTTGTAAAAATGGAGATAACTACCTCAACAAGTGCTGGTGAATGTGAAGGGCTGGGCTCCATCCCTGGTACCCACTGATGCACTGAGGTCCCCTGGTGGCAAGAGTGGCCATGTCAGCTCTGGCTGTGGATGCGGTGGCAGCAGAGACAGCACAAGGAACCCTGAGCAGGGGCACTAGTTTCTGGAGTGGGGAGCCCTGCTGGTAATAGCAGAAGGAAGACTCTGGTGTGTCTTGAACCACTGGGAATTCTACCCAGAGGAGGGAGGGCTTGGCTGGCTTGGAGTCCCTGGGTAATATGGGCTGGGGTCCAGGACCAGAGGTCTCTGAGACCTTCCAGCACCTTCAGCACACAGGAAAACTGAACAAATATTACTCCTCAGTCCCATTCCCTGCCACTAAGTACCCATCCTGGTTAGTCTGTTAAAGCAAGTAGTTACCATGAGATACCAAGAAAGATGGAATGGTAGCTACCCTTCATATCCCCACTCCTGCTCTCCAATCCAACTTTGTATTCTACCACATTCTACTTCAAACTGCACTTTGGCTATCCTGAGCTAGATGTGGTCACCCTGGCTCTACATGTTTTCTGCTCTGCCAGTATCCCTTTGAGTTTACTATTACTTCTTTCTTGAACATTCTTCTCTATCAATCTCTTCACCTGACTAACTTCAGACTCAACTTCTTTAAATCTCAGATGTCACTTCCACTAGGTAATCTGCCCTAGCCCTTCAAGTCAGAAGTAGGTGCCCCTTCTGTGTGATCTCAAAAAGGTCTGTTATTGCCTTAGCAGAGACTTTATCAAGTAGAACTATAACTGCCTCTTCATGTGTGTGATTTGTTCAAAAACCATAAGCCATGAAAGCAGAAACAATTTCCATCTTGGTCGCCATAGCAACCCCCGTGCTCAGCAGAGTGCTTGGAACATAAATAGGTGCCTAATAAATGTATCATGAGTGACTGACTGCTGCCTCATCACCTGCACCACTTGTGCAATGACACGGACTCGTTCATGAAAATGCCCCTAAGATTTCAATACGGGAAGAGCTGCTTCAGCTCAGAACCCCGTCGGGAAGTTCCTCTTCCCAGGAAAGAGGGGAAGGCAACTTGTGCTCTCTGATGAACGCAGCACAGAGATCACAGGAACAGCTGGCCGGAGAATGAGGTCAGGAAGGGCAGAGTTGAGGGCAGACAGAGTCAGTGACACAGCACAACGTGTTCCCAATGCTAACAAGACAGAACGCTCCAGCACCACACAGCCACCCGGGGTTCACGGGTGACACATGCGGGACAGGTCAGCAACCTTAGAAAGCCCCTGCCTAGGCCTTGGTGCTCCAGCAAAGGCTGAGTAATGATGTTTACTGAGCAAATGAGTCAGAATGAAGAGGACGTAACCATCTGAGGCTGGAGCAAGAAGGAACAGGAACAGTGTGGGACACTCAGGAGTCCCTCAGCAGGACTGACAGAACAGATAATGGCCCAGGCCAGACTGAGGCTGTTCTCCTCAATGAAGCCTCTCCAGCTCTGTAGTCTGAGAACCAGGAGTAGGTGCCAGAATCCTATTGTGTATACTGCACAGTGTGGGGCAGAGATCCACATCCAAGATAACCAGATAGGAAAATACCAAGGCTTCTCTCATCCGGAGGGTGGGTGAGAGCAGAGAGGATGGAATCAGAGGGGCCAAGTGTGAGTTTCTGTTCTGCCACCTATTAACTCTCTGAATGGAGGCAAATTTCTTCATTTGTAAAATCCATGATACTAGGGCCAATCTATCAGGATTGCTGTGAGGATTATATGACAAAACAACATAAAACACTTAGAAAAGTACTTGGCAAATAATAAATGTTCAACAAACATTAGTTATTAATAAACAATAATTGTATGCCATATTTTGCATCAAAGGGTTCTTCCAGTTACCGTTAGAGAGAAATACTCAGACTACACATCAATCCAGAACTAGGGTGGCTAAACTCAAGGACTGCGGCTATGATCCAGCCTACTTCTGCCTTCATACTTTGGTTGTCCTTCCTCAGGCTTATGTGGCTTGGGGGAACAAAGTTATAAAAGAAAACTAAATTTCCTAGAGCAGTACTCTCGACAAAATATCAGACAAAGATATCAGTAGGATAACTATACTTGGCACTGCATGAGAAAAGTTCCCTTTTCTTAGACAAGTCTTGAAATATAAAGAAATAGAGAATCATTGATTGCCTCTAAGTAATGTTGGAGAGAACTCTCAGAGATTTTTTTAAGTGACTCGTGCATTTTCACTTCTGCAGTGAGATACTGAGTGTTCTGTTTTTCCCAGGCCACACTGAAAGTGATGTAGGTTGTCACTACAGGTCTAGGATTTATTAGCCTGGAGTTTGTTAAGGTCTATAAGCTTCAATGGATGGATCTGAGATAGAAAATATTGGGAAAGACAAGAGAAAACTTTTATAAATTTAAATTTTAGAATGACTAGAATTTTCTCTCAAGTATTAGAGTAGCTCTTGTAAGCATATCTCTACCCACCATAATAGAGGGAAATACAGAAGTGCGAGCTATTTTGGACCCATCACTCATGTATAAATACCAATTCAGTTGCAGTGTGTGGTGATAGATGGAAGAACTCAGCCAGGAGACATGCCTCCCTCCTTTTCTTTGGAATGTGTTAGAGAAGTCCTTCCAATTCTCTGCCTAGGTTCTTCCTCTGCCTGCATATTTTTTTGGGCATTTGTGAACAAGAAGACTTCCTAGAAAAGTGCTGAACTAATATGAGAAAAAAAGAGCATTCATATGAACCATCTTAATATCATTTTGGTGGATCTTAATAATATATAATGATAAAAACAATAATGATGAATAATAACCTTAGAGGCAACTGGTATTTTTTTTTTTGGCTGCTTAGGACCAACTAAATGTCAGATAGAAAAATATTGATATCTTGTAGAAAATGTCCTGTTGCTTTAGGTTGCAGAATGGCTCATTTTTAATATCAAGGAGGGATACGCCTTGAGTTATGTTCAAAGTGTTTTAACTAACATTAAGGGATTTGTCAAGCAGAGGTTTCAAGAACAATGTAAAAATTCATAAGCATAATTATTGTAGAAAAGGCGACCTGTCACCTAATGAAGACTCCATTTATAGGTGCTCAGTTATTTTCATACTTCTGCCTGTTACAAAGGAAGAGCTACTCATTACTAAATGCAAAGGGAAATGCTAATTTTCTTCTTGCCAGCCTCTCCAAGGTAGCAATAGTCTTAGCTGGAACAGGCCTCTGGAGCCTCTAGAATTAGGGGCAAGAAATCTCACAACAAAGAATTGATGGAGGGACTTCCCTGGTGGTTCAGTTGTTAAGATTCTGTTCTCCCAATGCAAGGGGCCCGGGTTCATTCCCTGGTCAGGGAACTAGATCCTACATGCTGGAACTAAAGATCTCTCTTGCCACAGCTAGGACCCAACAGTCGTATAAATAAATAAATAAATAAATATTTCTTTAAAACTTTGTAAAAATAAAAAATAAAAAGAATTGATGGAGACTTCCAAACATGCAGTTGGAAGGAAATTCTGCTGAAATGCATACACTGAAAGATTTCTCTTTCCTAATGTGTAAGACTTACAAGTAAAAATAAGAGTAGCAACCATTTAGTGAGGGTTTGATACATGTTGGGAAATTTGCATGTATGATTTCCTCTAACCCTTTACCAGAACACTGTGAAGCAGATATCCTTATTCAAGTTTCACAAAGGAAGACTTTAAGGTTAAGTACTTGTCAAGGTCACACAGTTATTGGGTGACAGAGGCAGGAGGAAAACCCAGCCCATTTGCCCTAAAATGATATGTTCTATCTTATTACATCAAAGTCCCTACACTCATTAGGGAAAGAAGGGAAGTACTCTGATCCCAACAGAAAGAGGGAAGTGGACATGCTACTGCAGAAATTTGCCCTTCTATACATTTAAAAATTTTCCATCCATTAAAGACCTACACTATCTAATCTATTCCTCACAAAAACCCTGTGATTTGGTGGAAAGAACACTTATTTTAAAATAAGCTACATCAGTGATGTTAACAAGTTTCCCGAAGTCACATAGCTGACAGGCAGATTGTCTGGTCCTCTTCTGATTATTCTCCTTATCTCTTCTTTTAACCACATTTTCATCAACAATTCTTTATGCTACAAATACCTGGGCCATTTTGCTTGTCTCAGCCCATTTCATCAAAATAACAATGCAACAAGCATATCAACTTTTTCTTTCAGCTTGTCACATTCTAGATTTTACTCTGTATATTAACAGTTTTTTTTAACAGTTCGAACAAAATTAAAGTTGGACTTAAACATAAAAATGTTGTAGTATACAAGTGAAAGTCGCACAGTCATGTCCAACTCTTTGCGACCTTATGGACTTTAGCCTATCACACTCCTTTGTCCATGGAATTCTCCAGTCCAGAGTACTGGAGTGGGTTGCCATGCCCTTCTCCAGGGGATCTTATCCATCCAGGGATCGAACCCAGCTCTCCCACATTGTGGGCAGATTCTTTATCATCTGAGTCACCAGGGAAGCCATGCCTCAAAGAGTTAATGAGGTTAAAGAAACAAAGCCAGCAGTCTATACCCAGGAGTCCTTGCAAGATGAACGCACTGTGCTGAAGCCAGCATAGACCATGGTCTGGACAAACCCAACTGTATCTCGTCCTCACATTCTCACATATAAAGCTTTAGGGGACATGAACTCATAATGAAAAATCAAAAGCATACATAGTAACAAGGTATCTTGAGAGAGAGTCACAGAAATAACAGGTAGAAAAGTCTGAGCTGCAAAGAGTTCAGATACTGGAATTATCAGACACAAAATATAAAATCATATATTTAATATTTTTACAGAAAGAAAAGAGAAAATTAAGAAGTTTCTCTTGAACGAGAAATTAAAAAACCATAAAAAAAGACCAAGAAAATTTGAAAAAGAATCCAACAGAGCTTCTAGAAAATGCACTAATAAGTGGATTAAAACCCACTGCAATGTTGTGAAGTAATTAGCCTCCAACTAATAAAAATAAATGGAAAAAAAAAAGAAACAGACTGAAACAGAAAGAATTAGTTATTTGTAAGAGACAGATTAAGTAACAATTTAATCTTGTCAAAGAGATTGATCTGGGGCACTGACCCAAATAAAGAGTCAGAGATTAAAGCAGATCTCCTGATCGAATATACGAAAAAAACATAAAATGTACTTACAAAACAGAAACAGACTCACAAACATAGAAAACAAACTTATTGTTACCAAAAGGGAAAGGTTGGAGGAAGGGATAAATTAGGAATTTATGAGTAACATATACACACTACTATATATAAAATAGATAATTAACAAGGACCTACTGTATAGCACAGAGAACTCTATCCTCAATATTTTGTATCTTAGTCACTTTGTTGTACACCTGAAACTAATAAAACATTGTAAATCAACTATACTTCAATGAAAAAATAATTTTTTTAGGAAAAGAATAGTATAAAAATGTACTAGAAAGATATGATAGAGATAATGTGAAAGAGGCAAAATTTGGAGAAATTAAGACTGAGCTTTTTGCAACTAGAGATTATCTTACTAAGTGAAGTAAGTCAGAAAGAGAAAGACAAATATCATATGATATCACTCATATGAGGAATCTAAAATACAACACAAGCGAACCTGTCTATGAAACAGAATCAAAGACATAGAGAACAGACTTGTGGTGGGGCGAGGGTTGGCAGAGGGATGGAATAGGAGGTTGGGGTTAGCAGATGTAAGCTTTTATACATAGAACAGATAAACAACTAGACCCTACTGTATAGCACAGAGAATTATATTTAATATCCTATGATAGACCATAATGGAAAAGAGTATTTAAAAAAGAATACGTATGTATAACAATCACTTTACTGCATGACAGTAGTTAACATTGTAAATCAACTACACTTCAATGAAAAAAGACAAATTTTCTAGAATTACTGGATGAATGAATGCAAATTTTCAACCGTAAAATAAGAAGCCCAATGCCAAGTGAAGAACTCATCTTTGTTCACTATACTTGGCCAAGTTACAATGAAGGGATTTTCTATGATTTCTTCTATAAAGATTTAATCATTATGATGGAGACATGGTATTTTCATAAAATTGTATTACTTGGGCTTTGAAAGTGGGTAATGTGAAAAACATTCTGCCCAGTTTGTTTTGTCTGTCCATTAAATTCATTGTGCTTCTTTCCATGCCATTACTTTGCTGTTTTTAGTAAAAACCCAGGACACACTGGAATTTAGGCTTCAGGGTAATGTTGAAATCCCTGGATCCCTTCAGTGTCTGGGGTGCACTGTTTGACACTTAGTGATTGCATAATGAAGGCTGTTGACTGACAACCAGCATGATCAGGTCAGAAACAAGAGATAAGAAAGCTTATTGAAAATGACATCTCCAAGAAAAGAACCTACCTGTTTTTCCAGACCTTGAAATAAAATTAGCTTTAGCAAAACCATCCTAATGCAGATATCCTAAAGCCCAGTCACAGGAAAGGCTCAAGTTGAAGTAAAAATAATCTTAGCTATCACTTACAGATCATTTACTATTTGCCATGCACTGTGCTAAGTATGTAGGATGTGCACATAGAACAGTTGGTAAAGAATCCACCTGCTAATGCAGGATAATGCAAGAGATGCTGGTTTGATCCCTGGGTCAGGAAGATTCCCTGGAGGAGGAAATGGCAACCCACTCCAGTATTCTTGCTTGACAAATGCCAAGGACAGAGGAACCTGGGGGGTTACAGTCCATCGGATTGCAAAGAATCAGAAATGACTGAGTGACCACATAGGCATGCATGTGCTAAGTGTGTAATGAGGAGAAAATATGAATTATTTTATATCTTATTCAACAAAAGTTCTTTAGCTTACATAACTGAAAACAAGTTTCTTATATTTTCTATGAATTAATGAATCTTAAGTCTAGTGTATGTATCTATTATCGTAATATGAAAAGGTATCACAAGATAAATATGAATAAAATTAAATTTATTTCACTTTAACTTAGAAAAGTAAACTTCATGCTATGAAATTTTTTAAAAATTGATGAAAAGCTTGGGTTTGCTGAGATCATTTTAATCTGAGTGCAGTAAAAACATACATTAAATAATATGATACCCATGGAGGAATAGTCAGAAAAAGGCTTCTCAGTTTACCAATTTGGCAACCAGATACAGCACAGCCTTGATCTCAGGCCAGTGATTCTCAAAGTTTAAAGTACAGCAGATCACCAAAAATCTGGTAATTAAGGTAGATTCCTGACCCAACTGGAAGGATTTTTATTTATCAGGTTTGGATCAAGGCCCACAATTCTGTTCTTGCAAGGCACCTCAGGAAAATATGGACGGGTGGTCCAGAACATTTCACACAAAATTCTGTTATAAGAGAACTAGCCCTCTCTTTCCTATGAACCCCCAAGAATCCTGAATAACTCCAGTTCAACCATAGAAGTGATCCAATTTGCAAGGGTCCAGTTTAGTCTGAATTCTTAAGTAACTCTGATCTGTATCCATAATCAAAGAGACAGATCAGAGCCATAATTATTTTCAGGTATAAAGTAAACTGCTATTTATTATGACAGCATCTTTAATAATTGATTAAAAATCAGCAGGCACTTAAAGAAATTTTTTCATATGCCCATCTACCTCTTCCCTCCTCCAAAAAGAGAATGGGCTCACCTTTTGATAGTCATTATGGTAATGAGCCATTTTCCCTTTGTTTTCAACTTCAGATTCAGTTTCAAGAATGAGAAAGAATAATTTGGGCAAAACTGATGCTTGCAACATTTTTCATTTGATCTGATGCAAGAGTGGTCAGTATGTTTATCTGATTGCATTGTAACCTATTGGACAGCAAAGCCTCTTTGAAGTAAAGCACCATGCTGAGTGGCTGAAACTAGGAGGTGGAGAGGATATGTAAACATCTTTGCTAAAAGCAATTCTGAATTTGCCCTTTCTTTGAAGCAAGCCTTTGAAGCACTCTTTAGGAAATGTTTCCTTAAGATAGAGAGCATCACAAGTGATAGATCCTAATTATTATTAAGACATAAGATTTTGTCATTTCTGTTTAATGGGTGAACCACAAACATTTACCCTCACTCATAGAGAAACTCGTAGAGGACTTCCCAGTGGCTCAGATGGTAAAGCATCTGCCTACAGTGTGGGAGACCTGTGTCCAATCCCTGGGTTGGGAAGATCTCCTGGAGAAGGAAATGGCAACCCACTCCAGTATTCTTGCCTGGAAAATCCCATGGACGGAGGAGCCTGGTAGGCTACAGCCCATGGGGTCGCAAAGAGTCAGACATGACTGAGTGACTTTACATTACTTTCTTTTCTTTTCATAGAGAAACAATCATAAGGGGAAAACACATGAAATAGATTTAATTCAACATCTGTTTATCAATACAGAGTTCTCCTGTCCACTGAACTTCCTATCACACGATGTTCACTCCAAAGAGTTACCCGTACATCCCTTTTTTCTCTCCAGGACTTTTTGATGACTTTGCAAACCAGTCAACAATTCAGCACAAAAGCATGAGGAATCACGCTGGCATGTTGTGACTGAATCACACAATTACATAGGATGCATCCCATTCTGAAAATGCCCAGACAGCAAATGGCAGAGGTAAATGGAATCAAACGTCAGAGCCAGCACAGTTTGAGGGAGATTTGAAACTCAGACTCCACCATCCAGGGGGAAGGTTTCCTGCTGTGCCATGGACTAAAGGTGACAGAAAATGACAGCAAGACTTCTAGGAACACTGCTGACTGTGCTGTTCCTTGGTCTCTTTGGGATCCTGGAGGCAACAAAAATATCATGCAGAAATGAAGACGGTGAAGCTGTGGATTGGTAAGTAAATGAAATGTAAGGCTTGGTGCCTGCCAGTGGAAAGCCAAACTACTGGTGGTTACCTGGCTCACTGTGTGTTCTGAAGGAGACCTCTGCTCCACCTCTCCCCATAAAAGGAAAGGAAGTGAAAGTGTGTAAATGGGCCATGTATCCAGGTAGAGATAGGATCTGAATGAGGGACCTTTCCCTTGAGAAGGAGCTGAGCAGTGCCTTGTGGGCCTGATTCATGCTCTCAGCAGGGCAAAGCTGGTGGCCACAGAGGTGTGGGAGAGCTGACAGCTTCTCTCATTTGGCAAGTTCCTTCAATTGTTTTGTGGTTTTCCTAACAGAACACTCCCAGTATCTTTTTAAGTTGACAAAGGAGAGAAGATAGATGACTTTTTCCTGATAATGGACCGTATGCTTATGTGAAGGAGAAAGAGGGCTTGATGGTACACAGCACTGTTTGGTTAACCTTGTTTGTTGGGTAGGACAGGCAGTTGTTAGAGTGGGTGGGAGGCCACTGATCTCCTGAAGTGTCAAAGGGGTGAAATACAGCTTTGCATTACAGTCATGGATTCTCCAAAAGCTCTGATCACTTCTTCACTCTTTAATTAGGGTATTTACGTTTGCTTTTATGGTTGGCATCAAGCTTTGTGTAAAGTTGAGGCTGGATGACACAGATACACTCAATCTCTCTCTCACCAAACAGTTACTGAGCATACACCAGTCCTGTGCTAAGTTTTGAAAATATAAATATGAATAAAATATAGTTCTTACCCTTAAGGAGTTCATAGTTGTGTGGTAAGGGTATAGATGGGGCATTAGAGAGGATGGAGCCCAAAAGATTTCTCTGGGAGAAGTCGTGATTATAATTTTAAGTTAGTTAGAAAGACAAGGGAGATGTCAGGGCATTTCAGGCCAATGGAGACGCACTGAGGAGGTCCAGAGGCAATAAACGATGGGGAGAGTCTGGAAGCAGTTGAGTAATGTTTGTGCTTCAGGAGAATGTGGGGAAATGGCAAGAGGGGCGCTTAGAGAGATAAGCGAGGGCCAGGTCATGAAGGGCTTTATGGGTTAAATTGCTGAGTCTGAACTTGACCTTGAAAGGGAACTACTGAGGGAAGTCAAGTAGGGACTTGAATAAGTCAGATTTGCATTTTAGAAAGCCCACTGGCAGTACTGTGCAGGCCAATTGGCCAGGAACCAGTGCAGAGTCATGGAGGCCAACGAGACTTCTGCAGCATAATAGGTGAGAAAAGTATCCAGACAATGTCTGGATACTCGAGTTAAAGAAGTAGAAGTAAAGCAGAAGAATAGCTGATAAAACTTGGTAATGGATGGGCAGAGGGTAGTAGGAGAGAGGAAGATGTTAAGAAAGACTTGCAGGTTGCTAGCTTCTGTGACTGTGTGAATGTGTCCCCTAAGAGTAGGGAATGAATAGATTTGTTGCATAATATCATGAACTTGGCTTCAAAAACATGGAGTTGGTCTCTGAACCATCTTTGCATTTGGGTTTATCTAGACCTCAGCACAGAGGCTAGAAATAGATTCAAGAATCTTCAGATTGTAACTGGATATGGTCACCCAGGAAAATTGTTTATGAAAGCACTAGTCCTTAACTGGTGTGCCATGATAGTTCACAAACCTTTCATTGGTGGGCCATCAAATTGTGATCAACACAAAAAATTTATTTTTGCCACAAATGAATGGACATATTATTTAGCAGTCTCTGTCAGAGAGAATGCTGAACTGAGCACACAGGGAGGCAGAGTCTTGAGTCTAAAACTTACTGTGAGAGTTAAAGGCCAGAGGAACATGAGGTCAGCATCAAAGAATAATTTCATGTTTCCTGCCACATGTGAGGACCTGGCCCTGAGAGTCAGAACGCCTAGACAGGGCAGGAAAGAACATAAATAGAAGCATAAGACTGGTGAGAACCCAATGAAAAGTGAAGATTTTCTGGGTGAAGTGAAATGCTGTTGTGTGGTAATAGTGAATCCATTACAATGTTTGCTTCAGTGTGAGTATTTGAGGGTTAAATGTGGGTTCACGTTATTAAAGGGTATTTGGCTAGGCAAAGTCAATTTCTCCTTCCAGGTACTTTCGACAATGTCTGCAGACATTTTTGATTGGCACGACTGGGGGAATATGTACTACTGACAGGTAGAAGCAAGGGATACTACAGTTCATAGGGCAGCCCCCAGAACGAAGAACAGTGAGCCCCAAAATGTGAATTCAGCACACTGAGAAACCTGGGCCAGATGATTCAAGAACGTCTGAATACCACGCAGGTCCAACCACCTCTCCATCCTGTGAGGCAACCAAAGGAAACATACAAACAGGAGACAACAGGAAAGCAAGCAAGGCACATTCCTTAATTGGTTGACTTGGCCCTGAATCCTCAATGCAGAGTATGCTGATAAACTGGGCTGAAGAATGCGGCTCAGGCCAGAGGCTCAAAACAGCCTCCACTGACTCTGATGCCCAAACCCAAATCTCAGATTCAGCCAGCCAGCTACAAAGAGATAAGCACGCCAAGCCCTTCAGGCAGCAGAGACACATCTACGACTTCTCTAGTCCAGGCCTGGGCCTTGGCATTCTTAACAACTGTGGAAAGAATAGAAGAGCCATTTTCAATGTATGTGGGCTTTCACCACAGGGATCTCACACACCAGGCCAGTAAATGTTTTTAGAACAGGCACAGTCAGATTTGTATTTCCTTCGCTGGGAAGGCGCAACAGTAAGGGTGGAATGTAAGAGGCAGAAAGCTTGAGCAAATCCCTCTCCTTAACTTCGAGACCTTTTGTGAAATATAGGTGAAATGATATAGTTAAATGCTTGACAGTGGCTACCATCAAGAAAATAGTCCAGCCCTCAGAATGGGAGAAAATAACTGCAAACAAAGCAACTGACAAATTAATCTCTAAAATATATAAGCAGCTCATACAGCTCAATATCAGAAAAACAAATAACCCAATCAAAAAATGGGCAGACTACTTAGACATTTCTCCAAATAAGACATAACCATATGAAAAGATGCTCAACATCACTCATTATTAGAGAAGTGCAAATAAAAACTACTATGAGATATCATCTTACACCAATCAGAATGGCCATCATCAAAAAATCTACAAACAATAAATGCTGAGGAGGCTATGGAAAAAAGAAAGGGAACCCTCCTGCACTATTGGTGGGAATGTAAACTGATGCAGCCATTAGGGAGAACAATATGGAGATTCCTTAAAAAGCTAGGAATAAATCTACCATATGATCCCACAATCCCACTACTGTGCATATACCCTGAGAAAATCACATTTCAAAAAGACACATTTACCCCAGTGTTCACTGCAGCACTATTCACAATAGCCAGGACATGGAAGCAATAGATGTCCATTGACAGATGAATGGATAAAGAAGATGTGGTACATATATGCAATGGAATGTTTCTCAATCATAAGAAGGAACAAACTTGAGTCGTTTGTAGTGAGGTGGATGAACCTACAGCCTGTTATACAGAGCAAAGTAAGTCAGAAAGAGAAAAACAAATATAAAATATCAATGCACATATGTGGAATCTAGAAAAATTATACTGATGGACCTATTTGCAGGGAAGGAATGGAGGCACAGACATAGAGAACAGACTTGTGGACACAGCGGGGAAGGAGAGGGTGGGATAAATTGAGAAAGTAGCATTGACATATATACACTGTCATGTGTAAAATAGATCGCTACTAGGAAACAGCTACACAACACAGGGAGCCCATTTTGGCAATCTGTGATGACCTAGAGGGATGGGATGGCAGAAGGGGAGGGAAGCTCAAGAGGAAGGTGTGATGAATGTGTATATATATATACACACTCATGCCTGATTCACATTGTCGTATGGCAGAAATCAACGCAACACTGTAAAGCAATTTTCCTCCAATTAAAAACTAGATTTAAAAAAAAATAAAAACTTTTAAAAAAAGGTAACACTCAGTAAATGTTAGTAATTCATAATTATTTCCTTTATTAGGTTTACCTTTTATAAGTTGCCCAAAAGGCAAGATGAGGAAAGCAGAGAGACTGGGTTAGAGTACCTGTACCTCGACTCTACAACCAGAAGCTGGAGTCGGAGTAAGCAACTCATGAATGCCACCAAGAGTGTTTTGGGAAGGACATTACAACAACTGTATGAAGCATCTGCCTCCGAGGTATGTTATGGTTAATCATTCATTTGAATCGCATAAAATGCATAATACAAACTCCAAAGCTTCCAAAAAGTTATAACTGCTCACATATCCAACCCCCACTCCTAGCAACTGGAAGTAAGTTAGCTCAGAATCTGAATCAATCTAACTAACCTTAGGGGATATGTCAACAGACTCCACAGCAATGCCAAATTGTTTATACATTTAGCTCTATGTCCAATGGCATCACTGAACTAATGACATATTGAAATCTTTTGGCTGCCAAACTCTGCCAATTTTCTCAGTACTGGCTATCTTAGCCCTTTAAAGGGAACTAGAGAGAAGAGATCTTTCCTATTACAATGTAGTATAGATCTGTGGTCAATATGCCATGAGTTATGGATTGTTCATGCCACGGTGTGATGAGTTTGATGGGAAAAGTAAAGGGTTCCACTTGGTCTTCCTTTTAATTAATCATTTTCAAAATAGTAGGTTAAGAACTAGGACTGGGTTAGAGAATCTGTACCTAGGTTACTAGGTTAAGAACTAGTTCGAGGCCCTGGAACTCATTTGCCTGAATGGAGATTAAGTCTGCTATCTGGACTTCATCAGGCTTTCGCGATGGCTCAGCAGTAAAAAATCAACCTGCGAATGCAGGAGACGTGGATTTGAACCCTGGATTGGGAAGATCCCCTGGAGGAGGAAATGGCAACCCATGCCAGTATGCTTGCCTGAAAAATTCCATTGTCAGAGGAGTCTGGCAGGCTATAGTCCTAAGTACCACAGAGAAGAAGACATGACTGAGTGACTAAACACACAAACTGGACTTCATCAGACAATGAAATAACCAGCCAAACAGACATGGGTAAATAGGCCTAGTGCCTCACTGTGAGCAGTCTCCCAACATCCAGGCAACATCTGCTATCCAGTGAAAGATACTGTTTTCCCACCAGAGATGACAAGTAAATCAAACAATAATTAATATCCAGTTACACTCACCTACGGGCTTCCCTTGAGGATCATCTGGTTAAGAATCCGCCTGCAATGCGGGAGACCTGGGTTCAATCCCTGGTTTGGGAAGATCCCCTGGAGAAGGGAAAGGCTACCCACTCCAGTATTCTGGCCTAGAGAATTTCACAGACTGTATAGTTCATGGGATAGAAAAGAGTCACACATGGCTGAGTGACTTTCACTTCACTTCACTTCATACTCATCTAT
Source organism: Muntiacus reevesi (assembly GCF_963930625.1). NCBI lineage: Eukaryota > Metazoa > Chordata > Mammalia > Artiodactyla > Cervidae > Muntiacus > Muntiacus reevesi. Next base: position 120,416,873 of record NC_089249.1, on the reverse strand, counting down.
GCATTTCCTAACAATTTATTGAGAAGTAAAAATGTAAAATAACTCAACACTTAACAATGTGCTGGGCCTTTACATATGTCAACTAATTTAGTTCCCACAACAATTCTGAGTTAGACTGTAGCACTACTGAAAGTGTTAGTCACGCAGTCATGTCCAACTCTTTGTGAACCCATGGACTGTAGCCCACCAGGCTGCTCTGTTCATGGGATTATCCAGGCAGGCATACAAGAGTGGGTTGCCATTCCCTTCACAAGGTGATCGAACCCAAGTCCTCTGCACTGCAGACAGATTCTTTACCATCTGAGACACCATTAGTTCAGCCACTCTGTTGTGTCTGACTCTTTGCGACCCCATGAACCACAACATGCCAGGCCTCCCTGTCCATCACCAACTCCCAGAGTCCCCCCAGACCCATGTCCATTGAGTCAGTGATGCCATCGAACCATCTCATTCTCTGTCGTCCCCTTCTCCTCCTGCTCTCAATTTTTCCCAGCATCAGTGTCTTTTCCAATGAGTCAACTCTTTGCATCAGGTGGCCAAAGTACTGGGGATTCAGCTTCAACATCAGTCCTTCCAATGAACCACCCAGGACTGATCTCCTTTGGGATGGACTGGTTGGATCTCCTTGCAGTCCAAGGGACCCTCAAGAGTCTTTTCCAACACCACAGTTCAAAAGCATCAATTCTTCAGTGTTCAGCTTTCTTTATAGTCCAACTCTCACATCCATACATGACCACTGGAAAAACCATAGCCGTGACTAGACAGACCTTTGTTGGCAAAGTAATGTCTCTGCTTTTTAATATGCTGTCTAGGTTGGTCGTAACTTTCCTTCCAAGGAGTAAGTGTCTTTTAATTTCATGTCTGCAATCACCATCTGCAGTGATTTTGGAGCCCAGAAAAAAAAAAATGTCAGCCACTGTTTCCACTGTTTCCCCATCTATTTGCCATGAAGTGATGGGACCAGATGCCATGATCTTAGTTTTCTGAATGTTGAGCTTTAAGCAAACATTTTCACTCTCCTCTTTCACTTTCATCAAGAGGCTCTTCAGTTCTTCTTCACTTTCTGCCATAAGGGTGATGTCATCTGCATATCTGAGGGTGTTGATATTTCTCCCAGCAATCTTGACTCCAGCTTTTGCTTCCTCCAGCCCAGCGTTTATCATGATGTACTCTGCATGTAAGTTAAATAAGCAGGGTGACAATATACAGCCTTGACGTACTCCTTTTCCTATTTGGAACCAGTCTGTTGTTCCATGTCAGGTTCCAACTGTTGCTTCCTGACCTGCATACAGGTTTCTCAAGAGGCAGGTCAGGTGGTCTGGTATTCCCATCTCTTTCAGAATTTTCCACAGTTTATTGTGATCCACATAGTCAAAGGCTTTGGTACAGTCAGTAAAGCAGAAACAGATGTTTTTCTGGAACTCTCATGCTCTTTTGATGATCCAGCAGATGTTGGCAATTTGATCTCTGGTTCCTCTGCCTTTTCTAAAACCAGCTTGAACATCTTGAAGTTCATGGTTGACATATTGCTGAAGCCTGGCTTGGGGAATTTTAAGCATTATTTTACTAGCATGTGAGATGAGTGCAACTGTGCTATAGTTTGAGCATTCTTTGGGATTGCCTTTCTTACGGATTGGAATGAAAACTGACCTTTTCCAGTCCTGTGGCCACTGCTGAGTTTTCCAAATTTGCTGACATATTGAGCGCAGCACTTTCACAGCATCATCTTTCAGGATTTGAAATAGCTCAACTGGAATTCCATGACCTCCACTAGCTTTGTTCGTAGTGATGCTTTCTAAGACCCACCTGACCTCACATTCAGGATGTCTTGCTCTAGGTGAGTGTGACTGATCACACCATCATGATTATCTGGGTAGTGAAGATCTTCTTTGTACAGTTCTTCTGTGTATTCTTGCCACCTCTTCTTAATATCTTCTGCTTCTGTTAGGTCCCTACCATTTCTGTCCTTTATTCAGCCCATCTTTGCATGAAATGTTCCCTTGGTATCTCTAATTTTCTTGAAGCGATCTCTAGTCTTTCCATTCTATTGTTTTCCTCTGTTTCTTTGCATTGATGGCTGAGGAAAGCTTTCTTATCTTCCCTTGCTATTCTTTGGAACTCTGCATTCAAATGGGTATATCTTTCCTTTTCTTCTTTGTTTTTCACTTCCCTTCTTTTCACAGCTATTTGTAAGGCCTCCTCAGACAGCTATTTTGCTTTTTTGCACCAAGACACCATAGTGCACAGGTCTATTTGAGCATTTACTTAAAATGTGCAGAGAACTGTCTCTCTGTGTGTGCAAATACCCACTGTATTCACCTGTCATTAACACCAGCCTTCAGAGCCAAGTCAAAACTTACTTGTAGGCTATTTGAATACATGGGATGTTCCAAACACTGTCCTAGGGGCTTTTAGAAATTCTTCAGTCTCAGCAACAAGCCTGTTTTGAATTAATAAATTATTATGTAAAATCAAAATTACTTGCAGCTGCTTCTGCTTTCCAAGGTTGGCGATAGAAAAACCTGGAATATAACCCATCAATGAAAAACTAAACATATTCTTCCCTTTCCCATTGCACACTGACTGAGAAGAGAAAGGAAAGGGTAACACTGCAAAGCCTCTGTCGTTTATCTTGGTTGGGAAGGATGGATCTTAGTTTGACGAACTATAACAATGATCTTTGGAAGTGCAAAAGTAGTCCCAGAGCCTAGGAGGGCAGGAGAACTAAACTGCTCTGCTTAAAAAAAAAAAAAAAAAATGCAGATGGAAGCTAGGAATTAAAAAGTATGTAAAACATGGAGGGAGGCTGAACCAGGTCAGCTTGGTAATGTAAAACCATTCAATGTTTTCTAGCTTCATTATACCCTGCTCACACACGATGCCATGAGTGGTGGATTCTGGAAGAAAATGACAGTAGAGGGGCTGATTGCCATGTTTGATTGGCAGAGAGCCAAAAGAAGAATAACGACAATAGGGGGTAATATCCAGATAAGATTGAATGTTCTTTGGAAGTTGAACATATGTGCCAGAAGTGACCATGAAAATACAACTTTTCCATCCTCTGACCCAGAATTGAACTTCTAACAGAGAGCAGAAAGCAAGATCAGACTAACTGGTTTTAAATCTCAAATGTCAAGTTAAGATAATATCTAGGGTTATGTTGGAAAATACTTTCCTTCTTCTGCTTTTGTATCAATAAGTGAGAACCTTCCATATACCTTGACAATAACACTTAGACTATATCATAGTTGCCTATATTTGCCTGACTATATTCCCAGTTAGACTGGGGATCATAACCTTGTTCAACATCCAGTAGTCAAATAAGTCAAATCCAACTAAGAGTTAAAAAAAGAGAGATGTCCAAAGGCACAGGACTAGGTCTGCTATTCTTTTTTTATTATTATTTTTATTTTATACTGGAGCACAGTTGATTAGCAATTTTGTGCTAGTTTCAGGTGCACAGTAAAGTGATTCAATTATATATACACATGTATCTATTCTTTTTCAAATTATTTTCCCATTTAGTTTATTACAGAATACTGAGCAGAATCCCCTGTGCTATAGAGCAGGTCTTTGTTGGTTTTGTATTTTAAATATAGCAGTGTGTCAATCCCAAACTCCCAATCTATCCCTCCTCCCCACCTTTCCCCCTGACTCCTGTATCATAAATTTATTCTCTAAGTCTGTGAGTCTGTTTTGTAAAAAAAAAAAAGTTCATTTGCATCACTTTTTAAGATTCTGCATATAAATGATATCATATGATATTTGTCTTTCTGTCTGACTTCACTTAGTATGATTATCTCCAGGCCCTATTGTTAGTTCATGATTTTTCCTCTTTGTGAGAGAGCCTCTCTTCACTAGAGTTACATCCCATTTAATCTTAGTTGATTGTTACACTCCTAGTTAGAATGATATACTTTATCTATTAGGAGAATTATGTTCCTCATCGAATCTTCCCAGAGGCCCTCCACATTGTACCCTAAAGGCACACAATGGCCTTGTTACCGCATTCAACACAGGCTCATAGAATAACTGTCAGAGTTCTCCAGTGGAGAATATGAATGCCAACTGTAGCTATGGTCAATTATGGAAAATGCAGGTAAGAAAACAGCTTATTTTCCCGAATATTCCTGAATATAGTAGCCAAAAATGCTATACAGACTATCTTATGCCTTAAAAAAAAATGGTTTTAGATGAAATCAAATAATGAAGCAACTGTAGGAGACTCTTATTTTTTCTCAGAGAAAAACAAAGACCTTTTTTACAGAGATGGTTTGTCCTTTCCTGTTTTTAATTATTAATATATAGCTGGGAGTTTTTACTATTGACATTATTGGCTTCATTAAAAGTCACTGCATCATGATACAATTGAAATGGAATGACACTGAACAAATATAAGCAAGTTTCCAAAACATGACAAAAAGACGCTATCAAAGTAATAGCTTCATTTTGACTCAGAGATCTGGCAAACTGTTTGGAGAATTTACTAGCATTTTGCCTTCCCAGAGGAAATCCAATATCACACATTCAATTACACCACTTTTTTAAAGCAGGGGAATGTCAATTGGAAAGGTGCAGTGACACAGAGAAATAGATTGAAGAAAAATCCTCCACTAACAAAGAGGTAGTAGAAGCAGAGAATGAGGAATTCTGATTAAACAGGAAGCTATGACCAAGTGGTAAAGCACAAAGTAGGCAGAGGAAATCAAACCCTGACAGCCAGCTCTGCGCTGTGCCTATAATATCAATGGAAAGAGCCCAGATGTAATCCTTGGCTGGTTGTTCTTACTTCATTTCCTGAACAAATATTTAAGGACTCCTTTATTATACACTAGTTGCTTCATCAGAAACATGAGTCCAAAACAACTGGGAGAAATAGGAATATTGCCCTGACATACACATCACAGAGCACAGGGTTCCTGTCACACAAGCAGCGAAGTTGAGGACGGATTTCTTGTCTCCTGCCTTGCATGGCACAGAATTCAAATTGATGGGAAATCTGCCTATTAGGGGAATGTATGATTTCTCATGTGTATTAATGAAGGTTCTGTATTGTAGGCTGGGTAGCTAGTAGAAATGTTGTGAGCGAAAAATGTTTGACTGAAGGACTTATGCCATTATAATCTTAAAATATTCCTGCAGAATAACAGCACAGCCTATCTAATATACAATGATGGAGTCCCTAAATCCGTGAATTACAGCAGAAAGTATGGACACAGCAAAGGTATGACAAAGGCTCTTATTTTTCTTTCCTACTGGAAGTCAGCATTTTCTTAAACATCCTATCTTCAGTAGGTTTATATTCCACACTAAAAAGATAGCTTTTCTTTTTAATGGTCTGAGTTATCAAGATGAGTGATTCCTGTATCACAGTTTAAAATAATATAATTTGACTTTGAAATATCCTTTGCCCAAATACCATTTTATTTCTCAATATTTTTAAAATATACTTTAAGGCAAAAATACAAGCATTTGACTACGGGAAATACTAGCCAGCCTCGTGTGTGTGTGTGTGTGTGTGTGTACACACATTTTAGTTAAGCTTATAGAAGTATAATTTACATAGAGTAAAATTCACCCTTCTTAGTCCCATTTAAAATACAGTAAACATTTTTGAAAAAGTATTTTAAAATAATTTTCATATTATAGTAAGTTTGTTAATAATTATATATTATAATGATTTTTATTATAGGGATTTTTTATATTTTTCTATTTGTAAACTATGTATATGTGTGTTGTTGAAGAAGTCAAAATGATAGTAAACAAGAAATTTGTAATCCTAATATTCATTAGCTAATTATACCTAATCTTGTTGTTTAGTCACTAAGTCATGTTTAACTCTTTTGTGACTCTATGGACTGTATCCTACCAGGCTCCTGGAAAATGGAATTTTCCAGGCAAGAATACTGGAGTGGGTTGCCATTTCCTCCTCCAGGTGATCTTCCTGACCCATGGATCAAACCTGCTTCTCCTATTGCAGGCAGATTCTTTACCACTGAGCCACCTGGGAAGCCCCCAGTTGCGGCTAATATTTTCTATTTTTTCTATAATATATATTTTGAAACATTTTTTATAAAACTTTTGTAGTGACTACTTCAAACTCTTTTCAACTTAATATACCATGAATAACTTCCCACAGCAATAAGTATTTTTCAGAAGGTTCCCAAATCAAATGCCTTCAGGGTCAGGCAAATGATGTCAGCACGCAAAGGGGGCTGAACCAGCAGGTAACGGGAGAGCTGGAGAGTATACACATGGTCTAAAGAAGCAGTTACCACTCAGCTTGCCTTATGGGAATGTGATTTTTTCCAGAGAAAATGAGGAGTTTGTGGAAAATCCCAGTTTTTAAGTGCTGGCAATGAATTCAAAGTTTTAAAAATAATCTGCAGGCATAATAAAATGTATCTGTAGGTTAGACTTGGCCTGTGGGCTGCCAGTTTGCAAACTCTGATTAAGAATTTAATTTGTAATGGCTGTCAAATGCCATGAGCAACTTAGCTTTTGATTTAGCTAAGTTGCCCTCCTGATGGTCGTATTTGCCACATCCTGCCACATTCTGCAAACTCTTCTTTACCAACCTCCCACCACCATTATCACTCCACTCTGTTAGTTGATACGTGGGCTCAGAAAGAAGACTGGAAATGGAGTAGAACCTGATGTCATATGGGAGAGTTCCCTGCCAACAGGTACTCCAATATCCTGTGGCACTTGTACCAGGAAGTTAGGATTTCAGACAAACAGCATACTCATCTGGGCAGAAGAGAGACCCTGAGGTCATGCAGCTCTGTGAGGCAACTGAACTTTGAACATTTTCCATCTCGACGCAGGTATTGATTCCACAGTCACTGAGACAGCAACAGTGTGCTATCTTAAAGTGTGTTCTTTGAAAAAGAAATAACTGGCAGGCATTTGGTTTCTACTCTAACACTAAGGCAAATATGACTTTTATGTCTGCATGGTCATGTGCAAACTAGAAAGCCAAGTTAGCATACCCAAATTATCCTGATATATTTACAAACACAGAAATAGTCATAGGTGCCTGTTGGACAGGGTTCTTGTGCCATGTCACAAGATGATGAAACTCTTCAGTTTTCTTCCTTTCTGGCTTTCATACTGTCTGCTCCAGAGATTTTACAAAATACAAGTAACTAGGATGCTTTAGAACATGGCTTCCTTCATCCCCACCCCCACCTCTTTTCTGCTTCTTTTTTTTCAAACTTGTAAAATTGGGTGACTTCTGCACATAAATGAGCATCAGTTTCTCACAACAAATTACTGCAAATACATTTTTTCATTTGATATTTTCTCTTTCAACTATGTTTTTCAGCTGGGTTTTGAAAACAGCTTAGCTGCTTAGCAGTAAAAACATTATCTGAAGCTTGCCAGGTGACTATATAGTCTTTTGAGGTCAAACTCCAATTTAGCAAATTTGCATTCTGCCAAAACAAATTTTCCTTGTAGTTTCAACATGAAATGCCTCTTAACTCTTCACAGGGTGTCTGCGCTAACTCCCTTTTGTGTTGGGTTAACATCAGTAATGGGGCAATGTGATGTATACCTTAACTGGTTTTGAAATCTTTGAAAAAGAACATGATCCTTGTCATTATTAGCCTAAGGAAACATTAGCCTGAAGTTTAAAGGGCTTAAATGTAGCTTTGAACTCTGTTTTTTTTTTAAAGGAGGATTATTTTTCTAATTTATCTGTATTTACTATATCTTTGGTAGGTGTACTTCTGTGGAACAGACTCCAGGGGTTCTGGTTGATTCATTCCATTCCCCATTTCCCTCCAGTTCCTGAAGAAGGCTATGATTATCCACCCACAGGGAGACGAAATGGACAAGCTGGCATCTGCATAACTTTCAAGTACAACCAGTATGAAGCAATAGGTAACATTAGAGTGTTTTTTAAAAGACATAATATTTAAGAGGGGATTTGGAAATTATGAATAAATGTATTACTTTATTTGCTTCTCTATTCATAAACCCTGATACCTAGATTCCAATATTGGTTTTGCCATGATGAGATCTTGGGCAGGCTCACTTTTGAACCTTGGTTTCCTAGTCCAAGGAAGTCTTTGAACTTGATCAGAAGTGGTAGTTTCAAATGTCTACAGGGGCCAGGCAGGTGACAAAACTGGGTGACAACCAGTGGACACTGCATGGGCAGTGGGGAATTTAACAAAATGGGGTGTTGACTCTCCACTAGCTTTCCTCGAAAGCTGCAACTCCATTATGTTGTGGCTCCATGAGAATGAAGACCTACATCTCCATATTTTTCAGAGGAAGCAGAAATCTAGGAGAAGATATAAAGTAGAAAAGAGAGAGAGAAAGAGATCTTCTGATTTTCTGATATGGTCTCCATCTTATTATTTAAATTGTGCACACCTCATGTTGCTTACAGGCCACCAATGTGACACTTCTGAGCTTAAACCAGATGATTTTCCCTTAAGATCTTAAGCTCAAGTGGCCAAAAATACTTGGACTTGAAAAATCCAAAGTACAAATGAGGAGGAGGAGGAGTAATGGTATTTTACCAATCACTTTTTACTGAGGGAGCTGCTAAATAGTGATTTGTTCTAATATAGGAGGTTTCAAATATGTTTTTTTTAAATCAAATTTCCATCTGATGGAAAGAATCACTGAGCCTCTTACCCAAATTAAGCCCTAGTCTAGCTAGCTGAGCTCCTGCAAAGATTAGAGAGTTTAATAGCATAGAGACTGGGTGTGCACGGTGATGAATTGGTCATTCTTGGAGCTGGATGATCAGTATATGGGTGTTTTCTCCTTTTGTATGTTTACACATAGGGGAAAAAACACATGGTCTCCAAGGCCAGCCTGCCTGGGTTTGAATATCAACTCCTTCAGCTACAAGTTTTACAGCTTTGGGCATAAATTCTCCATTAATTTATCTATAAAATGAGGATTGTGATAAAATAACTTAGCAGTAATAAAGGTAATATTCTTATGATTAAATCAGTAAACCAATGTAGTAAAAAGTAGGGAGTGCTCAACAGGTGTCAACTATTTTAATTAAAAGTTTGAAGGCTATTGGCTTAAAGAAGGAAATACTTTCACTTTTGTTTTTTGTTCTGTTCAGTTTTTTAATTCACAACAAGATCTAAAGTACCAACAAGCATTTCCGTTTGTATCTTAATTCTCAACTTTTCTTTACTGTTTGTGGTTCAGACTCTCAGCTCTTGGTCTACAACCCAAATATTTACAGTTGCTCCATCCCTGTAACCTTTCACATGGAACTCATCCACATGACCCAGCTGTGTGCTGGATCCAGATCCTCAGAGATCCCAGGCCGGCACCTGACCACACTTCAGTCAGCCCAGGGACAAAAATTCCTCCATTTTGCAAAGTCTGATTCTTTTCTTGACGGTAAGAAAGACCATCATCAAAACAATATGTTGTAACCGTGCTGTTGGACTCACTTTGGAATGCAAAGAGCAAATATACTGATTATTTAGGAGTGTAGAAGTAGAAAAGGAGGGAAGACAAAAAAGGAAATGGAAGAGGGACATCAAGGATCAATTCAAACAATAGCCACTTGAATAGAAGGATTGCTGATCCATCCAAAAAAAGTATCTCACAACCATCTAAATAGAGGCCAGTAAAAACTCAGTCTGCAGCCTCAGTTGGGCACAGAACCAAGCTGTCTTCCTTTTCTTTCACTCCCTAAGCAATTCTTTTAAGCCTTCCTTACTCTCAAATCCTTTACCTTTCCCTGTCTCTTCACTCATCTTCACTTTTTCCTTCACAGAGCGAATAGAGGGAGAAACCACTTCAAGCGCACACTCCACCCTCAACAATCATTTCTACTTTGATTCCTTTTTACCAGATTCCTCCCTTCCCAACAGAAGCAGTGCCCCCCTGTGCCCTAGAAACTAATCAGGCTCCGAATACATGGATTCTTACATTCAATCTGTTCTCCCTCTTGTACTTTAGCCTACCTACTCTACGAGCCCCGAACATTCCTAAAAAATCCTCCCTCAATTCTAGATTTCCTGTATCTCTGTTTTTTGTTTTTTGTTTTTTTTCTTTTCTTCTAAATTTATTTTGAGGAAACTCTTCAGGATCTTTACTTGCTTACTGCTCCTTGACTGCAGTCTTGCTTCTCTGTATCCATCCCCAGTCACCCATGACAGCCTTAATTGACCTCAGTCTTCCTTCCTTGCTTCCTTCCTTTAATAGTGAATAAACTTTATTGAATGCGTTTTACTTGTCAAGTCCTGTGGTAGGCATTAGAGATCCCCAAATTAACAGGACAGAGATAGCTTCTGCAGAATTTGGCACAGTTGGAACAGTTTCCTTTCTGGAACTTTTCCCTCCCCGAATCTTGGCAGTATACAGGCTTTTGGTCTTCCTCCCGATTTTAAGTCTCTTCTGCCATGCCCTCTTCCCCTGCATAATCCTTATGTGACTAGGTTGCCCCGTGGTCCTCTACTGATCCTTATCTCATCTACAATGCACTTGAGGCAATTCCAGCCAGCCCTTGCTGCTGCTGCTAAGTCGCGTCAGTCGTGTCCGACTCTGTGTGACCCCATAGACAGCAGTCTAACAGGCTCCTCTGTCCCTGGGATTCTCCAGACAAGAATACTGGAGTGGGTTGCCATTTCCTTCTCCAATGCATGAAAGTGAAAATTGAAAGTGAAGTCACTCAGTCGTGTCCGACTCTTAGTGACCCCATGGACTGTAGCCTACCAGGTTCCTCCATCCATGGGATTCTCCAGGCAAGAGTACTGGAGTGGGTTGCCGTTGCCTTCTCCAAGCTAGCCCTTGGGAGTTTCCCAAATCTAGATCTTCATCCAAGGCCTGTGTTCTGACAGATGTATTCAACAGTGAGTGGCAGAGCCACATAAAATTCAACATGTCAAACTCATCTCATCATTATCCCTCACATATCTTACCCCTTTTCTCATTCTGCATCAGCTTAGTTCAGTTCAGTCGCTTAGTCATGTTCGACTCTTTGCAACCCCATGAATCACAGCACACCAGGCCTCCCTGTCCATCATCAACTCCCGGAGTTTACTCAAACTAATGTCCATCCAGTCGGTGATGCCATCCAACCATCTCATCCTCTGTCACCTCCTTCTCCTCCTGCCCCCAATCCATCCCAGCATCAGGGTCTTCTCCAATGAGTCAACTCTTTGCATGAGGTGGCCAAAGTACTGGAGTTTCAGCTTCAACATCAGTCCTTACAATGAACACCCAGGATTTATCTCCTCTAGGATGGACTGGTTGGATCTCCTTGCAGTCCAAGGGACTCTCAAGAGTCTTCTCCAACACCATAGTTCAAAACCATCAATTTTTCAGCACTCAGCTTTCTTCACAGTCCAACTCTCACATCCATACATGACCACTGGAAAAACCATAGCCTTGACCAGACAGACTTTTGTTGCATAGTCACCGGGAAACTCTCAATCCCTCTTTTTTCTCACTGCCCCCCCCCCCATATCAAATCATCAAATACAATCAGTTCCAGGTCCTTAATAACTCTCACATGTCTCTCTCTGTCATGGCCATAGTCTACACTTGAGCTTGTTATCACAGTTATTATGACAACCTTGTGTTTTTCCTCTCTCCAGTCTAATGTAGTCTTCTCAATTCATCCTGCACATGGTTTCTCAGTTGATATTTATGATCATAAATCAGTTTCTATTAATTCCTCCACTAACACTCCTTAAAAAATTCTCTGTTGAGGACTTCCCTGGTGGTACAGTGGATAAGAATCTGCCTACCAATGCAAGGGACATGGGTTCAGTCCCTGAACTAGGAAGATTCTACCTGCCTAGAGCAACTAAGCCCCTGCACCACAACTACTGAGCCCTCACTCTAGAGCCCATGAGCCACAGCTGCTGAAGCCTGCATGCCCAGGAGCCAGCAAGCTGCAACTACTGAGCCCATGAGCCTAGAGCCTGTGCTCCGCAACAAAAGCCACTGCAATGAGAAGCCCTGTGCACTGCGACTAGCGAGTAACCCCTGTTCTCCACAGTTAGAGAAAGCCCGCATGCAGCAATGAAGATCCAGAGCAACAGAAATAAATAAATAAAATTAACTAATTTAGAATACATAAATAAAATACAGTATTAAAAATTTCCCATTGATTTCAGGAAAATTCATACACTCTGGCAAGGCTTATAAAGATTTCTAGATGCTGGCCTCTGATTACTTCTCCAGCCTTAGTCTTTCCAAAGGTCTTTTCAGGACAAAAACATATATTGCTCCCTTGTTTGTGCAGAACAGAAGACATTTTCATCACCAATATCATCTTAGTAATAATGATAATAACTTTTATTTTCATATCACTTTAGCATTTACAAAATGTTCTCCCATTCACTCTCAATCATGTTGTTTTTATTATGCTTGTGACATCCACATATCAGGCATGAGTGATGATTCTCTTCCTGAGGATATTTTTAGGATTTATCTAAGAATAAATATTAACCTCACTATCTTTCTCTTTATAAACTCTAGACATCTTTGCAGCCTGGATGGCTCAACAGTTGAAGACACACTTGCTAACAGAAACCTGGCAGCGAAAGAGACAAGAGCTTCCTTCAAACTGCTCCCTTCCTCACCATGTCTACAATATCAAAGCAATTAAGATATCTAGACACTCTTATTTCAGCTCTTATCAGGATCATGCCAAATGGTGTATTTCCCACAAGGGCACCAAAAATCACTGGACATGTATTGGAGACCTAAATCGGAGTCCATACCAAGCCTTCAGAAGTGGTGGATTCATCTGTACCCAGAATCAGCAGATTTACCGAGCATTTCAAGGATTAGTTTTATATTATGAGAACTGTAACTAAACTTGGTGAAAGGCCATATGTGCTGTCATTTTCAACACTGATAAGGGGCCTTCTTCTACTAGATTCAATTCTTTATATATTAAAAACCTGTGAATTTACTTACTGTCCATCATCATTTTAGTCACTCAGTCATGTTCAGCTCTTTGAGACCCCACGGACTATAGCCCACCAGGCTCATCTGTCCATGGGATTTTACAGGCAAGAATACTGGAAGGGGTTGCCATTTCCTTCTCCAGTACTTATGGTCCACATATCATCAAATAAAATGCTTTTCTCCCATGCCTACCCACATTATCTTCCAAACAATGACAATTTATCTACTTTCATTTATATACCATAAACATGCATATATATACACACATATATATAATTAATAAAATATGTATTTATTTTTTATGTTTAAATATATATATAAAATGAAAGGAGTGAAAGGGAAAAGTTTTGTTCCAGATTAGTCAGCTCTCAATTGTCCATGGAGTGACCAGCCACCTCCTAGAGTAATTTCATCTTCACAAAGAATTCCCTGACTCTCCTCCTCACCTCTTTTTGAAGAAGAGACATTTCTATCTCTCTGTACATCAAACTACTTAGTCATTTTCCTCCTAAAGTTCTTTTCAGTGGTTTATGGTTAAGTCTAATTGGTCATTCTTGAGTTAGTATGTGTTAGTTGCTCAGTCACGTCCAACTCTTTGTGACCCCATGGACTGTAGCCTTCCAGTCTCCTCAGTCCATGGAATTCTCCAGGCAAGAATACCAGAGTAGGTTGCCATTCTTTTCTCTAGGGGATCTTCTCAACCCAGGGATTGAACCCAGGTCTCCTGCATTACAGGCAGATTCTATACCATCTGAGCCACCAGGGAAGCCCATTAATTGTATGATCTTGGGCCATTCAGTTGAACTCTCTAAGCCTTGGTTTTCTTCTCTATGAAATGGAGATAATATCTAAGTATGCTCAAGTACCTAGCACAGAGCCTGGCACAGCTGACACGTAAAAATATAGGTGGAATTTGAATGTGAATCACTCTCAGCGAGAAAAGACAAAAGGAAGTTTAGAGATGATTACTATTTTTCAAAAAGAAGAAATTTTCAGATTAAGAGGAAGAAATAAAACAACCCATCAACTTGGGGGAAATAAAGAAGTGTAACATAAACTAAAATCAAATCTAGTAATCTTAATTCCAGTGTGTTTCATTTTCTGGAATTCTTATCACTAAATATAACTGTTATATAAATGAATAATAAACAATATATTTGTATTAGGTATTCACTGTTTAATAACATTTGGAGCATGGTTCCTAATTTCAAGAAGCTTACAATCTACCAAAAGTAATCATAAGAACAACTAAAACTAGCACTTTTTGAGCATTTTGTTGTTCTTATTCAGCCACTCAGTCATGTCTGACTCTTTGCAACCCCATGGACTGCAGCATGCTAGGCTTCCCTGTCCTTTACTATCTACCAGAGTTTGCTCAAACTCATGTTCATTGAGTCATTGATGCCATCCAGCCATCTTGTCCTCTGTCATCCTTCCTTCTCCTTCTCTCAATCTTTCCCAGAATCAGGGTATTTTCCAATGAGTCAGCTCTTCACATCAGGTGGTCAAAGTACTATAGGTTTACCTTCAGCATTAGTCCTTCCAATGAATATTCAGGGTTGATTTCCTTTAGACTGATTGGTTTGATCTCGTTGCTGTCCCAGGGACTGCATATCAGTTCAGTTCAGATCAGTCACTCAGTCTTGTTTGACTCTTTGCAACCCCATGAATTGCAGCACACCAGGCCTCCCTGTCCATCACCAACTCCCGGAGTTGACTCAAACTCATGCCCATCGAGTCGGTGATGCCATCCAGGCATCTCATCCTCTGTCACCTCCTTCTCCTCCTGCCCCCAATCCCTCCAAGCATCAGAGTTTTTTCCAATGAGTCATCTCTTCCCATGAGGTGGCCAAAGTACTGGAGTTTCAGCTTCAGCATCAGTCCTTCCAATGAACACCCAGGACTTATCTCTTTTAGGATGGACTGGTTGGATCTCCTTGCAGTCCAAGGGACTCTCAAGAGTCTTCTCCAACACCATAGTTCAAAAGCATCAATTTTTTGGCACTCAGCTTTCTTCACGGTCCAACTCTCACCTCCATACATGACCACTGGAAAAACCATAGCCTTGACCAGATGGACCTTTTTGGCAAAGTAATGTCTCTGCTTTTTAATATGCTATCTAGGTTGGTCATAACTTTCCTTCCAAGGAGTAAGTGTCTTTTAATTTCATGGCTGCAGTCACCATCCACAGTGATTTTGGAGCCCCAGAAAATAAAGTCTGACACTGTTTCCACAGTCTCCCCATCTATTTCCCATGAAGTGATGGGGCCAGATGCCATGATCTTAGTTTTCTGAATGTTGAGCTTTAAGCAAACTTTTTCACTCTCCTCTTTCACTTTCATCAAGAGACATTTTAGTTCCTCTTCACTCTGCCATAAGGGTAGTGTCATCTGCATATCTGAGGTTATTGATATTTCTCCCAGCAATCTTGATTCCAGCTTGTGCTTCTTCCAGCCCAGCGTTTCTCATGATGTACTCTGCATATAAGTTAAATAAGCAAGGTGACAATATACAGCCTTGATGTACTCCTTTTCCTATTTGGAACCAGTCTGTTGTTTCATGTCCAGTTCTAACTGCTGCTTCCTGAACTGCATACAGGTTTCTCAAGAGGCAGGTCAGGTGGTCTGGTATTCCCATATCTTAAAGAATTTTCCACAGTTTATTGTGATCCACACAGTCAAAGGCTTTGGCATAGTCAATAAAGCAGAAATAGATGTTTTCCTGGAATTCTCTTGCTTTCTCAATGATCCAGCAGATGTTGGCAATTTGATCTCTGGTTTCTCTGCCTTTTCTAAAACCAGCTTGAACATCTGGAAGTTCTTGGTTCATATATTGCTGAAGCCTGATTTGGAGAATTTTGAGCATTACTTTACTAGCGTGTGAGATGAGTGCAATTGTGTGGTAGTTTGAGTATTCTTTGGGATTGCCTTTCTTAGGGATTGGAATGAAAATGGACCTTTTCCAGTCCTGTGGCCACTGCTGAGTTTTCCAAATTTGCTGGCATATTGAGTGCAGCACTTTCACAGCATCATCTTTCAGGATTTGAAATAGCTCAACTGGAATTCTATCACATCCACTAGCTTTGTTCATAATGAAGCTTTCCAAGGCCCACTTGACTTCACATTCCAGGATGTCTGGCTCTAGGTGAGTGATCACACCATTGTGATTATCTGGGTCGTGAATATCTTCTTTGTACAGTTCTTTCTTCTGTGTATTCTTGCCACCTCTTCTTAATATCTTCTGCTTCTGTTAGGTCCATACCGTTTCTGTCCTTTATCAAACCCATCTTTGCCTGAAATTTTCCCTTGATATCTCTAATTTTCTTGAAGAGATCTCTAGTCTTTCCCATTCTGTTGTTTTCCTCAATTTCTTTGCATTGATCGCTGAGGAAGGCTTTCTTATCTCTCCTTGCTATTCTTTGGAACTCTGCATTCAAATGGGTATATCTTTCCTTTTCTCCTTTGCTTTTTGCTTCTCTTCTTTTCACAGCTATTTGTAAGCCCTCCTCAGACAACCATCTTCCCTTTTTTGCATTTCTTTTCCATGGGGATGGTCTTGATACCTGTCTCCTGTACAATGTCACGAATCTCCGTCCATAGGTCATCAGGCTCTCTGTCTATCAGATCTAGTCCCTTAAATCTATTTCTCACTTCTACTGTATAGTCATAAGGGATTTGATTTAGGTCATACCTGAATGGTCTAGTGGTTACCCCTACTTTCTTCGTTTAAGTCTGAATTTGGCAATAAGGAGTTCATGATGTGTGAGCCATAGTCAGCTCCCGGTCTTGTCTTTGCTGATTGTGTAGATCTTCTCCATCTTTGGCTGCAAAGAATATAATCAATCTGATTTCAGTGTTGGCCATCTGGTGATGTCCATGTGTAGAGTCTTCTCTTGTGTTGATAGAAGAGGGTGTTTGTTATGACCAGTGTGTTCTCTTGGCAAAACTCTATTAGCCTTTGCCCTGCTTCATTCCATACTCCAAGGCCAAATATGCCTGTTACTTCAGGTGTTTCTTGACTTCCTGCTTTTGCATTCCAGTCCCCTATAATGATAAGGACATCTTTTTTGGGTGTTAGTTCTAAAAGGTCTCGTAGGTCTTCATAGAACCGTTCAGCTTCAGCTTCTTTAGCGTTACTGGTTGGGGCATAGACTTGGATTACTGTGATATTGAATGGTTTGCCTTGGTAACAAGCAGAGATCATTCTGTCATTTTTGAGATTGCATCCAGCTACTGCATTTTGGACTCTTTTGCTAACAATGATGGCTACTCCATTTCTTCTAAGGGATTCCTGCCCACAGTAGTAGATATAATGGTCATCTGAGTTAAATTCACCCATCCCAGTCCATGTTAGTTCGCTGATTCCTAGAATGTCGACATTCACTCTTGCCATCTCCTGTTTGACCACTTCTAAATTGCCTTGATTCATGGACCTAACATTCCAGGTTCCTATGCAGTATTGCTCTTTACAGCATCGGACCTCGCTTTTATCACCAGTCTCATCCACAACTGGGAATTGGTTTTGCTTTGGCTCCATCCCTTCATTCTTTCTGGAGTTATTTCTCCACTGATCTCCAGTAGCATATTGGGCACCTACCGACCTGGGGAGTTCATCTTTTAGTATCCTATCATTTTGCCTTTTCATAAGGTTCATGGGGTTCTCCAGGCAAGAATACTGAAGTGGTTTGCCATTCCCTTCTTCAGTGGACCACATTCTGTCAGACCTCTCCACCATGACCCACCCGTCTTGGGTGGCCCCACATGGCATGGCTTAGTTTCATTGAGTTAGACACGACTGTGGTCCTGTGATCAGATTGGCTAGTTTTCTGAGGTTATGGTTTTTAGAGTGTCTGCCCTCTGATGCCCTCTCGCAACACCTACCTTCTTACTTGGCTTTCTCTTACCTTGGACGTGGGGTATGTCTTCACGGCTGCTCCAGCAAGGCGCAGCCGCTGCTCCTTACCTTGGACGAGGGGTAGTTTCTCACGGCCGCCCCTCCTGACCTTGAAGGTGGAGTAGTTCCTCTTGGCCCTCCTGCGCCGGAGCAGCAGCTGCTCCTTGGAGGTGGGATAGCTCCTCTCGGGCGGGGCCCCTGACCTCGGACGTGGGGTAGCTCCTCTCAGCTGCTGCTCCTGCGCTGTCGCAGCCTGGTGCTCTCCGTCGCTACTCCTAACCTTGGGCGAGGGGTAGCTCCTCACTGTCACGCTTCTGCGCGGTCCATCGCAGCCGCTGCGCTTCTGCATATACTATGCAGTAAACAGCCAACCGACTTTTTCTTATTTGATCTTTGTAACTATGCTATGCCGTAGGAACTACTATAATCCTTTTTTACTGACAAGGAAAGTGAGTCCTATAGAGTTTTAGTAACTTTTACAGTATCACAGAGGTCCAGCTGACCTCTAAGACTATTATGGTGTTAACTTCTATTTCAAGAGATGAGTTTTAAACAATGATGTGATATAGGATAATACATATCTTGATGTCTTAATTAACCAACATTCATGGGACATAATGGCACTAGTTCAGTGGAATGCAGAGGAAAAAACAAAGTTTGTCTTCCTGTTAGAAGCAAGCATAAGTTATGGGAATTTTGAATACTTGCTAGCTAACTTACATACTTAAAAATATAAGAAGACTTGAAAAATATATTTTGGCTTTGCAGAGAGAATCTGAACATAAATAATTCCAACAAAATCAGATTAGAAGAGGAATTTAAAAGTACAAAATCTTGACTTTAAAAAAGAAGAGGGTGAAAATGTTACGGAGCCCCAGCTTGGTAACAAATTTGGGGAAAGTCAGCCAGGATCATTGCTGCCTGAAGCCAGCTGACCCCAATTAGGGAATTTTCATGTAAGGCCCTAGCAGCTTCCAGGACCACTTGTCCTGAGGACCTTCCCTTCAAAATTCCCTGAAGTGGCACCAGCTGCCCCAGCACTTGGCAGTTGGAGCAAGAAATTGACAATTTGGGAGCCACCTTTCCTTTGAGCTGAAGCAGTTGATTCAGGAAGCTGAGGAGTTTACCCTGGAGCAACCCACCACTGTGTATGTCCTTCACCATGTCCTTTCTTTACTGGAACAGAAAGGGAGCTACTGGCTGGGAAAATGGGAAAGCACCAAGTAATTCTTTCGGACAATCCCAATGTAGGACTTCAGTCATAAATCCAGCCCCACTGCTCCCAGTTAATGCTGCACAATCCCCAGAGCATGACTACCTACATGTCATCCAGCTAGTATATTCCAGCAGACCACACTTATCAGACCTGTTCACCAGTGGAAACAGCTTCATGAATCAAGGTAGGCAGTGCACTGGGTATGCAGTGGTAATTCTTAAAAAGACTGTTGGGGCAAAAGCCCTGTGCCAGCGAGCTCAGCTCAGAAGGCAGAAGTCTTTCCTCTGACAAGAGCCCTACTACTCACTGAAGGCAAGCAAGTAAATACATACACAGACTCTCTCTGTGCATTCTCTGTGGTGCATGCTCCCAGGGCAATCTGGAAAGAGAAGGGGCTCCTCATTTCAAACAATGAAGACTTAAAACATGCTTCTGAAATCCTGTCACTCCTTGAAGCAGTCCATAAACCCCCACAAGGGGCCATAATACACTTCCCAGGCCACCAAAAGGGCAAGGCTCATTTAATAAAAGGCAACTGGTTATCTGACCAAGCTATAAAGAAGGTGCCAAGGAGGGGGATGGTCAAGCCATGACTTCTCCCACAGTCTGCCATGTCAAAATACCAGCCTGTGTATTCAGAAAAGGCAAGGAGAGGGTCAAAGAGTGGAGATTCACCCTTCGTCACACCTCTCTTGGTTGGGAGTGTCATGCACACAGAAATGTTTCACTTCCCGAGGTCCTCTTGGACACTGTGTGCAGCACATTCATAATGGTACCCTTTCTAGGAGAGATGTCACCTTACAGTGGACACAAAAATATGTAACGGGGCCTAACCCACAAAGGACCATCCAACAAGTCACTCAAAATTATAGAATTTGTGCTAAAAATAACCCAGACTGCTGTCAGACCTCCCCAGATGGGGACCCAACACAGAGGAGCCCGTGCACCAAGGACTGGCCTATAGACTTTACTCAAATGCCTCAAGCCACAGGGAATTTTGGATACCTGCTAGCATTTGTGGACACTTTTACAGGATAGTTAGAAGCATATCCCACCAGGTCAGGAAAAGATTCTGAAGGTGTTAAAGTCCTCCTTAAGGAAATTATCCCCCAGTTTGGACTGCCTAACTCCCACCAAAGAGGTGATGGGCCTGTGTTTGTTTCTAGAATAACCCAACAAGTGTCTAAAGTACTTCAAATTAATTGAAAGTTACATTCATCCTGGAGTCCACAATCAACAGGAAAAACTGAGAAAATGAATCATACATTAAAAAGGAGCATTGCTAAAATATATCAAGAGACAAATTTAACTTGGGATAAGGCCTTGCCAGTTGCCTTGCTATGGATCAACGTGACTCCCAGAAGCAGGCTTAATTTAAGCTCCTTTGAAATATTGTATGGTAGGCCATTCCAGATGTCTGCCTGGGCAGGAGAATCTATAAATGCTCTGAACAATCTAACAGTTGCCAACTATGTTGAACTCTGGACACTATACTAACCTCTGTTCATGACTTTGTTTCCAGCAGGTCTGCTTATCCAACTGAGTTAGTCTTACATCCTTTCTGGTCTGGAGACTGAATCCTCCTTAAAACCTGTAGAAAACAAGGGCCTGAACACCAGCTGACTGCAAGGTGGGTAGGACCACATGTGGTATTATTCATCACACACTCATCCATCAAGCTAGCTAGAGTAAAACCATGGATTCATCACACTTGGGTTAAAGTAGCCCCACTGACATCAGAAAATGACCCAACTCCTGAGAGGCCTAGAGAGCAATCAGTTCAGTTCAGTTCAGTTCAGTTCAGTTCATTCACTCAGTCGTGTCCGACTCTTTGCGACCCCATGAATCGCAGCACGCCAGGCCTCCCTGTCCATCACCAACTCCCGGAGTTGACTCAAACTCATGCCCATCGAGTCAGTGATGCCATCCAGCCATCTCATCCTCTGTCACCTCCTTCTCCTCCTGCCCCCAATCCCTCCAAGCATCAGGGTTTCTTCCAACGAATCAACTCTTCACATGAGGTGACCAAAGTATTGGAGTTTCAGCTTCAGCATCAGTCCTTCCAATGAACACCCAGGACTTATCTCCTTCAGGATGGACTGGTTGGATCTCCTTGCAGTCCAAGGGACTCTCAAGAGTCTTCTCCAACACCATAGTTCAAAAGCATCAGTTTTTCGGCACTCAGCTTTCTTCACAGTCCAACTCTCACCTCCATACATGACCACTGGAAAAACCATAGCCTTGACCAGACAGACCTTTGTTGGCAAAGTAATGTCTCTGCTTTTTAATATGCTATCTAGGTTGGTCATAACTTTCCTTCCAAGGAGTAAGAGTCTTTTAATTTCATGGCTGCAGTCACCATCCACAGTGATTTTGGAGCCCAAAAGAATAAAGTCTGACACTGTTTCCACTGTCTCCCCATCTATTTCCCATGAGGTGATGGGACCAGATGCCATGATGTTAGTTGTCTGAATGTTAAGCTTTAAGCCAGCTTTTTCACTCTCCTCTTTCACTTCATCAAGAGGCTTTTTAGTTCATCTTAACTTTCTGCCATAAGGGTGGTGTCATTTGCATATCTGAGGTTATTGATATTTCTCCCAGCAATCTTGATTCCAGCTTGTGCTTCTTCCAGCCCAGCGTTTCTCATGATGTACTCTGCATATAAGTTAAATAAGCAGGGTGACAATATACAGCCTTGATATACTCCTTTTCCTATTTGGAACCAGTCTGTTGTTCCATGTCCAGTTCTAATAGATTTGTGAATTCTTAGAAGGGTTAAGATTGCTCTTCAAAAAGAGTAAAATTTCATCACAGAGATGATGTTGATGAGATTAAAATTTCATCACAGAAGGAATTTCATTATGTTCAAATAGTTGCAATTAAGGACAGAGAAGTGTTTTGCTTACTAAAAATTTTAGGAATATTCCAGGCCCCAAGCCAATCACTTCCATTTCATGATCACACCCTTATCACCTCTGTTCAGTGGGAAGTAACCAGAAAGTGGGAAGTAACTGCTAAGTAACCTATAGCAGCCCCTCTCAGTCACTGGTCAGCACCACAGTGGGCCCCTCCCCCTACTCTGTATAAAGGGATCCTGGAATGTGGGCTGAGAAAAGATGGGGCTCTTTTATTTATTTATTTAATTGAGATGCTAATCTGCCATCATCTCAGTCTGCTAGCTTTCCGATTAAAGTCACTATTCTTTGCCCCAACAACTTGTCTCCCAATTTATTGGCCTGTCATGTGGTGAGCAGAGAGAACTTGAACTTGGTAAGAAAAACTTGATCCAACAGTATGAATGAATAAAATGAGTAGTGAATTAATAATAATGAATAAATAATAATAGTATAATAGTAATGAATAAATGAATAGTAATGAATAAAATAAAATAAAGTAAAAAAAGTAAAAGTAAATAAAGTAAATAAAATAAAGTAAATAAAAGTAAAGTAAAAAAAGTAAAATAAAATAAAATGAATAAAATAAAGTAAAAATAGTAATGAATAAAAGGAAAAAGAGATAGCAAAGGTGAAGAAATTCAAATGAACTAAATAAACATGCACAATAAGTTTGAGATTTACTCTCAAAAATAAAGTGGTTTCATACCAATTTACTAGAAAAGTGGTTTCATACCAATTTCAACAGAACAATCTATCGGAGAAGAGAGTCAAAATCAGAAATCACAGAATAAAAGCATAGGAATGTGAGAGAGAGAAGAAATAGAAGGTGCTGGTTCATTGGAAATGCAAAGAAAGGATGTGTTTCTCATTGAAGTAGAGATGGGATGTGACTGGACCTTCCTTGAGGAAGGAAAAAAATGCCAGAACTAAATAGTCCTGGTAGTTCAAGGCTATCAAATACTAACCCTGGGATAAAGGAATATATGTTGGTGTTGGTAGCTCCCTATGGTGGAACTTCGAGGCAGCTATAATAAACCAAACGAGAGCCAGTATTGCTATCTTTTTCAAGCATGTGCCCAGGATTGTTACCTAGTCAAGCTGATTCCCATAGAGACAATTGGGACATATCTTTAGGGTAATAACATTTTTGGAAGGAGACAAATATTTGAGAACATGAGGTATTTTAAATTGATTCCCTTTGGGAGAAAGAGGAAAATATGGGAGATACTAGTGAATTAAATTTTCTAAACCATGACTTAAAACAATGAAATTTAAGAGCCATGTCTAAGATGGGACTGTATCTTTCCAAGAAGGGTAAGACTGTTTGTCTATAAACTACTTAATGTAATTATGAGGAAAAGTTAGAAATAAACCTATAGCAATAATAATTAGAGTAAAAGATGGTAGTTCTAACATGGAAACTCCAAGACATTTTTCTGCTGTGCCCTCTTCTTAGAAAAGCTATTTTCCCTAGTTTGTTGGTGTCAAGAAAAGATCTTTCTTCGCTAGATCCAAATGGCTGGAACAAGTGAGCTTGTAACACCAAAGAACATAAGTTATAGGCTGTTTCAAGGCAATTAGATATGGGAGATACAGTAGGGGTACCAAGACTGAGTTTGGGCATTGGACACTTGATCACGTCCATTGCAGATAGCATCACCATTTTTTCCCTTGTGCAAACATAACCAACAAATGCTAGGATGCAGAAGCTGGGAAATGGTACAGACGAACCTCAAAATAAAAGAAGCACAGAGAGATAGCAATTCCTAAGTGTCAGATGTCAGTTGAGTTCCTTGTGGAGCTCAGCTATCCTCTATGGTCACATATTCTATAACATAGATTTTAAGACCTTATTCTGTCATTAAGGCCCCCATATTTAGTTTAGTTTATTTTGAGGAGGTACCTAATTCTTGCAAGCAAACAATTCTTATCTAAATTATGTAGAAAAAAGCATGACTATGAGTGTGTTGCAAATCATTTCAATAAAAATAATAGAGAATTGTGTCCTAAACAAGTCTCACAGTCTCATAACATCAGGTGTTTTACATACTAACATAGAATATGTGTTATAAAGAAGATACATTTGATATTGTAGCATGACATGGTAAATATGCTTTCATAGGAAGCACTTGATGGGATAGAATAAGAAAGAGTTATGACATAGTTTCAAATATTCAGACATTTACTAAGGGTCTCATCCAGCTAAAGTTAATTCTTGATTAACTTTTAGTTTAATACACAGACAATTTCATCTTCCAAAGAGCAGATGAAGTATCTAGAGGAATTTCAACTCTGAGCCAAAACTTGCCAGAAAGGAGGAGTTTGTTGGTGAAAGGAAAGTAATGGTGTCCCAGGAGAAAACTTTTCTAGATGATCATCAGGAAAACAGAAGTTGAATATAGCCTAAGATTAGAAAGCCTGAGATTGAGGTACAAAAGAAAATATGATTCCACGGCAGAAGATTCTTTAAGGGGATATAGTTTAAGGAGTTAAGAAGTTACCAAAAATGAAATTCTGACTATATGGTTTCTCTATGAGAAAGAAATGGAAAAGCAATGTAATTATACAGTTTTCTCATGAGGTTATATGTAACAGTTGCATACAAACCATAAGAGAAAAAGATCAATGAAAAAAGAATTTAAAAATGGCATTAATCTATATACAGAATTACATGAAAGAAAAAAGGCTACTTGTGCAAAAAAATGCTAAGGTTAACAAAAAAATTTTATGCTTATATTTGATCAGGATACACTGGAACAAATAGTAGTTTGTGAATACCAAAAAAAAAAAAAAAAAATCTTTGTCTCTTTTATTTCTGTATTTTCAGTAAAGGTGAATGGTATTCAAACTGAGAAGGTACAGAAAAAATGGACAGGGATGACTAAATCAAGACTTCTGCAAAGTAATTTTAAAGAAAGCATATTTTAAGAAAGTTACCCTACCTTGAGTTCATGTTTTCAGGCCCAATAAATTACAGCTGAAAACTACGGAAAGACCAGAGATCTTTGCAAAAACATGGAGGGCAGGCAAATATCATCTTAATTTCCAAAAAAGGATGGAAGGTATGGTCTGAAATTTAATCACCAGAATGATCCTACAGTGAATCTTTAAAGGGCCAGATTTTAAGACCTTAGAAAATGATCAGTTAGACAATGTGCAAGTTTGAGAATGAACCAAGCCCTCTAAGAGTCAGCATCTCTGACTACCTCATTTCCATTTGGACAAGAGTTACAGATGGATCAGTGGTAAAGAATCTGCCTACCAATGAAGGAGATATGAGTTCGATCTCTGGATGGGGAAGACCACTGGAGAAAGAAATGGCAACCTACTCCGAGTAGTCTTGCCTGGGAAATCCCATGGACAGAGGGGCCTGGCTGGTTACAATCCATGGGGTCACAAACAGTAGGACACGACTTAGTGACCTAAACAGCAGCAACAGCAAAATTGTAGTAGGTTGGAAATCCTTGAATAGCAACAAAATAGATATCTCTCAATATCCTGTGGTCAAGATGATAACATTGGGTGAATGTGAATACAGACTAATGAATTTACACATTATTCAAAGGGTAGTCAAGGTGAATTTATGTCCATTTAAAAGGAGGTTCCTGGTGTCATACCAAAGAACCTGAGCACTTTTTTTTCCAATTTAATCCATCAGACATAATCTGTACTAAACAATGTGATGAGAAAAAGGAACAACAAGGAACAAGACAGACAGTTTCTGCCCTTAAGGATCTTAAATTTGAGTCTGCCCTTAGGTCTGTTCCATAAATATTTTTAGATGACTTTGGTGAGTATCCAGAAAACACGTTAATTACATTTTTATATGACAAGCAGGTAAAAAAAAAATAGTAGATCCTACAGATGATGACATTTATTCCCAAGGAAACTTGAAAGGCTGGTGTAATAGATTAAATTAAATAATACTGAATATAATAAAGATAAATATAAGTCTCTTCCCTTGAATCCAAAATTAACAACAACAAAACCCCACAATGACCATCATAGAGGTAACAGGTTGAAGGAACATATAATTTAACAGCAGATGACAGAAAATGATTCATGGACTTTGGCAGAAAACACAATATGACTATGCAGTGTGACTGGCTGAAAAAAAGAAACAAAAGAAGATACTATAATACTGAGATGTATGCACTGAACATATATTAGAAAGAGCAAATAATAAATAGGTGGTGGCCCAGGTTTCATGTTTATGACAAATACACAAACAGTGAAGGATGGGTAGAAGAAATGGGCCAGAATAAAGATGGCCTCTGTAACAGAAGAGGAAACAGTACAAAGAAACAAAAAAGAAAGAAACAGAAATGTCTACCCCCAAAAAGGATCACTGGGAACAGTATACAAATCTTCAAATATATAAAAGACTTTTCTGTGGAGGAGGGTCTATACTTGTTCTGTATGACATCTAGAGGCTGAGGTAGGATAAAGCAGTGAAAAATAGAGTGAATCACATCCAGCTCAAATGAAGTACAAACCATGTTGTCAAAACATTTACCCATGGCCAATGAGCTCTATGGGATCTACCATACTAGGCTTCTCTCTAGCCCCTGTCCCACTGCTCTCCCACCCACTCATTACAGGTCACCTACTGTCATTCCTCCTATTCCTCAAACTCACCAACCCGACCTTGGCATTATGTACTTGCTAGTACTGCTGTCTGAAAAGCTTTTTCCCCAGATGTGTACATGGTTGGCCTTTTATCATTAGGGCCCTTAGCATTAAGGTAAATTCTGATGAGAAGGCTTTTCTGGTCACCCTATCTAAGTTAGAATCTCCAGTCACTTTGCAGTGCAACACTATTTTATTTTAGCATTCATCCCTATATGATATTATCTTCATGGTGGTACATGGACTTTTGCTTTCTATTCACTGTTGAATTCCTAGCCCCTTGTACAATGCCTGGAACATTGGGTGCTCAGCAAACATTGGTTGAATGTATGAATGAATGTAAAGTTGGTGAGATCTGCCAGAATATATGTTTGAGTGAAGAGCAAAAGCTCATTGGGAAGGCTGTAGTAGTGGAGATTAGCACACGGATTAAAAAATATAACTGGGTTATCTAAAAGACCTTTTCAATCCTGAAGTTCTACAATTATTCCCTAATTTATGGAATGCATTATAGTATCACTCGTGGTTTGAGAGAGATGATAAGTGGAGACTGGAACAGTCAAGAAGGCTTCATCAAAGATGTAGTTACTGTTGTTCAGTTCCTAAGCTATGTCTGATTCTTTGACCCCATGGACTGCAGCATGACAGTCTTCCCTGTCCTCCCAAAGTTTGCTCAAACTCATGTTCATGGTGGAATTTAGACAGTAGGAATAGGAGGAAAGATGTTTTAGGAGAAAGAAATATCATGAACAAAGTCTCAGAGGCAGACCAGAGTACCATATGAGTGAGAGAAAACTGTAAGAAGTTCAGTTCAGTTCAGTTCAGTTGTCGCTCAGTTGTGTCTGACTCTTTGTGACCCCATGAATTGCAGCACGCCAGGCCTCCCTGTCCATCACCAACTCCCGGTTGCATGTCCATCGAGTCAGTGATGCCATCCAGCCATCTCATCCTCTGTCGTCCCCTTCTCCTCCTGCCCCCAATCCCTCCCAGCATCAGGGTCTTTTCCAATGAGTCAACTCTTCGCATGAGGTGGCCAAAGTATTGGAGTTTCAGCTTCAACATCAGTCCTTCCAATGAACACCCAGGACTGATCTCCTTTAGGATGGACTTGTTGGATCTCCTTGTAGTCCAAGGGACTCTCAAGAGTCTTCTCCAACACCACAGTTCAAAAGCATTAGGGTCATCTAAAGGAGAGGATGTGCTTTGGGAACTTGAGAAAAATGAGACTAGACAGAGTAGGATCACAATACAAGGTGGGACCTTAAAGCCAAACTATGAATTAAACTCTGTGGGAAAATCCTGAGTATCCTTGAGAAGATAGGTGAACACTATGATAAAGGCAATGATTTAAGAGATGTTGATCCCTGGTAGAATCTGAGCCTTATAATTGATTTGAACTAAATGATATCCCTTGAACTATAAAACAATTTATTATTTTCTAATCTATTCCATTTTAGGAGGCTTTAACAATAATCCTGATGTAAGATATGAGGCCCTGACCTAAGATAGTAACAAGTGAAACAAAAAGATTAATGTGAGAGTTTTTTTTAAAAGCTATCAGGAGGGAGGAGCTAAGATGATGGAGGAATAGGACGGAGAGACCATTTTCTCCCCTACAAATTCATCAGAAGAACATTTGAACGCTGAGCAAACTGCACAAAACAACTTCTGATCACTAGCAGAGGACATCAGGTGCCCAGAAAAGCAGCACATTGTCTTCAAAAGGAGAGAGAAGAAATCCAGTTCCATGCACCGAAACACCGACACAAACGTACCTAACCAAGAAACCTTGACAAGACAATCGTCCAACCTCACCCACTGGGAGAATCATCCACAATAAAAAGGAACCACAGACCACCAGAATACAGAAAGGCCACTCCAAACACAGCAATCTAAACAAGATGAAAAGGCAGAGAAATGCCCAACAGGTAAAGGAACATGAAAATGCCCAGCAAGTCAAACAAACGAGAAGGAGATAGGGAATCTACCTGAAAAAGAATTTAGAATAATGATAATAAAAATGATCCAAAATCTTGAAAACAACATGGAGTTACAGATAAACAACCTGGAGACAAAGATTGAGAAAATGCAAGAAAGTTTAACAGGACCTAGAAGAAATAAAAAAGAGTCAATTAAAAATGAATAATGCAATAAATGAGATCAAAAACACTCTGGAGGGAAACAACAGTAGAATAACAGAGGCAGAAGATAGGATAAGCGAGGTAGAAGATAAAATGGTGGAAATAAATGAAGCAGAGAGGAAGAAAGAAAAAAGAATCAAAAGAAATGAGGACAACCTCAGGGACCTCTGGGACAATGTGAAATGCCCCAACATTAGAATCATAGGAGTCCCAGAAGAAGAAGACAAAAAGAAAGGCCATGAGAAAATACTCAAGGAGATAATAGCTGAAAACTTCCCTAAAATGGGGAAGGAAATAATAGTCATACAAGTCCAAGAAACCCAGAGAGTCCCAAACAGGATAAACCCAAGGAGAAACACCCCAAGACACATATTAATCAAATTAGCAAAGATCAAACACAAAGAACAAATATTAAAAGCAGCAAGGGAGAAACAACAAATAACACACCAGGAGATTCCCATAAGGATAACAGCTGATCTTTCAATAGAAACTCTTCAGGCCAGAAGGGAATGGCAGGACATACTTAAAGTAATGAAAGAGAATAACCTACAACCTAGATTACTGTACCCAGCAAGGATCTCATTCAGATATGAAGGAGAATTCAAAAGCTTTACAGACAAGCAAAAGCTGAGAGAATTCAGCACCACCAAACCAGCTCTCCAACAAATGCTAAAGGATCTTCCCTAGACAGGAAACACACAAAGGTTGTATAAACATGAACCCAAAACAACAAAGTAAGTGGCAACGGGACCACACCTATCAATAATTACCTTAAATGTAAATGGGTTGAATGCCCCAACCAAAAGACAAAGACTGGCTGAATGCATACAAAAACAAGACCCCTATATATGCTGTCTACAAGAGACCCACCTCAAAACAATGGACACATACAGACTAAAAGTGAAGGGCTGGAAAAAAATATTTCACGCAAATGGAGACCAAAAGAAAGCAGGAGTCGCAAAACTCATATCAGATAAAATAGACTTTAAAATAAAGGCTGTGAAAAGAGACAAAGAAGGACACTACATAATGATCAAAGGATCAATCCAAGAAGAAGATACAACAATTATAAATATATATGCACCCAACATAGGAGCACCGCAATATGTAAGGCAAATGCTAATGAGTACGAAAGGGGAAATTAACAATAACACAATAATAGTGGGAGACTTTAATACCCCACTCACACCTATGGATAGATCAACTAAACAGAAAAATAACAAGGAAACACAAACTTTATATGACACAATCGACCAGCTAGACCTAATTGATATCTGTAGGACATTTCACCCCAAAACAATCAATTTCATCTTTTTCTCAGGTGCACACGGAACCTTCTCCAGAATAGATCACATCCTGGGCCATAAATCTAGTCTTGGAAAATTCAAAAAAATTGAAATCATTCCAGTCATCTTTTCTGACCATAATGCAGTAAGACTAGATCTCAATTACAGGAAAAAAACTATTAAAAATTCAAACATATGGAGGCTAAATAACATGCTTCTGAATAACCAACAAGTCATAGAAGAAATCAAAAAAGAAATAAAAATATGCATAGAAACAAATGAAAATGAAAATACAACAATCCAAAACCTCTGGGACACTATAAAAGCAGTGCTAAGGGGAAGGTTCATAGCATTACAGGCTTACCTCAAGAAACAAGAAAAAAGTCAAATAAATAACCTAGCTCTATACCTAAAATAACTAGAGAAGGAAGAAAGGAAGAACCCCAGGGTTAGTAGAAAGAAAGAAATCTTTAAAATTAGGGCAGAAATAAATGCAAAAGAAACAAAAGAGACCATAGCAAAAATCAACAAAGCTAAAAGTTGGTTTTTTGCAAAGATAAACAAAATTGACAAACTGTTAGCAAGACTCATTAAGAAACAAAAGGAGAAGAACCAAATTAACAAAATTAGAAATGAAAATGGAGAGATCACAACAGACAACATTGAAATACAAAGGATCATAGAGATTACTACCAGCAGCTCTATGCCAATAAAATGGACAACTTGGAAGAAATGGACAAATTCCTAGAAAAGTATCTTTCCAAAACTGAACCAGGAAGAAATAGAAGATCTTAACAGACCCATCACAAGCACAGAAATTGAAACTGTAATCAGAAATCTTCCAAACAAAAGCCCAGGACCAGATGGTTTCACAGCTGAATTCTACCAAAAATTTAGAGAGGAGCTAACACCTATCTTACTCAAACTCTTCCAGAAAATTGCAGAAGAAGGTAAACTTCCAAACTCATTCTATGAGGCCACCATCACCCTAATTCCAAAACCAGACAAAGATGCCACAAAAAAAGAAAACTACAGGCCAATATCACTGATGAATATATGCAAAAATCCTTAACAAAATTCTATCAAACAGAATCCAACAATGTATTAAAAAGATCATACATCATGACCAAGTGGGTTTTATCCCAGCAATGCAAGGATTCTTTAATATCTGCAAATCAATCAATGTAATACACCACATTAACAAATTGAAAGATAAAAACTATATGATTATCTCAATAGATGCAGAAAAAGCCTTTGACAAAATTCAACATCCATTTATGATAAAAACTCCCCAGAAAGCAGGAACAGAAGGAACATACCTCAACATAAGAAAAGCTATATATGACAAACCCACAGCAAGCATTATCCTCAATAGTGAAAAATTGAAAGCATTTCCCCTAAATTAGGAACAAGACAAGAGTGCCCACTCTCACCACTACTATTCAACATAGTTTTGGAAGTTTTGGCCACAGCAATCAGAGCAGAAAAAGAAATAAAAGGAATCCAGATAGGAAAAGAAGAAGTGAAACTCTTACTGTTTGCAGATGACATGATCCTCTACATAGAAAACCCTAAAGACTCAGCAGAAAATTACTAGAGCTAATCAATGAATGTAGTAAAGTTGCAGGATATAAAATTAACACACAGAAATCCCTTGCATTCCTATACCCTAACAATGAGAAAACAGAAAGAGAAATTAAGGAAACAATACCATTCACCATTGCAACAAAAAGAATAAAATACTTAGGAGTATATCTACCTAAAGAAACAAAAGACCTATACATAGAAAACTATAAAACCCTGATGAAAGAAATCAAAGAGGACACAAATAGATGGAGAAATATACCGTGTTCATGGATTGGAAGAATCAATACTGTGAAAATGGGTATACTACCCAAAGCAATCTATAGATTCAATGCAATCCCTATCAAGCTACCAATGGTATTCTTCACAGAACTAGAACAAATAATTTCACAATTTGTATGGAAATACAAAAACCTTGAATAGCCAAAGCAATCTTGAGAAACAAGAATGGGGCTGGAGGAATCAACCTGCCTGACTTCAGGCTCTACTACAAAGCCACAGTCATCAAGACAGTATGGTATTGGCACAAAGACAGAAATATAGATCAATGGAACAAAATAGAAAGCCTAGAGATATATCCACGTACCTACAGACACCTTATCTTCGACAAAGGAAGCAAGAATATACAATGGAAAAAAGACAACCTCTTTAACAAATGGTGCTGGGAAAACTGGTCAACCACTTGTAAAAGAATGAAACTAGAACACTTTCTAACACCTTACGAAAAATAAACTCAAAATGGATTAAAGATTTAAATGTAAGACCAGAAAATATAAAACTCCTAGAGGAGAACATAGGCAAAACACTCTCCAACATAAATCACAGCAGGATCCTCTATGACCCACCTCCCAGAATATTGGAAATAAAAGCAAAAATAAACAAATGGGACCTAATGAAATTTAAAAGATTTTGCACAACAAAGGAAACTATACACAAGGTGAAAAGACAGCCCTCAGAATGGGAGAAAATAATAGCAAATGAAGAAACAGACAAAGGATTAATCTCAAAAATATACAAGCAACTCCTGCAGCTCAATTCCAGAAAAATAAATGACCCAATCAAAAAATGGGCCAAAGATCTAAACAGACATTTCTCCAAAGAAGACATACAGATAGCTAACAAACACATGAAAAGATGCTCAACATCACTCATTATCAGAGAAATGCAAATCAAAACCTCAATAAGGTACCATTACATGCCAGTCAGGATGGCTGCTATCCAAAAGTCTACAAGCAATAAATGCTGGAGAGGGTGTGGAGAAAAGGGAACCCTCTTACACTGTTGGAGGGAATGCAAACTAGTACAGCCATTATGGAGAGCAGTGTGGAGATTCCTTAAAAAACTGGAAATAGAACTGCCATATGACCCAACAATCCCATTCCTGGGCATACACACTGAGAAAACCAGATCTGAAAGAGACACGTGTACTCCAGTGTTCATCTCAGCACTGTTTATAATAGCCAGGACATGGAAGCAATCTAGATGCCCATCAGCAGACAAATGGATAAGGAAGCCGTGGTACATATACACTATGGAATATTACTCAGCCATTAAAAAGAATTCATTTGAATCCGTTCTAATGAGATGGATGAAACTGGAGCCCATTATACAGAGTGAAGTAAGCCAGAAAGATAAAGACCAATACAGTATACTAACGCATATATATGGAATTTAAAAAGATGGTAATGATAACCCTATATGCAAAACAGAAAAAGAGACACAGATGTACAGAACAGACTTTTAGACTCTGTGGGAGAAGGCGAGGGTGGGATATTCTGAGAGAACAGCATTGAAACAAGTATACTATCAAGGGTGAAACAGATCACTAGCCCAGGTTGGATGCATGAGACATGTGCTCAGGGCTGGTGCACTGGGAAGACCCAGACGGATGGGATGGAGAGGGAGGTGGGAGGGGAGATCAGGATGGTGAACACATGTAAATCCATGGCTGATTCATGTCAATATACAGCAAAAACCACTACAATATTGTAAAATAATAAGCCTCCAACTAATAAAAATAAATGGAAAAAAAAAAAGCTATCAGGATTTCATGCCTAAATTAATAATAACTATAGTTATTTCCATAGTGGAACCCAAGATATAGTAGGTGCTCAATAAATATTTGCTTATGTACTGTAAAAAGATTCTATTACTGAACACTGGCAAGATATCTAGAATCCTTTGTGTAACAATGGCAATGAATTTGCACACATTCTCTCACTCAGAATCCATTGTCACCAGTGTCCTGCAGGTGGCTGGGTGAGCAAGGTCAGGTGAAAACGATGTCCTCTATTGTAAACTGTCCCTATGACTTATATGACTGTGACCTTTTTAGAACCATGCTCCATTCAGAACAGTTGTTACAACCTCATGTGACTGAGCCTCTGTGAGGCAGCACCATAAAGGAATCAGAATGATTTCTTATCCATCTTGCCAGCACTTATACAATGAATACACTGCTTTCCAATTAATCACTTTAAAAGCCCATCCCTTTTGTCTCATTCACCCCAGTCTTGCTGACACTTCTCTTTACTAAAGACTTTTAGAAGCCACACAGCAGCCAAACAATTAAAATAACTCATCACTCTATAGGAATTGGTTCATGCCATGTAACTCTCTGCCAGATCTCCTTAAAAGCATCAACACAGCTCTCTACTTCAGGCAGCGCTGGTTAGAGACCAAGATCCCAATTGACCCCCACCCCCTTTCACTTCTTTTCCCTTGTTAACTGGCCTTTCTTCTTCTTCTCTCTCCATTTGATTCATTTATTTCTAATATTGCTTGATTTTTGTTGCTGTCTTTCCCCCACATTTTTTTTGCCAAAGAAATGTCAAATGTATTTGTTATGTGAATGAATTCAGTATGCCACCCTAAAAGAGCCCAGTTCAATTTGGGAAGAGGTGTAGCACAGTGTAACAGACTCCAGGAGATAGTAGAGGACAGAGGAACTTGGCGTGCTGCCATCCATGGGCATGCAAAGTCAGACATGATTTATTGACTGAATGACAACAGAGGATAACAGCTCTGGAATCACACAGCCTGGGTTTGAAAGCCACCTCTGTTGAACTTGAGCAACTATCAGCTGTATGACCTTCTACAAATTATTTAACCTTTCTAAGCTACCTTCTTAAACTGAAAAACAAGAATGTTAATAAAAGGAATAAGATAATCTTTGTAAAATACTTAGTTCTTAGCACATAAAAAATTTCCCCACCTTCCATTTAAGACTATCAGAACAACAATAAAGGTTAACTACATTAATTAATCTTAATAATTCAGAGATTGAGGGAAAAATCAACTGCTCTGTCTATATCACACTCTTAACAACTACTCAGTCCCATGAATAAATTGGTCTAACAGACACAGGTGTAAATACAGTAAAAGAACTGAGAATGCCATTTATTTGAATTGTTCTCTTTCTCCATGGTGATAATGTTTTCTCAGTAACAAACAGATGAATAAATATAAGCCAGTAATTTTTTACTTTATCTCACATTTGAAGAGTCAAGAGGAAATGAATATAAGAAATATTCTCAGAGAAGAGAAAGGTGCAGGCATGAGCCTTGCAAATATCCATGAGAAATTTTTGCAAGTGCTTTCAATACAAGATTAATAAGTAGACTAAAGGACACTGGAGCCATATTTGCAGAGCAAACAGGCATGAGGCCCTTCACGAGATCAGGGCTTTGAAGGTTTAAATTTCAATTCTGCTGCTTTCCATGCAGCCTCAGCCAATCTACTTAAGTCTTCAAAGCCTTGACTTTCTCATCTGTGAAATGGAGACAGTTAAGAAACATAATATATGTAAAGTTCTTCTACAAGATAAGCATCAGTGTTTATTGTATCCCTACTCCTCTAAGGCAATGTGGACTAAATAAAATTGTTTTGATCAGGGCTACTGGGCTACATCACTCAAAGTGTACATGGTACAAAGAGGATTTTGTATCTGGATATTAGGCAGGCAGGTCTTCAACAAATATTTGATGATTTGTTTCGGCTTTAATGGAATTACTTTGCATACCCCAACAGCTAATCTCGGATCTGCTTCATAACCTTTTTAGGTCGAGAAGCTACCAGCTTTCAAGGTCTGCAGCATCCTTACCTAATCCCAAGATCCTGTCTATTTCATTCACCACAATTTCTTCATGTCCTTTAGTCTCAGAATGTTTCCAGTGGTTTGGCAGAAGTGCTATCCATGGAAGGCAATCTTTTTAACATATTTGGACTGTGTTAAGCTTCCACTATATTAAATTATCACTATGGTCAGAAGGTATTTCAAAGAGAATTGAAGGAAGAAGAATAATTTGAATGATTGCCCTGTACAATAAATTATATCAATGTCATGTATCTACAAACATCGGAAAAGGGGTCTCTCTCTCTTTTTTTCTATTTTGGGTGAGAAGATTGTTATAAGCCCTAGATACTATTGAATCTGAAGGGGGTGGGGAGCTCCCAACTTTGGGCAGGTTTGGGCTGAGTGACTCTGGGTCAGCTAAATGACTGGATTGTGGGTTGGGAGATGGATGGGGAGGTCCTTCAGAGTCAGGGGCAAAACAGGAAAATGAAAATCCTACTCTTTGGTGCATATTTTATGGGAGAGAAATATATGAATCAATTCGAAATAACTATTTCATAGACTAATTTTTTTATATTCCTTTCCTGTGTTTAACATAATTTTCAAATTTTAAAATAGCTTTTTTTTATTAAAAAAAGATACATGTTCACTGAAAAGTATTATACAGACAAGCAAAAGAAAAATAATTCAAAGTACACTTGAAAAAAAGCAGATCAGTGGTTGCCTGGGCCTGGAGGGTTGGGGAGATAGAAAAGATTAAAGGGGACGTAGAGAAACTTTTTGTGGTGGTGATGGTTACGAATTCTTATATACTGTCAAAATTCATCAAACTGTACTCAACCTGGATGTGATTTATTGTATGCAAATTTATCTCTATAAAGCCAATTCACGCTTTTCAAAGTACTTCTGTCATTACCCATACAAAACTATGGTTAATTCCCTTATGTACATTTTTTCAAATGATTTTTCTATGTATCTATGAATATACATGTTTGTTTATACAAAAAAAAGGTATCATTTTTATCAAATGTAACAGCTTTCTATCAATTTCAATTTTTTATTCTCTTTCTTGGAAGTAGATTTTACCACCATAACCACAAAGCACATTATGTAACACTGAAGTGAAAAAATTGCTTTGGAGAAAGGGAAACAGGGGAAGCTATCCTGACTTTTACAACCTCCAGGATCTCATTATTGATGATTCAGCAATCACTGTACACCTAATAGGCACTGTATAAAAGCTGGATAGCAACACCTACCATTAGTAATGTCATGGTAACTGAATGCTAAGATGCCCACTGGCAGCTCCTGCCAATACCCCTGACTACATCACATCTGCCCGTGAAAATGTGAGTCCACCTATAGGTTTATGCCTGGTGTACACCCATACAACCCTCTACTTCTAGAGATTTACTAGACATTTTAAAAGAGAGGACAACAGAAAACGCTGACCACTTCTTCCAGAGGCAAAGCTATCATTTTCCAGAGCTAATTGTAAGGCAGGCAAAACTTTGCCTCTACCCTCTTAGAGTTTCCAGCCAGGACTAAGAATTAAACTGATACAAGAGAGCTAACAGGGGAAAAATAATACAAGTTTTATGTAATATAAGTTTTACATTAAAAAATTTCTAAGTTTATGGGGGCCTTCACAAGGAAATGAAGACCCAAAGAAGTGGTAAAACCTGAATGCTTTTACACTGGGTTAAACAACTAGAGGCAGTTGTAGAAAAGTAACTAAAATAAACAGGGAGGCTAATGAAAGAAAAGAATGATTTTAACCAGGTCTGTTTGTACAGAATTCTCTTAGCTTCAACTCCTCACTTCAGGTGATCAGAATGTTTCTTTCCTCTTTGTACAGAGATGACATCTTTCACATGGAAGTTGTATCTCCTGCTTTTAGGAAGAAAAGGGGAGATCAGAGCACCCTTCTTACACTTGCTGTTTTTCAAGTACCTTTAGCTTAAAATAATCCTTCTGCAACAGTGGCATATTTTGGAGTAATATTCTGGTTTCCTTTATAATTCTGAACCCCTAAGAACCAACTCTCTTATCTATGTGAGAATTTGGTAATAGAGAAAGTGCTGGAAGAATTAAAATCAAAATCATCCCAGCAGTTAACATAGATGTCAGTGTACAGATCCAGTTGCAGGGAAAGCAGCAGCAATTACCACCTGGCTTCTGCCTCTGCATCTGTGGGTATCTGTGTGTGCAGGTGGGCTACTCAGTCCAAGAGAGAAGGATACCTCCTACCAGGAATGTCAAACAAAGACTCTAACTATGAGGTAATCTGTCTCTGGGATACATGGTTCCTAAAGAACAGAAAAGGAAGCTGTTAGACTCCAGCCACTTTTATCAGAGACAAAATAATCTGGCCTCATTGACAGAAAAACGAGAACATAACACTAGTGAGATTCCATGACTCATTTAGAGCAGTACCATATGCAAATGAGGGTTTAATCAGGGCTTCCTGATCACTCAGGTGTATACACCTCCAAGATGGAAGAATGCCTAGTGACCAAGGAGAGGCTAAACCAAGCTGGAGGCTTGCCAGTTGTATCTCTATATCCAAGAAGTCAGACTTCTGCACCCTCAGCTCTCACCCGAACCCAGGGAAGAGACCTGAAGACAGGAAAGCCTGAATCCCTTTGGGCCAGGGCTCTGCATAAGGGCACCTGAGTGGCTGAACAAGCTGTTTGCCACATCTGTGTCTGCACGCTGCATGGCTGGAGCTGCTCTTGGGCCCTCACTCAGCAAGTATGTACAAAGTGAGGGCAATATATGAGAAGCAGGGAGTCAGGACACACTGAAAACAGCAGAAAATTGACTAATGACAGGGTGGAGGACAGAAGAACTGCAAATTCACAGCTGTATGGAGCCATTTAGCATTGGGCTAAGAGCCCTGAGGACCTCAAATGTTCCTGAGGTCATGGCAGCATTGTAGCATTGGACAATGATTGATGTTCAAAGCAAGTCACCAAGATAAGGTCAAATTATATTCAGGACATTTTGTTTAAGAAGGTAAAGTAGAGCATTTGGGAAAAATCACTTTCCAAAATGAAGTTTTAAAGTTGGCATTTAAGTTCAGGTTATACCATGTTGGCTGTTAAGCACTTCCACTTAAAATATTAAGTATAATCCCCCCAAAAAGAATAAAATACTTAGAAATAAGCCTACCTAAGGAGGCAAAAGACCTGTACTCAGAAAACTGTAAGATACTGATGAAAGAAATTAAAGATGACACAAACAGATGGAGAGGTATACCATATTCTTGGATTGGAAGAATTGATATTGGGGAAATGACTACAGATTTGAGGCAATCTACAAATTTCAGTGTAATCCCTATCAAATTATTAAAGAACTTTTCACAGAATTAGAATAAATTTATAATTTGTGTGCAAACACAAAAGGCCTCAAATAGCCAAAGCAATCTTAAGAAAGAAAAACAGAGCTGGAGAAATAAGGCACCCTGACTTCAGACTATACTACAAAGCTACAGTAATCAAAACAGCATGGTACAGGGGAAAAAAACAGAAATATAGACCAATGAAACAGGATAGAAAGTCCAGAGATAAACCCATGTACCTATGGTCACCTAATCTGTGAAAAAAGAGGCAAGAATATACAATGGAGAAAAGACAGTCTCTTCAATAAATGATGCTGGGAAAACAGGACAGCTACGTATAAAAGAATGAAATGAGAACACTCCCTAACACCACACACAAAAATAAACTCAAAATGGATTAAAGACCTAAATATAAGGCTGGACACTATAAAACTCTTAGAGGAAAACATAGACAAAACATTCTTTGACATAAATTGCCCCAAGAATTTTTGATCCACCTCCTAGAGTAATGAAATTAAAAACAAAAATAAGCAAATGGGATCTAATTAAGCTTAAAAGCTTTTACACAGCAAAGAAAACCATAAATGAAACAAAAAGATAACCCTCAGAATGGGAGAAAATACCTCAAACAAAGCAATCAACAAGGGATTAATCTCTACAATATACAAACAGCTTATGCAGCTCAATATATACATTAAAAAAAAACACAATAAAAAAATAGATTTTTCTCCAAAAAAGACATACAGATGGCCAAAAAGCACATGAAAAGATGCTTAACATCACTTAATTATTAGAGAAATACAAATAAAAGCTACTACGAGGTATCACTTCACATGGTCAGAATGGCCATCATAAAAAAATCTACGAACAATAAATGCTGGAGAGGGATTGGAGAAAAGGGAACTCTCCTACACTGTTGGTGGGAATGTAAATTGGTACAGCCACTATGGAGGACAGTATGAAGGTTCCTTAAAAAACTAAAAGTAGAACTACCATATGACCCAGCAATTCCATTCCTAGGCATATACCCAGAGAAAACCATAATTTAAAAGACACAAGTACCCCAATGTTCATTGCAGCACTAGTATAAAAGCCAGGACATGGAAGCAACCTAAACGTCCATCAATGAGGAATGGATAAAGATGTGGTACATATATACAATGGAAAATTACTCAGCCAAAAAAAGAACAAAATAATGCCATTTACAGCAACGTGCATGGACCTAGAGACTGTCATACTGAGTGAAATGTCAGACACAGACAAATATCACATGATATAGCTTATATGTGGAATTTTTTTAAATTGGCAATTTAAAAAAAAATGAACTTATTTACAAAAGAGAAGTAGAGTCACAGCTGCATTAGAAAACAAACTTACACTCCCAGGGGATACGGGGTGGGGGGGAGAGGGATAAACTGGGGAATTGAGACATATACATACTACTATAGATAAAATAGATACTTAATAAGAATCTACTGTATATCATAGGGAACTCTACTCAATACTCTGTAATGGCCTCTATGAGGAAAGAATCTAAAAAGAAAAGGGTAGATATATGTATGTGTATAACTGATTCATTTTGCTGTACGCTTGAAGGTAACACAACATTGTAAATCAAATATACACCAATAAAAAAACTTTAAATAGATATTAGATATATTCAATATTACTATGCTAAAATCCCACCCAGAGAATTGATTTTTATCTATGTAGTCTTACTGATATATAAATATATATACAGACATTAGACACCTATTTTTAAATCAAATAAAATCTTGCCAATTCTTCCAGGAACTGATGCCATTAATTACTTCCAGCTCCTTGATCTCTACTAGATCTTTCTCTCCAACATATAAGCATGTTCAAGTCTCTCCTAAACAAAACAAAATAAGAAAGCCTGCCTAGGTCTTAACTGTATCCCACCCTCTCCCAGCACTGACCTATGCCTTTCCTTTCCTTCATAATCAAGCTTTTAAGAATAGTTTTGAATCTTGTGGCCACTTCTCTAAGAAATTCTTTGCCATTTTCCAATGCTTTATTTTTATTAAGTTTCAATCTTATCGTCTACATACTTGCATTTGCACAGTTGACTGCACCCCACTTCTTAAGCCAAGCTTTTCTCCAGGCCCCTGTGATACTCCTTTGCTATATTTTCTTCCTACCTCTGTCCTACCAGGTCCCCTTTCAACTTTACCTTTCCCGTCTGAATCCTCAATGTCAGTATTTCTTAGGGTTCTATCTCTGGATATCGTCTCACTGGAAACATTCTCTCTGGGCAATCTCTCCCACTCTTTCTTTGATGACACCTTCATCTATATTTCTGCAAAGTTCTTACTTGTGTCCATTGTTTGCATATGACTGTGTAAACCAAAGTGAGTGACCATCTCCACCTGGATGGCACTTAAAATGTCCCATATTCAAGTCTTGCTCTTCAGACCTCCTCTTCCTTGGGTTTTCCCTGTCTAAGAACCACTCATCAATAACCCAAATTTGGAGACACTATAGATTCTTCCCTTTCTTTCATTCACTCATCCAAACAACCACCATCTCCTCTTGATTCTGCTTCTTTAGTATCTCTCAAAGCCAGCCTCCAGCCTGGCTCCTGTGTGCTGCTTCAGTTGCATGTTGGATCAAGGTAAGTCTTCAGTTCTCACCTTAATACTTCAGTTATTGTTTCCTGAACTTTTTGCTGGTAATCTTTGACTCTTCTTTGGAATTTTGTATTTGCTAATTTAGGTTTCTTCTCGCTCACAATCCAGGACATGAGGCTCCTGTCTGGTTACACAGTCCAAAGATCATTCTCCCTTTTATCTTACCATCACCTTCATAAGGTGGAGAGAAACAGGATAAATGCTCTTGATTGAGGATACTCCCCCATAAACCATAGATCAGTCATACATGATTGTCATTCTGCATTGATGGTGCCTTTGTTGGCCTCCCATTATGCTCTGAATTATTTTATAGTTCTTGACTGTTGATTTCAATATCTAGATCGTCAGTGGGTCCACTTCTATGATCTGCCTTTTCTCGTGATTATTAGCCACATTTTACTGCCTCATTGAATGTCCATTTTTTTTTGTTTTTATATTATATGCCAAACATTAAGCATAAAGATGTCATAAAGATTCCAAATGTTCCCTTCTACCAAACAGAGCTCATCCTTTCCTCTGTTAGGCTAAGAGGATAAGGAGTTGGTCACTTTCATTACATGAGAATATGATGTGCATTGGGCCTGACTGTAGTTTTACAAAGACTTGCTCTACCTAGGATCTGACCCTGTTTTGAGCATATGGCTCTCCTGGGCTTGTGATTGTGAACCTAAGCGTCTTCAGCTCCTTAGTCCTGGAAGACTACAAGAGATTTAGGTCTGCCCTTCAGAAATTCTAGCCCAGATCTTCAGCCTCCTGTCCCACAGCACTGTAAGTAAATATCTTGAGGATATACTGGAGGCAAAGTCTTCCTCAGAGGGCTTTTGTTTCCTAAGCATTTCAAGACTAAAGGAGGTAGATTTC
This sequence comes from Muntiacus reevesi, assembly GCF_963930625.1. Taxonomy (NCBI): domain Eukaryota; kingdom Metazoa; phylum Chordata; class Mammalia; order Artiodactyla; family Cervidae; genus Muntiacus; species Muntiacus reevesi. The sequence goes on along the minus strand of NC_089249.1, from coordinate 120,374,382 downwards.
ACTTTGTCTTTTGAAATTTTTTCCCCTGGCTTTGTCGCCTGCTGTGCAGTACCTGAATTCAGCAACCATGTTATGGGGGAACTCTGCCATATGTTTGAGTCTTCTTTTTCCTATTTTTCCCATCATTGCATTATCCTTGCTAAGAACTTCACTGGTTTTTCTTTGCCCCAGCAGAGGTTTTCTGCCTAAACAAATTCCTTGACCACACTCAGAATCAGCAAGTGTCTTTGGGAATGAATAACAGACAGTGTCAACTCACTTTAGAAAGTACTCTACTCTCTCTCTGAAATTTTAGTTTATCTAATCCTTACTGCTTCCATAGCAACTAGTTGCCTTTAAAATACAATTTTTGTCATTTATCCAGGTTAACCTAGTTGTTGTACTCGGAGGAGCGTTGGCTTGCCATGGTGTACTATATCTTACCCAGAAGAGAAAATCTCATATGAGACTGTTTGATCCCTATCTCAATATTTTGTGAATAGTACACAGTAATGTGCCATGAATTTTTAACTCATGAACAAAGAAATCATCTCAGTTTTCTTAGCATCATTTTCTCCTAGTGAGATATAATATTTTACATGAATTTAATGCTTAATGACATGTAAAATATTTTAAATTCAGGAAATAATTCATTTAATTTTTATAATACCTCTTCAGTAGGAGTTATAATAATGATTGGTAGGATAAAAATGGCTACTATTTACTGAGTACTTATTCCGTGTCTAGTGTTATGCTAAGTACTTTACATAAATTATCTTATTTAATCCTTGCAATAAAGTTGGAGTATAGTTCTCTCCCTTCTTCCATGAGAAAATTGAGGCTAGAAAATGCTAAGTGACTTGTCTAAGTGCTCAGTGGAAGAGTTGGGATTCAAATACAGTATGTATGGTTCCCAGTCCAGGAAATTTTTCATTGCATTTCAGCTTTTTATTGGAGATGATATCAGTTTTCCTACAAGGTTCAATTAAAATACCTGAAATTCTTCAATCTATAACCTTTCCTAAGCACTATACTGTGCTTAATCACTTGGTCGTGTCCGACGCTTTGCAACCCCATGGACTAGCATGCCATGCTCCTCTGTCCATAGGGATTCTCCAGGCAAGAATACTGGAGTGGGTTGCCATGCCCTCCTCCAGGGGATCTTCAAAACCCAGGGATTTAACCCAGGTCTCCTGCATTGTAGGCAGATTCTTTACTGTCTGAGCCACCAGGAAAGCCGAAGAATAATGGAGTGGATAGCCTATCCCTTCTCCAGCAGATCTTCCTGACCCAGGAATTGAACCAGGGTCTCCTGCACTGCAGGAGGATTCTTTACCAGCTAAGCTACCAGGGAAGCCCTTCCTAACACTACATAAACACAAAATATAATTGTGAATGAACTGTCCCAAGATTATACCAAAAACATTTAGAAGTAGGGTAAGGGAATTTAGTCACTTTCCTCTTATTGATAACGATAGTTTTGCCTTATGTAGATGATATTTCATTGTCTGGTCTCAGTTCTGGACAGTAATAACTATTTGTAGGACAAATGACTAGTTAGGATTAAGGATGTGTGTGTGTCTGTTTATGTAATAGTAATGCATAAACCTAACCTCATAGGAATTAAATTTATTCTTTGACTTCATTAGCACTTCAGTTTGAATCACTGAGTTAACTAGCCACAGATCAAATTAGTTCCAATTGCATTTAAAACGGAGGAATATATTGCTAAAACTGAAAGCTATTCCATTTGCTTTCTTAAAATTCACTATTTAACAATCCTAATGTTACTTGTTAAATTATTTGTTGTCATTTGGAAAAAAAGAAAGATTTACTGAAAAAAATCAACCATTTTAGAAGCTAAGTGGATAAACTGCACACTTTTCATCATACTGAACTAGCCTTCTCTTTATTAGGAATCAAGTATATTTTTTAATCATTATTTCTCTCAAAAGGCCTACAAAAATATTTTGATTCTGTGCTTCCATTCAGGCCACAAATAAGACAAGGGGAAAGTGAACAAAAGTGGCAAAGTGTTTTATTAAGTCTTATTAGGTTTATTTTGAGGCCATGGCAACCCACTCGAGCATTCTTGCCTGGAGAATCCCCATGGACAGAGGGGCCCAGTGGGCTACAGTCCATGGGGTCGCAAAGAATCGGACACAACTGAATGACTAAGCACACATCAGGTATATTATTAAATAAGAATAAATGTATATTATAAGCTCTAGTTAAAGCATCATCTGTAATTTTTTCCTTATAAAATGTGCATGGGAAATAAAGAGATACAAATTTCTCATCACCAAGTAAGAATTTTAGTAAGTAAATGATTATCAATAGAGACCTAGATTCTTTATTCAGCCTGTAAGCTATTATTGTTCTCAGTGAGTGGAATAATTATTACAAACAGTACAATATTTTCAGAAAGATCTGTCCTTACCTCCTTATCTCCTGTATGTGTATAGACTTCATACTTACATATATACATATACGTACAAATCTATATACATTCATATATATACATGTGTATCTTATACAGACACATCTACCTGTATCTATATCTATCTATCTATATATACATACACACATACATATATATGTGCACATAGGGTATATATGCACTATCTATGCATCTATAACCTACATGCAGATACATATGTGTCAAACTAGATCTTTGTGTAAATTATTATACAGATATTTCCTGGTCTTTCAAGATACGTTCAAACCTATCACATCATTTCCCCTTTATAATAGTGTGTGAAGTTAATAAAAGAAGAAATCGAGGTACAAAGAGTTAAGTTAAATGTTTTGTCCACAGTCACAGAGCAGAATCCAGATGAGAGCCTGGTCTCCTGACTCTTTTCACAATGCTGCCACCCTTGCTTGATAGGCTTCCCTCCAGCTCAGTCTGAGAAGGACACTATGTCCCACTGATATCCTTGAATCAGTTCACTCAAGCAAAAGGTCATTTTAGACAGAAAACTGGTTTGACTGATTTATTTCACCGTGTTGGCCAATTTAAATAAAATGAGCAAACCAGGGTGTCTGTTTCTGTGTCACACAGACATAGCCTAAATACTGACTTAGTGCTGTTAACACTGGCCTCCATGATCCATTTTCAACCCTGTCCCCTTAATAAACACCTCTCTAATTAGAAAGTGACTGAAAGGCAGGGCAGAGAAGATGAAACGACAAAAGACGACACCTTCCTAAGCAAACACCATCGAATTATAAAAGCAAAAAAAAAAAGAAAAGCTATTTTTAAAAATTGCAACCACAAGGGAGCAAATGTATCGATCATATCATTGTTTATTTCCTCCTGGTTGCTAGGATGTGGTCTATATTAAAGATAGCAGTTACCCTGGTGAAAAGCTTCCCAGAGCAAAGTGGCAGTGCTCCCCCTGCTGACCAAGAAGCCCAGGTCAGTTTTGTTTTGTTATGTTTTTTGCTTTAAAACAAACAAACAAAAAATTAGGGCAATTAGATATTGTTAATAAATAGCTTTAGACTTACCTGCAAAACTGTGTTCCAAGGATATTTAAATTTATTTAAAATACACTGGAAATTTCCTTTCCTGTTCCATATGATGAAACATAAGGCAAATTCTGACTAGGTGCCAGGTTTCTCACATCTTCAGGCTATTTCTTTGTTTTGTCTCTTCAACTCAGAGTGAACCTGGAGATTAAGACTTTTCTCACCATTATAATTTAAACTCTGAGTTCAATTTGAACTTTTGAAACATCAAGGGGTAAGAAATTGATTGTAATATTAGCTAGTGATTTTTGAAAATTACTAGTTACTTGTAATGGAGAAGAGAGGGAAAGAAAGAGACTCTATAAAGATCCTGATTTTTGCACCATGGAAATTACTGAAAGCATCTAACACTAAGCTGAAAAGTGGCAGGGATTGGGTGATCAAATTATGGAGGGTCAGGTAAGCTCCTCTGAAATCGAAGGGTGTACAACCTATCCAGTTAGCTATTAATATTACCATAGAGAGTAGAGTTTAGGAGAAGGATTTGGAAATTGAGTTATAGATTTAAAAATCAACTTATATATCACAGTTAAAGTCATGCATATGGGTGAGATCATCCACAGAGAAAATAAAGCAAAAGAAGAGGAAAAGAGCTGAATATGAAAACTTGTAGAACACCACCAACATTTAAAGAATGGGCAGAAAAGGAACCATTAGCAGAAACAGAATCTTCAGAGATTTTGGAGGAAAACTAAAGAAATGATTATAAGATTGACCAAAGTTGGAGAACATGTCAAGAGGGACTATGTCAACGATGTCAAGATCCAAAGAGGCCAAAAAGGATGAGAACTTAAAGAAACCATTGGCTTCACTATTTAGAAGAACCCTGGTGATCCCAAGAGAGCACAGTGGTGGAGGCCAAATCCAATTTTAGTGATAGTCTAAGTGGTGGATTAGAAAGTAAAAGTAATGAAGATAAACAACACTACTGAGACATCTGGCACTGAAGAAGAGGAGAGAGAAAGACAGTGGTGTCCAGAGGAGACAGTGGGGCAGGGGAGACTTCCTAAGACTTGACTTGAACATGTCTGAAGGTTAATGAAGAGCCAATGAAGAGAGAGAGACAGATGAGAAAAGAAATGGTTGGTTCAGACAGGCTAGTTGGGAGGGGAAAGGATCAAGAGCCCAGGTTGAGTCGTCAAGAAGAATAAGAGTACATCTTCTTCTTGGACACCTGGGCAGTTAAGAAAGGATGTACAAACAACTTTTAGATAGTGGTGGGGGTGGTGATTTCAGGAGAACAGCACTGAGATGAGGGCTTACGGAGAACAGTAAAGGTTTCATGCTAGAGCAGTTCTGTAGAGCCGGTTTGTAAAAGAATCCCTGGGCAGTATTGAGAGGACAGTGAGACTGGAAATGTAAGCCGAAGGAGATGAGTGTTGGCATGATTGAATGCTTTTCTACAGCAGCAACAGGTAAACCAAAGGTATGAGAAGGAAAAAAAATCTGTAATTGGGCTGGTTAAGTGATAGATTACCAAGCAATGCAATAAGTAATCTACTGGTGAGCCTGTAGCAATGAGTTTGGCTGTGGTTGCAGAAAGAATGTGGAAGGAAATGAAGCTGCGGGCAGAAGGGACGGGATGGAGTGTGGAAAGTTGACAGTCTGGGAAGCTGAGATGAGATCCAAAACCCAGGGATGTCAAAAGAATTGAAAATCCCATTTAGAGAGTGAACTTGGAGGAGAGTTTGAAGGGCAGAAGCTGGAGCATGGAAGGGGTTTTGAGAATTCAGAATCTCTGGGATGGAGCTGTTGCTGGCCTATGAATTGCTGACTGAGGCAGAATGAAATTAAGAGTCAGATGCCAAAACCCTCAGAGAAGTACTCATAAAATGTGGAAAGATGAACCTGAATCAGATTATAATGACTATACAGATGGGAATCTATAACAGGTTCCCATTTTTTAAGCCCCTGCTCTGTGCCAGGCACTCTGTGGGGGTAACTCATTTAATTATTTAATTGTTGCTACTCTGTGTGGAGCCACTATTTCTCCCATTTTATAAAAGAGGAAACTGAGGCTCAGCTATATTAAGTGATTTGGCAAAGGTCATTTAGTCAGTAAATGGCAAAGATGGAATAGGAATTCTCCCAAAGCACCATACTGTATAATTTAGCATTGTGACCCAGCAGCTAGCAACACCAAACACATTTTAGGAGACAAAAATTACTGTCAAGCGAAGAAGGAAGGGAGGGAAGAAGAGAAGGAGAGGAGGGAGGGAATGGGGGAAAAGTACAGATTAATGACAAAAAAAAAATGAAAGACTTGAAAGCTCTCATATTTTCCTCTATATTCCATTGCTTCTGCAGAAGGGTGTGGTCTACTGTGATGGCAAAATTTAATTACCAGGAATAAAACACAAAGGAGCCTTCTATTTACTCCCCTCCACTTCCCTCACCATTAAACATGGGGTTTTATTTTTAAATCAGAAGCCTAAACTAAATTAAGTTGTCTACATCAAGCTTCCTGATTATCTTCTATCTGTCCTAAATTGTCCTGTGGGCCAAGTAAAGAAAACAATGTGTTCTCAAACATGGACTTTTCCAAAACATGATCACTGCTATCAGCCTGGTACCAAACCTCCCTCCACTTTCATTAAAGTAATGGAAATGGGCTTAGATTTCTCTGGGGACACAGACTATTGATACGAAGGGCAATTCAACTGGATTTTGCGTGTCAAAAGCTGAAGGGAGAATGAGAATTGTTTTGTGTCTTTGCAGACTCGAATGCTTTCTCACCCCAGTCACTGGAAAGGAGAACATTTTCACAAGTCTCTATTTTTGTTTCAATATTTTTAAGAGTGTAATGCTATAATAAAAGAAAACTTAGCCCTTGTATGCTGGCTCTTGGAATAGTTTCCATGACTCTTATTCATCAAAACTAGCCTCGTGACATTCACCACAGTGAGGTGTTAAGACTGTGATGCCAGGGGGCCAGCACCTCTCCCTCCAGGCAGGTTGGGAGCAAGTAAATAACAGCCTCAAGTTTATGAGAGCAGAGATCAGACCTCCATAAGACAGGAGGAAGTACACAAAATGAAGCTCTTGGGCAATCTTCATCTAGCAAATCAGGCGGTTTTCAGAGGTCTCTGTGGGAGAGTGTTTCTGCTGTGTCTCTGGGGGCTCTGGGACTGTGGAGAGTGAGAAGCTAGAACATGTGGGGACCCATTACACCCCCATCTAGCACAGCTGTACTCTCCCTTGTTTTATATGCTGGATTTCTAAATAAGGTTTCTTTTAAGCAAACATCATAAGTATTATTCTTTTAAGCAAACAAACAAAACCAGAAAAGCCCTAAGGTTCTTTCTATTTCTAAAAATATACTCTGGTTATAAATCTACAGAGCAGCTACCCCAAAGGTGGAATGCTGTGATTTACTGTGGTTTGACGAGATCCATGAGGATTTATTTGTTTGCTCAAAAATTGTTCCTATAAAATTCTAGATGAAGGACTGTAGAAGGAAAGGCAGTTAGGAGAGGTTCAGATTGCTCTTGGAAGGAAGGAGACCTCTCAAGTGACCCTGAGGTGCCACCAGTAGCCAAGGGACATCACGGTGCCCCGGGGGCCTGCAGTGGAGAAGGGCCTTAAACAAGGCTTTGAGCACCTAGTAAATCCATGCTTTAACAAGACTGGCCCTAAATACAGCTTCAGCAAAGAGCTTGAACATTTCTTTTTCTGGTATCCAGGGAAATGTGATTGAGGGAGCACAGGTGGTAATCCATCCTAGAATTGACAGGGAAATTCCTCAAAGGCATGAATACTGAGTCTGTGTCAAACAAACAAGCTTGGCTAATCAGAGGGAATCAGCAACTATGATCAGAGAAGACAAGATAAATGTTTAAGAACCTTTGGTGTGAGCTTCCCTGGTGGCTTAATGGTAAAGAATCTGCCTGCCAACGCAGGAGACAAGGGTTCGATCCTTAAATCGGGAACATCTCACATGCTGTAGAGCAACTAAGTCTGTGAGCCACAACTACCGGTTCTGTGCTCTAGAGCCCGTGAGCGGCAACCATTAAGGCCACATGCCACAACGACTGAAGCCCACGCACCCTACAGACCGCACTCCACAAGAGAAATCCCCACAGTGAGAAGCCCGCACACTCTAACTATAGAGTAGCCCCTATTTGTCACAACTAGAGAAAAAGCCCATGCAGCAACGAAGAACCAGCACAGCCAAAATAAATAAATACAATTATAAAAACAATAACAACTTCGGGTATGGGTGGGAAGTGGAAGGATAAGGGACAATAGATCTTTCTCTATTCTAAGCCTGAGGAAAAAAGACAGTTAATTCTCAAATCTAGGGTCAAGATAGAATATGTAGCATTCTAAATCTGTACATTTTATGTGATTAAGATTTATTTTCAGTTTATGAATAGTAATGCCTAGGGACAGAGGTAAAGTTGTTAATGTTAGAGAAGTATTAGTTGAAGATAATGCATACCTTTTCTAGGCTATTTCTTTTTTTTTCTAAGAACAAGGCCAGTTTATTTTACACTGCCTCTCGAGGCACTTAACCCAGGAAACAGCAGGCTGATCATGTAAATCGTCTCTGAGTTTAGCTCATTCAGCACACGTCTCACTCTTGCTCATGAGGTCAAAATGTGAACAAATCAAGCCTGGGAGGGAAATCCAGGCCAAGGGAAGCATCTTCAAAAGCTACCATGTGGATCCTGACTTACATAAAATGGCTCGGCATCTTCCACCAATGGTGGGAGAACTTTAATAAAAACATCTTCTTTTGAACTTGGCCCCTTCCTGAACCACTAGAAAGCAGCTTTATCACAGAAAAGCAATCCGTTTATTTGAGAGTACTCTTTTTAGGCAGTTGTAACTTTTTCCACCGTTGTAACACCACTCTGTACTTCTCACTGATGATCTTCTCCTCCAGCACTTTTTTCAGGAGAATCCACATCACTTTTCTCTGTTTCCGCTTCTTTATCCTCTCCAGTGAGAAGATCCAATGTATCTCCCACCTTAACCTTTTCCAATATCTAGGCCCATCTTCAGGATAACATCAAACTGTAAAGACTGTACTACTTTGTCCAGGTCTTTATAGCCTTTGACCTCACCAGGGTTGTCCTTGGGCTCCTCTTCCAGCTCATTCATGTCATGGTCCCCGTCTTCATCAGAGTGCCCTTTGTCTTCTACTTCTTGCAGTCTTTTTAGTGGATTTTTTAGAGCTTATATTACTTTTGAGTCTTATGGAAAATGGAAAAATATATTCTGGAGATATTAAAAGTGCTGAGAGTCTCAGTGAGAAAAAGTTACGGAGGAGTGTTTTATAATTTGATGTATTTCACTTGGCACTAAACAAATACAAGTATCGATTCCAGGAAACACAGCCTTTAAGTGAAGGTGTCCCATGTTGTGCTCTGCAGAGTCCAATCCAGGCATCTGACTTTCTTAAAATGCTGCTGGGCAATCTGACGCTAGTCATAGCTACGGTACATACTACCTGTACATCAGGGATGTTCCTCCCTCCCCGCCCCCCTTCCCCTAGGCTATTTCTTTTGACTCTTGAATATCTAAATCCCCTTACAGCAACTTGCACATAATAGGTGTCCAATAATTATATGTTGAGTGAATCAATAATAAAAGATTTTCATGTGCATTAAGTCATGGGATCATTGACAGCTTTTCTTACCTCAGGCTACTAACAGAATCTTTTCAAGGACATGAGGTATATCCTTGAGAGCTGCCACATCAGAGTTAACTGAACATCATCAACACTATTAAAGCCTTTAATGCTCAAATGAACGATTCCTGAATAGAAGGGTAATGTAAGGGAACTCTGCAAATTCAAAAATGTGTTAAGTTCATCCTCTGCGTGTGTGTATGTTAGTCACTCAGTCGTGTGCGCCTCTTTAACCCACCAGGCTCCCCCGTCCACGTGATTTTCCAGGCAAGAATACTGGAGTGGGTTGCCATTTCCTTTTCCAGGGGATCTTCCTGACCCAGGGATCAAACTCAGGTCTCCTGATTGCAGGTAGACTCTTTATTGTCTGAGCTACCAGAGTATATACAGAACCCACAGTCTGCTTTCAGGGATTAGCATTTGGGTAATGCTAAAGTTTTCCAAACATTAATTTTAAAAAATGTGAATTTAGTACAATGGTGATGCCATGCATTTAAAGTAGTTCTAGGAAAACATACCCACTCTAGTACTCTTGCCTGGAAAATCCCATGGACGGGGGAACCTGGTGGGCTGGGGAACCTGGTGGGCTGCGATCCATGGTCGCTGAGAGTCAGACACGACTGAGCGACTTCACTTTCACTTTTCACTTTCATGCATTGGAGAAGGAAATGGCAACTCACTCCAGTGTTCTTGCCTGGAGAATCCCAGGGATGGGGGAGCCTGATGGGCTCCCGTCTATGGGGTCGCACAGAGTTGGACACGACTGAAGTGACTTAGCAGTAGCAGGAAAACACAAATAGTTGCAATGTAAACAAGACTGCTGGGAAGTAGAACTGCTGTGAAGGCTGAGTACTTATATATAAAAGGGAAAAGAGAACAAGTTTTTATTCCGTTTCTTGTCAAAAGATCTTCCTAGCTAAAATGTTTAGACTAGATTAACACATTCAGGAAACAGTTGCTCTTAGAAGATGAACTATTCCTCAGTATCCTAAGTTTCTTTCTACATAAGTCACAATTTTATAAAATGGGGTAGGTTTCTACAAACATAAAATACTAATTAAAATCATATTTGCATTTCTATTTCCAAATCTACTCATTTGCTGTTTAAACAAAAATTTCCTTGTTGATTACTGCTGAGAATTCTAAAAGTTATTCCCTACTCAGTATTCAATTTTATTATATGGTAACTCATTATTAATAACAAACCCTTGATCATGACCAGTACCCTGTACATGACTAACGAATTCTTGGTTCATGAACATATGCATACTCCAGAATAAATGATGGCATTGAAACAGAGCAAGACCATATGGTCCTTGCCCCCGGCACCATGTCCTCTGGATGCCTTAGACTGTGGAAAACTTTAGTCAAAGAATAAGTTTAATCAGAGAAGTGAGAAATGCTGAAACAAAGAAAAACAGTCAAAAGAGACTAAATAATGATAATAATGTAGTCATGAAGCATAGTCAAGGACCTTTAGTTCTTTCTCAAAGGCTATGGACATAATATTCTGAGCCATATCCTGGGAACTGTCTTGTAGATACCAAAACCTCAGGTGGAGAAGTTAACTACATGGTGGCCAGACTCTACCCTGGACTTGAGCTGCCACAATTCCGAGAAGTGACCGCAAAGAAATGGGAACAAGTGCACCTCGGAACTAAAGATTAACTGTAGCTAAAACAAACAAGATGATGCTAGTCAGACCACTGATGACCAGTTGAAGATGACTGTTGGAGATGACTACGTTGTTTCTGCAAGTAACCTCCTCCCAACCCCACTCTTTCTTTAAAAGCTCTCACCCCCTGCTTGTTAGTGGGGGTAGCTGGCCTTTGGACAGATGTCTGCCACCCTCCCCTTCCCAGTTGCTGGCATCTGAAATAAAGCAAACTTTCCTCTCTACCAACCTGGCCTGTTTATTGGCTTCTGAGTGGTGAGCAGCTGGATTTCCCCTCCACACACTTCCCTTTAGTAACAGATTTTGATGCCCCAAATTGGGGGGGGTGGGGGGGAGAGGTGGATTACAAAGTCAAAATCCAGTCTTCTAGTCATATATTCTACTCTTACTCTAATCTGTTTTCATTCTATTCTGTTAAAAAGTCAAAATGTCTCATTTCTCTGCTCAAACCCCCACAATCACCTAAAATCCCAAATCCTTGCAAAGGCTGTAAGATTCTGTCTGGTCTCACCTTCTATGACTCTACTGCTTGTTCACTTAGATCCAGCCATGCTGGTCTTCTTGCTGTCACTCAAATAAACCAGGCACAAATTCCCTTCTCAGACCTTTGTACTTGCTGTTAGCTGTGCATGGAACATTCCTCTCCCAAATATCCTCGTGGTATGGTCTGCTCTTCCCCTCACCTCACTCTAATATCACTTCCTTAGTAAGGCCTCCCCTGACACCCTAGCTAACACTGTAATATCACTCCTCACTCTGGATGTTCACTACCCCCTTTCTCTGCTTTATTTTTTCTTCTTAGCACTTATCACCATCTAAAATAATAGACTGTGAGCCCTTCAAAAAACAAAGGGGTTGGGACGCCAACCCTCTGTGCAGTCGAAAATCAGTATGTAACACATATTTCTCTATATGTAACACATATAACCTCTATATCTGCAGATTCAACCAACCATGAATCCTGTAGTACAATGGTATTTACTAATGAAAAAAAATCCAAATAAGAGTGGATCCATGCAGTTCAAACCCATGTTGTTCAAGGGTTAACTGTATATTTTATTAGTATTTCTCTTATCTGTTTCCTCACTAGAAGATAAGCTCCATAAGGGCAGGGTTTTTCTCTGTTTTTGTTCTCCAGCATCTGAAACAGAGTGTACCTAACAGATGCACTGGAGAAGGAACTGGCACCCCACTCCAGTACTCTTACCTGGAAAATCCCATGGACAGAGGAGCCTGGTAGGCTACAGTCCACGGGGTCCCTGAGAGTCGGGCACAGCTGAGCGACTTCACTTTCACTTTTCACTTTCATGCATTGGAGAAGGAAATGGCAACCCACTCCAGTGTTCTTGACTGGAGAATCCCAAGGACGGAGGAGCCTGGTGGGCTGCCGTCTATGGGGTTGCACAGAGTCAGACACGACTGAAGCGACTTAGCAGCAGCAGCAGCAACAGATGCACACAGATATTTGTTGGATGAATTGCATGGAGCCAAACAGCACCAATCTCCTGAACCAAGAGTAAACAGGAAGTGCTGAGAAAATACGTAACTAAAATGCATCAGGCTTTACTACTTTGGATCAATTGTTTTTGATAAAGTTAGAATATATGTATAATTGAATCTCTGATTAGTGAATTATTTTACCTTTTCTATCTTTCCTCCAACAAAAGCTTCACAAGATGATGTAATAAGTAGCAAAAACACTGTTTTGTATTTCATTCACTTTTCTATTGCTTTCTACCACTTTAAAGTGATAATGAGAGGGATTAGAAATAAGAGCAAAAAATATCAAAGACCAAGATAATATCAAAATGGGCAAACAGTCCCTGAAAACAATACAGTTGGCCTTATCAGTGGAAATTATCAAATGTGGGCACAAAGATATTTCTATCTGGTTGGGGTTGTTTAAGAGCCTAAATTCAAGCAAGGGGCTTCCCTGGCAGTCCAGTGGTTAAGACCACATACTGCCAACACAGGGGACACAGGTTCCAAATGGTGCAGCAAAAAAAAGAAAAATAAATAAATTCAAATGAAAAAATATTTAAAATTATACAGATTAATGGGTTAGAAGGTCATTCTCATACACAAGGAGGCACTGCTGCTCAGAAAGACTAAAGATGCCACATCATTAGCTAAAGTCATGGCTGTGAATCATCATCATATACCCAAAACTACTATGGAAAGAGTCAGCATAATTTTCCATTTGACTACTGGTCCTATTACTCCAAAACTCACTACATTTGAACTAAAGTTGCAAGAAACTCAATGCAGATGCGTTTATAAAACTCTACTGCAAAGTACTCTGTTTGAATATTCTTTCAAAATACATTGTTGTTTCAGATCAGGACTTTGCCTTCCATAGGAAGACCTTCTTTCAAGAATGCTTTTTAAATACTACAACATAGTTCCCTGTGTTGTACAATACATATGTTTCCTCAGTTCAGTCGCTTAGTCCTGTCTGACTCTTTGCGACCCCATGGACTGCAGCACGCCAGGCTTCCTTATCCATCACCAACTCCCAGAGCTTACTCAAACTCATATCCATTGAGTCAGTGATGCCATCCAAGCATCTAATCCTCTGTCAACCCCTTCTCCTGCCTTCAATCTTTCCTAGCATCAGGCTCTTTTCCAGTGAGTCAGTTCTTCCCACCAGATGACAAAGTATTGGAGTTTCGGTTTCAGCATCAGTACTTCTAGTGAATATTCAGGACTGATTGACTTTAGGATGGACTGGTTGGATCTCCTTGCAGTCCAAGGGACTCTCAAGAAACTTCTCCAACACCACAGTTCAAAAGTGTCAATTCTTTTGCCCTCAGCTTTCTTTATAGTCTAACTTTCACATCCATACATGACTACTGGAAAAACCATAGCTTTAACTAGACAGACCTTTGTTGGCAAAGTAATGTCTCTACTCTTTAATATGCTATCTAGGTTGGTCCGTAACTTTCCTTCCAAGGAGTAAGTGTCTTTTAATTTCATGGCTGCAATCACCATCTCCAGTGATTTTGGAGCCCAAGAAAATAAAATCTGTCACTGTTTCCATTGTTTCCCCACCTGTTTGGAACGAAGTGATGGGACTAGATACCATGACCTTAGTTTTCTGAATGTTGAATTTTAAGCCAACTTTTTCACTCTCCTCTTTCACTTTCATCAAGAGGCTTTTGAGTTATTCCTCTCTTTCTGCCATAAGAATGGTGTCATCTGAAGATCTGAGGTTATTAATATTTCTCCTGGCAATCTTGATTCCAGCTTGTGCTTCATCCAGTCTGGCATTTCTCATGATGTACTCTGCATGTAAGTTAAATAACAAGGGTGATGATATACAGCCTTGACGTACTCCTTTCCAAATCTGGAATCAGTCTGTTGTTCCATGTCAGGTCTTAATATTGCTTCTTGACCTGCACACAGACTTCTCAGGAGGCAGGTAAGGTGGTGTGGTACTCGCATCTCTTTAAAAATTTTCCATCTTTGTTGTGATCCACACAGTCCAAGGCTTTAGTGTAGTCAATGAAGCAGAAGTAGATGTTTTCCTGGAACTCTCTTGCTTTTTCAATGATCCAACAGATGTTGGCAATTTGATCTCTGGTTCCTCTGCCTTTTCTAAATCCAGCTTGAACAGCTGGAAGTTCACGGTTCACATGTTGCTGAAGCCTGGCTTGGAGAATTTTGAGCATTACTTTGCTAACTTGTGAGATGTGTACAATTGTGAGGTAGTTTGAGCATTCTTTGGCATTGCCTTTCTTTTGGATTGGAATGAAAACTGACCTTTTCCAGTCCTGTGGCCACTGCTGAGTTTTTCAGATTTGCTGGCATATTGAGTGCAACACTTTCACAGGATCATCTTTTAGGATTTGAAAGGGCTCAACTGGAATTCCATCACATCCACTAGCTTTTTTCATAGTGATGCTTCCTAAAGCCCACTTGAATTCCTGTTCCAGGATGTTGGGCTCTAGATGTGTGGTCATATCATCATGAGTATCTGGGTTGTGAAGATCTTTTTGTATAGTTCTTCTGTGTATTCTTGCCACCTCTTCTTAATATCTTCTGCTTCTGTGGGGTCCATACCATCTCTGTCCTTTATTGTGCCCATCTTTGCATGACATGTTCCGTTGATATCTCTATTTTTCTTAAAGAGATCTCTAGTCTTTCCCATTCTATTGCTTTCCTCTATTTCTTTGCACTGATCACTGAGGAATGCTTTCGCCTTGCTATTTTTGGAACTCTGCATTCAAATGGGTATATCTTTCCTTTTCTCCTTTGCCTTTAGCTTCTCTTCTTTTCACAGCTATTTGTAAGGCCTCCTCAGACAACCATTTTGCCTTTTTGCATTTCTTTTTCTTGGGGATGGTCTTAATCACTGCCTCCTATACAATGTGCCAAACCTCTGTCCATAGTTCTTCAGGCACTCTGTCTATCAGATCTAATCCCTTGAAGTTATTTCTCACTTCCACTGTATAATCATAAGGGATTTTATTTAGGTCATACCTGAATGCTCTCTTTCAGAATTTTCCACAGTTTATTGTGATCCACACAGTCAAAGGCCTTGGCATAGTCAACAAAGCAGAAATGGACATTTTTCTGGATCTCTCTTGTTTTTTTGATGATCCAGCAGATGTTGGCAATTTGATCTCTGGTTCCTCTGTCTTTTCTAAATCCAGCTTGAACATCCAGAAGTTCACAGTTCACGTATTGCTGAAGCCTGGCTTTGAGAATTTTGAGCATTACTTTATTAGCGTGTGAGATGAGTGCAATTGTGAGGTAGTTTGAGTATTCTTTGGCACTGCCTTTCTTTGAGATTGGAATGAAAACTGGCCTTTTCCAGTTCTGTGTCCACTGCTGAGTTTTCCAAATGTGCTGGCATATTGAGTGCAGCACTTTCACAGCATCATCTTTCAGGATCTGAAATAGCTCAACTGGAATTCCATCACCTCCACTAGCTTTGTTCATAGTGATGCTTCCTAAGGCCCACTTGACTTCCCATTCAGGGTGTCTGGCTCTAGGTGAGTGATCACACCATTGTGATTATCTCGGTCGTGAAGATAATTTTTTGTACAGTTCATGAGAATACCAGACCACCTGACCTGCCTCTTGTGAAACCTGTATGCAGGTCAGGAAGCAACAGTTAGAAGTGGACATGGAACAACAGACTGCTTCCAAATAGGAAAAGAAGTACGCCAAGACTGTATATTGTCACCCTGACAATTTAACTTATATGCAGAGTACATCATGAGAAATGCTGGGCTGGAAGAAGCACACGCTGGAATCAAGATTGCCGGGAGAACTATCAATAACCTCAGACATGCATATGACACCACCCTTATGGCAGAAAGTGAATAAGAACTAAAGAACCTCTTGATGAAAGTGAAAGAGGAGAGTGAAAAAGTTGGCTTAAAGCTCAACATTCAGAAAACTAAGGGCAAACTTCATGGCAAATAGATAGGGAAACAGTGGAAACAGTTGCAGACTTTATTTTTTGGGGCTCCATAATCACTGCAGATGGTGATTGCAGCCATGAAATTAAAGGACGCTTACTCTTTGCAAGGAAAGTTATGACCAACCTAGACAGCATATTAAAAAGCAGAGACATTACTTTGCCAACAAAGATTCATCTAGTCAAAGTTATGATTTTTCCAGTAGTCAGGCATGAATGTGAGAGTTGGACTATAAAGAAACGTAAGCACCAAAGAATTGATGCTTTTGAACTGTGGTGTTGGAGAAGATTCTTGAGAGTCCCTTGGACTACAAGGAGATCCAACCAGTCCATCCTAAAGGAGATCAGTCCTGGGTGTTCTTTGGAAGGACTGATGCTGAAGCTGAAAATCCAATAGTTTGGCCTGCTGATTCGAAGAGCTGACTCGTTGGAAAAGACCGTGATGCTGGGAAAGACTGAGGGCAGGAGGAGAAGGGGACGACAGAGGATGAGATGCTTGGATGGTATCACCTACTCAATGGACATGAGTTTGGGTAGGTTCCAGGAGTTGGTCATGGACAGGGAGGCCTGGAGTGCTGCAGTTCATGGGGTCGTAAAGAGGTGGAGAGGACTGAGTGACTGAATGAACTGAACTGAACTGAATGGTCTAGTGGCTTTCCCTACTTTCTTCAATTTAAGTCTGAATTTGACAATAAGGAGTTCATGATCTGAGCCACAGTCAGCTCCCGGTCTTGTTTTTGCTGACTGCATAGAGCTTCTCCATCTTTGACTACGAAGAATATAATCAACCTGATTTCTGTATTGACCATGTGGGTTATACAATAAATCCTTGTTGCTTATCTATTTTATTATTTATTTGTATTTGGCTGTGCTGGGTCTTTGTTGCTGTGCTGCCTTTTCTCTAGTTGCAGCGAGCAAGGGCTACTCTCTAGTTGTGATTCGCAGGCTTCTCATGGTGGTGGCTTCTCTTGCGAAGCATGGGCTCCAGGGTTAATGGGCCACAGTAGTTGCCGTTCCCGGCTCTAGAGCATAGGCTCAGTAGATGTGGTTCACCGCCTTAGCTGCTCTTGGGCAGGTGGGAACCACCCAGATCGGTGATGGAACCCGTGTCTCCTGTATTGGCCTGCGGATTCTTTACCACTGAGCACCAGGGAAGCCCCAGAATGCTTTTTAAAAGGTAACTTTAAATGAAAAAGGTAACCATTTAAATTCTATAGCTTTAGAATTCTGTACCTTGTTTCAGCAGGAATTGACATCTTCCTTCATTTAAATTAAGCCTGCAGGCATCCAGGGATTTGCGGTCTGTGCCAGTGGTGAGGCCTGAGGATTTCCCTTCTCCTGCTCTTATCAGCGTCTTACTAACTCACTCCTAGAGATAAGGGCACTGACTAGGTATGCCATGGAGATTAGAGTTACAGCTGAATTAAATAATAAGTCAACTAGAGTCATGAGTTTTGCTTGTAAAATCAACTCTCAATTATTCCCTACGTGGGTTACTATTTGGTAGATTTTCCACAAAGAATGTTAATACCAGGCTGACTTTCTCAGGCTATCAGCATTCTCTCAAACTGACAACCTGTCCCCCCTGATGAGTGCCTCTCAAGGGATAGTCATTTTAAATGCCGCTCACCTAAAGCAAATCATAATTAGGAAGGGAAATTAGGTTAGGAATGCAGTGCATCCCCAGGCCAAATAAACTACTCACTCCAACTTTCAAATCATTAGTACCAGAATCCTGCTTCCTATAATAGGGAAAAACTGGTTGCTGGTAGAACTGTACCTTTCTTTAAGACAGATGATATTTTGGAAGCACACTTCTAAAAGTCTTAATCCAGAAAACTGGTTGCTGGTAGAACTGTACCTTTCTTTAATACAGATGATATTCTGGAAGCACACTTCTAAAAGTCTTAATCCAGAACTCAGGGTGACCCAGTAACCTGCATTTTCCCAAGTGGGTCCTAGAGAATAACAGGGCATGTTTAGGGCCTTCATTGTGTTCTAAGAAGTAGATTCAAGGAGCATTCCTCCAGTTGTTGCTTATCTTTTTTTCAGTTCCCCCTCCCTTCCAAACCAACATTGTGTAACAGGAAAACCAAAATGGCATCGGTATTGCCAACAGAGCTGTCTAAAATAGAGGTGGGAGGCCATGAAGGAAGAGTGAGTGATGTATGTGTCAGCCCAGATGGGGCTTCCCCAGTGGCTGAGCAGTAAGGAATCATCCTGCAATGCAGGAGTTGCAGGAGACACAGGTTTGATTATTGTCGGGAAGATCCCCTGGAGAAGGGTATAGCAACCCACTCCAGTATTTTTGCCTGGAGAATCCCATGGACAGAGGAGCCTGGCAGGCTACAGTCCATAGAGTGCCGAGTCAGACACGATTGAAGTGACTTAGCATCCATGCACACACAGCCCAGATGAAATCTGAACTTCAATCACTTATTGTTTTAACATAGGCATCCAGAACATCTTCCCAATGATCCAGAAACTCAAAATATTCATTTGACCCTTACCCTAAAATAACTCATGACAACTTATCTTTTAAAGATAAATACTTCCTTTCTTGTCTCATCAGTCAGTCAGTCAGTTCAAACGCTCAGTAGTGTCCAACTCTTTGCGACCCCATGAATCGCAGCACGCCAGGCCTCCCTGTCCATCACCAACTCCCGGAGTTAACTCAAACTCATGCCCATCGAGTCAGTGATGCCATCCAGTCATCTCATCCTCTATCGTCCCGTTCTCCTCCTGCCCTCAATCCTTCCCAGCATCAGGGTCTTTTCCAATGAGTCAACTCTTTGCATGAGGTGGCCAAAGTATTGGAGTTTCAGCTTCAGCATCAGTCCTTCCAAAGAACACCCAGGACTGATCTCCTTTAGGATGGACTGGTTGGATCTCCTTGCAGTCCAAGGGACTCTCAAGAGTCTTCTCCAACACCACAGTTCAAAAGCATCAATTCTTCGGCGCTCAGCCTTCTTCACAGTCCAACTCTCACATCCACAGAGTTAATCATAATTCCTGCCAGACAATTTTAACAATTTTGTGACTTTTGGCTTATAAGCCCCTGACTCTCTTTCCAGGAACACTTGTTTTACCAAATCTGTCTCCTGAACTGCAAATCTTAAGACCCCAAATAAAGTTCTTTGTTCTTTGCAGCCTTGATACTGATTACTGTTTGACATTTGATATGTGTTTTAACTTAATGAAAAGTAAATTACAGGAAACACTTCCAATCTCAGGATAAAAAGTAAGATTTTTTAAAAGTTGAACATTCAAAATACTATAAAATCCATTGAGGCGAGATACGATTTTTTTTCTATTATGTATGAGTAAAGAGAGTTTAGACATGTGTTCTTGACTAACAATAAAGATAAGGAAACTGGGGCAGTTGCCCCCAAATATGCTATCAATTTATTTCCCTTGATTAGTGATTTTCTTCACTTTCTAAAACCCAAAGTTCTTTCTTCAAAAAATCTTATTTAGGATCCCAGTTTTTAAACAGATAAAACAAGGCTGCCCTGGCTGAAATGAGAACGGAGGCTCAGAGCCACCTTCATGCTCATCATTTAGCAACCTGCAGATCCCAGAAAAATGTCTGTGCAGCCCTAGGTTTCTGTAAGCAGTGGTATGTTCAATTGCTCAATATACTCTTAATTTTATTATTGAATCAAGCCAATCTGCAGAGAGATATATATTTGAAAAGTGATTTGGGCCTTCATAGAATTGTCAGGCTTCCCAGATAGCACTAGTAGTAAAGAATCCGCCTGCCAAGGCAGGAGACACAAGAGACACATGTTTGATCCCTGGGTCGGAAAGAACCCCTAGAGAAGGAAATGGCAACCCACTCCAGTATTCTTGCCTGGAAAATTCCATGGACAGAGGAGCCTGGCAGGCTACAGTCCATGGGGTCACAAAGAGTCAGACATGACTGAGCACACATACACAGAATTGTCTGAAAGTATAGAATTAAATTTATTCAAATTGCATTGTTACCCTATTTTTTAATTAAAATAGATTTACTTAAAAAGTAACCCAAGGATCAAGAGTTATATTTAGTATAATGGACAAAAGCATAGACTTTGGAACTAGATTGACCACTTTTCAAATTCAGCTTTTCCATTTATTAACCACATGACCTCAAGCAAGTTATTTGACTTCCCTATGCCTTTGCTTCCTCATCTGTAAAAAGGAGATGAGGACAGTAATACTATCTACCTTAGAAAACACTGTATTAACATGCTATATATAAATGAGAAATAAATGAATTCTAGTTTATAAAGCAATCAGAAGAATGCTATAAAATGCAATAAAGTGAACAGTCAGAAAATTCTTTTCTGTAGCCTCAGTATAAAGAAAATTTCTTTCACCCAAAAATGTGTATTTTTATAATGAAAGCACTGTGATTCTTAGAAATGAATTCTTCTTTATTGTGGCAAAAATAAGAAGATGTGTCTCCACTTCTCCCTCTAAGGCCTATGGGAGAAAAATTAGATGACTTCTCACTGAAACCATACAAAGTCCCAGAGTATTTTAAAAGTAATCCATGTAACTACTACTAGGTCAAAGCTGGCACCTAAGTATATAAAACCTATTACTCTCCTTGGGCTACAAGTACTCTTTCCATTACACCACCCTGCATTCTAGGTGGAAGGAACCACAAGCCCAAAGAAATTAATACAGAGCATGTTTATAAAATAGTGAATATAAGAAAATAGCATAGGTTTTTACTTATCAAAAATTCATATTAACTTATTATGTGTCATTAATTTAAAATATTAATATTAAATAATGGGAAGACAATGGAAACAGTGACAGACTTTATTTTCTCAGGCTCCAAAATCACTGCAGATGTTGACTGCAGCCAAGAAATTAAGAGACGCTTGCTTCTTGAAAGAAAAGCAATGACAAACCTAGACAGCACATTAAAAAGCACAGACATTACTTTCCCAACAAAGGTCCATATAGTCAAAGTATGGTTTTTCCAATAATCATGTATGGATGTGAGAGCTCGACCATAAAAAAGGTTGAACACTGAAGAACTGATGCTTTCGAATTGTGATCCTGGAGAAGGCCTTGAGAGTCCCTTGGAGAGCAAGATCAAACCAGTCAGTCCTGAAGGAAATCAATTCCAAATATTCATTGGAAGGATGGATGCTGAAGCTGAAGCTCTAATACTTTAGCCATTTGATGCGAACAGTCAATTCATTACAAAAGACCCAGATGCTGGGAAAGACTGATGGCAAGAGGAGAACAGGGTGACAGAGGATGAAATGGTTGGATGGCATCACCAACTCAATGGACATGAGTTTGAGCAAATTCTGCGAGATACTGAAGGACAGGGAAGCCTGGCATGCTGAAGTCATCGGAGCCACAAACAGACAGACATGACTTGTTGACTGACCAACAACAAAATGTGTTGAGTACCTATGTACCAGGTACTCTATTGAATATTTTACACATATTCTGTCATTTAATTTTCATAACAAATCTTTGGAGCCAATAAAATTATGATCCCCATTTTACAGATAAGATAATTAAGAGTCAGAGAGACTAAGCAATGACACATAGGTAGTAAGTATCAGGGTTAGGACTCAAACCAGTTTTACCTGACTCCAAACCTGTGTTCTAAACTGCTCACAAAACATGACTTTATGTGACATACATGAAAAATAGGAATGAAGAAAACAAAACTGATGTAAGACATATTGCAAAAAAGGAATCCATGGAGTTCAGCGACTGTTGCAATGTATTAGAGAAAAGGAGGGAGTTAAAGATGACTCAAGTTTGAAGTGTGAGTAACATGGAGAATAGGGACAGTGTTCAAAGAGCGAAGTCAAGAAGAGCTAGCTTCTGGCAGCATGATGAGTTCATACTTAGATAGCACTCCTTCCAGAGTAGGAAACAGTGTGTAGAGCAGAGTGTTACTATTTTCACATTAGTTTATGCTACTCATACATCAGATTTTCCAAAAGCCTAGGCAGAGGGTAGACTGGAACTCCTACTTTTTGACAGTCTGAACAGATTTTTCTATCCTCCTTTACTATTTGAACAATAAGCATGATTTTAAAAGTGGTCAGAAGAAAAAGAAATTAAAGGTACTAATTTCTTAAGGAATGGGTAGTTTTTTTCTCTAGGAGTTAAAGCAATGAACATATCCTTCTGCACAACAACCACCAGTATTTTGGCAAGACTATACAGGGAATATCAAAATGGGCAGTGCCATCTCAGCAGGATTAGAAGTTCCACTTTTCATGAAAACTTCTGTTTCTTTCACAGCCACCACCATGAACACCACCACCACCATCACAAGGGGAAATTTTTCTGAGAAAAAAATTCATGACTGATAAAAAATGTCACGTTTCTGCTTTTAAATAGTTGTTGACTTAGGCAAGTAACTTGACTTTTCTGTGCTTACCTAGTTCCCTCCTCTACAGACTTGGTAGGTTGTTTAGATTTTATTTAGCTCAGTCTTCACTTTGACTGAACTGATGCTACAGTTCTGTCCAATGTTTTACATTCCATTATTCAAAAAGGTGGAGAGGAGAGGCTAAAGAATACTAAAGCTGAAAGTACTGCTACAGTTTATTTTGTGCAATTCCTTCAGTTTATAAACAAACAAAAAAATGAGGCACAGGGTCTTGACTCAGCTGGTCAGCAATAAAGTCCACTCTAGAACTGAGCTACTGATACACAATTTTGGGCTTTTCCCAATGCACCACTGTGTCTTTTCTAACCAGCTGGTTTAGAAATATTCACCTTAGGACTTCCCTGGTAGTTCAGTGGTTAACACACCATGCTTTCAAAGCAGGGGACATGGGTTTGATCCCTGGCCAGGGAACGAAGATCCCACACATAATGCAACCAAAAAAAAAATACTCACCTTGGATGAACTCAGAGTGAGTCACAGGGAAAAAAACAAACAACAAACAAAAAATACAAGGCCTCGCTGACTGGAGAGAGATTTATGTGTAGGACTTAAGGTTCTTATGAAATCTCATAACACTTCACTTGAGACATTAAAAAAACTGTGTTATGTGCTTTTTATAGCACAGTATAATAGCAAAGTCTTCAGACAGAATCTCTGGTCTCACCACAGCAGACACAGCATACCCTTAGAAAACCTGCTCTGAAGTCTCAGCTCCTGTGACTACAAAAGGAAAGAGATGGTACCTTTCTACCTGGGAGTGCCCACAACAAAATCTGCAGTTGGTTCCCACTTTGACTTTGCTGCTAGAAAAGCAAAAGGGATTAAAAAAAAAAAAAAGACAATGTTCTGAACTAGGCATACAGGAAAGAAACTGAGTGATAGAGGTGCCAGCCAAGCCCTCTAGCAACATCCCAGGTCCCCATCTTCAATTCTCTTTTTCTTTACTGCTGACCTTTAGGATACAGAATACTGTTGTAAATAGAAAACTCAAAAATGGAAACTCTAGTGAGAGTCAGCTGGCACTGGTGAAGAAGCTGTGTGCAGAAGTACATGCTGTCTGCACCAGGGGCTGGCTCTGCTCACAATCTCTGCGGTGAGCTGTAAAGCTTAATACAACCATCTGGTGGACACCCTGGAATTCCGCAGAGATAGGCACTAAATGAACACAGAAAAGACTTATAAAGCTAATTCATTGTTTTTATAGATCAAAATCTTTTTACCTTCTAGACAAGAGTGAAAATGAAAAAATGAAATTAACTGCTTCTCCCTTTTGAGGGAAAAGCAATCTGGAAAATAAAATAACTGCCCACTCTGAACATAAAGGAACAAATCTCCTCTGACACTTGTGTGCTTCAAATCTTCCAAGGGGTGCTTATCTTAATGATGGGCTTTATGCCGTTTACAACCCCAGATCCAATATACTTAGTAAATCTCTTACTCTAAAACGAATTTTTTTTTGAGTTGTACTAATATTCATTTATTTATTCATTCATCAACAAATATTTATGAGTGTCTCTGATGTGCCAGGCACTATTTCGGGTGCTGTGGATATAGCAGTGAATAAATTCCTGTCATGGAACTTATATTCTGTTTAAAATCTCTCCCTAGATGTTTGTTGAATCAATGAGTGATAAATAATACTGGTGGTAGCCTGTGAGAATTAGGTGAATTAGAGCATAAAGATGTGCTCAGTTGCTCAGTCGTGTCTGACTCTTTGAAACCCCATGAACTGTACCCCACCACGCTCCTCTGTTCATGGGACTTTTCATGCAAGAATACTGGAGTGGGTTGCCATTTCCTCCTCCAGGGAATCTTCCAGACCCAGGGATCAAACCCTTGTCTCCTGCATTGGCAGGCAGACTCTTTGCCACTCCATCACCTAGGAAGCCCAATATAGAAATGGGCTGTGAGCTATATAAAACCTAAGATTAAAAAATATATACATATATATTTTATAAATTGATCCTTGAATTTCATCTAATTCCCGTTCAACTCTCTCTTTAGGTTTGGCTAGACTGCTATAAAATAAAATAGAAACAATTTCTAAGAAGTATTTCTCCCAAGACACTGAACATAATATGGCAACCAAGGAAAAAGAGGTCCTTATAAACAGAAAAGAAAATAGAACCTGGTAACGATCACCCTCATCCAGTGAAGTCCTACATGCTTCTACAAGCATCAGTTTTTTTAAAATCCAGTGAATCTCAAAGACCAGCACTAAGATAAGTAACAACCTGGTTAAAAACTTACTTCAAGGAGGTTCAGAGATGACCTTCCACAGCCTGGTTCCATGTTGGTTAAGTTCATCTGAACCAGTGGATTACTGCTGACCTCCAGTCAGTGGCATCTTAATTTTCATAGTGTCCTGGGTGGTGCAGCCAGTGGAGGGATGGGTCAGACAAAGTCAAGTGTTTCATAATGTAGTCAGGCACAGAG
This sequence comes from Muntiacus reevesi, assembly GCF_963930625.1. Taxonomy (NCBI): domain Eukaryota; kingdom Metazoa; phylum Chordata; class Mammalia; order Artiodactyla; family Cervidae; genus Muntiacus; species Muntiacus reevesi. Next base: position 120,349,274 of record NC_089249.1, on the reverse strand, counting down.
CTTGTCCTTTGCCTCTGGGAAGTAAAGTTATGAGGATAAAGCTTATGACAGAAATCACTTCTAGCATCAAGGAATGTTAACATGGCAACATAGACAACAAAGCCTAGGTAATTATTAAAACAAATCTCCAAAGAAAGGCCATCACTGGCTGAAGCTATCTCTCACTCTACCCTCCTAAGCTCACCGAATGAAAGAAGTTTATTATTACATCAGGTAAAGTTAAAAAAAAATACCAAAGCACATAATATTTGCTACCAAAAATGATGCTGCCTTCATCTCAGGGTAGTTTCTCCTTAGAAGGCAAACCTATAATAAAAGGAATGAACTAGGTTTTATTTGCCCTCATTTTTGTACAAAGTGCCATAAATATTACTATTGCCTATATTCATATCCAAGAAAAGAGCTGAAGTCAAACAACAGTTTTCAAATAATACCAAAGATATGCAGGTTAAAAAAAATCCTTAAAAAAAACCCCAAAATATGAACAAGAATATAAAACAACTTGATGAGGTTCAGAGTACAAGATGCTTCCATCCTGAGAAAAGAGTTAAGAGGTAGGTTCAAATCCTGATTTGCTACCTGGGTCATCCTCTCAGGCAGTCCCTCACAAGAAGGACAACTTCGTCACCAGTAATGATAAAGCAGTTAGAAGCAGTTCTTATTTAATTAGAGGAACCCAAGTAATGATGAGCAATAGATAAAATACATATATTGAAAGAACATGTACAAAACCAGTATTATTTTTGTGAAGTGTCTGGTATCAGAAAGACTTGGGGAGGGGGAGATAGATGCGATGGGAGCGGGGGCAGGAAGCAGATGTAAAATGAGAAGAGGAAGCATAAGCAACACTTGTAAAAAGGGTTGTTAACTAATTCTAATATTTTGCTTTTTAAAACTTCCAAAATATTTTGAGTCTTGGTTCTCTTCTTCTTCTTCTCTTTCAAGTTCTCATTCTTTTCTCCAGTTTCCTTTAATGGCTTTTTCTCCCTTTGGGGCCTTTTCCTTTTTCTTTGTCTCCATCTTCTTCATACTGCTAAGCTCCGAGATTCTGTGGTTAAGAGAGGGATGATATGAGAGGAGAGAATGAGAGTGTGACCAGAATTGGAGACTGACACATTTACCTCCCTTAAGCCCTAGTTCTATAAGGATGTCTATATAACCTGGTAAAAATGATCACAGAACATGGCAGAAGTGAAAACTTAGGAAAGAAAGTCCACCATTATAAAGTCCAGTCATGAAATGTGTTCAAACATGCACAGTCATTTGCTGCACCTCCATATATTCCACCATCTGGATTTGACATTACATAAAAGCATAACAGGAAGCATCGAATGCCAGAAGGTGTGCATGAAAGAGATGACTAAGAACAACATCTCGCCAGTGACCCAAAATCCAGTGTTTAAGATGGACGGGTTGTTGTCCATACATTCTTGGAAAGCCAGGAAATGTGGCTTTCCAGAGTTGTTTCAAATGATTTCGCATTTCAAAATGCATGAAAACTGTTCATCTTGTGAAATAGGCATAATCATTGCTGGCATTACAGGGACTTAAAAGGGCCACTATGTACCCAGGAAAACAACCCGATACATCTAATAATAAATGTACACCCTCCATCCACCAGTAAAGTATAAAATGAAACAAAATACACAAACAGAAAAAATAAAGAATGCTAATGAAGATATCTTGAAAGGTAACCACCAGAGGTTTCCCAGGTAGGGCTACCCCAGGTAGGGCTACTGGTAAAGAACCCACCTGCTAATGTAGGAGACATGAGACACGGGTTCAATCCTGGGTTTGGAAGATTCCCTGGTGGAGGGCATGGCAACTCACTCCAGTATTCTTGCTTGGAGAATCTCATGGACATACCCTGGGGGGCTACAGTCCATGGTGTCGCAAAGAGTTGGACACAACTGAAGCGACAGCATACACACCATTATTTTTATAATTAAGCTGCTGGAATATTTTGAAGTGTTAATTGCCTTTCTTTTCCTCCTTTGTGTCTTTTTATTTTTCTTCCACCTTCAACATGCTTCCCAATCCAGGCACATAGAAATGATACATTTATTGCCTCCAAGTAGTTTTGGGACAAGACAGAAAGTAGAAGATGGCAGCAAATCATTTTCATCATTCTTCCAGGATCTTGAGAGAACACAGTGGTTTTGTGAAGGGGACGTACGTTTCTTGCTGAACATCGAAAAAGTGTCTTGGCTAAAAATAAAAAGGGAAGAAGACTGTCATAAATAGACTCCCTCTGATCTAGGTTGGCGGCTGAGGGGAGAAGAGAGACAGGGGGAGGTTTGCAGATTCTGAGAGCAAAGTAGACCTGAGCCCATGCCCTACCAGAATACTAGTGCAGCGGTGAGACCCAGAGAGAAACGGCTGCCTGCTGTGTCTTGGCTGGGAGAGCACAACCACCTAAGTACAAAATTTTTAGCTAAAGTCCGCAGGTAAAGGTAAAGCAGATGATTCCCACAGCTGATGTATAAATTAAGGTTTTTAGCTTGGCAGCATATTGCACCTGGTTTGAGCAAGAAAAGAATGTGTTGCCTTAAAAGTGGAATTTATTGGAAGGTTATAGGGAAGTTCAGGCTTTCCAGATGGTGCTAGTGGTAAAGAACCTGCCTGCCAACGCAGGAGAATGAGGGATGTGGGTTCAGTTCTAGGTTGGGAAGATCTGGAGGAGGGCATGGCAACGCACTCCAGTATTCTTGCCTGGAGAATCCCATGGACAGAGGAATCTGGCAGGCCACAGTTCATAGGGTCACAGTCTGACATGACTGAACCGACTTAGCATGCACACATGCACAGAGGGAAGTTCAAGGAACCAAAAGCAAATTGGGAAGATCTAGCTTCAGAAGGGGAAGATTGAAGTAATTTTGATGACCTGAGTAACAGGAAGTATGGGCTTCCTTCAGGGTGCTGACACCAAGTTCATCAGCTACAATTTTTTCCCATCCTGAGTCACTCCTCACAAAATTTAAATTCCAGGAAGAGCTGGATGAAACTTACTTAGATCCCTTTTCAGATAAGGAGGGTAGAATAACTTGTCTGATACTTCCAGGAGATGGTAGGTATTAGAAGGGTTAATCCCTGAAAGGAAAATTTAACTGCTATTACAAAGAATGACAGAAAGAATGGATGCTGGGCAGGCATAAATAATATATGCCAACTATGGTGCCAACTTTATATATACATAAATCTCATATGGTTGATCACTTTTTTAAAAAAGTATTTATTTATTTGATTGTACTGGGTCTTAGGTGGGGCATGAGGGATCTAGTTCCCTGACCAAGGATAGAACCTGGGCCCCCTGTGTTGGGAGTGTGGAGTCTCAGCCACTGGACCACCAGCAAAATCCCCTGGTTGATTACTTTTTGATATACTGTTCATGTGTAATAATCAACTGGAAGAAGTTGAGGTTCAATTTTTTTGAGTATTAATCATGTCACTCTCCTGTTTACAAGTATTCACTGACCCCTCATTCTCTCCAATTCCTTTATATTCTTCCAGTCCTTGCCTATCCCTCCAGCTTCATCCTCAGTCCCCTTCCTTCAGCACTGTACATTCCCATACTAAGGGACATGCAGTTCCTTGAACACATTATCTTATCTCATATCCACAAGTTTTTACACATGCTACTCCCATTGCTTGGAATGACCATCCCTATTCCTTGCCTGCCTGCAGAATCCACTCACCCATATCAAACATTTCCTCTTTAGGGATATCTTTTTCTCCCTAATATCCTTTCCCCATCACTTCTTTTCATCATGGTATCCCCAAATAAATTCATTTTTCTACTGCAATTATTTGCTCATATATTTGCCTCACCTATAGATACATGAGTTTTTAGGAGTAGTTTCTGAATAAACAGTGTTGAATTGGGACTTCCTTGGTGGTCTAGTGGTTAAGACTTCACCTTCCAATGCAGGGGTCTCAGGTTCAATACCTGGCTGGGGAGCTAAGATCCCACATGCTTCAGGGTCAAAAAACCAAAACACAAAACAGAAGCAATATTGTAACAAATTCAACAAAGACTTAAAAAAAAAAAAAAGAAATGATCCACACACACACACAAAAATCTTTACAAAAAAAAAACTTGTTGAATATATTATTGACTTTTTCAATCATATACCAATATTCACCCAGGGCTCACTCTGCTTGGAGTTATATACAGGAGATGTAGTAGGGATTCATACAGAATGTTTACTACCACATTAATTCCCTGTCAGGGGTATGCAGTGGGGAAGGAAAAGTGTTCTAGGCAAGACACAGGTTTTCATTAGAACCTCTGAATATTCACTATTCCTTAATTCCCATGTCTACTTGAAAGCATAATGGACCATTTCCTGCCTATTTTATTTGCTGATATTACTTTTGCAAATTTTATTTGTCTTCATTTCATTTCTGTAATGGTAAAATTCATACTCCAAATTATTTATAAATTACTAATGAGATACTGGTTTTATATTTCACTGTACAGCACTGTCCCCTAACAGAATGAGTGCAGGAGCCAGATTGCCTGGGTGTTAATCCTGGCACTTTGGGCCAGGTCACCCGACATCCTGGTCAGGTGACTCTGGGCCAGACTATTCAAACTCTGTGCCTCAGGCACCTAATCAATAAAAGTAAGGTCCGTAATAGTACCCAACACATTGAATCATTGAGAGGGTTAAATGGGTCACAGATGTAAAGCACTTAGAACATTGGATGGCAGGTAAAAAGTGCTAAATAAATGTTAGCCACCATTCTTATTGAAATAAAATATATACCCTACCATAGTATTACATTTTTTTGTCATTAAAATAATACAGTAGATGAGAAGTATAATTACAGGAAGCATTCAGAAAACATGAATTTATTTCTATCACAGTAGGATTCAGGTTCTTTGGTGTAATAATCAGGACAAAAGAAACAGCTCAAAACCACTGCAATAGAGAATGACCCTTAAGGAGCTAATGAATGAATGGAGGAAACACGGTACTATGCAGACGTGCTAATTCATCTCAGCCGTGTCTGACTCTTTGTGATCCCATGGGTTGTAGCCTGCCAGGCTCCTCTGTCCATGGGATTCTCCAGGCAAGAATACTACAGTGAGTTACCATGCCCTCCTTCAGGGGATCTTCCCGACCCAGGAATCAAACCCGTGTCTCCTGTGGCTCTTGCATTGGCAAGCAGGTTCTTTACCACTAGCACCATCTGGGAAGCCCAAAATAGGGTAAACAGAAATCCAAACCCACTCAGGGATGCTTCCTCACACAAGAGTTTAGTGACAGGGAAATAACCAAATAAGAGTCCATGAGATTACTTAATCTGAAGTGGCTAAGAGAGGAAGGAGTTGCCTCTAGTTGGGAGAATTTACTATGAAACTGACCTTTGTTAAAGGAAATTTAAATAACTTATCTATTCACTGTAAATCCAGTTGAAATGAAGTTGGTACCATATAAAACTGGCTTTCCTAGCTTTCTAAACATGCTGGTCACTCAGTTAAGATTTATGTAATGAAATATGTTATAATCTTGTTTAGGAGTTTCCAAATTGTCACACTATTTATATGACAAGAAGCTTGGAAAGCCAAACATTTCTGTAGTTTGTGCTTACTACAAATTGATTAAGGACACTGTATGTTTTTATAGTCATGAAAATAAGCATTGGCCCTAATGTCAAGGACAGTCAAGCTTTAAGACAACCTAAATCACTAAAATACTTTCCCTCCTCCCTAATCTCTCAGAGTTTATCTTTTGATGGGATGTGTATTAATGAGTAAAATCAGATTACTGGCTAGGGAAAAATAACTGTGCTATTTTGGCATGTCTGGAAAAACATGTGAGGATGCCTTACTTGGTGAGTAAGATACCTTACCCTGGAAAGTACAGTATAGTATGAATAGTATTCTATAGTATATCTATAGTATTCTATAATATTTATAGAATGAATGAATAAATGAGTACTAGAACAATCTTACTTAATAGTTTATATGGACTAAATGTGCAATATTCATTAAACACATTTCCAAGTTTAGGAAGACTTCCATTTTTAATAAAGATGCCTAAGAATCAAGGCCATGATTCCTATTTAAGTATTTGATATGACAATACAATCATCCTCTGGAAAAGATAACACACAGTCTTTTCTTATCTAGAACATCAAACCTGAGCAATCTATGTTAGATGTTAGTTTCAAAACAATTGCAGCAATGTTTCTGTTAATTTGAAAGTGAAAGTGTGAAAGTTAGTTGATCAGTCACGTCCAACTCTGCGATCCCATGGATTGTAGCCTGCCAGGTTCCTCTGTCCATACAATTCTCCAGGCAAGAATACTGGAGTGAGTTGCCATTTCCTCCTCCAGGGAATCTTCCTGACCCAGGGATCAAACCTGCGGCTCCTGCACTGGCAGACAGATTCTTTACCACCAGGAAAGTCATGTTAATTTGAAACAAAATATTAAATAGATGATATCTTTTATTAGCTATATACAGTACATTAGGTGCATCTTCATTTTGTACAATGCAAGAAGGCACTAAATCTCCCCATGAATGGTGTGAAAGTAAAATCTTATTCAGGCATTTTAAAAAATAATTTTATTTATTCGTTTATTTTTGGCTACGCTGGGTCTTTGATGCTGCATGGACTTTTTTCTAGCTGCGAAGTGTGGGAGCTACTCTCTAGTCGTGGTACGCCTCGGGCCTCTCTTTGTGGTGGCTTCTCCTGTTGTGCAGCATGGGCTCTAGGGCGCTCGGGCTTCAGTAGGTGCTGCACGTTAACTCAGAACTTGTGGCTCCCGGGTTCCATGGCTGTGATGCATGGGCTTAGTGGCTCCACTGCCATGTGGGATCTTCCCAGACCAGCAATCGAACCTGTGTCTCCGTCACTGGCAGGCAGACTCTTTACCACTGAGCCACCACAGAAGCCCCTTATTCAGGTATCTGAAAACTATTTTGTTCCTGAGAAAGAAATCTGGAAGAGAAATTTTCCTGGCTTCTGACCAACAATTTTGTTATTGTGTCAACCAAATAATTTTCAATTTATTATGTCAGGAAATCATAAAGATAATTCTTTCCCACATTTTACAACTGGGAACTCCTGAGGTTAAATCTCTTTTTAGTTATAGATATGGGAAATAATACATCAAATATATATATATGAAATCTTGCTTAAATTCATTTTGCCAAAATTCTATCAAGCTCTATCATCTCCATAAGAGAAAACATGGTTTGAAATAATTAAATGAAAAACAAATATTGCTCTCACATTCACTGTTTCAAACTTCATGCATCTGCCTCTTTTACAGGATCCACATTTGACTTCATCAAGGGCTTTGTTCCTGAGAATTCACTGCAGAGTCAAGAAAAGAAAATGAGTTATGTGCAGCTGTATGGGGTTGTGTTCAGTTAATCATTTACTCTAAGTCATATGGACCTAAAGGCATGACCCACGGTAAATTAAAAGAGCAACGGACAAATAATTCATAGCTTAATCTGGATGCTGTTTTAAATCTCTTTGAATTTCCATTTTCCCACTGGAAAAATGATGAAAATGCCTGCCTTGCATCTTCTTATAGGAATTTTAGGACTGAGATGCTATATCAGAAATACTTTGAGACTATCTAAGGTTAGTTGTATCATAATTCCTAGTATTTTTAAATAGCTACGGTTTTTATTTTACATAGATACCAGTAAGGAAGACTGGGGAGATAATGGTTCCTTCTATTACAAGCCTTTTTTAGAATTTCTTCACACATATCAACGACCAGAACAAGATAATATTTGTGATCCTTGATTACTTTAAAAAACAAAACACAATTTTTAAAAAGTACAAAAGTTAAGAGTGGTAACTTTTTGTTCAGCTCAAAATTTATTTTAGAAATGATAACTTCACAACGAACTATTCACCTTCAGTCTTAAGGGTATTTCAAAAGGATGATTTAAATTTCTGATATTCTGGTTCCCACTGATGAATTCTCCATTTTGACAAGTTTTGATGAAGTCTATTCTCTCTAGACAATTTATGCAAACCTAACTTGAATAGCTGATTTTGACTTTATCCCCTTGAGTTGCTAGAACTGCCCTGATTAAATTTTAAAATATAATTACAGGTAGCACATTGAGTCAGTCAGTTAGTCAGAGAAATCTGAGCTCTGAAAGCCTACTTCCTGTACCACACTGCATTAAGTGCTCTGGAGGAGGGCGGGGGTGGATGGGAACAGTCATCATGAAATGATTTAAGGATTATTATTAACACAACAGATCACCAAGCACAAAGTACTCAAGTGGAAATTCTATACACAAAAGTTCAAGAAATGGAGAATAAAAGAAGCACCTTTCTGGCTTTAACTGCCTGTCCTATATATTTAGTAAATGTGTTTTGTGACTGCTAGTAGCTTTGCTGGCATCCCAACAAAATAAATTAAACAACGTTGGTGTACTTAACAAATGGGCAGTCTGGGTTGGTGGAGAGCAGTTCTTTAATTTATTTTACCTGGTAATACTGCTACAGCTTTACTCAGTGAAGGGCCAGGGAGACTTTTTTTTTTTTCAACTTTTTATTCTGGAATAATGTTAGATTTACAGAAATGTTGCAAAAAATAATAGAGTGTTCCAGTATACCATTACCCAGTTTCCCTTAACGTTAGGATTTTTACATTGCCATAGTACATTTTTCAAATCTAAGAACCAACGTTGGAATGTTACTATTGACTAAACTGTGGAATTTATTCTAATTTCATTCATTTATACTAATACCTTTTTCTGTTTCAGGATTCAGTCCTTATACCCTACATTGCATTTAATAGGAGTATCTAATGCCTTACTGCTAAGATTAAAAAAATCAACTGTTTCTGGGCAATGAGGCTAATCAGTCAAAATATTAATGTGAAGCAGTAATAAAAATAAACTGAGTGTTCAAGAGCCACCTGGGCACACCATAGTGTCAGATTCTTAACCTTAGCAAAAAGTACGTATGATTTTGTAGGTAGTCATTAACCTCTTTTATTTACCTAAAGATGTTTGTATCAAGACAAGCTCTACCATCATTTCTAGAGGGCTCTTGGTCATTGTTGTTTGGTTATTGTTTTGGGGGACTTTTTTTTTTTTAATATCCATGAGAAGATTTCGATAAGACTATTCTTTTGCTTTCACCTAGTATAGACACCTAGATTTTCCAAACGAAGACATAAGAAGAGGCTGACTTGGGTCCCAATTTAGATACTAGAAAAACAAAATCTTAAGTAGTCTGCTAAACATCACTTCATGGGAAATAGATGGGGAGACAGTGGAAACAGTGTCAGACTTTATTTTTTGGGGCTCCAAAATCACTGCGGATGGTGATTGCAGCCATGAAATTAAAAGACGCTTACTCCTTGGAAGGAAAGTGATGACCAACCTAGATAGCATATTAAAAAGCAGAGACATTACTTTGCCAACAAAGGTTCATCTGGTCAAGGCTATGGTTTTTCCAGTGGTCATGTATGGATGTGAGAGTTGGACTGTGAAGAAAGCTGAGCACCAAAAAATTGATGCTTTTGAACTACAGTGTTGGAGAAGACTCTTGAGAGTCCCCTGGACTGCAAGGAGATCCAACCAGTCCATCCTACAGATCAGTCCTGGGTGTTCATTGGAAGGACTGATGCTGAAGCTGAAACTCCAGTACTTTGGCCACCTCATGCAAAGAGCTGACTCATTGGAAGAGACTCTGATGCTGGGCGGGATTGGAGGCAGGAAGAGAAGGGGACGACAGAGGATGAGATGGCTGGATGGCATCACCAACTCGATGGACATGGGTTTGAGTAAACTCTGGGAATTGGTGATGGACAGGGAGGCCCGGCGTGCTACGATTCATGGGGTTGCAAAGAGTCTGACACGACTGAGCAACTGAACTGAACTGACTGAAACATGCATCAGAGGGCTTCCCTGATGGCTCAGTGATCAAGAATCCTCTTGCCAATGCAAGAGACATGGGTTTGATCCCTGGGTAGGGAAGATTCCCTGGAGAAGGATCCCCTGGAGGTGGTTGCCACCCACTCCAGTATTCTTGCCTGGGAGAATCCCATAGACAGAGGAGCCGAGTGGGTTACAGCCCAGGAAGCCTTAAGTAGTTGTACACAACTGAGCAACTGAACAAAAACAGAACATGTATTAGAAGATAATTATGAGTCAAGACCAATGGGTCTCCAACTTGGGCATGCACAAGGATTACCAGAGGGCTTGTTAAAATACAGATTTCTGACTTCCTTCCCCGGAATGTCCAACTCAGAGGGTCTGGGCTAGCCCAGGCATTTGCATATTAACAAGTTCACAGGTGCTGTGGACGCTGCTGGTCCTGGAGCTACGCTTTGGGAGTTACTTTTGTTGACAGTCGCACGAAAGAAAAATAAAGTCACTTTGTTCTGATGAGGTAAGTATAATCATAGGTCCCTGGATTTATCTGTTGCCTACCAGTTTGATAAGGGATCTGTTAAATCTCACTTCATGTCTGTGTGAGGACTAGGTTAGAAAAATAAAACAAAGATATGAGCTTTCCATAGCAGTTCTCACACGTCTATCTTCCCTTCAATCAATTCAATCATTTTTAAAATATTTTTTGACAATAATAAAATATTATTATAAACCAACCATAAATTTTTGGCCTGAAACAAGGCCTCTGATTGATCAATGAAACTTAATAGGGCTGGGGGATGAAACGCACATCTTCAGCAGTGTTTCTGAAACTTTGCTGTGTTTATGGATCACCTAAGGATCTTTCAGGTGGTCTAGGTGTGGACCCTGAGATTCTGCATTTCTATCAAGCTTCCAGATGATGCATTGCTCCTGGTCGTGGATCATACTTCAGGTTAGGTATATGCCTTTTGATGGTTTTAGCAAATACAAGATGTTCTAGCATCTAGTACTCCCTGGAGGATCTTGGAGCTTCCTAGCAATGCTCTGTCATAGAAATAGTTCTTTGGGTGCCTGACTCACTTTGCTGTACAGCAGAAAGTAACACAACAATGTAAAGTGCCTATACTCTAATTTAAGAAGAAAGAAATAAAGAAAAAACAAACAAAAAAAGAAATAATGCCTTTGACTAAGGCAAGTTTTGGAATATACAAATCTGTATCCTGAACCCAAGTCTTTAGAATAAAGGGATAATTGTAGGGAAACTAAGTCAACAAAATCTCCCTGGGGTGCACTGGTACATGGTGGAAACTTCCTGAATCTGGTCACTTACTGAGGGGTCCTTTATCTTTAATCTCTATTTTTTTACCCTAGTTAATCTAGTAAGTAGGAGTAATCTAGGGGAAAAGTACAGAAGAGTATAATCCAGTTCTGCAGTTTCTGCCCAGGTCACTGCCACGAATGCTCGTCTCATGAACATGTCTTCAGTTCCTGAGACTGTTCTTCCATCTCCTTAACTTTCTCTGTCTCAGAGGTCCTCCTGACTCTTGTGGTGGAATTTCCAGGAAAGCTACTGACTTTTGTTATTCCCCCTAAATGAAGTTTTAGCCAATGACCAACAATACATAAGACCTTTTCAGACCTTATCATCCCTGTTAGAATGTAAAGGGATAAAGGATATATAAAAGGGGCCTTTTATATCTATTTCATCTGGTCGCTATAGAGGAAAAAAAAGGAAGCTTCAGAAAAATTGAAAAGGTTTGCTGATTGCCTCCAGAAGAGGAAGACGGGCTATGAGAATGTATGCTTTTCCATAGTGGGTTGGAAGAGAAACCTTAGTCAGAATCAACTAATAGTATAAACTGTGGCTCATGCATCCTGAACAAGTGAATAGGGTAGAAGGACCCCCACAAAGCCCCCCTCAGACTGCCTCCATAAGTAGACTCCCGGAATATACTCAGGTGAATGAAAAGGTGTCTCTAGCTAACTAATGGTGGCAATGGAAGAGTCAGGCAACCTTCAGGGCTCCACAGATGAGAAAAGGTAACAGGGAGATGGCCTAGCCCTGGATAGTATACATCAACAAAAGGCTCTCACTACTCACAAGTCTCCTAATTCCCTGCTTCTATCCCTGCATTGCATTATGGGCACTACCATCAGTAACCTGGAGCCAAAAGAAACCCCTATTCAAAAAAAGCAGAACTTCAGAAAACTGTTCACTACTGTAAGCTTGACAACTTACTAGCACCAGAAGACTTCTCTGATGAGACCAGTAGTGATTTTAACATTGTGATTTTTTTGATACTGTATAAAGAGTGTGTCAACTTATAGAAGAAATGCATAACTCAGTGAACCACTATTTTTCAGATGACCAATGAATGCATGATGTTACAAAATCATGCATCAGTAAAAGATCCATTCAAAATGCAAAACAGATCAATAGATTATAAGGTAATAGAACATAAAGAGTTTGTTGATATGATTTTAGATTATATGGTGCAATTAATCTTTAAAATTAAGGGTTTTTCCTGATAGCTCAGTTGGTAAAGAATCCTCCTGCAATGCAGGAGATCCTGGTTCCATTCCTGGGTTGGGAAGATCACTGAAAAAGGGATAGACTACCCACACTGATATTCTTGGGCTTCCCTTGTGGCTCAGCTGGTACAGAATCTACCTGTAATTCAGGAGACCTGGGTTTGACCCTTGGATTGGGAAGATCCCCTGGAGAAGGGAAAGGCTACCCACTCCAGTACTCTTGCCTGGAGAATTCCATGGACATAGTCCATGGGGTCGCAAAGAGCTGGACATAACTGAGCGACTTTCATTCACTTTCAATCTTTAAAAAACTTACTAGTCAAATATTAATGTAATATCAAAAAGAACATCCTTGGCTCTCTGCTAAAGTTCTTAAATACTCCTCCCTTTTCCAATCACAGACCTGTTCTTTATATTCTTTAACCAAAATGGTATGTCACAATATGTTAAACAGAGACACAGGTACAAATGCAGTATCTCCCATTAAGTCAGACATAAAAGAGATTTGCAAAGCATGTAAAATGTTAACTTCTCATTGGCCTTTTTGTTTGGAAAAATATAGTTATTTTCATGAAGTGTGTATATTACACATAATTGGTTTATTGTTATTATTTTTAAATAAATTTTTTCTAAGAAAACTGAAGAAATTAAAAATTTCTACATGGTAAATATTGATAAATATAAAGCATATAAACAAATGTTCTTTGGAGTTCCCAATAATTCTTTCTAAGCTTTTTATTTATTAAAAAAAATTTCCCAATAATTTTTAAGGATAAAAGCTTGAAAACTGCTAACCTAAGCTATGGGTTTCCCTTGTGGCTCAGCTGGGCCCACAATGTGGGAGACCTGGGTTTGATTCCTGGGTTGGGAAGATCCCCTGGAAAAGGGAAAGGCTAACCACACTTCAGTATTCTGGCCTGAAGAATTCCATGGACTGTATAGTCCATGGGGTCACAAGGAGTCGGACACGACTGTGTGACTTTCACTCCACTTCACTTCATCCTAAGCTAAGGACTATGCTTCCATCAGCTTTCATTTTTAATATTATGTCTGATAATTATACAGAATGCTTGCTATATTTTGTTTGTGAAATGGTAACAGTAGAAAATATTTTATGTCACATTATAATTCTATGATAATGGAAAATTAGAACATAAATGCGGGGGGAAAATAAACAGTATTGGTTGTAAACAATTGATATTTGTATCTCTGGTTTGGGTGATTGAATCACAACACATGGGTTAACGTCTATGGAAAACATATTCTGAGCTACAAGTGACTTGCAAATACACCTAATCTGGTTCTTCGAAGAAGATGTGAGAAGAAATTTTGTCTTGATTATAAAACATGGTGATGGTCATATAACCTCTCATACTCTGGGCATTTGATTCTGTCCTTGGGCTCTCCCCACTGGAATTCTTTGAGGGCAGGGAATTGCTTTTCATTTTTTAATTCTATAAATACATATATTAAAAAAGCCAGAGGATCTGGCATTAAGTATGACTTAATAAATATTTGTTGAACAAGTGAATCAACAGAATACTAAATACTTAGATATACAAAAGTCCTGCCAGGGTGATGTTTAAATTTTATTTATGCTTGCTCCATAGTCAGAAATATCATCCAGAGGCACTGAATACCTTATAAAAATATAAATAAAAGCTTTTGTGATGAACTCAAACAATAAGAAATCACTTTAGGAGATGATATTTTAGTGAAACTGGATTTTTATTGTGCTGTTACTTTTCCCAGTAAGCATCAGAAATGTGTATCAAAGTTTCAGATATGGTGGAACTACATGCACTCTGCAAATATTAGCAGGCAGAAAAAAGAAAAAAACCCTGTTTAAGCAAACAGCCCACCTTAATGCTAAGGAGGCTACTCAGAAAATAAAGTAAGGACTGTCCTTCCATCCAACACCAGCATGGCCAAGTTTAGTGTCTACTGAAAAAACGTTTAAAGTCTCATGGAAATTATTACAATCTATAAAGATTTACTTCTGGAAGAAAACTGCTGGTTTCCTAATATATTTCTGGTTTCTGGAAAGGCCAGGATATGCATTATGTCTATTTCATCATGTGGAGTACATAGAGATGACAGTATTAACCATACAATTAATCTCCAGGTTTTCAGTATTTGAGAAGTTAAACAGGTCTTGGATACCAGGGAAATATTCACAGATGAGACACTAGCTCTGTAATGGTTCTACTGTCCTGTCAAAAGAAAATTTGGAGCACTTTACTTGATACAAGCATTTTACTGAGCAAGAAACACTGCTCAAAAACAGGGCAGTTTTGAGCTGAAACATGGTTAGAAGCTCAGCATGCAGCAGTGACAGCTGAGTTTAAAAAGCATGAATGTGGGAGCACATTTGTGTGTGTGTGTGTGTGTGTGTGTGTGTGTGTGTGACTGGTTACTAGAAACTTACAGTCTTTTTATGGTAGCAGCACTGTGTAAGCTTAACTGTCTATAGCAATTCGCTGGGAAGCTATAAGGTCATACTGACCTGAAAAAAGCTGTTTTAGTTTTAGATCAGAGTCAGGCTTTGGGCAAATCTGAACAGTTTAAAAGTGTTGGTTATATAAATATGAGTGTTTGTCTAAAAGTTTATTCAAAATGGGGCCTCTATTTTGGTTTTTCTTTAACTGTTAACAGACCAAATGGTATAATTCAAGCTCAGAAAGCGTTAGTTTATTACTTTGTGTTTCTCAAAGAGTTATAGCACATTGTAAACAAAAAATTTTTTATCCCTAAACCTTGTATTTCTTTTTCCTCATGTAATAGACTAATATTTTGTACTTATGGAATGATTTCTGTTATGTAAAGAGCATAAGTCATATTGTAAACACAGATCAAATTTTCTCAGCAGAATCTTAGGTTATATTTGTCTGGATCACTGAACTCATCTGGTGTCCATGTGTTGTATTCCAGGGTATTCTGGAATATCATGTATATTTGTATTCTCAAATAACAAGTAAAAAAAGTTATTAACTATCAAAATTAAATGTGTTATTTTAAAGTAATGTATAGTCTATTAGGAGTAGGCCCTGCAAATAATAAACAATAAAGCAGTTACTCAAAAGAAGTGCATGGAAGAAATGGACCACAAACTAAGGAGCACTCTACATTGAATACTACTGAATACTTACACTAAAATTCTGTTTTATCTTCTTCCAAACTGTAAGCTACTTGAGGGCAAGCATGATGTCTTTTTTCCTCAACAATATTTAGCTTAGCCTCTAGATCTAGAAGTAATAAAAATAACTAGTTAGCATTTATTGCATGTGTATGTTTCTTTAATGCACATTATCTGAAGAAACTATGTGCTAATATTAGCCCAGTTAACAGATGAAGAAAATGAGGCTCAGAGAGATTACTGATTTAACTGAGATTTTATATCATCTATGTGACTGAATCAAAATCTAAACACAGATCTGAATACAGAGCCCACTGTTTCCATCATACTTACTCTCCCTATTCATTAGAGTAGTATTAAACACACTTTTGCTGAATTGGTCAACACTTTTGTGATTTCTTCCAGATAAGAATTCTGATCATAGAAATAATTTTATTCAACTCATACAACTATCATTACCAACAAGCAAGGAAGGCAACAAGCAATGAAGGCAGCCTCTATAAACAGCTCTTGGTCTCATTTGTATGGCACCTCTAAATAAATAAAAACAGTTATCCATTTCAGGATTATTTTGTTTTTACAAGGAAAGAATGTACCATATGTAGAGAGACAGAAAATATTAAGACTAGAAGAGACTTCCAAAATATTTCAGTCTGTTTTTTAGATAAAGGTTGGTTTGTCTCCTCCTGCTGCCCACCCCCCCCACCAATTACAATCTGATTATTCCTCTTTAAATAAGCCAAGTAATATTTTTATGACTGCTTGAAGCCAAACCTGTAGGCTAGTGACTTTTTAGCTCCACACTATTTTTCCCTTTTTATTGTATTGTATAATTCAAATCCAGTTTTGGATCTAAACAGACAGGTTTTGTTTTCTAATCACAATTCTAGACTTGTAGCTTGGTAGAAGGTTTTGGTGGGGCTTGTATTCTAAAATACAGTTTTGATATCTTTAATATCCTGTTTAAAAGAACTTGAAAAGGTGAAAATGAAGGATGGAAACCAAAATATTAGACTATCAAAACACCCAATGTCAATATTGAAACATATAACTTGAAATTAAGGTAATTTCTGGAAAATCAACTGCTGACAGTAAACCAAAAAGAATTGTTTAGAGGTCATTTTCCTAAAATTAGAATGAGGAATATAGCAAAATTTAATCACTGGGAAAACGTTCGCTTTCATGACACGCTACTCTCTTGATTTTCCCTTCTCATTCTCCTTTACTAGGTCCTCCTTTTCTTTCTAGCTCTTCATGTGAGACTGCTTCAGGGTTCAGTTCATCATTCTCTTTTCTATTTCAGTTCTTTATCTACACTCACTATAATAGTTTGAATTACTATCCATTAGCTGATGACTCCCCAGTTCTAATCTCCAGTCCATACCTCTCTCTCCAACCATCCAGTCATTCAGTCAAAAATCCTGGAGTCATCTGTGACTCTTCTCTTTCTCTTATGCCTTTCATTCAATTGTCAGGAATTGTACCTCCCAAAACAATCTGTTCACTTCTTACCACCTCCACTAGTACCACCGGTTCAAGACATTCATTTTTCCCCTCCTATCACTTTCCCTCCCCTACAGTCTACTCTCAGAAGAGTCTGAGTGAAGCTTTTAAAATATGTCATCACACCATTCCTTTACTCAAAATCTTCCAAGAAATCTGCATCTCATATAAAAGCCAAAGCCCTTACAAAATCTTACACAGTCTGTCACCCTAACCTCCCATGCCCACTCCCGCCCACCTTTACTCTCCTCTTTCATTGACCTCTGGCTTCAGTGAAGTTTTCTGAACAAGCCAGGCTCGCTACTGACTGAAGCCTTGGAGCTGAATGTTTCCTTGGCCTGGACAGCTTTTCTCCTAGATAAAAAGCTTTGCTTTTCTCATATTAACAGCTCTTCCCCCAGATAACTGCACGGTATGCTCCATTTGTTGTTACTGTTCAGTCACTAAGTGGTGTCCCACTCTATTCCGATCGCATGGACTGTAACGCACCAGGTTCCTCTGTCCATTTGAATTCTGGGGCAAGAATACTGAAGTGGGTCGCCATTTCCTTCTCCAGGGTATCTTCCGGACTCAGGAATGGAACCGGGGTCTCCTGCATTGCAACCAGGTTCGTTACCCCTAAACCACCAGGGAAACCCATATGCCCTTCAAATCTCTGCTCAATAATTAAGACCACTCTCAGAATCCTATTTAAGAGCTATAACCCGTCTCTTTATCCCCTCATCTTCTTTTATCCTGTTCTATTTTTACAACACCATGCATATTTAATAGCTTACCACACTAATTATTTGGGAGATCATTTTAGTTTCTAGTACACTGTAAACTCTATAAAGACTGTTTTGTACTTAGGCCATAGTGGCTCAGCGGTAAAGAATCCGCCTGCAATGCAGGAGACCCAGGTTCTATCCCTGGGTGGCGAAGATCCCCTGGAGAAGGAAACAGCAATCCACTCCGGTATTCTTGCCTGGAGAATTCCATGGATAGGGGAGCCTGGCAGGCTACATACAGTCCATGAGGTCACAAAGAGTCCGACTGGACTGAGCAACTAACATTTAGGTTTGTTAATGTTAAAGTCAATAATGGATTTCAGCAACTCATTTCACAGTTCACACGCCTGGGCAAGCTCCGTATACTCTCCTCAAGCCTAAATTTCAGCACCTCCTTAAACTGATAAAACTCAGCAAACATACACTTTCCTTTAAGAACTTCCCGACCCGGAAATAAAAGCTTAAGGACGGGGGTGGGAAAAGGAAGCTACTTCCGTTTCCGTACAGACCACAAGGAGCGAAAATACCATGGCGAAGGCCGGAGATAAGAGCGGAGGCAGCGGAAAGAAAGGCTTGAAACGCAAAGCCGCTACTGAAGAAGCTCAAGAGGCTGCAGTCGGTGAGGATGGGACGACGGAAAGTGGGGTCCAACCCCCAACGACGGCTGCCTTTCCTCCAGGATTCAGCATTTCGGAAATTAAGAACAAACAGCGGCGACACTTAATGTTCACGCGGTGGAAACAGCAACAGCGCAAGGTATGAGGCGGCGGAGTCGCCAGGGCGCGTGCGCGATGTCGCTCTAGGAGCCAGTGGGGTGGGACGGGCTGGATGATGCACATGCGTGGTCACCCCTGCCCGGGTCGCGGGCGGCGCTTATTAATCCGGAAGGGGTAGGGGCCAAGCAACCCTGCCCTAGTTCTTGCACCCTCATTTTTACCACACTCTCGGCTCAGCTTTCTGTCTGAGCAGCAAGGATTGCTTTCCTTGTCAGCTCTGTTGTCCTCGATTGCGAAAGAAAGCAAGAAGTCTTGCTCTCCTAGTATTAAAAATTCCTTTCCTGACTGGCTCCTCTGTGCCCCACTCCACCCGCCAGTTTTAGAAGGCAAAAATCTTCGTCTTCGATTTACCCCGTCAACCTGACGTTGGCTAATGCCTAAAACCTGCAGTACAGGCAGTAGAAACATCCAAAATGATCCTTCTCTGATTGCTGTAGCCGCTCTTACCGAAGTTAGACTGTAAAGTTCTAGAAATTGGATTTACTCTTTCCCGCATTGTCCTTATACCAATCTAGGAGGTAAACGCGTAGAAAAAGATAAAGTCCAAAGTCATAGTGCTCATTTGTGGTTAAATTATGCTTGGAAGCAAGTTGCTTATTGCATATCGGGAAAATTCATACACAGTATTCTTTTTCCTTGCCTGCTGCCTCTTGCTAGACTTGTTAAGGCCCTGCACGGTGTCTAATTTGTCGTAGGTGATAAAGTGCTATTGGAGTACCTGGAAGGACAAAAAACCCATTTTGTGGTGCAAGTATCGGGGAAGGGTGTCCTAGATGTCTTGGGTCTGTAATTTCTAATCGGAGACCTGGTGGATTGAGGATCAACAGGCGCTAGGGAAAAGAAATTTTTTATTTATTTTTATTTATTTTATTTATTATTTATTTATTTATTATTATTTATTTTTATTTATTGTGTGTGAAGCATCCTGTTCAGAAGTCCCCAGAAGTTACAGATTTACAGTACATCCTCTAGATTCTGAATAATAAAAGCATATTCTGATTATAAAATGTTTGAATCACTAGTAATGGATTTTTTGTAACCAATGTGAAAACTCTCATTATCATTATTTTTAGCACTTTTCAAGAGAAGCCACCAGAATAGCCATAAATTTTCTTTAGGTTGCAACTTGTTAGGAGTGCAAAATAACAAAAGCTTGTTAACTTACTTAGTATACATTTTGCACTTTCACTTTATTTGAGGCTTTAGAGTAAAAGATAAAGCTAATGAAATTTTAAATATTCAAACTTGTCAATTTAGATTATTTTGAGGGAGCAAGATCATCTGGTTTACAATTACTTAGGTGTGAACATCTAAGTCTGGATGTTTATTTTAATTCAGTTCTAAGACTGGTCAGTTTAAATATTCATAGCATTAGTAATTTCATTATGTGTTTGCTATGTAACTAGTAGTTTCTCAATATTGTTCTTTTCTTGTTTAAATCCTTTAGGAAAAGTTGGCAGCTAAGAAAAAACTTAAAAAAGAGAGAGAGGCTCTTGGTGATAAGGTAAATAACATTTTTAGTCCTCTGCTTTATATCTTGTATTAAGGAATGTTTTCTGATATTTACATTGAATCACTTTATTTTAAAGTTTATTATGAAATATTTTGAATGTTTAAAATGATATAAAAACAATACAGCACACCCCTTTCTATCCTTAACTCAAGAAATTATGCATTAGTAAATAGTGTTCAAGTCTCTTGTGTGGTATTTTCTGATTGCTTTCCCCTCCAAAGACAACCACTCATTGGGACATCCCTGGCAGTCAGGTGGTTAAGATTCCACACTTCCCCTGCAGGAGGCAAGGGTTTAATCCTCGATTGATTGGGGAACTAAGATCCCTTTTGTCTCTAAAGCAGGGTCAAAAAAAAAAAAGACATTAACTCATGAAATTGCTTTTTATTATTGCCAAACACTTTATTTGTTTCCTTTATTATGTTTGTGTACATAAACAGTAAATACAGTAGTAGTGGTATTTTGCATGTTTTCAGAATTTCAAAATGGTGTATACACTTCCAGCTTGATTATTTTACTTAACTTCATGTGTTTGAGAGGCAGAGACACATTATCCCTGACTGGGAATGGAGAAGCTCCCCACCATAGGCCTGTAACTGGAGTTCTTCAGACTTGAAGCAAAGGCGTTTTGTGCTAGGCTGAAGAAGGGCATGATAGAGCCTCTTCTGTTGTAGGGTTGGGATGTGTGAGACTGAGAGCTGACAGAGGATATAACCTGTGAAGAGTGAGAATAGGGAGTAGGAGGAACGTGAGACACCTCAGTGGATTATAGCAAAGAAGAGAGCATCAAGAAAGGATTTAGCTGTTTTTATGATACTGACAAAAAGTGAAATCTTTCTATTGAAAAATTTTAAAAGAACTATTGAATGCTTCTGCATTATTGCACAGCTAAGTCATTTTCATTTTATTTATAGTTCTAGGTTGCATTTTATACTTGCAAAATTTTAAAAATGTTCAACTCCCCCCTCCTCCCATCTTTTACTTAAGATGGAGTACCAAGTAATAATAAGCATTTTTGAAGAAGGGAAAAATACAGACTATATACATATAGTGTATACAAACTAAATACTACTTTTTCATGAATTCTCTTGAATGGTATTAGATTAAATCACAGGAAATTCCAACATTAAGACTGTTTTCACCTGCAAAATCCTATCAAGCAGTGTTAGTCTCTTTTTAACTCAGTAGTCAGTTACAGCAAATTAATATGCTGATCACCATTTGAAAATATCACCATTCTTGTTTTTGGATTGATAGATGATCTAGAACTGCCTCTTTTTAAAAAATTACTTAAAACTTAATATTCATTTCATAAAATAATACAAAAGAATTCCCAAATAGTTCATCAGGTCATATTTATTTCTGTTAGTATACGTATATTTTAGATTAATTTTAATCAGTGTATGGTTATGGTTTTGTGTTCTTGCTCCTTAAAATTTCATTTGCACAATTTCTTGATCTAAGCTGAGTGTATGTGATTGCTGATGCTAATGGTATTCCATTAAGTTGGCACTGCCATAGTCATTATCTTGTTGTTGGGCATTTGCCCTATTTACTGTTCATTTCCATTAACCATAGTGATTATACATATTTCTGTGTATAAATTGCTCCCCTTTTCATTCCTTACCATAAATTCTCTAAACTAGAATTACTAGTTCAGCAGAAAGATACAGATTTGTAGCCTTTGTTAGATATTTCTGAATAGCTTTCTGAAAGTATTCGAATAAAGCTACCTAAATATGTACCTTTGTAATTTTTCTGTTATGTTTGATATTTTTCATCTTTTTGAATAATCATCTTGAATTCTGTCTTCTCTTTCTGCTACTTGTGCCTGATTTTAAGCCATTTTATCTTGTCAGCAGTTCTTCCAGTAAGTGCTTGTGTGTGCTCAGAGAGTTAAAAAGCCTCTTACTCAATATTACGGTTACTAGGACTAATGTAGCAGTGGGGTGAATGAGGGACAGATTGAGTTTTTGCATTATTTGCAGATTTTTGTTATTCTTCCCCAAGCATAATGCAAAATTATTAATGTGAAATGCTTCCCAGACTTAACATTTTTTTCTTTTATTTAGGCTCCACCAAAGCCTGTACCCAAGACTATTGACAACCAGCGAGTGTATGATGAAACCATAGTAGATCCTAATGATGAAGAGGTAAATGTTAGAGGTCTTAAATAAATTTGGATAATCACATTTGATAAATTATCTGTTCTTATGCCAGTGTTTAATTTAAAGTACTAGCTGGTGAAGTTGTATAATGGATTGATTTAGCTATAATGCTAGCATATTATCTTATTATTTGTTGAAGATTATTTCATAATTGGGTTTTCCAACAATGCTGTAGAAAATGGCAATAATTATTTATTTTCTCAAAAGGTATTTTATGCAGATAGACTTATTTGTCATTTAATCAATAATATTTCCAGTGATTTTTAATGTCATTTGAAAAGCAGTCCTTGTTTTATAAATTTTTGCTGTAGATTTTTGTAGTATTTGTTAAACATTTTGACAACTAAGGTAATCTGATGCTATTTTTTTGTGTGTCCGTATAAAACTCTTGGTTTCAAGATAATCTTTCACTTTTCCCTTTAGTTTGCAATAGTACAGTGAAAGAGTCAAGGTTTTAAAACACATTCATGTACTTAATTATCAGAAACGGATTTCTCTTATTAGAGTGAGAAAGGAAATCAGTTTCTTTCTTCCACTCCATAACCAGTTTCCCAGCACCATTTTTGAAGTAGTACAGTCTTTCTCGTAGTAAATTGTAGTGCTGTGTGAATTATTAGTCGTCCATATGTGCTGAGTCTTTTTTTTTTGGTAGCGTGTCACTGGACCAGTTCTTTACTTTCTTGATTATATAGCTTCATGGTCAGTTTTGATAGCTGTGAAGGAAAGATGCCCCTTGTCCTCAAGTCCCTCTCTTCAAGAGTGTTATCTTCCAGGATCTTTCATCTTCCATATAAAAGTATGAATCATACTAAATCAGATCAGTGTCAGAATCTAGGTAGTATTGGGTTGGCCGAAAAGTTCATGCGGGTTTTTCTGTGCCTTCTTAACGGAATGTTTTACAGAACAAACTTCTTGGCCAACCCTGTGTGTGTGTGTGTATCCACTATATATATATATATGTACATATAAAATTGTACATATGTAGGTAGTGAAATGGCTCAGTTGTGTCCGACCCTTTGCGACCCCATGGACTGTAGCCTACCAGGCTCCTCCATCCTTTGGATTTCCCTGGCAAGAGTCACTGGAGAGGGTTGCCATTTCCTTCTCCAGGGGATTTTCCCAACCCAGAGATTGAACCCGCGTCTCCCACATTGTAGGCAGATGCTTTACCGTCTGAGCCACCAGGGAAGTCTTAGTATACATGTATGTATGTATATATGTATTGTTTCAGTTCAGTTCAGTCGTTCAGTCATGTCCGACTCTTTGCAACCCCATGGACTACAGCACACCAGGCCTCTCTGTCCATCACCAACTCCCGGAGTTTACTCAACTCATGTCCATTAAGTCTGTGATGCCATCCAACCATCTCATCCTCTGTTGTTCCCTTCTCCTCCCTCCTTCAGTCTTTCCCAGCATCAGGGTCTTTTCAGATGAGTTAGTTCTTCACATCAGGTAACCCGAGTATTGGAGTTTCAGCTTCAGCATCAGTCCTTCCAATGAACACCCAGGACTGATTTTCTTTGGATGGACTGGTTGAATCTCCTTTCTGTCCAAGGGACTCTCAAGAATCTTCTCCAACACCACAATTCAAAAGCATCAATTCTTCAGTGTTCAGCTTTCTTTATAGTCCAACTCTCACATCTATACATGACCACTGGAAAAACCATAGCCTTGACTAGACGAATCTTTGTTGGCAATACTGTAATGTCTCTGCTTTTTAATATGCTGTCTAGGTTGGTCATAGCTTTCCTTCCAAGGAACAAGCATCTTTTAATTTCATGGCTGCCATCACCATCTGCAGTGATTTTGGAGCCCACAAAAATAGAGTCTGCCACTGTTTCCATTGTTTCCCCATCTATTTGCCATGAAGTGAAGGGACCAGATGCCATGATCTTAGTTTTCTGAATGTTGAGTTTTAAGCCAGCTTTTTCACTCTCCTCTTTGACTTTCATCAAGAAGCTCTTTAGTTCTTCTTTGCTTTCTGCCATAAAGGTGGTGTCATCTGCATATCTGAGGTTATTGATATTTCTCCTGGCAATCTTGATTCCAGCTTGTACTTCTTCCAGCCCAGCATTTCTCATGATGTACTCTGCATATAAGTTAAATAACAAGGGTGACAATATAAAGGCTTGACGTACTCCTTTTCCTATTTGGAACCAGTCTGTTTTTCCATGTCCAGTTCTAACTGTTGCTTCTTAACCTGCATACAGATTTCTCAAGAGGCAGATCAGGTGGTCTGGTAGCCCATCTCTTTCAGAATTTTCCACAGTTTATTGTGATCCACACAGTCAAAGGCTTTGGCATAGTCAATAAAGCAGAAATAGATGTTTTCTGGAACTCTCTTGCTTTTTCGATGATCCAGTGGATGTTGGCAGTTTGATCTCTGGTTCCTCTGCCTTTTCTAAGACCAGCTTGGACATCTGGAAGTTCACGGTTCTTGCATTGCTAAAGCCTGGCTTGGAGAATTTTGAGCATTACTTTACTAGCATGTGAGATGAGTACAACTGTGAGGTAGTTTGAGCATTTTTTGGCATTGCCTTTCTTTGGAATTGGAATGAAAACAGACCTTTTCCAGTCCTGTGGCCACTGCTGAGTTTTTCAGATTTGATGGCATATTGAGTGCAGCACTTTCACAGCATCATCTTTTAGGACTTGAAATAGCTCAGCTGGAATTCTATCACCTCCAGTAGTTTTGTTCATAGTGATGCTTCCTAACGCCCACTTGACTATGCATTCCAGGATGTCTGGCTCTAGGTGAGTGATCACACCATCGTTATTATCTGGGCCGTGAAGATGTTTTTTGTATTGTTCTTGTGTGTATTCTTGCCACCTCTTCTTAATATCTTCTGCATCTGTTAAGTCCATACCATTTCTGTTCTTTATTGTGCCCATCTTGGCATGAAATGTTCCTTTGGTATCTCTAATTTTGCTTCACTGGGCCTTTAAATACTGAAAATATATTTCAGTGAATATCATTGTTTTCTTCATACAAGTTATACATATAAATCTTGTTAGAACTATTCCTGGGTATCTTACATTTTTTTTGTTAGTATACATCACATCTCTCTGAAAACTATTTGATTTGCTGATTTACAAAAATGAGATTGATTTTTGAATCATGATCTTTTAATCAGTAGAATTCACTTGTAATAATTTTTCTGAATGTTTTCATGTTTAGATAATCATTTCTGCAAATATGTTTTTGTTACTTTCAAACTATTAACAGTTTCTTTTGTGCTTACTAGAACCTCACCATAATGTCAAATAAATTTTAAAAAGCAGTATTATCCTCTATGCCATGTTACTAATTTTAAAGAATACTTCCAGTGTATCATCATTAATGTATGTGTCATTAATGGTAGATTTTCCTTATGACTTAAGGAAATTCCTTTTTTTTTTTTTTTTGCTGCTTTGTTTAATTAATGAATTTGAAAGTTAGATGCCTTTCCTGAAAATATTAAGATAATTTATGTGCTTTTCTGCAAATATTGAGATGAATATCCAGTTTTTTCCTTTATTGCAGTAAAACCTGTTCTATTCATGGGGTAAATCCAATTTAGTTAAGGTGTTTTGTCTTCTTAAAATATTGTTTTGGTTTGTTAAGTGCATTGTTTAGAACATGTTCATGAGTGAAACTGAAGTAATACCCTGTTTTCATTCGTAATTTTTTTATTTGAGCTTTTCATCAGAGACATACCTGTTTTGTTATTCTCTTCAAGTTACTATTTTCTTTTATTTCTCTATTAAATGTTTTCTAATTCACTTATATCTCCTCTTACCTTTATTATTTCTTTTATACTCTGAGTTTATTCTATTTTTGTTTATTTAACTTATTTTTATCTTTTTATGATGAGCAATTATGGTCATAAAATTCACATTTGCTATATATAGCCCACAAGTTTTAAGATGCATTTCTTTAATCATTTACATCTGAGTACCTCTTCTAATGAAAGATAATTTCTTCTTGCTTGCTATATTTTTTTAGTTCATTAGTTCCCCCCCCCCATCCCTATTTTTTCTTTATTTCTGCTTACCTGGGGTTTTAGTTGCTCTTCTTTTTCTAGCTTCCTAAGATGGAAGCTTAGATTATTGATTTTATTTTTTCTTCCTAATATAAGCATATAAAACTCTGGTGTTCGCCCAAGCACTGCTTTAACCACCTTCCATACATTTTGGTGTGTTTGTGGTGTTTTCATTTTCATTCTGTTGAAAATATTTTCTAATTTCTCTGGTGATTTCTTCTTTGGCTTACAATTTTCAAGAAGTATCTTATTTAATTTCCAGATATTTGAGGATTCCCCCGATTTCTGCTGATTTCTGCTGTTGATTTCTAGTTCAGTTTTATTGTGGTCTGGGACATATTTTGTTTTATTTCAGTCCTTTTCAATTGAAGAAATGTCCTAGCATAAGATCTGTTCTGGAGAATGATTTATCACAACCTACTTCTAGTAGATACTGACACAATTTTGGTAAAATACAGTAAGTTTGCACCAGTATAGCTTTGTGACCTCCACTCTTACTCATGCTGTTAATTGTCAGTACATGTTGTTATGTATCTGTCTATGTTATAAACCCAGTGTTGTAATTACTGCTTTAAACATCCCCATGTTAGAAAAAATAAATAAATAAACATCCTCATGTTTAAAAAAAAAAATTAAGAGTTTACACACACAACACACCCACAAAGTCTTATGTTTACCTTCATCATTACCTGTTTATAGTCCTCTTCGTTCCTGTCTCTGGATCATTTAGTATTATTCTCTTTCAGCTTGCAGGATTTTCTTAAGCCTTTGTTTTTGTAGCAGGTCTGAGGTCTAATTATCTTAGTTTTTGTCTTTTTAAAAGCGTTTATTTTGCCTTTATTTTTTAAAAAATTTTGTGGAACATAGAATCCTTGGTTGACCTGTTTTTTTCTTTGAACTTGTTCCATTGAATTTTGACCTTCATTATTTCTTTTGAGAAACCAGTCATTACATTTTTCCCCTGTATATGATTTATTAAAGTTTTCTGGTTTTTTGACTTTTACCAGTTTGACACTGGTGTGTTTAGATATTGTTCTTTTTTTAAATTCTACTTAATGTTTGTTGAGTTTGGACCTGTCAGTTAAGTTTTTAATCCATTATTTCTTGAAATGTTTTTTTTTTTCTGCCCTCTACTTTCCTTCAGGGACTGCCTTTCTAACACACTATTGAAGTGGTTAACATTATCCTAAAAATCTCTGCAGCTTTACTCTTTTTGCTATGATTGTGTTCTCCATCCTTCAGATTGGATTGTTAATCTGTTTTCAAGATTATTGATTCTCCTGCATCTTAGATCTACTGTAAAGCCTGTATTTTTCCTTAATTCCTTGAATATATTTGTTATGATGGCTTTGAAATTGTCACTAAATTTACCATCTGGACCCATTCAGTCAGTTTTATTGACTTCTCGTTTCCTGATTATACGTCATACTTTTCTGTTTCTTTGTATATCTAATATCTTGGTTGAAAATTGGACACTTGTAGAAAATATTGCAGTAACTCTGGATTGTCTTTGTTTTTTTTTTTACAGGTTACTGATTTTTTGGTTGTTGTTTCAGTAACTTGTCTGGACTTAAACTGGAATCTCTGACAGTAGCATTACACTACTACTCAGTTTGTGTTATTTTTAACCTTCCTCCCTAGAGATTTGTTTGTGTGACTTAATGGTCAGCCAGTGATTTGGGTAGAGGTTGCATGGTGAAACCTTGGGCCCCCAAGACGTGCATACCCTTTGCAACTGAGGTGTGTGTGGATTGAGGAGTGCATTCAAAGCTGCAGCCATTTCTCAAGTCTCCCTTGTCTTTCATGTGCACTGCATTCTCAGGTCTCTCTTATGTGTAGCTTAGCTGTCATTCAAGGATTTGGGGAGAGATTATGTCAGTTCGTCTATGATTTTTTCACTTCCAGACCTCTCATTGAAATTTTTGGCTGGTCCACACCTACCCTGAACTAGGCCTGTAACCTTGGACTGGCACAGCCAAGTCCAAGTCCAAGTCCACTGCCCGTCCTCAAATCTGGTCTGCCACCTCTGCATCCAGGATTGCTGTTTCTCACTTACCATTAGTCCTGAAGTTGATAAAGTTACTGTTTTTACCACCCAGGTTGATATGGGAAATGGAATAGCTTTAGGCAAGATTCTTGATGTTCTTGCCCACAAGTGGATCCATTTTTCAAGAATGAATGCATCTCAATTTCTTTAAATTATTTTTGACAGCTTTTTGCTCCAGTTTTATGTTAGTATTCTTCATCTATAAAGTTATCCAACCTCTTCATGTTGTCATTAACCTGACCCTCCTGGGCCCTCTTTAAATCACGAGTCAGTCGGATACCCAGTGTTAATAGAATCCTACTAGAATTGCTTGTAAAATGCTGGCCCAGTAGAGTATTTGATGTAAAGTGACCTCTCTTTCCGTTTTCAGGTTGCTTATGATGAAGCTACAGATGAATTTGCTTCTTACTTCAATAGACAAACTTCTCCCAAGATTCTCATCACTACATCAGATAGACCTCATGGGGTAAACATATCAATTACTATAGTTCTTAAATTCTTGATTTTCTTATATAGGTTATTTAAAATAACTTCGTTCAGAAGAGTTAAATTTTTAGTAATTGCCTTAGGTAATGCCTGTAAATAAGCTAAATAAAATGTATCGGTGGTGTGATGTAGGTTCACCCAAGTGTGATTCTTCATGATAGGCTTTCTCAGCTTCAGCATTGTTTAAACATTTTGGGCTGGATTTTTTTATTGTTCAGATTGTCCTGTTCATTATAGGATGCTTAGCAGTATCTCTGGCCTCTATCCACTAGATACCCATAGCAGCCAACTTCTACCACTACCATCAGTCATGACCACCAAAAATGTTTCCAGATATTTCCAAACATCCCTTGATGACAAAATTGTCCCTAGTTGAGAATGACTGCTTTAGGTAGATCAGCCTTTGATGGAGGATGAAACTGTTTGGATTTCATTCTTCCTTAGCCTTGCTCTCTATTAATAACACTATAATGATTATTTCTTTCCTTATAAATATATGCCACTTAGATTTTTATTCTTTTTCATTTTTGAGGATTTTGTTATTTTGTTTTATAGAGAACAGTACGACTCTGTGAACAGCTCTCTACAGTTATACCAAATTCGCATGTTTATTACAGAAGAGGACTGGCTCTGAAAAAAATTATTCCACAGTGCATCTCAAGAGATTTCACAGACTTGATTGTTATTAATGAAGATCGTAAGATACCAAGTATCCTTTGTTCTTTTTAAGGAGTTTTCTTGTCTCCCCTTCACCCCTTTTAAGATATATTTAAAAGAAAAAGAAAATGTTTCCTGAAACTTTTAGAACATAAGTTTTTCAACCAGAGAGTTATATATCTCTATTCAAAACTCTGAACTGATTTTTCCTTTTCACTCTGCAAGCATTTGTTAAGCACATGCTACAAGCAAGACATTATTTGTTAGTAAAAGATAAATGAGAAAGTCAGCTTCAGGGAATTCATAATCTAGTAGGATAAAATAGATATGTAAACAAATAAAAATATTGTGCCGATAGTACAATTATAGAGGGAAATACAGGATATAGTACAAACTTTGGTAAAAATCTGCCCTGGGGACATTAGGGAAGAAGTACTTGACAGAAAAAGATGCCTAAACCCTGTCTAGGTGGATATGGGAGAATGAGGTAAGGCAGAGAAAGAATACCTATTGCAAAAATATAACCATTTGAAAATATAGAGGCATGAAGGTGCTTTCCCAGTTGGGGATCTGCAACTATTTTGATATGGCTAGATTTTGTGTTGCCAGAAGTGGTGTCACAGATTGCATTTTTGACGTAGGAATTTGGGCCCATATTGTGTATCAACTAGTGTTTCAGATACCAAGAATAACCTATCCTTTTACTGTGAGTCTCAGATCCAAGGTGAATGTGTTACCTCAACCCTAGGTATTTCTTCCTGTTTTGAGATAAAAGATCATATAAAGGATGCCTAATTTGTTTTTGTCATTGATGTTGTTTTACTTACTTATTGCCTGTGAACTCAGTAACTTTAAAGATGACCAACTGAATGTCAAAATTATTAAAACAAAATTACTAAGGATTTATAAACAATGGGGATAGTACTTCCGTGCTGCCAGGATAACATATTTTAAAAAATCAACGAACACTGCTTTTTAAAAAATAATGGTTTACAAGCTATTTTTTTTCCAACTAAATAACTTTTATGGCATTTATTGTTTTCAGTATAAGTTAATTAAAGACATCCACTTGATCAGTCGTGTCCGACTCTTTGCGACCCCATGAACTGTAGCCCATCAGGCTTCTCTGTCCATGGGATTTCTCAGGCAAGAATACTGACGTGGGTAGCCATTTCCTTCTCCAAGTATCCCCTTGCACCACTTGCTTTTCAGAGACTTTTAAGACTAAACTAGCTTTGTATTGTTAGTCATTTTATAATTTGGCTGGATTGTGAGTTTAAGGAAAAAAGTTTCTTGAATACTTAATCTATTCCAGAAGAGATCTGCTTTGAATATACTAATCCCTGCCTTTTTAAAACATGTCATCCCCACCCCCACCCCCCCAAATGAGATTCCAAGACTTTTATTCCTCTGTTTTGGGGCAGGCAGTACTTCCTCACTTTCATTTTTTTCCTCTTCCTTATTTCTAAATGGAAATTTGAGGGTAGGATGTCTTTGTGCTCTTGGCAGCTTATATAGGGTGTTTTACATTCCTGGCCTTTGAGTCGTTCATAACAAAGTAACTTTCACATCAGTGGTAACAAAATGCCTCTATATATTTCTGACTGCAAATTACCAGCTAAGGTCTAGGACTCAGGTGTAATCCCACCCAGTTAAGATATGCCATGTAGCACTTGAATGAATCTACCTGACCCTTCTCAAACTCTTCTTTGCTAAAATCATTACTAAAAATCAGGATGAGTCCTATGTGGCGTGGTTTGTTAGAGATGAGCAATAACATAGGTAATGCCTTTTGTACAGTGCAGGTACTTAGGAATAGATACATTTGGATTTTGTAGTTTCTTTTGATACAAACCACAATTTAGTGGAAATTTCTAGAAAAGATTCAAGCTTTCATTTAGGTTAAATGACTTCTACTTCTCTTAATCCCCTTAAGATTTTATGATTTTTTTTTTTTAGTGAAAATGATACAGAAATACTTTTTTTTTTGGCTGTGCCTCATGAGTATAGCCAAACCTTGAAGAAAAGGAAAGAATTCAAACATTTACTGATAATCTGCTGTGTAGTAGGCATAGTATCTATCAGAAGTGTATCTTAGAGGTAATGGATTCATTGGGAAGAAAGGCATTTGTGTAACTATAACTAACTCAAATGACAAGTGCTATAGTAACAGTGAGAGCTGAGAATATTTAGAGCTTGAGTGTAAAAAGAGATGGCATTTGAAGCAGGCCTTAATGGATGAGTAAAATACTGTAGATACTTGAAATAGCATAAGCAAAAAGCACATGATAGGATTAATGTTTATGGTGTATTAGAGAGGCTGTCAGTGTCTCCCAGTTATGAAACAAAATGTAGAGACAGGAGGTTATTAATAAAAGGGGACTGCAGAGCCACAGTATGAGTGCTATGCTGATGTTTTTAATCTATAGATGAGTCTGTGGTGAGAGTAGTTTGAAATTACCTATAGCTGGCAAAACTCTCAAGGCATCTAGTTTTTCACTTAGTACATAAGAAGCTATGAGAAACTACAACTACAATGGCACATCTGAGTCTCCTAGCTTATTACTTACAGAACCAAGGTCTAAATCCAACTTCATTAGTCTATATTAGGAGACAGATGTATTTGAAATGGTGAAAGAGAAGTCAGACCAAGCAGGATACTGTTTTCCTAATCTAGGTGGAAAAATCTCAAGGATGTCAAATAATACAATAACACCCGGGGTAAAAGAGGCAGCTATAAAAGTGAGGAATTTATGAAGGTAAAAGCAATGAACAGGATCTGGTGGTGGGAGAGAAGGAAGTTGCAGATGATAACCACCATAGTTTCTAATTTAACAGATGAATGGGAGAATGTTGATGTCTTTTAAAGATGGCAACATCTGTTTTATAAAACTTATATTGTGTGCAGATACTTAAAAGTCTAGTTCTGACCTCCTTTTAAGGTTAAGTATTTGAAAGAATCAAGTTGTGCTACAAAAACTTGAGCCGCATTCCAAACTTTTAAAGCCCTTGGACGGCTAGCCTTGATTGTAGGTAGTTATATTTCATTTGTAATTTAGAGTGTATAGCCTAATTCTGTTTGTGGTAGGGTCAGTAAGTGGTTAATTGGTTGATTTTAAACTGTAGTACAGTAATCCCAAGAATTAAGACCTTGTCTCTTGAGAACACTAATAACCTTGATTTCCAGAAGATAGTTTGAGTATCTGGTCTTATGGGATGATATTCAAAACTGCATATCCTGGCCTTACAAATGTATGAAATGTATATACAGACATGAAAGTGTGCTTTTAAGGGTTATAAAGCATCTGAACATAGAGGTAAACTTACATTCCATTTGTGGTGCTACAGTTATGCTAGAATCTTATCCTTATTCCTGTATTAGAGTAGTGGATTTTAGCTCTTTCACTTTCTTCATTTCAGTGCTTAACATAATCTGTCTTTCTGAAAGATTCAGGTTGATTTATGTGTCTTTTGAGTTTTGGGTATGGTGTGAAAATCAAGTCAAAGGAATACATGCACCCACCTATTCACCTAATAGTTGAATTACCTACAGATTTTAGGAGCCTTCGCGCATACAAAGGACTAGTTATTTAAACAACTTAAGGTTTAGATTACAGAGTTCAATGTGTCCTTAGCTCTGTGAACAGATGGATTAATTCTGAGTCACCTGCCCAACGGCCCAACTGCTCACTTTAAAATGAGCAGTGTTCGTCTGCGTAAAGAAATTAAGGTGAGTTTTATGCATTGCTTGACTGGCATGGGTCTCCTCACAGTATCTGGTTAGTAAATGCTATAACTTATAATTGATTTAATTTGGCGGCAGGAGGTGGTGCTGTTTGGTTTTATGATGCTGTGTGGTGAGTAGGGGCTTCTCTCTAGTTGTGGTGCACCGGCTTCTTGCAGTGGCTTCTCTCCTTGTGGAGCATGGGCTCTAGGCACACAGGCTTCAGTAGTTGTGCCTCAAGGGCTCTAGAGCACAGGCTCTGTAATTGCGCCTGGGCTTAGCCACTCCACGGCATGTGGCATCTTCCCAGATCAGAGACTGAACTGGTGTCCCCTGCATTGCAAGGCAGATTCTTAACCACTGGACCACCAGGGAAGCCCGATCTAATTGATTTTTAATGATGTTTGCTCTTCTGATTAAAATTGGTATTTTATCTACGGTGTTCTTGTGAGATTATAATAGTTACAGGAGACAAGCAATAGCCTCCATGACTATGAAACATGTCACTTTATAGTAGCACTTTCTTTTTGGTGTTCACCATGTATTACCTAATTTTAGATACATCTTATTTCTTGGGTTTGATTAAGCTATCTATAGTAATTTGTCATTAAGATAACTAAAATGTTTCAATGTCATGTAAATTGTAAAACTTGAAACTGCAATGAGATGTATTTTTGCCACTTTGTTGTGATTTTTCATTTTTCTAGAGAAGAGGCAAAGACCCAACAGAACACATACCAGAAATAATTTTGAACAATTTTACAACACGACTGGGTCATTCTATTGGACGTATGTTTGCATCTCTCTTTCCCCATAATCCTCAGTTTATTGGAAGGCAGGTTGCCACATTCCACAATCAACGGGATTATATCTTCTTCAGATTTCACAGGTGAGGAAAGTACTTTAACTCCTTGGACTTTGACTTCAATTATGAAACATGTTTTCTACATAAACCTGTTTCCCAATGTATTCTGACAAGTATTGTAGATGAGAAATTAAAACTGACATACTAAAGAAGTAATAGTTGGGTTCATTCAGACTAATTTCCTTAACTTTTTTTATCTTTAAGATACATATTCAAGAGTGAAAAGAAAGTGGGAATTCAGGAACTTGGACCACG
This sequence comes from Muntiacus reevesi, assembly GCF_963930625.1. Lineage (NCBI taxonomy): Eukaryota > Metazoa > Chordata > Mammalia > Artiodactyla > Cervidae > Muntiacus > Muntiacus reevesi. Next base: position 120,314,952 of record NC_089249.1, on the reverse strand, counting down.
TTTTACCTTAAAATTAAGATCTCTTCAGAAAGGAACCTTTGATTCTAAATATGGAGAATATGAATGGGTCCATAAGGTATGTGCTTACTCTATGAAAAGCCATTTAGGCAGTTTTTAAAAGGATGGAATGAGAATAAAACCCTGCACTTTAAGCTTTGAGTGTTTATACCTTAAGTTATGCTTGTGCATTTATTCCCATGAGTTAGAACGAATCTCTGATATGGCATTCTGGTCTAGAGATTAATCTTGGTTCACCTGAAACATCCCTAAAGATCAGTGGTTTGAAAGGTAGACCAGAAGCATCACCTAAGAACTTGTTAGACAGTGGCAAACTGTTGGGCCACAGACCTGCCCAATCACTAGCTTAATCCACTAGCTCAAAACTAGGGAGTGGGCCAGCAGTCTGTTTATAAACCTGTGTTATAATGATTCTGCTGCATGCTTGAGAATTATTGCTACAGAAAAGTTTGGAGATCATTTTAAATTATAAATGAAAATAATACTTGAAAATACATAAGCATGACTTTAAAATTATACACACACACACACACACACACAGACCTGAAGATAAATTCAGTCTCAGAGACAAACCGAGTGTTTTGTGCTATTACCTACAGAATGTTAACTTTTTTTTTTTCTTTCCAGCCCCGGGAAATGGATACAAGTAGAAGAAAATTCCATTTATAAACGACTGAGAGGATAGTATTAAACTGTGCTGAACAGGCCTGTCTTGAGTTTATGAAACAAGACTTTTCAAAGTGGCAGTTACTGATTTCATAAACCTTCTTTCATATCTGAACAAAGTATCAAGTGCCATGACTTACCACTATTTATGTAGCAAATAAAAAGGTCATTTTGTTAAGAGTTTGTAAGTTTCCTAAAATCTAATTCTCTTATTTTTAGGTAACTGTGAATACTCTGGAATCAAGATTCAAAGTAACATTCCCATTTGTACTTTCATGGAACATGTGGGCTGCTGAGAAACACAGTGCTTGATAGATACTGTGTAACCTACTGGTTTTCTATCAGATTAGTATTCATGGTTTCCATTCTGTTTCCTGAAAACACATAGATTTGGGGCCAGGTTTCTAAGATGTTTTAACATTTCTTTAAGCCTTTCAAGAAGGGTAAAAAGTTTTAAAGCAAGATGGTTTGCTAAGGACTTAAGAGCAAAAGTTGCGAATTATTGATACTTGCTTTTGGTTCCTTTTTTCCTTGGTATTTCTTTACCTCATTACATTGTACTGTAGGGCTCCATTCAGAAATTAATTCAGGCTCTGAATGTTTCTCACAACTTAAAATGTAATTATGTCTAGTCTTTACTATCCTTATTAGGAGCGCCACCTAATATGAAGTAACACCCAACAAAGGGGTTTATTACAAAACAAAGTTAACCATGTAAATAACTCATGAATAGAAACTAGTATTACTAGCAGCCTTCTCCTGACCTTAAAAGAATTACTTTCCAATCTTTAATTCTCTAGTAATCTTGTAAATACATGGCATAAAGTTATGTGAGATGAGTTGTTAGAACACTAAAAATTTAATCAAAAGTATGATGGGGAAATTTTCATTTTTTAAGTGTACAAAACAAATTAATACATAAAACTTTTATACTAAGTATTTTATTGTATGCTGCCATCAGTGTATATAAAATAATTACCCTTGTGAAACAGAAAATTAAGAATATTCAGAGAGGTAGACATTAAGGACTGACAAAAGTAGAAGTTTGTGTAGTATGGCACGTTACAGAGAGGCTTTTGTACAGGCTTCAAATTTAGCTTTCCTTTGAATATTCACTGGTTTATGAAAAGTGGTTTGGAAAACCTGAAATGGAAAAAGGTAAAGTGAATTAGCGTAAAGTATCATAAGAACAATAGCTTTTTTTATGAGTAGCAGTACATCTTACATTACATCACTTTTAGGGTATTTAAATGATGTAAGCTTATAAAGTGCTTTCAATTAAACTAAGCCCGTTTTTTTTTTTCCTTTAAAAAAAAAAAAATCACATCCCAGTTGGTTTTTTTGGGGGGCGGAGAGGGGCGGCATAGAAAATGCCTGAATGAAAGGACCTAAAGAGTAACTTGCCAATACATTAAAAAAAAAAAAAAACCTCTGGGGATTCTAATTTTTAAAAAGGTTAATATAAAGAAAATGAGCAACAACTGAGAGCAAGATGCAGTCACTTCTGTTTACCCACATAAATCTATACACACAGATATTGACTATGGTAGTATTTTCATAGCAAAGAACTGTAAATAGCCTAAATGCAACTCAATAGGACAATGGATAAGTAAACTAAGGTTTATAAACATGATGGAATACAATACAACAATTAAAATGACTAAACAATCTATGGATTAACACAAATCTCAAAAATAATGCATTAATAGTTATTCTTTAAAAATAACAGCTGGGTTTTAGAACTATAAAACAATAAATACATGGGCATAACAACTCCAGGGTAAGTTATATATTTGGAAAGGTAGGAAATGTATCTTATTTCTTTATAAAAATTAACAAGGTTGGGAATTCCCTTGAGGTCCAATAGTTAGGACTCTGGTCTTTCACTGCCAAGGGACCAGGTTCACTCCCTGGCTGGGAACTAAGATCCATAAGCTGCACAGCTCAGAACTAACAAGGTAAACCATTTAATTCAGGATAGTAGATAATTGGTTTTTTATAGTGATTTAAAATTTCCTGTTACTTCATTACAAAAAGTTTTACAAGAAGCATAAACAATCAGTGGTGAAAATGTTTAGCCTCAAGTTTTGCAAATTACAAAACTGAGATAGGCAGGAAATAGTAGCAAACAATCTGTGATCTGTTTGGCAGGGGCTCAGCCAAAAGTACTCCTAAGCTCCAGGTGGAACAGCAGAGTTTAATTTGGCAATATTATCAAGGTTATTAAATTTTAAATGTCATTCCTTACTGAATAACTTACTTCCAGAAGTTTATTTTAAAGAAATGGGTAGAGTATACTTATAGGTACCCAAGATGTTCACTTCAGTGTAGCCTCAGATTTGGAAACCTCAATATTTGATGAAGTATAATTTAGGTTACAGTACAACCACAGAAAAATCTCATTTACAAAAACTATTAAATGAGAGCACCAAAGCACTAGACCACCAGGGAATTTACAAAGATTATTAAATGAAATAAAATTCAACTGCAAAAAAACAAAACTGCATACTATAATCACTTTTTGATGATTTTTATTTTTTTGTCTTAAAAGGAAACATCTGTTAACAGTGGTTATTTCTAGGTGTGCAAATCATGGTAACTTCTATTTTAATACCTTGGACTATTTGTTGCTAAAATATCTATGCTCTAAGTTATATATATTTTTAAAAGTTATGAGTACAAAGACTTAAACACAGATTTAAATATAGATGTTTTGCATCCACGCCACTCAGTGTGCCAAGGACCACCAACATCAGGATAATGTCCCAGACCTATTGTTTCAGAATCTCTAGTTTAACAAAGTGATTTGTAGCTACATTCATGTTTGAGAAGAAATGCTTTTCCATCCAAATACTCTTCCTAGCCAAAAGTGCTTCAAATCATAATAGTCATAAACCTGTGGGTTTTTATTATACTGCCAGGATTAACAGCCCTTATTTTACTTTGAAATCTGGATTCTTATCCCAACGAGAGCCAAGTTAATTAGGCACTGATCTGTATTCTATGAAATGAAACTATGAACAGCCAGTTAAGAAGCCACACTTGGCAGTATTTTAAATGAAAATAAACTTGTGAAGAAACTACAAGAGGAACCATAACAATACGGAATTTCTCAAAATTGCCAGAAGCAAAAAAACCTTTAACTGTTAAATATGAAGGTGCTTGAATGTTGAAAAGAATTACTTCCTTGAACTCAAAGGTGTTTTTTTTCCCTCTGTTTGGAAAACCTTAACCAATTCAACCAATCATGGTATTTACTAGAGACATGTTGGTACTTATACAGGCTTCCTGGACACTCCCAAGTCTACTAAATTTAATAAGGGAGGCACAACTATGTAACATGGTATTTTAGGAGGCAGCTTCCTGCACTGTGAGGAGTCAGAATATTTGCAGAGGGTGTGTACCATACAGACTTGTCTTTATAACAAATAAATGCTCTGACTAAAGTCCTATGGCTTCATGAAGGCAGTACCGTTAGAGTCCGTTTCAATTACCCACACATCATGTTGTCTGGCCACCTCTCTCATGGGTTAACATGATACATTTTTACACATACTGACATCTGTTCTGCAAGGTACAGGTTACCATACAGAAGTACGCTTTAAACCCACCCAAACTTTAGTCTCTTTATCCTCTGAAAACCAACCGTCTCCCACCATAAACTTACATACTTCATTTCCCTCTCGTTATCTTTACCTAAAAAGAATAAAGTTAAAAACTTTTGTCCCCAACTCCAAATGCCTGCACTATGTCAGCTTATGCAGCTATCTCCTCAGTTTGCACTCACTACTTCAATTGTTTTCTATGCTATTCTAGATCATAATTAATCCAAATCCATTGACAGTACGTTAAAAGTCACCACCATGAACACAGATTTCTTTAAATGTCTAAATATTTTCTAGGTACAAAAAAATTAGTATTTGGGGACACCAGAGTACACCATTAGGCAATACTATAAAGGGTTAACATGGCTTGTCACAATAGTGAAATTTTCTAGTAACCCCTACATCATCTTTATGGTTATTAAATCCTCTACTTAACCCTCTGGTAAAATAGAAACAACTAGTCTTCGTGATTAAATCAGCAAATTTCATCAATCTTCACACACAAAAAAAAGACCAGAACATCCAAGTGCAAAACAAAAGTATGGTGAGATCTTGCTCAACTTATAAAGTGCTACAAAGAAAGAAACTTGACTACTTATCCCTACTATTGGAGTTTTGTTGTTTTAATTTAAGGAAACTTACCTTGTCAAGATTCATCTTACTACAAAAAGGAACAGACTTTCTGGGGCCTGAAGGGATTTGTACTTGAGGATACTCCAGTCAGCAGAGGGTCATGTTGAGCATTCTGCAGGCAGAACTGTTTCAAATCTGCAGCTGCCTGGGAAACCTGCATATAATAAGCAGTGGGGAGGGAGTGGGAGGTGATAACAATGTTTTAATGAAAGTTTTCTCAAATCTTTAATAAAAATATCTGCCAATAAACACTTTACTCAAAAAATATATACGCTAATTGAAGGTCACCAGTCATACTGTTGTTGTTTGGTGGCTAAATTGTGTCTGATTAAATCATGTCTGACTTTTGCAATTCCATCAACTGTAGCCCACCAGGCTCCTCTGTCCATGTCCAGGCAAGAATATTGGACTGGGTTGCCATTTCATTCTCCAAGGGATCTTCCTGACCCAGGGATCAAACCTGCATTTCCTGCTTGGCAGGTGTATTCTTTGCCACTTAGCCACCAGGAAGCTCATCAACAGTCATATACTGTCAACATATACATATGTTTGATACACAATCATATACAGTCAAAACACTCCATGTAAATAAAACAAGCATGAACAGTACAATTCTGTTATCTGCAAAGCATAGTACATCTTGCTAGTTTACTAACAAACAGGATGTTCTAATGTAACCATGAAGGTACTTAACGTTTTTTTTATTAAAAGCAATACACAGGATATTATAGGGTAAAGATAAATTAAAATGCCAGTAAACTATCACTCTGTCTTAAAAGTGGTATACTGAGAAAATGCTGAGTGTCTTAGTATTACATACCATCAGCTGTTCTATGTTACAAAATTAGACAATGACAGTTTCTGCTCAGTGACATGTGACTGAAAGGCTGATTATTAGCAAACTTCAATTTAAGAACTTTACTGAGCAGCCTGCCTTTAAGAAACTGTTTCCCTTAAATGTGACTTAATAATTTTCATATATATACAAAGCCAATCAAACAGGACTTAGAGAACTTCTGTGGTTTCACAGCTGAAACAACTTTATACCAATTTCAACATCTACTATTTGTATATATTCTGTGAAGGCATGGTGCAGGACACCAAAACAATAAACTGTATAGTTCAGATATATAACATGAATGACTAAACGATGCCTCAAATAAATATAGTATCCTAACTCTTGAATTGTGGTTTAGGAAGATGGGGAAGGCAATCATTTATTTTATTCTGTTTTAACTATCTACAAGGATAAGAACAGGTGTCCAATCTGGATGGGTAATATTTAGCCTCTGAAAGGGAGCTAAGGGCACCACAAGTGCTCCCTATACAAAGAATTCCTGCAGATGACAGCTCCTGATAAACGGATCCATCACCGTGAGATGAATCTAAACTCTTCCTGGAATCTACTTACATGTTTGATTTATACATCAGCCCAGGATAAAGTTTCAAGAATTTATTTAGCAACTGTGTAAGTAGCTTTGGGTTCCAAGTACTACAAGAAATGGGCACCCTGCTACCCTCACGAGTGTAGCTACAGTGGGGGAAGGGTGGTATCATTTTTCAGTATCTTATAACATGGTTTCATTCATTCACATTAACCAGCAGTAAAGAATCTATTGCGCTTCCCCTGTGACTCAGCGGTAAAGAACCCACATGTCAATGCAGGAGATACATAACAGATGTGGGTTCAATACCTGAGTCTGGAAAGATCCCCTGGAGAAGGGCATGGCAACCCACTCAGTATTCTTGCTGGGAAAATCCCATGGACAGAGGAGCCTTGTGGGCTATAGTCCATAGGGTCACAAAGACTTGTGACTTTATGCTCAAGACATGACTGAGCATAAACATGAGAAAGAATCTGTTAATTTTCTGCCAAAAATGTAGGCAGACTCCAACTTAAACTCCCTTTCACAAACTTCTCATCACCTCTATGTGCCTAATATAATTCTAGGCCCTGAGAATATGTAAGAAAAACCAGGTCCCTGATACAGAGCTAACAGTTCAGATGAAAAGAGACAAGATGATCTGCAGAAAAAAAAAGAGCAGTTTGTTAGATCAGGACCTGTGGCAAAGTGTTTTCAAGAAGGTGACATTTAAATTGAGATCTGTGACAAGGGATCCAGCCAAGGAACCATTAGTAAAAATAACCAGTGAGAATTCAAATCAATGGGGAGAGTGGAGACAAAGGCTTAAAACTCAAACAAGCTGCTAGCCCCTAAGGCACTATAATAATAACCATCAGAGAGGTTGAAACCCTATAATCCTGGCATAATTATCAGTGCCTCTTCCCCTCTCAGAAGTGCCCTGGGTTGGGAACAAAGTGTATGGTCACCAACACTGGGGGAGTTTGTCAAGCATTTGTGATAATTTCTATCAACTACTCAAACAAGCTTTTAAAAAATAAACTCGTGCTAATTCAAAAGTAAAATGTCACTACAAAAGCATCTAGCAAAGTCATGAGTAAAACAGAAGCACAAAATGAAATCTAACTCACCACATTTTGCAACATGCCCAAAGAAAAGTTCATTTAAATTCCCCCAAGGTAAGGTGCTTTACTCCTTGCTACACACAGCCCTGCCATTTAGACGTGAGATTTCTGTAACCAAACCCTAGTGATGACTTTATTGATTCTGACCAAAACCCTCTTTAGTACTGGAGGAAGGCACCCCGCTGGAGAGTTAGTGCAAGGGCTAGGGTTTTTAAGGTAAAGCCCTCAGGGTATACTCATTTTCTTTGGAGACTAGGACTAAATATCCCTACTTAACACTTACTGCTTTCAACCAGCCTTTTTTTGCCCCCCTTCCCATTTTTTTCTTTCCTCGGCCACTCCAACCTAAGCTGAAAGCGCACCTGAATAATAACAATGATTTCAGAGATAAATCCAGGCAAGGCTAACCATAAATCACTGGGATGAGATAAGAATCTGGAAATTAGACAAATGGATTCCACACAGCAATGGAGTTTATAGCACTTAAAGGACAGGAAGGGAGGGGAATCCCATCCCAAGACTGATGGGAATTTCCCTTCCCTCCTGAGATGACCACAACCGGGTAAACCAGGTTCCTGGCACTTCTACATAAGGAAATAGGTAAAGAGAGAGCGTCTTACAACACGAAACACTTCAGGGGGAAGTAAAAACTAGTGTGATGAGTAAAGAATCAAATCATCTTGGAAACTGGCTGTTTCTTTCAACAGAGTGCATGGTTTATATCCTTCCCTGTTTCTTTGCTAATTACAGTAAGCGTTTCACATGTAAACTGAGTGCACCACAAAGAAGCCAATCCACGCAGGATTTAAAAAATCAAGAAACTTGGAATAGCACTTAAAGTCAGCTTGTCCTATCAACACCCACACACGACTTTTTCCCCAAAGTAAATACCCCAGGACAAGGTCAATGCTAACCAGACGCCAAAATAAATAACACTGGTCCACCCTAATTACTTTTTCGGGTATGCAGACCAGGAGATATGCCCAAGGTCAGATCACAGCAAAGTGCAAAACAGCTATGAAACGCTTTGTCCGAGGTTGCGCAGGGCACCAGTGGTAATCTTAGACACTGTAAACATTTCCAAAACAGGCTTCTTAAACCTACAATTAAAGTTATGCAAGAATTCGTTTTCAAGTGTGTGTTCGGTGAGTAAGTGGAGCTGGAAGACTCGACTACTAAAGGGAGTAGATTTGGGAAAGTTCTGACATGAAAAAATACTTCTGTTCTGAATCAAAAGGCGGATAAAACTCCGTCCGGTGACAAGAAACGAGGGAAACGGTCGCGAGGGCCGGGAAGGGCGCGGGCGGAGGCGCAGCTCTTGCGGAGCCCAGCCGCGGAGTCACTGCCGAGGGAGGGAGACAGGGACGAGGGCCGGAATGCGGAAAGCGGCTGTTCAACCAGGGCCAGCCCGCCTGGGACCGCCTTGGGGCGCAAGGGCGCACTAACCGGCCCCCCAAGCCACAGCGCCGACCCGTGCCGCTACTTCTCTAAAGCTGACCGAGATCGCGGCCGCCTAGCCAGCGTCCTCCCCAGGGGCGAGTGGCGGCCGCCGCGTCAGCTCGCCTGCAGTATCCCACCCGCCACCTCCCCGCCTTCCCCTCCCCCTCGGCCACCCGCCCCCGCTCACCTTCACCCGATTGAGCCCGGCCTCCAGCCGGAGCTGTTGAACCACTTTTTTCATAGCCGCGACGCTGGATGAACCAGACATGGCGCACTCGAAAGGATGGCAGATTCGCGGGCCGTCGGCAGGTCGGCGGTGGCTCGGCGGTGGGTCTGCTGGGCCAGTCGGCGGGGTTGGGGGTGAGGCTCGGAACTTTGTCTCTTAAGTTTCCGGTCCTTTACCCAGTGGCTCCACCCTCAACGCGCATGCGCGCTCTCCTCCGCCCGCCGTTTTGGCTCCACACCCGAAAGGGAGCGCGAGCTTCGGAGGGTGAGGGGAGAATCGCCAGGGAGAAGGGGCGGAGCGGACGGTGGGCGCGGCAGCTACGGGACGCCGACTGGAACGGACGCCCCTCCTCGCCGTCCTCCCTCTCCCGAGAGGCAGAGTTGGGAGAGGTAAGGAAAGAGATCGTAGTTATCCTGCGAGACCCGAAAGGGACTCCAGAGAGCGTCGGTGAGGGAAGTCAGTTGTTGAGAGACTTTGCAACAGTCATGGAGGCGGGACGACGAGGCGGTTCCAGTGTCCCTGGCGGAGTTGGCGGCAGAGATGGAGGAAAGGGAAGGGAGAGCCCTACGGAGGCGTAGGAGCTAGAAGTATGGGCTTGAGTCGCTGGCACCTTGTTCCCTTAGGGACGCGTCCCTCAGTGACCCGTTTTTGTCCAGCGGGCGGCCCTTCCGCAGATGGCTTCCCCCGAGAGCGAAGGAGGGCGCGAGGTCTCTAACCGACCGAGAGGAGCCGGGCGGCGGGCAGCGAGGGCGCTGGTTCGCTAGAGAAAAGGGGATCTTCACAAGGTTTGGCTTCTGGCTACTCTTACCTCTCGTTTTTCTAGAAACGATTGTGAAGAAGCCAAGGTGCTAACTGAAACTTATATTTATCTCTTGTTCATTTCATTTGGTGGATGAACGTTTATTGTACTTTAAGAAATAAAAACTTTCTGTTTTGAGAAAGTTTGCTCTTTTATGTTTCAGTTGTAGCTTATTACCTGATGCTTGAAATTGACCTTCAGAGGAGCTTTCAGGAGAAATAGTAGGATGGAACTAAGCAAAGAAGGCTCAGACACTGCATGTTTCACCCATGGGAGCGTATGTCACGCACTTAGGACAAATGTTTCTTGTTTGCTGGTATAGTCCGTCAGTGAATACACTAGTATTTTCTAGAAACATGCATAATTTCATCATTAATACATTTCAGTTGTTTTGTATAGTGAGAAAATCTGTGTGTTGTGTGCTCTATCTCAACAAAATCTAACTTGTAAAACAGTTTAAATCACTTCACAGGAATGTACAGTTTACTTGGCCGGAACTAGAAACCAGAGTTTGAATTCTGTCTCTGTCTCCTAGCTTGGTATCCCTGGGCAGGCCAACTTTCCTGAGCTGCTGTTTCTTCTTTTCAAAATGAAATAATAAAGCTTACTTCGCAGAATTGTCTTTCTGAATGAAATTTTATATGTAAAGAGTATGACAAGTATCTCAATAAATGTCTCTTTTCCCTCTTCCCCAGTAGTATTGCAAATTATTTGACCTTTATGCTTTGTTAACTAATCTCATTCATACTTTATTCAGTTCAGTTCAGTTCAGTCGCTCAGTCATGTCCGACTCTTTGCAACCCCATGAATCGCAGCACGCCAGGCCTCCCTGTCCATCACCAACTCCCGGAGTTTACTCAAACTCATGCCCATCAAGTCGGCGATGCCATCCAGCCATCTCATCCTCTGTCGTCCCCTTCTCCCCCTGCCCCCAATCCCTCCAAGCATCAGGGTCTTTTCCAGTGAGTCAACTCTTCGCATGAGGTGGCCAAAGTGATGGAGTCTCAGCTTCAGCCTCAGTCCTTCCAATGAACACCCAGGACTGATCTCTTTTAGGATGGACTGGTTGGATCTCCTTGTAGTCCAAGGGACTCTCAAGAGTCTTGTCCAACACCACAGTTCAAAAGCATCAATTTTTTGGTGCTCAGCTTTCTTCACAGTCCAACTCTCACATCCATACATGACCACTGGAAAAGCCATAACCTTGACCAGTTTACCTTAAGATAATATTAAGAGTAAAGCAGGTCTTGATTGCTCTGTCTTGAGTTCAATTAATCAAAACTTAGTTCTGAATTAAAATATCAAATTTTTAATGCATCCACTAAAAATGAAAGTTCTAGTCTCCCAATTGGCATACTAGTTAATGAATACCCGTGTGCTGTATTTATTATAGATTATTGCCATTTATTCTTAACTGATAAATTGCCACATGCGTATATATTGTTTAGTCACTAAGTTGTGTCCCACTCTTTTGCAGTCCTATAGACTGTAACCTGCCAGGCTCCTCTGTCCATTCGATTTCCCAGGCAAGGATACTGGAGTACCAGGTTGCCATTTCCTTCTCTAGGGGATCTTCCCAACCCAGAGATTAAACCTGTGTCTCCTGCATTACAGGTGGATTCTTTATTGCTGAGCCACAGGGGAAGCCTCATACACCTATAAACGGTATGGACCTAACAGAAGCAGAAGATACTAAGAAAAGGTAGCAACAAGACACAGAAGGACCATACAAAAAAGATCTTAATGATTCAGATAACCATGATGGTGTGATCACTCACCGAGAGCCAGACATCCTGGAATATGAAGTTAAGTGGACCTTAGGAAGCATCACTACAAACAAAGTTAGTGGAGGTGATGGAATTCCAGCTGAATTATTTCAAATCCTAAAAGATGATTGTGAAAGTGCTACACTCAATATGCCAGCAAATTTGGAAAACTCAGCAGTGGCCACAGGACTGGAAATGGTCAGTTTTCATTCCAATCCCAAAGAAAGGCAATGCCAAAGAATGTTCAAACCACCACACAGTTGCACTCATCTCACACACTAGCAAAGTAATGCTCAAAATACTGAATGTGCCAAGCTAAGCTTCAACAGTACATGAACTGTGAAATTCCAGATGTTCAAGCCAGATTTAGAAAAGGCTGAGGAACCAGAGATCCAATTGTCAACATCCGCTGGATCATCGAAAAAGCAAGAGAGTTCCAGAAAAACATCTGCTTTATTGACTACACCAAAGCCTTTGACTGTGTGGGTCACAACAAAGTGTGGAAAATTCTTAAAGAGATGACAATGCCAGACCACCTTACCTGCCTCCTGAGAAATCTGGGTGCAGGTCAAGAAGCAACAGTTAGAACCATACATGGAATAACAGACTGGTTCCAAATAGGAAAAGGAGTACATCAAGGCTGTAAATTGCCACCCTGCTTATTTAACTTACATGCAGAGTGAAAATGAAAGTGAAAGTCGCTCAGTTGTGTCTGGCTCTTTGTGACCTCATGGACTATGCAGTTCATGGAATTCTCCAGGCCAGAATACTGGAATGGGTAGCCTTTTCCTTCTCCAGGGGATCTTCTCAATTCAGGGATCAAACTCAGGTTTCCCGCACTGTAGGCAGATTCTTTACTAGCTGAGCCACAAGGGAAGCCCCTATATGCAGAGTACATCGTTTGAAATGCTGGGCTGGATGAAGCAAAAGCTGAAATCAAGATTGCCCAGAGAAATATTAATAACCTAAGATATGCAAGTGTCACCACCCTTATGGCAGAAAGTGAAGAAGAACTAAATAGCCCCTTGATGAAAGTGAAAGAGGAGAGTAAAGAAGCTGGCTTTAAAAAAAAAAAAAAAAAAACAGATCATGGTATCCACTCCTACCACTTCATGGCAAATAGATGGGGAAACAATGGAAACAGTGACAGACTTTATTTTGGGGGGGCTCCAAAATCATTGCAGATAGTGACTGCAGCCATGAAATTAAAAAGACACTTGCTCCTTGGAAGAAAAGCTATGACCAAGCTAGACAGCATATTAAAAAGCAGAGACATTACTTTGCTGACAAAGGCCCATATAGTCAAAGCTTAGGTTTTTCTAGTAGTCATATATGCATGTGAGAGTTGGACCATGAAGAAAGTTGAGGACCAAAGAATTGATGCTTTTTAACTGTGGTGTTAGAGAAGACTCTTCAGAGTCCCTTGGACTGAAAGGAGATCAAACCAGTCAATCCTCAAGGAAATAAGTCCTAACATTCATTGGAAGGACTGATGATGAAGCTGAAGCTCCAGTACTTTGGCCACCTGATGCAAAGAACTGACTCATTAGAAAAGACCCTGACACTGGGAAAGATTGAAGGCAGGATGAGAAGGGGATGACAGAGGATGAGGTCGTTAGATGTCATCACCGACTTGATGGACATGAGTTTGAGAAAGCTCTGGGAGTTAGTGTTGGACATGGAAACCTCGTGTGCTGCATTCCATGGGGTAGCAGAGAGTCAGACATGACTGAGTGACTGAACAGCAGCAGTCATTTTTATAGTTTTAGTCCTTCTACTTCCAAAAGTGTATTTCTACTTTAAGTAAAAAGCTATATATATTTAAGCTTAATTTTTGATTGAGAGAAAATGAATTATTTAGTAAAAAGAGTTTTAGTCACAAGTCTACTGTATTAATAATTTACCCCTTAGTTGTATGTGATATATGATTTTCTTTGCATTTACCAGCACTACTTATCAGTAGTATATCATTTTAAATTATTATTATAAGATTGCATACTTATCGAAGTTTCATTTTAAAGCCTTTTTTTTTTCTGTTTACTTTTTGAACGAATCAAAGACCAGAAATGAGTGGAATGCTATAAGTTAAGCAAGGCAAACCAAAAATCTGTTATAACCTTTAATAAATACTAAATGAAGAAAAGATAAAAAAAAAAAACCTACAAAATTCCAACTGATAATTACCCTATTCAAACATTGGTGAATATGTCCCTCAATCCAAGTCGACCTTCTTCATCAGAGGTAAGAGAATCTTTTTGTACTGAAATATAAGAAACACCTACCTACCATTGGTTTTAAAAAGTTTTGATAAAGCAAAATTATGGATTATATGAAGTATTAGATACTAACTCCATTGTGAACCCAATTTTCTGTATCCAATTATTTGATTACAGATTTTGTATCTCTAAGGACCCCAATTATACTGGTACCTCTAGTGCATAGACCCTATAATCTTTTTTTGTTTGTTTGTTTCTCAGGATAGCCTCTCTGGCTATCTTAAATATCATGGAGCATTCTTGATCACTCTCTTGCACAAAATTTTGACTCGTTACCCCCTCTCATTTCATTGCACTCCTTGACAAAACAAAAACCCTGGTTAATCTTCATCTGTTCCTCATGTATACCTACACTGGCACATGGCGGGAGAAAAATATACCAGCATAAGGACTATTCTCACTTTAAATTAATGAGCATGAATCTCAAGTGGAACTTTTTGCTAGGAGGCAACAAGTCTACCTCCCACTTATTCTCTGTTCTCTGTTCCACTGTTTTAGACAACTATTTCATACTTTCTCAAACCCCAGTACCTTCTTCCCATTTTTTTCTTTAAATTAACTCCAAACAAGTTTTCACTCCTCTACTCCACCAAAACCAACTGCCCTGTTCGCCTTTCCATTACTAAAGCTATTGTTTAATTCTTATCCCACACACGCTTGATCTGTATGTGCACAATAGTTGACACGATTGATTACTCTCTTCCTTTTTATTCATTCTCAGTCTTCTTTCAAAAATATTTATATATTTGGCTGCATCAGGTCTTAGTTGCAGCACATGGGATCTGTAGTTTAGGCATGCAGGATCTTTAGTTGCAGCATATGGGATCTATTTCCCTGACTAGAGATCGAACCTGGGCCCCCTGCATTGGTCGAACAGAGTCTTAGCCACCAGACTACCAAGGAAGTCCCTGTTCTGTCTTCTCTTTTAGGCGTTATTTTTCATCCTGATCTCTTGATACTGGGGAATTTCAGGGGTCAGCTCTTTGTTCTCTTCTCTGTTTGCACTCATTGTGATCCTATTCAATCTAGTAGTTTTAAATACCAACATTATGCTAAGTATTCACAAATTTATATCCCCACCCCAACCCTCTTTACCAAACTCCAGACAGATGTTGTCAACTGCCTACTTGAAATCTCCACTCGGATGACCAATAGACAGCAGAAACTCAACATGTTCGAAACTGAACTATACTTCTCCCCGCAACCCAAACCTGTACTAACCATGACCTTACCCACTTCAGTTTATGGCAAATCCATCCTTTTAACATATGAGGCCAAATACCTTGAAGTCATATTTAATGCCTTACTCAAACTTCACTGCTTGGATGCTCAGTTCAGTTCAGTCACTCAGTTGTGTCTGACTCTTTGCAACCCCATGGACTGCAGCACACCAGGCCTCCCTGTCCGTCACCAACTCCTAGAGTTTACTCAAAACTCATGTCCATTGAGTCGGTGATGCCATCCAACCATCTCATCCTCTCTTATCCCCTTCTCCTCCCACCTTCAATCTTCCCCAGCATCAGGGTTTTTTCAAATGAGTCAGCTCTTTGCATCAGGTGGCCAAAATATTGGAGTTTCAACTTCAACATCAGTCATTCCAATGAATATTCAGGACTGATTTCCTTAGGATGGACTGGTTGGATCTCCTTGCAGTACAAAGGACTCTGAAGAATCTTCTCCAACACCACAGTTCAGCTTTAATTAGACAGACCCTTGTTGGTAAAGTAATGTCTCTGCTTTTTAATATGCTGACTAGTTTGGTTGTAGCTTTTCTTCCAAGGAGCAAGTGTCTTTTAATTTCATGGCTGCCAACACCATCTGCAATGATTTTGGAGCCCCCCAAAATAAAGTCTCTCACTGTTTCCATTGTTTCCCCATCTATTTGCCATGAAGTGATGGAACCAGATGCCATGATCTTTGTTTTCTGAATGTTGAGTTTTAAGCCAACTTTTTCACTATCCTCTTTCACTTTCATCAAGAGGATCTTTGGTTCTTCTTCACTTTCTGCCATAAGGGTGGTGTCATCTGCATGTCTGAGGTTATTGATATTTCTCCCTGCAATCTTGATTCCAGCTTGTACTTCATCCAGCCCAGCATTCTCATGATGTACTCTGCATATAAGTTAAATAAGAAGGGTGACAGTATACAGCCTTGACATACTCCTTTCCCGATTTGGAACCAGTCTGTTGTTCCATGTTCAGTTCTAACTGTTGCTTCTTGACCTGCCTACAGATTTCTCAAGGGGCAAGTTAGGTGGTCTGGTGTTCCCACCTCTTGAAGAATTTTCCACACTTTGTTGTGATTCACACAGTCAAAGGCTTTGGCATAGCCAGTAAAGCAGATGTTTTTCTGGAATTCTCTTGCTTTTTCAATGATGCAGTGATCTCTGGTTCCTCGGCCTTTTCTAAATTCGGCTTGAACATCTGGAATTTCACAGTTTGCATAATGTTGAAGCCTGGCTTGGAGAACTTTGAGGATTACTTTGCTAGCATGTGAGATGAATTTAATCTGAAAGAAAATAGCTGAATCACTTTGCTTTACACCTGAAACTAACACAAAATTATAAATCAACTGCACTTCAATTAAAATAAAAAAGATATGAGAACCAAATGCATATGTTATCCTTAATTGGATTCTAGATTGAAAAAACATTCTGAGGACAGTTGGGCAATAGGGGAAATTTAAATATGGACTAGATATCAGTTGACATTAAGGAATTGTTAGTTTTCTTAGATGTGTACTTGGATTATTCCATTTAAAACTGAACAGTACTCCCACTTTTATCTTCCCTTTTTTTTTGCCTTGCTTTACTTATTCTTTTTGACCAGGGCTGTTCACTTTCTAATTTTCTACATCACTTACCAGTGTTTTATATTTAATGTTTATTGTCTGTGTCCCTCACAAGGCTGAGACTAGTCTGAGGCAAAGGAGTCAGTTGTCTTTTGTGCAAAACTTAAAGAGGCACCCAATAAATTAAGTAATTAAAATAAATAATAAAATATTTCTAAAATGAAACATTAATGGAAAAACCAATGATGAACAAGATATCAACATTTTAAATAGAAACAGGATCCAATAATGCTGTGCCTAGACATTTTGGAACCAGAGGCAAAAGGCAAAATATATACCCCTCTGTATCCCTTTTAATGTATTTTTAATTTATGTATTTATTTATTGTAGAATAGTCATTTTTATTTTCACTTATTTTTAAAAATTTTTAATCATCTTTGATTTACAATATAGTGTAAGTTTAAGATGGGCTTCCCAGGTGGCTCAGTGTTAAAGAATCTGCCTGCCAGTGCAGGAGATGCAGGTTTGATCCCTGGGTCAGGAAGAACCCCTGGAGTAGGAAATGGCAAACCATTCCAGTATTCTTGCCTGGGAAATTTTGGGGACAGAGAAACCTGACAGGCCACACAGTTCATGGGGTCCCAAAGAGTCGGACACGACTGAGCAACTGAGCACTCCACAGGTAAGTTTTAGGTATGAAAGTGAAAGTCACTCAGCCGTGTCCAGCTCTTTTCAACCCCACGTATTATGCAGTCCATGGAATTCTCCAGGCCAGAATACTGGAGTTGTTAGCCGTTCCTTTCTCCAGGAGGTCATCTGAACCCAGGGATGGAACCTAGGTCTCCCGCATTGCAGGAGGGAGCCACAGCACAGCAGTTCAGTTACACATGTGTGTGTATATATATTCTTTTTCAGATTCTTTTCCCTTATAAGTTATTACATAATATTCAGTATAGTTTCCTGTGCTATTTAATGTATTTTTAAATAATTAATTGTTTTAATGAGAATATTATTGATGAGTTTACTTCCATTAAAGCCAGGAAAGTAAAATTACAATAAAGTTGCATTTTGATATAAATAGAATTTTTAACCTTAAAGTGATGTCCTGAGTTTTAATACAGGCTTGCAAAATTTTCAATATTTTTTCAAATCTGTTGTTCTGGAAAAAGTTAGCCATTAAGAAATGTAAGAAATATAAATATTTATTAGTATAACTTTAATATTTACTATTGTAGTATTAGTACATAGTATAGCTTTTAGCTGTTAATAGGATGGTATAGCCAGAGAGTAATCTTTTAAAAGCCCTGATATTTAAAATACAGCATATAGGAAACTTCACTATTCAATCTATGCATACATCTTAAACTATTAGTTAATATTCTGACATCAAAATATACAGATAATATGCTTGGTCTATAACAACAACTTGAGCAAATTACTCATTCAAGAGTCATTTTCATTTCCTATAAGAATTACTAATATTAATGTGAGGTCATATTTACTTCATATTTAAAAAAACTTTTTCAGATACATTTTACTGTAGTGTATAATCATTTAAATGCTTTGACTTTTAATATGGATGAGTAGCAAACTTTCATTGAAGTAAGTCTTTATTTGCTATAACTGTTTTGTAGGAATCTAAATATTCTCAGTGGGTGAATTCTAATTAAGGTCATAAAACATTAATAGAAAAGATGATAGTACATATAAGCACAGACAACATATAAGCAGAGACAATCTAAGCTTACAGACCTGCCCTACATGGAAACAACCATTCCTTTCCATCACTGGTCAGGAATAGGTTCTTCCTCAAATTCTGGTAAACAAAAATATTCCCCAAACCCCTGTAGTCACACTTCAGCAGGTTAGAACTAGCAATAATCATCACAGCTGTATTAGGGAGACTATATATATATGTATATATATATATATATATATGGATTCTATATGTATATAGAATAAGAACTATACATATGTATGTGTGTGTGTGTGAAAATATATATAAGGAATAAGGATTCCACAAAGTCACACAAATTCAACTGTGTAGGTAGGGGTCAGCGAAAGGGGCGTTGGTTGGTAATAGGAAATCTGATCTTGGCAATTTAGTGTCCTCACTGAAAGCCACAAATGTTTTGTGTGTCATATATATGTTAAGGAAATCTAGCCACCATATCTAGGACATTGTTTCCAAGGGAAAATGTGCTCCAGTGCCAAGTAGCCAATTTAGCTATTTCAGGCTCTTCCTTTTGTTTTTTTTGTATGTGTTTGTTCAGAAGGATACATATATACCTTGTTTATTTCAACAATGTTTATTAAACTTAAATTCTAGAGGACATTAATTGATTTTTCTCACTTAAAAATGATTTTAACTGACTTTATTCTCAATTTATTCAGTTGGTGGAACTTCATGTTTTTTATGTACCTGAAGGATCATGGAATTATAAGTTAAATACCATTTCAATAGAAGTTGTTAACAAATTCATTTCAGCTGGATTTATAAGGCAAGTATTTTGTAGTCACATTACAATGTGTCTGAAAAAGTGATCTTTTTTTTTCTGCAGAGAAAAATGCTTTGTGGAAATTCAAAATTGTAAGTGAAAAATATCTTGTTTGTGTGATGGATCCAGTCCCTGCCTTAATGAATGCTATCAATAAATAATACTATGTAACTGTTAAAAAGTGCCATAGGAACAGATATCACTTAGCCACCGCACTGCCACCTAGAAAACAGTAAAACTAACCTGTGTAGTAACCAGGCTATACACAAAGAGAATTAAGACTGTATTTACCTGAAATTAGAAACCTACTGAAGAGCTATGAATAGTGGTTAAACTAGCAAATCTACAATGACTTTTTCACTGAACTATTTAAAAATAGAAACACATTTTTCTGTGATTGTGGTTTTCATTCTGTCTGCCCTCTGATTAAAAAAAAAAATAGAAACACAATATATATATATATATACATATAACACATATGGGCTTCCCAGGTGGCACTAGTGGTAAAGGACCCGTCTGCCAATTCAGGAGACTTAAGGCACATGGATTTGACTCCTCGGGAAGATCCCCTGGAGGAGGGCAGGGCAACCCCCTCCAGTGTTCATGCCTGGAGAATTGCATGGACAGAGGAGCCTGATGGGCCATTGTCCACTGAGATGTAAAAGGTTGGATACGACTGAAGCGACTGAGCACACACATAACATATATATATTTTCACATTCACAGAAACACACATGATACTATGTATTCTAACTGCCTGTTGTTATTTCTCTTGAGGACACCTCAGTCTTCCTAATCTTCCCAATCACTTCTTTCAAGCACACGAACTTCCTTTCTGTTCTGGAACACATTAGACATA
This sequence comes from Muntiacus reevesi, assembly GCF_963930625.1. Classification (NCBI taxonomy): domain Eukaryota; kingdom Metazoa; phylum Chordata; class Mammalia; order Artiodactyla; family Cervidae; genus Muntiacus; species Muntiacus reevesi. The sequence continues at coordinate 120,294,888 of NC_089249.1, read as the reverse complement.
GTCCTACCTCAGAACTCTTGTACTTGCTGTTTCTTTTGTCTAAAATGCTCTTTGTGTCTTTACATATGCTATCTCACCTCCTTCATTCATGTCTTTTCTCCAGTATTACTTTTTTGTTTATATTTTCTCTCATCAGAATACTCATCCTTACCTGCTTTATGTTTCTCTATAGTACTGGGCTTCCCTGGTAGCTCAGCAATAAAGAATCTGCCTGCCAATGCAGGAGACATGGGTTCGATCCCTGCATTGGAAAGATTCCCTGGAGAAATAAATGGCAACCCACTCTAGTGTTCTTGCCTGGAGAATCCCATGGACAGAGGAGCCTGGCAGACTACAGTCCATGCTGTCAAAAAGAATCAGATAGGACTGAGTGACTAAACAACAACAGCAAATAGTACTTAGCAGTGTCTTATGAATTTAACTTTTTCTTACTTACTTTGTTATTTTTCACTTCCACCATTAGATTGTAAGGTCTATAAGGGCAAAAATATTTGTTTTGTTGATTGCCTTATTCTCAACCCTACAACAATGTCTGACACATAGAGGAGCTCAATATATATTTGTTAATTGAATGAGTTAATTATATAATATTCCCCTAAAAGTCTACAAAAATAAGAACTCAGAACAAGAGCTTTAAATTTTAGATGTTGAGGAATGAAGTGTTCCCAATAAGCAAAGATGTTTAGTCTGATGACATTCAATCATCAAAGAAAGTTTTAAGCATTAGCTAACACTGTCAAATTTCCAAAATAAATATCTGTGGCTAAATCCTTCTTTAAGATACATATAACATTATATAAATATCATTGCAAGGTTTTATTTTAATAAAAAACTGAAGGTAGATGAGAAAAGTGAAACTGAAGGTAGATGAGAAAATAAGTCCTTTTTAGTACAGAAAGGACTTTTATAAACTGTAACTTTGGATAATTTAAAATTTTAGTGATTTTATTGATTAAGTGACTTTTAACCATTTTGTAAAAATATATTTACAGCCTTCAAGCCTACAAAGTTCCAAGCAATGTAGAAACACAATATATTAAGTTATATATGATATATTAAATTAGTATTTGGATTTGAGTTAAATGACTAAAGCTATTGAATCTTTATTATAGCTGAAACCTATTTTATTTTACGTTATAAGGCAATGTCATGATATTTCAGAGTATCTCCTCACCTAACTTTACAAGACCTGAGGGAGCATCTCAGTGAGTTCCTTGGTGAAGAAGCTGTTGCAGAAAAATTTTTATTTCTCAAATGCATTGGAAATAATCTAGCTGTAGTAAGTTTTCTTAATTTTTCCTTTTGATTAAAGAAAAGCATACATTAACAAATTTTCTTTCTTAAATGCTTATCAACTCAACTCCTTAATATACTATGCAATATGTAATCTCAATCATAACAAAATGGAAATATCATTTAGCACATAGGTCATCAAGAAAAGATGGGCCTTTCTGGTATATTATTGTGCACTAAAATATGGGGGGTTTTGGGGTGTAAACTTCCTTGGGGAGAAAAGAAAGATAAATTTTAAATGTGATCATGAATTTTTTAATTTAATAGCATTTAAAAGGTTTTTAAATGAGCACTTGTGGGGGAAAAAAAGGATTCTCATTTGTTAGGCCACAACTAGCCTTGTTTGATGTGGAATGACTCCAATATACTGTATTTGATGGGGCAGGAATCAGCTGTTCTCAACTGAACACTCCTATTTGTAACTTCAGTGGCAGGATTTTCTAAATAGAGAGTTCTCCTAGCTGAAATCTCAGTCCAGCAAACCATTAGATCTCAAAGTTTCTGGTTTCTCATATTTATATAGGTTTATTTCTCTAATCAAGATTTTCCCTATTTAAACTGTAAGTGGGCAAAAATCCCTTAGAAGAAATGGAGTAGGCCTCACAGTCAACAAAAGAGTCAGAGATACAATACTTGGGTGCAATCTCAAAAACAAAAGAATGATCTCTTTTCGTTTTCAAGGAAAACCATTCAATATCACAGCAAACCAAGCCTATGCCCCAACCACTAATGCTGAAGGAGCTGAAGTTGGATGGTTCTATGATGACCTACAAAGCCTTATTGAACTAACACCCCAAAAAAGATGTCTTTTTCATCATAGGCGACTGGAGTAAAAAAGTAGGAAGTCAAGAGGTACGTAGAGTAACAGGCAAGTTTGGCTTTGGAGTACAAAATGAAGCAAGGCAAAGGCTGAGAGTTTTAACAAGAGAACGCACTGATCATAGCAAACACCCTCTTCCAACAACACATGAGATGATACTACACATGGACATCCCTAGAGAGTCAATACTGAAATCAGATTGATTATGTTCTTTGCAGCCAAAGATGGAGAAGCTCTATACAGTCAGCAAAAACAAGACCAGGAGATGACTATGGCTCACATCATGAACTCCTTATTACCAAATTCAGACTGAAATTGAAGAAAGTAGGGAAAACCACTAGACCGTTCGAGTACAACCTAAATCAAATCCCTTATGATTATACAGTGGAAGTGAATGGATTAAAGGGATTAGATCTGATAGACAGTGTGCCTGAAGAACTATGGACAGAGGATCATAACATTGTAAGAAGGTGGTAATCTAAACCATCCCCAAGAAAAAGAAATATAAAAAGGTAAGGGTTGTCTGAGGAGGCCTTAAAAACAGTTGAGAAAAGAAGAGAAGGGAAAACAAAGGATAAAAGGAAAGATATACCCATCTGAATTCAGAGTTCCAAAGAATGGCAAGAGGAGATAAGAAAGCCCTCCTTAGTGATCAGTGTAAAAAACAGGAAAACAATAGGATGGGAAAGACTAGAGCTCTTTTCAAGAAAATTAGAGACACCAAGGGAACATTTCATGCAAAGATGGGCACAATAAAGGACAGAAATGGTATGGACCTAACAGAAGCAGAAGATATTAAAAAGAGGTGGCAAGAATACACAGAATAACTGTACAAAAAAAGATCTTAATGACAGAGATAACCATGGTGGTGTGATCACTCACCCAGCACCAGACATCCTGGAGTGTGAAGTCAAGTGGGCCTTAAGAAGCATTACTATGAACAAAGTTAATGGAGGTGATGGAATTTCAGGTGAGCTATTTAAAATCCTAAAAGATGATGCTGTGAAAGTGCTGCACTCAATATACCAGCAAATATGGAAAATTAAGCACTGGGCCACACGACTGGAAAAGGTCAGTTTTCATTCCAATCCCAAAGAAAGGCAATGCCAAAAAATGTTAAAACTACCACACAGTTGCACTCATCTCACATATTAGCAAAGTAATGCTCAAAATGCTCCAAGATAGGCTTCAACAGTATGTGAACCAAGAACTTCCAGGTGTTCAAGCTGTACTTATAAAAGGCAAAAGAACCAGAGATAAAATTGTCAACATCTGCTGGATCATCGAAAAAGCAGGAGAATTCCAGAAAAACATCTACTTGTGTTTCACTGACTACGCTAAAGCCTTTGACTGTGTGGATCACAACAAAGTGTGGAAAATTCTGAAAAAGATGGGAGTACCAGACCACCTGACCTGCCTACTGAGAAATCTGTGTGCAGGTCAAGAAGCAATAGTTAGGACCAGACAAAGAACAACAGACTGGTTCCAAATTGGGAAAGGAGTACGTCAAGGCTGTATTTTGTCACCCTGCTTATTTAACTTATATGCTAAGTACTTCATGTGAAATGCAGGGCTGGATGAAGCACAAGTGGAAATCCAGATTGCCTGGAGAAATAGCAATAATCTCAGATATGCATGTTAACACCACCCTTATGGCAGAAAGCAAACAGGAATTAAAGAGCCTCTTGATGATGGTGAAAGAAGACAGTGAAAAAGCTGGCTTAAATTTCAGCGTTCAAAAAACGAAGATCATGGCATCCAGTCGATCACTTCATGTCAAGTAGATGGGGAAACAACAGAAACAGTGACAGACTTTATTTTCTTGGACTCCAAAATCACTGCAGATGGTGACTGCAGCCTTGAAATTAAAAGATGATTGCTCCTCGGAAGAAAAGTTATGACCAACCTAGACAGCATATTTAAAAGCAGAGACATTACTATGCCAACAAAGGTCCATCTAGTCAAAGCTATGGTTTTTCCAGTAGTCGTGTGTGGATGTGAGAGTTAAACTATAAAGAAAGCTGAGCACCGAAGAATTGATGCTTTTGAACTGTGGTGTTGGAGAAGATTCTTGAGAGTCCCTTGGACTGCAAAGAGATCAAACCAGTCAATCCTAAAGGAAATCAGTCCTGAATGTTCATTGGAAGGACTGATGATGAAGCATAAGCTCCAATAATTTGGCCACCTGATGTGAAGAACTGACTCTTTAGAAAAGACTCTAATGCTGGGAAAGATTGAAGGCAGGAGGAAAAGGGGATGACAGAGGATGAAATGGTTGGATGACATCAGCAACGTGATGGACATGAGTTTGAACAAGCTTCGGGAGTTGGTGATGGACATGGAAGCCTGGTGTGCTGCAGTCCATGGGGTCGAAAAGAGTTGGACATGACTGAATGACTGAACTGAACTGAAACTCTAAAATGCCATTTATTCCTATTCTACTCTAGTTTAAACATATCATTATTATGTATTTCCTTATGTGGTTATTTGTTTAACATCTAACTCTGTCTAGACAGTAGCTCCCTATGAGCAAAGGCCTTATTTTAGTCACTATTTTATATATGAGTGCCTAACAAGGCTTTTAGCACTTAGAGGCATTTAAGTGTTTATTGAAAAAAATTAAATGATGAATGATAATGGAAAAAAATAAACATGCCCCCCAAAGTAGTACTGTAGAGGAATTTGCTATTGGAATTCTTGGGCTTATCTACTAGATTTGAATATTTTGTCATAGAGTTCTGTTCCATGCACAGAATATTAATTTACTGATCATTAAGTTAGTTTTCTGAAAAGAAGAGAAGTGAAAAGCAAAGAAGAAAAGGAAAGATATTCCCATTTGAATGCAGAGTTCCAAAGAAGAGCAAGGAGAGATAAGAAAGCCTTCCTCAGCGATCAATGCAAAGAAATAGAGGAAAACAACAGAATGGGAAAGACTAGAGATCTCTTCAAGAAAATTAGAGATATCAAGGGAACATTTCATGCAAAGATGGGTTCAATAAAGGACTGAAATGGTATGGACCTAACAAAGCAGAAGATATTAAGAAGAGGTGGCAAGAATACACAGAAGACCTGTAAAAAAAGATCTTCATGAACCAGATAATCACAATGGTGTGGTCACTCACCTAGAGCCAGACATCCTGGAATGTGAACTCAGGTGGGCCTTAGAAAGCATCACTATGAACAAAGCTAGTGGATGTGATGGAATTCCAGTTGAACTATTTCAAATCCTGAAAGATGATGCTGTGAAAGTGCTGCACTCAATATGCCAGCAAATTTAAAAACTCAGCAGTGGACACAGGACTGGAAAAGGTCAGTTTCCATTCCAATCCCTAAGAAAGGCAATGCCAAAAAATGCTCAAACTACCACACAAATACACTCATCTCACATGCTAGTAAAGTAATGCTCAAAGTTCTCCAAGTCAGGCTTCAGCAATACGTGAACCGAGAACTTCCAGATGTCCAAGCTGGTCTTAGAAAAGGCAGAGGAACCAGAGATAAAATTGCCACCATCGTCTGGATCATTGAAAAAGCAAGAGAGCTCCAGAAAAACATCTATTTCTGCTTTATTGACTATGCCAAAGCCTTTGACTGTGTGGATCACAATAAACTGTGGAAAATTCTGAAGGAAATGGAAATACCAGACCACCTGACCTGCCTCTTGAGAAACCTGTATGCAGGTCAGGAAGCAACAGTTAGAACTGGACATGGAACAACAGACTGGTTCCAAATAGGAAAAGGAGTACGTCAAGGCTGTCTATTGTCACCCTGCCTATTTAACTTATATGCAGAGTACATCATGAGAAATGCTGGGCTGGATGAAGCACAAGCGGGAATCAAGATTGCTGGGAGAAATATCAATAACCTCAGATATGCAGATGATACCATGCTTATGGCAGAAAGTGAAGAGGAACTAAAAAGCCTTTTGATGAAAGTGAAAGAGGAGAGTGAAAAAGTTTGCTTAAAGGTCAACATTCAGAAAACTAAGATAATGGCATCCGGTCCCATCACTTCATGTGAAATAGATGAAGAGACAATGGAAACAGTGTCAGACTTTATTTTTGGGGGCTCCAAAATCACTGCAGATGGTGACTGCAGCCATGAAATTAAGACGCTTATTCCTTGGAAGGAAAGTTATGACCAACCTAGACAGCATATTAAAAAGCAGAGACATTACTTTGCCAACAAATGTCCGTCTTGTCAAGGCTATGGTTTTTCCAGTGGTCATGTATGGATGTGAGAGTTGGACTGTAAATAAAGTTGAGTGCCGAAAAATTGATGCCTCTGAACTATAGCGTTGGAGAAGACTCTTGAGAGTCCCTTGGACTACAAGGAGATCCAACCAGTCCATCCTAAAGGAGATCAGTCCTGGGTGTTCATTGGAAGGACTGATGCTGAGGCTGAAACTCCAGTACTTTGGCCACCTCATGCAAAGAGTTGACTCATTGGAAAAGACCCTGATGCTGGGACGGATTGGGGGCAGGAGGAGAAGGGGACGACAGAGGATGAGATGGTTGGATAGGATCACCAACTCGATGGACATGGGTTTGAGTAAACTCCGTGAGTTGGTGATGGACAGGAAGGCCTGGCGTGCTGCGATTCATGGGTTCACAAAGAGTCAGACACGACTGAGCGACTGAACTGAGTTGATCTGAATCTTGGAAGGAAAAGAATTACTCCCATAAATGTTTGTTCTTTTTCATGATATGTAAATTACTAAATATCAGCCACAGAATTCTAAATTAGAAGTGATTTGACAGTAATTAAAATCGAGTTCTAGAATGTTTCTAATAATTTATTGTTTTCAACAAATAGTTATTGATGTTTTTCTGTATACAAAATAAGAGAAAAAAAGAATTGGACATAGATTTTTCCCTTAACAAATATTCAGTTTAGTCGTGAAGATAAAATATAGAAATAATTAAAACAGCATATTCTGTGTATTTCGATGATCCAATGGATGTTGACAATTTGATCTCTGGTTCCTCTGCCTTTTCTAAATCTGGCTTGAACATCTGGAAGTTCACAGTTCACATACTGTTGAGGCCTGGCTTGGAGAATTTTGAGCATTATTTTGCTAGTGTCTGAGATGAATGCAACTGTGACGTAGTTTGAGCATTCTCTGGCATTGCCTTTCTTTGGGATTGGAATGAAACTGATCTTTCCCAGTCCTGTGGCCACTGCTGAGTTTTTAAATTTGCTGGCATATTGAGTGCAGCACTTTCACAGCATCATCTTTTAGGATTTGAAATAACTCAACTTGAATTCCATCACCTCTTCTAGCTTTGTTCATAGTGATGCTTCCTAAGGCCCACTGACTTCGCATTCCAGGATGTCTGACTCTAGGTGACTGATCACACCATCGTGATTATCTGTGTCATGAAGATCTTTTTTGTATAGTTCTTCTGTGTTTTCTTGCCACCTCTTCTTAATATCTTCTGCTTCTGTTAGGTCCATACCATTTCTGTCCTTTATTGTGCCCATCTTTGCATGAAATGTTCCCTTGGTGTCTCTAATTTTCTTAAAGAGATCTCTAGTCTTTCCCATTCTTTTGTTTTCCTCTTTTTGCATTGATCACTGAGGAAGGCTATCTTTTTGTTTTGTTTTGTTTTTGTTTTTGTTTTATTTTTTTTTATTTTTCAGTGGGTTTTGTCATACACTGATATGAATCATCCATAGAGTTACACATATTCCCCATCCCGATCCCCCCTCCCACCTCCCTCTCCACCCGATTCCTCTGGGTCTTCTCAGTCCACCAGGCCCAAGCACTTGACTCATGCATCCCACCTGGGCTGGTGATCTGTTTCACCATAGATAATATACATGCTGTTCTTTCAAAACATCCCACCCTCACCTTCCCCCACAGAGTTCAAAAGTCTGTTCTGTACTTCTGTGTCTCTTTTTCTGTTTTGCATATAGGATTATTGTTACCATCTTTCTAAATTCCATATATATGTGTTAGTATACTGTAATGTTCTTTATCTTTCTGGCTTACTTCACTCTGTATAATGGGCTCCAGTTTCATCCATCTCATTAGAACTGATTCAAATATCTTATCTCTCCTTGCTCTTCTTTGGAACTCTGCATTCAGATGTGTATGTCTTTTCTTTTCTCCTTTGCCTTGACTTCTTTTCTCAGCTATTTGTAAGGCCTGGTCAGACAACCATTTTGCCTTTTTGCATTTCTTTTTCTTGCGGATGGTCTTGATCCCTGCCTCCTGTATAATGTCATGAACCTCCGTCCATAGTTCTTCAGGCTGTCTATCATATCTAATCCCTTGAATCTATCTCTCACTTCCACTGTATAATCGTAAGGGATTTGATTTAGGTCATACCTGAATGTGGTAGTGGTTTTCCCTACTTTCTTCAATTTCAATCTGAATTTGGCAATAAGGAGTTCATGATCTGAGCCACAGTCAGCTCCCAGTCTTGCTTTTGCTGACTGTATAGAGAGCTTCTCCATCTTTGGCTGCAAATAATATGATCAGTCTGATTTCAGTATTGACCATCTGGTGATGTCCATGTGTAGTCTTCTCTTGTGTTGTTGGAAGAGGGTGTTTGTTATGACCAGTGTGTTCTCTTGGCAAAACTCTAGAAGCAAGAGACTTCCAGAAAAACATCTGCTTTACTGACTCTGCCAAAGCCTTTGACTGTGTGGATCACAACAAACTGTGGAAAATTCTTAGAGAGAAGGGAATACCAGACTACCTGACTTGCCCCTTGAGAAAATCATATGCAGGTAGAAGCAACAGTTAGAACTGAACATGGAATAACAGACTGGTTCCAAATTGGGAAAGGAGTATGTCAAGGCTGTATATTGTCACCCTTCTTATTTAACTTATATGCAGAGTACATCATGAGAAATGCTGAGCTAGATGAAGCAGAAGCTGAAATCACAAGCTGGGAGAAATATCAATAACCTCAGATATACAGATGACACCACCCTTATGGCTGAAAGGAAAGAGGAACTAAAGAGCCTCTTGTTGAAAGTGAAAGAGGAGAGTAAAAAAGTTGGCATAAAACTCATAGTCAGAAAACTAAGATCATGGCTTCTAGTCCCATCACTTCATGGCAAATAGATGGGGAAACAGTGGAAACAGTGACAGACTTTATTTTTGTGGGGCTCCAAAATCACTGCAGATGGTAACTGCAGCCGTGAAATTAAAAAGACACTTGCTCCTTGGAAGAAAAGTTATGACCAACCTAGACAGCATATTTAAAAGCAGAGACGTTACTTTGCCAACAAAGGTCCATCTAGTCAAAGCTATGGTTTTTCCAGTGGTCATGTATGGATGTGAGAGGTGGATCTTAAAGAAAGCTGAGTGCCGAAGAATTGATGCTTTTGAACTGTGGTGTTGGAGAAGATTCCTGAGAGTCCCTTGGACTGCAAGATGATCCAACCAGTCCATCTTAAAGGAAAAAAGAAAGAAAAAGAAAGTGAAATCGCTCAGTCGTGTCTGACTATTTGCAACCCCATGACTGCAGCCCACCAGGATCCTCTGTCCATGGAATTCTGCAGGGAAGAATACTGGAGTGGGTTGCCATTTCCTTCTCCAGGGGATCTTCCTAACCCAGGGATCAAACCTGGGTCTCTCCTTCATTGCAGGCAGATGCTTTAAGATCTGAGCCACCATGGAAGCCCCAGATCAGTCCTGAATATTCATTGGAAGGACTGATGCTGAAGCTGACACTCCAATACTTTGGTCACCTGATGCAAAGTGACTCATCTGAAAAGACCCTGATGCTGGGAAAGATTGAAGGTGGGAGTAGAAGTTGACAACATAGGATGAGATGGTTGGATGGCATTACCAACTTAATGGGCATGAATTTGAGTAAACTCGAAGTTGGTGATGGACAGGGAGGTCTGGCGTGCTGCAGTCCATGGTGTTGCAAAGAGTGGGACACAAGCAACTGAACTGAACTGAACTGATTCTGTATATTTAGAAGAAAAAGAGACTCCTTCCAGAAAGAGAACAGGTGAAATGGAAAACTTTAGGAAAGAAGTGATCATCAGTGGATTTTGACAGATCTTGATCTTGATTTGATCTTGCAAAAATGTTGGGTAGCAGAAGCTTTCTAAGTAGAGAAAGCAGAATGAGCACGAAAGTGGCAAAGCAGGCAACTACAGAAAAGTGAGTGGTTCAGTTTTTACTGGAGCACTGACTGTGTGAAAAGGAATAGTAGACAATTGTAAACATAGGTGGTTGAAGGTCTTGAATGCCAGATTAATGAATTTGGATTTTTTTTTTCTGAAACTTTGTAGTTTTTGAGCAGAAGATAACGTGATGAGAGCCTTAAGAAACCAGAGATAGGAATTGTAACCAGGAGTCTTACAGTGGCTAGGCAAGAGATAAGAAGATTCTCATGAACAGACTGGCTCTCAGATTTCATCTACTACTATTTTCTTCTTGGTTCTATTTTAGCCACAAAATCTTCCTTTGGTCCTCACATGAAGCCAAACTCACATCTATTTCATCATCTTTGTACCTGCCTGGAAATCACTTCCCCCGATTTTCAGATAGATTGCTTTTTTTTTTTTCATAATTCAGTTCTCAGCTCAATTATTGTCTTTTTCTTTTTTTTACAAAATGCCTTCCCTGACCACCTAATTTTCAGATATTCTTTCTCTGAATTACTCTCTATTACATCACTGCATTTTATTTTCATAAATCATGTATCACTACCTTAAATCATGTTTTTTTTAACATCTACTCTCCAAGTAGAATATAAGCTACATGAGAGCAGGGACTTCACATTACCATTGTATCCCCACCCTATAGAACATTACCTGACACACTATGCCCTCCATACTTGTTGAATGAATAAACAAGTAGCAAATTAACTCTGTGGGTCTAACGTTTAGGGAGTAAAGTTTACAAAGTTGGATTCTGGAACTAGATTACCTGGTTTTGCATCCCAACTTGGAAACTTCCTACTTCTAAAATCTTAGGCAAGATACTTAACCTCTCTTTGCCTCATTCTCATCTGTGAGCTACAGACAATATGTATGTCTATCACATGGAACTGTGAGGATTAACTGAGCTTTATATGTACGTGTAAAGCATTTAGAATAGGGCCTGGCACATAGTAAGTCCATGCAAGTGAGAGCCATAATTACTGTTGTTAAATAACATAGAGTTTCTATTATGTTTAGTACACTGAATAGAAGCAGGATATATTCTACCTTTTCTAGAATCTAGCTTAGTTACCAGCTTTAGTACCAACTACTTGATGTGATTTTTATATCACAGATATATGCCTTCTGCAAAAAAGTGAGGTTAAAAGTAAGTGGAAAATGCTACAAAAGCTTTAATTATTTTTTCATTTGTTTATAGGTGAAGACAAAGCAAGAATCAGAACTGAAACTCAAATCATTTGTTCCTCCATATGTGTGTAATTTGACATTTTAAACTTATGCTAATTTTTTAACTTATTGCTTTTTAAAGTATAAACTAATTTTTAAATTTCCTGTATGTTTTAGGCTCTTCAACCAGAATTATATTTGCTTCCTATAATGGATCATTTAGGAAATATTTATTCAGCATCAACAGCAGTTTCTTTCAATAAACAACAGACTAATAGCGGTGTTGCTGAGGCTGACGGAGTAGTACACAGACCACTTAGTATAACTCCGTCAAAGGAAGAACCTGCAACAGATCCCAGTTTTTTAGAAAATGCTTTGAAAGAACTTCTTGACAAGAATCAGGAAGAAGGTGATTTCAACTGGAATGAAGTTGTTATAGTACATTTTAATAGTCAAGTCTGGGCAAACTCTGGGCAAATCTAGCCTTACAAATACAGGCAATATAATAGGAAAGCTCCAATTCAATTTGGGGATTTTTAAAAATAATTTTACGAGTTGGGAGGAAAAAAACTAAATACTATGCTAAAATAAAAATAAAATCAAAATACAACACAAAGTCTACCACCTTTTATAATAGTTTCAGATAAAGTTAAGGCTAAAGGAGAAGAGAACGGAAGTGATTGTTACATAAAACCGGTTCAGAAGTATCTTATCCAGGCAAACAGTATCAGGCCAAAACAAAATAATATTGGGAGACATTTGTATTTCAAAGACTAAAAATTTTTTTATGATTACACATACCAACTTACTGGTAGTTTAGTTCTCAAAAAGTGGTAGGTTTTTAAAAAATCAAAATTAAACTTATAAACATATAAATTAAGCTGGTACTACACTCTAAGAATCTATTGAAATAAGTCAGTTGGATTTTTTTTGACCTGGCTGCATACAGCAAATAAATTGTGATGGAAAATCAAATATACTAAAATTTTATGAATTAAATGAATCCCTCATCAGTTAATGACAACACTCTTTACAGCTGCAAAATACACTTATTCTTAATTAATCGCATTTTTCTTCATCTTCAGTTATAAAATTATTGCATTCTGCATTCTAAGTTTGTACTATGCCTAGTGATATTCCAAACTTAGCCCCTTGTGTGTGTGTGTGCTTAACCTTAGGTACATTTAATATGGGCTTCCCAAGTGGCACAGTGACAAAGAATCGCCTGCCAATTCAGGAGACACAAACGACACGGGTTCTATCCCTGGATTGGGAAGGCCCCTGGAGGAGGAATGGCAACACGCTCTAGTATTCTTGCCTGGAAAATCCCATGGACAGAGGAGCCTGAGGCTACTATAGTCCATGGGGTCTCAAAAGAATCAGAAACAACTGAGCATACACACATTTGATGTGATCAGTGAGAGTCATTACCTTATTTTTTTTATCTAGGTATATCCCTGCAGTTTTATATATGGCTTTCCAGTCATGGTATCAATTAGAGGTTAAATGAAGAAACACCTAGGAAAAAAGTTAACTGTGGGATTCCAGTAGTCCTGAAAAGTACAAGATCAAGTAACTAATGAAGTAGGCAATTACCCTACATAAAGTTATGAGTAGTATCATATTTTATACTCTAGGCTACTGGCCAAGTCCCTGAACTATATTACTTGCACAAAACCCTATAAAAGTATTTGACTGAGAATATTTAATCTTTATGAATTTTGTGTCATTGTAATTTTTAAATAGTATTAATTTCTTGGTGCTTCACATAAAAAAAATTAATTATAATTTAACTGAGAGCCTAGTTTTTAAAAGCTCATTTTAAAAAGCTTTTTAAAAGCACATTTTAAAAAGTTCTAGAAATATCAATAACCATTAAGAAGAAAATAAGGATTAACAATAATTTCACCATTCAGAGATAGCTGTTGTAAAGTGAAAGTGAAAACTGCTCAGTCGTGTCTGACTTTTTGCAACTCCATGGTCTATATAGTCCATGGAATTCTCCAAGCCAGAATACTGGAGTGGGTAGCCTTTCCCTTCTACAGGGGATCTTCTCACCCAGGGATCAAACCCAGGTCTCCCACACTGCAGGCACATTCTTTACCAGCTGAGCCACAAGGGAAGCCCATAGTTGTTAGTATCTGTTAGTATTTTGGTGTATATTCTTCCAATTTTTCTTTACTTCATATAAATATTTTTGAACTTTTGAAAAATGAGGACACATACAAACTCTTTTAAATCCTCTTCTTTTAGAAAATGTCACCCACATTTCATGCCAATAAATATAGGTCTACATCATTATAGAATTCTCTTGTGGTATATTTGTTTATATAACCTTGAATTAATATTCTTGCTATTATGAATGGTGCTATAAGCAACATTTTTCTAAATACAATATCATGCATTTATCATATTCTTAGAAGTTTAATGGCTGTTTCTCAGGGGATGTGTTTTGTTTGTTATTCTTATATTCATCTATTTTATTTTTTAGATTCCATGTATAAATGATAACATAGTATTTGTCTTTGTCTGACTGGCATACTTCACTAGGTTTCTTAAAAGAGCTTTCCAGTAGTCCTGGAAACCTGTGTGCCTCTTTCTGGTCACATCTTCCTCCTTCTCCAATAAAAAGAGTACTCTTATTTTTTAAAAAATTATATATTTTTTGCAGTGCTGAGTCTTTGTTGCTGTGTGCGGGCTTTCTCTAGTTGCAGTTACTCTCTAGTCGCAGTCCATGGTCTTTTTATTGTGGTGGCTTCTCTTGTTGCAGAGCACTGGTCTAGGGTGTGTGGGCTTCAGTAGTTGTGGTGCACAGGCTTATATGCCTCATGGAATGTGAATCTTCCCAGACGAGGTATCAAACCTATGTCCCCTGCATTGGCTGGTGCATTCCAAACCAGTGACCACCAGGGAAGTCCTACTTGATTTTTTTAGTTGCTTGAATTATTTTCTTACTTTTTGTATAGTTTTATTACAACCTGAATGTGTATTCCTTAGTAATAATTTAGTTTTGTCTCTTTTGAAAAAAATTTTATTTAGACAGAATCATATAGAAAGCATTTTATTTGGAACTTTTTTCTTTTACTTGACATTATAACTGAAAAATTCAACAATGATGTCATGTATAACACTATTTCATTTCTTTTTACTGTTATATAATATTTTATTGTATGATCATATCATGATTTATTTATCTATTCTGACAGACAGTTGGTTTCCAATTTGGGGCTATTACAAATATGCTATTTTGTACATTCTTGTACATGCGTCTTAAATACATATGTGCAGAAGGATCTCAAAAAAGCATACCTAGAATTAGCATTGTATGTACATGTTCAACTTTACTAAATAACTTCCATGTGTTTTCCAAAGTGACTGTGCCTAACAACAATATCTAAAAGTTCCTATTGAACCATAATCTTGCTGTCAGACTACATTCTGGATAATTTGTTCACCTCTTTCTTCCAAATCTACCTTACCAATTCTCTTTTTAGCTATGTCTGCTGCTGCTGCTGCTAAGTCACTTCAGTCGTGTCCAACTCTGTGTGACCCCATAGATGGAAGCCTAACAGGCTCCCCCATCCCTGGGATTCTCCAGGAAAGAACACTGGAGTGGGTTGCCATTTCCTTCTCCAATACATGAAAGTGAAGGGGAAGTCATTCAGTCATGTCCAACTCTTAGTGACCCCCTGGATGACAGCCTACCAGGCTCCTCCATCCATGGGATTTTCCAGGCAAGAGTACTGGAGTGGGGTGCCATTCTGCTATTAAACCCTTACACTGAATTTTTAATTCCAAATATTCTGTTTCTCTTTTCTAGTCATTCTCTTTGCTTAAACATTTCTTCATATGTTTCATGGCCATTTGGATTTGTCTTCATTCAAGTGTTTTGCCTATTTTATGTTCTCTTAAATATTGACTCATTTTGTTGTTATTGTTCAGTCACTCAGTCATATCTGACTCTTTGCACCTCCATGGACTGCAGCACACCAGGCTTCTCTGTCCTTCACCATCGCCCACAGCCTGCTCAAACTCATGTCCATTAAGTCAGTGATGCCATCCAACCATCTCATCCTCTGTCATCCCTGTCTCCTGCCTTCAATCTTTCCCGGCATCAGGGTCTTTTCTAATGAGTCAGTTCTTCACATCAGGTGGCCAAAGTATTGGAGTTTTGGCTTCAGCATCAGTCCTTCCAATGAATATTCAGGACTGATTTCCTTTAGGATTGACTGGTTTGATCTCCTTGCAGTCTAAAGGACTCTCAAGAGTCTTCTTCAACACCACAGTTCAAAAGCATCAATTCTTTGGCACTCAGCTTTCTTTATTGTCCAACTCTCACATCCATACATGACTACTGGAAAAACCATAGCTTTCACTAGATGGACCTTTGTTGGCAAAGTAATGTCTCTGCTTTTTAATATGCTCTCTAGATTGGTCATAACTTTTCTTCCAAGGAGCAAGCGTGTTTTAATTTCATGGCTGCAGTCACCATCTGCAGTGATTTTGGAGCCCCCAAAAATAAAGCCTGTCAGTGTTTCCATTGTTTCCCCATCTATTTGCCATGAAGTGATGGGACCAGATGCCATGATCTTAGTTTTTTGAATGTTGAGTTTTAAGCCAGCGTTTTCACTCTCTTCTTTCACTTTCATCAAGAGGCTCTTTAGTTCTTCTTTGCTTTCAGCCATAACGGTGGTGTCATCTGCATATCAGAGGTTATTGATATTCCTCCCGGCAACCTTGATTCCAGCTTGTGCTTCATCCAGCCCAGCATTTCTCATGATGTACTTTGCATATAAGTTATATAAGCAGGGTGACAATATGTACAGATATTTTTCCAGCATTTTTATGTGTGTGTGTGTATACATGTGTATATATTTCTATATAATTCACTCTAGATTTTAGTTTGTGGCTTGTCTTTTTATTCTCTTTAGATTCTTTGAGGAAAGGAATTCTTAAATTTTGTCAGCATGTTTTAAAAATTATAGAGATGAGTGTTGACATTTTCAGCTCTGTTTTGTTTTATGCATTTTGAAGCTCTGTTATGAGATGTATGCACAATTTAGGATTGTTATGTTTTCTTGAAAAAAATTGTCTTCTATGTTATTATGTAATATTTCTCTTTATCTCTGGTAATGCTTCAATTTGAAATTCACTTAGTCTGATATTAATATAATCACTCTAGCTTTCTTTTGATTAGTTTTTTATGGTATATCTTTATCTATTTCAGTTTTATCTGACTTTATATTCAAAATAGGTTTCCTATAAACAGCATATATTTATATCTTACTTTTTAATCCAGTTTGACCATCTATGCCTTTTATTAATATTAGGCATGTTTAGACCATTTACATTTAATGTAATTATGGATGTGGTTGGCTTTAAATGTACCATTTTAGTATTTATTTTCTATTTGTCTCATCTGTTTTCTGTTTTTTCCTTGGCTTTTTTTTTTTTGATTGAGTAGTGGGGTTTTTTTGTGATTCAATTTTATGCCACCATTGGCTCATTAGTTATTCCTTATTTTAAAAAGCATTTAGTGGTTACTATAGGTTGATGGCCAGAAAACACCTTTTCTTTTTAAATTTTATTTAAATCCATGCCCTATGGCTCATTTTTTTTATAAATAAACTTTTACTTGAACAAAGTCATGCCCTTTCATTTACGTATTGTCAATGACTGTTTTTGCACTGCAATGACAGAGTTGAGTAGCTGTTATAAAGACCATGGTCTACTAGCCTGAAATATTTGCTGTCTGTATCTTTAAGAAGAAGTGTCTGCAGGATATACATTATATAGACCTTTAATTTGAAGTATACTTTCAATTATATACAACTTCATATATCATATAAGAACCTTACAGTAATATACTTCTATTCCCTCCGTCAATTCTTTTGTGCTATTGTTGTTATACATCTTACCCCTATATATGTTACAAACTCCATAATACATTTTTATTGTTTTTGCTTTTACTGTGCATCATCTTTTAAAGAAATTGAAAATAAGGGGAAAATGACTTTTTTAAATTTAGGAGAGAATTTCTTTCCCCTAACCTAGTAGTAGTAAACCAATGCTTTGTATGTTTGTGATCCTGGGCCCAAGATGACCCTGCCAGCTTTTAGCTTCTATTCTTCCTTTAGGCTTTATCTAAGACTAGGGGTGGGAAGGTTTCCTATACCCTACTCAGTAATAAAAATTTACAAGGCTGAAATTGGTGGAAGAGGAGTTACCTATTTTTTCCTCTAGGGTATATGGCTTTTGCTACTATTCTTCCTCCAGAGTCAGTGAATTTTTGTCCAATCCCTATGATGGGAGAGTTTTGTTCTCCTTTTCCATTGGCTTCAGGCTCTTGCTTTTTGTGAGAAAAGAGTGTTTAAGAAAGATAGGGTTTCTTATTCACTCACATTCATACCTGTGTGTCACTGATGACTCTTTTGGGTCTCCTGCCCTGCCCCCAGTCTTTCTTATGAGTGTGTGATACAGGTACATGGAAAGGAGCTTGCTATGAGTATTGACTGCCTTTTGTGCCTGGGGATCCTAGAAATTCCAGAGTATCTAGGTAACCCACATTAGCCTTTAGAATTCCTTAAAATTTTATCTCTTTTGTTTTTTACTTCTTTTTTTAAAATATTTATTTATCTTTGGCCATGCTAGGTCTTCATTGCTCTGTGGACTTTAGTCTAATTATGGCAAGCAGGGGCTACAATCTAGTTGTAGTGTGTGGGTTTCTCATTGCGGTGGCTTCTCTTGTGGAGCACAGGCTCTAGAGCACATACAGGTTCAATAGTTGTGGTGCATAGGCTTAGTTGCACCACAGTATGAGGGAATCCTCCTGGATCAGGGATTAAACTCATGTCTTCTGCATTGGCAGATGGATTCTTTACCACTGGGCCATCAAGGAAGCCTCCTTTTTACTTCTTCAAACAATGACACTTACTTCCTCCAATGCTCTGTCAAAAATGAAACATCTTATTTTCTCCTTGGAGGAAACTTTAATCTGATTTCTTATAAACTTAACTCTGATGAGTTCAGTTATTATTTTATAGATTGTTTTTCTCCTTGTTCGGGTGGGAGTAGTTTTGACTTTCTATATCCTCAGCAAAAGTGGAGCTGCAGTTATTTAGTCAAGTTTGTCAGCATTTTCTTTCATGGTTAGTGCTTGCTCTGTATTAAGATGTCTTCTTTAAAAAATCCCTTTTCTACCCTGAGAGCATGAAGATATGGCCCTGTATTATATTACAAATATTTTATGGTTAGCTTTCCACATTTAGTTCATTAATATAACAGGAATTTATTTTTATGTGTGATGTGAGATGAATTTCCTTAATTTTTATCATATGTACACTATCATTTATTGATGATAGTTGTACAGTATCTTAAAATTGTCAGATTGCTCTTTAGTGGTACTTGAGAATACAGAATATCTGAGCTCTAACATTGTGATAGTATCAAAATATAACTGGTAAAAATATGCACAGTATATTTCATTGGTTCTTTAATGAAGGAGAAAAGATGTATTTCTTTACTTATTTTTACATATTAAAATGGATAGTCATTTCCATTAGTTATCTTTTATTCTTTTCCAGCACTACACATCTCTATTATATTTTTTGACATGCCTCAACTTTATCACGTTAAATCCTTGATTATTGTTGCCCCCAAGCCAGTACACTTTCTTATTTCTTCTGTTCCATCATTCTTCCAGTTGTTCAGGCTTAAAGCTTTGAAAATTTCCTTATTGTAAAATGATAGCTTCTTAGTTTAAAGGAAACCTAAAAAGCATCTTGAGTGGCCTTCTTGCTTATATCTCCTTTCTAGTCTATCTTCTAGACTGCCATCAGCATCATTCTTCTTGCTACAAGTTGGATTATTTATCTTCCTATTTAAAAACTCTTGAAAGAGTCACTGATTAAGCCCCCTTAAAATGGCATAGAGAATTATTCATACTCTTGACTTCAAATCCGGGTTACAAATGTTGGGCCGTGCAGCCCAATTCCAGAAGGCTTTCTTCAAATAGGTTATGACTTGAATGGAGCTTTCAGGATTTGTTTAATGTGGTAGTTAGTTCAATAATTTTTACCTGGTATTAGTAATAGTACTCGGAGAAGGCAATGGCACCCCACTCCAGTACTCTTGCCTGGAAAATCCCATGGAGGAGCCTGGTAGGCTGCGGTCCATGGGGTCTCTAAGAGTCGGACACGACTGAGCGACTTCACTTTCACTTTTCACTTTCACACATCGGAGAAGGAAATGGCAACCCACTCCAGTGTTTTTGCCTGGAGAATCCCAGGGACGGGGGAGCCTGGTGGGCTGCCATCTATGGAATCACAGAGTCAGACACAACTGAAGTGACACAGCAGCAGCAGCAGCAGTAATAGTACTATTATTATTGCCTGGAAAATTCCTTGGACAGTGGAGCCTGGCAGGCTATATATAGTCCATGGGGTGGCAAAGAGTTGAACACAACTAAGCAACTGAGTACACACACACACATACACACACACACTATTATTATTATAGTTCAGTGATAGGAAAGAGAGGAAAAAGTACCATATAGTACAATTAGAGGTAGGTAGGGATTTAGCTACAAGATCCTTGTTTACAAAGCTAAGATATTTTGCAGGTAATGGGAAGCCATTTGAAATTTTTAACAGGAATTGTGCAATTGGATTTCAGTTCCAGAAAAACAATGTGGGAGACAATATGGAGACTAGACTGAGGTGATAAAGACCTGAACTAGGAAATGCTATGGAATGGAAATCAGAACTTGGAAGTCTAAAGACTTCTAGTGATTGCATACTGTGCAGAAAGTGTTTTATATGCACTATTGCCATTTTAGAGCTAAGGAAACTGAAGTGAGAAATAACTTACCTGAGGTCACACATGCTGTGATAATGCCCAGACAGGAACACTTACATGTTTGCGTATGTAAAATAACAAATGACATGTGCTCTGTATTTATACCCAGTGCTTTCCAGAGGAGGATCCTCAGGATGCTATTTTAAAAGGTACTTTTGGCAAAGGCTCTCTAGAGACAATTAGATTTGAATAAAACCCAACTTACCTCACCTTGTACATATTGTACATAAAAACAGAGAAATCCTACAATAGGTGTGTGTCTTTATGGGATTTGTGTTCCTGTTAGGATTGCTTTAATCCAATTTTCCCCAAACTGAATTTACCAAAGAATTCTCCTTTTGCATAAACTAAAGTTTTCATGAAATTCAGTTTGGAAATAGTAAAGTTCATGGAGATATTGAAACATGGAAGAATATATAGTATGTACATATAAAAATTTATTATTTTAGTATTTTCTTAATATTGTAAACTTTCTTTGCTATGGATGGATATCAGCATCAGCTGGGGGAAAAGCTACTCCAAATGAGAATCAGATCGGAAATAATCAAACTGGAAATCCTGAATTGCCACGATCACAGGAAGACTCAGATAATGATTATTTTAGTGACAGTAAAAGGTAATTAGTTATGAATGTTGATTTTACATATCATAATCTATAAGAGTGATATACCCAGGGTACTGTCTTAGAATCTTCTAATTAAAACAAGGACCAAGTGAAGTTAATGACATTTTTAACTAAAACCACCTTGATTCTGATGTTTGCTGTTGTGTACTAGTATTTCCCTCCAATATAATGGGGGATAATGTATTGCTTAAATTTATTCTATTGTAATTCTTCTGTCATCAGGGGCAACCTAAATGGCAGAAAAGTTTATGTCCTCATTTTTGTTTCCTAGAATTAATTTTTCTGGCTCTTTTACATTCCTGGTATGGTAAACTAATCATTATGCTTGAGTTTCACATTGGTATAATTTCAGTCAAAATTATAGTACTTAAACCACAGCTTTGCATATAGCCTTTTGAAATTAAGAAATTTTATAAATAATTATTCTCAAAATAACTATAAACAAAGTATGTCTATTAAATTTCCAGTTAGTTTACCTTGCTATCAACATTGGACTGTGATTTGAATTTAGCTATAATGGACGAGTTTGAGCAAACTCCGGAAGATAGAGGACAGGGAAACCTGGTGCACTGCAGTCCATGGGGTCACAAGGAACCAGACACGACTTAGCAACTGAACAACAACATAATGAAATATTATCTTATAACTCATGCTAAATGTAGTTTATGTTAATCAAAAATGAGTTTGAAAGATAACATAATAGTTTTGAGATGATTTTAAACATTTTTAATGTTATATTTGTGTTTATAGACTGTTAAACAATTAAAAACATGAAAAGCTAATATTCATGGAATCATTTTTAATATGACTTTCAATTTTATCATTCCCTTTTAAGTCAGTTTCTTTGGAAAAATGAAGATGATAGAGCTAATATCATTAGAAGAGAGGATAATCAGGTATGATTTCTAAATTTTTCTTAAATGTGATATTGTACCATATTTATATTGAAATTGAAATACAGATTGCAGATTGAAAATGAAACTGCAGATTAAAATGCCCAAGTTTTCTACCTTATTCATTAGAGACGGGGGAGATAAACTTCAAGAAAATTCAGGAGCCTGCAAATTCAGTGAAATTTCTGGGAGTTTTATGATCTGGGAGATATGTTGAGATATGCCCTTTAAAGTAAAAAACCAGGTATTTGAACCTTGCCCCAGCTACCATTGAAAATGAGTCACCCGATGCACATCTTTCGAATTTGGAGATTTATAGCATTCGAATGTGTGGCTCCAATCTTTCCTTTTTTTTTTTTTCAATCGAGTAATCTAAAAGACTGTCAACTTTGGGCAGAAATGGCTCACAAAGTGACCCAAAAGCCACAGCGAGCAGTGCTGCCAGTTGTGTGCGAACATTCAGCTAGTTCAGTCACACTTGACATGTAATAAGTCGGAATGCTGAATGGAGTCTGAGACAAGTCCTGGTAGAAGAATCACAGCTCAGAGACTTTGAGTTTTGGAGTAAAGGCATGCCATCTGCAGCAAATAATTATTTTGTTGTTGCTAGATATTACTAAAACTTGCTATCTTCACACTTAAAAATAAAATTTTTCCACCTGGTGGGTACTAAATGCTTTTTAACTATGACCTGAATTTTAATTTCCCAGGTTACCCATACAGTTGGTTTGATCCTGTTTATATATTTTATGGGCTCCGTTTTGATAACTTTTTTTAAGAACTACCTTTTCAAGTAGTTGAAGTATTTTTCTCTTATTGCAAATCAAGATACTAACTTCTCACTTCTTCTTGTTTACATTTATTTGGTATACCCCATCTTCCTCCTCTACTTTTCCCCCCAACTTTTCTGGATTGCATTGTTTTAGGTATGTCTTTAAAGACATCATAAAGTTGGGTTTCATTTTGTAAACAGTCTGAAAGTCATTTTCATTTAGTAGATGACTTATGTCCTTTTTATTATGATAGGATTGATATATTTGGCCTCAAATTTGTCATTTTACTTTGCTATAGTTAGTATGTGGCTTATTTGCACTTTCCCCATTCCTCGTATGTAGGAAGGTTGAATCTTATTATAGTGTTTACCTTTATACTAATACAAGTTTTTGTTAGTATTCCTCACCCTCCTTTTTTAAAATTTATGCTTCTTCAAAATTTTGAAATTTTTGTTTCATTACCTCTAAAATTATCCTCTGACTCCTACCTTTACATTCAAGGTGATTAAAAAGTCATCCCTCTCTCTTTTCTTCCCTCATATACTTTTAGTTGTATCATTTCTACTTTGTCAAAGAACAGAACATTTATGGGCTGTGCTTCTTGCTTTCTCCTCACCCTTGCTTTAGTCTCAGATCTATAATTAAATACGATCAACACTTACTGCCAGTTCTTTTGCACAAGATTTTTCAATCACTTCCTGGCTGGGTTAAGCTCCACTTATTTTTAAAAAAGCTCCTACATACAATATTCCCTAACTTCTTCCATATTTAAATCTGTCTAGAGCAGGAATAGACAAACAAGGCTCAAAGCCAGTTTAGTGTAGCATGGGACCTAAAAATATTTTTTTTTAAGTTGAAAAAAGAATTATGACAGATACCATTTGTGGCCTGCAAAACCTAAATTATTTATTCTGAGGCCTTTTACAGAAGTTTGCTCATCCCTGCTTTGAGCCTTGATACTTGAGGGGTAGCTTGATTGTCTGTAACATCCTCGGCTTATGCAATTTTTCCTTGAGTTTATTTAAATGTTCCCCTTTTGATGTCTTATTTTATTTGTTACTATTAAGAAGTGTGATGCCAAATTGATTTTATTTTCCTTGTAAATCAGTTTGGGTATTTTCTTCTGGAAGGCCAGATTATTCCTTTAATGTGTACTAGTTTTATCAGGCTATACTTCAGTTGAGCATTCTAGGTCTGGTTTTTATGAGTACCCAGTGGGTCCTTTTAGGGCTTCCCTGGTGGCAGCTGGTAAAGAGTTCGCCTGCAATGCAGGAGACCTGGGTTAGATCCCTGGGTTGGGAAGATCCTCTGAAGAAGGAAACAGCTACCCACTCCAGTATTCTGGTCTGAAGAATTCCATAGACTGGGGAATCCAGTCTGTGGGGTCGCAAAGAGTTGGACATGACTGAGCAACTTTCATTAGTGGGCCCTCTCAGTATGAAAATCAAGACTTTTTTTATTTCAACAAATTATAGTTCTAAAAAATAATATAAATAGCAGATCCATTCCATGTATTTCCTTTCCGGGACCCCAATTTGTCTTTATTAGTTCTTCTTTACCTTTTATTTCTGTTACTTTCTCTCTGATCAAGTTTACCATTTCTTTTTTTTTTTTTTTTAATTGGAGGCTAATTACTTTACAATATCATAGTGGTTTTTGCCAAACATTGACATAAATCAGCCATGGGTGCACATGTGTTCCCCTTCGAGAACCCCCCTCCCACCTCCCTCCCCATCCCATCCCTCAGGGTCATCCCAGTGCACCAGCCTTGAGCACCCTGTCTCATGCATTGAACCTGGACTGGCGATTCACTTCATATAATACACATGTTTCAATGCTACCCTCTCAAATCATCCCACCTTAGCGTTCTCCCACAGAGTCCAAAAGACTGTTCTTTACATCTGTGTCTCTTTTGCTGTTTTGCATGTAGGGTTATGGTTACCGTCTTTCTAAATTCCATATATATGCATTAGTGTACTGCATTGGTGTTTTTCGTTCTGACTTACTTCACTCTGTATAATAGGCTCCAGTTTCATCCACTTCATTAGAACTGATTCAAATGCATTCTTTTTAATGGCTGAGTAATATTCCATTGTGTATTTGTACCACAGCTTGCTTATCCATTCGTCTGCAATTGGACATCTAAGTTGCTTCCATGTCCTGGCTATTGTAAACAGTGCTGTGATGAACACTGGGGTACATGTGTCTCTTTCAGTTCTGGTTTCCTCGGTGTGTATGCCCAGGAGTGGGATTGCTGAGTCATACGGCAGTTCTATTTCCAGTTTTTTAACGAATCTCCACACTGTTCTCCATCGTGGCTGTACTAGTTTGTATTCCCACCAACAGTGTAAGAGGGTTCCTTTTTCTCCACACCTTCTCCAGCATTTATTGTTTGTAGACTTTTGGATAGTAGCCAGTCTGACTGGTGTTAGATGGTACCTCATTGTGGTTTTGATCTGCATTTCTCTGATAATGAGTGATGTTGAGCATCTTTTCATGTGTTTGTTAGCCATCTGTATGTCTTCTTTGGAGAAATGTCTGTTTAGTTCTTTGGCCCATTTTTTGATTGGGTCATTTATTTTTCTGGAATTGAACTGCAGGAGTTAGTTGCTTGTGTCTTTTTGAGATTAATTCTTTGTCAGTTGTTTCGTTTGCTATTATTTTCTCCCAATCTGAGGGCTGTCTTTTCACCTTGCTTATAGTTTCCTTCATTGTGCAAAAGCTTTTAAGTTTAATTAGGTCCCATTGTTTATTTTTGCTTTTATTTCCATTACTCTGTGAGCTGGGTCATAGAGGATCCTGCTGTGATTCATGTCAGAGAGTGTTTTGCCTATGTTTTCCTCTAGAAAACATAAAACTCTAGTTTTATAGAGTCTGGTCTTATGTTTAGATCTTTAATCCATTTTGAGTTTATTTTTGTGTTTGGTGTTAGAAAGTGTTCTAGTTTCATTCTTTTACAAGCAGTTGACCAGTTTTCCCAGCACCTCTTGCTAAAGAGATTGTCTTTTCTCCATTGTATATTCTTGCCTCCTTTGTCAGAGATAAGGTGTCCAGAGGTGCATGGATTTATCTCTGGGCTTTTTATTTTGTTCCATTGATCTATATTTCTGTCTTTGTGCCAGTACCATACTGTCTTGATGACTGTAGCTTTGTAGTATCATCTGAAGCCAGGCAGGTTGATTCCTCCAGTTCCATTCTTCTTTCTCAAGATTGCTTTGGCTATTTGAGTTTTTTGTATTTCCATACAAATTGTGAAACTGTTTGTTCTAGTTCTGTAAAGAATACCATTGGTAGCTTGATAGGGATTGCATTAAATCTATAGATTGCTTTGGGTAGTATACTCATTTTCACTATACTGATTATTCTGATCCATCTATTTGTGTCATCTTTAATTTCTTTCATCAGTGTTTTATAGTTTTCTATATATAGGTCTCTTGTTTCTTTAGGTAGAGTTATTCCTAAATATTTTATTCTTTTTGCTGCAGTGGTGAATGGAATTGTTTCCTTAATTTCTCTGTTTTCTCATTGTTAGTGTATAGGAATTCAAGGAATTTCTGTGTGTTAATTTCATATCCTGAAACTTTACTATATTCATTGATTACCTCTAGTAATGTTCTGGTGGAGTCTCTGGGGTTTTCTATTTAGAGGATCATGTCATCTGCAAACAGTGAGAGTTTTACTTCTTTTCCAATCTGGAATTCCTTTTATTCTTGTTCTTCTCTGATTGCTGTGACTAAAACTTCCAAAATTATGTTGAATAGCAGTGGTGAGAATGGGCACCCTTGTCTTGTTCCTGACTTTAGGGAAAATGTTTTCAATTTTTCACCACTGAGGATAATGTTTGCTATGGGTTTATCATATATGGTTTTTATTATGTTGAGATATGTTCCTTCTATTCCTGCTTTCTGGAGGGTTTTTTTTTTTATCATAAATGAATGTTGGATTTTGTCAAAGGCTTTTTCTGCATTTATTGAGGTAATGATATGGTTTTTATATTTCAGTTTGTTAATGTGGTGTATCACATTGATTGATTTGTGGATATTAAAGAATCCTTGCATCCCTGGGATAAAGCCCACTTGGTCATGATGTATGATCTTTTTAATATGTTGTTGGATTCTGTTTGCTAAAGTTTTGTTAAGGATTTTTGCATCTATGTTCATCAGTGATATTGGCCTGTAGTTTTCTTTTTTGGGGGGGGCATCTTTGTCTGGTTTTGGTATTAGGGTGATGGTGGCCTCATAGAATGAGTTTGGAAGTTTACCTTCTTCTGCAATTTTCTGGAAGAGTTTGAGTAGGATAGGTGTTAGCTCTTCTTTAAATTTTTGGTAGAATTCAGCTGTGAAGCTGTCTGGTCCTGGGCTTTTGTTTGCTGGAAGATTTCTGATTATAGTTTCGATTTCTGTGCTTGTAATGGGTCTGTTAAGGTTTTCTATTTCTTCCTGTTTCAGTTTTGGAAAGTTATACTTTTCTAAGAATTCATCCATTTCTTCTAAGTTGTCCATTTTATTGTCATATAGTTGCTGGTAGTAATCTCTTATGATCCTTTGTATTTCTGTGTTGTCTGTTGTGATTTCTCCATTTTCATTTCGAATTTTGCTGATTTGATTCTTCTCCCTTTTTTTCTTGATGAGTCTGGTTAATGGTTTGTCTATTTTATTTATCTTTTCAAAGAACCAACATTTAGCTTTGTTGATTTTTGCTATGGTCTCCTTTGTTTCTTTTTCATTTATTTCTGCCCTAATTTTTATGATTTCTTTCCTACTAACCCTATGGTTCCTCATATCTTCCTTTTCTAGTTGCTTTAGGTGTAGAGTTAGGTTATTTATTTGACTGTTCTCTTGTTTCTTGAGTTAAGCTTGTATTGCTATGAACCTTCCCCTCAGCACTGCTTTTACCGAGTCCCATAGGTTTTGGGTTGTTGTGTTTTAATTTTCATTCATTTCTATGCATATTTTTACTTCTTCTGTGATTTGTTGGTTATTCAGAAGCGTGTTATTTAGCCTCCATATGTTTGTATTTTTAATAGTTTTTTTTCCTGTAGTTGATATCTAATCTTACCGGATTGTGATCAGAAAAGATGCTTGGAATGATTTCAATTGTTTTGAATTTACCAAGGCTAGATTTATGGCCCAGGATGTGATCTCTCCTGAAGTTTCTGTGTGCACTTGAGAAAATGGTGAAATTCATTGTTTTGGGGTGAAATGTCCTATAGATATCAATTAGGTCTAACTGGTCCATTGTATTATTTAAAGTTTGTGTTTCCTTGCTAATTTTCTGTTTAGTTTATCTATCCATAGGTGTGAATGGAGTATTAAAGTCTCCCACTATTATTGTGTTACTGTTAATTTCCCCTTTCATACTTGTTAGCATTTGCCTTACATATTGCAGTGGTCCTATGTTGGGTGTATATATATTTATAATTGTTATATCTTCTTGTAGATCAAAGACTTGACACTTTGATCATTATGTAGTGTCCTTCTTTGTCTCTTTTCATGGCCTTTATGTCAAAGTCTATCTTATCTGATATGAGTATTGCTACTCTTGCTTTCTTTTGGTCTCTATTTGCATGAAATATCTTTTTCCAGCCCTTCACGTTCAGTCTGTATGTGTCCCTTGTTTTGAGGTGGATCTCTTGTAGACAGCATATATAGGGGTCTTGTTTTTGTATGCATTCAGCCAGTCTTTTTCTTTTGGTTGGGGCATTCAACCCATTTACATTTAAGGTAATTATTGATAAGTATGATCCCATGCCATTTACTTTGTTTTAGGTTTGAGTTTATACACCTTTTCTGTGTTTCCTGTCTTGAGAAGATCCTTTAGCATTTGTTGAAGAGCTGGTTTGGTGGTGCTGAATTATCTCAGCTTTGACTTGTCTGTAAAGCTCTTGATTTCTCCTTCATATCTGAATGAGATCCTTGCTGGGTACAGTAATCTGGGTTGTAGGTTTTTCTCTTTCATCACTTTAAGTGTGTCTTGCCAGTCCCTTCTGGCCTGAAGAGTTTCTATTGAAAGATCAGCTGTTATCCTTATGTGTATCCCCTTGTATGTTATTTGTTGTTTCTCCCTTGCTGCTTTTAATATTTGTTCTTTGTGTTTGATATTTGCTAATTTGATTAATATGTGTCTTGGGGTGTTTCTCCTTGGATTTATCCTGTTTGGGACTCTCTGGGTTTCCTGGACTTGGGTGGCTATTTCCTTCCCCATTTTAGGGAATTTTTCAACTATTATCTCCTCAGGTATTTTCTCATGGCCTTTCTTTTTGTCTTCTTCTGGCTATGATTCGAATGTTGGGGCATTTGACATTGTCCTAGAGGTCTCTGAGGTTGTCCCCATTTCTTTTCATTCTTTTTTTCTTTTTTCCTCTCTGCTTCCATTTATTTCCACCATTCTATCTTCCACCTCACTTATCCTGTCTTCTGCCTCGGTTATTCTACTGTTGTTTCCCTCCAGAGTGTTTTTGATCTCAGTTATTGTATTATTCATTATTGATTAACTCCTTTTTATTTCTTCTAGGTCAAGTTTACCATTTCTTTATGTTTAATTTTCTATGCTCCTTTTATTTCTGTTCTATATTATGCTTACTGTATTTTTTTTGGTCATATCTATTCCTGTTTGGATACCTGTTATTCATTTCTGAGACAGTTTGTTTTTTCTTTAATTTCTTTCTTCAATTTAATCAATTTCCATTTTACATCTTCCTGGGTTTTTGTTTTTCCGTTTTTTTCTGAATGTCTAAATTTGTGATTTATGGTGTTCATTAGTACCTAAAATGCTTTGAATTCATTTAATACAATCTATATTGGGATACTGTTAATTTTTTCTGCCTCTTGGCTGCTGGTTTTGTTTTGTTGTAGTTCTCAATTTTGAGGGTTTTCAAAAAGTAATTCAGCATGAATGTTAGATTATTTTGTAGATGTTGTCTTTGCTTATTTGTGTTGGATTTTTCTGAATCAGTAGCAGGTGTTCCTACAGAGGAACAGGGAGTAGTGTTGGTTGTTTAGTTTGTAGATTAGGAGTGCCCTCTTCTGTTGTTATAATAAAATGCGGTTGTTTATTTTTAAATAAATGAGGCATTTGGGGGAAATGCTCTTTTTTCTTTGTATACTTTCTTACTAATTTAATTCAGCAGAGCCCTTAACTAACTTGACCACCTTTCTTTCTCTCACTACCTTGCTTAACAGAACATCTCTTGCTTCTGAAGTATTTTCCTCTCACCTAGTAACTGTTTTCCCATAATTACCACCTCTGGTCCTCTACATTTTAAAAACCCCTTTCTTTTAGATTCCTCATAGAAAGCTCTGATTTACCAGTCCATACCCTATCTCTCAATATTTCTCCACCACATATAGGACTCTCTCCTTTAAGACTGAATTGTGGTTAATGTTCACTGTGTTATCTGTATATTGTTTCTCTGATGCACAGTCCCCATCTGACTCTGCTTAGATGTGAGCTCCTAAGCACACACTGCTGGCTTAGGGTGTTTATTTCTCCACTTACATGTAAATTAAAGTATATGTAAATTAAAGGATTCTGTGTCCTAGTTACACCACAGACATAAGTTATGCGTGATTATATTTGGTTTCTTTTTATAGTAGTTGAGAGAATGTGTGGAGAGATTCTAATTTAGGTGGTTTCCATTATCCTGTGGGAATCTGACCTTATAAGTTAACAAAATAAAATAAAATGCAATAAACTAGAAAAAATAATGAAACAAAGTAGGGATAAGGGTTTCTTAATGAAGATAAAAGTAGAAACTAATAAGTTACAGAAGTAAACAGCCTAGTAGAATTGAAAAAAATCCAGGATCTATAAAGTGGTAGTGGCAGAAACATCAACATCGGTAAGGCTTGAGGCAGTTTATCAAAAAAGGATAGAAACAAAAAAATTAGGTGAGATGAAGGCAATGTAACACAAATACAGAGGTGATAAAATTTGTGAGAATATAATGTATGCTAATATTTGAAAATGTGCTGGGATGTCCAATTTTGTAAGCAAATATAAATGGTCAAAATTGGCTTAAGAAGAAAAAATTCAATAGCCATCTGAGAAACATTTAAAAGTTGTCATAATAAATAATTGAAATCAGAAATCTTGGAATGAAATCATGCTTAGAAAGGAATATGGATTCTTTTTTATTTTTTCTTTGTAAATTTATAGTTTGAAACTCCTGTGGTATAACGTCCAAGTAATAGTGGAATGGACAAAATAGAGCACTAGAGAGGGTCTATAGTTACAAAGACAGATTTTGGAGTTCATTACCTTATAAGTTAAAAGATGCATTACTGTTGGCATTATCAGATGCTTACAAATAGGTGAAAAATAATGTGTCACACTACCAGATCTTACTGATTTTCATGTTTGCTTACAGCTAGGTAAAACAGAGTACATTCCCCTACCAGATGTTACTGATTTTCCTTCACTTCCTTGTCAACCTACTCTTTCTCCAGGAATAACTGATAAATCTTTATCACAGATTGAGAGTAAGTATGATGATACTATAAGTACAGATGATTCTATGAGGTAACATTAAATGATGTTAATGAGGAGTTAACTGTTTAATGTGTACAGAGTTTTAGTTTGGAAAGATAAAGTTTTGGAGATGAAGGGGTGGTGATGCTTGTAAAATATCATAAATGCACACAGTGCCATTAAACTGTATATTTAAATATGGTTAAATGGTAAATTATGTGTATTTTACCACAAAAAGTTAAATTATTTTAAAGTGTATGATTGTTATGTTGATTACTGCATATGTGTGTCACTAGTATTATTTCTACTTTTTAAAAAATATATTCTAAAATATACATTTTTCTATGTAAGATTTAAGTACAATAACTTTGGACCCAAGATAAATTTACTTAAAGAATTAAATCAAGAGATATAACTACACAAGATTTACCTAGTTTCTACACATATGTATAAATGCAAAAGAAACATACTGTATTGTTTACATATATATAAATCTCCTATAGATACTGAAATGACTCCTCAGTGTTTCCACAGTGGCAATCACTATACTACAGGTAGAAACACAGAGTTTGGGGTAAAATTTATACTTGCTGTTTTAAGCATTTTTTAGTTTTATATTCTATATTTTAGGACTTGACCCATCTTTTAGCTTTTAGGTATTTATAAGTATGGCTTATAATCTATTAGGGGAGAAGATTATTGAACAAATGAAACAAGTAAAGGAAGAAAGAAGATATCTGGAAAGAATTAGAGAAGAACTAATGAAAAAAGCTGAAAGGCTATTGGAACAAAGCAAATTAAAGCACTATCATGGTAAAATTTATTACATATCTTTTATCACTATAAAGGAAACTCAAGGTTTACAGAATTCATGCCTGTAAATTCTGTGCCTGTGATTTATTTTACAGAATAAACCACAAAATGATATTTACTGTTTTACTGTTATAGTTTAAATGATACACTATTGATATAGATTCACTATAGGAACGGTGAAATCATTGTTTGACTATTTTATACACTAAATGCAACATACTTTTTATTAAAATTCAATTTTTTTTATTTCAACTTAATTTTTATTGAAGGATAATTGCTTTACCAAACTTCATTGTTTTCTGTCAGATCTCAACATGAATCAGCCATAGGTATACATATATCACCTCCCTTTTGAACCTCCCTCCCATCTCCCTCCCCATCCCACCCTGTAGGTTGAGAGCCCCTACTTGAGTTTCCTGAGCCCATCCTGGAGTCCAAAGTCAAGTGGACCTTAAAAAGTATCACTCCAAACAAAGCTAGTGGAGGAAGTGATGGAATTCCAGCTGAGCTATTTTAAATCCTAAAAGATGAGGCTGTGAAAGTGCTGCACTCAATATGCCAGCAAATTTGGAAAACTCAGCAATGGCCACAGGACTGGAAAAGGTCCGTTTTCATTCCAATCCCAAAGAAAGGCAATGCCAAAGAATGCTCAAACTACCACACAATTGCACTCATCTCACACACTAGCAAAGTAATGATGAAAATTCTCCAAGCTAAGCTTCAACAGTATGTGAACTGTGAACTTCCAGATGTTCAAACTGGATTTAGAAAAGGCAGAGAAACCAGAGATCAAATTGCCAACATCCATTGGATCATAGAAAAGGCGAGAGAGTTCCAGAAAAACATCTACTTCTGCTTCATTGTCTGTGGCAAAGCCTTTGACTATGGGGATCACAATAAACTGTGGACAATTCTTAAAGAGATAGGAATACCAGACCACCTTACCTACCTCCTGAGAAATTCCTGTGCAGGTCAAGAAGCAACAGTTAGAACCGTACATGGAACAATGGACTGGTTCCAAACTGGAAAAGTACATCAAGGCTCTATATTGACACCCTGCTTATTTAACTGACATGCAGAATATATCATGCAAAATGCCGGGCTGGATGAAGCACAATCTGGAATCAAGATTGCAGGGAGAAATATCAATAACATTATATATGCAGATGATACCACCCTTATGGCAGAAAGCAAAGAGGAATAAATAGCCTCCTGATGAAAGTGAAAGAGGAGAGTGAAAAAAACTGGCTTAAAACTCAACATTCAGAAAACTAAGATCATGGCATCTGGTCCCATCACTTCATGGCAAATAGATGGGGAAACAATGGAAACAGTGACAGACTATTTTTTTGGGCTCCAAAATCACTGCAGATGATGACTGCGACCATGAAATTAAAAGACGCTTGCTCCAGTGGTGCTGGGAAAACTGGTCAACCACTTGTAAAAGAATGAAACTAGAACACTTTCTAACACCATACACAAAAATAAACTCAAAAATGGATTAAAGATCTAAATGTAAGACCAGAAACTATAAAACTCCTAGAGGAGAGCATGGGCAAAACACTCTCCAACATAAATCACAGCAAGATCCTCTATGACCCACCTCCTAGAATATTGGAAATAAAAGCAAAAATAAACAAATGGAACCTAATGAAACTTAAAAGCTTTTGCACAACAAAGAAAACTATAAGTAAGGTGAAAAGACAGCCCTCAGATTGGGAGAAAATAATAGCAAACGAAACAACAGACAAAGGATTAATCTCAAAAATATACAAGCAACTCCTGCAGCTCAATTCCAGAAAAATAAATGACCCAATCAAAAAATGGGCCAAAGATCTAAACAGACATTTCTCCAAAGAAGACATACAGATGGCTAACAAACACATGAAAAGATGCTCAACATCACTCATTATCAGAGAAATGCAAATCAAAACCACAATGAGGTACCATTACATGCCAGTCAGAATGGCTGCTATCCAAAAGTCTACAAACAATAAATGCTGGAGAGGGTGTGGAGAAAAGGGAACCCTCTTACACTGTTGGTGGGAATGCAAATTAGTACAGCCACTATGGAGAACAGTGTGGAGATTTCCTTAAAAAACTGGAAATAGAACTGCGATATGACCTAGCAATCCCACTCCTAGGCATACACACCAAGGAAACCAGAATTGAAAGAGACACGTGTACCCCAGTGTTCATCGCAGCACTATTTATAATAGCCAGGACATGGAAGCAACCTAGATGCCCATCAGCAGACGAATGGATAAGGAAGCTGTGGTACATATACACAATGGAATATTACTCAGCCATTAAAAAGAATTCATTTGAATCAGTTCTAATGAAGTGGATGAAACTGGAGCCCATTATACAGAGTGAAGTAAGCCAGAAAGATAAAGACCAATACAGTATACTAACGCATATATATGGAATTTAGAAAGATGGTAACAATAACCCTATATGCAAGACAGAAAAAGAGACACAGATATATAGAACAGACTTTTGGACTCTATGGGAAAAGGTGAGGGTGGGATGATCTGAGAGAATAGCATCGAAACATGTATATTATCAAGTGTGAAACAGATCGCCAGTCCAGGTTGGATGCATGAGACAAGTGCTCAGGGCTGGTGTGCTGGGATGACCCAGAGGGATGGGGGGGGGGGGGAGGGAGGTGGGAGGGGGGTTCAGGATGGGGAACACATGTAAATCCATGACTGATTCATGTCAATGTATGGCAAAAACCACTACAATATTGTAATTAGCCTCCAACTAATAAAAATAAATGAAAAAAATAAAAGATGCTTGCTCCTTGGAAGAAAAGCTATGTCCAACCTACACAGCATATTAAAAAGCAGAGACATTACTTTGCCAAGATAATTACTTTGGTAATTACTTTGCCAAAGGTCCATCTAGTCAAAGCTATGGTTTTTCCAGTAGTCATGTATGGATTTGACAGTTGGACTATAAAGAAAGCTGAGCACTGAAGAATTAATGCTTTTGAACTGTGGTGTTGGAGAAGATTCTTGAGAGTCCCTTGGATTGCAAGGAGATCAAACCAGTCAAGGCTAAAGGAAGTCAATCCTGAACATTCATTGGAAGGATTGATGCTAAAGCTGAAGCTCCAATAGTTTGGCCACCTGATGGGAAGAACTGACTCATTGGAAAAGACCCTGATGCTGGGAAAGATTGAAGGCAGGAGAAGGGGACAACAGAGGATGAGATGGTTGGATGGCATCACCGATTCGATGGGCATGAGTTTGAGCAAGCCCCAGGAGTTGACAGGGAAGCCTGGCATGCTGCAGTTCATGGGGTGGCAAACATTCGGACATGACTGAGTGACTGAACTGAACTGAAAGGCAATTAATTCCATATATACCTTTTACCCTTTTTATCTTCTAATACAACCCAAAATGTAAGCCTCTTGAACTATTTAACATCTCTCAAATCATTATCCTATGCTTCCTCCACCCTTTCCCATTTTTTCATTTCTACAAGTTCTAACAACACTTTCTAATTATTGCAAGGAAACTATTTTTCTTACCTCATTTCTCTCATTCATTCACCCATTCATTCAATTTAGCAAAGCAGACACTTATACCAAAAAAACTGAGCATCTAGGGGAGACTAAGGGACTCAAAGAAGGCTTCGAGAGTGATATGTAAGCTGAGATTGAATGATTAGCAGGAAATAACCAGGAACTCTGAAGAAAGGAGGAGAAGAAGATAAGATTTAGATGCCCGAGGGAAAAGACTGAAGGCCTGGAGCCAAGAGGAGGCACACTTCAGATTCTAGTATGGTGGGTGGTGGTTTAGCTTCTAAGTCGTGTCTGATTCTTGTGACCTCATAAACTGTAGCCTGGCAGGCTCTGCTGTCCATGGGATTGTTCCAGTAAGAACACTGGAATGGGTTGCAATTTCCTTCTCCAGGGGATCTTCCTGACCCAAGGATCAAACGGCAAATTCTTTACTGACTGAGCCACCAGGGAAGCTCAGATTCCAGTACATCTACCACTTTTCCTGGAAGCCTTTCTTGGTCGCTTCCATTTAATTTAGGTGTTTTTCATCTGTACTCCCATGCATAGAATCTGTAATTCCTTTATCATAGCAGTTATCAGGATGTATCACTACTGCTTAACCTGATCATCTTCCCTCCACTGGACCACAAACACTTTGAGGGCAGGGACAAGATTATGTTGGCTTATTACTAACCCCCCAGCCCCTAGAGCAGTGACTAAGTTCAGTAGGCACTTAATAAACACTTATTTAATACATGACTGTTAAAATGAATAAATAAATGTCAGTTTTTAAAAATAATTGAATTTTTAATGCTCTTGCACTGTTGGTGGAAATATAGATTGATACAGTCACTGTGGAAGACGGTATGGAGATTCCTTCAAAAACTAGGAATAAAATCACCGTATGACCCAACAATCCCACTCCTAGGCATATGCCCTGAGGAAACCGGGGTTAAAAAAGACACATGTACCCCATTGTTCACTGCAGCACTATTTACAATAGCTAGAACACCGAAGCAACTTTGATGCCCATCAACAGATGGATGGATAAAGAAGTTGTGGTACATATACACAATGGAATATTACTTGGTCATAAAAAGGAACACATTGGAGTCAGTTTTGATGAGGTAGATGAACCTAGAACCTATTATACAGAGTGAAATGAGTCAGAAAGATAAATATTATATTCTAATGCACATATACGGAATCTATAAAAATGGTTCTGAAGAATTTATTTACAGGGCAGCAATGGAGAAACACACATAAAGAATAGACTTATGGACACGGGGAGAGGGGAGAAGGGGGTGAGATGTATGGAGAGAGTAACATGGAAGCTTATATTACCATATGTAAAATAGATAGCCAATGGGAATTTGCTGTATGACTCTCGGTGAGTGATCACACCATCATGGTTATCTGGGTCATAAAGATCTTTTTCGTATAGTTCTTCTGTGTATTCTTGCCACCTCCTCTTAATATCTTCTGCTTCTGTTAGGTCCACGCTGTTTCTGTCATTTATTGTGCCCATCTTTGCATGAAATGTTCCCTTGGTGTCTCTAATTTTCTTGAAGAGATCTCTAGTCTTTCCCGTTCTATTGTTTTCTTCTATTTCTTTGCATTGATCACTTAGGAAGACTTTCTTATCTCTCTTTTTTATTCTTTGAAACTCTGCATTCAGATGGATATATCTTTCCTTTTCTCCTTTGCCTTTCCCTTCTCAGCTGTTTGTAAGACCTCCTCAGACAACCATCTTGCCTTTCTTTTTCTTGGGGATGGTTTCGATCACTGCCTCCTGTACAATGTGAACAAACCTCTGTTCATAGTTCTTCAGGTGCTTTGTGTATCAGAGCTAATCCCATGAATCTCTCAGTTTACAGCAAAATTATTGCTCTAGTACTAGATCTGGCTGGAGGTTACAGACAATGTCAGGAGGTATTTCTCAGTGTTTTACCTCATAATATTAAAGTGTTACCCAGAAGAGGTGGCAACGATTTGACCATGTTATAGTGATAAAAGAACAATTTTATCAGACAGATTTGAGCAATGAATTAGAAATCACAGGACCAGGACCTGATACCAGAATAATCTTTTACTTACACAAGTTATTTCTCCTCTTTGTGCCTCACTCTATCTATTTATAAAATGAGAATTATCACTTACTTTCTATTTCAACAGGAATGTTTCAAGATAAAATGTATCAGCCATCAAATATTTTGATTGAGCCTACTATGCACCTCGGTTCTCAGCATTGTTTTAAATGCTGAGGATACAGCAGTAAACAAGACAAACATGTCCCTGCCCTCAAGGGGTTGCCTCTAATTGGAGGATACAGACAATAAATAAATAAGTAAGATAATATCAGCTACTGATGAGAGGTAAAAAGTTAATTAGACGTGTACAGTAAAGAGTAGTGGGGCAGGAGAGATAGTTTAGCTAGACTTTTCAAAAGGCTTCTCTGAGGAGATGTCATTAAGGTTTGATTAATAAAATGATACACATGTGAAGGAGCTTCCCTGATGGCTCAGTGGTAAAGAATTCACCTGCCAATGCAGGAGATGCAGGTCGATTCTTGGGTTGGGAAGATCTCCTGGAGAAGAAAATGGCAACCCAACCCACTCCAGTATTCTTGCCCGGGAAATCCCATGGACAGAGGAGCCTGGTGGCCTACAGTCCATGGGATCACAAAAAGAGTGGGACATGACTTGGCAGCTAAACAACAACAAGCATGTAAAAAGATAGGGGGGGAAAGAGTCCAAACAGGAGGGACACTAAAAGTCAAGATATAGAAATAGAAATAAGCTTTCAGAATTAAGGACCTGAACTAAGACCAGTGTGGCTGGAGTGTGATCAGTAAGAAAGAATGTAGAGGGAGAAAATCAAAAGGTTAGCAAGGAACAGATAGGCCAGTTCCAGAAGTTGGATTTTGTTACAAGTAATATGGGAAGACATTAGAGGATTTTTAACCTTTGGATTTATGTGATTTTTAAAGTATTTTAAAGATGTTTTAGAAAGATGGAAAAGCCTGTAGAGGGGCAAAAATGGAAGCAGAGAGGCCATTAGAAAGATAATACATCTTTCAAAAGATGATAGTGGATTGCCTAGCAATGCAGCACTGAAGAAGGGAGAATGTGTGAGATGCGCAAAGGATTTTGGGAGTGGTACCAGTAGAACTTGCTGTGGGGTTAGATATAGGGCTGAGATAAATCATTAAAATCTGAGTTAAAGTTCCATGTAGTTTTTTATTTTTAATTAAATCACCTTATAATGTAGAATTTTAAGGTGTTTTCATGATAATCTTAAAAAAGGAAGTATAAACATATTCTGGTATACTAGCATGAAGTTTGTGTTCCAAATAAGTTTATATTTAGAATCTCATTAGTGTTAAAGTGATTTCTTAAACTGGCAGAGTTTAATTTCTAATTTTCTCAACCAGAAGTCATGTTTAAGAAATTCTGCCCTACAGAAGTTTGGGGATATACTGGGAATAACTTTGATAAATGATAAATTAGAATCAATTGATTTCACAAAACAAGTCATTTTGGGGCTGAAAAATAAGGAAAATCTGAAAATATATATTTTGCCTTTTTGTTTTATATTTTCAATTATATAAATGCTGAATTCAAATCAGATTATGGGTAAAAGTAATCAAAATAAAAATATACACATCTTGTTATAGGTAGTATTTTGAAGAAAGATTTTATTAAAAAAGTACAAACTTGAAGAGCTTGATTTTGGTTCCTGGATTTAAGAGCATTTTACTATATTGGTAGGTCTTTTATTCAATAAAAATTTTGCTCTTAACTCTAATTTTCTCAGCATATGAGAGAGGAATGGTTTGAATTAACTCCAGGGTCCTTTCCGGATTGAAAAATTTAATCAAACTATAGCATTTGCATTTTTGTTGGTGGTGTGTTTTTTTTTTTTTTTTTTAAGCCTGCAGTGTTTGGAAAAAAAAGTGCTTTGAAACAAAGAAAGTTACAGCATCACTGGAGGAAGTTTTAACAAAACTTCGAGAAGATTTGGAACTTTACTATAAAAAATTGCTCATGCAACTTGAAGCCAGGGAGATCAAGATGAGACCAAAGAATCTTGCAAACATCACAGACTCTAAGGTACTATTAAATATGTTCACATTCTGTTGTGTGTGCATGCTAAGTCACTTCAGTCATGCCTGACTCTTTGCAACCCTATGGACTATAGCCTGCCAGGCTCCTCTGACCATGGGGATTCTCCAGGCAAGAATACTGGAGTGGGTTGCCATTCCCTTCTCCCAGGGGTCTTCCCAACCCAGGGATCGAACCCAGATCTCCTGCATTGCAGGCAGATTCTATACTGTCTGAGCCACCAGGAAAACCCCTGTGCTGTATATTACATCCCTAGAACTTGTAGATCTTATATCTACAAGTTTGTAACTTTTGACCACTGTCACCCATTTCTCCCAACCCCCACCTCCCATTTTGCCAACCTCCAATCTACCCTGTTTCTGTGAGTAAAAGTTTACCATTTTAGGTCAATTTAATGTAAAATCCAAATAGTTTTAAATAAAGTTTTCTCCATATTAGCTGATACTATTTTTAAGCATCATTGAATCTTTTTATCTTACTGTTTTCTCCAGTTCAATATATGATAATGTCCTTTTCATGAAAGCAACTTAAATTATTTCTTTGCAGACAGTTACACCTCACAAAGAATAGCAAGGAGAGATAAAAAAGCCTTCCTCAGTGATCAATGCAAAGAAATAAGAGGAAAACAATAGGATGGGAAACACTAGGGATCTCTTCAAGAAAATTAGAGATACCAAGGGAACATTTCATGCAAAGATGGGCACAATAAAGGACAGAAATGGTATGGACCCAACAGAAGCAAAAGATATTAAGAAGAGGTAGCAAGAATCCACCGAACTATACAAAAAAGATCTTCATGACCCAGATAATCACGATGATGTGATCATTCACCTAGAACCAGACATCCTGGAGTAAGAAGTCAAGTGGGCCTTAGGAAGCATCACTATGAACAAAGCTAGTGGAGGAGGTGATGGAACTCCAGTTGAGCTATTTCAAATCCTAAAGGATGATGCTGTGAAAGTGCTGTACTCAATATGCCAGCAAATTTGGAAAACTCAGCAGTGACCACAGGACTGGAAAAGATCAGTTTCCATTCCAATCCCAAAGAAAGGCAATGCCAAAGAATGCTCAAACTACTGCACAATTGCACTCATCTCACACACTAGCAAAGTAATGTTCATAATTCTCCAAGCTAGGCTTCAGCAGTATGTGAACTGAGAACTTCCAGAAAATCCAGTTTGAAAATCCAGTTCAAGCTGGATTTAGAAAAGGCAGAGGAACCAGAGATCAAATTGCCAATATCCACTGGATCAGAGAAAAAGCAAGAGAGTTCCAGGAAAACCTCTACTTCTGCTTCTTTGACTATGGCAAAGCTTTTGACTGTGGATCACAGCAAAGTGGAAAATTCTTAAAAAGAAGGGAATACCAGACCACTTTACCTGCCTCCTGAGAAATCTGTATGCAGGTCAAGAAGCAAGTTAGAACCAAACAAAGGACTGGTTCCAAATTGGGAAAGGGGTACGTCAAGGCTGTATACGGTCACCCTGCTTATTTAACTTATATGCAGATGACATGCAAAATGCCGGACTGGATGAAACACAAGCTGGAATCAAGGTTGCTGGGAGAAACATCAATAACCTCAGATATGGAGATGACACCACCCTTGTGGCAGAAAGCAAGGGGAACTAAAGAACCTTTTGATGAAGGTGAAAAAGGAGAGTGAAAAAGCTGGCTTAAAACTCAACATTAAGAAAACTAAGTTCATGGCATCCAATCCCATCACCTCATGGAAAATAGATGGGGAAACAATGGAAACAGTGACAGCCTTTATTTTCTTGGGCTCCAAAATCACTGCAGACTATGACTGCAGTCATGAAATTAAAAACACTTGCTCCTTGGAAGAAAAGCTATGACAAACCTATAGAGCATACTTAAAAACAGAGACATTACTTTGCCAACAAAGGTCCATATAATCAGAGATATGGTGTTTCCCTCATAGCTCAGTTGGTAAAGAATCTACCTGCGACACAGAAGACCTGGGTTCAATTCTTGTGTCAGGAAGATCCCCTGTGGAAGGAAATGGCAACCCAGTCTAGTATTCTTGCCTGGAGAATCCCATGGACAGAGGAGCCTGGCAGGCTACAGTCCATGGGGTTGCAAGACTTGGACATGACTTAGTAACAAAACCATCTCATGGTTTTTCCAGTAGTCATGTATGGATGTGAGAGTTGGACCATGAAGAAGGCTGGGCGCCGAAGAATTGATGCTTCTGAACTGTCATGTTGGAGAAGATTCTTGAGAGTCCCTTGGACTGCAAGGAGATCATATCAGTCCATCCAAAAGGAAATCAACCCTGAATATTCATTAGAAGGACTGTTGATGAAGCTGAAGCTCCAATGCTTTGGCCACCTGATGGGAAGAGCCTACTCACTGGAAAAGACCCTTATGCTAGGAAAAATTGACAGCAGGAGATGGGGACGACAGAGGACAAGATGGTCGAATGGCATTACCGACTCAATGGACATGAGTTTGAGCAAGCTCCAGGAGATGGTGAAGGACAGGGAAGCCTGGCATGCTACAGCCCATGGGGTAATAAAGAATCAGACACAACTAACAACTGAAGAATGAACAATAACAACTCACAAACTTTTCTGAACAAAAGTAACCAAAAGGTTACTTAAGTAACCTTTACTTAACTAAAATAGGTTTTCTCATATTAAACAGATTTTCTTATAAAATACAGTATTTCATTATTAAATATTTTAATGTGATTCTATTATGATTCCACTGATAAACCATTATGCCAATTTCTGAAGTCTTGCTAAGTATCTTAAACCTAGTATATTCATCTTATGGTAACAGTTGTTGGATTCTATGGTGCTAATTTAATGGTAAATTTTACAAATACCTATTTATTTTTATAATACATGAAAATGGTAGTAGAGCATAAAGGAAAGTGGTCCCTAAAGCATAAGAAATTAACAACTCAATAATTTAAACAACTTGATAATTTACTGCAAAGCAACAAGCTTATTTTATGGAATCGTTTATTTTCATGATATGCTCTTTTGATATTTGGTATCTTTTTGTTGTTTATATTGACAAAGAATTAAAAATTTAAAAGGTAGATGTTATACTAAACAGGCATCTTTATATGTCCCATACAGAATTACCTTATCATCCAGATCACTGAAGTACAACATGCTATTGATCAACTTAAGAGAAAACTGGATACTGACAAAATGAAACTCATAATAGAAATTAAGGTACTTTGAATTTCCCCTAATAAGACTGTAACATTTATCTTGAAATAAACTACTTTGGTGTTTTAACTTTGCTTGTCAATAGTGTAAAGGCAGAAAGGACTGTCTTAAAATTGTTACCTTAACAAAAGCATGAATGAAAAAAGTGCAAGAATAATAATGAAATCCTGTGAAAAGATTCCTAACAAGGCCAAAGCAAAACTTAGTAAAATTTCACTAAGAAATAAAGTAAAAGAACCTTGTGAATCAGTATCCCATCCATCCATCATGTGCTCAGTCCTGTCTGCTGACTCTTTGTGATCCCATAGACTATAGCTCAGCAGGCTCCTCTGTCCATGGGATTTTCCAGGCAAGGATACTGGAGTGCATTGCCATTTCCTTCTCCAGCAGATCTTCATGACCCAGGGATCAGACCCATGTCTCCTGTCAGAACCAGGAGACATTGCAGACAGATTCTTTACCTCTTGAGCCATCAGGGAAGCCCGTGAATCAGTACAGAGTCTCCAAAAAATATTTTGAAAGAAGTAATTTTCATACATTAGCATCATTCATACCTAAATATGACAAACCACTGAGCTCTCTGAGCTCCCATTTAATTTTAATGTTTTCTCCTCTCTAGGGTAATTATCTCATTTACTCTGGTTATTTTCATAGATATATATACAATGTTATATGAGTGCTCTCCATTCACCTCTTTATCAGAAATAGCTTTATGACAGAGAATAATGACCCCTGTCAAGAATTAGCACTGTCCAATGCAACTTTCTGTGATGGTGGAAATGTTTAAGACCTGCACTGTCTGATAAGGTAGCCACTAGCCACATAAGGATGTTGAACACTTGATATATAGATTGTTGTGTGACTGAGGAATTGAATTTTAGATTTAATTTTAGTTACTTTCAGGTTAAATAGTTACATATGACAAGTGGCTACTCTACTGGACAGAACTGTTCTAGATTCTTTTCACTAGCAGCATTCTCCAGACTAAACCCTGGCTCAGCACTGAGAAGCTTAAAACTACAGGAAAGGAAAAAGGTAAAGGACAATTTTAAACAACAAAAAAAAAAGGAGTTATTTGACATTTTTATACAGTATACACTCAAAAAAATAGTTCATTCAGTGAATGAAAACTCCTGTGTATCCAGAAAAAGGAGAAAAATCAAGCATAAAACTTGTCCACTTAAGGATAGGTGGATAGGTGGATGGGTAGAAGACCCACCAGGGCCTTCAATTACAACTTCCTCAATGCCCTTTTCTTCTGGAAAGCATACACATTAGTTCTTACCACTTTTTGTATATTTTAGCCTTATAAATATTACATATAAATGGTTTGACCCCAATTAGAATTATAGTGAAAAAACAGGAAAGACATGTAAAAAAAGAGAATCACATTTTCGGCTTACAGGCTGCAGGGAAAAAAAATCCTACATTAACCATAGGGACTAACTGTCACATAGTAGACATTATAAGATACATTATAAGAATTTATATATCTATACATAAGATACAGATTTAAGGAGCAGAAAACCTATTTTGACTGTTGCAACCATATTCAAATAATATAGCACAATCTGCTTCTCAAAGTTCAATGTTACATCACCTGGAGATCCTGTTAAAACTAGCAGGATCTGATTCAACAAATCTCTCGGGGAAGCCTGGAAAATCTTCAGCACTAATAGACTCCCAGGTGATGCTGATACTGCTGGTCCACAAACAATACTCAGAATGGCAAGTTCTGGTAGCAGATGGTCTAAGTTTGAATTCTGGCTGTGCCACTTTCTGGTTTTATACCTTAGCAATTTACTTAACTTCTAGACATTTCAG
This sequence comes from Muntiacus reevesi, assembly GCF_963930625.1. Lineage (NCBI taxonomy): Eukaryota > Metazoa > Chordata > Mammalia > Artiodactyla > Cervidae > Muntiacus > Muntiacus reevesi. The sequence goes on along the minus strand of NC_089249.1, from coordinate 120,250,384 downwards.
TTTCCTTAGCTGTAAAATGAGGAGAAATAACAGTAACGGCCTCAATTAAATTTCTGGAAGAATCTAAGGGGTTAATGCACTTAAAAGAGTGCTTACCACACTATTATATTTCTTAAGTACTTCCTTGGTTTCTAAGGTCAGGAAATTAAGTTTTTTTTGTAATTTCTTTAGGAGTCAGAGGTTTTTTGCTTTTACCATTTTCTTTACACATTGAGAAGATATTGAAATAAATGAAAGATAAAATTCTTTCTCACTCTAGTTTTATAGAACCATTTATTTTTATCATGTTTATATACTAATAAGTGAAATTATTTGGTAGCATACCTAGCAGTAGATAAGCATGCTTTCTCAGAGGGACTTATGAAGTATACATTTACCACAGTAATCCAGTGCAAACAAAGGCACTGAAGGCAAATGAGAGAAGACATGAAAGCTATTTCAAAAACCCTTATTTATATGACAATTATGTAATTTTAGAAAAGATGGAAGTTCATTTTTGAAAGACAATTCTTTTTTATAGATGAGAAAACAAGCAATTTCAGATTTACGCACAATGAAAGCTGAACTGGCACAGAGGAAACTTAATACAACTTTTCAATCTCAATTAGGTATGATAATTTAAAACTTTTATTGGTCAAAGATCCAGTGATTAAGACTCTGCACTTCCATTACACGGAGTGCAGTTTCAATCTCTGATCTAGGAAAACTAAGATCCCATATGCATTGTGGTATGGCCAAAAAAATTTTTTTTTACTTACTTGAACATATTTGTTTAACCATTGTTCTCCTTGTTTCATATAAATTATAAGTTTTACATCTTTTCCCTTTTCTTGTGGCCATTATACAGTGTTTCAGGAAATATAGGTGTAAAAAAGCAAAATGGTGGTTATTTGGCTATTTTTTAAGGTTTCAAATGTATTACATTTTATTTTACAGTACTATATTTTATCATTTTCATTTTTAAATAGTCTTAAAATATAATACCTAATATGACTGTAAAATGAAGAATTATTTAATAAATATGAGTCTAACTTGCATTCACAGCTATGATAGAGATTAGTACTGAGAATTTAAATCTTTTAAATTTATTTTAAAAATACAAAGACAATAGTAATCAGCAAATACTATGGAAAATGGTTGGTTTTACTTTGCTATAAATAATTATGCAAGTAGGAAATGAATTATTCTCATAACAGAAGACTCAACCATTATTTATCCAATTTGAAGAGGGCAGAATGCACAGGGAAGGCAGGGTTAATGTAAATCCAGAGTTTAAGAGTGCAGATTTTTAATTTAAGAATTTATAGGAATTAATATAAATGCAACACAATATTCTTCTAAATTGACTTGAGTAAAGAAACACAGACCCCTGTACATTTCTTTGCACAAAATTTCTCTTTTAGGAAGAAAACCACAGTTAAGAAACTAATGTCTTTAGATAATCAAAACACAGATATAGAAATTGAAAAAATTTAACTATGCAAACAAAACTAACCAGGATATATAAATGTCCATCAGTGAAGGAATATTAATAATTTGGAAGGGTAAATGACAACGAACAGAACTGGGTTCAACATCAAGTTTTTTGTAAACATTTCAGATATGACCTCAAAAAAATAATTTAGTTGGTAAATATTAGATATATTTAACCTATAATAATTCAAAAATTACTATTAAGTTACCTTCTTGTATTTTCTAAGTATTTTGATCTTTTATATTCATTTTTTCCCCTTTGGAGACTTAAATGAGTTTTATTCAAGTGACTCAGAGAACATGAGTGTTATAAGGAATCAGGAAGCAGAAAAATTATTTGCATCAATTTGGTGAACCTAAAGACACAAAATTGCAGGTTTAAAATTTATTGAAAAAAGTATAAAACAGATTCCCAGAGTAAATTTTTAAAAATCTATGCCTAAGCAAACAATTTCCACTTCAAATTATACATATTTTTAAAGCTGTCACTGATTTGTAAGTATATATTTTAATATCATTATCATTTAAAATTTTAGCATAATAAAATTCTGAAAGCAATTGTTCCCAACTATAGGTGTTAAACTTCTTACAGGGGAATATTTGACATGGTAAGTTGACTTGCTTCTTACCTTTATGTTGTTGTACACAGAAGATATACATAGGTAAGTATTTTTCAATTTCAAACAATCAAAGCATTTCTTTGTTCTTTATCTGTTTTTGAGAATACTAATAACTAAAATATATAAGAACATGAAAAAAGGTCTAAATTTTTTAATCTCTTCCAGAAACTAGATAGATTTAAACAGATCATTTTTCTAAATCTTCATAGTTTAACAAGATGTTCATCTCTGGTCACAAGTTTGGTTTTAAGGCTTTCCACATTTCTTCAGTTTGCTGTTTTGCTATAGCATCTCCAGAATAGTCAAGGCAGTTTGCATGCCACATGCCAATGCCAAGTAAGCCATGTTTTTGTACATATGATGCCTTTACAGAAATGCTCTGAGGGTCATCATACCACACTTGATGGAAATGGCCAGCCTGATCCTGTACAAATAAATTAAAATGTAACTTGAAAATAGTCCGCACAATAAGAGGAAAAAGTGTTTCTTAAGTCCAATGATTCAAATAGGATACAACTGAAATAATAAAACTTTCAGGACACGCATAATACAGTCCAACGTTCTATATGTGATACTTTCTAGATATCATTGTCTGTAGCACTTTTACAACAATAGAGATTACACAAATGAACCTCCCAATATATCTTATTTAAAATTCTCCTCATGCCCTAAGATTCCTTTCTTGTTCTGATTTGGAGATTATCAACCAAGATGTGCTGTTCACATCTGAATCACTTGTGAGGACTTTTAAAAACAGATTCCTAGGACCCACACCACATGAAACCTATTGAATCAAAATCTTCCAGGGCTAGTGCTGTAACATATATTTGTTTCTTTGTGTTATGTTTTAATGTTCCATTAGGTGATTCTGATAAGTAGTCAAGATTAAGGAGGATCACTGCTTTTGCCCTCTAAAACCAACTTATACACTTTTTTTTTTTTTTTTCGCATTCACTTACAGTTCCTGGGAAGGTACCTAGTTAGAAGCTCAACAGGTGACTTTGTTTATGACGGAACAGTCAGTTCAAAAGGTAATGACAATGGATGAAGAAAATATCTCCTTTTCTAGGTCTTACTTAGAATTGAGTCTAAGAGCCTGTGGGTCTGGACCCCATGGGTGACTTAGGCATGCACCTGATTAAGAACCACAAGCTAGAAACCAGTCTTAGGCTTACTTTCCACCCTGAAAAGTCCTTTTCCCCACCACCACTTGCCTCTATCTAGCACTAACCACAGTCTCTTTTAAAAGGTATATAAGTTATGGATAAAGGATAAAAGAAAGAGGAAAGGAGCAGAATTAGGCAAAAGGGTAAAGGAAGGGGAAAAGATAGGAAGTAAAAACTAGAACGATCTGTGATTTAAAATAATTTACTGATTTTTATATACATCTAGGGAACTCTTTAAAGGAAATTCTCAATGAATATCAGTAATATTCATGAGAATATTACTAGCTAGCACCATGAGAATTAGAATCATCTCCTAAGATGACTGCTTTAAAGGATAGTGGTCACTTGATAAATGAATAAGCCGTGGATATATAAGTATAGGAGATTCATTACATATAAGCGTATCTCATACTATATCTTATATCCCATTATTTAAAATGTTTAGAACTAGAAAAAGACATACATGCTCTAGTATCAATTGTGATTCAATATTAAAAGGCAACTTGCAAACCTTGTCCCTAAATATAGAAAGATTTATTTTTTTAGAGGCAGGGGCAAAGACATATTGCCCCGAAGACATATCCCTTCGAATTTTGTCATCATTCTATTGGGTTAGCCAAAAAGTTCGTTTAGCTTTTTCCATACCAGCTTACAAAATTGGAATGAAATTTCTGGCCAACCGAATAGAACTTTGAGTCTTTTTGATACATTAAAAATTTCAAATACCTCAAATAGTGAAGGATCAAAGGATGAAAAACTGGATATATGTAAGAATGACATATGCCTGGTTAAGAATATATGCCTCCAAGAATATTGACTGCAAGGTGAAGCTGCTATTGCTGAGACAGCATTAGAAAGCACAATGATTCTCTTCAGTTAAAACATAAACTTGACTTGGGTTGCTATGGAATTTTACAAAGAATGAAGGAGAACAAATTGGTTATAGCTAGATGGTTGTCTGAAGTGCCATTAAATGAATGGTTTTCAAGGCTCACTGAGATGTTTCCTCAGTTCTAAAATCTTAAAGAATATGTCTTATTATGCATTAAGGAAAAAAATAAGGAATTACAAAAAAAAACCAGTACATCATAGGGTAAACTATTTTAAAATATGTATTTCCAAACTATATATAATTGGTTAAATAAGCCATTTACCAAACTGATGTCCATGAAAAACTGTTCCCCTGCAAGTTTCTAAGGGTGTTGGGAAACAGGGTTCTATGTTAAACAATTAAATGACTTTATGTACTATGCTGCTGCTGCTAAGTCGCTTCAGTCGTGTCCGACTCTGTGTGACCCCATTGACAGCAGCCCACCAGGCTCCCCCGTCCCTAGGATTCTCCAGGCAAGAATACTGGAGTGGCTTGCCATTTCCTTCTCCAATGCATGAAAGTGAAAAGTGAAAGTGAAGTCGCTTAGTCATGTCCGACTCTTCGCAACCCCATGGACTGCAGCCCACCAGGCTCCTCCATCCACAGGATTTTCCAGGCAAGAGTACTGGAGTGGAGTGCCATTGCCTTCTCCGTTATGTACTATAGTACATCTCAAATCCTTGAATATTATGTTATACATTATAAATCTTCAAGAGAGACTTATAGTATGTAGTGTTTTCCAGATATATTTGGCTATGGCATGTGTGTGTGTGGGGGTTTTTTAGTGAATTGTTTTAGAATTTAATTTAACCTTTAAAATTTAAAATTATACAATTTTGAAGGTTACTTTCCAATGCTGGCTATATTCCTTGTCCTGTACAATACATCCTTGAGTCTATCTTATACCCAACAACTTGTTCCTCCCACTTGCCCACCTCCTATACTGCCCCCTCACTGCACTTCCCACTAGTAACCACTCGAGTGTATGTATGCGTGTGTGTGTGTGTGCATTATTAACAGTTCCCAGAACACAATTCTATAAATACTGTTTGGTAAAGACAGGATCACAATATATTAATAAGTTTATACTTTACATTCTAGATTCTAAAGTTTAAAGAGCTCTACCCTAAAACTTTCTACATAAATAATATACAGGCATGTACATGTACATCAATTATAATTTATTAAATATGTATATATGTACTCATTTTTTGTAAGTGGGTATCAGACTATCAGAAAAATATATATACATTTTTGCTGGAATTAACATTCATCATATCATTTTAGGGTTCCTTTAATAGTTAACATAATCTAAGGCAAATTCAAAGATAGTTTGTATTTAAAATTTTTTGAGGTGTGAAAAAGTTTTTATTATGCTAAAGGTAAACTATGGATAATATAACTTTTTTTTATCCCTTCAGTATGGCAATTCCTGTTTATCAAAAACTACCTGACAGAATTATTAGTAATTTACTCTGTTTCTTCAAGTTTCTGTTTGTAATATTTTTCAGTCTCTAATTTTTAATATTTTTTATAATTTATTTAATATCACAGTTTGAACTGTGGGATAAATTTGGAGTGATACAATTTTCCATTGTAAAGTACACGATGATGCATCTCCTAGCTCAGCCTCATAAGAATCATGCGGCTGCTTTGAAATGGAGATTTTCAGAGCAAGTAACCTATTTAGGTCCAAAGTCCTTTCAAAAGCCACAGACATCATTTACAATTGTCAACTCCTAAGAAAATTGTTCGTGATATACATGTTTTTATTATATCATCTAAAATGACAAGTGGCCCATGCAGAGCAGTTCCACTATTAGCATAACTTGAATTGCTCACAAGGGAAGTCAAGTTCCTGATTACACAGACTCAAAGACAAGTCTACTCATGTAAACAGCAGTCTGTATGTTGTATCCTATAAGAAAACTGATGGAAAAAAATCTTACTATCAAATATGTGATTATGAAAACATGCAATTATGAAAACTAATAAAGATTTGTAACTTGTGGATAGTCTTACTTTATAGTGATAATAAGGAGACTGCTGATTTTTATCCCACAGCCTTCCAGAAGTAGAACTATTTACTTGCTTCATAATTGTTTGATAAGCCACTTGATGATGTACAGCATCGCTACAAGGGTATTTTGCAGTGGTACAAACATGATCCTATAAACACAAAAATGTTCATGTCGCAGATTATCAATTAAGCAAATCTTCAGAGTCAAATCCAAAATTATAAAAATTAGACATGAAATATAAACTATAAATAGATAATCTGACTATACAAATTAAAGTTAAATTTTAATATTAAATAGAAATAGAGTAACATTCACACACTTGCATGGGATTTAATTATTTATTTAGTCTCAAACTACATTAAAGAAGTTCTCCATAAAGTATATGTATTCTATAGAGAGAAGTTTCTAAACTCTAAATAAAATAAAGTTTATATAGAGGAAACAAAACAAGTTCTAAAAAATATAATAGAGAAAAAAATTACATAAGAAATGATCTGTTCTTACCAGTGATAGATTTTGGCAGGTATAATCATAACCATACCAGGGAATACCCATTATAAGTTTCTTAGGGTTAATTCCAATCTTGATGAAGTCATCATATCCTGATCAAATAGGAACAGAAAAAGTGTATTATTTTTCTCTTCATATATCTACTAATGTGTTCATACAAGATATGTAACCACTCAGAATCCAAGTTTGTAAAAACAGGTACATTTATGCAAGACACTACAGTGTTTCTCTAATATGCTATAAAAGTCATCCCTTAAAATCTATAAATTTGTGTCACTTTCTAAGTCATTTGTTTTATAAAATATTTATTTGGCTGCATTGAGTCTTCATTGCAGTATGCAGGATCATTAGTTGTGGCATACAGAATCTTATTTTCGACATGCAGCTCTTTTAGTTGCAGCATGAAAATGAATAGAAAACATTTGAAACAAAATCAAATTGAAGCAAAAAATTCACAAAATTTAAGAACAATGGCACATTTCAGGAAAGCACGTTAATTGTGTCTATTAACTACTAAGGCACAGATTTGATATCCTAGATTCTAAAGCTTTAAAAAAGTTGTATAAGTCAAACTTTCTGGTTGCTGCTGCTAAGTCACGTCAGTCATGTCCTACTCTGTGCGACCCCATAGACAGCAGCCCACCAGGCTCCCCCGTCCCTAGGATTCTCCAGGCAACAACGCTAGAGTGGGTTGCCATTTCCTTCTCCAATGCATGAAATTGAAAAGTGAAAGTGAAGTCGCTCAGTCGTGTCCGACTCTTAGCGACCCCATGGACTGCAGCCTACCAGGCTCCTCCATCCACAGGATTTTCCAGGCAAGAGTACTGGAGTGGGGTGCCATTGCCTTCTCCAAAACTTTCTGGCAGGGGTTTCAAAACTACTTCTTGAATGCACAAATGTTTCACATTTTATCAGTATCCTAAAGGAGATCAGTCCTGGGTGTTCACTGGAAGGACTGATGTTGAAGCTAAACTCCAATACTTTGGCCATCTGATGCGAAGAGCTGACTCATTTGAAAAGACCCTGATGCTGGGAAAGATTGAGGGCAGGAGGAGAAGGGGACGACAGAGGATGAGATGGCTAGATGGCATTACTGACTCAATGGACATGGGTTTGGGTAGACTCCAGCAGTTGGTGATGGACAGGGAGGCCTGGCGTGCTGCAGTTCATGGGGTCGCAAAGAGTCGGACACGACTGAGCAGCTGAACTGAACTATAAACATGAATTACAGCTACCCTATATTACTCAGTAGCAGATAATCTATAGATAGGAAACAGAAAAATGAATAAATCCATGGTCCTATCAATTCCTTTCTTGCCCATGCTGCAAAATATGTTTTCCCACAAAGATATGTTCCAAGATTAGCTAGGATGAGTTGAGTAATTTGCTGTTTTTCAGTCTTTAAAGTTACCATGTACTGTTCAATATCCAAGAGAAGGATGGAGTATGCATCATTTCCCAAACATACTTGATAATGAATCTTTTATTGATATACATAATTATCATCTCTTTCATAAACACAGCTTGCAAACACTGGATTAAATAATTATTTTGTATTATAACACATTTTTTTCAAATTTTAAATAGGATATGCTTATGATCAAACTAGTCTATTCAGAAAATTTGTTGTTGTTTAGTCACTAAGTCATGTCTGACTCTTTGTGACCCCACTGACTATAGCCCTCCTGGCTCCTCTGTCCATGAGATTTCCCAGGAAAGAATACTGTAGTGGGTTGCCATTTCCTTCTCCAGGGGATCTTCCTGACCCAGGGATTGAACTAGGGTGTCCTGCATTGGCAGGTGGATTCTTCACCACTGAGCCACCTGGGAAGCCCATCCAGACAATTAGGACATGATAAAAATTAGGTCAGGTTCTATGATTTTACCTCTATATGAAAAATAAAGGAATTTTTATTTATTATTTAATAGTTAAATCAGTGCCAACTATGCCAGAAAATCTCACTTAAGTTGAAAGTTAACAAGCAATCTTTTATTCAATTGGTTTATGGTATACAAACCAATGCAAACTTCAGAAAGGATAATACAAAAGTCCCTGTCATATGAATGAGATACCAGAAGTACTCTTAATAGGAATCTAGTTGTCAGTGTAGCATGGGTACTAAAAGTAAATGCCAAATAAGGTAAAACCAATCCTATCAATCATGTACAATAGTTACATTATAGCTACTTTTGCTATTATTTAACTTTGGTTATTTCAACAAAAAAATTCTGTCAGATTCTAAATAAGCAAATATCTTCTTTGGGTAACTTTCTGAAAAGAGCTGTGACTTGAAGTTAGAACACCTGCTTGAATCCCAACCATATACTACCTAATAGCCATGCAATCATGAGATCTTAACACCCTTCATCTCATCTATAATGGAGGGTTAATTTATTACACCTATCTGACAAGACTTTCAGAAGAAGTAATTGAAAATGTTAAAACTTTTTGTAAAATTTAAAGCTCTCAAATTAAGGTTTTTATGTTTTAAGAAAGTGTTACAAATGGAAAACATACAAATGACTTAGAAATACTAGAACATACTATAATGTTTGAGGTTATAGAATTACTATTACTGATAAATGATCACTTTGTGATTTCTTACCAGTTAATGTCTGAATATAGGGAGAATTGGCTCCTGCAATACATCGTGACCAGGCCAGACTTCGTTCGTCGTAAGACATCACAAAGAGAAAGTCACAGGCATCTGCAATTCCGGTATAGTTATAGCACCTTGCACCTACGCAGTTTGGACCCCAAGGTACATCAAAGGTTACCTATAGAAAAAACATTTTATGTAACATGATCAAATAAGCATATTACAGCAGATGTTTTGTTGATTATATTTTCTCTTGACTCATATTATCCCCCCAAAAGAACCACTTAGGTGTATGAACATACAGTTTGACATGTATGGAATGAGAACAGTGCTAAGAAATGTATTTTTTGCCTGCATGGACTGACCCGGACATGTGTTTTTGACAATGTCTTGGACATATATATATAGATAATGGACATATATTTGGACCTGGACATATCTGGACTTATAGGATGACCAGGAGCGGGCACACTGTAGAAGAGGAATTTTAAACTCAAACGCCTTCAGACTGGCAACTCAACTGATTAAAGAAAATTCATGTAATCACAGTAGGGTATGGTAGGGTCTACAAGCAACCAGAGAGTAAAAACACACTGAAAGAATTCAAATTAAAAAACTTAAAAATTATCGTGCAAGCTACATAGGTCATCTCTTGGCACAAGCTGACTGGACTGTGTTGGGGGTTTGAGCTCCTGATTTACAACTATGCTACCTGGTAGGTTTAGTCCAATATTATAGTTAAAGAGTAGTGGTATTTTATGGATACTAGTATATATTAATCAACTCAAAATGTTATACAAGTCATTTAAAGGTTGATTTTATGGAAATATTCAAATAAAACGAGTGATAAATTATCTTTTAATTTTGAATATGAGCCAGTCCTCAGTAAGGATGAGCCTCTTAAGATTTATTGCTTTGAGTATTATATATGCCTGCAAATGTTCTAAAGCTTTATTAAAAGTTTTCTGCTTAAGTAGGCTCTCAATAAATATACTGATTAATATTACAAAAAATTGAGGTATTTTAGTTAAATTTTTACACTTTGGCCAATTTATTCTACTTAACTCTTTTTAGGACTTTCTCAAAATTCTCTCTATAACTCTCTCATTATTAATACTAAAGAAAGCTCTGCTTTGTTAAGTACAGGCTTTCCCCAAATCTCTCCTGCAAAATAGGTTATAGAGTGAAATTTTTACATATTGGACTTCATTTTTTCACTCTCTCCTCTACAAAATGGAAGTATAATAAAGTGATAGAGAAAGTGACTGCCTCTAAGCTGGTAAATTGAAAATTCATTTTTGCAAGTCCTTGCCTCTCTTCTGAGCAGTGAGAATATTTTCACTGGTTTTCCTGTCGTGGTTAATCTCATACTTTTTTAGCAGGTAGTGTTAGTATATTAGAAAAGAAATCAAAAGACTGATTCTTATCTTGGCTCTCATATAACTAGATTATTTCATTTTAAATATGTGGTCTGTTTTCCAACTATAACAGTGGAAGTGTAGAAAGAATTCTTCAAGAGCCCTTCTAGTTCTTTAATTCTGTGAGGACAAATTCTATAATCCTAAATTAATATCTTTTCCCCAAAATTCGTTTCTCCTTCTAGGGGCTCATTTGTTTTGTTTTGTTTTTTTGCTGCTCACCAGTTTAAGAACTTTGGGGATTTTTCTGACTCTCTTTCTCTCTCATCCTATAACTAATCTCACATTTTCTTTTGGGTAGCCTCTCACAACTGTCCTGCCCCTCCATTTATCCACTAATTCAATGAACACTTTCTGGGTATTAGGGTTATGTTGCTGCTGCTGCTAAGTCGCTTCAGTCATGTCCGATTCTGTGCAACCTCAGAGATGGAGGCCCACCAGGCTCCCCCGTCCCTGGGATTCTCCAGGCAAGAACACTGGAGTGGGTTGCCATTTCCTTCTCCAATGCAGGAAAGTGAAAAGTGAAAGTGAAGTCACTCAGTTGTGTCCGACTCTTAGCGACCCCATGAACTGCACCCTACCAGGCTCCACCATCCATGGGATTTTCCAGGCAAGAGTACTGGAGTGGTGTGCCATTGACTTCTCCGGTTAGGGTTATGCCATCATCCCTACTCAAACCATAAATTCTAAGTTACTGGATTACTGGGTTAGTCCTTATAAGTCTCCTCTAGACAATTTTACATACTACCATAAATAATCTTCCCCAGATACTTTCTACACACTTTACCCATTACATATAGAATCAAATGCATACTCTTCAGTGTGACATCCTGGATGTTCAGTGTGACAATCTGGCTCAGCTTGGCAACCGTACTTTCCACTGACTTACCTAATATGAACTTGACATAGTAGCCCAAATTGTTCTACTTGCCCTTGAAAATAGACACTCATACTGCAAAGTCTTTGCTCAATCTCTTTCTCTTTGTTCTTTCACTATAGTTTAATCAGGACTAACAAATAAGTTCCCATGCATTAATTCTACCATATTAACAAAGCAATCTAGAGAATGAAGGAAAAGTTTCTGAGGCTAAAATTTGTGAGAAGTGTACAGTGATCTGCATACCAGATATTTGCTATTCTTGATCTAAATTGTACTTGTCTGAAAAACTGAATTCCACACTGACAAACCTTCCCTACTTGCATACAGTCACAGAGATATCAATTTTTATGTTGTCTATTATTTTTCTAGTGCTTCTCAAATTCATGTTGACCAACTATACCAGAATCATTTATCACTCTTGATAAAAATACAGTTCCTAGAATTAGGGTTTGAGTCTCAATGGGCTATAGGTGCTTTGCAAAGTAATTCAGAGTCTATGGAGCAAGTGAGACACTTCTCCAGAACTATCTCTACTCTTAGGCAAAAGCTATTTCTGTCCCGAACTGATAGCAGGGCCTGGCCAACTGAGTCCTTCCTCTGCCTATCTACTATATCTAACCATGCTGCAAGGCAAGCAGGTGGGGCAGTTTCAGTGTTGTAGCCTTATGTGAATAAACAACAGGTCTTGCACCTTAAAATTTTATAAAACTCTTCTAGTTAAGAACCTCAAAAGTTCTAGAAAACTTTTTAGGATGTGCTGAAACTCTTCCTACTCAGTAAAACTGAGATTCTACCTTAATGAATTTTGAGAGGAAAAACAAGGGGTTTCTAAAAAACAGCAAATGAATTTTCACCTGTGATCCTTCAATTTCACGATGGAAAGAGTCTGTGGTTTCTTTGACTAAAGCAGTTAATGCATAATATTCAGGTGATGAATGAGCAACATCTTGTTCTATGTCTAGATTAATTCCATCCATATATTGTGTTTTAGCCAGCTTAACTTGTTGAGCTATCCAGGATGCTCTGAAAGTAGCATTAATGATATCCTTTACAGATACATCTCCTATGGAAGAAATATATATCTTTTGTACATACATGCTTTCCACATTTTAATAAAATCTATTTCACAAACCCATTCCAAAGAGATCCTAATGTCTTTAAAACATCTCATAATTTTTGAATACTCAGCCTCAAATTTAAGTTTTCCAAATGAAGAAATAATACATCAAAATCACAGAAAATCATGTCACCAATCTCCTAAATAACCATTATGAATAAGTAGTAATATTCTCAGATTAAAAACAGAGATTGTGGGCTATGGCTAGCTACGGGTCATCATGCTAATTAGGACTCAATATTTTGCCCAAAACCATAGGGTGGTTTATTTGATGCTTTAAAAATATCTCTACCTGAAAAATGAATTAAACAGTAAGATTAATTTTAGGATGCTAAACATATCAACATGAAAATTTTTGGAAATTCGAGATAGCAGATGATGCAACTAAACTTACCAATTGGCTAGACACATCTGGTTAAAATTGTAACTTACCTTTTAACACTACTCTGGCTCCTTTCGCATGAGCATGGCACATAAGTTCTGGGTCATAATTTGAAAAAAGTACCACAGTTGTAATCTGTGACCAGTCATAATATTTCCAAGTTTTATGTCCAACATCAAATACAAAGACCTGCCAAAACAACAGGAATAAGCACCCTCACTTAAACCAAGAAGAATACCATTCTGACCTCCCAAAGAAACATTAATCATCGATCATATGCCAGGCACTGGTGGACACTGAGAGTACAAGAGTGAATTAGATATACGGGTCCCAATTAATTGGTGGCAGAGGAAATTAGCAGGGTCTGGAAAGCAGGGGAGGGTAAGCTAGGAAGAAATAGTGGCAAGTGCCTGGGGAGGCACAGAGAGCACAGTGTTATGTTCGGCTGACACCTAGAATTTGGAGGAAGACAATAATGAAGAACCAGAGAGAGGTAGTCAGGGTTAAATCACGAAAGGACTTGAAGCCCTTTTGAGAAATTATCCCGAGGGAAAGGGTTTTAAGAAGAGAATATGCATATTTTAGGTATGCATTTTAGAAAATTAAAGACCTATTTTTATCCCCCTTCTTGGGTGCCAGGTACAGAAAAGCAGAGTAAGAAGCACCTTCGGTCTTTTCTGGACCGCGGCAGTGCTGAGAGTCTTTGAAACTCGTCCTCATCCTCTTGGAAACCAATGCGTCTTGCTACTTAGGGAGTTAATTCCTTACAGGCCTCCTTGTTTGTCTGGCCAGAGTACCTCAGGAGAGACACAGCAGGCTAATGCAAGGGGCTTGGACTTGGATTTAGACCTGGGTTGGAATACTTAACTGTGAGACGTGGCAGGAGTTACTCAACCTCTCTGAGCCCAAATTTCCTCAAGGAAATCCGTGAACAGAAAGGTCCTCCGCGAGCGGTCAAAGTTAACTTCGCCCCCCACCCCCAGCACCTCTTTTTTCCGGCTCAGTTCTTCTAGTGTAAGTCCTTTTAGGGCCCTGTGAGGACAAGACCCGGAGGGTCAGGGGAGAGGGATGCCACTGACCTCGAAGTCGGGGCGGTGGGTGATGGGACGGCACAGAGCTGGGACCTGGCACGGGCAGTCCGCCCTCGCCCCGTCGGGCAGCGCCAGCAGCAGCGGCAGCAGCAGCGGAGCGAGCCTGGGCGCCCGGCGGGGCAAGGGAACGAGCCGCCGGCTCCCCGCTAGCTGCAGCCGGGCCATACTAGCTGCTCATCAGACAGCGGTACCTTCGGATTCCCAGCTGGGGCCAGCTTTATGGAGGGGAGAGGGAGGGGGGAGGCGGGGAGGGGTGGGGCGGGGCTCCCGATCTGGGCAGGTTGGGGTGGGGAGGCTGCGGTCTCCAAGCCGGGGGATCTGGGCTGTCGGAAGGAGGCACTGAAGTTTCCGAGCCTCCGGCGCCTTGCAGACCAACTTGGGCAAACTCCGGGAGATGTTGAGGGACAGGGAGGCCTGGCGTGCTGCAGTCCATGGGGTCGCAAAGAGTCAGACACGACTAAGCGACTGAACAACAACAAGCGCCGCGTGAAGGAAATTAAAAAGCAAGTGGTCTGGGCAGGCTTTAGAAGCAGGAGAGGAGGTTTCTGACTGCCTTCTAACCCTGCCTGGGCTAGGTGTTTGTCTCCAACACAACGAATTCGTATCAGCCAATCAAGCGACCGTGCTTTAGATAAGAGAGGGAGTGGATCTTCAATTTTCTCGGAGCCCATGGAGACCTCGTCAGACGCCCCTGGTATCTGGAAAATCTTATGACTTAAAAGGTGAGGAGGGAGGGGAAAACAGCATTGCAAACATTAAAGTAAAACCAGAGCTGTATTTTTTGCGTGTAAACTGATGATGATTTGAGTTTGTGATCTGGGATTATGAGCGGGAGTCCCCAGAACTACAATCTGAAGTCTCATCCATGGGGTGGACCCACTGCCCAGGACTTTTTCCCAATTGCGACTCCAGATTGCTGTTAATAAGGGATTTCCTAGCACTGTTTAATCTGGAAGTTGGTCAGCCCAATTTGGTGATGGATGTACTGTTGTTTTAGTTGCTAGTTTGTGTCCGACTCTTTCCAAAACCATGAACTGTTGCCCACCAGGCTTCTCAGTCCATGGGATTTCCCAAGGGATGTGCTGTTACTTTTTCTGTTTCTCATTTTTAATGACTGTATATTGAAATTGCATCAAATACTCTTCTATTAAATATGGAAAGTGTTCATTGTGTGTGATAAGTGGTTTCTTTTGTTAATGAATCCTTCAAAACTTACACAGACATAAAACTCCGGCAAAACACACACTGAGCCCAGGCAGCCAGGGCCTTGGTGGCCAGCAGAGCACTGGCTCAAGTGTGTATCACCTACCATTTTTGTGCCTCTCTTTGGCTCTGTGTCATAATTGTATGTATCTTTCTTGTGGAGTCTAAAACCGTTGGGAGCCCTCGAAGTGGAGAAGTAGGGTGACTTGGGAGGGATGACTGTAGTACCTGGTGGGAATGGCCCAAATGTTTTAAAGATATGAGTATCTGTTGAATTAAAATGGTGGTTTGAATATGAACTCTAATTTCACTTCCTTCCATGCTTAAACTCCAGTAAAAACCTGAACCCAAAAGGGCAGGGAGATAACAGCAACGTTTTGGAAGTTTGAAAGCACAAGTATGAGGCCTGGGTGCCCCTACCCCCAACAGTACAGAAACCTGAGAAACAGCCTAATTCATAGAATCTTCAGAAGTTCTCAGGGAAGCAATTTGGGTGTTGTTTCTGGGGCTCCAAAGAGCTCTGGTACCATAGTTCTTTATTCTCAGTGCAGAAAAGAATTCATCGAGAGGCAAAGTGACAGATAAGAAGTGATTTATTAGAATAAGGTGCTTGTGATGTTTTCAAGTGGGTGGGCAAGGGGGTGCTATACTCCCAAGAACTTACTGGACTACAGTTTTATAATCAAAGGAAAAGTAGGGAGGAGAAGAATTTCTTTGTCTTTCCTGAGTAGATGCCCTGCTTCCATCAGCTCATCTTCCAGGTTGAGCAGGGGAGTTTTCTCATATCTACATAGTCAAACTAGGTCCCCAAATTATCATGTGTGTGTGTGTGTGTGCAGAGAGCATGTGCAGGGATCATTAATTTACTGAGCTCACTGCGCAGGTCTCATGCCACCATTGTTTTATTGTTCGGGGGCATGTCTCATGTGTCTGTTGCATGGTTTTGTTGCTAAGCAAGACTGCTTGGTTTTGTAGTTAAGCAAACCTGCTCTCTTGAGTAATCATTAACTTACAAGGGTCTCCCATATTTTTTCTACTTACAATCCCCTAGTGGGATTAAGTGTTTAATCATCTACTTTGTCCTTTCACTCTGTCCCTATCACTAGAACTGCAAGAGGTGCCTCAGAAATTAGAGGTGAAGGGGGGATGGAGGTTAGGATGTCAGAAAATACAGGGAATTAGGTGAGAGTCGCTTGAGAAGCAGTTAGATCTATAGATCCTTTCTCCAGCCTTATGTCTGGGCAACTGCCCTTCTCCCACCCAGGCTGAAGTTTGGAGGTTTAATTCTCTGGGAGGGTGAATTCTCTGGTAAGCCTCTCCGTAAGCCTAATCTAAAAGGAATATAACTAACTTTGTGCCTGACTGAAGATAGTAGAAACGCCCTGAGATCATCCTTTTGAAATTCAAAGTCAAAAATGCCAGTCACCCACTCAGAGCTCCCTCTCTTTTTACTTCTTATCTCTTACTTTTAATCCTTGAGAACAAATAAAACAATTAAATAATATGAAACGAACAACAGAGAAAGGAATATGGAGGAAACAAGCATTGTCCAGAGGATACTTAAAAAAAAAAAGACACCTCTCAGTAATATCCCCAGAAAGGTAAGAGAAGATGAAAACTGCAACAGGATGCTTTTTATTTTTTTTAAAGGGGCATGGGAATAGAGTTTGTGGAAATTAGAAAAATCACAGAAATTAGGAAAAAATCAGAATGTCTGAGCAAAGTACAAAAATACTCTTAAAAAAAAAATATTGAAAGAGTAGTCCAGATGTGAAGAAATCATCAACTACAAGAATGAAGGACAGGAGTTTTCAGAAGGGCAAGATACAGATCCTAAGAGCTTCCAGAAAAATGGATTAAAGATCTAAATGTAAGACCAGAAACTATTAAACTCCTAGAGGAGAACATAGGCAAAACACTCTCCAACATAAATCACAGCAGGATCCTCTATGACCCACCTCCCAGATTATTGGAAATAAAAGCAAAAATAAACAAATGGGACCTAATGAAACTTAAAAGCTTTTGCACAACAAAGGAAACTATAAGTAAGGTGAAAAGACAGCCCTCAGATTGGGAGAAAATAATAGCAAACGAAACAACAGACAAAGGATTAATCTCAAAAATATACAAGCAACTCCTGCAGCTCAATTCCAGAAAAATAAATGACCCAATCAAAAAATGGGCCAAAGAACTAAACAGACATTTCTCCAAAGAAGACATACAGATGGCTAACAAACACATGAAAAGATGCTCAACATCACTCACTATCAGAAAAATGCAAATCAAAACCACAATGAGGTACCATTACACGCCAGTCAGGATGGCTGCTATCCAAAAGTCTACAAACAATAAATGCTGGAGAGGGTGTGGAGAAAAGGGAACCCTCTTACACTGTTGGTGGGAATGCACACTAGTACAGCCACTATGGAAAACAGTGTGGAGATTTCTTAAAAAACTGGAAATAGAACTGACCCAGCAATGGAACATACCCAGCTGGGTATGACCCAGGAATACCACTCTTGGGCATACACACTGAGGAAACCAGATCTGAAAGAGACACGTGCACCCCAATGTTCATTGCAGCACTGTTTATAATAGCCAGGACATGGAAGCAACCTAGATGCCCATCAGCAGACGAATGGATAAGGAAGCTGTGGTACATATACACCATGGAATATTACTCAGCCGTTAAAAAGAATTCATTTGAATCAGTTCTAATGAGATGAATGAAACTGGAGCCCATTATACAGAGTGAAGTAAGCCAGAAAGATAAAGATCATTACAGCATACTAACACACATATATGGAATTTAGAAAGATGGTAATGATAACCCTATATGCAAAACAGAAAAAGAGACACAGATGTACGGAACAGACTTTTGGACTCTGTGGGAGAAGGCGAGGGTGGGATGTTTCGAGAGAACAGCATGTATATTATCTATGGTGAAACAGATCACCGGCCCAGGTAGGATGCATGAGACAGGTGCTCGGGCCAGGTGCACTGGGAGGACCCAGGGGAATCGGGTTGGGGGCGGGGGGAGGTGAGAGGGGGGATCGGGATGGGGAATACATGTAACTCCATGGCTGATTCATGTCAATGTATGACAAAACCCACTGCAATGTTGTGAAGTAATTAGCCTCCAACTAATAAAAATAATTGAAAAAAAAAAAAAGAAAGTCACAAAGTATCAAGAATCAGAAGGTCGTCAGATTTATCAATAGCAACACAAAGCTAAAAGACAGTGAAACATTGCATTTGAAATTCTGAAGGAATATGATTTCTGCTTAAAATTCTACCAAATTATCAATCAAATGAAGAAGTCATGTAACATTTCAAAATATTGACATATCATACATTTCAAATGGAGTGTCCTAGGCCCTGCACCCAGAAATTCTGCTTCACTGAGTCTGTATGGAGGCCATGAACGTGAATTTTGAAACAGCAGCCCCACGTGATTATAATGTAGGTTGTGGCATGTAATTTGAGAGTCACTGTCATGATTAGTGATTTCATAGTCTAAAGTAAACCTTTTTGATTTTATATCTCACCCCTATTTCAGAAGCCGTCTCCATTTAGTAGGGCGACAGTATTAATAAGAAATACTTATTATGGGAGTATTTCTTATTATGGGAGTTCACAGTTCTGTTTTGGTTTTGAGGATCTGTGAATAGCTATGAACTCTCTCTCCAGAAAAGAGCATATACATAGTCATACAAATTATGTGAACCTTTTTTAGTTTATCTGTGGACCACTAGGTTGCTCTCGGGTATAAGCCTCAGAAGTGATTATTCATATTTACATTCCTGGAATGGCATTTGTAATAGTTCTTGCCCTGCCACTTTTCACTCAAGCCCATTTTCCAAAACCTCCTCAGTTCAGTTCCTTCCTGTTCTCCTTACACTGCTATCTAGTCACTCTCATTACTAACTCTATATGTGAAAATATTTCATTTTCCTGGACCAAAACTGAAGAGGGATTTCATATGAGTCATGTCACTTGATACCAAGCACAGAAAACTCGACCTGAGCACAAAGTAGGAATTTATTATGTCAAGGAACTAAATGTTTCTAGGGAGATCTTCAGGGCCCAGAGATGTTAATCATATCTACAGTTCTCAGTCTCATTCTCCATTTCTTGGCTTTGCTTTTCTCTGAGTTTGTTCTGTTATCAGGTAGTGCTGGTGGTGGTTTAGTCACTAAGTCATGTCCGACTCTTGTGACACCATGGACTGCATCCCGCCAGGCTCCTCTGTCCATGGGATTCTCCAGGTGAGTGTACTGATGTGGGTTGCCATTTCCTTCTCCAGTTATAAGGTAGATTTTCTACATATGGTGGAAAGATGGTTTCCAACTCCACAGGCCTCCTGACATCTCCAGAGCCTCCCCTAACATTTGCAGACCCCAGGGCAAGGGCACAAATGGAAATCCACACACATGAAGTCTAATTTCTTTTTCTAGAAATTTTATTTTCCAACAGGAAGCCAAATGAAGTGAGGGCAAAACTAAAAGACTAGAATTCTCAGTATATATTTTCCACTGATCAGGACCTCATTTTTTCCCTACAAAATTAAGGACACTAAGTTTTAACTCACAAAGTTGCTAGGAGGATGCATTCTGACAGTTCACATCAATATCTTTTGGTAGTGTTAGTAAATGCTTGACATTCTTGTTATTAGTAATACAATATTTTTGCATTCTTATTAGTAACACATTTGTTATAGAATATTGTAGAGTTAACATTCTGGGAAGATCAAAGAATATTCAAATTTTTATGATGTTCTTGGTGAAAAAGAACACATTGCTTAATGCTGTCCATAATTTTTGAGAGGGGGGGCCTATGCCTTAAATTAACAACTTCCATATCAGAATTCACATTATTTCAGTTCAGTTCAGTCACTCAGTCATGTTCAACTCTTTGCAAACCCATGAACTGCAGCATACCAGGCCTCCCTGTCCATCACCAACTCCCGGAGTTTACTCAAACTCATGTCCATTGAGTCAGTGATGTCATCAACCATCTCGTCCTCTATTGTCTCCTTCTCCTCCCACCTTCATCTTCCCCAACATCAGGGTTCCTTCCAGTGAGTCAGTTCTTCCCATCAGATGGCCAAAGTATTGGAGATTCAGCTTCAGCATCAGTCCTTCCAATGAATATTCAGGACTGATTTCTTTAGGATTGACTGGTTGGATCTCCTTGCAGTCCAAGGGACCCTCAAGAGTCTTCTCCAACACCACAGTTCAAAGGCATCAATTCTTTGGTGCTCAACTTTCTTTATAGCCCAACTCTTACATCCATACATGATTACTGGAAAAACCATAGCTTTGACTAGATGGACCTTTGTTGGCAAAGTAATGTCTCTGGGTTTTAATATGCTCTCTAGGTTGGTGATAACTTTCCTCCCAAGGAGCAAGCATCTTTTAATTTCATGGCTGCAGTCACCATCTGCAGTGATTTTGGAGCGCCCCCCCCCCCCCCGCAAAAATAAAGTCTGCCAGTGTTTCCATTGTCTCCCCGTCTACTTGTCATGAAGTGATGGGATCAGATGCCATGATCTTAGTTTTCTGAATGTTGAGTTTTAAGCCAACTTTTTCACTCTCCTCTTTGATTTTCATCAAGAGGCTCTTTAGTTCTTCTTCGCTTTCTGCCATAAGGGTGGTGTCATCTGCATATCTGAGGTTATTGATATTTCTCCCAGCAATCTTGATTCCAGCTTGTGCTTCATCCAACTTGTGCATTTCTCATGAGGTACTCTGCATAGAAGTTAAATTAGCAGGGTGACAATATACAGCCTTGACGGACTCCTTTCCCTATGTGGAACTCCTTTCCCTGATGTTCCATGTCCGGTTCTAGCTGCTGCTTCCTGACCTGCATACAGATTTCTCAGGAGGCAGGTCAGGTGGTCTGGTATTCCCATCTCTTTAAGAATTTTCCACAGTTTGTTGTGATCCACACAGTCAAAAGCTTGGCGTAGTCAATGAGGCAGATGTTTTTCTGGAACTCTTGTTCAGGTTATTTTGGCACACAGAAGTTGTTGTTTGTTTGTTTTTAACCACAGTATTTGTGGTAAATTGGCTCCCAAACTGATCACAAGAGACTTAATTTACTCTTGTGTTGTCATGAGGTGAAGATGTATGAAGCCCCAACTTTGTATGTTAGGCTGACTGCAGTTTCGAATAGTATGAAATGACTTAATTTCTCAGTTATTTGGCTTGAAAAATATACAATTCAAATATTGTAAGAATGAGACTCCACAGTGAACCTTCCAGGTAAGGAAAATAGTTTGTGTATTTCTAAGTGGAAATCTATCATTATACCACATCGATGATCTGACATATAATCTGACTTCCATCACACTACTGAGCTGGAATGTACTTTAGAGTCAGGTATCTGGGTAAAGAAGTTTAGCTCAGTGGCTTGTGCAACAAAAATGCCCAAATCTAGAGCACTGTTGTAATGTTGCTAGAAATAGCTTTCTTGAAATAGCAGATGGGAAGAAAAAGATGGAAAATTTAAAGCTCAAAGTCTTTTGCCTAAGCAGATTTTCTAATGTTTCTGCCCATATCTCATTTAAAAGCCGGATAAAGAAACAGGGGTGGGAATAGAACCACACCATCTGCTTTCACAGGAGGTATATCTTAGAGTCACACACACACAATTCACTTGGCCTGCATTTTAAAACTTTGGGAAATGCCTTATTAGAGAGAAAATCCAGATTTCTGGCTTCTCTTATGGAATGACCTTTGGCTACAGTGGGCCTATATTCAACTGGGGGTAAGCAGGCTGGATTTGAGAATCTGCTCAAATCATCTCTTTACATGTTCCCTATGATTTTCCATTCCTTCCCATACTGAACGTCTTACCTGTTCACTTTGCCTGCCTCATGCCACAAGCATGAGATTCCTGCAGTTTATGAAATGGATGCAACAGGTCTTTTTTTTTTTTTAATGGGCAAATCTGTTAAAGAAGGGGGTGGGGGGAACTAGTGGCTAATTTTGCTTCTTAACAGTTCTAAATCTGCTGTTTTTCAATGATCTGACTCCAACTTACTTTTTCCAAATGGGCTAAAGTATGAAACTAAATGTCAGTATTATTTCAAATGATGGGCCCTGATGCAGCTCTATAGCAAGCCACCCATGTGACTTTGGATGAGCCCATTAAGCTCTCTTAGCCAAGAGTGATGGAAGGTCACTAAACGGACTTAATACCTCTTCTGAATACTTCACAGAGCTGATAGATACACAGTACAGATTTTAAAAGTACT
Organism: Muntiacus reevesi; assembly: GCF_963930625.1. Lineage (NCBI taxonomy): Eukaryota > Metazoa > Chordata > Mammalia > Artiodactyla > Cervidae > Muntiacus > Muntiacus reevesi. The sequence goes on along the minus strand of NC_089249.1, from coordinate 120,227,771 downwards.
CCTAATCGTTTAAAAATCGCAAAATGCCCCCTAGCACAAGTGCCTGTTACAGAGTGCCACACCCCGCTTTTACAAGTTGGGTTCCTGGAACCAGCTTCAGCTCCGGCTATCCCACCTCCCACACGAGCCCGAGAGGGTTCTCAGGGGAGAAGCTCTGGAAAACCTGCCAAGAAATGCAGTGAAAAACGCCCTTAGCTGAAGAGAGGGGAAGGAAGATGCTGGCGGCATTTTTAAGCCCATGGAATGTTATACCAATTCCTACCTGAAATGACAGTCTCCGCCGCACAGCCAACACGAAATCCTGTCACCAGCCTCCATCCAGCTCCAAGCCAAGACCCCAGAAGCCACGCCTGAACCTTCCCATCCACCTCAGACCTGGATTCCGGACCTCAGCCTCCTCCAAGTCTGAATATTCTAAACTTATAGCCAAGTCGACAAGCTGTTCTCTACCTTAAAAAATACATTTCAGAGTGACTAAATAAATGTATCTAGGTATATGAATGTGTGTGTGTGTGTAAGGTTATAGTTTTTATGACTGAATATCAAAAAAACTGTTGAGATGATTGCACTTAATTATTATTACAAAGATACTAATGATTTATTTGTTTGGATTTTCTGGTTTTTTATTATTCCATTAAATTTATCTTATCTTTATTTCAGCAGAGTCATGCTGTTATAATCAAGATTTTTCACATAATTTCTGTTCTGTTGAGAATAATAATCTTAAAGATTCAAAAATAAATGTAGTAAGTCATACTCAGAACACATGAAATATATATACACATATATGCGCACACACACACATATATCCCTGGAGGAGGAAATGGTAATCCACTCCAGTATTCTTGCCAGGAGAATTCCATGAACAGAGGAGCCTGGTGGGCTACAGTACATACAGTCTCAGAGTCAGACACAACTGAAGCAATTTAGCACATATACATACAAATGTGTATATGTAGAGAGAGAGGTTGTGCTCGTGATAAAGAACCTGCCTTCCCATGCAGGAGACATGAATTTGATCCCTCGGTCAGGAAGATCGCCTAGAGGAGATCATAGCAACTCACTGCAGTATTTTTGCCTGGAGAATCCCATGGACAGAGGAGCCTAGTGGGCTACCATCCATAAGATCACAAAGAGTAGAACACGACTGAAGTGACATATCACGCATGACTATATTTTTCAGTTCAGTTCAATTCAGTCCCTCAGTCATGTCTGACTCTTTGCCACCCCATGGACTGCAGCACACCAGGCCTCCCTGTCCATCACCAACTCCTGGAGTTAACTCAAACTCATGTCCATTGAGTCGGTGATGCCATCTAACCATCTCATCCTCTGTCGTCCCCTTCTCCTCTCCCCTTCAATCTTTCCCAGCATCAGAGTCTTTTCAAATGAGTCCATTCTTCACATCGGGTGGCCAAAGTATTGGAGCATCAGTCCTTCCAATGAATATTCAGGACTGATTTCCTTTAGAGTGGACTGATCTCCTTTAGGGTGGTTGGATCTCCTTGCAGTCCAAGGGACCCTCAAGAGTCTTCTCCAACACCACAGTTCAAAAGCATCAAATCTTCGCTGCTCAGTTTTCTTTATAATCCCACTCTCCCATCCATACATGGCTACTGGAAAAACCATAGCTTTGACTAGATGGACATTTGCTGGCAAAGTAATGTCTCTGCTTTTTAATATACTGTCTATGTTGGTCATAACTTTTCTTCCCAGGAGCAAGTGTCTTTTAATTTCATGGCTGTAATCATCATCTGCAGTGATTTTGGAGCCCAAGAAAATAAAGTCTGTCACTTTTTCCCCATCTATTTGCCATGAAGTGATGGGAACAGATGCCATGATCTTAGTTTTCTGAATGTTGAGTTTTAAGCCAACTTTTTCACTCTCCTCTTTCCCTTTCATTAAGAGGTTCTTTAGCTCTTCTTCAAAATTCTCCAAGCCAGGCTTCAACAGTACGTGAACCGTGAACTTCCAGATGTTCAAACTGGATTTAGAAAAGGCAGAGGAACCAGAGATCAAACTGCCAACATCTGTTGGATCATCGAAAAAGCAAGAGAGTTCAGAAAAAATATCTACTTCTGCTTTATTGGCTATGCCAAAGCCTTTGATTGTGTAGATCACAACAAACTGTGGAAAATTCTTAAAGGGATGGGAATACCAGACCACCTGACCTGCCTCTTGAGAAATCTGAATGCAGGTCAGGAAGCAACAGTTAGAAGTGGACATGGAACAACAGACTGGTTCCAAATAGGGAAAGGAGTCCGTCAAGGCTATATATTGTCACCCTGCTAATTTAACTTATATGCAGAGTACATCATGAGAAATGCTGAGCTGGATTAAGCACAAGCTGGAATCAAGATTGCTGGGAGAAATATCAATAACCTCAGATAAGCAGATGACACCACCCTTATGGCAGAAAGCAAAGAAGAACTAAAGAGCATACATTTTTAAAAGTAGATTAAAGCCCTTGTTAAAATTTTTAATTATTTTGTTTCTAACGTTTTTATTCTAAAATACTTCTTTTATATTAAAAAATAAAAGCAAAATACAAAACATTTAATAAATATAACACTTCTAGAGCAGGTTTATGTTTGCAGAAAAATTGAGCAGAAAGTACTGAGGTTTGCATAACCTCCTTCCCCTACACATGCATAATCCCCAAATATCAACATCCTATACCAGAGACACCAGACTGGTACATTTGTTACAATCACTGAACCTAAGCTATATTAACACATCATTATCACCCAACTTACATTAGGGTTTATTCTTGGTGCTATACATCCTATGGGTTTTGGCAATTATAATGACCCACATCCCCTGCATTGGCAGAGGGATTGTTTACCACTGAGCCACCAGGGGTTTCCCTTAGACTCAGGTTTGATTCCTGGGTCAGAAAGATCCCCTGGAGAAGGAAATGGCAACACACTTCAGTATCCTTGCCTGGGAAATCCCATGGACAGAGGAGCCTGGTGGGGTACTGTTGCAAAAGAGTCAGATGTGGCTTAGTGACTAAATAACAGCAAGTAAAAAATGAAGTATGTTTAAAGTCAGTGGCCCAATCATCTGAACTCGGAGGTTAGAGCTTCATGTAGAGCACTGCATTTTACTACAGAAACATGATGTGTAAGGATCAATTGCCACCAGATCCTCACCCTTGTGGTCTAGCTTACTTTATATAAGTACCTTATGCTATAAGAAGAAAAGAACATTCTGAATAAGAGTTTGTGTCTTAGGGATTCTCCTTTTTAAACATCAATAGGCATACAAATTCTCTTTATGACGATGAAGAAAATCAAATACTACAAAACTCATAATAACAATTAAAACACTAATTAAAGCATATGAATTTAAATTTATTTCAAACTCCCTGAATGCCAGTAAAATTGAAAATCATGCAAGTTCCTTTTCCAGAAACAAAATATTATCAAAAAGATTATCTCAATCCAGCTCTCTCAAAAGAGGACAATACTCTAGCTAATTAGAAACAAAAATAAATGAATGTATGTCTACTTTGCATGGATTTGGAAAGTTTAGTTTGGAATATTGTTTCTGAAAAGAAATCAGATTTATTTTCCTCATCTTGAAGTCCCTTTGTGATTCTTGGTACTGTGTAATCATTCTTTCTTTCTTGTGGACTCAAAGCTATGAGAGGAGTTTATTTGTCTGTTTGTTTCACATTTCCTCTCTATTATGTGTTACCAAGCTAATTCAAATCTTCATTCTTAGATCATAGTAATGGTCAAGTAAGACAGGGGTGATTCTCAGCCCCATTTTACAGATGATAAAACTAAGACGTATAGCTTGACTTGCCCAAAAAACAATTTATTGTAAGAAATAAAGCCAGGGTTCAGTTCCTGGCTGACTGGCCATCTGATTGCAGTAAACTCTAAGAGCTATATCATTCTACCTTTAAACTTACCGGCTGCAACCTCCATTCCAGGCTTTTCTTCCTTAAATTCACCTAGATTCACCTTTCTAATACTGTAGATTGAAAGAAAAATGCAGAACATAGAGATGTGAATTTAAGTTTTGTTCAGTCTTACCAAGGACAATATATCAGATGAAAATCAATAACTCTGAGAAAATTGTCCCAAAGGCATAGAAGCGAAGCTAGTATATATGTAAATTTTTGACTTGGGGGGACATACAGTCAAGCTAACATCTTGGTAAAAGATTACTGCCAGTCACAAGGAACAGATATCTCAGTTAATGATTTCAGGGTTTTTTCACGTATATATGGGAAAGTGCAAAAAACCTGGGCCTATCAAAATTCTTCCTGAGGTAAATATGTAATTATGGAAGTGGTCTGTCTTGGTTCTTAATTCTTAGGATCAGCAACTGCAGGGGCTAAGGATAGTCACTGTAGAACTGGATGTGGGTTAACATTCTTTGTTTTATAATACCCTGAAGCCTTTTGTCCTTTTCCTGCTTCAGAGATAGCATGGGCTCCTGAATCAAGTCCAGATTTTTCTGCCTAACTACCAAATTTCTCCATGGTCTCACTAATCTGGATTAGCCGATATTTCCCTTTTATCTGCCCTTCTTTCTGGCCACGTGGTCACCACTTGTTCCGCATGCAAGCCTCTGCTTACAAGACTCCTCCATTCAGCCTCCTTGCTTCACTGCATTGCATGCATTGAATTCAATTGCATGCATCTTTGCATTCTTTTCTCTTGCTCCACTCAATCAACACACAATTTGGGAGACATAAGTGATCTCTAATTATTTCATGTGTGTCAGTCTCAGGTCTTCCAAAAGGGAACCAGAGCTTAGAGAGCAATGGTTTCCAAAGTGCAGTTGATGCATTAGCATCACCTGGGAGCCAGTTAGAAATGCACATTCTTGGGCCTCATCCTAGATCTACTGAATTGAAACTGAAACTTTAGTGGGCATCAAATCACTTGTAGGACTTAACAAGATCACTGGACCTACACTTAGAGTCTCTGACTATATAGGTCCAAGGTGGGACCAGCAAATTTCCTAGGTGCAGTGAACTGAAAGTTTGTGTCTTTCCAAAAGTGGGTGTAAGTCACTCAGTCATGTCTGACTCTTTGTGACCCCATGGACTGTGGCCCATCAAGCTCCTCATCCGTGGAATTCTCCAGGCAAGAATACTGGAGTAGGTAGCCATTTCCTTCTCCCATCTCTCTCCAGAAAGTCATAAGTTGAATCTTAACCCACAATGTGATGTCAGGACCTTTAGGAAGCAATTAGGTCATGAGGGTAGAGCCCTCATGAATGGAATTAGTGCCCTTACAGAAAGGACTCCAGAAAGCTGTCTCATTTTCCTTCTGCCATATGAGGACACAATGAGAAGATGGCTCTCTGTGAACCAAGAAGTGGGTCCTCAAGACTGCATCTACTAGTGCCTTGATCTTGGATTTTCCAGTCTCCAGAACCATAAGAAATAAACATTGTTTAAGCCATCCAGGGAGAAGGAAATGGAAACCCACTTCAATATTCTTGCCTGGAGAATCCCACGGGACAAAGAAACCTGGTTGGCTACAGTCCATAGGGTTGCACAGAGTCAGACATGACTGAAGCAACTTAGCATGCATGCAAGTCATCCAGTCCATGTAATTTTTGTGATAGCCCACCAAATGGACTTAGGCACCAGAAGAAGCTAATGCAGCTAATCTAGGGACCACACTTTGAGAACTACTACTATAGAGCTTAGCTTGAAGCTTGCCTCAGTAGACACTTTTAATTGGAACTTGAGCACTTAGGTGATTTTTCATCTAAAATCTGATTTATTTTTCAAGGATCAATTATTGTTTGATGAGATGACACCTCAAGTTTGAATATAGTTGGGGTTTCCATGTTTTGAAATCATTTTAGAGACTGGTTGGAGTAAGCATCTTAATATAGATGTCAGCCTGGGGGCAGATAGGTTAAAATTGAAATATAGAATAGATAGCAGTGGACCCTGTTCAAAGTATGTAACATCTCTTTGCTTATTTAATTTCCACAACAATTTATGAGATAGGTTCAACTACTGTCATCTGTAGTTTATAGACAAAGGGGCATCAGAGATTAACTAGTAGATTCATATAGCTAGTAAGGCATGGAGCTAGGATTTGAACTTAGTGTAGCTCCAATATCCACAGTCTTGACAATGATGTTGTGCAGTCTCCATCTTACAACTGGGAAGAACAAGGCTCAGGTTGATGAGCTGTCTGGGAGCCCCATCCCTCCCTAACTTTGAGCAAGATCCATCAGTTTCAATGTAGAAACATAGCATCCTGGGGTCATTTTCAGCAACAACCACCAGCAATACTATTTTTGTCAATGGTAATTTAAATTAGCAAGTTTGTATGTGGTTTTGGGGGGATGGAGAAGACAGTCACCATTAGGATGGCATAGCCTAGGATGCCACCTCAAGAGTTAGCAGCCTGGGCCAGATGGTTTCCTGAATTTCCACCCACAGGCCATCCTGACCACACCTTTGAATAGCAGATCTCAAAGTCCCACATTGCATCCATCTTCCCTTCTATAGGGAGTGGTGCTCAGCCTTTGCTTGGATATTGCAGTAAAACAAGCTTATCAGTCCCCTAAACAGCCCATCCTATCTTAAGGGCATAATTACACATAGTTTCTCAATCTTGAGCTGGAAATTGTCTACCATTACCCTAATTGGTCCTGGCTCTTTCTCTTGGGAACCTCCAGAACAACTATGATTCTTTTTTCATATGGTACCCTTTATGTATTTGAAGATTGACAACCAATATTTCCTCCTCCTCTGCATCTCCAAATTTCCTTTTCTACATTAAATTAACCAAATTCCATAAACTGTTCATATAACATATTTTTTCACCACTCCACCCACAGTTGTTGTTTTTTTTTTTTTAATGAGATTTAAGGATGTGATACAAAGCTAATCTGTATATTCCAGTTCAGGCAGAATCTGGCCAGTTTTGCATAGAGCAGAAATATTTCCACCTATGAGCTGGAATGACAAGGCTTTCTAGATGTTAGTGATTTCTTAACTTTCTGGACAGCAATATCCCTCTTGGCTCATAATAAATTCATGACCAATTAAAACCCCTTGCTCTGTCTGTTTGACAAAAAGCATTTTCAACCAGATGTCCTTTGTCTTTACCCATGCAGTCAATTTGTTCAGCTGAGAAAGGACTTCATATTCATCCCTTGAAATTGTATCTTATTTGAGACAATCCATCGTGAATACAAAGACTCAGAGGCAATGTATCCTGATGTTCTCCAGTTCAGGAGATTTAGAAAGCAAATTGATAATCTGTAAACATAGCTTTTGTCTGCATGCATGGACAACCACTGAAAATGTGTTCACTTCCCAGCTACCAGGTATGGAGACCAACAGAGGCTGAGTGTCCTTGTGTCAACACACCAGAGGTTGCCCTGAGAAGCAAGGCAAGGCTGTCTTTGCATGGTTTGTGGATATCTCAGCTTTATGAATTTTTGCTGCTGCCCACATATTGGAGAGGCACAATATTTCGCTTGGTGTCTGTACTCATTTGTTAAGGCTGCCGAAACAAAATACCACAAACCAAGTAGCTTAAACAGCAGAGATTACTTCTCTCATAGTTGTAGAGGCCAGGAGTCTGAAATCAGGGTATTGGCAGGATGGTTCCTACTGAGGGGCTGTGAGAAGAATATCTCTTCCTGGCCTCTCTTCTTGGCTTACAGGTGGTCATCTTTATATTCTAATGGGGTTCTCCCTGTGTGCCAGTCTGTCTCCAAACGTCCCTATTTTATAAGGACATCAATCACATTGAATTAGAACCAAGGCTAATTTCATTTTAACCTGATAAGGACTCTCCAAGTAAGGTCCCCTTCCAGGGTACTGGGATTCAGGACTTCAAACTCTGGATATCAAGGGAACACAATTCAACTCATAACTATATTGATGCACCTTACAATGGCCATTTCTACTATGGAGCTCCAGATACAGAATGGGACTCTGCTATATTGTGGTTGGTTTTTAAATATTAGAAATTTGCTTTAGTGGTCATATAGACTGTAATGATGGTGATGGTGATGGTGACCATGGGGGGGCTGGTAGTGATGGTGGCAATTTTACAAGAAAAACTGCATTTCAGTACTCTGCACACAATAGTATAATGGTGGCCAAAAAAACTGTGATGCTTCAATATGCTCCACATGTTTCTATAGCCAGAAACATCTGTTCCCATAAATCAGGGCCAGACAAACAACACTTCATTTTATAGGGGGTTATTGCATCCTTCTGATTACAATTCTGGTCCTTAGCGTATTGAACCTGGCCACCACTGTGATTCCACTGGTATCAATGCTGGTCTTTCAGCATTAGTGAAAGGTAGACAGAAAGATAAAGTGCATACTGTAGATTATGCCTTAGTCATTCCTGGATTTGCTTTGCAGGAGTTGGTTCCTCTGAAGCTGTTAATTTGGGTAGCTGAAGAAGTCAGGCTGAGGCATCAGCAAGGCCAAGGCCAGGGTTGTGGCAGTAGCTACTCGCCCGCCAAGTCTGACTCTACATGAGAGTAAGTAGGTGTCCCTTGCTCGTACTGACCCCAAGTGTCCAGGGAGATTTTTAAAGATCACAGGACTTGAGGCAGCCTACTGTACCCATCTCACTACAAGGATGCTTGTTCTCTCTCTCAGTGTGTGTTTTCTGTAAATTGATAGTGCCCCCTTTTCAACTTTATGCTGGAGACATCCTGACAGTGTGTGAGACAGTTTTCATGAGTTCATAGTAATAAATAAAGGGCCCTGATATATTAGCTAAACTAATGTTACTCAGGAAAGTTGATTTGCTCTTAGTATAAAAGTTGCTTTGGGGAATATTGGCCACTCAAGGTTGAAAACATTCATGCTAACATTTATGACTGAGCAAAACTCTGTATCTTTAGCTATTGTGGATTTGGAATATTATTTTTCTTTTCAGCATCAGAATTTACACATACTACGGATTTTCTTAGTCATTCAAAAAGATAGTTAGATCTTTGTTTTTAATAAAAGACAAAGGAAAGAATATGATTCTGCATTTTTAACAAGCAGTTGTAATAATGATAAGACTTAATCATATTGGTAATGGTAATAGACTTGGCATGTTCTTCCACAATGAAAAAGTTCAATGACATAATCATGGGCTGTTAGTATAAGACTATTTTTCTCATGTTTCAACCAGTACCCTGGGCTCTATAATAAAGAAGAAAAATAGTTTAACTAGAAAAATTGGATTCTAATATTCCCTGTTATGTCTTTATTATGTTAAGAAACCGTAGATATTTTTAAATGCTTTCAGTGCCTAAAAAATAAAATTTGAAAGCTACCAGGCAACTTAACCTTGCAAAACCATCTTTTATTTTTAAAACCAATTGACATGTCATATTTAATAAACTGAAGGTGTGACCATGTTATTTTGATACATATGTATTGTAACATGATTGCCACTGAAGCAGTATTTATGACATTACATCATAACAGTACAATACTGTTATCTATATTCAGTATACTCTGCATTAGAACTCAATGGCTTATTTATTACTCATTACGAGTTTGTATCCTTATGTTGGTAGGAATGTAAATTTGACAAATGACCTTTTTAACTCTTGGTACTGATAATGGGTCTTTCCCTCAAACGCCACCTGCCTAGCTTTGTCAGACCAGAGTGTGCTCTCAGCTTCCCCCGCTTTGCTGCCCTGGAGGACGCGCTCTCACTGCTTGCTTGGCCGCTGCTGTGGTGGGTTTGAGTGCTTGGCTGTGGGGGCTGCTGTCGGGGTGGCTACTGCTGCTCCTGTCAGAGCCTGAGGTATCACTGCAGCAGCTGCTGCTTCAGCTACTGTTGCAGCTACTGCTTTTGCCTCTTCCTTGCTTTCCAGGGCTTTCATTTTTGAACCCTGAAGCAAACAGGGTAAATTTGAAAAAGACCATAGGACACAAAATCTTGTACAAAAATTCTTCTGACAGTCTGCAAATATTTCTGTGACACAGTTTATGTGTACATGTGGGAGTTGTTATTTAGTTGCTCAGTCGTGTCTGACTCTCTGTGACCCCATGGATTGCAGCATGCCAGGCTTCCGTGTCCTCCACTGTCTTCTGGAGTTTGTTCAAATTCATGTCCATTGAGTCGTTGATGCTATCTAATCATCTCATCCTCTGTTGCCCCCTTCTCTTTTTGCCTTCGATCTTTCCCGGCATCAAGGTCTTTTCTAATGAGTCAGCTCCTCCCATCAGGTGGCCAAAGTATTGGAGTTTCAGCATCAGTCCTTCCAATGAATATTCAGGATGATCTCCTTCATAATTGACTGGTTTGATCTTCTTGCTGCTCAAGGGACTCTCAAGAGTCTTCTCCACAGTTCAAAGCATCAATTTTTCAGCACTCAGCCTTCTTTATGGTCCAACTCTTACATCTGTACATGACTACTAGAAAAACCATAGCTTTGACTATATAAACTGTTGTTGGCAAAGTGATGTCTCTGCTTTTTAATATGCTGTCTAGGTTTGTCATAGCTTTTCTTCCAAGGAGCAAGCGTCTTTTAATTTCATGGCTGTAGTCACCATCTGTAGTGACTTTGGAGCCCAAGAAAATAAAGTCTGTCACTTTTTCCCCATCTATTTGCCATGAAGTGATGGGACTAGATGCTATGATCTTAGTTTTCTGAATATTGAGTTTTAAGTCAGCTTTTTCACTCTCCTCTTTCATCCTCATCAAGAGGCTCTTTAGTTTGTCTTCACTTTCTGCCATTAGATTACATATCTGCATATCTGAAATTGCAGACATTTCTCCTAGCAATCTTGATTCCAGCTTGTGATTCATCCAGACTGGCATTTTGCATGATGTACCCTGCATAGAAGTTAAATAAACAGGTAGACAATATACAGCCTTGACGTACAGGTTGGGGAAGTGGTTGTTTTTAAAACTTTGAGCATGTTATCCCTTATTTTGAATGAAGACTTACTCCTTGAAAATAATTTACCGCTATAAGATCAAACCTTAAGAAAACAGCTTATAACTTATGGTTGACCTTGTTGTTTAGTTGCTAAGTTGTGTCTGACTCTTTTTTGATCCCATGGACTGTAGCCCACCAGTCTCCTCTGTCCATGGGATTTCCCAGACAGGAATACTGGAGAGGTTGCCATTTCCTTCTCCAGGGGATCTTCCTGACCCAGGGATTGAACCTTCGTCTCCTGCACTGGCAGGCAAATTTCTCACCACCAAGCCACCAGGGAAGCCCCGTTGCCCTTTACTAGGCAATAAAAATATTTTCTAATGTTATATCATACTGGTTTTGTTTCAAAACCAATTTTAAGGTTATTTTTACTACTTGAAAATTCAGAATAAAATAATTTATCTAATCCTGACTTGCAGCTGTTTTTTTCCTCTTCATATTCCTTTCCAGCATAAGAAAAAAGTTCCATGTGCTCTTCTGGCATGAACAAGAACTAGACAGCAATGACATTAATTTACATTCCTTCAATCTCATGTCAGTCACTTGAGATTTCTATTCCCAGCCACGGTTTGCTTTCTTCATCAGGGGAAAATGTGTTCCTTTCAGAATTAGAATTCACTTGAGGAATAAGACCTGTCTTATATTTGGGGGACAATGTGAATTTTAATTGGTAGGTCTCTTGTAGAATCTTGGACTAAGGCAAATAAATAAGAAATATAATATGTTTGGATAAAATAGAACTCTACATTTAAGTGGAAAAACAGAGACCAACACATCACAGATAAAGTAAAATTGTAAAATAGTTTCCTGTTGATAATCAAAAGTGAAGCCTCATTAAATGCCATCTAACAAAAACTAAGAGAGGCAGAAGATATTAAGAAGAGGTGGCAAGAATACACAGAAGAACCATACAAAAAAGATCTTCATGACCCAGATAATCATAATGGTGTGATCACTCACACTCACCTAGAGTCAGACATCTTGGAATGTGAAGTCAAGTGGGCCTTCAGAAGCATCACTACGAACAAAGCTAGTGGAGGTGATGGAATTCCAGTTGAGCTATTTCAAACCCTAAAAGATGATGCTGTGAAAGTGCTGCACTCAATATGCCAGCAAATTTGGAAAACTCAGCAGTAGCCACAGGACTGGAAAATGTCAGTTTTCATTCCAATCCCAAAGAAAGGCAATGCCAAAGAATGCTCAAACTACTGCACAATTGCACTCATCTCACATGCTAGCAAAGTAATGCTCAAAATTCTCCAAGCCATGCTTCAACAGTATGTGAACTGTGAACTTGCAGATATTCAAGTTGGATTTAGAAACAGCAGAGGAATGAGAGATCAAATTGCCAACATCCACTGGATCATCGAAAAAGCAAAAGAGTTCCAGAAAAACATATATTTCTGCTTTATTGACTATGCCAAAGCCTTTGACTATGTGGATCACAATAAACTGTGGAAAATTCTGAAAGAGATGGGAATACCAGACTACCTGACCTGCCTCTTGAGAAACCTGTATGCAGGTCAGGAAGCAACAATTAGAACTGGACATGGAACAACAGACTGGTTCCAAATAGGAAAAGGAGTATGTCAAGGCTATATATTGTCACCCTGCTTATTTAACTTATATGCAGAGTACATCATGAGAAACACTGGGCTGGATGAAGCACAAGATGGAATCAAGACTGCAGGGAAAAATATCAATAACTTCAGATATGCAGATGACACCACCCTTATGGCAGAAAGTGAAGAAGAACTAAAGAGCCTTTTGATGAAAGTCAAAAGAGGAGAGTGAAAAAGTTGGCTTAAAGCTCAACATTCAGAAAACAAAGATCATGGCATCTGGTCCCATTGCTTCATGGCAAATAGATTGAGAAACAGTGGAAACAGTGGCAGACTTTATTTTTTGGGGGGGCTCCAAAATCACTGCAGATGATGACTGCAGCCATGAAATAAAAAGACGCTTACTCCTTGGAAGAAAAGTTATGACCAACCTAGACATTCGGAGAGGGCAATGGCAACTACTCCAGTACTCTTGCCTGGAAAATCCCATGGACAGAGGAGCCTGGTAGGCTGCAGTCCCTGGGGTTGCTGTGAGTCAGACACGACTAAGCAGCTTTGCTTTCACTTTTCACTTGCATGCATTGGAGAAAGAAATGGCAACCCACTCCAGTATTCTTGCATGGAGAATCCCAGGGCTAGAGGAGCCTGGTGGGCTGCTGTCTATGGGGTCGCACAGAGTCAGACACAACTGAAGCATCTTAGCAGCAGCAGCAGCAGACAACATATTAAAAAGCAGAGACATTACTTTGCCAACAAAAGTCCATCTAGTCAAGGCTATGGTTTTTCCAGTGGTCATGTATGCATGTGAGAGTTGGACTATAAAGAAAGCTGAGCGCTGAAGAATTGATGCTTTTGAACTGTGGTGTTGGAGAAGACTCTTGCGGGTCCCTTGGACTGCAAGGAGATCCAACCAGTCCATCCTAGAAGAAATCAGTCCTGAATGTACATTGGGAGGACTGATGTTGAAGCTGAATCTCCAATACTTTGCCCACTTGATGCGAAGAACTGACTCATTGGAAAAGACCTTGATGCTAGGAAAGATTGAAGACAGGAGGAGAAGGGGATGACAGAGGATGAGATGGCTGGATGGCATCACCGACTCAATGGACATGAGTTTGAGTAAACTCCGGGAGTTGGTGATGGACAGGGAGGCCTGGCGTGCTGCAGTCCATGGGGTCGCAAAGAGTTGGACACAACTGAGCGACTGAACTGAACTGAACAAAAGCTAAAATAGAATGTGCATGTGAAGTCACTTCAGTCGTGTCTGACTCTTTGCAATCCTGTGGACTGTAGCCTGCCAGGCTCCTCTGTCCATAGGATTTCCAAGGGATGAATACTGGGGTGGGTTGCATGCCCTTCTTCAGGGGATCTTCCCAACCCAGAGATTGAACCTGCACCTCTTGCATCTCCTGCTTTGTCAGGCAGGTTCTTTACTACTAGTGGCACCTGGAAATAGAATGTAAAGGGAAGCAATTTGAAGAATTCTAAAGGCAGGCAGAGTCATTCTGGAAAGCATTGGAATGGGGTAAAACAAAGCAATGTAATAATATGCAGAATGATTAGCATCATTTAGCCTAGATTTATTTGATAGAGTCATTATCTTCATAAGGTTTATCTTACCATGGTGAATATTAACAGAATTATAGGGTAGGAAATAAGGCCCATTTAAATTACCTAGCAAGTGAATAATAGACAGATACCCGAAAGCCTCTTTGATATGGATTATTAAAAATGACACTTTCAATTATTATTATTTGTTATCATATTTATATTAATAAGATATAATGATCATTAATAGCAACAGTATAAATAATTATTATGCTATGTTACTATTTACAAAACACTTTAATATAAGTAGATTATTGCATTTATTGCTATCACTGTTTAGTTGCTAAGTCGTGTTCAACTTTTTGTGACCTGATGGACTATAGCCAGCCAGGCTCCTCCAGCCATGGGATTCCCCAGGCAAGAATCCTGGAGTGGGTTGCCATTTCCTTCTCCAGGGCATCTTCCGGATGAAGGGACTGAACCCATGTCTCCTGTGTTTGCAGGTGGTTTCTTTACCACTGAAACCAAGGTAGCCAATATAATACATATGATGAGATAATAAACATATACATATATACCTCCTTTTGTTCTTATTCCCTCTAAAGCAGGCAAAATTATCTTTCAAAATTGTAAATCAGATCTTATAATCCATTGCAAGTTAAATCCAAAGTCCTTCTCAGGGCCTCTAATGCCCTAGAACTCTGACCTCTGCCTGTCATTGACCTTCAATCTTCACTTGCTAACTCCAGTGGCCTTCTTTCTAGTCTTTGACATCTCAGCCTTGTTCTTGCTTCAGAACATCTGAGTTTGCTGTCTGGAACACTCTTAGGCAAGCTTCTTGTGGCTTTTTCCATCACATGTTTCAAGTCTCTGCTCATCTATCACCTCCCCAAGTCTATCCTGACCAACTTCTCTAAACTATTCTTCCTCACTTTCTTACATAGTTTTGTTTTTCTTCAAAAAACTCATCAATTCCTAATATTGTATGTTTATTTCTTTACTGCTTCATCTTTCCTATCAAAATGTAAAATCCATGATAGCAGAGACCATTTTTCTTATTCATCTCTGAATCTCTAGTATTTAGGGATTACAAGTTGCTCAGTCGTGCCTAACTTTGCTACCCCATGGACTACAGAACATGGAATTCTCTAGGCCAGAATACTGGAGTGGGTGGCAGTTCCCTTCTCTAGGGTCTCTTCCCAACCCAGGAATTGAACCCAAGTCTCCCACATCGCAGGCAGATTCTTTACCAGCTGAGCCACAAGGGAAGCCCAAGAATACTGGAATGGGTAGCCTATCCTTTCTCCAGCAGATCTTCCCAAGTCAGGAATCGAACTGGTCTCCTGCATTGTAAGTGGATTCTTTACCAACTGATCTATCAGGGAAGCCCCATGTCTAAAACATAAAAGGTACTAATATTAATGCATAAATATCTGTAGAATGGATAAATGACTGTCTATATTTCCTTTTCACCTGAGGAACATGGTAGACTAAAATTCAGTTTCTCGACTTTTTGACAATCTTTACTGAGCACTTATGTTCCAAGCATAAAGCTGGATGGTTTACTTTGTTTTTGTTTTTTTAATGTTCATTATCTTATTTAACCTGTAAACCCTACAACGTTAAGTATTCTTATTGTCATTATTATCTCCTATTTTATAGATGAGGAAGTTGAACTCAACAAAGTTTAATAAATTGAGCAACACAACTAGCAAGAGATAGATAGTGTTGGGAAGGACAGTCATGCACAGTTTGTAACACTTGTTGACACTGGCACAGCTGCCAAAGAGTGTGCCTTGGACCTAAAACATTCCCTTATGTGGAAGTGAGGAGCCCTTACAGACTGTGGTGGGCATATAACCCTGTTTGGGAATACCATATCCCTGTTCTGAATTTGATATGGACTTCATTCTGCTTCAAGTGTGTTTGTGTGTGTGCGTGTGTGTGTGTGTGTGCGCACGCTCAGTCACTCAGTCATGTCTGGGTGGAGAAGGACTTGAATCACTAATCCATCTCTCAGTTCATACCCTAAACACTAACTTGGTTTCTTTCCCTTAGAATTAACTAACAGGCAGTGTTATCACTACAGGAAAAGCCATATTTAGTAGAGTGCATATTGGGGCTAGCAGGAAGCTTATAACATGTATTTTAGGTAAACTCTGATCCTTGTCTTACTTATGGGTATTTGGGGGATCTTTTAGAGAATTCTAATGTGGGATAATTAGAGCCTCCATATCTGCAGAATTCTGTTAATTTATCTCATCATGGCCCATTACAAGAATCCTTGATCAAGTATTAATAATATAACCTTAATCTAGTTTTACCTGCATTTAATCTTACCTGCGAATTGTTTCTAAATATTATCTAAGGTCTCTCAGGTAGATCTTTGAGTGAGAAGGACCAATTCTAGGTAACTATGTGTAACATCTTTATGGATTCCTGCCTGTTATTCTCATCTATATGTTGTAAAGTCTCCATCATCTATTTTTTCATAGAGAAAAGTAATTAAATTTCTTTATTGCTCTGGTATCACATGATGACTTTCCATTATCAAAGTAAACAAAGATCTTACATAGCCCAAACTTGTATTTAAATATGTTTATTTGTTTCATTGACATCTGGCCATGTTCTCTATGGACAGAAAGCTGAAGGGTATGCCTTCTACCCTGTATATGGAAATCAGATGTGGTTGGCCCATCTGTCATGTTTCATATTCAGTGATTTCCTCGCAGGAAAAGAGGATGAAAGAGAATAAGGTCAACTGTTTGAATGAAGGAGGAGAAAATCAAAATGAATATTTGTTAATCCTACTATGTGATAAACAACCCATCTTCTTTCATTATCTCTTTACCATTCACTGCAAAAAGTGAACCTAGGCTCATTTTACAGATAAGGGCAAGTAACTTGTGCAGGACCATGCATCATTCATTTAGTCATTTATTCAGTCAACAAGTACAGAGTGCTTACTTACCATGAGCTAGGTGTTTGAAAAACAGCAGGTGCTGATTTGGGTCAACAACAGCAGGAAGACATGAGCTGACTTCAGGTTCTTTTCAGTTTTCCTGCAGTGAGTCACAGGAATGGAAACTCAGTCTCGAACATTTCAATTTGGAAATGAAGTTTAAAGAAGGCAGTGCCTATTCAATTGAATAAGTGTGTGTTAAGTGCCTATAAGAAGGAATCAGGATTCCTTGTTGGAAGAATCATAGCCTTAATCTTTGGCCTCATGAGCTATCACTGTTATTTGAAGAATGGAGAATTACCTTCCAATAGTGTTAGTGGTAAAGAACTTGCCTGCCAATGCATGAGATGTAAGAGATGTGGGTTAAATCCTCGGGTTAGGAAGATCCCCTGGGTGAGGGCATGGCAACCCATTCCAGTAATCTTGCCTGGAGAATCCCCATGGACTGAGGATCCTGGTGGGCTATGGTCTATAGGATCACGCAGAGGATGACACAACTGAAATGACTTAGCATGCAGAAGAGTAGAAACCTAACCTACAATATCAATTAAAAAACAAAAAGTAGGGCTGTTCAATTTAGAAGAGGAGATGTTTGATTTTTTGTTCACACTCCATCCGTCACCATGCTTCCTGAGCAGAACATCTCAGACTGTGTAGAACACAGTTTGAAAACCACTGATTAAAACAATATGACATTGATTAAGGAGAGTGCATACTGAGTGCCATGTCCCCTGGGGTACTGATCTGGGGAAGGGGCCTGGGAACTCTCATCCTGTGACCCAACCCCCAACCCCCACCACCTAGTGTAGGCTAGGAGATCATTTGTATTCACAATCCTGCTGTCTTTACAACCTTCTCTGGGCAAGGACTGAGTTCCTTGGTCTTGTTTACAGTTGCCCAGTTGCACTTTCCAGTTTGGTCTTTCTGGATGGCATTTCCGGTGGACAAATTTAGAAATTCTGACAATCCCTTTGTCATCTGATCATCTCCATCTGACAGCTGGGAGGAAGGTCAGCAAGCACTCGGCAGCATTCACACCCACCTCTGCAGTTCATAGATTATTTTCTTGACTGTTACATGCAACGTGTAGAGAGCCCTCAGAATATAACAGTGTTTGACTTATTTTCAGGGGTCTAAATGTTTCCAGCCTTCCTATGGGTGTGCTCAACTTTTACAGGGGCAGAGAGATTGAATGACATCATAGCAGTCCTCTTTGCTGATGGTATGAATGGGCCTTTGGTCCAGTAACCATCGTGTTCCTCAGTTTGGGGAGACAATCTGGAGACAAGATTGTGGGAAACAGCTAAGACATTTTTCAGGTCAAAATGTTTGAAAGGAAATATAAACAATATCCCTAGTATTTATGTTTAGTTCATTCTAGCAGTGTGTCTATTCATTCATCCTATAAATGTTTATCCAATATCTCTCTGGTGCCAGAGCCTATAATGGGCTAACCCTGGGCTAACTCTCAGAGAGCTGGAGAACAATGCCATGATGTCATACCTGAAGACCTCCAGATTATTATAGACCTTCTCTCACCATAGATTCCTCTGCAATTCCCTACCACTCCAGTTCTGCAAAACTATAGTTCAGTCAGTTCAGTCACTCAGTCGTGTCCGACTCTTTGCGACCCCATGAACCACAGCACACCAGGCCTCCCTGTCCATCACCAGCTCCCAGAGTTTACTCAAACTCATGTCCATCCAGCCATCTCATCCTCTGTCATCCCTTTCTCCTTCTGCCCTCAATCTTTCCCAGCATCAGTGTCTTTTCAAATGAGTCAGCTCTTCCCATCAGGTGGCCAAAGTATTGGAATATCAGCTTCAACATCAGTCCATCCAGTGAACACCCAGGACTGATCTCCTTTAGGATGGACTGGTTGGATCTCCTCACAGTCCAAGGGACTCTCAAGAGTCTTCTCCAACACCACAGTTCAAAAGCATCAATTCTTCGGTGCTCAGCTTTCCTTATAGTCCAACTCTCACATCCATACATGATCACTGGAAAAACCACAGCCTTGACAAGACGGACATTTGTCAACAAAGTAATATCTCTGCTTTTTAATATGCTGTCTAGTTTGGTCATAACTTTCCTTCCAAGGAGTAAGCGTCTTTTTATTTCATGGCTGAAATCACCGTCTGCAGTGATTTTGGAGCTCAGAAAAATAAAGTCAGCCAATGTTTCCCCATCTATTTCCCATGAAGTGATGGGACCAGATGTCATGATTTTAATTTTCTGAACGTTGAGCTTTAAGCCCATTTTTTCAACTCCTCTTTCACTTTTATCAAGAGGCTCTTTAGTTCTTCACTTTCTGCCATAAGGGTGGTGTCATCTGCATATCTGAGGTTACTGATATTTCCCCCGGCAATCTTGATTCCAGCTTGTGCTTCATCCAGCCCAGCGTTTCTCATGATGTACTCTGCATATAAGTTAAATAAGCAGGGTGACAATATACAGCCTTGACCTACTCCTTTTCCTGTTTGGAAGCAGTCTGTCATTCCATGTCCAATTCTAACTGTTGCTTCCTGACCTGCATACAGGTTTCTCAAGAGGCAGGTCATGTTCCATCTCTTTCAGAATTTTCCACAATTTATTGTGATCCACACAGTCAAAGACTTTGGCATAGTCAATAAAGCAGAAATATATGTTTTTCTGGAATTCTCTTGCTTTTTCAATGATCCAGCAGATGTTGGCAATTTGATCTCTGGTTCCTCTGCCTTTTCTAAAACCAGTTTGAACATCTGGAAGTTCATGGTTCACGTATTGCTGAAGCCTGACTTGGAGAATTTTGAGCATTACTTTACTAGCATGTGAGATGAGTGCAATTGTGTGGTAGTTTGAGCATTCTTTGGCATTGCCTTTCTTTGGGATTGGAATGAAAACTGACCTTTTCCAGTCCTGTGGCCACTGCTGTTTTCCAAATTTGCTGACATATTGAGTGCAGCACTTTTACAGGATCATCTTTCAGGATTTGAAAGAGCTCAACTGGAATTCCATCACCTCCACTAGCTTTGCTCATAGTGATGCTTCCTAAGGTCCACTTGACTTCACATTTCAGGATGTCTGACTCTAGGTGAGTGTGAGTGATCACACCATCGTGATTATCTGGGTCGTGAAGATCTTTTTCATACAGTTCTTCTGTGTATTCTTGCCAGCTCTTCTTAATATCTTCTGCTTTTGTTAGGTCCATCCCATTTCTGTCCTTTATTGAGCCCATCTTTGCATGAAATGAAATGTTCCCTTGGTATCTCTAATTTTCTTGAAGAGATCTCTAATCTTCTTGAAGAGATCTCTAATCTTTCCCATTCTATTGTTTTCTTCTATTTCTTTGCACTGATCGCTGAGGAAGGCTTTCTTATCTCTCCTTACTATTCTTTGGAACTCCGCATTCAACTCTGCAAAACTACAAGTTTCAGGAAAACCACCAGGTCCCAGGAGGCAGCCTAACTGCTCTTTAGAACATCCCCATGCCCCATGATCACCTTTGAGCCAGCACCCCCCTACCTGGACTGGAAGAACAGATCTGGTGTGGACACGGGGCAGGGTTTTGTTGTCTGTAGGCAGAAATCCAGCTAGGGTTCCTCCCAGATAGAAAGGGAGAACTGAAAAAGCCAGTTTCAAGTTGGGAGGATCAGTGTGAAGGAAAAAAATATTATGGTGGTTTTTGAATGACATCTAAAGATTTTGTACTTGAGGAAGCAAGGAAACTGGTAACATAAACATCTGAATTTCACTGGTTTACCTCCAGGCTAAAATAACATAGCCAAATTTCTCTTCTGGTTTGGGGAAATCATCCCCTGGGGTTGGAGGTGGACAGAGAGGCCTCCTCCTTGCCTTTCCTTGCCCCTTCCCTTTCTTTTCCCTGCCCCTCCCCAGCTCCATCTTACTGGGCGTCTTGGGCTCCTTCAGGAATGTGACACAGGTTTGGCTCTACCTGCACACATAGGATGAGTCTCCTCCAGCTCTGCAGGGATTCAGGGGAAGGGGAGCATGGGAACTGAGATGCCAGGCTTTCTGCCCTATGCCTCTAATCAAATCAAATAAATGGACCTGGAACTATGTTTAAAAGAAGTTGCTTGCTTTAAAAAGAGAGAAGCCTTAACCTCAGAAGTTTCTGATAATGATGGAAGAATTGCTGGTGTTCCCACTGATAAGAAAAATTAAAGCACTAGTTTTGCTCCCAGCGAGGTTGAAAAAGCTGTAATTTTTTTTGCAAAGTCACAGTGGGAAAAAAGTGGAGAAGAAACTTGTAAAAAAGAGCAAAGTTACTGATAAGAAATGGGCCTCTCCTCTATGGAGAACAGTGTGAAGATTCCTTTGAAAACTGGAAATGGAACTGCCATATGACTCAGCAATCCCACTGCTGGGCATACACACTGAGGAAATCAGAATTGAAAGAGACACATGTACCCCAATGTTCATTGCAGCACTGTTTATAATAGCCAGGACATGGAAGCAACCTAGATGTCCATTGGCAGATGAATGGATAAGAAAGCTGTGGTACATATACACAATGGACTATTACTCAGCCATTAAAAAGGATGCATTTGAATCAGTTCTAATGAGGTGGATGAAACTGAAACCTATTATACAGAGTGAAGTAAGTCAGAAAGAAAAATACCAATAGAGTATATTAACACATGTATAGGCAACTTAGAAAGATGGTAACAATGACCCTATATGTGAGATAGTAAAAGTGACACAGATGTATAGAACAGATTTTTGGACTCTATGGGAGAAGGCGAGGATGGGATGCTCTGAGAGAATAGCATTGAAACATGTATATTATCATATGTGAAATAGATCGCCAGTCCAGGTTCAATGCATGAGACAAGGTGCTCAGGGCTGGTACACTGGGATGATCCTGAGGGATGGGATGGGGAGGGAGGAGGGAGGAGGGTTCAGGATGAGGGACACATGTACATCCAAGGCTGATTCATGTAAATGTATGGCACAAACCACTACAGTATTGTAAAGTAATTAACCTCCAATTAAAACAAATTGATTAATTAAAAAAAAAGATATGGGCCTCTCTGTTTCTAGAATTTCCTAGCTCTTCTGTCTATTGACATTGTAAAAGGCACCCTGCCTGAGATAGAAATTTATTTTGGAGCTATTTCAGATACGTTGGAAAGTACTTGTGAAAAGACTATATGACATTAAGGACTTGCAGCAAGTATATAAATGGTCCAGGAGAAAGGGAGAAGTTCAAACAGAAGTGTGAGCTCTCTGTCGCTAAGCAATATTCAGAAAACTGCCTGTTCAGGAAGTAAACCAACCCCCCTTCTACATCCGAACCAAGTGCAATGGATGTTCCATGTTTGTTTACAACATTTAAATAAAGAACCTTTGAGAATAGGCTTTGCTTATGGTCCCAGGAACCATTAGGTCCCATTTTTATCTCAATCCTTTAAAAATTTTTAAAGGTAGAAACAAATGATGGACAATTCATGGACACTTCTTACAGTAATTAGTACAAAGGTAGGGAAATATCCTGTTTCTAAGGAGCATAGCTCTAGACAGACCAGGAGTGCATAAGACATAAGTCTCTATGGAATTAAACCTCATGTAAGTCTCAATAGTTCCTGTAAGCTGTCTTGAAGTAGGAAAGTTAAAGGCTTCAGTTCAGTTCAGTCCCTTAGTCATGTCTGACTCTTTGCCACTCCATGCACTGCAGCATGCCAGTCTTCCCTGTCCATCACCAACTCCGAGAGCCTCCTCAAACTCATGTCCGTTGCATCAGTGATGCCATCCAGCCATCTCATCCTCTGTCGTCCCCTTCTCCTCCTGCCCCCAATCCCTCCTAGCATCAGGGTCTTTTCCAATGAGTCAACTCTTTGCATCAGGTGGCCAAAGTATTGGAGTTTCAGCTTCAATATCAGTCCTTCCAATGAATATTCAGGATTGATTTCCTTTAGGATGGACTGGTTGGATCTCCTTGCAGCCCAAGGGACTCTCAAGGGTCTTCTCCAACACCACAGTTCAAAAGAATCAATTCTTCAGTGGTCACCTTTCTTTATAGTCCAACAATCACATCCACACATGACTATTGGAAAAACCACAGCTTTGAATAGATGGACTTTCATTAGTAAAGCAATGATCTTGCTTTTTAAAATATTGTCTGGTTGGTCATAACTTTTCTCCCAAAGAGCAAGTGCCTTTTAATTTCATACCTGCAGTCACCATCTGCAATGATTTTGGAGCCCCCCAAAATAAAATCTCTCACTGTTTCCATGGTTTCCCCATCTATTTGCCATGAACTGATGGGACTGGATGCCATGATCTTAGTTTTCTGAATGTTGAGCTTTAAGCCAACCGTTTCACTCTCCTCTTTCACTTTCATTAAGAGGCTTTTTAGTTCTTCATTTTCTGCCATAACTGTGATGTCATCTGCATATCTGAGGTTATTGATATTTCCCCCAACAATCTTTTTTTTTTTTCTACTTTTTGAAATTTATTTTTTTTCTTTTTTTTTTTTTTTATTTTTTATTTTTCTATTTTTCAGTGGGTTTTGTCATACATTGATGTGAATCAGCCATAGAGTTACACGAATTCCCCATCCCGGTCTCCCATCCCACCTCCCTCTCCACCCGATTCCTCTGGATCTTCCCAGCCCAACAGGCCCGAGCACTTGACTCATGCCTCCCACCTGGGCTGGTGGTCTGTTTTACCACAGATAATATACATGCTGTTCTTTCGAAACATCCCACCCTCCCCTTCTCCCACAGAGTTCAAAAGTCTGTTCTGTACTTCTGCGTCTCTTCTTCTGCCCTGCATATAGGGCCATTGTTACCATCTTTCTAAATTCCGTATATATGTGTTAGTATACTGTAATGTTCTTTATCTTTCTGGCTCACCTCACTCTGTATAATGGGCTCCAGTTTCATCCATCTCATTAGAACTGATTCAAATAAATTCTTTTTAACGGCTGAGTAATATTCCATGGTGTACATGTACCACAGCTTCCTTATCCATTCATCTGCTGATGGGCATCTAGGTTGCTTCCATGTCCTGGCTATTATAAATAGTGCTGCAATGAACATTGGGGCGCACGTGTCTCTTTCAGATCTGGATTCCTCAGTGTGTATGCCCAGAAGTGGGATTGCTGGGTCATATGGTA
Organism: Muntiacus reevesi; assembly: GCF_963930625.1. Taxonomy (NCBI): domain Eukaryota; kingdom Metazoa; phylum Chordata; class Mammalia; order Artiodactyla; family Cervidae; genus Muntiacus; species Muntiacus reevesi. The sequence goes on along the minus strand of NC_089249.1, from coordinate 120,203,666 downwards.
GTTCTATTTCCAGTTTTTTAAGAAATCTCCACACTGTTTTCCATAATGGCTGTACTAGTTTGCATTCCCACCAACAGTGTAAGAGGGTTCCCTTTTCTCCACACCCTCTCCAGCATTTATTGCTTGTAGACTTTTGGATAGCAGCCATCCTGACTGGCGTGTAATAGTACCTCATTGTGGTTTTGATTTGCATTTCTCTGATAATGAGTGATGTGGAGCATCTTTTCATGTGTTTGTTAGCCATCTGTATGTCTTCTTTGGAGAAATGTCTGTTTAGTTCTTTGGCCCATTTTTTGATTGGGTCATTTATTTTTCTGGAATTGAGCTTCAGGAGTTGCTTGTATATTTTTGAGATTAATCCTTTGTCTGTTGTTTCGTTTGCTATTATTTTCTCCCAATCTGAGGGCTGTCTTTTCACCTTACTTATAGTTTCCTTTGTTGTGCAAAAGCTTTTAAGTTTCATTAGGTCCCATTTGTTTATTTTTGCTTTTATTTCCAATATTCTGGGAGGTGGGTCATAGAAGATCTTGCTGTGATTTATGTCAGAGAGTGTTTTGCCTATGTTCTCTTCTAGGAGTTTTATAGTTTCTGGTCTTACATTTAGATCTTTAATCCATTTTGAGTTTATTTTTGTGTATGGTGTTAGAAAGTGTTCTAGTTTCATTCTTTTACAAGTGGTTGACCAGTTTTCCCAGCACCACTTGTTAAAGAGGTTGTCTTTTTTCCATTGTATATCCTTGCCTCCTTTGTCAAAGATAAGGTGTCCATAGGTTCGTGGATTTATCTCTGGGCTTTCTATTCTGTTCCATTGATCTATATTTCTGTCTTTGTGCCAGTACCATACTGTCTTGATGACTGTGGCTTTGTAGTAGAGTCTGAAGTCAGGCAGGTTGATTCCTCCAGTTCCATTCTTCTTTCTCAAGATTACTTTGGCTATTCGAGGTTTTTTGTATTTCCATACAAATTGTGAAATTATTTGTTCTAGTTCTGTGAAAAATACCGTTGGTAGCTTGATAGGGATTGCATTGAATCTATAGATTGCTTACCCCCAACAATCTTGATTCCAGCTTGTGCTTCATCCAGCCCAGCATTTCTCATGATGTACTCTGAATATAGGTTAAAAAAGCAGGGTGACAATACACAGCCTTGACGTACTCCTTTTCCTATTTGGAACCAGTCTGTTTTTCCATGTCAAGTTCTAGCTGTTGTTTCCTGACTTGCATACAGATATCTCAAGAGGCAGGTCAGGCGGTCTGGTATTCCCATCTCTTTCAGAATTTTTCACAGTTTGTTGTGATCCAAACAGTCAAAGGCTTTGGCATAGTCAATAAAGCAGAAAAAGATGTTTTTCTGGAACTAACTTGCTTTTTCAATGATCCAGCACATGTTGGCAATTTGATCTCTGGTTCCTCTGCCTTTTCTAAAACCAGTTTGAACATCTGGAAGTTCATGGTTCATGTACTGTTGAAGCCTGGCTTGGAGAATTTTGACCATTACTTTACTAGCATGTGAGATAAGTGCAATTGTGCAGTAGTTTGAGCATTCTTTGGCATTGCCTTTCTTTGGGATTGGAATGAAAACTGATCTTTTCCAGTCCTGTGGCCACTGATGAGCTTTTCAGATCTGCTGGCATATTGAGTGCAGCACTTTCACAGCATCATCTTTTAGGATTTGAAATAACTCAAATGGAATTCCATCACCTCCAGTAGCTTTGTTCATAGTGATACTTCCTAAGGACCACTTAACCTTGCATTCCAGAATGTCTGGCTCTAGGTGAATGATCACACCATCATTGTTATCTGGGTCATGAAGATCTTTTTTTATAGTTCTTCTGTGTATTCCTGCCACCTCTTCTTAATATCTTTTGCTTCTGTTAGGTCCATCCCATTTCTGTCCTTTATTGTACCCATCTTTGCAAGAAATTTTTCCTTGGTATCTCTAATTTTCTTGAAGAGATCTCTCATCTTTCCCATTCTATTGTTTTCCTCTATTTCTTTGCATGGATCTCTAAGGAAGGCTTTCTTATCTCTCCTTGCTATTCTTTGGAACTCTGCATTCAAACGGATATATCTTTCCTTTTCTCCTTTGCCTTTAGCTTGTTTTCTTTTCTCAGCTATTTGTAAGGCCTGGTCAGACAACCATTCTGCCTTTTTGCATTTCTTTTTCTTGGGGATGGTCTTGATCCCTGCCTCCTATACAGTGTCATGAACCTCTGTCCATAGTTCTTCAGGCTCTCTGTCAGATCTAACCCCTTGAATCTATTTCTCACTTCCACTGTATAATCGTAAGGGATTTGATTTAGGTCATACCTGAATGGTCTAGTGGTTTTCCCCACTTTCTTCAATTTCAGTCTGAATTTGGCAATAAGGAGTTCATGACGAGCCACAGTCTGTTCCCAGTCTTGTTGCTGCTGACTCTATAGAGCTGCTCCATCTTTGGCTGCAAAGAATATAATCAATCTGATTTTGGCATTGACCATCTGGTGATGTGTATAGTCTTCCCTTGTGTTGTTGGAAGAGTGTGTTTGCTATGACCAGTGCATTCTCTTGGTAAAAGTCTGTTAGCCTTTGTTCTGTTTTTGTTTGTTTGTTTGTTTTGTACTCCAAGGTCAAATTTGCCTGTTACTTCATGTTGCTTTTGACTTCCCACTTTTGCATTCCAGTCCCCTATAATGAAGAGGACATCTTTTTTGGGTGTCAGTTCTAGAAGGTCTTGTAGGTCTTCATAGAACCATTCAACTTCAGCTTGTTCAGCATTACTGATCAGGGCATAGACTTGGATTACTGTGATATTGAATGATTTGCCTTGGCAACAAACAGAGATCATTCTGTCATTTTTGAGATTGCATTCAAATACTGCATTTTGGACTCTTTAGTTGACTATGATGGGTACTCCATTTCTTCTAAGTTATTCTTGCTCACAGTAGTAGATACAAAGGTCATCTGAGTTAAATTCACCCATTCCAGTCCATTTTAGTTCGCTGATTCCTAAAATGTCAATGTTCAGTCTTGCCATCTCCTGTTTGACCACTTCCAACTTGCCTTGATTCATGTTCCTATGCAATATTGCTCTTTACAGCATTGGATTTTACTTTCATCTCCAGTCACATCCACAACTGGGTGTTGTTTTGCTTTGGTTCCATCTCTTCATTCTTTCTGGAACTATTGCTCCACTCTTCTCCAGTAGCGCATTGGACACCTACCGACCTGGGGAGTCCATCCTTCAGTGTCATCGCTTTTTGCCTTTTCGTCCTGTTCATGGAGTTCTCAAGGAAAGAATACTGAAGTGGTTTTGTCAGAACTCTCTGCCATGACCTGTCCATCTTGGGTCGCCCTATGTGGCATGGTTCATAGTTTCACTGACCTAGACAAGGCTGTGGTCCTTGTGAACAGTTTTGTTAGTTTTCTGTGAGTGTGACTGAGGGGGAAACTGGGTCTGTTCTGATGGGCGGGGCCAGGTTCAGTAAATCTTTAATCCAATTTTCTGTTTACCGCTGGAGCTGTGTTCCCTCCCTGTTGCTTGACCTGAGGCCGAACTATGGTGGAGGTAATGAAGATAATGGCGACCTCCTTCAAAAGGTCGCGTATACTCACTGCTGCACTCAGTGCCACCGACCCTGAAGCAGACTACCGCAGACCCACGTCTCCACCAGAGACTCCTGGACACTCATGGGCATGTGTGGGTCAGTTTCTTGTGGGGTCACTGTTTCTTTCTCCTGGGTCATGGTGTGCATTACCTTAAGAGTCTGTTTCCCCAGTCCTGTGTAAGTTCTGGTGGTTCTGTTGTGGGGTTAATGGCGACCTCCTCCAAGAGGACTTATGCCATACCCAGGTCTGCTACACCCTGAGCCCCTGCAGCAGGCCACTGCTGGCACCTCCACAGGAGACACTCAGACACAGTCCTGGCTCAGTCTCTGTGGGTTGGGCATGCATTTTGTGCCCTTCCCAGGTCTGAGCAGCTCAGGTGACCAGGTGTTTGGTGACAGCACCATCTCAGGTGTGCTGTATGTCTCTTCTGGAGAGCTGATCTCAGGCTGCAACCCTCCTGGCATATGTCAACCATCCAAGATCTCAGGAAGATGTGGTTAGCACATCTGTGGGAACCTGCTCACAGTTTGGTGGAAGATGCCATCTCTGGGGCTGAGATTATAGACTACCTCTCTCCCTCTGGGCTGGGAGGGGCTGGTATGCAGCTGGCTCTCAGTTGGTAATCGCTCAATTCTTTGTGTTGTGATCAAGCCAGGCTGCAATCAGGCCAGGCTGCGTTGTTAGGTTAGAACCTTTCCCTGAAAATTTCTCTTTTCTGCAGTTGCGGTTAGGCACGTATTCTGTGTGTTGTTGTTTTTTTTCCTCCTGGTTACGTTGCCTTCTGAGATTCCAAAACTCCCCACAGACCCACCTGTGAGAGGGTTCCCCACTGTGTGGAAACTTCTCCTCCTTCACGATTCCCTCCCTCCTTCACGATTACATCCATTCACACCACAGAGAGCTGATTGTAGGCGTTTCTTTTTAAGTATTGTTTTCAGCATGCATGCGTGCGTGCTAAGAGTCTCTGTCCTTAACTCTTTGGTCTCTCTTTTTGTCTTTTATATTTTGTCCTACCTCCTTTCGAAGAGAACGGGCTGTCTTTCTGGGTGCCTGGAGTCCTCCGCCAGTGTTCACAAGTTGTTTTGTGGAAGTTGCTAGGGGGTTTAAAAATTAAAGTCTATTGTGTCATTTTCAACATGAACTATTTTTATTGGAGGTCTTCATGTAGAGTTCTCTTTGGATATTTTGGTAGAAATAGGAGTGATACAATTAAAGCAATTAAGAAAAGTTAGGTGCTCTCTCATTGCTTACACTGGTGCAGACTGAGACTCAGAGGGCACGTACCACGTGTGAGGAAATGGGGCAGGTGATGATCATTCATTGAGAAGTTCTTTTCATTTTAAAAATTATATTAATAGTAGCAGTCAAAAGGAGCAGCTGGGTAGTGTGACTGGCAGCACCGCATGTTTGATGGTTTGGCTTAAACTATGCCCAACAGGAAGAGGTGTGCAGAGACAACAGCTGAAGATATTGGAAGAGGATGCATCCAGTGGAGAAGATGAAGGGACTAAAGGCAGGAGCAGAAGTTTTGACCCTGGAGATAAGAGATATGCTTCTTTCTCTGTGTTCAGGAGCAAGGAGCTGCCCAGGAAAAGAGCGTGGGCTAGAGGCTGGGGACTCAGCACAGGATGGGAATCTGTGCCCAATTGGTCACAGGCCACCCACAGCTCACCTGACTTCCACCCCTTACATGTCTTCCCTTCTGAAGTCATGGGCCCTTTACATCCATTCACACCACAGAGAGCTGATTGTAGGCGTTTCTTTTTAAGTATTGTTTTCAGCATGCATGCGTGCGTGCTAAGTCGCTTCAGTTGTGTCTGACTCCTTGTGATCCTATGGACTGTAGCACACCAGGCTTCTCTGTCAGTGGGATTCTCCAGGCAAGAATACTGGAGTGGGTTGCCATTTCCTTCTCCAGGGGTTCTTCTCAACCCAGGGATCTCTTAAATCTACCTGCATTAGCAGGCAGGGTCTTTACCACTCGTACCACCTGGGAAGCCCATTGTTATCATTGTTGTTTATGAAATCTGAACTCCTGAGCTAGCCTGTGAAGCCCAGGTCTCTTTTCCATGATTTCCCGCTCCCAACACCCCCATTCTGTTCTGCCCCCTTGCCCCAGTGCTCTCAGAGTGTGGTCCTGGGTCAGCAACAGGAGTACCACTTGGGAACTTGTTAGACATGCAAGAGCTCAGGCTCTACCCTACCCTGAGAGAGGGCACCAGCAATCTGCAGTTTATCCGGGCTTCCAGGAGATCCTGATACAACCTCAAATGTGAGAACCATTATTCTAGTTTTACCAGCAGTTCCCCAGTGTGTGTGTTGAACACCTCCCTGCCTTTACACACGCTGTTCTCTCTAGCCTTCAGAAGCCTCCTCTCCCCCTACTCCTCTTTTAAGAGTCATTTAAAGAATCACCCCCACCTCTGTATCTTGTTCCCTAACCAGCCCTCCCCACCTCTGCCCACGATGGCTGCCTCTCTCCCCTGTGCCTCCCTGGAAACTGGTGACAATTTCTATCACTCAAGTGCCATGCTTTGTTGCAGCTCACGGTGGATGCGTCTGCCTCGCTACAAGTCAGCAGGCTCCCAAGGTTGTGACTGCTTGTGCTGGCACTCAGAAAATGCTCGTTGAGTCAAAGTGTTATTGACGAGCAAAGTATGAGAGGAGAAAAACAGGGAAAGTGAAGAGCGTACAAGAGAACACCCACAAAATGATACTAGCTGGCATCTGAGCTCCATCTGTGTGCTGGGTATGGTGCCACGTGCCTCGCAGGGCTGTCATTTAATCCTCCCAACACCCTGCAGCTGTTACTGGGACTCACGTCATGGAGAAGGAGACTAAGGCACAGAGACCTAACATAATATGCCTCCAGCTGGGACCTGGTAGGTTCGCACACAGGTGGGTTCTCCTCTTAACCCTACGATCTGAGAGGGGAGCTGGCGTGGCTTGGAGCCACGGTCAAAGTTCACCAGTTCAACGAACACTTCCTCAGTGCCGGTGCCAGACTGAGACAGAAGTAGGAGGCAGATGAGGGTTCACAGGTGACCATTGTTTCTAATTTGGCCCTGGAGAAGCTCACCTTTTGGCGGAGAAGAAGGAGGGGTGAGCCAGGAATATATTTCACTTACAGACGATGACCGTGGATTATTCCAAGTCCTGCACAGCTCCTGTGGCAGGCAGGATGGATTTGCTCTGCCAGGGGCTAAGAACTAGGCATAAACTCACAGGCAGAGGAGTGAGGGAGGGGAAAAGACAAGATTCAAGGTAGAAGGAAATGCAAAAATGACATGAAGAAGGCAGGTAGGTCTTGGCAAGCCTGCTGCAGAAGAGCTGTCCCGTGGGGGCGGGGTGGAGGAACATGTGCAGAAGAAATGGTCTGGACTCTCATTCCGCATCTCTTTCCAGCGCACCGCCTGCTCCAGCGAACTGGAAATAAAGCCGTATTTCCAGAATGCCCTGAAGCTGTGGTTCTGGATGTGACTTTGCTAACCAGATGCACCTGTAAAACTCACTGCCTGCAGTCTGCAGTAGCAGAACACAGATACTTTTGTTTTCTTCCAAATTTATCTCTGTGGTCACTTAGAGAAAAGAAAGTATCTATGGAAACGCAAATGCTGGAAGGCCAAGTGGCTACAGCAATAAACCTTTATGGCAAGAGTGAAGAATTTAGACACTGGGGAGTTGGCTGGCTTCTTGAGTCCCTGTGGAGCAAAAGAAAAAGACACGCATGGAGTTACCTACAGCATCCCCTATCGAGTACCCAGTTCTAGGTCAGTTAGGATTAAGTTCAGCAGAGAGGGACAATAACAATAGCTTAACCATGTTATAAGTTTATTTCTGGCAGAAAATTCCAGAGGTCGGCAGTCAGGACTCTGGCAGTTCTGCTTCACGGTACCGTCCAACTTGCTGTTCTTCCTCCCCTGAGGTATGCCCCCAGTCTTCATGGTCCAGGACGGAATCCATCACACCTGTGTTTCAGGCTGTAGGGTGGAGAGGGGTACAAAAGAAATGGCTCAAAGAATGCTCATCAGTGTCTTCCTGAAAAAGTTTTTGAAAATTCTGTCATGATAATTTTGCTTTCATTCCACTTGTCACTGGGCCACATCTAACACAATAGACTTGAAAATGTAATCAACAATTGTTACTTTAATCAAGATGAAGGAGAGGACATAATCATAGGGTGGTCTATTGTCTTTCCAATGGGATGCACAGTGGAGGATGTCCCAGGAGGACATTAGGATGGATGGGTGTGAGATAGGAAAGGCTTGATGTGACACAGTTAGTACCTTGGGCTTTATCCTCTGACAACAGGGGTACCAGCTAGGTTTAAGCACGAGAGAGATGGAAATGGAGCTGTCTTTTACAGAGATCTCAATGTGTGGATGGGTTCTGGCGAGGTGATACTGTGACCCAGAAACCAGTTAGAAAGCAGCTGCTCTGGTCCAGGTGAGAGGGGATGAGGGCCTGAACAGGGAAATGGAGGAAAGAGGATGGAAGAGCCAGGGTGGGGTAAATGAGGACAGACCTTGATGACCACTGGGAGATGGCAGTGAAGGAAAAGACAACCAGGGTTTATGGCTCCAGCAATTTGGTAAAGGACAATGCTCCTAACCAAAATAAAGAAAGGAGTACTGGGACTTCCCTAGTGGTCCAGTGGCTAAGACTTGCGCTCCCAATGCAGGTGGCTAGGGTTCGATCCCTGGTCAGGGAAGTAGATCCTGCATGCTGCAACCAAGACCTGGTGCAGACAAACAAATAAATAAATCTTTTTTTAAAAGTACAGCAAATGAGGGAGGGGCTGCTTGTGGTGGGGAGAATATGATCCACTTGATGTTTTGATTAGGAATAGGCTGAGTCTAAGGCACCTTTTGGATGAGAGATGTTCAGCAAACAGACAAAATATGTGTTTAGAGCTCTGGAGAGAAGCCAGGACTGGAGTGTGTGTGTCTCAGTGACAGCTGTAAACACAAATTTGGGATGGCTTGACCAGAAAAGAATGGGGGAACCAAGTCAAGGATGAAGCCTGAGGAAGTGCCAGTGTGGTACGAATTCTCTGCAGAGTCCATTCTGATGGAAGGTTCTTTGGGAATTGCAGCTCAAGAAATTCAAGGATGCAAATGCATTCTTTTTCCAGGCATTTGGAACCTAGGGCAAATCTCTGGATTTCAAAACAAGCTAAAATCACTAAAGGCTTTTCATTTCCCTGGGTGACACACTTTAAGTTTGGGGAAAAAAGTCATTTTGAAAGTTAAGGTTTCTATTACTACACTGTCTGTGCCCAGAAAACCTCCAACCCCATCATTATCCAGGGAGCCTCACTGTAATTATTCCGCCAGGCCCTGGGCCTAGACACTATCGGCAGGTTGAGTTCTGTGTTGTCAGCACTGACATCAGAGAACCCTCTCTGACAAACTGCTTTTCAGCTTCTGGATGATTAAATGCCTTTCTGATTGCTTTCAAGAGATAGGAGTTTGACTGTTGATCCCAATAACTGATGGCAGTTCTAGAATGGTTAAAAATTTGTACAGCACCCCTTTCATTTCAATTGATTTTTTTTTTTTTTTTTTGTGTGTGTGTGTGTGTGTGTGCATGTGGGATCTTAGTTCTCTGACCAGGGATGGAACTCATGCAGTGGAAAGCACAGAGGCTTAACCACTGGACCACCAGGGAAGCCTCTTCATTGATCCTTTATTGCTCTTCCCCTTCTCCTCTGCCTCCATCCCTTTTTTCTTTCCTCCTTTCCTTTTTACTTTCATCTCCCTCCCTCCCACTGTCTCCTCCTCCATTTCATTTTAAAGGGTTGGCTAGTATAACTCACCTTTGAAGCACTGTTTTCTTAAAATTTAGCAATTATACTTTGGAAAATACTTTAGGCCAAAGAATATGATATCTGAGTGCTCACTTCTTTGGGTGGTCACTAGCAGAGAACTCAACTTACAAGAATCCAAGTAAAACGGCATTCAATTATCTAGAAAATACTAAAACAACAAACTTTATTGAAACAACTTGTGTTCTTTTAAGAGAAACAAGAGCAAACTAAAATTTTTTAAAATGGTATATTTGTCTAATCTGGAAAGCTTGGGAGTGGGATTAGTGTAGATCCTATGATTAGTATAAATTAGGGATTAGTCTAAATTCAGCCAAATGTCTAATATTTCTCACCTCAGTGTACGTTGTTCACTAAGAGTCATCACTATGGCCCTAGAACAGTGGAATAACCACCATCAAACAAATATTAAATTATAGTCCTTGTGTTCTTGGAATTAGGAAAATGGGCAAAAAAAAAAAAGTTAAGGAAAATAAGGTAAAATATTTTATTATGCAAAATCAATTTTTAAAAGACATTCCTCTGTTCTGAGATCATGTCCTTTTTGTTGCTGTCAATGTGTCTATAGATGACAGATTCTTTTTGAATGACCGTACTTGGCAAAATTAAATTTTGTCAGTGCAATGTAAAAGTCTAGGGATTCCTGGAGTAATGCATTTTCCAGAAGCTTGGAAACTGATGGATTTCTGTCAGTTCCCTGAGGGTTGAGTGGGTCTGGTTTTCTATCCTGTCTTTCCCTGCCCTGATCATATTGGCTAGAAGTGAGGCAGATGCTTATTCAATAACAATTTATTGAAATTAATTGATACACAGGGACTCGAAGGCTTTAACAAGGCTTTTGCTTCCTCCATTTATTACCAAAACATTTAACATTTTAACTTACTTTTGGAATTGTGATTTCTTTTTTTAAATACATGTATTTTTTATAACTCTGTTACACACACAAACCCACCTCTGTGTGCCAACACTGCAGGGGACACTCTCAGGCTTTGTCTCTGCCTCTCATGAATACCCGGAAGTGCATGTTAGGTGTGTGTTCAGGTCAGAGGGCCAAACCCTTCTCTGCTTTTCAAACCCTGGGAAGGAAAGAAGGAGACTTGTAATGGCTAAGCTACATTACTCCCAAAGACAATAAAGATCCAGGGTTGGTTAGAACAAACTTTTAAATAGAAACTTGAGTTCTCTGGCCTCCAAACATCAAAGAAAATTTTCAAAACCACTTTTAAAGAATGATAAAAAAAAATACCTCTTTGTATAAGTTCTTAATCCACAGATAACAGTATCATCAGGATTCTATTGTTACTTCCCAGAAGCCAGCAGAGAACATTTTCTAATTAATCTGCTCTTGAAACAGGTAAAAATGTAGACAGTAGCCAAGTCAGAGTCATGAATCACTGAGACAGAAGCCTCCAGTTGTCTTACCAGGAGACTCCAGCACTGCCTGGTGGGGCTGGGAGGTGTTAATGAGCCTCATCTCCCCAGTAAGATTGGGAAACTCAGAAAAGCCACTGGGACAATCTATGTATTCTGGAGGCGAGGCAGCCTTAAGAGAGAAAATGGATTTTAAAATAGTAACAACTCACCTGCACCGTTATTTTCAAGGTAAAACATTCAGGAAATAAGAATCATTTTAATTCTACCACTTAAATATTACCACCGTTAACATTTAGATGAATATTCTTCTAGGGATGGAGGCATGCATGCATGAAAGTGTGGATGGATGAACTGATGGTCTGATGGAAAAATACACTAATATCCAGAATAATATGCTTATATGTATACGAATGCATTTAAGAACTTGTAACTATTGTTTATGGAGAGGAGAGTTGGTAAGATGATGGTGAAGGGCGACTGATTTTTTAAAAATATACACACAAGTTATTTGAATTTTTCAAAACTACATATTACTATGTGTGTATTACTTCCCTATTTTTTTTAATTGTGGAAAATAATGCAATCACACTTAGGGGAAGTGGGATCTTGTCATGTGCTCCCCTGGGCGTGCCCTGGTGCACGGAGGTGACCCAGGGTGGCCTCTGGGCAAGGCTGGAACGCCTGAGACCGGGAGCCCGGCGGAGACGGGTGGAAAGCAGCCCTGGCCAGGACTTACACGGAGGGCCATCCGCAGCTGCGAGGATCGCACCTAGGCCGGGAGAGGCTGCCCCCTGGACTCTCTGCGGGGAGGAGGCGGGACCGCGAGCCTCACCCAGTAGAAAAGAGCGCCCGAAGGAGCGATAGGCGAGGACGCGGCGGCCCGACCCCAAGGCGCCCTCTGGCGGGACTGAAGTGCGTGGCTCGACGGAGGAGGAGCCTCAGACTCCCCAAGCCGGGATACCAGGCGGAGAAGCGAGCCTGAGTGGGCCTGCCCTGGTTTTCTGAGATTAGTATTTGGTTTGGGTCTTGGTTTTCATTTCCCACCTTCTTGCCTCTCCATCCATATTTCCTTCCACTCGTGTTGGTGTTTTTTTTTTTTTTTTTGCAATCTCATTTTTTTCTCCTCTCCACAGTCATGCCTGGTGTTTAGTCACTAAGTCGTGTCCGACTCTTGCGATCCCAGGGACTGTAGCCTGCCAGCCTCCTCTGTCCACGGGGATTCTCTAGGCAAGAATACTGCAGTGGGTTGCCAGTTCCTTCTCCAGGGGATCCTCCCAACCCAGGAATCAAACCCAGGTCTCCTGCACTACAGGCAGATTCTTAACCAACTGAGCTACAAGGGAAGCCCAAAGTCATGACTAATTATTGTAAAAAATTTTAGAAAACACAAAATATCGTAAAGATGAAGATAAATAAAACACCTTTAAACCCATAATTTAAGAGAGAAGCATATGTTTAAAGTACTTCTTCTAGTGTTTTTTTTCATAAATGATATTAAGTATAAGATGAGTTTCCCAGGTGGCTCAGTGGTAAAGAGTCTGCCTACCAATGCAGGAGATGCAGGTTCCATCCCTGGGTCAGGAAAATCCCCTGGAGAAGGGAATGGCAACCCATTCCAGTATTTCTTCCTGGAAAATTTCATGGACAGAGGAGCCTGGCGGGCTACAGTCAGTGGAGTCTCCCAGAGTGGGAAACAGCTTAGTGACTAAATAACAAATGTAGAAGATAAGCCAAGAGGCAGCCAGGCTGGGTTTCTAGAGGCTGGAGGTCTCTACCCTGACGTTTGGCCTTTCTGTTTTCTCTTTCACCAGGCCATTTCAGCACCAGGGCTGACTCCAAATAGCCTTACCCAGTTTGTTTAAATTACCTGACCTGTTTGTTCATCTCCAGTAGGGAAGAGTATTATTTGCCTGGAGGTTAGACTTCCATGATTGCTGTGGAACTCAAATGAATCTTGGAGCTGCACTTGCAAGTTTTCTAACCTTGGAAATGCTATACGTTGTAGTGTTTGATCCTCCTGCATCAGTACTGCAGTCTCCCAGCTAGCAGAATGGCAGCTTGATGGGGGGACAAGACTCAGCGTTGAACTTGTGTATGGCTGAACCACACTGACTCCATTTTGTCAGCTCTGTCTCAGGACCCCAGTCCTACCTCCTCTGTGCCTTTTCTGAGCACTAAACTGTAGTCTGGTCACAAGGATTGTGCCCAAGTCAGATGAGTTCACTATCAACTTTTACGCTTGCCTTCATCTGATATGAAAACTACAAGAAGGCCTTTTGCTAACACAGATGGTTAATGATCATAAGACTCCCAGCGGGGGTGGGGGGATGGGGGGGGGTGGCAGGAGGCAGAGGGACAGAGAAACCCCAGATGTGGTCAGTGCCAGCTGTGAGTCTCACTGGATAGTCAGATTCTATTTTTAGCCTTGACCCCTCTAAGTTCCTCTGTACTCCTTTGGTGGTTCCCAGTGCAGCTGCTAATAGGCCTGCATCATCTGTCTGCCCCATCCTTCCTGCCTGTTGTAAGTTACCCATAATAAGCTTCATATTGTGCTTAATGGAGTTGCCTGCTTGGTTTTTTCCATCTCAAAATTGTTTCTCAGTTCGGAGGTTATTATTCAGTATCTTTATGGGCTACTCTGATGGCTCAGTGGGTAAAGAATCTGCCTACAATGCAGGAGACACAGGAGAGATGGGTTCTATCTCTGGGTCGAGAAGATTACCTGGGGAAGGAAATGGCAACCCACTCCAGTATTCTTGCCTAAGAATATCTTCACCTCCCAACAATTAGACAATCTCTTCACCATGTAGTGGCAGAGGTTTGGAGGACCAAACAACTGGCCCAAATGCACACAGCTTGGCTGTGACAGGACTCGACTATAGCCCATAAAGCTTCTGACCCCCATCCTTACATCATCTCCAATAGAAGATGGGGAAGGAGCATTTCTTTGGAATTGTTCTAGGGCATGACTGTCCCTATGCAGAAAAGAAATGAAAGGGATAGAGGCCCTCAGATTCTGCTCAAAAAGTTCAGGAGTGGAAGAATAAGTCCATTATTCTTTATGCATTTAAAACCTTTTTCTTTTTAATAATGCTCATAACAGAGCTGAACATGCATTTAGAAGCTGTTTGAAAATTTTATACACTGGAATTTCAAAATAGACAGCTTAATAGTCTGCTTGGATGTTAAATGAGTCACTTGAAATTAAGATTCTCTATTTTTCAGAACTGGTGGGATAATTGTCAGGGACTATTTGCGGGAATGCTCTGACCTGAGCCTTCATAAATATTGAATGGCCAGTTAAACACTAAATGCTTTCTGGTATACAGACTGCAGCTTTCTTGATCAATTTCAGAGACTGAGTGCTGAGCTGGGTTAGGACATGGAAGCAATCTGTAAGACCTGAATGTTTATACTCAGTCCCACAGAAGAGATCATCCAATTTTGACCTGGCTGAGCAACTAGTAAGAATTTTTTCCATTAAATCACCGAATTTATGTCTTGCCTATTCTTATTTATGTACATGGTAACTGTTCTGGCATTATACACTCAAAAGTAAGAGAACCCCCTCCCTCCTGTTAGCATGATTGATCATATTATCCTAGAAGACAGTCTACCTGGTCCAGCATGGCATCTGGCCTCTGCTGCCTTCCCCACACCCATGTTTCTCTTGGAATGCACAGGGGCAATGGGAAGACAGGCCCTCCAAACTTGAAAACAAGAACCAGAAACATTTCCAGATGACTGTTGGGGGACCCAACTGGTGAAAATGTAGTAAGTACCTAAGAGCAAAAAGAGACCCTGGACAGGAGAGTTTTTTTGTAATCCTGTTGGGGATTTTATTTTTGCCTGTTTATTTCATTAAGTCAACTCAAGTGAGATTTTTCACCTTAGTAGTTGTGTCTGTGAGACAGAAAATGTCAGTTTGTTCTCAGGTGAAGGGGAGGATAAACAGCTTTCTTATTTCCCTGTCAAGGGGTGTATCGTGCAGGCTGTGGCTCCTGTCCCAACGACCACAGATTCAAGGACCAGGTGGGACACCCAGCCACCAGGAATGGAGATTAAGCCACCCTGCAGGGTCCTTGGGGACAGCCCTTTGGCTTGCAGGCTTCTGGGAACACCCCCCCCTCCTGAGGACCCTCTCTAGCTATGGTCAGTGACAGTCACGAGGGAGGACTCTGCCAGCACAAAGACATCATGAAGTGTTTACAACCTGCTCTTGGGGAAAGAGGTTTTCCCAGGTGGCTCAAGTGGCAAAGAATCCACCTGGCAATGCAGGAGACTCAGGAGACTTGGGTTCGATCTCTGAGTCAGTAAGATCCACTGGACGAGGTCATGGCAACCCACTCCCAATATTCTTGCCTTGAAAATTCCATGAACAGAGGAGCCTGGCAGGCTACAATTCGTGAGGTCACAAAGAGTCAGACATGACTGCACGCATGCACTTGGGGAAACAAGAAAATGAGGTTTCCAGAATCTGCCCTACCAAACTGCGCCAATACTATTGATAGTTCCCTCTCTTTTCCAGGTACTAAATGGAGCCAATTACATAATAATTCATCTTCTGAAAATTCACTTAGCTTTGGGGAGCTGGAGGGATGATTTTGCATAGGAGATTGTTTGATGAGACAGCTGTCCTCTCCCCTCTGCCTCTGCATGTAGGCAGAGCAAAAGGTAGGGATTGAGGGCAGAGGTGCCAGGCTGTTTCTGTCACCCCTGCCATTGGTACCGTCACCCCCATTCTTGTCACTTTCCTCCACTGCAGTGCACTAGGAAGGTCCTCCCAGCAGAAGACAATCCACAGGCAGCTTCCAGAAAGTGAATGCCAATCTCCTGGCTCCAGGGTCCTCCTCATTTCTGACCACTTTCCAGGGTCAGGCAGCAATGGATCAGGCAGAACATTTTCTGAGGAACTCCAGGAGAAAATGCAGGCAGAAGAGCTTTGGACAACACCTTCCAAATCCCAATGAAAAGGATACTTTGTAACCCAGAGGCAGAAGGGGTAAACTTCAACCTGTTGGTTGAGAGCCATGGAGTTCTGGAGCAAACCTGACCAAGATCAGCAACCCATTGGCAGCATGAGATCCAGGACTCTGTGGGGGCCGGGGTTTCTTGTCTCTTCATCACCACAGCCTCTGAAAGGGTAGGCTCTGGTCTCCCATGGGATGGATTACCGCAGCAGGTCTCCTCTTGGAAGCCATCTTTGCCGCCCAGCAGGAATGGTGGCACCCACGTACACAACACACACCCTGCATGCCAGCAGTGAGCCTACACCTTTCTATTGCTTCCAAGAAGCCTAATGAAATGCAAGTGTGTGGGAGTGACAGTAGGGATAAGCTTAACTTTGCTGTAAATAACATTTTTAAAAGGAATTCATTTGCAAGCATTTATACTTTACTGTAACTAATTTCTTGTAACTAGTAGCTATGGATGAGAATCATCAGCCTGTCCGTAGGATTAGGGGGTTTCTACTCAAAGCCTTGGGGACTGGAGTCTGCCCGTGGGTGTCGGATCCTAACCACCCACACAGGCTTTGCCAACTCTTTCTCCTGGTAGGGTTGACCTCTAGCCCTGTATTTCCAGCTATAGGTTGATGTCCTATTCTGTTGGGGCACATTGGTAACACTTTCTCAGTGCTTACATGAGTTGCCAAATAGTTTTGCCTAGGCTCTTGCAGTTGGGTTTCCATCACTTATACACAGGATCAAACATGACTTTGCCATGATGGACTGCTGGTTACATCCCTTGAGGATAAGCCTAGGAGCTGGGACGGTGACCCCAAACCTGGTCAAGCCCCCACTCTGGTCTCCCTCAAAAGAATATTTTGAGGTGTGTAAAAATTGACATGAAATTCAATGTCAGTGACCACAAGCTAAGTTTTGCACTGACACCACCCTTTTCACTCATTTATCCACCATCTGTGACTGCTTCCATGGCCACACGGCAGCGTGGAGGAGTCATGATGGGCCATGTATGAGGCCCTCATGGCTCCGCAGAGCTGCTCAGTTATAACTGGGTGCTGCAAACTACAGTCACATCTTGACCACATTTCAAGGGCCATATAGGACATTTCAAAATTCTGTTTATTACTTGCTTATACTCATCATAACAAATCAAGACAAGTGAACTCTGTTGTATTCTTAAGGTACAGCAGAATTTTGCCATCAAATTAGATACCAATTAGCATGGTTTTAGACTCACAGACATGGAGAACAGGCTTGTGGTTGCCAAGGGGGAGGGGCTGGAGGAGGGATGGACTGGGAGTTTGGAGCTAGCAATGCAAACTATTATATGTAGAATGAATGAATAACAAGGTCCTACTGTGTAGCACAGGGAATGATATTCAATATTCCTGGGATAAACCATCATCTAAAAGAATATTTAAAATAATATATAACTGAATCACTGCCGTACAGCAGAGATTAATACAACATTCTAAATCAACTACACTTCAATAAAAATATATTTTTTAAAAAGCATGGTTGTATTATGCAAGGACACGGGTTGTGCTGAAAGAATATAATGCATGTTGATATAATTAGATAATCATTCATCACAGAAAAGCTGTGGTCAGAAAATTTTTTAATTTTAAAATGGAATATCTCCTTATAGCAGAATTTCTTCCCCAAAACAAAAAATGAAAATAAGTTTTGAATCAAACTAAGTTTCCAAGGAGTTCATTTGTTGACCAAGCAAGGAAAACTGTTTACCAGTGGTGAGTTAATAAAATAATATTTGATTATGCAGCTGAAGACATGTGTCCAGACAAAATGAATTTAAGATTATTCATTTTTAGAGGAAGTTACTCAAAGAATTAGGACTTCTCTGGTGGCTCAGTGGTAAAGAATCCACCTGCCAATGTAGGGAGATGTGAGTTTGATCCCTGGAGTGGGAAGATCCCCTGGGAAAGGAAATAGCAACCCACTCCAGTATTCTTGTCTGGAAAATTCTATGGATGGAAGAGCCTGGCAGGCTACAGTCTATGGGGTCACAAAGATTGACATGATTGATCAACTGAGCAACAACAACATCTCAAAGAATTGAGGGCGTAGGCGCAACATCAATAGAACATTTTTAAAAACCAAAGCAAATGATTTTGAGTCATTTTCTTTGGCTCTTGATGAGTCAACAGATATTACTGATGTGACTATTATTTGAGGTATCAACAGCAACTTTATTTTTTTACTTTTGTGCCGGAGTACAGTTTATTAACAATGCTGTGTTAATTTCAGGTGTACATAAAGTAACTCAGCTGTACATACACATGTAGCTATTCTTTTTCAAGTTCTTTTCCCATGTAGGCTATTACAGAGTATTGAACAGAGTTCCCTGTGCTATACAGTAGGTTCTTGTTGATTATCTATTTTAAATATAGCAGTGTGTACATGTCAGTCCCAAACGCTCAAGCAAGTTTGCAGTGATGGAAGAATTAGCCTCTGAATAGTTGGCATGGAACAATTACAGGTGAGAGCATTTTCAGAGACATTGGGAAAACACTAATTCAGGACAATGTGAAATAGAATCTAAAAACACAAGTGATGGTAATGTGTGGAGCAGCAGCTATTTTGCAGAAGGATGTGAATCTATTTGAATTTATTATGCAATGACACTACAGCTGTGTATTATTGAACCACTGTTCCCAGTGGTGAATTTCCTTCATTCACACGGTTCCAATTCTGTGAATTTTTATCAGCAATAGGAGTTGAATAGTTCAACTCTCCTGGCCACATAGCAGTCTGCTGGCTTAGCAAGGGTAAGTTTCGTTGTGATTATTTGAGCACAGGATCAATACTGGAATTTTTCAAAGCACCTTCATCTACTGTTATTGAATACTGAATGGCTTTGTAAATTCACTTTTGCTGCAGACGTTGATGTTTCTTAATGAATTCAACTTCCTTACCTGAACTTCCTTGAAACTCTCTCTTCCTAGGGACAGTTGATAACTTTTTCTACTTACTCTGAAAATGCTGGCTTTGGTGCTTACACACTTGCCTTTCAGATGCCAGTGATACCCGAGTCTTTACCTTCTGCCTGTCATTCTTTCCCCTCTTTGACTCCATCTACTCTACAGCTGGGCTTCCCCAGAGGTTCAGTGGTAAAGAATCCAACTGCAGTGCAGGAGACACAGGAGACAAGAGTTAGATTCCTGAGCCGGGAAGATTCCCTGGAGAAGGGACTGGCAACCCACTCCAGTATTCTTGCCTGGAGAATCCCATGGAATGAGGAACCTGGCGGGCTACAGTCCATAGGGTCACAAAGAATCAGACATGACTAAAGCGACTGAGCACGCACGCATGCCTGTAGCTGCAACAGTCCCATATGTGCCTATTCTCAGAGTTCAATATCTAGCCCAGACCTCTTTGTTGATTTCCAAACCCATATTTCCAGTTGCCTACTGGACACATTAACTTGGATATTTCAGACACCTTAAATTTAACATGTCCAGAGCAATTCAGGGATCCTCAAGACCATTCAGGGTTGATGATTCACTAGGACTTATAACCTAAGAAAAGCTGTTACCTTTGTGGCTATGATTTATTACAGCTAAAGGATAGAGACTAAAAGCAACAGAGTGGAAAACTATAAGAAACCATTGCCGAGCAACTCCTGAAGGTCAATTCCAGAAAAATAAATGACCCAATCAAAAAATGGGCCAAAGAACTAAACAGACATTTCTCCAAAGAAGACATACAGATGGCTAACAAACACATGAAAAGATGCTCAACATCACTCACTATTAGAGAAATGCAAATCAAAACCACAATGAGATACCATTACACGCCAGTCAGGATGGCTGCTATCCAAAAGTCTACAAGCAATAAATGCTGGAGAGGGTGTGGAGAAAAGGGAACCCTCTTACACTGTTGGTGGGAATACAAACTAGTACAGCCACTATGGAAAACAGTGTGGAGATTTCTTAAAAAACTGGAAATAGAACTGCCATATGACCCAGCAATACCACTTCTGGGCATACACACCGAGGAAACCAGATCTGAAAGAGACACGTGCACCCCAATGTTCATCGCAGCACTGTTTATAATAGCCAGGACATGGAAGCAACCTAGATGCCCATCCGCAGATGAATGGATAAGGAAGCTGTGGTACATATACACCATGGAATATTACTCAGCCGTTAAAAAGAATTCATTTGAATCAGTTCTAATGAGATGGACGAAACTGGAGCCCATTATACAGAGTGAAGTAAGCCAGAAAGATAAAGAACATTACAGCATACTAACACATATATACGGAATTTAGAAAGATGGTAACGATAACCCTATATGCAAAACAGAAAAAGAAACACAGAAGTACAGAACAGACTTGAACTCCGTGGGAGAAGGTGAGGGTGGGATGTTTCAAAAGAACAGCATGTATATTATCTATGGTGAATCAGATCACTAGCCCAGGTGGGATGCATGAGACAAGTGCTCGGGCCTGGTGCACTGGGAGGACCCAGAGGAGTCGGGTGGAGAGGGAGGTGGGAGGGGGGATCGGGATGGGGAATACGGGTAACTCTATGGCTGATTCGTGTCAATGTATGACAAAACCCACTGAAATGTTGTGAAGTAATTGGCCTCCAACTAATAAAATAAAATAAAAAAAAAAAAAAAAAAAGAAACCATTGCCGGCAGAAGTACTAATGGTCAGACCACATAAAGATAAGGGTAATCAAACCAGATGAAAAACCAGGACCAGCTGAGGTTCTTGCTGAGGGTAAAGGGAATACAAATGGGTAATGAAGAGAAGGTAGTTATAAATACCAGCAAGTAAAGGTGGCTGGCTTCAAAACATATATTTGGTTGTTATGAGAATTTTTTTATTCTGTTTTGAATAAGTCAGTGCACATTTACTACATACATGTATGTGACTAGTGATGTAGACAGAGTATATTCCAAATGTGGGGCTCTTTTGGTTGACTATCATTGCATTTAAACAATTAAAAGCCCAAAAAGGCCAAAAAAACCCCAAAGAACAAATGAGGATATTTTGTTCAGCATAGGGAAAGACAGCCCTTATTTTGTAATAACTTTAAATGGAGTATAATCTATAAAAATATTGAATCAAAAAATAAAGAAAATTAAAAAAATGTTAAATATACATTATGTAAGGAATGTAAAACTCAAAGACCATGATTATAAATGTTCTGTGAAGTACTTCAATGCCATACTGTCAGTGCTCAATAAAATTTAAATAGTAAAAAATGAAGTCACAAAAAAAAATCAACAGAGCAATAAGGCACATGAGCAAAACCCATGGCCCAGGAGAAACCAAGCCCAGGCTTCCGGGCATCCTCGGCCAGGAGTCACAACAGTGTGTGACACCACCTGTGAAGTGCTGCCAACCAAGGAAGCTCACCCAGGCCTTGGCATCCTGGGGCTTTATTGGGAGTCAGTCACGTAGGCATGTGGCACCGATGTGAATGATCTCAGCTATTCAGATGCCAGCAAAAGCAGTCATTCACCATGAGTCACACTGTGCATGCTGTTGCTTCAGTCGGGCCTGACTCTGTGCAACCCTATGGACTGTAGCCTGCCAGGCTCCTCTATCCATGGGATTCTCCAGGCAAGAATACTGGAATGGGTTGCCATGCCCTCCTCCAGGGACTCTTCCTGACCCAGGGATCGAACTCAGGTCTCTCACACCTCCTGCATTGGCAGTCAGGTTCTTTACCACTAGCACCACCTGGGAAGCCCACAATAAACTGGTACAGCATAGCCTGAGGCTTCATGCATATGTTCTTGTTCAGTCACTCAGTTGTGTCCAAATCTTTGTGACCCCATGGACTGCAGCACACCAGGCTTCCCTGTCCTTTGCTATCTCCCAGATTTGGATCAAACTCATGTCCATTGAATTGATGATGCCATCCAACCATCTCATCCTCTGTCATCCCCTTCTCCTTCTGCCCTCAATCTTTCCCAGCAGCAGGGTCTTTTCCAATGAGTTGGCTTTTCGAATCAGGTGGCCAAAGTATTGGAGCTTCAGGTTCAGCACTAGTCCTTCCAATGAATATTTAAGGTTAATTTCTTTTAGGATTGACTGGTTTGATGTCCTTGTTGTCCAAGGGACTCTCAAGAGTCTTCTCCTGTATATAAAAATATTATCGGGCAGAATATTCCAAGAGCTCAGAGGTTATTTCTTAGGAGTCAGCTGAGGGCCAGTCCTGAAGGCAGAACTTTCTAGGGAGTAATGTGCAGGTAGCCCAGGGCTACAGAGTTAACTCTTTTCTGCACAACTTCCCAAAGCTGTTCTTCCTTACACTGAATCATCTGCTGTTACCTGAGGAATCAGCCTAGAGTGCTTTGCTTAACCCCAGCATCCAATCAGATCTGCCTGTAAGTCCATTCCCTTTCTCAAATCACTTCTTGCACAGATTATGGCAAACTGGACTCATCTCCATTTTGCTTTCCTTCCAGCAGTTCTCCCTATTGCTTCCATCTGGAAATTAGGATCATGACAACTGCTGTGACAGAAGTATGCACAATCTAGGCATTGGTAATAAACGCTATAATAGAGGAATGCTCGTGATGCTGTGACAAGGAAGCAGAGGGAACAGTCTGATTGTGTCGCTCGTGCTCGACATAACAGCATCACCAAGAGAATAAATTCAAAATCCCTTGTATCCAAGACCTCTTAGCCTGGCCCCTGCCTATCTTCCCACTGGTTTCCTAGGTCCTTTACTCTATGCAAACAGAACCACTGAGAGTTTCAATCAAGTTCGTGTGGTTTTGAAACCGTTCACCTCAGCTTGGGACTTGAACCCGCCAAAACACAGTCTTCCAACTGAGAACACACACACGGTTTCAGGACCTAATGAAACAGGTTCTTGATATCTTAGCTCAGAAAGAATTCCGTAAGAGACAGGTGGCAGGTAAGAGATGGATTTATTTAGAGGGAAACATTCCACAGAATATGGGTCATCTCAGAAGGCAAAAGCAACCTCGAAATGTGGTGTGGTTAACTTTTATGGGTTGGGCAATTTCACAGGTTAATTAGTTAATTAGTTAAATAGTTAATTAGGAGGATTAGTCCAGCTGTTTTGGGGAAGGGGAGGAGATTTTTCAGGAACTGGGCCACTGCCCACTTTTTGGTCTTTGAAGGTCAACTTTGAAACTGTCATAGCACCTGTTGTCATTTAACTTTGCTGATGTGTTACAATAAGCACATACTGAGGCTTAAGGTCTAGTGGAAGTCGACTTGTTCACCATCTTGGACCCATTGGGTTCTATCAGTTTGTCTTTCAAAAGTCGTGCTCTGCCCCCTTCCCTCCTGTTTCAATTTGACCTTGACTGCTCTGTTTCCTTCACCTGGAATGTCTACCCTTCAATATTTAGCTCAGACATCCTCTCTGATCTCCTACCTCCTCGTCGAAGATGCTGCCCTCCCTCCACCCCGCTTCCTTGATCCTCAGAGCATTCTGATACCTCTACTGTATTAATTTCCCAACTGCCTTCAATGGTTCATTCATTTCCCCTTGGAAGATTGTTAGTTTCTCTCAACAATCAAGTTATCTTCAAGGCCACAGCCCTTGCACTTGGCACTACAATCCTAATAGGAGCTCAATAAACATTTGCTGAGAGAATAAAAGAAAGTTAAATTCTGAAAGAAGAGAGGTGTCTGCCTGCTTATAGAAGGAGGGGAAGTTGTGTAGACACAAGAAATTTTGAGTTACTATTAAGGGAAAATAGACGTTATCAGATTGAGAGAAAATGCCATGAAATAATTTTGATCTGATTCCTATGCTCCATCATATATTAGCTGTGTGGCACTGGGCAAAATTCTCTCTCCTTGGTTCAGTTTCCTCATCTGTCAAGTTAGGATAACTATTGCTCCTACCTATATAGTTGTTAGGAGAAGTGAAAGAACTTGCTTATTATGGCTTAGTGTCCTGTCTGGAACACAGCAAGGGTTATGTGAAATTAGGCAAGTTTCTATCTGCAAAGATCAGTTTGTGTTTCAGATGTGCAGATCAAGGGAAGCCGGCGTGGAATTTTGAGAGGCTCCCCAGCAGCCTCAACTATAAACGGCTCATTAGAAGGTTGCTCTTTTCTATCAGATCTGCTCTCACACAACAAACACACTCCTAAGACCAACATGTGCACAAGCGCAGTAATAAACAGGGTGTTTGGGGAAAATAGGATTATGGGTGCAACACTCAAAAAACTTCATCAGTGACTCAAAAAACAAAAGTCCTAATAAAATCAACAGCAGTGTTTTATACAATTTAAGTGGTTAAGAAACACATGAACACTACAATAAATATGGAACTTTACCTTGGGAAAGACTGGAAGTTTGCTTGAGGAAGGGGTATTAGAAATGTCATTATAGCTTGTGAGTTATTGTAAAGTGGTGGCAGAAGGTCATCTGAAATGGAAGGGGAAATTATAATGCTAAATAGGAGCAGGCATTGCGGTAACACACATGATAAACTGAGGTTGCTGGTGGATATTTAAGGTGTCTGAGTAGATGTGTTTTTTGCCTCTCTACCCAGATCAGCTCGACTGGGGGTAGTTTTTTGCATTCACCTACAGTGTTTCTCGTACATAAGCAAATGCAAATTTTGCTCTGTGATTAAATCATTCCCAAATATATCAATCACACTGAGACAAATTTGGTTGTGTGTTGTTTGTAAACCAAGTATTTTAGGAGAACTGTTCAATAAGATAGACAATAACTAGATTCTATCTTTTGGAAACCACATCTGAGGAATGAATTAAAGGGAGTAGTTTTGAAGGGATTAGGATTCA
Organism: Muntiacus reevesi; assembly: GCF_963930625.1. Classification (NCBI taxonomy): domain Eukaryota; kingdom Metazoa; phylum Chordata; class Mammalia; order Artiodactyla; family Cervidae; genus Muntiacus; species Muntiacus reevesi. The sequence goes on along the minus strand of NC_089249.1, from coordinate 120,179,133 downwards.
ACAATCGAAACTCAAGTCAGAGTTCTGGTTACTTAGCGGAGCCTTCAGCCACATGCAGGATGACGGTTCATCCCGCATTACACCTCTGGTGTGGACCTCATTACAAACAGCTCCCTGTTCATTTCTGAAAATTCTCAGTTTGGACAGTAATTTATAGATTTTAAATTAAAATAATAAATTGGTTTCCTCAGATCTTTGATAAAATGAACAATCGTGTGTCACAAATAAATGGATCAAAGCTGAACTTTCCAATTCCAACTAAAATTGTCCATGGCTTCTTTAAAATCAAAATAGTTTCTTGGAACTAACATATGCCACAGTTTTCTGTGACGAATTGTTGATCTATTTTTCTTTAGGGCATTAAGTCTAGAACAAATAACTGTTTGGAAAAGTTTGATTTCACTAAATAATTTATAGAGATTTTCACTATGTAATATTTTTCACTTAAAATTTAATGAATGAAACTATCAAAAATAAATCTATTAAGTAGTTACTTTTCAAGGTAAAAGTGACTGATAAAGGAAAAGGACTAAAAGAGTTTAAGCTGATACTTCACAAAGCATTACACTCCTGGGCAGCTCTGAAAGGGCTGTGTTCCACTGAACATTTTCGCTAATATAAAATTAGAGGGGGGGTAGATTATTTTGAGTCAGAGTTACAGGTATTTGGGGTAAATTAATTATGACATTATAATCCAGTAATAACCATACTTAGGGGCTGAAAGGACAAGAAGCAGACATTTGTTAGGGCTGAGGACCAGCGGTGTCTTATCCTTCAATTAGATCCTTAATGTCCTAAACTAGAAATGGTAGAGATTCAGCTCATGGTCACCATTCATAGAAACAAGGGTGAGTCTCGTCTGTGGACCAAGTGATCAGTACCTTTGGTGTTGAAGACGATAGCATGGTGGATTATGGGTTAAGAACTGTACAGTTTCACTTAAAAAGTCATTTAAAAGGTACTACAGCAGCCTGGAATAAGCTGAAATTTAGGGATTGGAAGATATGGGGTTTTAAGCTCTGATTTTGTCACTTAATAGTTACGTGACCTTGCATTTGTCCCTTGACATCTGGGTCTGTTACCAAGTCTCTAAAAATAGGAAGGTTAATATTCTTTTTCACAGGGCTGTTGAATCAACAGAAAATACGTGTTATGTACACTATGTTTTAGTAAATGTGTAAAACGACCATTTAAACTTTTAAAAACTTCATATTATGGAAAGGTTAGAGACTTAAAATACATTCCTTCTATAAATTAAGACTATTTGAATCTTTAATAATCAATCAGCAATAAATGCCATGCACAGAGAAGTGTGTTTTGCCAATTTTTTAAAAAATAATTTCTGTGCTGGGTCTTTGTTGCTGAGTGGGCTTTTCTCTAGTTGGGGAGAGCAGGGGCTACTTTCTAGTTGCGGTGCGAGGGCTTCTCTTTGCCGTGGCTTCTCGTTGTGGAGCGTGGTCTCTAAGGCACAGGGCCTCAGCAGTTGCAGCTTCTTGACTCTACAGCACAGGCTCCACAGTTGTGGTGCATGGGCTTAGTTCCTCCATGGCGTGTGAGATCTTCCTGGATGAGGGATCAAACCCATGTCTCCTGCATTGGTAGGCAGACTCTTTACCACTGAGCCACCAGGGAAGCCCCTTGCTGTTTATTTTTTAAATAAGTTAACTCACCAAATATATTATGTAGCCAAGTAAGCTCTCAGTGCTCACCAAATAGCTACATTTCCTGGGTCTTCCAGTCTTGTTTGTTGTTAGGATGGAGCTGTAGGCCTAGGTTCTGGATGAAGTAATGTGTACAAAGCATGTCTCTTTCAGATCTGGTTCTTAAGAGTCAACATCACCAACCGGTCTGCTTTTTCCAGATTTGACAACACTGTGGGCCATGTGATCCAGACGGCATAAAGATGGAGGCAAGACTGCCGAATCCACATTGATCATTTCACAAGCAAGAATTCAATCTTTGTATTTAGCCACACCAGTTTGGTATTTTTCATTGTAGAATGGGTTACTCTATTCCATTGCCCTGTGTAAGGAATCAAACTACATCAGATTGGAAATCAACCCAAAAAAGGTGCCTACCACTACTGAGAAAGATGAGTTTAAGGATTTGGACCTGAAATTTAGTCCATTCATGCCAATGAAGCAATGTGTCATTATACGAGTATAAATACTACTTGTTTCATTAGTATTTCACATCTCTCATTAACAAATATCCCATGCTCACTATGCATTAAGCATCTTACAAGGTACAAGTATTTCTGGATGTAAAATATGAGTATGGAAGAGGATCTCTACCAGGATCGTTATATACCACTGGCATTACAGTACCTCCTGAGACCTCTGAAATGAGGTATTTATAAATGTTAAAAAAAAAAAACAACACTCAAGTAAAATGTTTTTGTATAAATCAAATAATTTAATTAGTTCCATTCCACTTTAATCTACATCCAACCTGAAAAAAAAAAAAATGCATCATATTTAGAGAAATGACCAGGATAATCTATCTCATTATCCTTATCTACATGGCCCAAATCTTTGCAAATTCTTTCTCTATTAGATAATAATACATGTTCTTGTGGGCAGTAATTCTTAATGCTGCTTTGCAGGTATTTTGATTGTAGAAAACAAAACCCAACACCCCAAAAAAACAAAATAATATATTAGTTACATAGTTCTTCCCATAGGAAATAACACAAAGACTCTAACTAGAAGTTTGCCACAGCATTGTTATGAGATGGATATACAGTCCTGGAATAGAACAATCAGTCCAGGGTTATCACCAGACTAAACATCTGAACAGCATTTCCCATCATTTATGACAATTTAGGTTTTTTATAGCTGGTCTTTCACTCAACCCAGAGATTCTCAGTGGCAGAAAGCATTAGATGTCTTTCTCTCCCTAGTAACTGACTAGAAGGTATTAATAAGGCCTGACACAGCAGGTACTTTATTTGTTTATGAAAAGGCTTTTTAAAATTAAGGATAAACATAGGGGAAAAAATATATTTACTAGACTTCCATGACTCACGTATATTTTAAATACACTCTAGAAATAAGAACATGATTTGCATCAGGCAACAAGGCATTTTAAGACTTTTAGAACGGGGACTCACACAGGGGCTTGCTAGCTCACAGTCTGCAAAAACCTCTCCCTGCATCCCAGGTGTTTTCCAACTCCATCAGGGTGGGTCAAGACTGGATTCCAGGGTGCTTTCCTTCTCACCATGCACCGTGAAATATGTTTTCCCAGAAAACCTGTTATATCACAAGCCTATGAACAAGCCTGGTCAGCAAAGGTAGGAAAAATGGAACTTTTAAGTAATGATAGTATTTTAATTATACTATGAAGGAACCATTTTGCTGTGGACTGGTCTGTGAATCTAAACATTTAATGCATTGCTTCTGTAAGAAAATACCTATTTATTAAGTTTAATTTTTATCTTAATTTCCTGGTAGGATTATTCTTCTATTAAGTTTCTCATCATATACTGAAGATACAAAAATTTAAGAGTAGGAAATAAAATTTTTCTCTATTTCCTTTGCCACTTTTATGCTTTGAAAATTCAAAATGGGTATGCTAGGTAAAAACAAATAAGGCACAAAGTATTTCAGATTTGCATCCTAATAAACAAGAAGACATTTAAGATGGTCAGGAGGACTTTCAAGCAAAAGTGAACATGGTACTCTCATGCACCATCATGGCTAAATGCAAGACTGCCACACGGCTGAACTACCCGTACACTGCAAATACCTACAGAAGGAAGGGAAACAAAATCTAGTAGTTTTATGTGTGGACTCAGGAGTTATCCAGCATGGAAACCTTTTTAACATTCTGGGAAGCTTTGCGTAACTAGGAACCATTGTTGGAACGTAAAGCAAACGGACACTGCTAAGTAAAACACACGACTTCCGGCAGACCCATGCACATTTCAGAAGTATGAGGACCCTGGCTTTCATCTGACCGTTCCTTTCACACCTGAGATTTCAAAGTAAGTCTCAAGGGAATTTTTCTTTTCAATAACAGAATTCAACCAACTTCAAAATGGAAAGAAAAAACATGCTGCTTTGTAGAAATCCATCACCATGGAATGCAACATTCCCTAAAATAAGATCTACTTTAAAAATTAGAACGAGTTTCTAACCAAGAACATCATGGAAACCCCTGGAAAAAAAAATCCAATTCTTGACAAATATATCACTATCTAGAAAATTTGACTGCTTTTCTTTGATATCATTATTGCTCAGTTCAATTCAGTTCAGTTGCTCAGTTGTGTCCGACTCTTTGTGAGTAGCCAAAGAATTATACCACCAGCTGAATCTTCCTTTGGAATATGGTACTATTTCTGAAATTCTGCATAATTTCTAATATTTTAAATGGTAAAGAAAGGGCATGCACCAAGCTGAATGTAGTGAGGGACTAATTTGCTTTTGCTCAAGAGCCAGCTTTTTGAGACTGTAACTGTGGTACTTTCACTAAAGTCTTATAAAATACTCAATGATATGCTACTAACCCTGAAAAAGTTTTCTATTCAGTGAGTGGGTGACAAAAGTACTATTTAACATGACAAATTTTAATGGGACAGCCACAACCAGGTGAGTGAATATAAATGGTTAGAACTGCTAGAAAATGGGAAGGCAGATGGGCCTCAACTACAATACCTGCAGCAAGGACTGGATATGTGTAGGTTTCTACATGCAGAGATTAAATAGGGGTACTTAAAGCTTTCTGATGAAAATCCTGGAAAGGGCTTGAGCCCACACTTACATTATTCTTACTATAAATAATAACAACAATAACAACCATGAAGAAACATGCAATTAGTCCTGAAAATAAAACAAGTCTGTCCAGAATATCATAGTATCTGGACTATAAAATCTGATCATTTATGTTGTCAGATTTCCTTATTACTAAATATCTCATTGAAAAATTATTAAAGAATTACTGGCAACTATACAAAGCCTTTGCTGGTACAGGCATTACAGTATGGGTACCCATCTGGTAAAGAAAATATCACCATCCAAACATCCTAAATATCAGTATCTTCTAACACGCAAGTATCCTAAGCCAATACTCTTAAACTGTTTTATCCAAAGGTACTCTTGTCATCTTGCCTCTATTACCCTAAAATCAACAGTCCTTTGAAAAATTATAATATCCTTCATATTAAAAAAATCCAATGCTGTAGAAATCTCAAAAATGGAATGTTAGTAATGTTAATTATCTAAAGAACTTGGCTTCATGGAATAGCTTTTGAGTATTTATTGCTCAGATGGGTTCAAAAAATTCTTAAACATAATGTGGCAATGGCTTTCATATATCTGTAACAGAATATCACTAATAAAAATTTATTGGCATGAAATACTATAATTATGGATGTGTAAAATCTTTAAATCTTAAAGCCTCAACATAATCATGTATATCTATGTACAAAACATACATAAACTTCACTTTATTTAAAACATATGAAAGAGGGAATTTCAAATCACATTAAACATAATAAATATAGAACTTGCTTTGTTAAAAATCTACAGTATACATTCAAGGAAAGGCTAAACTTCCAATGCCAACTATGTATGAGACAAAATTAAACATTTACAATAATCAGTTTCCTAAAAGTGCTATTTTTAATACCTATAATAGGAAACTCATTCTAGTGCTTTGTTTACACCCAAATGTGTATACATTCCTTTATTCACAGAACCAGATGCTTCTGTTACTAAAAATACATATCCAAAGTTTTTATATCCTTTTAAATAGATTTAACATTTTAGCTCTTTGGGGGAGGAACAGGGAAGTCCAAACAAACAACACAGACGATCTTAAATTATTAAGAGATCACTGACTTTATAACATGCCCTGTTTCAACTCAGATGTGAAATCTGATGACCACGTTAATGAAAAAAAGAACTCCCTGTTCATATATCTAAGGTAAGTCATCCTTCTCTACATGAGAATTTGTGTAGGTCGAGGAGCATCCACTATAGCAACCTTCCTGTGACCCAGGCCTTGACGACATGCTCCACTTCTGATTCGTACATTCTCTTCCAACCTGATTTGGCTTGGTTTCTTCAGGGGTGATATTCAGTACACTGATTGAACTGCTGGGGAAAGAAAGGCAGGTCTTAATCATCATTTCCTCCTCCCTTCATACCTCAGATGTGCCTGAATGTCTAAAATCTGATTCCTCCCTAGCTCCACGCTAAATAAAAATTTTGAGGACACACTGGTCAAGAACACACAAGTGCTTTAACATCGTCTAATTTATCACTTTGATCTATCCACCTATTTATTTATCTGTTCAGTCTACTCTGAAGGTTGCTACCCAACCAGAGCCTAAGGTAGATAGATAACATGTGAGTTTTGAAAGCTAATGTCTCCCATACCACAATGTTCTAGTCTTTTTATGCTTTCTTTCTTCACTCATCGATTTGTTCATGCACGCTTTCGTCTTCCATCCATTCAGCCATGCAGATATTTAATGAGTGCCTACAAAGTAGTTCAGAGTCCAGACCCTGAACAGATGGTTTAGGTTCACATCCCAGCTGGACCACTTAGTACATCATTTCTGGCAAGTTAAACCCTGCTGTTCTTCAGCTATAAAGTGGAAATAATAAAAGAACCCATAACTCATAGGCTTGGGGTGGAAACTAAATAAGTTAACACATACTAAGCATGTGTGATGATGCTTAATTAACTTTAAGTGTCAGACAACAACAATTTAAGTGTCTGAACACTGATACAGCCCCCTGGCTTCAGAGATACTGTCTGAGGTATGCTCTGCAACCAGCCTCAAAACAAGGAAATTTAGTTAAATGATTACTTACAAATCATGGGGCTGAGTCAATGAACAATACATTTTTATCAACTGAATAGCTTAATTTTCTCCATAAAACTTACTTTTCCTAAATATTCATTTTTTGGTGTGACTTTGGTTAATAACTCAACCTTATAATGCGGAAATCCTTAAAAAAACTAAGTTGCTTTAATTCTAAAACTCTAAACCAAAAACATTGACGATTTTATACTTATTTGCTTAAAAAAGAAAGGCACTTGCTTATAAATCAGATTCAGAATCCCTGCCATCTCAGATGAGATGAGATCAATGGTGAACGAAGTTTCCTACATAACTTAGCATGTGAGTTACTTTGCCTGGAATGTAGGTACAGCTGATATATAAAATTCCACTTTACAGTGAAGGAGGAATGAAGATGCTGCTATAGAAATTAGGCATAAATACTCCTAATTATCTTGCCATAATCTTATTATAAAGTGCTTTAGGAGCAGGAATACAAATATACCAAATAATTAAAAATTTCAAGGCCAATGTCAAGCTGCACAGTTTCTTGCCTGATAACTAGTCACATGAGTCTTATTTAATCCTCAGAGGCCAGCAACTGGGAATAGCTTAATGAAATTTTCTTAAGCTCCAAAATTCTGTTTCTATGCCACTGATACTGTTCAGTGTAGCTCTTGGAATACAAACAACAGAAAAGCATTTTTATAACCCATTTATGTTTACATATATTTTTATATGCTGCTACTGAAGGTTTCAGTTCAGTCGCTCAGTCGTGTCCGACTCTTTGCGACCCCGTGAACCGCAGCACGCCAGGCCTCCCTGTCTATCACCAACTCCCAGAGTCTACCCAAACCCATGTCGATCGAGTCGGTGATGTCATCCAACCACTTACAAAGGACCAAGTACTGTTTTAAGTGTTTTACATATACTGGCACTGAATCTCACACAGTACCCTTAACGTAGGTACTAAATGTTGGCCTTTTTATTAAACACAGTGTCTTCAAGGAGTTATAACTAAAAACGATTATGTAAAAAAGTAAAAATTTTAAATATGTAAATAAAATTGAGGCAACTAGGCTACGTTCTCTTCTAGATACAGAATGCATTATAAATTATAAGCATACTTCATTTTATTGCATTTCAACTTACTGTACTTTGCAGATACTGTGTTTTTTACAAACTTAGCTTAAGACCAAGCAAAATACTGAACTGTAGCAGTTAAAAGCAGTTATCGGGCTTTGCTGAGGAGTGTGGAGCAACTCTGCCTGTCCTGTCACCCTTGGACACAGATCCTCATCACCAGCCAAGGGAAGGTAGTTTTTCTCAGATCTTTGTCCTTCCAAGTCCATAACAAGGGCATACCACATGAGATGCTTAAAGAGGTACTCTATAGAAACTATCAATGCAATATCCTTCTATTCAATACAATTAAAATATTAAGTAACTCCTGAAATAAGATTGTACTTTAAGTTGTATTTTACCCGTGAAATAAAAAGAATCACACATATATATGAGTCAGCTCCCAGAAGACAGGGACCAGAGCTACCTTGTTCACTACTGTATTCCCCTCACTAATAGGCACCTCTATGTAATGGATACCCAATAAACATGTGCACAATGAATGAGTCAGTCTACTCAGTTCCTCTTCAGAGCCTTTACTATTGCTCATCCTAGACAGGCCAACTCTCCCTTCACAACGCCTCTCTAGCACTGTAACAAGTGTGGGAGATCACCTACAGGCCAGTACCTATGTTCAGATGCACAAGAACGTGTCTGGCAAAAGTCTGAAGTAGAAGGAGAAGCAGGAAGAGACTTAGTCAGTTTAGACGTGCAAACTGGAGACCCGCTAGGCACACCATGAGGCTTCTTTTGCCGTGACCTCGAGTGTAATGTAGGGGTGTCCCGATCAGAACCTGTTTTTAAGGAAAAAAAAAAAAAAAAGAAGGAAGAAAAAGAGGCAGTACATATGAGGAAGCATTACTAATAAATATAGTGAAGGTAATCAACTAGGATCCTATTCTAGGTTCATTTGCAGTTCTGAGGGAGGGGTGAGAACAAATTAACCTGAGTATCTTCTGTACATATGAGTGTAGTCTAGCTAATCTGGGGATCTTTGCTATGGTCAGTCCACAAACATTTAGGAGGATCTAGTTTAAAAAATACTTCTACATTGTGAATTTTCAAAACTTGACATTACACTCACAAAAGTTGTTTTGGGTATGCAAAGTCCTCCTATCATTTCTATTTTGGTTACAGTAAATTAAAATATCAAAGCTGACTTTTATTCCAATTAGAGAGTTCTTACTGGTGATTGCTAAAGTTATATATTAATAATCTACAGTACTTTATTTACATGTATTTTCAGATTAAAAAGTTTATGAAGTACTCACTTCCTGAGAAGGCACTGAAAAGTTTCACATTTTCTGAGTTCTGGTGGTCAAAGGTAGTCATATTTAAAAACTGTTGCTTTAACCAACTGGCTCTTTCTTCTTCAAATGCCTTTCTCTACCGTAACAAGCAAACCAAAGAAATACTGATCAATATTTCAATATTCACACAGTTGCCATTTCACATAATTTCTCTAGGTATTTGTGTTTTCTCTCTGACTATCTCTATATATTAAGTCAAAGGAATTAACCCTAGAAAACTAAAATTAAATTTCATTTAAGAAAGCTGTTAAAAATTCACCTGTTTCTCCTAACAAGTCAACTACTGATTTCAAATCAATTCTGAATAAATTCAAAAATATAACACAGAAAAATAGGCACATTAGCATAACTTTAAACATATAGAATATCAGCATAACTTTTGAACATACAAAACATGGTAAATATAAGATTACAAACAAGAGAAAAATACCCCATTGTAAACTAATCACTTGGGGGAAAAAAGGCTTCATTGAGCACCGCTCTCTTCCTCAAGCCAGACCCAGCGCCTCGCAGCCATCATCACTTGACCACAAGAGGGCGCATGTCAAACTCCCCCTTCCGAATAGGTGATGGATCCTAAATTCTCCCTCACCTCTCAGGTCTCTGTTTCCCACCTCTGTACTCAGTGAACTGAGGCAGGCTGATGCTCAAGCAGAGAATGGGGAGTGGTATGCAAAAGTATCTCTTGGAGTGGCATGGAGAGAGGTGAGGGATATGAGCTCAGAAACAGAGGTGCTCCCATAAGACAGGAGAAAATGCTGGCACAAACTGTTTCCTGAGGAAGATAATAGCTATAGATAACACAGAATTTCATAATTAAGGAGGAAGGCCATGTCAGCCTCTTAAGATAACATACAGTCTTTCATTCATAAACATTAATACAAAATCACAGATCACCAGACATTTGAAGAAAAGTAATAGCATAAAAGAAAAATGCCAGGAAAAATAAAGAGAACTGGCCATGGGTAAAGTTCAAGGCAAGTTTTTTTAAGATAACACAAATTATCAGACAGATTTACAAACATCTGTAAAATATAATGCGAGACACAAAACAAAAAATACACTATAAAACTTAAAAGATAAATTGTGAAGTAAAAACTCAGTGGATGAAGTGAAAAATCAAACTGACCTTGCTGAATACCAGGTTGGTGACGCACAAGATAAAAGAGAAAATATCCCCAAATTCGGAACATAAAGTCAATCTATAGATGTAGTCAGAAGGCCAAATATTTGTCTAGCAGAAGTTCCAGAATGCAAGAGAAGTCAGAGAAGGAAAAAATACAGAATTGAAGAAAATATCCCTAAACTGAAGAAATATAGCATCTTCAGGTTAAAAGGAGCTAACCAGATCTACCCTGGTAAAATTTCAGAACTCTTAGCTTAAGAACATAAAATTCCAAAAGCTTCCACAGAGAGGGAAAAGCACAGCACAGCTGTCTAAAATCAACGCAGGGTATATTATAACCAGGCTGCCATGAGCAAAGTAAAACAATGGGAGAATTAGAATAACTCAGAGTTTTGAAAGGAAAAGTTGGGAAACTAAATTCTACATCCAGGCAAACCAATCAAGTATGAATATATTTTTGGGTAGTCCAGAATTCAGAATATTTTTCACTCACACACACTTATGAAAAAATTATTCAAGAAGGTAAAACAGATTGAAAAAGGAACCCAAGAAAGAGAATATGAGGTAGAAGTTGAATCTGATTCAGAAATCATAAAGAAAGCACACCAAAAAAAGTCAAAGAATTTACTACAGATTCCCTTGTGTGTGACAGTCTTAACAACAAAGAATATTACAGAGAAGTGTCCAAACATATTAATTGGTTATAGAATGAATAATATTTACATAATCACAATGTTATCAGTGTTCTTTCTGGTTTTCAATTCTTAAATCTCAATGTTGGACAAAGTACTTACACGTGAATTTGTATTAAAAGTCAGAAAATAAATGTGGTAACACTTGACAGTGAAAAATAGTATCACTGACAAAAACTGGGGAGTCAAGGGGTAAGAGCAGTGCAACAAGGATAACTACAAGGATGCCCTCACCTTTCACTTCAGGGATAAACCTATACTGTCTAACATTGAGCAAACATGAAATGGAAGCATTAAACAAACTTACTTAAAGTAAAAAAATCAACCAGGAGAAACAGTTCTTTAAAAATTAGCTTAAAAAAGTAAAAATATTATGAAGAAATCATATGTATATGAGAAATACTGTAGATGGGAGGTATGGTAAGGGTTCTAAACTCCTTGTGTTTCGTAGTGGGGAATCAATAGGCTGACTGTAGGAAAAAAGGCTGAATTTTATTCAAGTTAAAATAGTTTTTCCCAGAAGAATCATAAACCTTCAATAGTGGTACCTCTAAGGAATGAAATTGTGAGAAGAATGAAGGATACTTTCACACCTTGTAGCTTTTTGGAATGAGTTTTGTTTTTTTTTAAATCATGTCCAGACATTACTTCCCTAATTTTTGAAAGGGATATAATGTACGTAATACACTACTAAATAAAAAAACGAGCTGCTGAAGTGCACACACACACAGTTCATCCCTGGGTAAGGCAACGGCTGGCGAGAGAGACTTTCATGTATACTGTATTCTCCTTTCCCTTAAAAAAAAGAAACCAAGACACTCTCTCAGTTAAACTCTCTCCTGATTTTACATCTACATTGAGATGACATATGCCCAAAAGAAATCTCTTGGGTGAAGCTAAACTCTTAACAGTAGAAAGCTACCCAAAAGGCATGACAAATGGTTAGTTTTTTCAATATTAAAATTTTTCTCAATTCCCAAATCTGAAGGCAAAATGATATACCTCTATTATAGCTTCCATTTCGAGCTATTTTGTGAAATCACTGGTAAAATACTTGAGGAAATGTACAGCAAAGAAACAAAAAAATAAGAACCTCAATGCATTCTAGTGAGGCTTCTCCAGGACCTTCAAACATTCTACAAGGAAGGCCAATTGCTTAAAATACCTCCAATCCTAGGCGAATAGCTGCTTCTGTAAAGCTTCGTCTTTCCTTCTCGAAATTCTTTTTCTGCTCTTTAAATAGGGACCACTCTTCTTTGAGGCGTTCCTTTTCTTCCAACAAGTAACAGTCTCGTAGCAGTGAAGTGGTGTCATCATCACATGCAGTAGCGAGCTGCTGCTATTAAATTTTAAAACATAGTAAGTTCCAGAGGGTCCCTGCAACACTCCAACAAGTTGAAATGAAAGCAAGGGAAAAAAGCAGGCCAAACTTCAGGGGAAGGAGAGAGACGATAAAGAATCAGAAAGTCAATGGAAATGAGGAGCCTCATTTCCCAAATGCTTCTACTCTAAAAGGCAAAGCATCAACTAATGATGCTTTGTGGTCTACCTGCTAGCAAGCAGAGAACTTAGACTGTAAAACATCAAGTGCTACATATCTTACAAAATAAAGGAGTAAAAATCTAGTAAGATTCAATAAAATTCTGACCCTTCACAGGGGAGAAGAGCTTTAAAAGGTGCCTTGCATTTACCTGCAAAAGTTGCTGCTGAGTTTTAATCATCTCTTTACACTGCTGAATTTCTAACTCGAGTTTTTCAGTTTCTTGTTCATGGTCTTGTCGTGAGATTACATCTTCATCATTAAAGCCTTCTAAGTGTACCTTTGAAACTAACACAAAACCAATAAGTTGACATAAACCTTACAGTCTCCATTTTAGTTTATGGCATTTGGGGACATATACTTAAAAATCAAGAAATAAATTTAAAAATCAGAAAGGTTTTCCCTTTCTGGAATCTCAGAGCTTTTCTAAAAGGTAGTTATTTCCTTTGTCCTTTAGAAACTCCACTAGCTATAATAAAATAGAATAAAAGGTATATTACTTTTATACTAAAAAAATTTTAAAAGTAAGCAGCTATAATGAGTTCATGGTAACTATAATATAAATTCTATATATATTATATATAACTATATATAAATTCATGCTATTTCTGGACTAAATGATATCCTTACTTACAAAGTTCTATTGCCAACATTTAACTTGTAATTTGTACTTATTCAAGATGATGTCCTAATTGGAAATGTTAACCTACATTCCCAGAAAAATTAAAATTCATAAACTATACTCTTTTGACACTTCCTCAAAGATCAGTGCAGGATTACAAATCTTGCTCTGTTATTAAATTTGACAAATATCAGGTCCAAAAATACTTCCTATTTACTAATAGACAGTGATGACTGAAATCAACAAAATCTTATGTAAATTAATTTTGATACTCTAATTGTTCTGACTTCACTTTTTAAGACAATTAGCATTGAGACTGTCATTTCTGACCCTTTAGAATAAATTTTCTTTAAGTAGACTGCATTTACCTAACAGATGTCTTAATTTTCTTGATTTAAAAGCATGCAAACTTGAACAAATATAAAATATTAAGGATATACTCATCAACATAAATCTACTATGTATCTATAATGACAGGAAGCGGTTATCTAAAAATAATATACTGTTGAGTGAAAAAAGAACAGCGTAGAAAAAAACATGTAATATTCAATTTATGGTTTGTAGACATTTAAATAAGTATTTTGCAAATGCAGAAAGGTCTAGAAAGGTATGCACAAAGCTGTTAAGTGTTACACATAGGGAACAGAGACCTGACTATTATCTTGGGTTAGCCAAAAAGTTTATTTGGATTGTTCCATAAGATCTTATGGACAAACCTGAATGAACTTTTTGGCCAACCCAATACCTTATATACTTCCTAACTGACATTTTGCATCAAATGTCTATTATCTTGAAAATAATTAAAAAATGAATTACTAGCAACCTATGAATATGCAAGTATCTAGGAATAATAAGAAAAGGGCTTATATTTATACTATATTATGATAATATTTCCTGATTGCCAAGATATAATAAGAGACTCAGTTTACTTTTTTCAGCTGTCTTCTGCACTCAGAATGGATGGACATAATATGTCCTTTTTTGAGAGATTCTGAGAGCAAAGCGTATTTTTAGGCAGAATTTTGCTTTTCAAATTGCCAGGCTGAGCTAAGGACTTGCGTCTGAGCCCGTAACTTGACTTTCCTAGGTAGCTTCCTGAGAGTCACAGCTTCCTCCATCTGCATTCAGGCGGTACTCACCTTGGTTATCAAGTTTTTCTACGTGACTTTTCAAAATTCTCCACTGTTTCCTGATGCTGTTGGTAAGCTGCTCTCTCACAGTCTCACAGGAAAGGTCCCATATACTCTCTCTACTCAGTTCCCCAGCATCCTCTTCAACATCAGAGATAACCTACAAGTAGCCAGAGATGAGAGGAAGAGACCAGTATCTTAAAAATGACTTTAGACACTCAGACAAAAATCATCAGACTGATGGTCAGAGACATGTATCAAAAAAATTTCTATGTTGTATGTGAAACATAAATGACCTAGTTCTTAATATTAATGTCTAGAGAAAAAATAATTAATACTGGAGATAGAAATTCCCCAGTTCAGGTCTCTTTAAACCTGAGTTTGAAGCCAAATACGGTTAGTGACAAAGGCATGGAGCTGTGTGAGGAAGAGTTATTCACAGCCTGTCTCATGTTGTGTGAGGTGCTTTCACATGTCCACTGGTCCTCAAATCATGTTCACATCTGAGGAAACTGAGGCTTAGAGAAGTAGACTAACTATCCCGATGTCACACAGCTCTAATCCAACCTGCTTCCAAGTTTGGCTGTTCAGACAACTGAAACTGTGAAAAAAATCTCCAAAGTAAAAGCAACTATTAATCCTATTTTTTTCAAATAATTTTTAAAATGAAATTGGAAATATTTTTCTCTGTATTCTACCAGGACATTAAATCACTGGAAACTGTAGCAACTTTGACTGATATGATCAAATAGAATCAAAGCAGGAGAAAGAACACAGGGAAGCAATACTAAATGTATACATGTCATAATAACCTGTATCTACATAAAATGGTCCTAATTTGTTATTAACATTCAGGAAAGTAGATATATATACTTAGCTAATTTGAATAATAAATATCTTGCTGGAGAAAAAAAGAAGAAAAGAGAAGATAAAAACAAAGAAGGGCTGGTTAGACTGTTCCCACATGCAGGGATGGCAGCAGTGAGGTAGTGATGAAGTCTGAAGAACTATACCAATATCTGAGGTCAGCAATGGGCTGACAGAGGTCAGGGTCTCCCAGGGGGCACAGATGGGGGAAAGGCCCAGGGTATGGCTCACTGTGACGCTGGTTCTTGCCAATCAACACTCTGGAGCTAGCTGACAATTTTTCCAAGGAGCTACACCATTTCAAGAAATACCAGAACACTACAAATTCATTATTAAAATTAATAATTGCCACACATTAACAACTGCCAGACTGAGTGTAAAACCTTTAATGAGAATTAAAAACACACTTAGCAAAAAAAAAAAAAAATCACCACACTTAACTTGAATTTTGGGTATATATTTTGGCTACAATTTAGTCAGCAAAATAATAAATGAAAACTTGGATGCTAACTAGGCATTCCAAAGTTATGTTTTACTAATGAGCCAAAATCTTTCCTTACAAGTAAGGAATGGCTGAATTACTTTTAGGAGAAAGTGGATCTAGAGAAAGATCTTCTAAAAATAAGAAATACACTTAAGGGATTATTGTTTCTAAAAACTTCAGCATTTGAATTATGAAAAACTATACAGGATATTATCATTTGTATTAAATTTAATTTTTAAATAAATTTAATTTAAAAGATACTTGCTCCTTGGAAGAAAAGCAATAACAAACCTAGACAGCGCATTAAAAAGCAGAGATATTACTTTGCCGACAAAGGTCTGTCCAGTCAAAGTCATGGTCTGGTAGTCATGTATGGATGTGAGAGTTGGACCATACAGGAGGCCGAATGACAAAGAATTGCTGCTTTTGAACTGCTGTTTGAGAAGATTCTTTAGAGTCCCTTGAAGTACAAGGAGATCAAACCAGTCAATCCTAAAGAAAATCGATCCTGAATACTCACTGGAAGGACTGATGCTGAAACTGAAGCTCCAATGCTTTGGCCACCTGATAGGAAGAACTGACTCATTAGAAACGATCCTGATGCTGGGAAAGATTGAGGGCAAGACGAGAAGGGGAAGACAGAGGATGAGATGGCTGGATGGCATCACCGACTTGACAGACGCCAGTTTGAGCAAGCTCTGAAAGATGGTGAAAGACAGGGAAGCCTTGTATGCTGCAGTCCACGGGGTCACAAAGAGTCGGACACGACTGAGCGACAGAACAGTAACAACACTACTATCATTTCAGAAAGATCTCCTTCACTTACCACCTACTTTTGCTGACTAGAAGTTGGTAATGAGAGGTGAGGAAAGGCTGGGCCCAAAACTGAATAACTAGAGGAGTTATAGAAACGATGCCAACCCTGGCAAAGTGTTAGTGAATTATGAACTATCCAAAGTGATGGAAAACCTTTCAGAGAAAAGGTTAATTGAGGGAATATAAGATGTCAACATTAAGCAGATCTCAAATTGGAGAGTCTAAAAGAACATTAAGGTTCTTTAAAGGAGGAAAAAAAAGGTAGAAAATGAGCTTATCAGTAGGACTGATTTTTGATACTACAAAGTAATCCTCAGATACAGGTTAAAAAGGGGCTTCCCAGGTGGTGCTAGTGGTAACGAACCCGCCTGCCAATGCAGGAAACCTAAGAGACATGGGTTCGATCCCTGGGTCAGGAAGAGCCCCTGGAGGAAAGCAGAGCAACCCACTTTCGTATTCTTGCCTAGAGAACCCCATGGACAGAGGAGCCTGGGGAGCTACAGTTCATGGGGTCACAAAGAGTGGACACGACTGAAGCAACTCAGCATGGCTCAGCACACGTTAAAAAACATGTCTGGTGACTTACTGGTAATTAGCACTTTCCATCAAGATCATCATTTTCACATTTTAGTTACTAATGTGAACTTGCCTAAATTCAAATTTCTATGTGAAGAACTAAATTTAAAAAACTTTTCACCAATATGTGACTTATTTTTTTCAGACCTCTATACATTAGGCCCTTATCAAATTATCTCCCTACGCTTTCTATCTCAAAAATACCCACTAAGGGCTAATTCAAATGTGACTTTCTCTGTGATGCCTTCCATACCTGTTTTGTTTTATACACTGTACCACCCTATGTACCTGTTAATGTGCATAATAATCACTTCTCTATACACCTCTCTCTCTCAGAAAGAGCTTCTTGCAGGATGCAATGGTCTGAATGCTTGTGTTCTCTCAAAACTCATATGTTGAAATCCTAACCTCACAGCATTAACAGGTGGGTGACCTTAAGTAAGTGATTAGATCACGAAGGTGGAGCCTTCATAAATGGGGTCCCCATGAGTTCTCTCGCCTCTTCCCACCGGATGAGGACAAAAGTTAGCAATCCAACCAGGAAAAGGGCCCTCACACACACCCACTCTGCTGGCATCCAGATTTTACACTTCCAGCCTCCAGAACTGTGAGAAAACATTTTGTTGTTTATAGGCCAACCAGTCTATGGGACTTTGCCTTAGCAGCCTGAACTAAGACAAAGCAAACAGTCAAAATCTTCTTAGCTTTTTCTTTCCAGGGATTAGAGCACATAATGGACATTCAATAAATTTATGGACCAAGTGATCATTTGGTTCCCAAAGTTACTAAGAGTTTCGCTCTCTGAGAAGTAGAGCCTGCTGAAGTTACTGAAAACTGAAGCTACTTAAAGGACATTTGGCACGATGCTTAAAAGCAGGAGTTGTGGAGTGAGACAGCCTTGGATTCAAATTCTAGTTTTGTCATATGTTGACACTGAACTGGCTTTTGTGCCTCAGTTTCCTCACCTATAAAAACAGGGACAATTACAGTACCAAAGCCATCAAATTATTGTAAGACATAAGTAAGACAATGCTTATAAAGTGCTTTTCAGGGTGCATGGCACAGATTGAGTCCCCAGAAAATCATTTCCATCATTTCCCACGGCATGTCAGGAAACTTAAGAGACATTTTTAGGGGTTGTCAGAGTGACTGGGGGTAGCATAGCAGTCCAAAATATCAACAGTGACCTATCTACTGTTTTACTTGTTCTAATGAACAATCTGAAGACTGTATTAAGAGAGTAAAGAGCCACTTACAGTTCCTGCACTATCATCTGCTCTTTCTCTAGGTTTCTGCTTTTGGGGAGAAAGAAGAGAAATCATTTCCTTTTTCATTTGCTGAAGAACCTTCTTAAGTTCAGCATTTTCCATTAGGATTTGTTTCTGACGATATTCATAATCATTCAAGAGAATTTTATACATTTCATCTTCGTTCCTGAGAAAGAAACTGTCAGTATGAAAATGCAGTAGAGAAAGGGAAGTCTGGTGAAATGTGTCAGTTTTAATCGTGCTTTACCTGGCTTCAGTTTTACCCGTCCGCCAGGAGCCTCTTTTCCCATCAGCTCTCCCCACATAATTTAAAACTTCCATAGCTACAAACATGAACACAAAGAACAAAACCAATGCTTACATTACATGTTGAAGTGTTTAAAACCCTAACACTCTATATGAATGAGGGACATAAGTTAACCTGGTATACAGATTAGGATTTGGGCTCAGACAGTCCAGATTTTAAGTTTCAATTCCATCACTCATAAACATCTTGGCAAGTTACTTAACTGCTAAGCCTGTTTCTTCATCAATGGGGTAGTAATAATGAAAGCATCTAAGAGCTGTTGTGAAGATTGAAAGAAACGTTAAAGTACTTAACACAGTAAGTACTTACTAAGTGTTAATTTAATTATCATTATTAAATTTTATCATCAGGGTTGACACACTATGGCCTGCAGGCAACTGCCTGATTTTTTTTAATTAAATTTTTATTAGAACATAGCCTCACCATTTGTTTATATATCTTCTATAGCTACTTTTGCACTATAATGGCAGAGTGACAAAAGACCATAGAACCCACAAACGTCAAAATATTGACTATGGGGACCTCGACAGAAAAAGTCTGCCATGCCCTGTTATCTTGACCACCACTGACATCGTCATCAAAGGAGTCAAGGTTCCTAACAGTATTAATGTGTCTTCTGCCCCAAGTGGAGATGAAAGCAGTTGACATAAAAAGGAATGAGATGAGAATAAGTATTGTAATTTTAAAGCTGATTAAAAAATCATTACAGAATGGTCACTTCCAGTTGGGTTTGGAACAGGAAAAGAACTAGATACAGATAATAAAATGGCTCTGCTACAGAGTTAAATATTTAATAAACTTTTCTAAGTGTTATATTTTATACTTCTAGTATTTCATCCTGCTCTTTGTTATTTCTCTCATGAATGAATAAGAGGTTAACCAATCTTAAAAAGCAATAAGTGTTCAAACTGAGTTTAAGATTTATCATCTCAGAATATGTAGATTTCTAACCTTGTATTAATTGATAATTATTGCTTTCATTTTTCAATCAATCTTAAACTGAAATGTTCAAATGACTGTAACAGTGCTCCTGTACCGCATGAGAGAGAGCCAGTCCCCGCTGAGCCGCTCACTGCTAACAGGCCTGGCCGCCGCATGACAGCCGGAGACATCTGCTCCTCAGCTGTCGTGTGCAAGTCCAAGTTCAGAATAACGGATAATGTGGGTTAGGTGACAGTGTACAGTCCACTTGGAAACCACTCTTCAATAAATCAATGCACACATTTCCTGTACCCTGAATCTTGGCAGGCCTGCATAACTTTATCTGTGTAGCTCTACTTTTGTGTCTCCGTAGTTCTATTTTTCTGAAGTATAGTTTATTTACAATGCTGTGCTAATTTCTGCTGTATAGCTAAGGGACTCAGTTATACATACATATACGTTCTTTTTTATATTCTTTCCCACTATGGTTTACCCCAGGAGAGTGCATACAGTTCCCTGTGCTATAAGTAGGATCTTCTTGTTTACTCATCCTAAACAGTTTGCATCTAGTAACCCCACACTTCCACTCCATCCCTCTCCTTCCCACCCTTCCCCCTGGCAACCAGAAGTCTGTTTTCTATGTCTGTGAGCCTGTTTCTGTTTTATAGATAGGTTCATTTGTCCCATATTTTAGATTCCACATATAAGTGATATCATATGGTATTTGTCTTCCTCTTTCTGACTTACTTCACTTAGAATGATAATCTTTAGTTGTATCCATGTTGCTGCAAATGGCATTCTTTTTATGGCTGAGTAGTGCAGTTCTATTTTTTAATCTACACTATTTACCTCAAAGCATGCATAAACTTAGATGAAGTAAGTGGTTAATTAAAGATTAACCACTTAATTAAAGATTACTTTGTTATTCAAAAAAATAACAGAAAAAAGTATATTTTAGCAAATTTTAACTTTCACTGTCAAACTATACTTCAAAGATGCACAGCTAAATTAACTGAAAAGAACTCCAAGTGACAAGAATTTGGCCTGATGAACAATTTTATGAAGTTAACTAAAAAATCACACTTTCGAGACTCAGGAACTGATCCTAATCTTAATATCACAGTTCTTTGCTATGAAAGATTAGTCTGTCCTCTGGCTTAGCTCTCTTCTGTGGATTAATCCTATATCTGTCATGTTAAAAAAATATATATGCAATTCTTATATGCAACTAAAGTAGCAAAGCAAAATCACTATTTTTCAAGTAACCAGTTGTCTCAATTTCTAGTTCATATCGATATATACCATCTACAATCAGTTGTATAAAGAATGAAAATGACACTTCATGAATTACTGAGCTCAATCCCTCTACATTTCTTAGTGTAATACTAATTTATTTCCCTTTGTTTTATCTTAGCCAGCTGCTTTTTACCAATTTTTTTATCCTTCTTGTTCATAACAAGTTGATGTAAACGTTCCTTTAGTTTGTTATATTCACGCTCTTTTCTCTTCATATCATGATTATATTGAGTAGCTCGACTTGCAATGATATTTTGTAATTTCTGCACCTAAAAAAAAAAAAAAGCATTTTATATTAAATGAGTCCCTTTCATAATGGTAAACTCGGTTAAAATGTACAAATTCAAAAGAGAGAAGTCATCCTACAATTCGGCTCCTCATAGAATAGTTTAAAAATTATAGGATTATTCTTCCTTCTCTATAACCAGTGGAAACCACTATTTAAAACATCATTAAATAAAGCAGATAAAATGTTTATTTTTTAATTCTTAAATTTCCAGAGCTTCTAACTCTCTAAATTACCTTCTACACCTTTCATCCTAGATACATAGATTCTGATCACTTAGAAACCACAAACTCTTATGGAAGTATTAATGTGATTAAAGCTTCATTTGAAATTAGACCATTTGTAAGGACTTCCTTTTACCAGGGCTTGAATCATTTTATTCCCTCTCAATCTGTGACAAGCCCAATTAGTCGTGGCATGTGGCAGCAGATAAACAGGTTTGTTTTTCTCTGATCAAAAACAGTTCTCAAATTAGAGTAAGACAAACAGCAGACAGAATCTGGTTCAGACATTTGCTAATAAGTACATATTATACACCAACCACTACTGGTCAATGTTTGTATCTGCTACAACTTCTTAGGCAGCCCTGGATGGGAAGTAAGTTCTATACAGACATTCTTTATCTCTGCTAGAGATGATCACGTTTAACTTAGTCCTTACTAAAGAAGAAGGATAGTCATACCATTTCAAGTATAGTCAACAGATTAAGTCAAAATTTTCCGTGAAATAACTCAAGGAAAAGTATACATGACCTTGTGGTTTAGGTAAGATACTTCATTACCCACTTACAAAATATACTACTACATAATCAAACATAGCAAAACAAACCTGTCTAAATCGCTATAAGGTTCTTCAAGAAATATGCTCCCTTAAAAGTCTAATTATCATCAAAGCAACATATACAACACTGAAAATGTTCTGCTTTTATAGTGATCATGTGGTCAGAAATCAAACCTCAGAGCAATAAAAACCTCGTGATTTCTTCTTATATAAATTCAAAGATAATTTCAAAAGCATTATTAGCTCTATAGGTCCAAATACCAAATAATCAATTAAGCAAAAATGAGATTAGAATTATAATGTCTTCAGCCTAGAAATGAGACTTTTAATGTGAATTGCTTTTTTCAAACAGTAACTCGTGTGTTCATTTAGTCAAGTAATTGTCTCATTAGACGGACAATGTCAATATTTCAGAAAGTTCAGGAAGAAGCATTCAAGATACAAGTAAAGGTATGACAGAGAATAAAAGATCTGCATTTAAAGCACCCTTGTGTCTGACAAAAACTGACTGTGCGTGCTGAGTCCAGGATGGACGGTGGAGAAGCCTGGATGCCACAAGCTGTGCAGACATCCTAAGCCAGATAAACCCTGGGGAGGGGGAGCTGAGAAGGCTCCTGACCTCTCAGTTGGGCAACACAATATACACGGAGGTCTGCCATGCCAATCTGACACAGGATGAATAAACGGTTCTTTCTTGTTATAAAGTTAAGTGACCATTACAGTCACTTCAAATTACAAACAAAAAAAAATTCACTTAAACTTTATCTGCAACAACTGACAACTCACCTCATCTTTCTCATTTTTCAGTAGCTGATGCAAATTCCTATTCTTGCATTGTAATTGTCTGTCTCTTTCCTGAAGACCAATCATTTCTCTCCTGGAGGTTTCCAGTTGTTCCTAAAACATTAGTAGGCAATTTTGACTAAAATTAGCATTGGATTCAGAGCAACTGAATCCTTAAAAGATTAGTAAAAACAAGTTACATGCACTAGGATTTGTTACCTAAAATTGAAGTTTAGCAGCACACAAAATATTTAAAACAATTATTATAAAGCTTGATACTATAGTTACAAATTTTAAATTTGGATAGCAAATTTTACTTAATTTAAATACCAATTTTAATATATATGCAAAAGACCTTCAAAGTGGATCCTTCGAAAGATCCTTCACCTATTCCAGTGATATTGCCACTGAACATTTTCATAATTTCTTTTTAATACTTTTAACACTTCTACGGCACACTCTTAAGAAAGATCCAGAAATGATTTGGAGCTAAGTCTGAAGACAGGTGACTAAGCAAAGTAAAACACTCCAGGTCAGAAAAGGTGGGACTGCAGCATACCAGTCCTGCCTCGCAAACGGTAAACTCTCTCAAAACCTTTCCCCAAAGGCAATGGCAGCATTGCCAGAATCAATATGGGATTAAAATGTGTGTCTGTTAGTTGCACAGTCATGTCTGACTCTGTGTGACCCTGTGGACTGTAGCCTGCCAGGCTCCTCCATCCATGGGATTTTCCAGGCAAGAATACTGATGTGGGGTGCCATCTCCTTCTCCAGGGGATCTTCTCGACCCAGGGATCGAAGCCGGGCCTCCTGCATTGCAGGGGAATTCTTTACTGTCTGAGCCACCAGTGAAGCCCTGGGATTAAGATGTTCACTTTCAATTCATTTCACACATTTCCAGAGGAACTGTGCCAAAGTCTGTATGAAGCTGCTGGAATATTTTTAAATCCTCTCATCTTTATAAAATATAAAAGGCACTCAAGTGATGTCACAACTAACCACAAACAACTTGCATGATCTCTGTAACAATGGACCTCAAGAAAAATTTAGGAATATAAATTAGATAGCTACAAGGCTGCCAAAATTTCCTATCATACTTAAAACTTCCTATCATGCCAGATCATCTGGCACTGGGCCAGCTGACATGTCCCATACACATCAAATCAGATTCTCTCAGACTCATCCCCACTTTACATGAACTCACCATCTTCTCTGCAAATCTATTTCTTACCCCAGTGAATCATACCACCATCATCAGTAAATTCAAATCAGAGACCTGAACAGTATCTTTAATTCATGACTCTCTTTTCCCCAAATTCAGTTTTTCATAAAATTCTACTCATTCTACTTCTTGAGTTTTCCTCATATCTCACTCTTACTCTCTTCACTGGCACTTCCTCAGTTCAAGTCCCAACCACCCCGGGACTGAGCAATTGCTAAGAACTGCTAAGAGATGACCTTTTCACCAGGCTTTCTGAGCCCTTTTCCTCCATTCCTCTATCATCTACACCCCCTTCTCTAATCTCTTCAACCAACTGCAAGACGGATGGTCACATGAGGCCGTGTGTTTACACTCCTTGGTGCCTCCAGGTTTCTGCACAATGCCTTTCATACCTGGAGACGGAGTCCCAGCCTCATATCTTATTATTCTTCATCATATATCACATAGATCAGCCTCTACCAAGCTATTTGATGTTCCCTGAAAGGAAAATGCTCTTATCTCCATGCTTTTATATGGATCATACGCTCTGCCTAGAATGGCTTTCCCAACACTAGTGAATTCTTTTTTATTAATTTATTTCTTTTAATTGGAGGCTAGTTACTTTACAATATTGTAGTGGTTTTTGCCATACATTGACATGAATCAGTTATGGGTGTACCTGTGTTCCCCATCCTGAATTCCCCTCCCACCTCCCTCCCCATCCCAAACCTCTGGGTCATCCCAGTGCACCAGCCGTGAGCACCCTGTCTCATGGGTCGAACCTGGACTGGCGATCTGTTTCACGCATGGAAATATACGTTTCAATGCCAGTATCTCAAATCATCCCACCCTCACCTTCTCCCAAAGAGTCCAAAAGTCTGTTCTTTACATCTGTGTCTCTTTTGCTATCTCACATATAGGGTCATTGCTACCATTTTTCTAAATTTCATATATATGCATTAATATACTGTACTGGTGTTTTTCTTTCTGACTTATTCACTCTGTATAATAGGCTCCAGTTTCATCCACCTCATTAGAACTGATTCAAATGCATTCTTTTTAATAGCTGAGTAATAGTCCATTGTGTATATGTACCACAGCTTTCTTAACCATTCACCTGCCAATGGACATTTAGGTTGCTTCCATGTCCTAGCTATTATAATATAGTGCTGTGATGAACATTGGGATACACGTGTCTCTTTCAATTCATGTTTCCTCAGTGTGTATGCCTAGCAGTGGGATTGCTGGGTTGTATGGCAGTTCTATTTCCAGTTTTTTCAGGAATCTCCACAGTTTTTCATAGTGGCTGTACTAGTTTGCATTCCCACCAACAGTATAAGAGGGTTCCCTTTTCTCAGCACCCTCTCCAGCATTTATTGTCTGTAGACTTATTAATAGCAGCCATTCTGACCAGCATGAGATGGTACCTCGTTGTCGTTTTGATTCGCATTTCTCTGATAATGAGTGATGTTGAGCATCTTTTCAAGTGCTTGTTAGCCATCTGTATGTCTTCTTTGGAGAAATGCCTGTTTAGTTCTTTGGCCCATTTTTTGACTGGGTCATTTATTTTTCTGGAATTGAGCTGCAGAAGCTGCTTGTATATTTTTGAGATTAAATCTTTGTCAGTTGCTTCATTTGCTATTATTTTCTCCCCTTCTGAAGGCTGTCTTTTCACCTTGCTTATAGTTCCCTTCATTGTGCAAAAGCTTTTAAGTTTAATTAGGTCCCATTTATTTATTTTTGCTTTTTTTCCATTACTCTCGGAGGTGGGTCATAGAGGATCCTGCTATGATTTAAGTCAGAGTGTTGTGCCTATGTTTTCCTCTAGGAGTTTTATAGTTTCTGGTCTTACATTTAGATCTTTTATGCATTTTGAGTTTATTTTTGTGTATGGTGTTAGAAAGTGCTCTAGTTTCATTCTTTGACAGGTGGTTGACCAATTTTCCCAGCACCATGTTAAAGAGATTGTCTTTTCTCTATTGTATATTGGAGAAGGCAAAGCAACCCACTCCAGTACTCTTGCCCGGAAAATCCCATGGACGGCAGAGCCTGGTAGGCTGCAGTCCATGGGGTCGCAAAGAGTTGCACACAACTGAGTGACTTCACTTTCACTTTTCACTTTCACGCACTGGAGATGGAAATGGTAACCCACTGCAGTGTTCTTGCCTGGAGAATCACAGGGATGGCGGGGCCTTGTGGGCTGCTGTCTATGGGGTCACAGAGAGTTGGACACGACTAAAGCAACTTGGTAGTAGCAGCAGCTATTCTATATTCCTGCCTCCTTTATCAAAGATAAGGTGTCTATAGGTGCATAGATTTATCTCTGGGCTTTCTATTTTGTTCCATTGATATATACTTGTCTTTGTGCCAGTATCATACTGTCTTAATGACTGTAGCTATACAGCCTGAAGCCAGGTAGGTTGATTCCTCCAGTTCCAATCTTCTTTCTCAAGAGTGCTTTGGCTATTCGAGGTGCTTTTGTATTTCCATACAAATTGTGAAATTATTTGTTCTAGTTCTCTGAAAAATACTGTTGGTAGCCTGACAGGGACTGCACTGAATCTACAGATTGCTTTGGGTAGTATACTCATTTTCACTATACTGAATGTTCCAATCCATGAACATGGTATATTTCTCCATCTATTTGTGTCATCTTTGATTTCTTTTATCAGTGTTTTATAGTTTTCTATATATAGGTCTTTTGTTTCTTTAGGTAGATTTATCCCTAAGTATTTTATTCTTTTCATTGCAATGGTGAATGGAATTGTTTTCTTAATTTCTCTGTTTTCTCATTGTTAGTCTATAGGAATGCAAGATATTTCTGTGGGTTAATTTTATATCCTGCAACTTTACTATATTCATTGATTACCTCTGGTAATTTTCTGGTGCTGTCTTTAGGGTTTTCTATGTAGAGGATCATGTCATCTACAAACAGTGAGTTTTACTTCTTCTTTTCCAATCTGGATTCCTTTTATTTCTTTTCCTTCTCCGATTGCTGTGGCTAAAACTTCCAAAACTATGTTGAATAGCAGAGATGAGAATGGGGACCCTTGTCTTGTTCCTGACTTTAGGGGAAATGTTTTCAATTTTTCATCATTGAGGATAATGTTTGCTATGGGTTTATCATATATGGCTGTTATTATGTTGAGGTATGTTCCTTCTATTCCTGCTTTCTGAAGGGTTTTTATCATGAACGGATGCTGAGTTTTGTCAAAGGCTTTCTCTGCATCTATTGAGATAATCATATGGTTTTTATCTTTAAATCTGTTAATGTGGTGTAACACATTGATTGATTTGCAAATACTGAAGAATCCTTGCATCCCTGGGGTAAAGCCCACTTGGTCATGATGTATGATCTTTTTAATATGTTGTTGAATTCTGTTTGCTAGAATTTTGTTGAGGATTTTTGCATCTATGTTCATCAGTAACATTGGCCTGTGATTTTCTTTTTTTGTGGCATCTTTGTCTGGTTTTGGTCTTAGGGTGATGGTGGCCTCATAGAATGAGTCTGGCAGTTTACCTACCTCTGCAATTTTCTGAAAGAGTTTGAGTAAGATAGGTGTTAGCTCTTCTCTAAATTTTTGGCAGAATTCATCTGTGAAGCCATCTGATCCTGGGCTTTAGTTTGTTGGAAGATTTTTTTATTACAGTTTCAATTTCCATTCTTGTGATGGGTCCGTTAAGATTTTCTATTTCTTCCTGGTTCAGTTTTGTAAGGTTATACTTTTCTAAGAATTTGTCTATTTCTTCCAAGTTGTCCATTTTATTGTCATATAGTTGCTGATAGTAGTTTCTTATGATCCTTTGTATTTCTGTGTTATCTCTTGTGATTTCTCCATTTTCATTTCTAATTCTGTTGATTTGATTCTTCTCCCTTTTTTTCTTGATGAGTTTGGTTAATGGTTTGTCTATATTATTTATCTTCTCAAAGAACCAGCTTTTAGTTGTATTGATTTCTGCTATAGTTTCCTTTGTTTCTTTTTCATTTATTTCTGCCCTAATGTCTTATGATTTCTTTCCTTCTAACCCTGGGGTTCTTCATTTCTTCCTTTTCTAGTTGCGTTAGGTGTAAAGTTGGGTTATTTATTCAATTTTTCTCTTGTTCCTTGAGGTAAGCTACATAGAGTTACATAGAGAAGAGAAGAGGGAGGAGGAAGATAGAGGTGATCAGGAGGAGAAGAGGGGGAGTCAAAAGGGAAGAGAGTAATCTAGCCAGTAATCAGTTCCCTAAGTGTTCCCCACAGGCCAGAACACCCAGAGAGATCCACAGAATTAAGTAGAGTAGAGAAGGGGCAGGGGGAGATAGAGGTGACCTGGGGGAGAAAAGGGAGAGTCAAAAGGGGAGAGAGCAATCAAGCCAGTAATCACACCCCTAAGTAAAAATGGGTACTAGAAGATTAAGATTCTTAAAAGGTACAAAACTGATAATACCAAAAAGCAAAGATTAAAAATCTAGAATAGATGTCAGACTCTCAAAAATACAATATTAAAAATACAAAACAAAATCAATCACAAAAATTATAAAAAATATATATATGAAATTTGCTTTAAAAATAGGGTCTTTTTTTTGCAGGGTAATAGTAGGTTATAAAAATGAAAATTAAAGAACTTAATTTTTTTTTAATTTTAAAAATTATAATAGTAAAAATATATCTAGGAATTTCTCTGGAGCTCTTCAGGGCAGTGTGGGGTCAGTTCACTTTCAGATAATTCTTCATACCAGCTTATACTTCTTAAGGTCTATATGTCCCTTCCAAGCTTCTTAGCCAATGCTAACTACAGGGTTTTAATCTGTTGCACCTGTCACTTCCAGAGAGGTCCCCACTTCTTTATTTTGGTTTCCTCTGTTTGCAAGTCTCTTCAGTGTCTAATTTCCACCCTGACACAAGGGGAGGAAGGTGGTCACTTATTTGGGCTCAGTTTGCTGTGGGGAGGGAGAACACTGTAAACAAATATCATTGACATGCGTGGGGAGTGTTCACAGTGTATGGACCACAGTGGGTTTGCCCCAGCTCACAGCGGCGTGTGCTTTCCCGGTCTACACTGCTCAGGCTCCAGGTTGCTCTGCAGGGGAACTGTCCAAACCGGGCCCTGCATTTCCTGCACTTCTCAGGTCTAAGCTGCTCAGGTTCAGGTTCTCAGGTACCCCACAAAGTCACAGACTCGGTTGGGCATGCGTTTTGTGCCCTTCCCAGGTCGAGCAGCTCAGGTGACCAGGTGCTTGGTGAGCGCACTGTCCCAGGTGGGGTGTGTGTCTTAATCACCTCCCCAGTCCCAGCCGCTTGGTTTCCTGGTTACGCCACGAGAGCGCTGTCTCAGGTGTGCCATGTGTCTCCTCTGGGGAGCTGATCTCTGGCTGCGACCCTCCTGGCAGATGTCAACCATCTAGAATCCCAGGAAGACTTGGGTTAGCAACCGGGAGCCTGCTCACAGTTTGGGGGAGGATGCTGGTCTCTGGGGCCAAGATTGCCCCTTGCCTTCTGACTCTGGCTGTCACCAGTCTGCCTCTCTGCCTCTGGTAGGGAGACGGGCCAATCTGCAGCTGGCTAGCTCTCCTATGGTATTTGCTCAATCTTTTGTTATGTGAGCAGGCCAGGCTGCACCTTAGGTTAGAGTTTTTCACAGTCAAGTTTTGTTTTCCTCTTTCTGGCTATCCCACAGTTTGGGTTGGTATCTCACATTAGGTCTCTCAGCCTGTCCTCAGGGCATTCAGGCCTGGTCCTTACGTAAGCATGCAACCCATGCCTCCCTGTCCAGCCCACGCTCGCTGGGGGCAGACACGAGCGTCTGGGCTAGTTCTCCGCTGGGAGTTGCAGTTAGGTGCATATTCTGGGGTGTTGTTTTTTCCTTCCCCTCCCAGTTATGTTGCCCTCTGAGATTCCAAAACTCCCTACAGACCCGCCAGTGAGAGGGTTTCCTGCTGTTTGGAAACTTCTCCTTCTTCACGACTCCCTCCCCAGGTCAGGTTTCCATCCCTAACTCTTTGGTCTCTCTTTTTGTCTTTTATATTTTGCCCTACCTCCTTTCCAAGAGAATGGGCTGCCTTTCTGGGTGGCTGGTGTCCTCCGCCAGCGTTCAGAAGTTGTTTTGTGCAAGTTGCTTAGCATTCAAATGGTCTTTTGATGAATTTGTGAGGGAGGGAGTGGTCTCCCCATCCTATTCCTCTGCCATCTTAGGAACGCCTCCACTAGCGAATTTTTATTCATTCCTCAAATCTCAGATCAAGTGTTACTTCTCTCTGTAGCATTCCTTACCTCCCACACCAAGAATGAGTGGAGCTAATAATTACAGATCAACCTGTCCCTTTACAATGGATTCTAATCTCTCTGCAAACAGGGACTGGGTTCTACTCATATTTGAAACCCAGTGACTACCATAAAAATACTCCATAAATTCTGCTCAACAAATTGCGTGAGTAATGGTTAGATCTAGAAACTTTTCTAGGATAGATCAGCATCTTCTCCCCTTGTGCACACATTTCTGTCCAGAGCTAATCCAAAATACCTGATTTTGGCCCAGGTCAAATCCCAAATTAGAAGATCTCTTGGGAAATACTCTACGCTTTGGGTCATCCCAATGAATGATCATTTCTTAGAGGAAAGATTCAATAGTCCCAGATTATCAATATTACTATATAATTCAGTTCAGTTCAGAACTATGTAATTACTCACTAGCTATTTACAAGACAGTGAACCAAAGGTGCCCAGAAAAAGTTTTAATGCAGAATAACTCCCTTCTAGGACTTAAAACTTTGGGTCTATCTGATTCATAAGATCTTCCCTAAGTTTCTCTGATTAAAACTAAAATCCACAGCCTTTTTAATAAGGTTGGAGGGTATCAACTATCCCCTCTATCACAGTTCCCCAATCAGCCACGGCATACAGAATGTACAAAAACCTAATATTATTATAACAGAGAAAATATACTGTTACATATGTATATGAGCTAAGACAACAACATACAATAGTATTTGGCACTGACAGGCTGGTATGGGCAAGGGCTGCTGAGAAGCTAAAATGCTTCCCTATTATATACATTTTACATTATATACAGAGATTCTATTATTTTCCAATAGAGCTTCGAGATTCAAAATGCTGAGCAGGTTGTTGTTATCTGTTTTCGGAGTGGAGCAGAAGACACAGAAGAAAAATAAGTAGAGACATAGACCAACAGGTGAAAAACTAAACAAAAGATGATTTTCCGAGAATATGCAGATTCAAAGGCTTTTACTTTCACAAAAAAGGAAACCCATTATAGAACAGTATCTTTAAAAAACTTTTGCCTTGAATTGACATTTCCTCCTTTATAATATACAATCATAAGTCCCTACCAGACTATGATTTGAATACCTTCTTTCCTCTCAATAAATGAGAAATTCATTTTTTAAAATAAATAACACATTAAAAAAAAAAAGGAATATATCTGCTCCTTTAAAAGGAAAGAATGAAAACAAAGTAGAGCCAGCAACAGATGTTCTATAGTTCAAGGTAGCAGGTCAATGTAAAACACATTTCTTTTGTTCTGAGAAATAAGCAGGTCTCTGAAAGCATTCTTCTCTAGTCCTCTCTGGAGTCCCAGGAACTTCTAAGACTTAGTAGTTATCTAGTCTGCTTTCATTATTGAGCTTTAGCAACAGTGGCATAAATCACCTCAAGAATATTATTCTTGAAATAAACTGATGCAGTATCTCACAGACAGATTATTTTAAATTAAGCATCTACTTTATTAAGCAAGACTGGATAGGGTGGGGGAGGTCCTCATTTTATTTTCCTCAGATGTAAGTATTTCCTGATCTAAACTTTCCAAAGATTCAGCAAGACACCAAACATTTCATAAAATCATCACCTTCAACATGGATATCAGGAAGCAGCACAGTTGATTTGTACAAACTATGCTCACTTTCACTCAACGATCTAAAAATATCCTAAAACTTAAAAAAAAAAAAAAACACGAAAATTTGTTTGATAAAGTCCAATGAAAATTTATAGTATCAAACTATATATCAATGGCATTGAAATACATACTGAAATGTAATTTCTACCTTAAGTTTTGCATAGCAGTTCTGTAGATGGTCCATATCGCTTCCCAGTTTCAGATTCTGTGTTTCCACATTTTCCTGAGCTAGAAGGTTCTTCCGCTGAAGTACAAGTAGCTCATTCATGCAATTTAAAACAGCAACTATATTTAATTCTCTCTTTGTCTCTTTACCTTTGGAGTCTTCATATAATGAAGGAAAACCGAAAGTAGTCAATTCCTAGTAGGAGAAAATGTTTTCCTAAAAGTTGGTTACTGACAACTTAGTAAATAAACAAAAGACAGAAATCTCTTCTGAGAAAGAAAACTATCCTGAGATACTTAAGAGAGTAGTATCTATGCCAAAGGACAAAGAATTAAGAGACCTGGGCTCTTTCAGCCTCTGCTCTACAATTACCTGTGATCTGGAGTAGGCACTTAGGTTTCTACATGTAAAATAAGGGTAAGACTCCCCCTGGCGGAGCTCCTGGAGTGATGAGGAAGCCAACTGGCTCCAGACAAAAGCATTCAGCTGGTATCTAGACTAGACGATCACCAAGGTTCTCTGCAAATCTAATATACGTCCCGGGCCAATATGTAACAAACATGTGCTTGACAAGTTTACCATTCTTATGTACTATTGTATAACATGATTTCTGTTATTTATTGCATCTTACAAAAAAAGTTACCTGATCAAGATATGAGATACTTTGCTCAATATTCTCTTCTGTGCAAAAGGCACTAAAATAACTGTGCACATTGTTTGATAAAGGTATTGAAGAACATAGCACTTGCTGTGAGTATAAACTTGATGGAGACATCTTTGTTTCTGAGGTATATTGAGAGATAGTTTTGCTTTCTGAAAGAATCAATAAAAGGCGTTTACATAAATAACTTGCAAAGAATGTATGCAAAGCTAATAACATGATCTTTATTACCAAAGATTCTGAATTACAGAAATATTAAGTTTTTTCAAATTAGTTTTTCAAATATTAATTTTTTTCAAAACCAGTTTTTTCAAAGCTGGTTTCTGTACAAAAACTATATAATATTTTCCAAAAAATATACAATAAAGTGGTTACTCTTAGAAAGCATATTAAGTTGCAATATTCTATCTTAAAAATTAACAGTACTTTAGATTTATAAAACTGTTAGGCAAAACCTACTTGTCTATGCACTCAAACTTTATGTGATTAAAGGAATAAATCAGAGAAATATACTGAGGTAGCCAATGAATTTATTTCAAACGCAGAAAAATCTCCTCCTCAAGTAATCAACTATTCAGCCAAAGCACTTAACCCTACTAATTAGGTACAATTCTTAGCTCTTCCTTATGATTTTACTAAAGAAAGATGAAAATTATATATTTTACTCCTATTTATGTCTCTCTCTAGGTACACCTTCAATATTTATGGTAATTACAGTGTCACTGAAAATTAACCTGCGCAATTACTGTTCTAGCTTACAACCATTCTAAATTCTGTTACCTGAAGACAGACGTGGATCTGTAATAGTCATCCAATCTCCCATAGCAATCACCAGAGCCAGGATACCTGAGGAACCAATTCAGCAGTGACACATTCAGCCCAGCTGCTGTCAGTCTTCTATGTAGGCATTTCCTTAGAAAACAAATCACAGAATAAGAGCATCGAATTAAACATGTGAAAGCAAATATAAAGTCAATGTGTCAGAAATAGTCATACGTGCTTCAAACCAGAAGGATTCTGTACTACTCTCACGTACTATCATATAGAACACAGGAAAGCATAATAACAAAACCTCTGTGTTTGTGTGGGTGTGTAAGTTCAGTTCAGTAGTTGCTCAGTCATGTCCAACTCTTTGCAACCACATGGACTGCAGCACACCAGGCCTCCCTGTCCATTAGCAACTCCCGGAGTTTACTCAAACTCATGTCCATTGAGTCGGTGATGCCATACAACTATCTCATCCTCTGTCATCCCCTTCTCCTCCCACCTACAAACTTTCCCAGCATCAGGGTCTTTTCCAATGAGTCAGCTCTTCCCATCAGGTGGCCAAAGTACTGGAGTTTCAGCTTCACCATCAGTCCTTCCAGTGAATATTCAGGACTGATTTCCTTTAGGATGGACTGGTTGGATTTCCTTGAAGTCCAAGGGACTCTCAAGAGTCTTCTCCAACACCACAGTTCAAGATTCCAGCTTGTCTCGGAAGCAGTTATGGAATGAGAATGACGCCCCTTTTCCCTAGGCAACATAATTCTCCTAAAAGGAATGGGGGGAATGAGAGAGTCATTTCCTAGGGAGGTTGATAAGAAGTCTAGGGGTCCCCAAGGAGACAGAAGTCTGGGATATTCAAGGAGGAAGAAAGGACAAACTTTTTTACTTTTTTTCCTCTACATTCCTTAGGATTATATAACAGTAATGTATCCTGCCTGAGGACAGTCTTTGGATTAAACCCTCTGGCTAATTCTGTTATCTAAAAACATAAATTATGGGAGTAGGTCTGGTCTTTACAAGGATGTATCCTGCCTGAGGACAATCTTTGGATTAAACCTTCTAGCCAACTCTGTTATCTTAAAATGTAAATTATGGGAGTGGGTCTGGTGAGGTCTTTGCAACCTCCAGACATTCTTTGGATTCATTGGAGAGTATATAACTCCATTGCTAATACTAGCAAAGGGGGTACTCTTTTGCCCCCTTCTGATGCCTATGTCAGTAGCTTTCTCTATCTCCTTTATACTTTAATAAAACTTTATTACACACACACAAAAAAAAGATTCCAGCTTGCACTTCATCCAGCCCAGAGTTTCACATGATGTACTCTGCATGTAAGTTAAATAAGCAGGATGACAATATATAGCCTTGACGTACTCCTTTCCTGATTTGGAACCAGACTGTTGTTCCATGTCTAGTTCTCACTGTTGCTTTCTGACCTCCATACAGATTTCTCAAGAGGCAGGTCAGGTGGTCTGGTAGGAATGGCAAACCACTTCAGTATTCTTGCCTTGAGAACCCCATGAAAAGTATTAACAGTGTGTGTGTAAGGATCAAAGTTAAAAGGCTTCTCAAGTTATAGTAAGGTATTCACATTACTTCGCATATACAAAGTACATGATCTGACTCACAATATAAATCTAAGGTACAGAATTGTACTAGAATATTGGAGTGGATTACCATTTCCTACTCCAGGGGATCTTCCCAACCTGGGGATCAAACCCATGTCTCTTGCATCTCCTGCACTGGCAGGCGGATTCTTTACCACTGAGCCACCTGGAAAGCCCTAATAAATATTTCCAAATTATATCCTTTAAAGCAAAATTCCTACTTTACTTTTTTGAAAAGAAAAAAATTTCTTGGCCAGCATTCCCATTTTTTGTTTGCAGTTTTTACTAACTATATTAGCAAAACTTTTAATTAGTGTTGGGATGGATGCAGTGAAGTGAATACTCCCATACACTGCTCTCCAGAAACATTAGATCAATTTATACTACTACCAGGCAATTTGACAATATGTATCAAAGTCTTAATAATGAAAATATATTTTGATCCAGAAATTCCACTTTCAAAACTTAATCCTAAAATAACATTTTCAGCAAAGATTCACCAATATATTGTTCCTTATAATATGAAAAAGATAGAAATCAGTTATATGTTCCACAGTAGGAGATTGGTCACATAATACATTTATATACTGGAACACTGTGCATCCTTTAAACACAATCATTCAGAATTAGAGTGGCTAACAAATACCCAAAAGGCAAGAAAGGTATATGAATCAAGTAGACTAAGTATAAGAAACACATAAACTTTTTAGTCTACCATTCATACTTCTATTTTTCTATAGAGATGACAGAAGCAGTAAATATTTCTCCACCATAAAAAAATTCAAGTGAAATTATAAATGGCAACTGGAAATTGATTTCAAGGTCAGGGACAGGAGGAGAGAGGTGAAGATGGGAGGCTAGCTGGAGAACACACGTCAACACTTTGGACAGCTGCTTCCCAGCCTCAAGAAACCGTGGCCAAAAGAGAAAGCAACTGTGTTGGTACATCATTTCATGTTGAGAGATGCTGAGATGCTGGATTTCTCCATGAAATCTCCAAATAATATTAGCAGCTAATTACAAACATTAACTATGCAAGCTACCCTGTGCAAAGGCAGAATGGCTAGAAGGGGGAGATCAGAGCACCACACATTTTGATCTGCGAGGTGGTTACTTAGGTACACATATCAGTACAATTCGTCAAGCGGTACATTTAAGACCTGTGCACTTGACTGAACACTACCATTTTTTAATAAGCCAAATAAAATGTGCTTTAGGTCAGATCTGGACTGTAGATGGAGAGTTTTACCATACCACCTCTCTTCTGAATACTAAAGATGTGGGAGAATATTCACAATATGATGTTAAAGTGAGACGAAATCTTTCATTCAGTCAGTAAAATTTTAACTGTGCTACTACACGTTAGCATGCTTTAAGGCATAGGGAAAGCCCTGCTCTCAGAAGTCCACATTCTGGTGGGATAGAAATAGATCAGAAGTAAGCAATAAATTACAGTAACTTCACATTCACTGTGATGAGAATAAAGAAAATAAAACACTAATCAGA
This sequence comes from Muntiacus reevesi, assembly GCF_963930625.1. Lineage (NCBI taxonomy): Eukaryota > Metazoa > Chordata > Mammalia > Artiodactyla > Cervidae > Muntiacus > Muntiacus reevesi. The sequence continues at coordinate 120,142,612 of NC_089249.1, read as the reverse complement.
GTATGGGGAGGGAATATCTGGATCAGTCAAGGAAGGCTGCACTGAGATACTGATGTCTGAACTGAGACCTAAATGATACGGAATCATCAACCACAAAAAAAATAGCCAATGACCAGAGAAGCCCAGGTGGAGAAAACAGCACATACAAAAATCCAAGATGGAAAGAACTTGGTACATATGAAAAACATAAAAACAGCCAGTATACCTGAAGCACAGTAACAGATGTACAAAGTTGGATTTCCTCTAAACTGCAATGAAAAGCTCTCAAAGCGGTTTACGCAGGAAAGCAACATGATCCCCTTTAGGCTTTATAAAATATCATTACGGCCACTCTGCCCTATGAGATTATAGGGGGGCAATAATGGGTGCTGAAGAAATCAAGCTACTGCAATAATTCAGGCAAGGAGACCAGAGTTAGAGTATGTCTCTTCAGTGAAAGAAGAGACAGATGGATAAATTAAGGATGTGTCCTGGAGACAGAACCTTCAGGATTTATAGATGGATTGAAACAAGGGCAAAAGAGAGATGACAATTCCTAGATCACACAGCAACATAAAATATATACTCGTGCAAATCACTGTATGTGATTTGCATACATATTATGCAATTCACAATTATGTGATATCACATATCACAACTATGTGATAAAATGTCACATATTATACACATTTTATGATGTCACACACATACACATAGAAGGTTTTCTAGTCTGGCACTGATCTTTTGCTATTTTGCTACTCGTGTGTTTTGGGAAGAACATCTTGAACTCTTGTACTTTCCACTGACCTTAAATGGGTGTCTTTAGCAACAGGAAGAACAGGATGAGAGTTGAATCGGCACTCAGAAAGAAAAATGATCTCACTTTTGATTTTCAGAAATAGTAGCTATAAGCAAAACAGAATCCAAGGGATAATAAACCCAACGATTCCAACCTGGCTCTGGTTTGGGTAAGTTACTTTAACTTCTCTAAGCCCTAGTTTCCTCACTGGTAAATTCCCATTATCTTCTAAGGATTGAGATGATGCACATAAAATATTTATTTAGCAACTGCCTGGCATATGGGACACATGTAATTAGTATCAGTTGTTATCATTATCATCCCAACATGGATCTGGTTGGTATAAATGACAGGATTCTAAAACCTATAACAAAATGCATTGCTGCTCTCAGTAAGACTTCAACATAAATCCTCAGAAGATCTGAGACACACCATTAGAAAACATAACCCTGGCTCTAAGTGCATTTTCTCCTCATACAGAAATATTATTAAACACCAAAATGCGTCTACTAAAATTGTTGTCCAGTCGCTAACTCGTGTCCAACTCTTTGCAACCCCATGGAATACAGCACACCAGGCTTCCTTTTCCTCCACTATCTTCCGGAGTTTCCTCAAGTTCATGCCCATTGAGTTGATGATCTACTACATATCCACACTTTAAAACTGTAATTTAAGTCAGTTACTCTTAACTGTGTGTTTAGCTCTCCAATGTCTACAGGTTTCAACAGTAAATTGTTCCCTGTCCTGTTAAAAACAAAAACATAGATGCAAAATATTCAGGTCTAGTTAAATATCCAAAGTGAAAACCAAAACTATTCTATTCAATGAGGCACCAAATTATGTACACCGAGGCTTGTGATAAAATGTCACCTAGCCAGTCTTTTCAAGAACAGAGACTACACATCAATATGCATCCTAAAAGAGAATAATTTATGCAAAGTATTCTATACTTGTCTCCTGAGAAACCTGTATGAGGGTCAAGAAGCAACAGAATCAGACATGGAACAACTGACTGGTTCAAAATTGGGAAAGGAGTACATCAAGGCTGTATATTGTCATCTGCTTAGTTAAATTATATGCAGAGTGAGTTCAGTTCAGTCACTCAATCATGTCCGAATCTTTAGGACTCCATGGACTGCAGCACGCCAGGCTACCCTATCAAACACCAATTCCCAGAGCTTACTCAAACTCACATCCATCGAGTTGGTGATGCCATTCAACTATCTCATCCCTCCATCGCCCCCTTCTCCTCCCACATTCAATCTTTCCAGCATCAGGGTCTTGTCCAATGAGACAGTTCTTCCCATCAGGTGGCCTAAGTATTGGAGTTTCAGCTTCACCATCAGTCCCTCCAATGAACATTCAGGACTGATTTCCTTTAGGATGGACTGGCTAGATCTCTTTGCAGTCCAAGGGACTCTCAGGAGTCTTCTCCAACATCACAGTTCAAAAGCATCAATTCTTCAGCACTAAGCTTTCTTTATAATCCAACTCTCACATCCGTACATGACTACTGGAAAAACCATAGTTTTGTCTAGATGGACCTTTATTGGCAAAGTAATGTCTCTGCTTTTTAATATGCTGCCTAGGTAGATCATAGCTTTTCCTCCAAGGAGCAAGCATCTTTTAATTTCATGACTGCAGTCATCTACAGTGATTTTGGAGCAAAAAAAAATAAAGTCTGTCATGGTTTTCACTGTTTCCCCATATTTGCCATGAAGTGATGGAACCAGATACCATGATCCTAAGTTTTCTGAATGTTGAATTTTAAGCCAACTTTTTCACTCTCCTCTTTCACTTTCATCAAGAGGCTTTTTGGTTCTTCTTTGTTTTCTGCCATAAGGGTGGTGTCATCTGCCTATCTGAGGTTACTGATATTTTTGCTGGCAATCTTGATTCCAGCGTGTGCTTCATCTAGCCCAGCATCTCTCATGATGTACTCTGCAAGTAAGTTAAATAAGCAGGGTGTCAATATACAGCCTTGACATATTCCTTTCCCAATTTGGAACCAGTCCATTGTTCCATGTATGGTTCTAACTGCTGCTTCTTGACCTGCACACAGATTTCTCAGGAGGCAGGTAAGGTGAGTTGGTATTCCCCTCTCTTTCAGAAATGTCCACAGTTTGTTGTGATCCACACAGTCAAAGGCTTTGGCATAGTCAATAAAGATGACGTTTTTCTGGAACTCGCTTGCTTTTTCGATGAACCAGGGGATGTTGGCAAATTGTTCTCTGGTTCCTCTGCCTTTTCTAAATCCAGCTTGAACATCTGGAAGTTCACGATTCACATACTCTTGAAGCCTGGCTTGGAGATTTTGAGCATTAATTTGCTAACATGTGAGATGAGTTGTGCGGTAGTTTGAACATTCTTTGGCATTGCCTTTCTGTGGGATGGAATGAAAACTGACCTTTTTCAGTCCTGTGGCCACTGCTAAGTTTTCCAAATTTGCCAGCATATTGACTGTGGCACTTTCACAGCATCATCTTTTAGGATTTGAAGTAGCTCAACTGGAATTCCATTACTTCCACTAGCTTTGTTTGTAGTGACGCTTTCTAAGGCCCACTTGACTTCAGGTTCCAGGATGTCTGGCACTGGGTGAGTGATCACACCATTGTGATTATCTGGGTCAGGAAGATCTTTTTGTATAGTTTCTGTGTATTCTTGCCACCTCTTCTTAATATCTTCTGCTTCTGTTAGGTCCATACCATTTCTTTCCTTTATGGGGCCCATCTTTGCATGAAATGTTCCCTTGGTATCTCTAATTTTCTTGAAGAGATCTGTAGTCTTCCCCATTCTACTGTTTTCCTCTATTTCTTTGCATTGATCACTAAGGAAGACTTTCTTATCTCTCCTTGCTATTCTTTGGAACTCTGCATTCAGATAGATATATCTTTCCTTTTCTCCTTTGCCTTTAGCTTCTCTTCTTTTCTAAGCTATTTGTAAGGACTCCTCAGACAACATTTGCTTTTTTGCATTTCTTTTTCTTAGGGATGGTCTTGATCACTGCCTCCTATACAATGTCACAAACTTCCATCCAAATAGTTCAGGCACTCTATCAGACCTAATCCCTTGATTCTATTTGTCACTTCAACTGTATAATCATAAGGGATTTAACTTAGGTCATCCCTGAATGGTCTAGTGGTTCTCCTACTTTCTTCAGTTTAAGTCTGAATTTGGCAATAAGGAGTTCATGATCTGAGCCACAGTCAGCTCCTGGTCTCATTTTTGCTGACTGTATAGAGCTTCTCCATTTTTGGCTGCAAAGAATATAATCAATCTGATTTTGGTGTTGACCCTCTGGTGATGTCCCTGTGCACAGTCTTCTCTTGTGTTGTTGGAAGAGAGTGTGTGCTATGACCACTGCGTTCTCTTGGCAAAACTGTTAGCCTTTGCCCTGCTTCATTCTGTACTCCAAGGCCAAATTTGCCTGTTACTCCAGGTGTTTTTTTACTTCCTACTTTTGCATTCCAGTCCCCTATAGTGAAAAGGACGTCCTTTTTGTTTGTTAGTTTTAGAAGGTCTTGTAGGTCTTCATAGAACCATTCAACTTCAGCTTCTTCAGGATTACTGGTTGGGGCATAGACTTGAATTACTGTGATACTGAATGGTTTGTCTTGGAAATGAACTGAGATCATTCTGTTGTTTTTGAGACTGCACCCAAGTATTGCATTTTGGACTCTTTTGTAAACTATGATGGCTACTCCATTTCTTCTAAGGGATTCTTGCCACAGTAGTAAATACAATGGTCATCTGAGTTAAATTCACCCATTCCAGTCCATTTTGGTTCACTGATTCCTAAAATGTTGATGTTCACTCTTGCCATCTCCTGTTTGACCACTTTCAATTTACCTTGATTCATGGACCTAACATTCCAGGTTCCTATGTAATATTGCTCTTTACAGCATTGGACTTTACTTCCATCACCAGTCACATCCATAACTGGGTGTGTTGGTTTTGCTTTGGCTCCATCCTTCATTCTTTCTGGAGTTACTTCTTCACCATTCTTCAGTAGCATACTGTGCACCTACCAACCTGTGGAGTTCACCTTTGAGTGGCCTATCTTTTTGCCTTTTCATACTGTTCATGGGGTTCTCAAGGCAAGAATGCTGAAGTGGTTTGCCATTCCCTTCTCCAGTGCTCCAGTGAACCACATTTTGTCAGACCTCTCCACCATGACCCATCTATCTTGGGTGGCCCTACACAGCATGGCTCATGGTTTTATTGAATTAGACAAGGCTGTGGTCCATATAATCAGTTTGACTAGTTTTCTGTAATTGTGGTTTTCATTCTGTCTGATGGATAAGGATAAGAGGCTTATGAAAGTTTCCTGATGGGAAAGACTAACTGAGGGGGAAACTGCACCTTGTTCTGATGGGCGGTGCCATGCTCAGTAAATCTTTAATCCAATTATATGCAGAGTACATGTGAAATGCCAGGATGGATGAAGCACAAGCTGGAATCAAGATTGCCAGCAGAAATATCAACAACCTCAGATATGCAGATACCACCACCCTTATGGCAGAAAGCAAAAAGGAAGTAAAGAGCCTCTTGATGAAGGTGAAAGAATAGAGTGAAAAAGTTGGCTTAAAACTCAACATTCAAAAAAACAAAGATCATGGCATCCAGTCCCATCACTTCATGGCAAACAGATGGAGAAACAATGGAAACAAGTGACAGACTTTATTTTTCTGGGCAAAAAAATCACTGCAGATGGTGACTGCAGCCATGAAATTAAGACACTTTGCTCCTTGGAAGAAAAGCTATGATCAACCTACACAGCATTTTAAAAAGCAGAACCATTACTTTGCCGACAAACGTCCATCTAGTCAAAGCTATGGTTTTTCCAAGAGTCATGTACGGATGTGAGAGTTGGACTAGAAAGAAAGTTGAGCACCAAAGAACTGATGCTTTTGAACTGTGGTGTTGGAGAAGACTCTTGAGAGTCCCTTGGACTGCAAGGAGATCCAACCAGTCCATCCTAAGGAAATCAGTCCTGAATATTCACTGGAAGGACTTTTACTGAAGCTAAAACTCCAATACTCTGGCCACCTGATGTGAAGAACTGACTCACTGGAAAAGACCCTGATGTTGGGAAAGACTGAAGACAGCAGAAGGAGATGACATAGGATGAGATAGTTGGATGACATCACTGACTCTATGGACATGAGTTTGAGCAATCTCCAGGAGTTGGTGTCGGACAGGTAAACCTGGTGTTCTGCAGTTCACAGGGTAGCAAAAAGTCTGACACAACTGAGCAACTGAAATGAACTGAATCTGTAACCCCCAATTCTCTTTATATAGCATGGATGAGAGTAGCTGCTTAAATTCCCAAAACCATGAGTGAATTTTATGAGCAAGACATAAAGATTAAGAATTCAATATCTTGTGAAAGATACTTCATTCATTTAAGATGGATGGGAACAGTCATGAATAAAGAAAAAAAACCTATAAAGTAACCCATAAGTAAGAATTTTTTCTCCTATACATCACAAAGACAGTTTTGTTCCTTCCTAGTGAATAACATATACATAGGCACATAATAAACTTTAGCATTTCAAGTACTCCTCAATGTACATTCCAATAAATCTTCATAAGAGAAAAGCTTACTAATTGCAGTAAAATTGCAAACTTCAGTAAAAATGTTATCTCACTATTTCTGAAGAACTACTTTGGCATCCATCTATGTGCTATGGGCCCCAAGTACAATGCCATATACCTCAGTATAAAATAAGCAAGGGTAATCTGGTCTTTTCTGGGTGGATTATGCTGAAGTCAAGAATTATCAGGTAGCCATTTTTTTTGGTCAGAATCCTGGCAGAAAATTGAGAAGCAGTGAGACAGCATATTAAAAAGCAGAGACATTACTTTGTCAACAAAGGTCTGTCTAGTCAAGGCTATGGCTTTTCCAGTAGTCATGAATGAATGTGAGAGGTGGACTATAAACACAGCTGAGCGCCCAAGAATTGATGCTTTTGAACTGTGGTGTTGGAGAAGACTCTTGAGAGTCCGTTGGACTTCAAGATCCAACCAGTCCATCCTAAAGGAAATCAGTCCTGGGTGTTCTTTGGAAGGACTGATGGTGAAGGTGAAACTCCAATACTTTGGCCATCTGATGCAAAGAGCTGACTCATTGGAAAAGACCCTGATGCTGGGAAAGATTGAGGGCAGGAGGAGAAGGGGATGACAGAGGATGAAATGGTTGGATGGCATCACTGACTCAATGGACATGGGTTTGGGTAAACTCCGGGAGCTGGTGGTGAACAGGGATGTCTGGTGTGCTGTGGTTCATGGAGTCTCAAAGAGGTGGACATGACTGAGCGACTGAAGTGAACTGTACTGAGACAGTTGAACATAATGATTTACACTGTTTCTGAAAGAAAATAAGGATTTTAGTAGGTTTCCAAAAAGAAATCTATCAGTCTTCATGTCAAATTATTTTCTTTCATATGTATTTATCTATATTATAGATAGGAAGCTCGGCCTCAAGGGAGTCAACAGGACTGCCTGAGGTCACACTTGTAAGGGGCTGTGAAGTTCAGCTTAGCAGCTCAGTTGTGTCTGACTCTTGAAGCCGAGACACAAATCTCCATCTTTAAACTGGTGCTCCTCACTCTACCATTCAGTCATGCAACACCGTACACACAAATCCATCGATTACTCTATGTTAAAAGTAGAATATAATGAAAGATTTTCAGCAAGGTTCTTTAAAAGACTGAGTACCTCTAATTCATTTCAAATGATTCCACTCAGAACATACAATTCTTAAAGGATCTTACCTACTATTTAAGTTGAGGTACACTTCTAAACTTCTCCCCTGCTGTGCTACCAACAATAGCTTTTTACTCATTTATGAACACTTTGCTTTAAAAAGGCATAAAGACAATGCCTAGAAATGAGATCAGTTCCACAGAAAGTTTAATGAGGGTGGAAATAAGTCATTTTACCATTTATCCCTAAAATATTAAGACGTCATCAAATACAAGTTTATGGATCTTTAGCAAGAACACTTGTGGTTCTAGGTTAATTACATGTGTTTTTTCAAATAGAAATGTTCCTTGCCTGGTTCTTCTTCCTTCTTCGACGAAGACTCAGGGTTGCACAATATATATCAACCACTTATAGAATTTTGGGGTAGGCAGCCTATAGGATACAGTCATTCCTGTATACACCTTTAGATTGTTCTGTTCCTTCAGAGTGGGCTGTATTTAGTGACTAGCTTCCAACAAACAGAATGTGCCTGCAGTACAAATTGGCTTTGATCCCTGGGTTGGGAAGATTCCCCTGGAGAAGGGAATGGCTAGCCACTCCAGTGTTCTTGCCTGGGATATCCGAAGGACAGAGGAGCCTGGCGCACTACAGTCCACAGGGTCTCAAAGAGTCAGAGACGACTGAGCGACTAACACTGCACAAATTCACTCACTCAAGGTATCATGGATCCCTCTTTCTGGGGAAAGCAAGCTGTCATAGCTGCCCTGTTGTGAGCAGCCCCATGAAAGGCCGATGTGGCAAGGAACCAATGCCTCCAGCCAATAGTCAGTGAGTGCTTGAGGCCAGCCAGGAGCCACACAAGTGAGACTGGAAGTAGATCCTCCCCAGTCAAGCCTTGAGATGCCTGCAGCCTTGGCCAATACCTACAGCAGCCTAGTGAGAGACCCTGGGCCAGAGGCACCCAGCTAAGTGGCACCCGGATGGACAAAAACTTATAAATGACTTATTTTAAGCTGTTAAATTCTGGAGTAATGTATTATGCAGCAATAGATAAACACTAGTTTATATACACATATATGTATTACATTTCTGAGTTCCTTCCATAATTATGTTTCCTGCTGAAACATAACTAAAGTGATACCATGTACAACAAAAGCAACTCATCAGGTTTATGACAATGATACCATGCAGTATTACAACGAATCATTTCATAAAATTTTAGCTCACTAGTTCATGAACTTCTAAACTAGGGTGGGAAATGTATTCATCTTTGTATCCAACAGTTCCTGAAACACAGCAGGTGCTCAAGCAGGCATCTATAACATGAACCAAGTCCCACGTCTGGTACTGTCACTTTGGCCTGTGAACGCCACTTTGCTTTCTTCTTTCACCTGCCCCCAAACTAATATTTCTTCAAAGCCCAGCTCACCCACCATCATCCTGTTCACGTAGTCCAAGGAACTCTATTCTCTGGGTCCTTCTAGTTTATTTCACTTTTCCCATCTAGACTCCTGAGTCACATTCTCCACTTCTGTACCCACCTCCCATTTTAGTAGAATAATCAACGAATACCCAAGTAAATAACTGATGATAAATTAGCATATTCATTCCAGCAAGCAAAAGTGAATAAACAAAAACAGCAATGGAAGAGAAGCACAAGATGTGAGTCCTTTAGAGAAAAGAACTACTCTTCATCATCTCCCAAATCTCTCCTAACACTTCTACCCACGGAAAGAGAGCTTGGCAGAAACCTAAGTGATGTTTTGATTACAAGATTTCCTTCACACAGTACACTATTTTAAGTGTTCTTTTCAAGTTCACTTGAAATTCAAACTTGAGAAGATACAACTGCCTACTTAATCAGAGTTCTAAGACAAACTTCAATCAAGGGTGAGAAAATATTGCTTTTTTCATTATACAAGAAGGTAGTAACATGTTACTATCTGGGCTTCTAAACATTACACAGGATTTTCCACAAATAACCAACTAAAGTCTTTGCTAAAATCTCACAAAGTTAGAGCTACCCAACTTTGGGTTAAGAAAATAAAATTCTTAAAATGAAGTCTTTAAACATTAGCCCTTACAAATTCAGCCATAAAACTTTAGAATTTAGTTATCTGCATACTTTAATAAATGTTATTACTCTCAAAAACCAAATACTTTATGATTACTCAGAAAAATACTATGTCATACTATGATTTTATTCCAAAGTAAACTATAGCTTTCAGTTCAATTATTAATACCTCTGTTACCTTACACAAAACTATTTAGATATGCATATCAGTACAGATAAATACTAAATTCAACTTCTTAGAATCTGCTTTTTACAAATTTAAAATCTAAATGATTTCATCTGACTGGCATAATAGTATAGATTTCTCCATAGAAATAAATTCTTCTCCATAAATTAAATTTTAAAATATATCTGAATGGCTGAAACTCAAAATCTGATATCCCTTTAATCACCCGCCCTGTTGCTGAGTTTGTGGCTCTGAGGACCTACAGCTGGGGACACAGTGCAAACACTGTGAGCCTCGCAGGCCTGGGGCGGACAGGTCATGTCCTGACCAAGTCTCTCTCAGCTGGTTTCCTCAGCAGAAAACAGGGCGATACTCCCTACTTGTAGGGCGATACTCCCTACTTTGTAGGGTAGTTATGGGTATTTACTGACATAAGTGGTAAAAACTGAGTACCGAATACCTAGGGAACTGATCTAACAAACACATGTCAGGTGCTGTTCTCAATGCTTTAAAACCTTACGAAGGCAACCTTCACAACAACCCTGAGTCATCACATTATTTCCCCTTTCAGTGATGAGGGACATGAAATACAGAAAAGCTAGGCAACTTGCCCAAGGTCACACAGCAGGCAAGTGGCAGAATCAGAGGCTACTGCCCACTCCACACTCCACAGCCCAGGCTGCTGCTTCATGGATGAGAGGCCCAAGAACAGTATCTGCTACCACCACTCATTAGAGCATTTGGGCAAAACTGCACAAAATAGTGTGTAGACACAAACTGCAGGAAAATTTTTCATGTGTGTCCTTTTGAGCTGAAGGATACAATTGCCATGAAGCTCCAAGTCAGAATCCTCCATTAGAAAGCTACCCTCTTAGCAGCTTAGGGAGCTATATCAAATCCCTTATAAACACCTTGACCCAGATACTGCTGCAGTGTGAGAAACAGTACTTAAAGCACAGGGCCCAAAGTCAGACTACCTGGTTTCAAACACAGTTCCAGCACTTACAAGGTAAGTGGCTCTGAACAGAAATCTCTGGACCTCATTTTCTTTATCTGCAAAAGGAGAGTAAAACCAATCTTTACCTCAAAGAATTATGATAAAAAATCCAAATTAAATAATTATGGTTAAGTAATAAACTTAGCTTTAAATTTACTTGATAACTTTATTAAATAAGTATATTCATGCAAAGGACTTAAAACAGGGTCCTGGGTATATGGTAAGTGCTCAATAAATGTTAGCTATTAGCTATTTTACTAATTTGGAATATTTCCATGATATTTTATAAGTTAAAAAAAAAAAGGCTGCAGGACAATAACATGATCTTATTTGGTCTTTTTAAAAAAGTCTAAAGAATGTTCAAACTACCATACAGTTGTGCTCATTTCACATGCCAGCAAGGTAATGCTCAAAATCCTTCAAGGTAGGCTTTAACAGTATGTGAACCGAGAACTTCTACATGTACAAGCTGGATTTAGAAGAGGCAGAGGAACCAGAGATCAAACTGCAAACATTTGTCATATTACAGAAAAAGCAAGGGAATCTAGGAAAAACACCTACTTCTGCTTCACTGATGAGGCTTAAAGCTTTTGACTATGTGGATCACAACTAACTGAAAAACTTCTAAAGAGATGGGAATACCAGACCACCTTACCTGCCTCTTGAGAAACCTGCATGCGGGTCAGGAAGCAAGTTAGAGATGGACACGGAACAACAGACTGGTCCAATACCGGGAAAGAAGTACATCAAGGCTGTATACTGTCACCCTGCTTATTTAACTTCTATGCAGAGTACATCATGAGAAATACCAGGCTGGAATGAAGATTGCCAGCAGAAATATCAATAACCTCAGATATTCAGATGATACCACCCTAATGGCAGAAAGTGAAGAAATAAAGAGCGTCTTGATGAAGGTGAAAGAGGAGAGTGAAAAAGTTGGCTTAAAACTCAACACTCAAAAAACTAAGATCATGGCATCTGGTCCCATCACTTCATGGCAAATAGATGGGGTAAAAGTGGAAACAGTAGCAGATTTTATTTTCTTGGGCTCCAAAATCACTGCTGATGGTGACTGTAGCCACGAAATTAAAAAACGCTTACTCCTTGGAAGAAAAGCCATGAAAAACCTAAATAGCATGCTAAAAAGCAGAGACATCACTTTGCCAACAAAGGCCCATATAGTTAAAGCAAGGTATTTCCAGTAGTCATGTATGGATGTTGAGAGTTGGACCATAAAGAAGGTTGACCACCAAAGAATTGATGATTTTGAACTGTGGTGTTGGAGAATACTCATCTTAAAAGTCCCTTGGACTACAAGGAGATCCAACCAGTCAATCCTAAAGGAAATCAAACCTGAATATTCACTAGAAGGACTGATGCTGAAGCTCCAATACTTTGGCCATCTGATGTGAAGAGCTGACTCATTGGAAAAGACCCTGAGACTGGGAAAGACTGAAGGTAAAATAAAAGGAGAAGGAGATGACAGAGGATGAGTTGGTTGGATGGACATGAGTTTGAGCAAACTCCAAAAGATAGTGAAGCACAGGGAAGCCTGGGGCATTACAGTCTATGGGGTTGCGATTGAAACAACAACAATATACGAATGTATATACACATATAAGTTTTGCCCTGTGAAGTTTGTATAAGAACAGAAAAAATTAGAAGACAAGACCAGGCCAGCCTGGGAGCAGAAAAGAGAAGGACAAGGGCAAGACATTCATCCCCTTCACAATGTATTTTCACACACAAAGGTATTATGAGTAATCTTTTTTTGTGCCTTCCAAATTTTCTATAAGTGAATGTGTTTTTCATATAATGAGAAATAAAATCCACATTTTAAAAAGGCAATTACAGAGATAAGCAGAGAAAATGGGGGAGAGTAGCACCAAAACTCACCAAAACTAAAAGCAGAATGGCATGTGTGATAAAAAATATAAAACATTTATCTTCAGACTAATCAGTTAAGCTGCACTATCAACACACAAAGGCAAACGGCCCTGAAGGGCAAAAATTGATTAGAAATATACAAATGTCCCAGAGTTATTCAGACAGTCGATTATGTCAGTGAAACTTTACCAGAGGTCAGTAGTTTGCAGTTTTAGATGGCAACCCAGCAGTCCACAAAAGTTTGAAATGCATAAGTCTTTCTACTAATCAATTATACTTCTAGGCATCTATTACCACATATTCAATTATGCAAGTTAGCAAGCATGACATATAAGAACACTGCTGACTACAGCTTTATTTTTAATGGCAAGAAATTGGAGAAAATTTAAATATTAATAAGGAGGGGATTCCCTGGCGATCCAATGGTTAGGACTCCATGCCTCCACTGCAGGGGGCCCTGATCTGGGAATTAAGATCCCACAAGCCCCATGACGCAGCCAAATGAATGAATGAATGAATAAATAAATATCAATAGAGAAACAGTTAAAAATCAATATATATGGTACAGTCAGAAGAAGGGGTACTCTGGGATTAATAAAGTGAAGTAGATTTGCATGTATAGTGTGAAAAAAAAGTGATGGAAAACAAAAATATTTTGATTACCATTTTTTGCTAATTATCTAAATACATTTAGGAGAACAGTATGGAAGCGTTGCGAACTGTTAGTAAGGACAGCCCTGGGGAATGGGATGCCTGGGTGTAGTGAGGGGTGGGCCAGTGTTCTCACTGCTACTGCACACCTTTACATAGCTGGATATTCCAGGGCATGTACTGTTCTGCAACATTTTTAGAGGCAGTGGATTCATGCACAGTTAGTGGGGTGGTATGGATGCACTTTAATCCCAGACAGGAGCACCCCTGCCTTTTAGGGGAAACATCAGTGTAGACAAATGATAAATGCTCCCCCATCAATCAATGACACTTCCAGCACCTGCCCCCTCCTCATGATCACATATACAAGTGAGCACTGGTGCTGCCCCCTTCACACTGACCCTGGCCATGTCAGAGCCTGTCTGTGGGGAACCAGCCCACCAGGAAGGTCTGCCTTGCACTGATGTGAAAAGCAAAAACACAGAGTACTGGCTGGCCTGGCAAAGATGGACTCCTCCTCCAGATGGATTACAATCTAAACTCAGTAGGGAGAAAAAGAAGACAGAGGTCGACTTTGGTTTATCACTATTAAAATTCTTCTCAAAAAAGAATGTTCTTAACCTACCAACCTTCTAGGACTCAAGCAACTAGTACAGTGCATTTCTCTGCTTCAAGAGAGCAGCTCATGAAGTTAGACGGGTATGTCCTTAGAGTCTATGCCACACCATCTGGTATTTCATTATACAATGACTTATTACTCTTGTTTTTATCTGTGTTGGTTTTGGCTCTTCAGATAAGCTCATCTTTTTTAGGTGAGCTTATCTAAAAAAGCTCATCTTTTTTACCTGCTGGCACCTCAGGGAAGCCGCACAAGCTACTGAAAGAACACCAGACCAGGGTCAAGGGCCACGGTTCCCAGAGCCACTCCCACAGGCACGACCCTGAGCAAGTCATCGCTTCTGTGGTCTTCAGTTATGACATCTGTAAAACTAGGGTTTTTAAAGACTTTTCAATTCTACTCTCCATGATTTTTACATCTCTCATGGGACCTAATACAGAATCGAGTACAGCTATTTATATCAAAATTTTCTCACATTTTTAAGCAGAACATGCACACACTGTCTTCACAATCATCAAACAAGATTCTACTTAATTTTAAGAATAAAATAACTAAGTGTAAACCATTTATTTGAAACAAGTAAACCGAAATCCTTTTACATGTATTAAATGATTAAATTTCACAATAACCCAGTCAATTGCCCCTATCAGAGATGAGGAAACAGGTCCAGCAAGCTTTCTTACCCAAGGTCACACAGCTAGAATATGATGAAGTCAAGAAGCAAAGCATAACAGTCCAGCACATTTAACTACACACCCTCAGTTCAGTTCAGCTCAGTGGCTCAGTCGTGTCCGACCCTTTGCGACTCCATGAACTGCAGCACGCCAGGCCTCCCTGTCCATCACCAACTCCCAGAGTTCACCCAAACCCATGTCCATCGAGTTGGTGATGCCATCCCACCATCTCATCCTCTGTCGTCCCCTTCTCCTCCTGCCCTCAATCTTTCCCAGCATCAGGGTCTTTTCAAATGAGTCAGCTCTTCACATCAGGTGGCCAAAGTATTGGAGGTTCAGCCTCAACATCAGTCCTTCCAATGAACACCCAGGACTGATCTCTGCTAGGATAGACTGGTTGGATCTCCTTGGAACTCTCAAGAATCTTCTCCAACACCACAGTTCAAAAGCATCAATTCCTCGGTGCTCAGCTTTCTTTAGTCCAACTCTCATATCCTTGCATGACTACTGGAAAAACCGTAGCTTTGACTAGACAGACCTTTGTTGGCAAAGTAATGTCTCTGCTTTTTAAAATGCTGTCTAGGTTGGTCATAACTTTCCTTCCAAGGAGTAAGCGTCTTTTAATTTCATGGCTGCAATCACCATCTGCAGTGATTTTGGAGCCCAAAAAATAAAGTCAGCCACTATTTCCACTGTTTCCCCATCTATTTGCCATGAAGTGATGGGACCAGATGCCATGATCTTAGTTTTCTGAATGTTGAGCTTTAAGCCAACTTTTTCACTCTTTCACTTTCATCAACCACACACCCTACACCCTACTATATTGTAGAAGAGGAAGGAATACACAAATAGTGAGCTGCTTTCTCAAATCTGACACATATAGAGGTTCTTGCTTTCTACCACCTCCCCTTGAGACTAAATTATAATCCAACAGTATTATTCCAATTGGATAACTGTATAGAAGCAGACAAAATATTAAATAGCAATACAAAAAAATTTCTGAAAAACAATCTAGTGAATATACAGCTCTTTTCCAGGCTTTCTCTGAATGGCCATTCCTTTCTCTTTGTGCTTCCAGAACACTTTGCATCAACTCTGCAGTACAGAACCAACTGTAATAACCCCTTCTCGCCCACCACCTAAGCTGCACTCCTGGCCAGCAGGCCTGTCAGGGTATTGCTTGTACCCTTGCTTTGGTATGACAAATAGATGGGGAAACAATGGAAACAGTGAGAGACTTTTATTTTGGGGGCGCCAAAAATCACTGCAGATGGTGACTGCAGCCATGAAAGTAAAAGACGCTTGCTCCTTGGAGGAAAAGCTATGACCAACCTAGACAGCATATTAAAAAGCAGAGACATTACTTTGCCAACAAAGGTTCGTAGTCAAAGCTATGGTTTTTCCAGTAGTCATGTATGGATGCGAGAGTTGGACTATAAAGAAAGCTTAGCACTGAAGAATTGATGCTTTTAAATTGGTTGGATGGCATCACCAACTCGATGGACATGAGTTTGAGTAAGCTCCCAGAGTTGGTGACAGACAGGGAAGCCTGGCATCCTGCAGTTCGTGGAGTCACAAAGAGTCAGACATGACTGAATAACTGAACTAAACTGTACTTGCTTTGGTATGAGGTATCATAACTGACCCTCAGTCAATATGGAATCCAATAAAGTTTGCTGAATGAATGTCAACTAAGTTTGATGATATATTAATGTGATGTATGCTACCGTAATACTGTGACAGACCAGAATCAACACTTCAGTCGTGCTGCAACTTAGTAAGGCTTTTGATGGAGTCTTGATCGTCTCTAAGTCTTCCAGCCTAGAGAAGCAGGAAGGTGATTAGATGTTTGAATCAAGACCACAACAACTTAAGAGATAGTGTGAAAGTCACTCAGTCATGTCTCACTCTTTGCGACCCCAAGGGCAGTACAGTCCATGGAATTCTCCAGGCCAGAATACTGGAGTGGGTAGCCTTTCCCTTCTCCAGGGAATCTTCCCAACCCAGGGATCAAATCCAGGTCTCCCACATCCTTCCAGGGCAGAGGCAGGAATAGCAGCAATCATTCTTAAGAGATGATTAAGAAAAAAAAAACAACCCACATCGATCTAACTTTGTAAACTTGGAAGTAAGCTAAGTGATAATGAAGTATCAATAAATGGCAATTATTTTAAATCTTATTTGAACTTCTTAGCAAAAGAACTTCCCACTTAAAAGTAGAAAAACAGGGCTTCTCTGGTGGTCTAGTGGTTAAAAATCTGCCTTACAATGCAGGGGACACTGGTTCGATCCCTGGCCTGGGAAGATCCCACATGCCGTGGGGCAACTAAGCCCATGTGCCACAACGACTGAAGCGTGCGCACCCTGGAGCCAGTGCTCTGCAACAAGAGAAGTCCTCCACCACAACTAGAGCATAGCCCCTGCTTGCCGCAGCTAGAGAAAGTGCGTGTGCAGCAATGCAGACCCAGTGCAGTCAAGAATTGAAAAAAAAAAAAGTAGAAAAACAGGCAGTTTTGGCCACAGTTTCAGAGGATCCATGAAGCCATCCAGAGATTTGCCAAGGATCATGGACAGGGACTGAAGAACTTCTGTTTCAGATACCTATGTGAAGCTGGTAGGCGAGAAGAACTACTGCTCTTACTTTTACTACCTGCCAAATGTGTTCACCAGCCACGTCACTCAGCCTTACCATGGCCCTAGGAAGAAGTAAATACAACATTACTTTCTTGATGGAAGAATATGAAACTCAGGGAGGCAAGATAACTTAGCCAGTTGCACACCTGAAAGAGAAAGGAAAACTTAGCTCTTTAACCTGGAAGGTAAGAATGAGACTAGCTTACAGCGTTACCTTGGAGATACTGTGGTTTGCTTCCATATTACTGCAATAAAGCAAGTCACATGAATTTTTTGGTTTCCCACTGCATCTAATAGTTATGTTTACACTACACACGTAGTCTACTGCATGTGCAATAACAGCATTATGTCTGAAAAAACAATGAACATGCCTTAATTAAAAGATACTTTACTGCTCAAAAATGTCAATCACCTGACAATGCAGGGTTGCCCCAAACCTTCAATTTATTAAAACACACAATAATGTGAAGCAAAATAAAAAGAGGTACATCTGTATCTGATTCCAAAGCCTCACAAACCTTGGCCTCCACTGGACACTTAACAAGTATCTGGAGCAAATGATATAAATTTTTTGAGACCATCTCCTCATAAACTAACACAGTTGGTGATAGACTGTAGTTACTGATGATTTCTAAAAGGTCTTTTCCTTCATCTTTAAAATTACACTAATTTAGCATAGGTACACCTAAAAGAGAACTCACCCTCTCTTCCCACCCAGCAGAAAGCATGCGCAAACCCAAGGGACACATGAAGGGAAGGGCCCTGGCCCCAAGTTAGTGGCTGGGATGGTGCAGTCCTCTGAGTCCCAAGTCTCAGTCAGGAGAGGGTTGGACTGAAATACTGGGCAGCCTGTACTCCCGCTGCTGGCCCTAAGAGAAGCATGCACCACAGCCAAAGGACTGCTTGATGCCCTCAATGTAGTACCCCTGCCAACCCTGCCACATTCTCTCCTCCTCATGGGCAGGAATGCCTCAGCCTTCCAAACACAGCTCATTCTCGCCATTCTTGTCAACGAAGGTCAAGGTAATGGTGGCAAAGCCACCTTTGGGCCAAGATTTAAACCTCCACTTCATCGCAATACGTTTCTCAGGGACCAGTTCAGTGAATTCTCCAGACGCTGACACCCATCAGCTGAAACTTGCCACCTTTCTCTGCTTCTAACATTGCAGGAGGGCTTTCCAGGTGAAGTCAAAATGCAAATTCAATCCCTGGGTTGGGAAGATCCCCTGGAGTAGGAAATGGTAACCCACTTATTCCCGTACTCTTGCCTAGAGAATTCCACGGACAGAGGAGCCTGTCGGGCTACAGTTCACAGGGTCGCAAAGAGTAGGACACAACTGATCGACTGAACACACACATAACACTACAGGAGCATGGGTACACGCCTGAGCAAGCTCTTGGGGAGTGAAAAAAAAAAAAGGCAAAACAAAACGACTCTGTAGAGCTCCTCCGGTGATGTCAGGAAGGTCTCTCTAAGTGGGGATTTTGACACCAACAGGTCTGACCTGGGTTTTTGAAAGGGCAGATTCGGCCTTGCGCTCCTCAGTTTTCAGTGCTGGCTGCCCGGCTGGGTCTACTGACTCTCCATGATTGTAGGCAATATCGTACCCTGTGTGAACTCTGTTTTGAGGATGTTGCTGATTCTTTAAGGCCATGAGATTTGTGTCTGGATCATCTCTGGCAAAGCTCACACTAATCACCATTTCATCCACACTATTTTCATCAGACAAATTGGGGATCTCCACATCGCCCTTGTACTGCACTCCAGAGGTACCTGTCCAGTTTCGTTTAATGCTCCACTCATAAAAGAAGGTAAATTTGCCTTTGTGATGGTTAATGGATGCCTTCCCATCAAGTTTATTTACTTCTGACACCTTGAACTTCTCATTTAGCACACACATAGGAACAGTGTTTTCAGTTTATCTGTGGACATATTCAAAGCATCCCTCTCAATGCCAGCTGTTGACATTGGTGGTATCTGCTTACTCCTCCATGGTCCAGCAAGGGTCGCCCTCACCCCACCTGGCCATCGGCTCTCCTCACACGCTGCCACCAGTTCCCGAGCAGCCACAGTCTCAGGACCATTCAGTCTCAGCCTCCCAACAGTGCCTGGAAACTACTAGAAGCTAAAATGTCTTCTTGCTGTTACAGGCTTGACCCTATGTAGAAGGACAATTTTAGAGTATGGATACAGAATACAGGCATACCTCACTTTATTGTTATTGTGCAGATATTTGCAGATACTGTGTTTATAAATTGAAGGTTTATGGCAACTCTTCATCAAGAAAGTCAACTGGCACCATTTTTTAACAATAGTATTTTCTCACTTCGTGTCTCTGTCCACATTTTGTTAACTCCTACCATATTTCAAACTTTTTCATTGTTACTGTGTTTGTTATGGCGAACTGTGGTCAGTGATCCTTGACACTACTATTACTACAGAAAGATTAGGATTCACTGATAATGGTTAGTATTTTTTAGCAAAAAAACTATTTTTTAATTAAGGTATGCACATTGTTTTTCAGGCATAATGCTATTGCATACTTAAAAGACTATAATACAGCGAAAACATAACTTTTATATGCACTGGGAAGCAAAATTCCATGTGACTCACTTTATTGCAATATTCACAACACTGGAACCAAATCCATTATATTTCTGAGGGTGGCCGTGTAAAGAATAATGCTGAAGGTGCCATCTTTTCAAAAAGAAGCACAGATAATCATATTAAAATCAACTAGCAAAAGACTGACAAACTCAAGACTCTATCCTTCATAACCTAAACTATTAACCATTAGGCAAAAAGTACAGTCATCCTTCAGTATCCAAAAGGGGTTGGTCCCAGGGCCCCCTGCAGATACCAAGCTCTGAGGATGCTCAAGTCCCTTATAGTACAGTACAATGAACACAGTCAGCCCTCCTTATCCACAGGATTCACAGTCACAGATTCAACCAACCTGGGTTCAATTCAATTGATTCAATTCAATCTGTGGTTGGTTGAATCCGTGGATAAAGAGGGCTGACTATATATATGCAATGGCTGGTATCCACCTTGGATTACAAGTATCTACTGGCCACTCATGAAACTGAATTCTTTTAGAATAATATTATTCTAGAAATCTCCTCCCACATTATGCTTACAAAACAGGTCCCATTTTCAGTAGCCCTGGCACAAAAATATTATAGCAAACAGAGCAATTAATCGTCAGGAGCTGGCTGCCCAAATTAGCCAGTGACAGTGAAGACAATGAAGGAAAGACAAGAAAAGCTTCAGAAGCTAGGCTGACAAACATGGTGACAAATACACAAAATGGAGGCATTCATTCTCTCATGTAAAAATCTGTTTTTGGTACTAGACAGACAACAGTGTCACATAGATAGAACACAGGAGTAAAGTTACCTGCAGGTTTGGTTAACTGTGTGAAGATAAAGAGCTCAGCGTAGAACTCACTGGGTTTATACAGGTCCTCATGAGACATTCAAATGGGGATAAACTCTAGGGCCTGGAGGTTAATAAGATATCAGAGCAGATTTAGGAGTCATCGGCATACATGTGGCCGTTGAATCTATACAGAAAAAAAGGGGGGAGGCAGAAAGAACCTTCAAGAACATCAACATGTAAGAGGTGAGGGCAAGCGACCTAGATCTAGGAGATGAAAACACAGGGGTGAGGGGAGGTTAAAGGAAAACCAAGGAAAACGAGTTTTAAAGAGGAGGAAATGAGGAACAGCAGCAAATGCCACAGAAAGGGCAGAGCTAAATAGAATATTGTGTTGAATCTGGTAATTAAGGACTTTATGACAAACCTGAGGAGTAAAAATGGAAATCAGATTTCAGAAAAATGATCAGTAAATAACAGGAGATAATAAACAAAGGTCACTCATTCAAGAAGTTTAGTTTAACAGAATATATTTACCCTCTCTGAATGTGGAGGGTTTAGCTAATACTCACAAATAGAACAAAAAAAAAGAAAAAATTCTGCCTTTAAGTTAGTTCTTACTCAATTACAGCATTTTTATGTCAAATAGTTAAGTATTCAAAAGATGTAAAGTGTTTTTCCAGGCACCATTCTGGATACTAACATATCATTTAATCATCACAAACTTATGAAGTAGGTTTTACTATTCCTAATTTGCAAATGAGACAACTAAGGCACACAGAAGATAGTTAGTAATATGGTAGTCAAATCTGAAATTTCACTCAAAAGAATTAATTAGTGGGGAGGGCAATGTGAGAAGTGAGGGTTCATAGACGAAAACTGTAAATGTTATAGTGAGACTGCACTGACTGTTTAACTGGACAAATTTTAACATCTATTCAGGAACTTATTTTTACTTTGAAAGAATCTGTGTCTTCTCTCATCTCAGAATCCTACCTTACTGAGACCTGACATGTTCATGCTTCTTATGACACTCAGATTCAGCACTGTATTACAACTGTCATTTCTCTTACTCAATCACAAGTTGACTGAAAACGGGTGTGTATCTTATTTATCTTGGTGTATTTATTTCTCTAATCCTAAAAGAAGATTCTAGACTTATTATAGTAACCATTTCACAGATATAAAAATAACCAATTATGTTGTGCACCTGAAACTAATACCGTTATATGTCAATTATACCACAAGTTAAAACAGAAAGATGCTCAATAAAGGCTGGTTGTATGAATGATCATTTTTACTTTTCAGAACATCCTGGGGGCTTCAATAACTTATTTTTAGTCTTACACTGCTATGTACTACTCTGACTCAGATATTACTTGGATTGTCTATGGACCACTCAAATTACTGATTTTGCTGGAAATACCATTCTGAAGTAAAAATCAAATATAATTCCCCTGGATAAAACTTTTTAAGGATTCCCTATCACCTACCAGTCAAAAGTCATAGCCCTGTTTTCCAACCTTACCTCTAATCCTAGTTACCTGCTTCCAACTACCAAACTGGGTTTCCCTGGTGGCTCAGTGGTAAAGAATCTGCCTGTCAATGCAGGAGACGTGGGTTTGATCCCTGGGTCAGGAAGATCCCCTGGAGGAGGAAATGGCAACCCACTCCAGTATTCTTGCCTGGAAAATTCCATGGACACAGCAGCCTGGCAGGCTATAGTCCATGGAGTCACAAGAGTTGGACACGACTTAGTGATTAAACCACCAGAGCCACAAACAAGTGGGTGTAAGAAACTAGGCTCATGGGACTTACTTACATTTTAGTGGGGGGAGATAAAAAATAAAGCTGACATTTTGTTAGATTTTTGTTAATTGCTCCGTTTTAATCTGCCTTTCGGTCATTGTAGTTTATCCTTTTTAAATAAAATTTAAAAATCCAACCACACACACACACAAAGCTCTGGAAGTGCTCCGACTTAAGTGTTAAACGACACAATTCTGGGGCAGCGTCTTTTTTATCTTTTTATTTCTAGATGCATACCACAATGAAGGCACTCAATATCTTTTATAAAACCTGAGTCATAGCTAGTTTGGTCAAAAGCAGCTATGTGAGGTTTTCAGACAGCCCCAAAATATAACGTGTCAGCCTTGAGGCCTTAGGCACATCATCTTAACAGTTAATGTTCTTTCTCTTACACACTGCCTCAGCATGTAACAAGCCCTGTCACAAGGCACAATGTGTTAGGAAGAGATCCTCACATTTCATCCTAGAATAACTAAGTCTTTGCGGTTATCTTCAAGCTGCTTCACCACGTTACTAAATCCTGGGCCATGATTATCTTCATTGTACAGACGAGGGAACGAAGGATATAAAATGACTTGACTGAAGAGTCCCAGCAAGACACTGAAAGAGCTTTCATTTTAAATATCCGTTCCTGTTCCTCTCTTCACAAACCACCATTCTGAGAAACTCTCACTGCCAGCAGGCAGAAAAGAGCATAAAACTAGTTATTAGCTTTTACTTGTTTAACTTGAATGAGTAACAGAAGCTTCCTAGACCTGCAGGTTACAATAGCTGTAGGACACGAGATTTGATGGATTAAGTTTTGCTGACTGAATCCAAATTCATAAATCTACCTCTAACTTCTTCTAAATGTCAAAAGAGCATGAAGCAAACTTTAAAAGCATTTTTCTCTCTCTCTCCTGATCTCTAATTCTATCCAAGTTTGCTCAGTCCCCTAAATGTGTCAAGTCATACCTACCTTTTCAGTTCAGGATCCAGGCTGCCAGAATTTTCTCCTTCTTAAACTGTAAACCAATCCCTCCTGAGCCAAGACACCTATCATTCCTAGCCAACTCTAGATCCAAAAACTAATATGAACTGTTAGGGGAGCCCAGCAATTTTAAATTCCAGGCAGCCCCCCTCGTACACCTCCGAACCACTCTGGGAAGAGTGCCTCTTCTAATCGTCGCCCCATTATGGGGTCCAGAAAAGGGAAATGTCAACTCTCTCAGATTCAATAAAAACTATTATCCACGTTGCCATTAATGGTAATTTGGAGATCACAACCAGTAATGGAAGTAATAACCTAAAGATTCCCACGTTATACGTGCTGAGAACAAATTACTGAGCAGATGACATTTCCTAGCCCAAGTGACTTGCATAACTGGGCGATTGGAACAGGCTGGAAAGGCAGCAGGAAGCTCACACTTCAGTTTACTGTACTTTACTACAGAATTCTACACCAAAACATCCTCACACACGCCTGCCTTGAGATGATGTAAGTTGTTGCCCTAGTCTTTTAACCAGACCGGTAGGGGGGTTCTCTTCCCCTGCAGCGGCCACCGACCACTCCTCACGACTGGCCCCTGCGGCTCGAGCTAACAACCCCGAAGCCCGCGAGCCCCGCAGCTCCCACTCGGCGGACACCGCAGCCCCCAACTGGCCATCCCCTCCTCCTCCACGTCCCCGCGTCGCTCGTCATCCCGCGCCAGGCGCCACCCTCTCTCCATCCCGGAGAGGGTTTGGGGCTCCGCTCTGCGACGATCAGCGGGAGCGGTCCCCGAGTCGGCACCTACCTCCCACCTTCTCCTCCAGGCGCAGCCGGGGGGTCAACGCTCGCCCGCCTCCTCCAACGGCCCCAACGGCCGCGCCGAGGCTCCCGCACAGAAGCGGGGCGCCGCGCCAGGTGCCGCCGCTCACCTCCGCGCCCGCCCTCCCGACCCCGGCCGGCGCCCGCCCGCCCGCCTGCCCCAGTCCCCGCAGGCGCCGTCGCCCCTCCCTGGGCGGGCGCGTCACAATCCCGGCGCCGGGTGAGGCTCTCACCTTCACGGCCCCCGGCTGTGGCGGGGAAGCACCGCTCGGAGTCCTAGACCTGCTCGCGCAGCCCCGAGGGCCCGCACAGGCGCGGCTGCACGCTGAGCCCGGGCCGACGGCCCCGCCCCCACCTACGGCTCCCGCCTTCCCCGCCCCCGGCCGGGCTCCGCCCCACCCCTCGCGGCCACCTCCCCTGCTCCGCAGGTTCGCAAGGCCTCGCCGCTTCCCATTGGCTCCGCCAGTTGCTAGGCGATGAACAACAGCGGCCTGCATTGGTCCGGTGGCACCTCCAAAAAAACCCGGAGAAAAAGAAAACCTCATCCCTAGAGCCTGAGCGGGATGCGGGCGCAGCTGCGGCTCCCGGCACCTGTTACGCCCTGTGATTCACCCTGCCGGGTCCTGCTCTCCACCCCCTCCTCACACCCGCGGAGCTCGGGGCCCCGGGCTTCATGGGGCTCGGGGCGGGTGGCGGGGTCGTGGCTGCTTCAAAGCACACGTCCCCGAGCCCCTGTGAACCCCAGCACCCATCCGAGCAAAAGTGAAGCGCCCAGTAAAGCTCTGTGGGCTTGAAAAAGTGGGGAAATAAACCAAGCAACAGCCGGCACCCAGAATTAGGTCAGGCCCAGGGGAAGGGAGGTTCAAGCGCTGAGAGTCGGTGACAAGGAGAAAAGTTCATGTAAATTTAGGGCAAGAGTTGGACCCAGGCGGAAGACAGCGGGAGGTCTAAGAAAAGGCACTCGTGAATTAGAAGATTAAGCAAAACTGCCCCACACCCACTGATCAAAATATGCTCAAAGAAAATGTATGCCCTCTACTCCCTTAGCCAGGGTCGTGGCTGCTCCTCCCGTGTTCCATGGCCTCCTAAAATTCTCCAGCGTAGATGAGAGGCCAGAAAAAGGAAGGAGATCAGATGGAGAAATCGCAGGCATATGAGTTGAATTATAAAACAAAGACGTACTTGGATAGATTTTTTTTCTTTAAGTGAAGCCAAGAAATCTACTCAAGAGAGTAAAAACAGGTTTGGTATTTTAAGGAGGATCCTGAGAGCACTTTGAAACCAAAATACTATGATAGAAGGACAAGAATTGTTAAAACTGAAGAACAAGGGAGAAAGGAGCGCCTTCTTCCAGTTCACACACTTATATCCAGCCCCAATCCTGGATGAAAGATCAAGGCGAGAACATGAACATGCCATGGCGACAAGTTCAGAATCCAAGGTAACCTTCCTGTTACTTTTGGCCTAAGCTGTCGTGAGGCCAGGACTGATGCAGGTAAGCATAGGTGAATGACAGGCCCTCCTTATAAAGAAAGCTGCCACAGTGCAGGCTGGTGGTAAGGAAAGCCAATTACTACCAATAATTAATCGCTAACCCAGACAACTGATGAGACTAGAGGGGGGTTACCCCTGCTCCCGAGAAGAGTTCTGAAGTTTCAACTGTCCACCCCTGAAAACCCCACACCCCTTCCCATCTTAAGAAGCAAGTTCGTGTGACGTTTGTCTTTGAAGTAACACTTCCAGCTTCATTTTGACCATTTAACTGCCTCACTGTCAAAAGCAAGAGCTTACTATCCGATTAGCCAGAAGCATGGAGGTCGGTTAATTCAATAAGCTGCGTCTGCGACTTCCTGCTGTGGCCTAACAATTTACAGAGTAGGATTTTAAGAAGGCTTGGGTCAGAAGAAGGTGAGTTAGGAAAAGTTCTGGCTCTGCCCCTGACCTCAGGGGTGAATCAGACCTGTCAGATTAAACCAGCGCTTTACTGTCTTGCTCTAGAGACCCACTTTCCACTCCTAAAAGTTATTGAGGGCCCCCAAAAGCTTTTGTTTATGTGGGTTATATGTATTAATATTTACTATACTAAAATTAAAACAGAAATCTAAAAATACTTATCTAAAAAATAATTACATCTTATCATAAATAGCACATTTTAATGGAAAATAACCATATTTCCCCCTAAAATAGTAGCAAGAGTGGTGTTACTTTAAAAATTTGCAAATATCTATGATATCCAGCCTAATGGAAGAAAACTGGATTTTCAAATCTGCTGTATTCAATCTGTTGCACTATTTCAGGTGGCCCCTGGAAAACTCCATTGTACCCTCAGAATGGGAGTTTTTTAAAAAAGGCAAATAACATTTTAGTGTTATAACAGAATAGTTTTGACCTTGCAGACTCCCTGAAAGGGTCTTGGGGATCAGCTCTTAACACCCTCTCCCCTTCCTCAGATTAATGCTCTGAAAGCCACCAGTCTAGACAGGTCTTGCTTCTCTGTCCCTCTTTGTCAGTGACTGTTTTAGGAACTAAGCGTGTGGTGTGAACATAATGGGAAGGTGGGGAAAAGGGACTCCAGGGGGAGGCTTTTATTTCTGAGAGCCCCTAAAAAGTTTTTTCCTTACTTCTTGCCTTGGTTATCTTCCAGTTAGCAAGATATGTTTCAACCTATGGTGGTGCATCCTGGAACAATGAGCAAAGAAAATATAGGAATGGTAACCTAGAACCAAAAGGTCACTGAGTGGCTAAGTTAACCTACCCTGGCTCTGCATACCTCATGACTACTCACGTATGACATAGTAAGTGGCCTGATGCCCAAGCCATTTTGGGTCAGGTATGCAGTTCCTTGGGGCTTCTCCAGTGGCTCAGAGGTAAAGAATCTCTCTGCAACACAGGAGACCCAGGAAATACGGGTTTGATCCCTGGATTGGGAAGATCTAGAGGAAGGCATGGCAACCCACCCCAGTATTCTTGCCTGGAGAATCCCATGGACAGAGGAGCCTGGTGGGCTACAGTTCGTAGGGTCACAAAAAATCAGACACGACTGAAGCGATTGAGTGATCATGGGTTGCAGTTTTTTTGCAGCCAAGAAGATCCTGGCTAATGTACAGGATAAAGATAAAGAACTTGGCTGTGGCCTGAAAATGGTCTAAGGGCACTTTGGGCCCAGGGACAACGGAATTGGGCCTAATAGGACTTTGCTCTAAAGGAAACAAAGGGGAAAGACATGATCTGGAATGTTTCTTAATGTTTAACTGTGGTTACTTTCCCCTTTCCTGGCAAAATTAGGAGACTGATTATCAGGTGGTGGTGATAAAAATAAAAACTTCCACCCTTGGAAAACTTCCATAAAACATAAAAACTTCCATCCTTGCTCCTCTGTAGTCTGTATCACAGTGGTCAGAATAATATGTCATGCCCCTTTTCTGCTTTGTTTCCTTCAGTCAGTGTTAAAGTCAAATTTCCTCCCATGGCTACAAGTTTCTTATCACTTGCCCTCCATCTCCTTACCTCTCTGATCTTGTAGACTACAACTCTCTCCCTTACTCAACCATTAGCCACCACAGTGCTCCTCATCCTTGCCAGGACTTTCCTACCTCAGAACCTTTGCACTGTTAGTCAGTTTGAAGTTTCTTGTCCTTAATGTTTATATTACTTATCTCTGCCCTTTCAGATCTAACCAAAGTCACCTTCTTTGTGAGGCCCAACCTAACAACATTATTTAAAATTGGAAGCCTCCCCGCCCCAGCTTCCTAAAGCTCTCTCACCTTGCTCCTATATAATCTCCAACCATATTGAAGATTATATTAATCTTGAACTTCTGTGTTAACAGAGTTCACCTACTCTTATTTGTTGTTGGTTTGATTCATCTCCCTTTACTAGAATGTAAGCCCAGCAGGGACAGGTTTTGTCTCCTTGTTCACTGGTGTGTGTGTGTGCCCAGTCACGTTCAACTCTTTGTGACCCCATGAACTGTAGCCCACCAGGTTCCTCTGTCCCTGGAATTTTCCAGGCAAGAATACTGGAATGGGTTGCCATTTCCTTTTCCAGAGGATCTTCCCGACCCAGGGATCGAACCTGAGTCTCACCTCCTGCATTGGCAGGAGGATTCTTTACTACCACTGAGCCACCTGGGAAGCCTAAACAGTGCCAGGTACTTAGTGATTAGTGCTCAATAATTGCCAGTGAATAAATATAACTTTAAATGGATGTTTTTCATTTCAAATAAACCACCTTGTCCAAGTATATACATGTTCCTATGATGCTGCTTAAAAGTATCACATTTGTAGACATGGAATTTTTGAAAAGAATTCTTTCTTTGAGAATAAATCTGATTTTTGGAATGATCCAAATGTTATTCAAAGCCAAATCTGATGAACACATTCTGGGGTCATGTTAAAAATGCCAAAACCTGTGTTTTCCAACTAAGTTACTGCATTTGGGTGGATAGGGAAAGGTCAAAAAACAAAATGTGTTTGATTTTCTAAGACAGTAAAGTGACTGTGAACATAATTTCAAAGAGGAGTTCTAAAAATAACACTAGTAGCAAGTTGCAGGAAGAGTGTACATATATTTTAAGCTCTATATGTTTCAGTGTATGTGTGAGTGAATCTCTTCCAACATGTCTGGTCTGCAGACTTCCATTCTTGCCCTTATTTTTTTTCAAAACGGAAGATCAGATTCTCTCTGCTGCCCTCCCCTTCAATTAAGACTCTTTCATGGCCTTTCATAGTGTTAAATAAAATTGACCTTCCTACCCAGATTTTGCATGATCTGACCACTATACTCCTCTTGGAATGCTTACTTTGGTATACTAAAGTGATATACTATATGTAGTGACCCCCTTTTTTCTTGTCTGGCCTTTTGAACCTGCAATTCAGTCTGCTGGAAGGTTCTCCCAACAAGAGTTCAACACTGTGACTTTTTTTTCCATCATTGAGATCCCACTTCCACATATCCCATGTCTGGTTTGTCTACTTATTTGCTTGCTGACTGTCTTGTTTCCTCCCGCTAGAATGTAAACCCCATGAAGGCAGGGACCTTGTTGATCATATTTGCCTCTGTAGCCCCAACCTCTTCATGCCTTCACTGGACAGTTGCTAACCATACTGTTAAAAGTGAAATTGCTTTACATTGTATTAACTCCTGTGATATATGAATTTTTATAAGTGTGTATTATTACAATTTTAAAGTATTTTAATTTTGCTGAAATAAACAGGCTCTGATTTTTACATGTAGTAAATTAATAATCCACTCCATATTTACTTATTTTTGTTCTTCAGAAACCAGTTTTTCAAATACCCCAGCAAGCATTCAGGTCACATTGCTTCTAATAACATGTATCTTCAAATCTGGATAATAATGGGCCAACTTATAAAGGCTTTCTGGTGTAATTCGTACCATCTGGATTATTTCAATAGCAGCAACAGTTTCTGAATCTAGTGAGGAACATTGCTTGTCAGGGCCTGTGTGTTATAACAGATGAGGAGAAGGGCTGAGTCACCTCTCCTGAAGGGCCCCGCTTTCATTACTTCTGCGCCTTGGCCAGAACTGTCTTTCGAGGGGTGACAGAGTGGAAAAACAAAGTCTCCCTAGATTCCGTACTGGGAACTTTCATATCCATAACCTCATTTTATTCACAAGATCAACTTAAGCTGTTTGTAATTAACTACAAAATATAGGACAAATTCCAAAGGCCCTGAGACTTCAGAGTCCTCACTGCGGGCCGGAGTGGCCAGGGATTTCTCCCTGGAGGAGAGGGGAAGGGACTAGGGCCTTGGGACAATCTTGACTCTGCAAGCCTGACAGTCGGCAGAGGCCAGACCATTTTTAGGTCTGCTTCCTGGTCTAAAAGGTGGCTGTGCTCTTACTCTTAGCTGTGCTTGGCTCCTCTAGTCCTGAGTGACTCTCTGCATGGTGCTGCATTTCCAAAGATGATTCATTTCTGGCCAATCCCATTGGATTTAGGCCAGTAATAGTTGAGCTTGAAATGAGTCCTATGCCATTTATAAAGTGCTGGCTGAGTTTGCAGAAAAGGCAGACCACTATAGTTCCCTCTTCTTCTCATCTCCACCCTGGTGAAGATTCTCAGAACTATCCATTACCCATCCTGCTGCTTGTCACTACCCTACCCCCACCCTGCCCCCCCACCACACACAAACACACAGAACAGCAGACAAAATGCTTGATCATCTTCTAGGAATTTCACTCTTAGTGCTTTAGATTTTTGTTTGGTGTGCTGAATGTTTTGCTCTGTCATTTCTTTTGAAAGTGAATTTGTTTTTTCATTTGTTAAGGGTTTTGTTGTTGTTGTTGTTGTTGATTTGTTTGTTTTTGAGCCTAGTGATTTTTACCAAGCTCTAACTCCAATTTTCAACTATTTGTCCTAAAATTGATTTATTAAGTTTAAAATATGTCATGTAAAATTTGATTTTGCGTAAATCACTCCAACAGTTAATAAGGTGCTATCATAGAAAACTAATCAGGTACCAACCAGAGTAGTTCTCAAACCCTGTATTTCCAAGAGAAGTATCCCTCCCTTAGGAAACGCAGTGAGTGCACATACAAAGCATACAAGCACAGAAGCACTGCACACAGCTTACCTTGCTGACGACAGTGACTTCCAACGCTTTCTCATACAGAGCAGTTTGGCTCAGTCTACATTTCTAAACTTGCAAATTTAAACACCGAGCATTGAGAGGACAACAAAAGAGACTCCAAGGAAGTAGGAAGACCCAAAATGACCCAAAGGCAAAGGAAGTATAAATGACCCAAAATGTTTTTTAGTTATACTGAGATCTATTTAAAAACCACACAGCACAAAGATCCAGCCTTAACTTGAATAGTTGTGACATCATTCAACACCAAAGCACCCTTTTATTGCACATAGTCTTAGTTTTCCTGCTCTTAATTTTAAAATTTCCTTAACTGTTTAATGAATACTTATTAAATGATTATCATGTGAGAGACTGAGAGATTTTAAGTCCTTGCTCACTACAAGAGGGCTTCCCTGGTGGCTCAGATAGTGAAGAATCTCTCTGCAACGCAGGAGACCCATGTTTGATCCCTGGGTCAGGAATATCCCCTGGAAGAAGAAATGGCAAGCCACTTCAGTATTCTTGCCTGGAGAATCCCATGGACAGAGGTGTCTGGTGGTCTACAGTCCATGGGGTTGCAAACAGTTGGACATGACTGAGAAACTAACAACTGCCTTCTTTCTTCTTTCGCTACAAGAACTCAGAGTTTCCCAGGAAGACAGAATGATCCATCGACACTTGAGTCTGACTGCCTGGACTGAAATACTGTCTAGTCCACTTGGATCCATGTTGACATCCCTGAGCTCCCAAGTCCACCTGGGGTTTTCTTCCTCTGGCCATTCTGCTTAGTAAGCAAGTGCTTCATGGTCTACGGCACTTCTAGTTAGGTTGTTTGATAATTGCAGCCAAATATGATACATTGAAAAAAGAACTTCCATGAAATGATCTGAGGGTGTGATATTTCATTTTATTGGTACAAATATATTCAACTGCCACATGTGGAAATAGTCAAGTGAGCAGAACAGTCAATGAGAAATGAAGTATAGGAGTTATTTACAGAGGGCTGAATGAAATAATTAAAGAAGCAGCAGGAACATGTGGGACTCTGTCTTTGCTTTGAACTGTAACTATGTATCTTGGATATTAACATTTTTCTAAATTTTATTTTTTCTTTACTGATTTAACTAGGCCAGAAAAATTAAGACACTTTGATAAATACAGCTTTTCATGAAATAATTTGCTATTCTGAAAATTTCAGGCTTCAGCTCAATGTCTTCTGGCTAGTCATTATGTTATATATATATTCCAACAAAAGTCATATGTAAATAATGTATTTAGAAATCAAGTCATAATCTAAGTGCACTAGTGAAGCTAGATATTTAAAAAATAAATCTATTTGCATAATGAATGACACTTTTGTAGGAAACATAATCTCCTTCTTATTCATCCAGTCTATAAGATTATATTTTAATATGCTGGATTTTCTTAAGAGTGTTCTGCTTATCCTTACTTCCTAAGCTCAGTTTGTTGGGTTGTTTGTTTTTCTCTGTTTTTTGGCCACAGCATTTGGCATGGGAAGGTCCTAGTTCCCCAGAAGAAATTGAACCCATGCACTCACTGTGTAATGAAAGTATGCAGTCAACCACTGGACCATCAGGGAAGTCCCTTCACTTAATTATTTAAAATCCAGACTTCTGTGTACTATTTTAATGAAGAGTTTCTGTAATATGAATCTCAGTACAGAAGACAAAGATGTTGCAATCAACAAAACAATTTTTATCTTTTTATTCTGCAACTGGCAATGCAATTTTGTCTTAGTAATAAATTTCCATTTGATCTCATTATTTCTATTTCACTAGGTAAAGTTTTTTGTTTTGTTTTTTTGTACATTCTCAGTGAAGAATAAATCTGAAAGCTTGATTCCTGGTGGATTTTATTTTCTGCTTTGTAAACCTCTATCAATGATATCATCAAACAATTGTTCAAATTGAAATACAGTGGAAAAAATAAAGAAAGAAATACAGTGGAAGAGAATCCTCTGTACATGGGTTAAAACACTCCATAAAAATTCAGAGTTGAAAAACATAGATATCAATTAAAATATAGTATTGATTTAAAGTAACTGCTTAAGGCTTACAATAGTGAGTGAATCTTCCTGTCCCTTTAAAAAGAAAAGCCATTGCATTCTGGTTGCTGAGCTCTCTTGGATTTATTTTATCTTAGCAGCTGTTCCTGAAGTCACTGTTATTCAAATGAGGGTTTTCAAACTCTTTGTTGTGTTTTTTCATAACTTATGGTATATGCTATCAAATTTAGAATGGGTGGAGGTGAGGACAATTAGAAATACAAGAGAAATAAAGTAATATTGAAAAAAATCTCTAATTTTCATTTAACAAAGACTGTTGAGTATGATCTCCTGAAGCCCCAGTGAT
Source organism: Muntiacus reevesi (assembly GCF_963930625.1). NCBI lineage: Eukaryota > Metazoa > Chordata > Mammalia > Artiodactyla > Cervidae > Muntiacus > Muntiacus reevesi. The sequence continues at coordinate 120,109,482 of NC_089249.1, read as the reverse complement.
AGTAGCAAGGCAAAACCCCTGAACCTCTAAGCACCAGAAGTTTGGATGGTATATTTAGTAATAGTGTGTGTGTGGGGGAAGATATCCTGAATGGAAATAATGGGACTTTCTGTGGTTATAAAAGATGGGAAAAGAGCACATCAAACACTTTTCTTGCCACTTCAAAATAAGCAGATTATAAATTTTACCTAACATAGGCTATGCTTTGATCTAGAAAGAATAACTTTATAACTCATATACCTTTTGTTTCTTTTATTTTTGTTGTTGTTGTTGTTTTCTCAAGAGGTAGCATAAGCCTGCAAACTCTGGACAAGGAACCTGGCTTTGCCTCATACTTGTACTTTTCATTGAACTTACAAATTAAATGATTAGCTTTGCTAAGAGCAAAGTATATATGGAATTTTAATTTATTTAGGACTCAGTCATATGAAACTCATTTCTAGTCATGTATAATCATTTCCTAGTATGCATGTCAATGATTTATTGAGTAATTATTATTTGTCAAACAGTATTCTAAGTGCTTACATATTAATTCTTCAAATTCTCAATACAACCCTATGAAGTAGGTATCATTATTGCCTTTATTTCTAAATGAGTAATTAAGAAAGTAGAAGTTAATTTGCTCAAGTATACCTGCTAGGAAATTTCAGAGTTAGGGTTTACAGAGCTCTTATCTTAACCACCATGTCATACCCAGTATTTAGGACTGCCTTCACCTCTCATTCTCCACTCATTTTTGTTCAAATGCCTGCTGACTATTGAATAGAAATCTTCAAACCAGGATAACCATATCTGCCCATGTATATGAAGACTCTCCAGTAGTACAGAGCATGGATAGTTTTAAGGGACTCAATTCCACATTCTTAACTTTCTTTTTAAAAAAATATTTATTTATCTGCTGCACCAGGTCTTAACTGTGGGACGTGGGTTCTAGTTCCCTGACCAGGGACTGAACCCAGGCCCCCTGCATTGGGAGCACAGAGTCTTAGCCACTGGACTCCCAGGGAAGTCCCTCAACTTTCATTCCTATACCTTCCTAAAATTTATCTGCCTGAAAACATGCTTACAATCTCTTTTCCATACCCCCCCTTTTTTAAAAACAATTGCCATTTTCCCACTTAACATAAGAAAATCTTTCTTCTTACAAATTCCATGTCATACTGTGGTGCGTTGATCTTAGTTGCACAAAACATGGAAAATTAGAAGCCTTTGTGAGTGCTGAGAAAGGGGATGGCTGTGATGACTGGAGAACAAGAGTGTTACCTGCTAGAGCACTAAAAACAATTTAAATGGCTTTGGTTCCGATTTCAACTTGAAGGAGGCCAAGGTGCCATTTTCTTCAGTCCTCTGAAATCCAGGTTTATCTGACACCAGCTGCCTCACCATGTCACCTAAGTTAGACCCTAAGGAGACAAAGTTATATACCTGAGGGGCACCCATGGGGAAGTCTGTGCCACGTCTGTCCTGGCTCCCAAACTCGGCCCCCTGGGTCTGTCTCCAAAAGAGGTTGGTGATAACATTGCAAAGGCAGCTGGTGGTTGGAAGGGTCTGAGGACTACAGTGAAACTGATCGTTCAGAACAGACAGGCCCAGATTGAGGTGGTACCTTCTGTGTCTATCCTGATCATCAATGCCTTTAAGGAGCAAAGGACAGAAGGAAGCAGAAAATTAATAAGCACAGTGCAAACATCGCTTTTGATGAGGTCATCCACATTGCCCAGCAGATGCAACACCAATCTTTAGCTCCAGAATACTCTGGAAACATTAAAGAGATCCTGGGGACTGCCAGGTCTGTGGGCTCTGATGTGGATGGCGGTCATCCTCATGACATCATAGACGAATGCCAACAGTGGTGTGGTGGAATGCCCAGCTGGTTAAGAACTGCAAAGGAACATAATTTGATAAAGGGTTATTTGACAACCAGTAGGAAGAAAAAATACTTTAAGGAACAGATCATCACATGATTTTTGGCGTATAGTTGAAAGCAGTTCAAGGAACTGAGTAACAGGGCTACAGCAAATCCCTTCAGGTCCCATCTACTTCTGTGAACAAACTGCTTCAGCAATTATATCTATAAGAACAGTATCAAACTCATGATTAGAGTTGGGGTGAAACTCAACATTACTCTATATACTCATCCCCAAATCCACTAGGGAAAAAAGGCCCCTCCATTTTTCTAACATGTTTTATTTTTATGCTTAAAAATACTTATCAATTTGTAATATAGCCATGTTTAATCAGTTGTGTACTGCTAACAATTTTAGTGGCAACTCCATCCAGAGACAAAACAAGGACCTTAAAGTTACCAGAAAGCAAAATTATGTAAATATGTAGTTGTAAACAATGATGCAGTCATCAATACAAATTTTTCGAGTATGAAAATATGCAATAAAATAGCAGTCTGTGGGAGCAATGGAAATATGGAAATGAAAACATGAGTTCAAGAAGAAGAAGAAGGAACAATGTAAATTTTCTGGCTGTTAAAGAATAGCTAGGTCACATATATTTAAAAGGAATAATGTTGGGTAAAAAAAGTACTATGGGATTTAGACTCTTCGGGGTAACTTTAAAAGAGTGAGCTAACAGCTTTATTTTAAAATATCATGAATTGCATGCAATATGCTGGAAATGATGCTCTGCAAATGTACATTGAAAAATTACAGGTGGCAACATAAAAATACAGGAAGGATGCAAATTTTTCAAAATTCTTTCAGGGAGGTATGTGAGCAGAAAGTTTGAAGACCACTGATTTTGAAGCCACAAAAGATCTCCCCTGGGGTACTTAAAATTTGGTCCAAGTAATCATTAACACTACCATTTTACATATTAAAAACATGGTTGCTGTGTAAAATAAAATGCCCTTAGTCACTGCTCTGTGCCCTGGATATTCAGCAAATGCTAGCAAATGAGAACTGAATGTACCACTTCACGTTGTCATGGGTACATTTCCTGTGCTAGTCTAGCATCTCTAAAGAGGGCTACTGTGTGTAACTATGTCCACCATACTGCATATGTTTTAGGAAAACAATAAAATAAAGCATAGCTTTTAAGATCGGAGAAGGCAATGGCACCCCACTCCAGTTCTCTTGCCTGGAAAATCCCATGGACAGAGAAGCCTGGTAGGCTGCAGTCCATGTGGTCGCTAAGAGTCAGGCATGACTGAGCAACTTCACTTTCACTTTTCACTTTCATGCATTGGAGAAGGAAATGGCACCCCACTCCAGTACTCTTGCCTGGAAAATCCCAGGGACAGAGGAGCCTAGTGGGCTGCCATCTATGGGGTCGCACAGAGTCAGACACGACTGAAGCGACTTAGCGGCAGCAGCTTTTAAAATAAACGTGCCAGAAGATTCTCCTGTGATTTTTCTATCTATATAAGCCTAGTCTATGAGCTCCTTAGGCTAAATATTTTCCAAACCCAAATTTAGGACCCATGATCTGATATGTGAAAGTGTCCTTTGAAGGTTAGACAGCTTACTGGAAATCAGAAATTTCCTGAAAATCCAGGGACTCAGGTCAAAATAAGTAGATATGATCCACATCACATCTACTATCTCAAAGTGAAAGGCTTATAACTTATTCTAGTACCAAACTTGGACTCTAGAAAGCATGGATTCTCATTTTATTCTGCTACTAATCCTCAATAAATCTTCTCTGGGCTTCGTTTTCTTCATGTGTAAAAGAAGTGGGATTGCTTATTTATTTTTTGTTCCTTTTCTGTGCAGAAGATTTTTTTCATTCATTAATTCAACAAGCTTTTACTGAGCACCTGCCATATACCAGATTCAAAGATGAATGAGACAAAGTAAGTCCCTTCCCTCAAGGTGCTTCCAGGCAATGAGGACATTGAGACTGTTAATTTAATACCGACTGATAAATGCTATAACAGAGGAGTGTGGAAAGGTATAGATAGCGGTGGCTAAGTGGAGGGAAGTGTCAAGTTAATGAAGACTCCATGCAGAACCAAACTCTGAAATGTATCTCTGTTTTTGGTCCATCTCATGTTTTACATTTTTAAAAATTTTCATTCCTTTTAGTTATTTTTCTTCTTTTATTTTTAATTGGAGGATAATTGCAAAGTTGTGTTGGTTTCTGCCATACAACTCGAATTACCCAGAAGTATACATATGTCCCCCCTCCCTTGAGCCTTCCTCCCACCCCCTCAAAGATGCAGCAATACATCCGTATAATGTAAAATTCAAAATGTATTAAAAGGCATGCTGTGAAAAGTTTCCCTGTATCTTCCCTTCACCAGCCTAGTTTCTCTCCTCCAACACAACCAGGGCTGCCAATTTCTTGTATATTCTTCCAAAGATTTGAATCATGTCTTAAAAGAATAGGTGTAAGATAATCAAGTGAAAAAGAGACGGAGGGAGCATTGCCACGAAGGGAACAAGCAGAGCTTGGGCCTTGGGGCTGCAGGGCAGTGCTCTGAGGGCTGTTTCATGCTAAGTTTGGATCTGATCATGAAGCATTAGGACAGCCATCGTGCTGAGCAGAGATGGTGCCTGATTAAAAAAATGATTTAGAGCACTCTGGCAGAAACGAGAACAGATTGGAGAGAGGTGAGATAGATGAGGGAGACCAGTTAGGAGGCAAGTGTAATAATCCAAGGAAGTACTAATGAGAAACTAAGGCAGGTCAGAATCAGTCAGCATCGGAAAGGGGGCCACCACGGAGTTATTAAGGAAGAAGGATGAACAGCATTACTGGATCAATTGGATTCCGATAGATTTAATTCCTGTCTGTTTTCACCTAAGAATTGCCTGAGTCAAGTTCTAAGAATAATTAGACTTAATTATACACACACACACACACACACACACACACACACACACACACACCGCATTGAAGCACTGAAGCAGTCACCAGGGTATTCCATATTGTCTTAGATGTTCATCTCAGTGAGGTCGAGAGGTCCAAGCTTCCCAGGTCAAATTTCATCACTTAAATTTTTATCCCTGAGCTTCCCTGGTGGTTCAGTGGTAAAGAATTCACCTACCAATGCAGGAAGCCAGGAGTCTGATCCTTGGTCATGGGAAGACCCCACGTGCTACGGAGCTACTAAGCCTGTGTGTCAAAACTATTGAGCCTGTGCTCTGGAGCCTGAGAACTGCAACTGCTGAGCCCGCGTGCCACAGAGCCTGTGATCTGCAGCAAGAAAAGCCACTGCAACCAGAAGACCGAGCACCGCAACTAGAGAGTAGCCCTGCTCACTGCAACTAGAGGAAAAGCGAAAAATCCTTGCAGCAACAAAGACCCAACACAGGCAAAAATAAAAGATAAATAAATGATGAATTAATTTTTTTGAAAATCCTTATACCACTCTGTCATCAGAAAAATCCTCTGTAAGCATACTCTTCTCTGAACAGCCCCCTCACTTTCTATGACTAGTTCTGAGGGAAACCTGGTGTCCCTGAGGACACTGCCCTCCCTGCAGCCCTCGTGAGTGGTGGCCAGTTTTCCTTCACCTCATGCACCACTGGGTGAGAAGGTGATCCAGGCTTCCACGTCATTGTCTCGTTCTTGCCGTCCCCCGACAGCTTCACTGAAGCTCATGCTCTGAAGCTCACCTCCAGACCTTTTGCTGTGGTCTCTTCCCGTCCTCCTGGTCTTTCCCACACGTTCTTCAGAGATTTCAGCACCAGGTTTACTGTCTTTCTCTCCCATTCTGCTGCCATTATTCTTGGTGATTTCAATAGCCACACGGCTGGTACATCCAATCTCATGGACTCTCTATTCCTCAACCTCTTTACCTCCAGTGATCTTTTCTTCTACCACTCCACTCCAACCAACAACCCGCACAGTTATCCTTAGTTCTTGTCATTTATAATAACTGCCCCCTCCCAATTGTCTCAGTGTCAAACATTTTATTTCTACATCCAGCTCATGCCCTCAGCTCAAAAAATTCTTCCACTCTCCCAGGCGCTTTGTTCATCTGACCCTATTGCCTTTTCACTGTTTATTTCCATCCCTCAGGCCCTCATTCTCTCCTTACCTAACTTAAATTCCATGGTCCTGTATTATAATTACTCCTTTAAATCTGCTGTTACCTCTTTCAACCTTTTATTGCTTCCATTATATCATTCTTTAAAAAATCCTGACTCTAGGAATAGTCCTGTCTCTACCTTCTCTGTTTCTGCTCTTGAGAATCTAAATATACCTCAAGAAAAAAATTGATTATGCTGACATCAGATCTTAAGTTGACTGTTACTGCTGATTGTTGATTCTTCTGTATTTTCCTAGTCTATTTATTTGACTCTCCCAGGGCTATTTCTTTCACAAAACTCCATCACCTTCCCCCTATTTCATTGACCATTACTCTCAGAGAAATATAAGCAGCAAGAGAAACTGTCACATTCCAACGCCCCTCCTTCTTGCATCTGTTCCCGTATGCCATCTTTTCCTTCTATTGCAAGGAGTGAGCCGTTCAGTCTCTGCCTACCATCCTGTTCACTGGTGCAACTGGATTCCAGTCCCCACTATTCCCATGGTTACCTCACTGTCTTTCTATACATACGTTCAATGTTTTCTCTCTGTTGAGTCATTCCCATTAATGAACAAACAACACTGTTAAAAACATTACTCCCTTGACTTCATATTTCCTCCAACTACCACCTCATTCTTTTGCTTCCCTTTACAGAAAAAATTCTGTCTGTGCTCAGCATCTCTACATCTTTATCTCCTATTTGAATCAGCCTTTAACCAGGCTTACATTCAATCATGGATGTAGGTAGCTCCTGAGTTACTTATTATGGCTTTTCACCAAAGAGAGATGAGAATTGGATGTATTCCAGAAAATTCTGAGAAGAGACTTTGTTTCAGCTTGGTTGATGTGCCTACTCCTTGAACCAATCTCCATGTTATGAGAAATGTGGTCACATAGCTTAGTCTGGATCATCGTTTAACATCCTCTGCCAGAGGCAGAATTACCATGATTGGCAGTTCCAGTGGAACCACATGGAGTAAATGAGGAGCAGTTAAGGAGTGGTGCTCTTACCAAAGAGAAAGGGACACAGGATAAGCATATACCCTAATAAAGTTCCAAATGTGGAATAGGAGCTTGGAACTGGGTGGCAGACAAATCCTAGAAGGATGACTGCCTTATAATTTAGATCACAGTTCATTCCATAACAAAGCAGAGTGGGCGAAATAAATTTCAGTGCCTTATCTGATCATCTGGGCTTCCCGGGTGGCTCAGTGGTAAAGAATCTGCTTGCCAATGCAGGAGATGAGGGTTTGATCCCCAAATTGGGAACACCCCCTGGAGAAGGAAATGGCAACCCATTCCAGTATTCTTGCCTGGAAAATCCCATGGACAGAGGAGCTGGTGGGCTACAATCTGTAGGGTCACAAAAGAGTCCGACACAACTTAAAGACTAAACAACAATCCAATCATCTATAAAATGTAAATAATAAAAATAATTTTAAAAGTATTTTTCTAAAATAATATTAGACAAAGTCTCTATAAAGTAAAACTTAGAAAAAGACAAAAGAATCTAGCTTGTTTTGCAAACTGGCAACACATCCAAATCAGAGCAAGACAATTAAGTTTTAACTCATCATTGTCATAAGAAATAAAGGTTTAAGTTCAGCACACTTTAAATTTAGCACACTTCTTGCAAACCCAGAGTAGGAAATAAAAAACATGAACACATTCTAAAATATTCAAACAAAAATAGCCTTAAGAAACAAAAATAAACGTTTGAAGTTATATGTGTACAGAAAGTTTTGCTATCTCATTTGTTTAGTGTAATGATAATTGTTGACAAAATGCCTCTTTTCTCAACTATATTAAACAAAACAAACGAAATAAAATGGAAGAAAAAAACCTCCTGGAGATTTTGAGACACTAAAGTTCTCAGAACTGCTGTTCACATTTATGTAATATGATGAACTATTTATAATCCCAGCATTTTCAGAATTCAACATATTTAAATGTTGCTACCTGATTTTACAAGCCAAGAGATTTAAAGCTAGAACTGCAAGCAATATGGATAGACTAGTCAAACCCAGACCAGATGGCTCTTTAATGCTTTTTAAGTAGGCTGGTGGTAACATCGTGCTATCTGAAGACCCAAAATAGCACTTCAAAATTCTCTCTTTTATCTAAGAGACTTGGTGCCTGAAACCCCATCTTTAGCAATTGGGGAAGGTTAGAGGATATATCCTAGAGGAGGGCATGGCAACCCACTCCGGTATTCTTGCCTGGAGAGTCCCCATGGACAGAGGAGCCTGGCAGGCTGCAAGTCCCTGGGGTCACAAAGAGTTGGTCACGACTGAGTGACTAACACACACACACACACCCCTGTACTTAGTCCCTCAGTCGTGTCCGACTCTTTGCGACCCCACAGACTGTCTCCCACCAGGCTCATCTGTCCATGGGGATTCTCCAGCCAAGGATACTGGAGTGGGTTGCCATGCCCTCCTCCAGGGGATCTTCCTGAACCCAGTTCTCCCGCATTGCAGGTGAATTCTTTACCATCTGAGCCACCAGGGAAGCCCTAAAGTTATATTATTATGCCCCTCCTCCCAAGCTTTCTGATCCAGTCTTTAAAAGCATGGGGTCATGCTGATTTTCAATTGTAGAGCAAATTTCATTATCTTTTCACAAGGGTTTTAGACTGAGTGACAATCTTCTGATGTCCCTGTGGGTCCAGCAATATTCACCAATTTCTACTTCTGACTACATCAATATTTTCCTTCAAAAGCTGACATTCAAACCCAAAATGTGCTCCAGTAATATGGTTCTGGGTTTTTCTTTCTTCAAGCTTCTTTCTGCTTGCAAATTTATTTGTTAGAAACTGGAACTCAGATGCAATAAAAATAACTGAACTCTCCAAAAAGATAAAATAGATCTGAAGTTACATGCAACAGGGAAGTATTTATAACAAAGTCAGGTTACTGGAATTATTCATAACAAAGATAGTTTAAAGATGTATTTAGCTGAGTAGCACATATCTGCCTTACGTAATAGTTTGGAGAGGCTTTAAAGTTCATTAAAGAGTTTTGAAGCCAAATGAGTGGTAGAAGTCAACGCTGCTGCTGCTGCTAAGTTGCTTCAGTCATATCAGACTCTGTGCGACCCCATAGATGGCAACCCATCAGGCTCCTCTGTCCATGGGATCTTCCAGGCAAGAGTACTGGAGTGGGTTGCCATTGCCTTCTCTGGAAGTTAACGCTTCAGTTCAGTTCAGTCGCTCAGTCATGTCCGACTCATTGCGACCCCCATGAATCACAGCACGCCAGGCCACCCTGTCCATCACCAGCTCCCAGAATTTACTCAAACTCATGCCCATCGTGTCGGTGATGCCACCCAGTCATCTCATCCTCTGTCGTCCCCTTCTCCTCCTGCCCCCAATCCCTCCCAGCATCAGGGTTCTTTCCAATTAGTCAACTCTTCACATGAGGTGGCCAAAGTATTGGAGCTTCAGCTTCAGCATCAGCCCTTCCAGTGAACACACAGGACTGATCTCCTTTAGGATGGACTGGTTGGATCTCCTTGCTGTCCAAGGGATTCTCAAGAGTCTTCTCCAACACTACAGTCCAAAAGCATCAGTTTTTCAGTGCTCAACTTTCTTCACAGTTCAACTCTCACATCCATATACGACCACTGGAAAAACCATAGCCTTGACCAGACGGAACTTTGCTGGCAAAGTAATGTCTCTGCCTTTTAATATGCTATCTAGGTTGGTCATAACTTTCCTTCCAAGGAGTAAGCGTCTTTTAATTTCATGGCTGCAGTCACCATCTGCAGTGATTTTGGAGCCCCTCAAAAATAAAGTCTGACACTGTTTCCACTGTCTCCCCATCTATTTCCCATAAGGTGATGGGACCAGATGCCATGATCTTAGTTTTCTGAATGTTAAGCTTTAAGCCAACTTTTTCACTCTATTCTTTCACTTTTATCAAGAGGCTTTTTAGCTCCTCTTCACTCTCTGCCATAAGGGTGGTGTCATCTGCATATCTGAGGTTATTAATATTTCTTCCGGCAATCTTGATTCCAGCTTGTGCTTCTTCCAGCCCAGCATTTCTCATGATGTACTCTGCATGTAAGTTAAATAAGCAGGGTGTCAATATACAGCCTTGACGTGCTCCTTTTCCTATTTGGAACCAGTCTGTTGTTTCATGCCCAGTTCTAGCTGTTGCTTCCTGACCTGCATACAGGTTTCTCAAGAAGCATGTCAGGTGGCCTGGTATTCCCATCTCTTGAAGAATTTTCCACAGTTTATTGTGATCCACACACTTGAAGGCTTTGGCTTAGTCAATAAAGCAGAAATAGATGTTTCTCTGGAACTCTCTTGCTTTTTCAATGATCCAACAGATGTTCGCAATTTGATCTCCGGTTCCTCTGCCTTTCGTAAAACCAGCTTGAACATCTGGAAGTTCGCGATTCACGTATTTCTGAAGCCTGGCTTGGAGAATTTTGAGCATTACTTCACTAGCGTGTGAGATGAGTGCAATTGTGCGGTAGTTTGAGCATTCTTTGGGACTGCCTTTCTTAGGGATTGGAATGAAAACTGAACTTTTCCAGTCCTGTGGCCACTGCTGAGTTTTCCAAATTTGCTGGCATATTGAGTGCAGCACTTTCACAGCATCATCTTTCAGGATTTGAAATAGCTCAACTTGAATTCCATCACCTCCACTAGCTTTGTTTGTAGTGATGCTTTCTAAGGCCCACTTGACTTCACATTCCTTGATATCTGGCTCTAGGTGAGTGACCACACCATTGTGATTATCTGGGTCGTGAAGAATCTTTTTGTACAGTTCTTCTGTGTATTCTTGCCACCTCTTCTTAATATCTTCTGCTTCTGTTAGGTCCATACCATTTCTTTCCTTTATGGGGCCCATCTTTGCCTGAAAGTTTCCCTTGATATCTCTAATTTTCTTGAAGAGATCTCTAGTCTTTCCCATTCTGTTGTTTTCCTCTATCTTTGCATTGATCGCTGAGGAAGGCTTTCTTATCTCTCCTGGCTATTCTTTGGAACTCTGCATTCAAATGGGAATATCTTTCCTTTTCTCCTTTGCTTTTTGCTTCTCTTCTTTTCACAGCTATTTGTAAAGCCTCCTCAGACAACCATTTTGCCTTTTTGCATTTCTTTTCCATTGGGATGGTCTTGATCCCCATCTCCTATACGATGTGTCAATGCTACTATGACCCAAAAGGCCAAAGCTAAAAAAACAATCATGGTACCAGTGAGCATTCAGTCACAGGAGTTTCCAATTTGTCAGGTGATGGATGGTTTATCTGATGAGTAAACTCCAACAACCTGCTCTGAATACAGCACCACACCCTCCCTCTTTGTTTACAAGAGTTCTTAGCTGTGAGTGTATCAAATGCTGGCTAGAATCAGGCCCACCTTCTCCCAGGGGAGAGTCCACTGTCTGTCTTCTCTACAGAGGCCTGAATAGAAATAAATCAGCCATTCAATATGCCTACTCAGATGAAAGCCTATTCCCTGAGGGCTGACCTCAATCCCACAGTGAATGGGGAAGCGATTAGCATATCACCGATCCCAGAGAACCAGGCATTGTCTGGTAAACAAAAAGAAATTAGAAACACAGGAGCGGGACACAAAAGCAGAGACAAATTAATGCTCTATGTGTGTTAATGTTTATCTTTGCTTAAATAAAGATTTTTGAGACAAGTGGTCAGTCATCTGTAAATAAATGTATAGTTAGATGGTGGGGTGGAGGCAGTGTTGTTCATTCAGCAGAACACTCAAGATTTACATTTCACAGGTGAGCTTTAGAATCATTAAAAATAAAGATGACTTCCTCCTGCCATTAAACTCTTATTACCTATTGGTTTTGCTTTTAGTTAGGGCGCTATTAAATTGTATTTATATGTTTAGCTGTTTACTTTGTTAAACAAACAAAAAGTGAAACTGAGGGAATCAACTGTGGTTAGCGGAACAACCTAAATTATTAGATGAAGGTCAGCAAAGCCCAGAACGTGGAAAAGTCTACAGGGTAGATGCAATGGATTTTCCAATAAATAAAATACAAGAAAAATAAAAAATAAAAAGAGGAAAGAAAAATTATAAAAGAGACATAAAAGACATATTGACCACATGCAATGTGTGGACCTTGTTTGGATCTTGCCGTAAATAAATAAATGTTTAAAACATGAGACAATTGAGGATATCTGAATACTAGACATTTGATTAAATAAAGCCTTTATACTGAATATACAGTTATACTGAATATATATAGTTAAAAATGATATGATGTCTAGGATTTGTTTCAAAATAGGCAAGGTTATTGACTGTCCATGGTTAATAATTATTAAGGTTGAGAGATAGGTATATGTAGATTCTTTATATTGCCCTCTCTTCTTTTGTTTATGTTTGAAATTATCTATAATAAAACATTTTTTTTAAATCAGCAAGGTCTGAATAATAAAATAGAAACTATTCTTATTAGAAATACATTACAGTACTTCTACCTGCTCTTATATAAGGACACTGTAAAAGTCCAAAGTTCATAAACATACAGCTCTTTTGTGAATGAATAGGCATAAAGCACTTGAAATGCTGCTATATATACTACATGATAAGTGTTCAATAATTGTGTTAAATGTAGTAGGTCTAAATCTCGGCTTATAAATGCAAGCATTTAAGAAAGAAGGTATTTTTCTATAGCAGGATACAACCTCTTTTTCAGTTCACTTCCTACTAGGGTGGTAGAAAAACAAAGTATCAGTCAGCTGTAAGATCTGCCCCAATTTTCGACTGTATTTTACCTAAATTGCAGAGACATCTACAGAATCAGGTGCTGAAGTCGGGGGCATGCGGTGGGGATAGGGGGAGTCTGTCTGAACCTTTACATCTGTTCACACTTAGCATTTTCTGAGACATTCACCATCGCACAGGACTCTCCATCCTTGGGCTGGGTGGATCTCTAATCTGCTTCTGGGCCATTCTGAGTTCTTTCAACTCATGTTGCTGCTCACCACAGTGGGACATCCTTGAGAGTCTCCAGGGCCATTTTTCTTGGGGTTTTCCTACATTCTGAGGCTCTACCTGGGAGACCAGATACTGACCTCTTCTTTTGAACCTCACAAACCTAGTTGGGGTCTTGCCCAGCTTCATTCTCCTCTACCATACCCCAGTCCAGATTGAGCCTAGAGAGCTGGTGCAGGGCCCCCTTTTTTCAGGACCCATTACAACAATTTCTCTATTATTTCCATTCAACACAGCCTTCATCTGCAGCCTGGGAGGCACTTGCTTTTTATCAGCTGTATTCCCTTATGTAATTGTTCGGTCTCAAGTGCTGGAAAGGTGTGTTTTTTCTACTTTCTCCTATCATATTCCCCTCTGAGGCAATGCTTAGAAAGAGAGTAACTGATTACATGGAGAAAGGAATAAGGAAATAAGTGAAGGGGGAATGTGTCCATAAGTATGTCAATTATTTTTCCTTCCATTCCAACAATGCATGAATGGAAAAAGTGCACAGCTGAGTTCCTTAACCTTTTCCAAGTCCCATAATGAGTTAAGACAGCCTTGGCTATGATTCAGAACATCCAGAATGAGGGTCACATTGGGTGGGCGCCCTTGACTCAACCCCCAAAAGAACAAATGAACTCTCCAAAGTGGTCTTACATGTTCAAAAGAGACTTCCCCCTTCAATGTTTTCCAAAAATCTATCCCAAGAGAATTAGTGAAAGCTAACAAGCTCAGACCCAGAGAAACATGGCCAGATAGCACTCACCAATTGTTGCACTTCAAATCTAGGATGAAGCAGTTTGCAGGAAAATCTTTTTTTTTGCAAACAAAACAGAAACTAGGAAAAGTAAAATTTCTGCTTTTAGTCCTGAGTCGTCCCCTCCCACTGGACATTTGGAAATCATGCCATACTGGTGGTTTCACTTATTCATCTAACTGTTCAGGCATTCAGTAAACATGTGTATGAGTGTGCCAGGCACTGTGCTAGGAACCCATTCTCAACGAAGACTGAGGCCATTGGAAGATCACGTATCTTCGATATGTATTGGGTTTTGTCTCCTGATCCAAATTGACCAATCTGTGGATATGAATTTGAAAAAACATTAAGCCAATGTTCTGGCCAGAAACATCAGTTATTATGGGCTAAGGAATGTGTAGTTAGGAGATGTGTGACTAAGAAAGAAAAACACTAACCGTTGCTTTCAGCTGAACGGAAGGGACTGGAATGAAAAGGCCCTTTATTAGCACAGTGATGGGAGTGCATTGTGCATCTGACTGTCAGGTTAAATGCCGCTGCGTTATTGCTGGTCTAATGAATTTTAAAAGTATCATTCTAACGCAAATCCGGTGAGCAACAAAGATAAAGAAATTTTGCAGCCACAGCTGAAAACATTGCCACCTCCAGGGAAGTTTATAAACCAGCCTACACTCAGGCTGGATTATGCTTGGGCCCATTAACCACTCACTCCTCAAAACAAACATCTCTTTGAACCCAAGTTAAGGGCCAAGAGAAAAAGCACTAATTGTAATCTAACAGTTGAGGACCAGAAGGTCATGTATTCATTCCCCTTACTTCACAGCCTCACATATTCCCAGAATTTCCAGCTCACTGAAAGAAATTAATCACTTTTTTCCATTACATGCTATGCATTTTCTCTACCAATATGATAAGCTGATACTTGCTTTGTTCAGTTTCTATTAATTAGTGATAATGATGGGGCTTATAGCCAGTTGAATTAGGTCACTGGTTAAAAAGAAAGGTCTTCATAGAAATTACTGCGGTTTTTTTTTTTTTTGCTATGGCATAATGCTATTATTTTTTAAACAGTTAAGAGGTCAAAGCTATTTCCATAAGACATTTAAACAAAGTGGCTATTCAGGTAGTCTTTCCTCTGAGGATCGGTGACTTTGAAAAATTTAGTACATAAAAGAAAAGCAAGAAATGCCCTTTCCCAAATACTTAAACTGTAGCAGAAGGATCACCCCTATTTTATAGACACACTTTGCTTCAAACCTCACTTTTGAGATGAAAACCATGTCTATGCAAATTTACATACAGAAAAGTATGCACGAAGAAAGAAACAGTTTCTTTGACCATTAACCATAAAACCCCTCTGTATGGTGTGTGTGAGTAGTGGGGACCCATGTCCCAGGATGCACCAGTGGAACCAAGATGCCTGATGGCAGGATGAGGGTTTGCTGACTCAGGGTCTTCCTCTCTCCCCTACATTAGGCACCTGCCACAGTCCCAGAGCTTCATTTCAGGTCCAGCTGGGTAATTTTTAGGTAACTCTATATATAGCATTAGCAATAAACACTATAATCACAGCCTTCAATCCAATGACTAAATGCAATAGATTATTTCGTTTTTCATTTTTCCAATTAGCTCAGCTTTATGGCTATCTTCCATTTTTGCACTTGGCTATTCTTTCCTTGTAAAAGAAGCAAATCTGCCTCCGGCTTCATCATCTCCATATTTTTAATTAGTAATTCCAAACATCTAATGAAAGTGGTCTTGTAGTGTTTAAATTTGTAAACTGGAAACACTTAAAAAAAAAAAGTATTTCCAGGCTTAACTGGAGGAAGATTAGACTCTGTGACTTTCTTCTTTCTCCTGAATCTACTTGTAGCGTCAGAAAAGGCTTAACATTCTGGTTTTCCAAAATATGTACCATGTATATCTTCCCCTGTCTTTCAAAATCTTTGTAAACTGATGGAGCACCAAAACCCACATTTATATTATATCTGATAATGAGTAAGGCCTTACCTGGTTGTGTCTTCATCACCTGCAGTTCCTAGATCATCTCAGTGTAGTTGGCTGGTAGTTTCTCATACTGCTTTAGGGTTGGTGATGCATAGGAAACTTTATTCCCATGGCCAGAATAGGAATTCTGGCTACCTGAAGGTTAATGCTAGACTCCTTTCTCATCATCCATATGGAAGTAATCAGATACTCCTATCTTCCACAAACTCCAGCATGCCACAGTATGCCACCTGGTCTCTTTTTCATGAGTCAATTTGAACAACCTGAGTTAAAAAAGATTAAGTCAGCCAATGGCTCCATTGCTGAGGGTGGTATCATTATTTCTTCCCACTTCCCCACATCTGTCACTGCATCTGGCCCTGTCAAGTTTCAAGTGAATAAAGAAATGGGATACAGGAGGCACAAAAATGACTTTGAATTTGTGGCAAAGCAGACTTGCCAAAATCCTTCCTTTACTAAAAGATTTATCCACCAAGTTATGGACATAGATGTGCAACCTTAGTCTCTGTGATAGGAACAAGCCCTGTCCATAACTTATAACAGAGGAAGTCTGATAGGCACACCCTTTGGAGGTTGGCAGCTCAAAGAAAAGATAAAGAGCCTAAGTCAGGCATGCTCAGTTACATCACCTAATTCACTGATTAGGAGGAAGCTTATTGAGTTCTTTTCTTTTGGATGTTGAAATGGAGATTCCTTTCCTTCTAGGGTCACATAATAAGTGGCAACAAAGCATGCACCCCTAGCACAGTCATAAATGCTGCAAGAGTCCAGGGAAAGGAGTATTTGGTTGAGTTGCCTAGACTTCCTTGCCAAGATGGGTTTGTCTGGGCCCCATGGGTAAGAAGGGGGCAGAGCCACAAATGGATCCTCTCTGGCTGTTCTCCTGGCCGATGGTGTCTTGGCAGTGCCTAGGTGTTGTTTCTTCACTCTCTTTCTTCCATGCTAAGCTTGTAGAACTCATGGAGGCCCAGGTCAAAATGATTCTTTCTCAGGGAATAACCTCAAACTT
Source organism: Muntiacus reevesi (assembly GCF_963930625.1). Taxonomy (NCBI): domain Eukaryota; kingdom Metazoa; phylum Chordata; class Mammalia; order Artiodactyla; family Cervidae; genus Muntiacus; species Muntiacus reevesi. The sequence goes on along the minus strand of NC_089249.1, from coordinate 120,092,762 downwards.
TCAAGGATAGTTTTAACCATCTCAGTTCTCACTCTCCCACCACCATCCCACCCCAATTCAAAGGCTGAACCAAGAATTTCTGGAGCAGACCCTGCATCCCTGAGCCAAACCTGATGGATAGGCTATGGTCAAGATGCCAGACAGAGGTAGGAAGTCTAAACTCCTCTCCTGGCCCTGTTCCTTCCAGATGTTGCTAGAAGTAGCCTAAACTGAAAATAATGATGATGATGATGATGATGATGATGATGATGATGTTGATGATGATAAGCTTCTTAGTTTAACCTGTACAGTACTGCACTTCTCCTTATTATCCAAACGTCATTCAAGTTTTCTTGATAGTTTTAGAAGTCAACTATCTTTGGAACAAGAAATTGTTTCTTTTTCCAAATGAAAGGCAAATTGAAAACTGAAAGGAACTTATTTTCAGAGAAGTAAATCATGCTTGTAATCTCAAGATTTTCTTTTTAAATTATTTAGTTACAAAGATGGCTGTATGTGGGTTTATAGATACATAATATTTACATTGAATTAGACAGGGTTCTTAGTAAAAGCAACAGAATGCATTCTGGCTAGTTTAAGTAGAAATATCCCTTAAAAAGGATATCAAAGGATATTGAGGGGCTCGTTGGGTACCAGAAGCCAGGCCATCAAACCACACTCCAGGGGATTTTCCAGTGAAGACACTAGAGCTCACACCATAAGGGATGGATACAAGATGTGAGGAACGCTGCCATGACTGCCCTTTTAGTGTGGGATGTTTCCAAAACCACCCTCACCAATAGCACCATTCTTTACTGTATTGAATTTCAGTTTCCTGACTTCTAAATAAGAGATTTGCATGAATAGGACTGAGTCAGTATCACATGTCTGAACCCTAGCTGCAAGGAAGGCTAGAAGAGTAACTTGCGTAAGAGAGGCTTACAATGTGGAAAAATTTTCCAAGCAAAGAAAGAGTGGTTTATATGCTGTGTGACCACAAGAATAAATAGCGTTGACTTCATCCACCCCTTGATTGTTCAACAGTGATCATATACCCCTCCTTTCTAAACTTACATTTCCCAACTCTTCATTTGAAGGGCCAGATATGCTCCACTCCTTCCATTGTTGTTGTTATTTAGTTGCCAAGTCATGTCAAACTCCTTACAGCCCCAAGCTCCTTCATCCATGGGATTTCCCAAGCAAGAATACTGGAGTGAGTTGCCATTTCCTTCCCAGAGGATCTTCCAGACTCAAGGATTGAACCCCCGTCTCCTGCATTGGCTGGCAGATTCTTTACCACTGAGCCACCAAGGAAGCTCCTCTTCATGCCATACCCTTCCTCTAATAAGAAGCAGGGTTTGTCTGCAACTGACCCCAAATCTACACTCAAGCATCCTCTCCCCTCTTCCCTTTCCTCCCCTGAATGACTACATATTTCCCTGCTTTTGTGAGTTTGTTAATGCAAAAGACTGTTAATTTTTTCTACTGTTATTACCTTAAGATTTGAAAGGAGTGGAATTAATTCTGGAATTCAATAATATCATATTTTAAATAATTAAAGCTTTGAGACTCTTAAGCCTAGGAGAATAATAAAGTCAGAGATAAGATTAGTACACAAAATTGTATGCACATATTTTTATATATTTACTAGAGTTGGGCCACAGATTTGGCTCTAATATTTCTAGTGGTCAAAAGAAAGTGAGAAATCTAATTGCTTACAAGATTTAGAATGCTGTATAAGATAAAGCAAAAGGAAAACTATATGTTCCACAGAAGACTAGTTTTCCTTGATTTTGAGTCTCCTACAGACATAAAATATCTTCATAATATTCCTATTGAAATATTTACATATAAGATTTTCACATCACTGTTCATGATAAGGTATCTTAAAATCTAGTTTTTCTAGGAAAAAACAACAACAAAGCAAAATAACCCAGTATCAGTAAGTCATTCTCTATAGCTTAATCTAAGGGCAAAATCTGAACTCTAAATAGATGTGTTTAACATAGTATCCTGGAAATTCTTGAATTTCAGGGAGGTGCTTTCAGAGCTGCCCTGTTTAGGGGAGCAGGATTGAGTTTGAAGGATCTGGAATTTTGTTATCATCTGTTATCTTTTTAATGTATTTTGGGTTTAACTTGCTAATCTTTTTGTTGAGGATTTTTGCATCTATGCTGATGAGGAATGTTGGTTCCTCAAAACTAATATTGTAATAGCTTTGTCTGAATGATGCTGGCCTTATAAAGTGAGTTGGGTTGTATTACCTTCTTTTTTATTTTCTGGTAGGCATTGTGTAAAGTTAATATTGTTCTTCCTTAAGTATCTGATAGAATACACTAATATCACTGCCTTATACTTCTTACTTCTTTGGCCAAGCCTCATTTGGGTAAGGTTGACAGGTAAAAAATACAGAATTCTAGGTTAAATTTGAATGTTAGATAAATAACAAATAGTTTTTAAATATGTTTGTCCCATGCAATATTTGAGCCAAAATTGTATTAAAATATTACTAATTGTTTATCTGAAATTAGAATTTAAGGGAATTTAAAATAGGTACTGGTACATGGATGTTCATGGTAGCACCATGATTAATAGCTAACCTGTGGAAACAATCCAAATGTCTATTAACTGACGAATGATAAGCAAAACATAGTATATTCATACAATGCAATATTATCAGTCATAAGAAGGAAGGAAAGTACTGATTCATACCATCACATAAAAGAAACTTTAAAAATTACACTAAGGTAAAATAATTCAGACACAAAAGGCTGTATATTATATGATTTATATGAAATATCCAGAACAGGGAAACCCATGAAGACAGGGGAAAAAAATTGATATTGCTGGGTCCAGAGAAAAAGGAGAATGGAGAACGATTGCTAGTGGGTATGAGGTTTCTTTGGGGGGGTGATGAAAATATTCTGGAATTCAATAGTGGTGATGGTTCCACTTTGTAAATATACTGAAAACTATTGCATTGCATATTTAAAAAGTGTAAATTTTATCTCAATAAAATATATAATAAGAATCTTAACTGGGCATCATCCTGTATTATTTATTTAATCTGGATGCATTTGATGGGTGAAATGAGTTGCATACTTCTATATTCTAGCTGGAAGGGACTCTGGGAAATATTGCTTTGAGGCCCATAATGTGAAAAACTATCAAAATATAGAGAGGATGTTTGAAACATGTTGAAGAGTCTCAAATGGCAGATGTTTACTATAAATGCTGAAGTAAAATTGCCTGCATTGGAATGTCATTTCCGCCACATTCAGGCTGTGAGACTAGAGAAGGTTATATAGCCATCTGTGTTAGCTTCTCCTGCATACAATTTGTCAGTCCTGGCACTGCAGTTGTTTACTAACGGGTCTTCCTATTGGCTTCTCTGGTGGCTCAGATGCTAAAGAATCTGTCTGCCATGCAGGAGACCTGAGTTCAATCCCTAGGTTGGGAAGATCCCCTAGAGAAGGGTATGGCAACCCACTCCAGTATTTTTGCCTGGAGAATCCCACGGACAGAGCCGTCCATGGGATGGCAAAGAGTCAGACATGACTGGGCAACTAACACTTTCACTTCTGGCTTACTGTGGTGTTCTTCCCTGCCATCTTTGTTCAGCAGAATAGCCAGAGGGATCCTTTTAAAACATGTTAGATTGTGTCACTTCTTTGCTCAAAACTCTTTAAGAGTATCCCAGATCACTGAGAGTAAAAAAACTGGAAGACCGAGACTCATAGAGGTAGAACTTTTGGGAGTGGAATCAAAGTTGAGCAGAACAAGGACAAGAGAGATTAAAGGAAAGAGAAGTACAGATAAAAGTGGTGGAGGGAAAGGAGCCAGGAGATCTCAGAAAACAAACTGTGATATTTCCTAAACTCTATATGAAAAATAAGTCAACAAATGGAATAGGGAGTTTCGTGATGTTAGAAAAGCTATCTCAAACTAATATTAAATAAAACTGAACCACAGAAAGGACTTATAATCACACTCTAAGCGAAGCTATTACAAGTACAAAAACTCTAAGAAATAGGAAAAATTTTTGCAGTCAAGAAATTTAGTGATTTTTTTAAAAAAATTAAAGCTGTAACCTATTTTTTAAAAGCAGGCTAAAATACATAAAGAACAGAACAGAATGTAAGACATGAAATGACAACACAAATTAGAATTAGCAAAATGCAAAAATGATATGACAGAATTCAATATGAGAAGTGAAAGAAAAAATTATTTTAGACATGAAGTCTAAACTAGAAAGAATATAGAAGCAAATAAACACAAGAAATGATGTCATTAGAAGTTGAAGGTGAAAAAGAGAAAAAGCTTAAAAATAACAAGATGAAGAAGAAAAAGTGCAAATGCTTGAAACAGGCAGAAAAGATCTATATCTATAACAGATTTTAGACTGTGATCTTGAAATATTATTTCAAAACCAGGGCTTCTTGGTCTTGTAGATCAGGCTGATTTCAGGTGTGAGGAAGGAAATGTTTAAAAAGAGCCCGGACCAGCTTGTCATTCAGAAAACAAGGATGTTTGTTGTCAAAGACTACAGGATCGTATCAAAAAGATTTGGAGCCAACTCAAAGAGGTCCCTACTAGCCAAAAATGGAATGATTTAAGCTTTAGTAATGATAATAATGACCACGAACTGCAGCACATTAAATGTATATGAATTGTAGAACAGCATGAGGTTTAAAAAAAAATGGAACTGTCATGTGTGTGTGCTAAGTCGCTTCAGTAGTGTCTGACTCTTTGCGACCCTATAAACTATGGCCTGCGAGGCTCCTCTGTCCATGGGGCTTCTCCAGGCAAGAATACTGGAGTGGGTTACCATGCCCTTCTCCAGGGCATCCTCCGGACGCAGGGATTGAGCCTGTGTCTCCTGCACTGCAGGTGGATTCTTTACCACTGAGCCACCAGGGAAGCTCGAAACTGCCATATGACCCAGCAATTCCACTCCTAGGTTCAGTTCGGTTCAGTTGCTCAGTCATGTCCGACTCTGAGATTCCATGGATTGCAGCATGCCAGGCTTCCCTGTCCATCACCACCTCCTGGAGTTTGCTCAAACTCATGTCCATCAAGTCAGTGATGTCTTCCAACCATTTCATCCTCTGTCATCCCCTTCTCCTCCTGCCTTCAATCTTTCCCAGCATCAGGGTCTTTTCCAGTGAGTCAGTTCTTCACATCAGATGGCCAAAGTATTAGAGTTTCAGCTTCAGCATCAGCCCTTCCAGGACTGATTTCCTTTAGGATTGACTGGTTTGATCTCCTTGCAGTCCAAGGGACTCTCAAGAGTCTTCTCCAACACCACAGTTCAAAAGCATCAATTCTTCAGCACTCAGCTTTCTTTAGTTTAGTTCAGTTCTCACATCCATACATGACTACTGGAAAAACCATAGCTTTGAATAGACAGACCTTTGTCAGCACACACACACACACACACACACACACATATACACACACATTTATATAACAGAATGCTACTCGGTCATAAAAAAGAATGAAATTTTACCATTTGCAACAATATGGATGAACCTGGAGGTGATTATGCTAAATGAAATATGTCAGAGAGAAAAAGACAAATACTATATGATATCACTTACATGTAGAATCTGAAAAATACAACAAATTAATGAATATAATAAAAAAAAAGTAGACTCACAGGTATAGAGAACTAGTGGTTAACAGCAGGGCAGAAGAGGAAGGAGCAATATATAGGCAGGGAATTAAGAGATACAAAGTACTATATATAAAATATATATTGTACAATACAGAGAATATAGCCAATATTTTATAATAACTATAAATGGAGTATGTGTTTCCCTGGTGACTCAGATGGTAAAGAATCTGCCTGTAATGCGCGAGATCTAGGTTCTTTCCCTGGGTTGGGAAGACCCCCTGGAGAAGGAAATGGCAACCTACTCCAGTATTTCTGCCTGGATAGTTCCATGGACAGAGGAGCCTGATGGGCCGCAGTCCATGGGGTCATGAAGTATAGGACACACTGAGTGACTAACACTTCATTAATGGAGTATAACCTTTAAAAATTGTGAATCACTATACCGTACACCTGTAACATATAATATTGTACAAAGCAGTACCTTAATAAAAGATAAATTTGAAAAAAATTTAAATATACATTTGAATTGATGAGTTCATAATGATATTTTTAAATGTAAAAATAATTGATCGTCTTTGGAGGATAATAGGGAAGCAATATATTACTCTCTTGAATGCTATAAATAAATGGAAAGAATCAAACATTTATCCTTTCTTTTCTATATGAATATTACAATTGTGTAACCAAATAGTAGAGAAAGAAATCATTTCTTTACAAAATTACTCCAGCTAAAAATGAAAACTAAATTATAAGATTTGAATATTACTAATTTGAAACTACCAGTGAATAATGAATCTAGGAAATGAACATCAACGGCTGCTAGCATCATAAAACAAAGGCCATTCAGGCAATTATGTGCCTCCCAATGAAAGAACATACAACCTATCTTCTTGCCAAAGGAATAGAACCTGCATCTGGTCAAGTCCCTAGATTCAGCATCCAATCTGCCAGAAACACAGAGGACAGTGGAACATATTGAATGCACCAAAAGAATGCAATCAATAAGATTATAATAGTGAAATATTTCACATGTCAGTAATTCTTAAAGTGTGGTCCCAGACCAGCCATACCTGTATTATCTGGGAACTTGCTAGGCAAGTAAATTTTGGGGCCCCATTCCAAACTACTGAATCAGAAATTCTTGAAATGAGGTCCAGCAATCTGTATTTTGATGAGCTTTCCAGGTGATTGTGATGTAGGCTTATGTTTGAGAACCACTGCTATAGGTCAAAAGTCCAGGGTTCTTCAATAAAAGTGTAAGCAAAAGAAAAGATGGAAGAGAAACCTATAGATTAAAAGAAATATGTCAAAAAAGTTTTAAATGGGCAAGAGTCAACCACAGTGTCTCAGGAACTGCATGTGGGTGAAGAACCACAAGGATATTACTAGAACAAAGTCAACACAGTGCAGTTATTTTGGAGAAACATGGGAGATTATGACTTTGCTAATGTCAGAGCACGTGGAAGGCTCTCTGGAGTGCTGGCAAAGTTGTGTATCTTCACCTGGGTAGTGATTACAAGGGTGTTTAATCAATCATACTTGACTAAGCTATATATTAGTTTTGTGGCATTTTCTGTATTTTTGTTTTATTTCACAACAATAGGTTATAAAACATTACTGTTGATTGAATGACATTATTTAAACCTCCTGGGCCTTAGTTTCTTTGCCTGAGTTGTGAAGATACAGCTTCACACTCACTCTGAAATTTTATTTTACAACCCTAATAATGTTGACCTTATACTAGTTATTTGTCATGGTTATGGGAAATTATTGCTTATGTTACAGTCCTCCAAGCCAGTGCTTAAATCATGTCTGAGGAATGAAGGGAGTAGAGAGGACTGGCTTAATTTTGACAATAATTGCCTCTACACCCCCATTTTCTCTTTACCATGCCTGAGACATACACTCTTTCACCAGGAGCCCATCACGGAAGGAGAGAAAGCCACAAAGTGAGATACTCTTAGGCAGTGAAACCTCCTGTTCTTTCTTTCTCTTGGGAGGATGTATGTTTATAATCATGAATCACTAACCTGCTTTGGACTGGGATTGTAACCCAGACAAAATTTGCTGAGAAATAGCATGGGATTTAAGGTTTGACAGTTTCTTTCAGCCCCAGTAAAGGGGAGCCCTGGCCAGGAAGTTTTGCATGATATTACATCACGAGGTCCAATTCCACTGATGCCTGAGACAAAGGCTGAGTTGTTGATGTGGAGAGCTCGGCAGAAGGGCTAACCCTGGGTGGGAGGTGGCAAGAGCTGTAGTGGGCTGGCTCCTCGTGACTGACGATGATCCAGCCGCACCTCTGTGACTGCAGGGCAAAGAGAGCCTGTGCCCGTGGGTCTGGGCGTTTGTGTGATCACAAACGTGAGTCTGAAGGAGCTTAAAAACACTCACTTGGCTTGGGAACATTTACCTTCCTCAGTCTTTCTTCCTTTTTAAAATGAACTTTATTCCTCTTGTAAATAGACACTTTAATAGCTTTGCTTTCTATTTAATTTTTTATTAGTTGTTTTTTATAGTATTTCTCAGAAATATGTCTATGACAGGCTGGAAATTAAAAACTGGAGAAAAAAAAAAGTGCCACAGATAGTCTGAGAAACACTAAAATAGACTCCACTAGAGTCAAGAAATTCCATTCATTAAAAGACATCATAAAGGGTGAAAGAACAAGCCACAGAATTAATGAATTAATTAGAAAAAGTGGGCAAAAAACTTTAATAGTCACTTCATATGAGAGGAAATCCTGATGGCCGATAAGCAGACAAAAAAAGATGAATTCATTTGGAAAATGAACATTAAAACCACAGAAAAAAGCACACATTCACCAGATTGGCAAAAATTTAAGTCTCCTAATTCTAAATATTGGTGGAAGGTACAGAAGCCCTCATAAATTGTTCATGAAAGTACAAAATTGGTGAAATCACTTTAGAAAACCCTGACAGTATGAATCTACCAGAGCTTAATATGCACGTGTCCTGAGCCAGCAACTCCGCTTCCAGACACACCAGAGATATTCAGCACAAATGAGTCAAACAGAAGGCTCAAAGATTCTCAGAGCAGTATCATTTGTATTAACTCCAAACTGAAATAACTAAAATATACACATCCCTCATCTGAAGAACAGATACATTCAGGTGTAGTCACACTGGAATACTGAACAGGAAAGAAAATGAGCAATCCACAGCTTCACCCAGCAACATGGATGAATCTCTGAGACATACACAGTTGTCATAAGGTTTCACCATCGTCCCCGCTAGGGACACAGGATGTGTCAGTGGTCTCAACTAGTCTGTAAGTCTAGATACGTCCTGCTGCTGGAACATTCTCCGCTAGAAACTCAGCTCCAATTTGGAGCTGGGGAGGGGGGTCATACAGGAGGTAGATGTTGAAGTCACTGATGGAATCTGGAACCAGGAGAAATTTGAGATTTTGACTTATGCCACCACTCACCAAAGGCTTCTGTGTGTGGTCCCTGCTACATAAAGAAAACCTTTCAGTTTTGCTTACAAACAAAGGGTTGTATTTGCCAACCATATGAAAAACAAACAAACAAAAAAAAGGAAGATGTTATTCTCAACTACAGGAGTGAGAATTCATTTTGGTTTGTCTCCCCTGTGTGTCTTGGGGTCTACAGATGGCAGATTTTTGAAGCCAATGTCTCCGAGTGACTCTCTGTTGAAAAAAAATCTCTAACTCAGGAAAAGAATGAAGATGAATAGTCTGCTGTAAATCCTCTTGGTTCAAAGTTTTGAAAGCTTGTTTTGCACCGATGTTAATACCGATGTGTAGCTTTAAAGCACTTCTTCCATTACGCCAATGGTTCCTTTCTAACATTCCCTGAGGAAGGTTTCTGTCTGTTGTATTACTCAACTCCCTGAACACCAGTCCTCTCCTAACAGCAAGAAGCATGGTCCACCTTCTCCTGTGCCAGAACATAGAGGGAGGGCAACTTCCCTTTTGAGTTAGAAAAAGAGAGCTATACTTGTGAAGGGGGAAATCTATATGTCAGGCTTCTCTGGTAGCTCAGACAGTAAAGAATCTGCCTGCAATGCAGGAGACCTGGGTTCAATTCCTGGGTTGGGAAGATCGCCTGGAGGAGGGCATGGCAACCCACTCCAGTATTCTTGCTTGGAGGATCTCCATGGACAGAGGAGCCTGGCAGGCTACAGTCCATAGGGTCGCAAAGAGTAGAACAAGGCAAAGAATCAGAGATCTGTATGTCAGTATTTATAAATAATAGATTTTTACTGTATTAATTATATCTGTCAAAATGTATTAAGGATGTGGAATTCTATGCTAGAATCACAGGGATATGACATTCAATATGATACATTCTCCAACCTTAAGTTCTGACAATCTAGTGAGGGATAGTACTTAACTACTTATGGAGGGATGTGACTTATAGTTTTTTTACTAATGTTTAAATATTCCACACTTTTACTTTGAGTCATCACTCATTAGTTTCTTCCTTTTGATTATGAGAAGGGAAAGCACCAACTTCAGTTTCTGTTCTTTTGCCCCAGTCAGCAAAAATTATGGAGACACATTCCTGAGATCTCTTCATCCAAAGAAGAGCAAATGCACAAACGTGGCACTGAATTCGTGTAGTGGCACCATGTCTGTGGAGAAGCCAACATGTCATCACGTGACTACATGGTAAACCCTTACAACCGTAAGCGTATTCTAAGGAGGGTAGCTCTTCTTAGATGAAAGCTGAGGGGGTTTTTTGCTTTTGTTTTTTAGCTGAGCCTTTCCATGGGAGCTGAGTTTGGAAGCCAAGGCTGTAGAAGTTTTCATTGTTTTGCATAACAGGATGAGGAGAATTGGGTGTTCTCACTGCCAATCCCTGGGTTGTGGGGGATGGGGAGGGAAGAAAGTGGGGAAGGGAAGGAGAGAGGAATGGGGGGGTGGCAAGGAGTAGAATGAGGTTAGGGTGCCATGTGGGGTGGAATGGCAGGAAAACCCCCTACCCAGTGATGGGATGGCCAGAAGGATGATGTGTGAGAGTCTACCGGAAGTAGTCAGTGGAGCTGTAGTGGAGCATCCTTCCACCCCTTCTCTCTTCCCCATCCCTCAGTGAAGTCTGCTACTTGTGTGAAAGGATATTGTGTGTGCAGTGGGCAGAACAATGGCCCCCAAAGTTGTCCTAATTGCTGGAGCCTGTGAGTCTGTTAGGTGACTCTATGGAAGTGATGAAATTAAGGATATTGAAGTGGGGAGATTATCCTGGATTTTCTGAGTGAGCCTGATGTAATCACAAAAGTGAACTGGGAGGCAGAAGAGGCCAGTCAAAGGGAAATGGAACTACTGAAGAACTGCACAGAGAGAAGTAATGGTGCTGGCTTTGAAGAGGAAGGAAGGGGGCTGACTCTAGGAGCTGGAAAAGGCCAGGTAACAGATTGTCCCCTGGAGCCTCTGGGGGGAACACAGCCCTTTTCAACACCTACATTTTAGCCCCAGGAGACCAGCATTGGACTTCTGACCTCGAAAACTGTAAGATAATAAATTTATATTTTTAATCCACTAAGTTTATGATAATTTGTTACAGCAGCAGTAGAACACTAATACCGGGTATAAATCAGGGAAAGGAGTTGAGAGCAAAGACAGAAAAACGTGAGCATGATTTAGGGGCAGTCATTAGACCCAAGGGTTGCTATAGCGAGTAGGACAGAATTTAAAGCCAGAAGGTCAGTTTTAGTCAGGCTGTGGGGCCCCTTAAATGAGAGATTAACGAGTCTAGACAGGATTTCTGGGCCACTGGAAAGCCACTGACAGGTTCCAGCATGGAGACTTAATGAGCAGAATTTCAGAGGCGGCGATGTGAGAGCGCTGAGGGCCTCTTGGAGCAAACTGTAAAGATGTGAGGGCTGCCTTGGGGCTCGGCTGAGTTGGGGCAAGTGAACAGGTCCTGGGTCTCCCACCCCACTTCTCCAGAGCACTTTGCCTTGTTTCCTGATTCCTATTCTGGGCTTCCACTTCAGAGCTCAATGGAAGAAGGGATTTGTATCTAAAATAATAAAAAAGAAACAGAAAGTGAGCAGAATTTATTGCACAGAGAAGTTAAGTGTCTTGTCCCAGGTTGTCCAGCTGAAAGGTGGGAAGGCAGGGACTTAATCTCCAGGAATCCTGACTCCCAGTCCTGGGCTGGGCTGGCGGTGGGCTGAAGGAATTGGAAAGTGAAGCTGGTGAGGCCTTCTGTTGGGTGATGCTGAGTCATGGACAGTAGACGCTTTGAGTATGAAAGGTCTGGTCATAAAAGACAAGCCCCAAGAATCAAGGTGTCTGGGAGACTTGGTGGGCCCAGAGGTAGCAGATGCCAGTGAGAAAGCCCTTCCCAAGTCCAGAAATCCATGGACAGGAAGACTGGATGTTTAGAGCTCCAGTGTGATGGAAAGGCACACTGGCAGACCCCAAGGGGATGCATGAATGAAGCAGAAATGCTTTCCCAAGGAGGGTCCAGTCTCTGGTTAACAAAGCAAGAAAACGAATGAAATGATAGAGCAGGAAGCAGAGACCTGGATTCTGGCTTCTGCCAAAGATCCCAGATAAATTACAGCCTGGTCTGTTAACCTCCTTATGACCCCGCTTCCAGGAAACTTGTAAAATCATAAACCAAACAGCTCTGTGAAGGTTCAAAATGAATGTTTAGGGTTTGTGGTTCTCTAAGTATGCCTTTTGATTGTCACGGTGTTATTACTTAAATAGGAACATTGTAATTACTTTTGCATTATTACAATACACAAAGTGATTTAAGCAGTAAAAAGGCTTTGATGAATTAGTAGTTTTTTTATTATTGAAGTTTTGTGACTCATGGTCAAAGATGTCTGTTAAAAGTTTTTAGATCCATGGAAATGCAGCTCTAGCTCCTACCCAGACTTTCTTTTCTGTGACTACAAGCCTGTGTATTTTTCTGCTTTCTGGGCACTCCACCCAGATGGTCCACCCTCATCTCCAGCTCAGCTTTGCAAAATGAAAACTTACTTTCTTTCACTCCAGGCTCACTCCTCCTCCTGTATTTTCTTTCTGGGAGAATGGCTCTTCCAGCCACTTGGTTGTCCCAGTCACATATTTGAGGAGTCATCTTTATTCTCTTTTTCGTCCTGTCTTCCACGATCATTCTTTACAGTCATCAATTACCAGCATAAGAGTAATATGGGCCGCCACTGTTGAGTGTCTGTTATACTTTGGGCACCTAGAATACTTTATTGTTAATCCTCACAAATTCTGCAAAATTTATATTGTCATCATTTAAAAGTCAAAGATCCTCAGATTCAGAGACATTATTTCAGCAAAGGCATTATACCAGCAACTGCTAGTAGAGGGCAGGATTTGAACTCACATCCATCTGATTCTAAGACATATACATTTTCCAGTACCCAGGGTACATTCTATAGATCACCGAGAGTTCTGCCGAATTTTCCTGTTAGTTATTGCTAAAACCCTCCCACTTGGCTTCATTTGCAGGTCTGTTCCCTCCTTAGTTTACACGTTCATTAGTTATCACCAGGACTCTGCACCAGTCTCCCTTCCTCCCAATCTTGCTATATTTTCAACCAACCTGTCTAGTGGTGTATTGGTAGCCTGACTGGCCACAAACATGTTCCTGGACTTACTAAATCAGAATCTCCAAGCCTACAGGTCTGTCTTAGTAACATATACCACCCCCGCAACCCTGCTCCAACACATACTGATTCTTAAGCTCAGCCAGTAAAAGCAAAGAGATCTTTAAGAGGGAAACACTTTGCTTAAAACCTTCAGTGACTCTTTTTTTTTTTTTTTAATTTGCAGATAGGGCCTTTGGCGGGGGGGGGGGGGGGGGGGGCCTGTGGTGTCTCTTCATTGCTGAGTGCAGGCTTTCTCTAGTTGTGGTGAGCGGGGGCTTCTCTTCCTTGCAGTGCGTAGGCACTAGACCTCGGGCTCAGGAGTTGTGGTGTGGGGCCTTAGCTGCCCAGGGGCGTGTGGAATCTTCCCAGACCAGGGATCAAACCTGTGCCCGCTACGTTGGCAGGAAGATTCTTAACCAGTGGGCCACCAGGGAAGTCCCTTCAGTGACTCTTGATCCCCTACAGGATAGATTGAATAATCTTTAACTTGACATCTAAGGGCCTTTTATGATGTGGCTTCAACTACACTTTCTAATCATGCTGGCCCGTAGAAGTCCCTCAGTAAACTGATGCACAGTGGGGTAAGCAGAATAATAAACCCCCAAAGATGTGCATACCCTAGTCCACAGAACATCTGAATATGTTACCTTATATGGCAAAGGAAATTTCGGAAGTGTGATTGAGGTTATGGACCTTGAGATGGGATGATTACCCTCAATCATTGCGGTGCCTCTTGAGAAACCTGATGCAGATCAGGAAGCAACAGTTAGAACTGGACATGGAACAACAGACTGGTTCCAAATAGGAAAAGAAATACATCAAGTCTGTATATTGTCACCCTGCTTATTTAACTTATATGCAGAGTACATCACAAGAAACACCAGGCTGGAGGAAGCACAAGCTGGAATCAAGATTTCAGGGAGAAATAACCTCAGATATGCAGATGACACCATCCTTATGGCAGAAAGTGAAGAGGAACTAAAAAGCCTCTTGATGAAAGTGAAAGGGGAGAGTGAAAAAGTTGGCTTAAAGCTCAACATTCAGAAAACTAAGATCATGGCATCCAGTCCCATCACTTCATGGCAAATAGATGGGGAAACAGTGGAAACAGTGGCTGACTTTACTTTTTGGGGCTCCAAAATCACTGCAGATGGGACAACAGTCATGAAATTAAAAGACGCTTACTCCTTGGAAGGAAAGTTATGACCAATCTAGACAGCATACTAAAAGGCAGAGACATTACTTTGCCAACAAAGGTCTGTCTAGTCAAGGCTATGGTTTTTCCAGTGGTCATGTATGGATGTGAGAGTTGAACTATAAAGAAATCTCAGCGCCAAAGAACTGACGCTTTTGAACTGTGGTGTTGGAGAAGACTCTTGAAAGTCCCTTGGACTGCAAGGAGATCCAACCAGTCCATCCTAAAGGAAATCAGTCCTGGGTGTTCATTGGAAGGACTGATGTTGAAGCCGAAACTCCAATACTTGGCCACCTGATGTGAAGAGCTGACTCATTGGAAAAGACCCTGATGCTGGGAAAGATTGAGGGCAGGAGGAGGAGGGGATGACAGAGGATAAGATGGTTGAATGGCACCACTGACTCAATGGACATGGGTTTGGGTGAACTCTGGGAGTTGGTGATAGACAGGGAGGCCTGTCGTGCTGTGATTCATGGGGTCACAAAGAGTCGGACATGACTGAGTGACTGAACTGAACTGATTGTGGTGAGCCAACCTAATCACTTAAGTCATTAAACCCAGAGAACATTTTTTCAGCTGCTGTCAGAGAGAGAGAGACGATGAGGAAGGATCAGAGAGGGGTGATGTAAGAAGGACTTGACCAGCTGTTACAGATGGAGGAGGGGGCCATGAGCTAAGGAATATGGTAGTATCCAAAAACTAAAAGATTCTCCCCTTGGGCTTCCAGAAAGGAATGTGCACACCTTGATTTTAGTGCCTGTTGAACTTCTGACCTCCAGCACTGTAAAACAATTGACCTATTATATTTTATGTTGTTAAGTTTATGGTTATTTTTTATAGCAGGAATAGAAAACAAATATACATAGTTTTCCAAAGGTGATCTGCTTATCTATATTTCTTGCATGTACCACTTTCTCTGCCTGAAGTGCCCTGTTAGGTATACTTGGAAAACTCCTACTCATCCTTAAAAATCTAGCTCAAATTAGCTAATTCAGGCAGGCATACACCTACAGTTCCTTCAACTTCAGTAGCGTCCAATATTTTATTCATAAGTGCTAACATCACCTTGGTTCATATTTATTTACAGTTCCCATACTCCTTAGGATTAAGATCTCATCATGCTTATTTTATATTCCTAGCCTGGCACAGTACCTGGCATTAAGTTAGTGCTCAGCAAGTATTTTCTGGGTAATAGCTATGAGGATACTGAAGGAACTATATTATAGAAGCAACTCACGTAAGCCAATCAATGTTGGATTCTGTGAATTCTTAATAGAATATCAGGGTTTTAAATGTCAAAGGTAATGATTTCAAAGATGAGTTTCTTTGGGATTGACACTTGATGTTTACCACTTACACATACTTTTGAAATCAGATCATTTTTATTTTCCTTATATGGAAAACATTGATTTCTGATATTTTACTCCGGGCAATCAAGACAGAAGAAAAAAATTGCTTGGGTTAAAGCAAGTCCTGCATCCCTATGTGATTATTAAAACTGAGTTTACACATTTTCCAGGAACTTGAACCCCACTGATTCCCTTGTTCTACAGTCATGTGAAGAAGTTAGGAGCCTTGCCACATTCCCTCCACAATGCGAGAAAGCCCTTAGTAGCTCGGAAAGCCCTTCCGGGATCTCAGGGAAGAAATCAGATCTTCCAGAAGAAATCCAGTCATTTTGTCCCAACACTCCAGGCTTAGCCACACTTTGTGTCACAAGGAGCCCAGGGTTCTGTTCAAACCTGCCTCAGGGCCCAGGTAAGAAAAGAGGACAGGGACTGGGAGTGTCACTCATGCTTACTCCCCTAAGGCAGCGTCCCCAAACTCCAGGATCTAATGTCTGATGATCTGAGGTGGAGCAGATATAATAATAATAGAAATAAAGTGCACAATAAATGTAATGCGCTTGCATGCATGCTAAGTTGCTTCATCTGTGTCCAACTCTGCAACCCCATGGACTGTAGCCTGCCAGGCTCCTCTGACCATGAGGTTCTCCAGGCAAGAATACTAGAGTGGGTTGTCATGCCCTCCTCCAGAGGATCTTCCCAACCCAGGGATTGAACCTATGTCTCTTTTGTCTCATGTATTGATAGGCAAGTTCTTTACCACTAGCGCCATGTGGGAAGCCTAATGCACTTGAATCTTCCCCCAAGCCACCCCTCCCCCCCCACCTCCTGGTTGGTCCCTGGTGCCAAAATGTTGGGGATCTCTGGAGAACTCTTACAGTTTCCTATCATGAATTGCTTCATTTTCAACCCTAGTGGAAAACTAGAATCACCTGGAGGAGGCTTATTATCAAATTTCTGGGGAATTTTTATCAATCAGTCTGTAATAGGACCTGTGTAACAATATTTTTCTAAGCTCTTCAGATGATTTTGACATGAAGCCAGGTTTGGGTTCCCATCAGGCAGTGGTTTTCAAATTTCAACTGGAATGAAAATCAGTTGTGAGGTTCCTTAGGTGAAAAGAGTGATGGCCTCTAGGGCCAGCAGGTCTGAGAAGAGCCTGGGAACCTGCTGGCTTGACCTGTGAGAGAGTCAATTCCTAGCAGGTTGATAAGACGTCCAGGGTCCCCAAGGAGGAGAAGGGGTCTGGGGCTCTCAAGGAGGAGAAAGGGGTCTGGAGAATTCTCAAGGAAGAGGAAAGGACAAATGTCTTTTTTTTTCTCTCTCTACATACCTTAGTCTTCATCACATAAAACGTGTTTTTCTTTAAGCCCAGAACTGATGATTATACAGCAAACTCAGTTTAAACTCTGTACTAAGGCTTATATTGGAGAAGGCAATGGCACCCCACTCCAGTACTCTTGCCTGGAATATCCCATGGACAGAGGAGTCTGGTAGGCTGCAGTCCACGAGGTCGCTAAGAGTCAAACACGACTGAGCGACTTCACTTTCACTTTTCACTTTCATGCGCTGGAGAAGGAAATGGCAGCCCACTCCAGTGTTCTTGCCTGGAGAATCCCAGGGACGGGGGACCCTGGTGGGCTGCCGTCTATGGGGTCCACAGAGTCAGACACGACTGAAGCGACTTAGCAGCAAGGATTATATAGCAAAATGTGTCCTGCTTGAGGACAGTTTCTCCTTCCTGAAAACCATCTGGCTACTCCTGTTATCTTAAAATGTAAATTATGGGAGTGGGTCTAGTAAGATCTTTACAATCTTGAGACATTCTTTTATTATAATAACTAATTAAAGTATATATTTCCCTTGCTAAGACTAGGGATGGGGGCACTCTCCGCCCTCCTTCTGATATCTATGTCAGAAGCTTTCTCTGTCCCTTTTTATACTTTAATAAAACTCTGCTACACAAAAACTCTTGAGAGATCAAGCCTGGTCCCTGGTCCTGAAGCTAAATATTCAGAGATCAGGAATCCCACACCATTCACCATACGCTATCACCTGCAGCTCTAGCCTGGCAGCCCCTCTGGGATGGGGACACTGTCAGCAGCTGCCATCTGGAGGCACCCAGCCCCACATGCGTCCAGGCCAGGGCACCGTCCTAAGTAGCAGATACACTAGGAAGGTACAGGGTCCCTAAAGCAAAGGCTGCAATTGTTCACAAGCACTGACTTTTCCATGCAAAGCTGACACCACGAAGGGGAGAGGAAAAAGCACTGTGTAGATTAATGACCACATAGCATACGGAACACACCCCTCTTTTCCCACCAAGTGATAAAGTGAATTGGGCCTTTATGAGTTCCTTCTTTCCCACAGTCACATCCTGAGATAACATATTAACCCATGGACTGTAGCCTACCAGGCTCCTCCATCCATGGGATTTTCCAGGCAAGAGAACTGGAGTGGGTTGTCATTTCCTTCTCCAGGGGATCTTCCCGATCTAAGGATCGAACCCAGGTCTCCCATATAGTAGGCAAACACTTTACCATCTGAGCCACCAGAGAAGTCTATTAACCCATTAGTGAAGTGAGTGAAAGTCACTCAGTCGTGTCCGACTTTTTGTGACCCCATAGACTCTACAGTCCACGGAATTCTCCAGACCAGGATACTGCAGTGGGTAACCTTTCCCTTCGCCAGGGAATCTTCCCAACCCAGGTATCAAACCAGGGTATCCTGCATGGCAGGATTCTTTACCAACTGAGCTATGAGGGAAGCCATTAACCCATTAACGTCTGGCAAATGTCAAAGAAGCGTTCAGTACAAATCCACATGTGAACTCTCACAACACACTGCAGACATCCCGTTCTTTTAAGTCCATCCAGCCTCTGTTCATCCACTTCTTATTCACTCAGCTTAATCTTTGTAATAAAACATTTTGTCTTTACTGACATAAGTATACTGGAATCTGTGTTTGTCACGGTCAGGGACAAACCTTTCAGGGAGGCCAGCTTTGCTCGTTATCTGTGGCTTTGGTTCAAATATTTACATAGACGATCCTACTCCTCAAGGATGAACAAATATTTCCTTACAGGGGGTATGAGAACACAGACTCCCTTGCTGCTCACATTCACCCTCCCCAGCTTCTTGGATACAAGATAGTATAGAATGAATGAGTCAGGTTGCCTTATCTGCTGAGACCAGTGGTGTCTAACACATCCTGTGGACAGATCCAGATGCAGACTTGAGGCAACGGTACAAGAATGGCCATCTGTAGGTCAGCTCTGCCTAGAGGTTGGTGATGCTGAGCAGACAACAGTTAGGCTGCACACACTTGCTGGAGGCTCACCTGCCTTTCAAATTCTCCTGTGGAGTTGTACATATAGTATACCAGACTACCTGAGCTGCCTCTTGAGAAATATGTATGCAGATCAGGAAGCAACAGTTAGAACTGGACATGGAACAACAGACTGGTTCCAAATAGGGAAAGGAGTACATCAAGGCTGTATATTGCCACCTTGTTTATTTAACTTATATGCAGGGTACATCATGAGAAACACTGGGCTGGATGAAGCACAAGCTGGAATCAAGATTGCTGGGAGAAATATCAATAACCTCAGATATGCAGATGACACCACCCTTATGGCAGAAAGTGAAGAAGAACTAAAGAGCCTCTTGATGAAAGTGAAAGAGGAGAGTGAAGAAGTTGGCTTAAAACTCAACATTCAGAAAACTAAGAATATGGCATCTGGTCCCATTACTTCATGGCAAAAAGATGGGGAAACAATGGAAATAGTGAGAGACTTTATTTTGGGGGGCTCCAAAATCACTGCAGATGGGACGGCAGCCAAGAAATTAAAAGATGCTTACTCCCTGGAAGGAAAGTTATGACCAACCTAGACAGCATATTAAAAAGCAGAGACATTACTTTGCCAACAAAGGTCTGTCTAGCCAAGGCTATGGTTTTTCCAGTAGTCATGTATGGATGTGAGAGTTGGACTATAAAGAAAGCTGGACACTGAAGAACTGATGCTTTTGAAATGTGGTGTTGGAGAAGACTCTTGAAAGTCCCTTGGACTGCAGAGATCCAACCAGTCCATCCTAAAGGAAATCAGTCCTGAGTGTTCACTGTAAGGACTAATGTTGAAACTGAGACTCCAATACTTTTGCTACCTGATGTGAAGAACTGACTCACTGGAAAAGACCCTGATGCTGGGAAAGATTGAAGGTGGGAAGAGAAGGGGATGACAGAGGATGAGATGGTTGGATGGCATCACCAAATCAATGGACATGAGTCTGAGTAAACTCCAGGAGTTGGTGATGGACAGGGAGGCCTGGTGTGCTGCAGTCCATGGGGTCACAAAGAGTCAGACACGACTGAGCGACTGAACTGAACTGATACTTATATATAATATACACTTCATATGATGTACTTTTGCTTGTTAACTCTTGAGGCTGGTTTGGATCTTATATAAAGGAGGGGCAACCACGTGGTATCACCTGCACTGCTGAGTGTAGTGAAGAGTACCTTATCATTCAAATGCCCTCATTGGTTTAGGAAGGGATACGGTTCACTCTTTGTTCCAAATGTATTATTCTCAAAAATTCCATCCTGAAAAGGAAAAGTGTCACCCTGACTTGCTGAATTCTCAGCGTGCCTTGAGATGACTGATGGCAGTGACCACGCCTGTCTCACGCAGGCATGAGAATGCTTTGCCCTTACTGAGCCCTGGAACTGTTCACTGTATCAAAGAATTAAACAACTAATGGCATGCTGTGCATCACGTGGTTCTACCCAAGTTTAACGGTGCTTCCACGGTTTCACAACTTGTGTTTGAAGGCTTCTGTGAAACATTAAGGAAGTAGAAAGCAGTAGTTTATGGAAACTGACTCAAATCTGCTGTTGGCAGAAATCACATATTTGCAAACAATTCTGACAAAATGGAGGTGTGTTAGGAGGCTCCAGGGCTTTGTGAGGCTTTGGCTGACTCCCTGCCTTGAACATTTTGTGGTCCTTTGACTTGTGTTTTCCTGCCCGATGAGGCACGGTGTTCAGAGTGCTGACACAGAGTTTCTCTGGCCAATCATGGGAGGTTGCGTGCTCACACACATGAGATACAGAATTGAGACATTTTAGTGGAGCTCCAAAAAAAGATTTCTGTTTTCAAAAAATGTTTATGCTAGCATAGAAATACTTTCTGATTCCACTAAATTATGGCATGAATTTACATATTTGTGAGCCCCTGGAGAGATCTAAGTTTACATCAGAGGCTCTCTCCTGATTCTGTGAAAGATGGAATCTTCATTCCCTGATAGCTCAGTTGGTAAAGAATCTGCCTGCAATGCAGGATACCCCAGTCTGATCCCTGGGTTGGGAAGATCCACTGGAGAAGGGATAGGCTACCCACTCCAGTATTCTTGGGCTTCCCTTGTGGCTCAGCTGGTAAAGAATCTGCCTGCAATGCGAGAGATCTGGGTTTGATTCCTGGGTTGGGAAGATTCCCTGGAGAAGGGAAAGGCTACCCACTCCAGTATTCTGGCCTGGAGAATTCCATAGACTGTATAATCCACGGGGACACAAAGAGTCAGACGTGACTGAGTGACTTTCACTTTCATGCAAATAGGGTACCGATTATCTTTCGAGGAAGTTTGTTCCCTAGAGTCTTTAAGAAAAGGATCACCTGGAAGGATGGCCACCATGCACATATTACGTTTAACTGAAAAAAGTTTTCACAAAATGAAGGGTTCAGTTGTGTCTGACTCTTTTCTGTCCCATAAACTGTAGCCTCTCAGGCTCCTCTGCCCATGGAATTTTCCAGGCAAGAATACTGGAGTGAGGTACCAGTATTCCTACTCCATGGGATCTTCCTGACCCAGGGATTGAACCTATGTCTCTTGAGTCTCGTGCATTGGTAGGCAGAGTCCTTACCACTGAGCTACCTGGGATACTTTCCTTACTATGCAATGCCTTTTAATAGTTTCCATTCTAAGCTATTACATCTTTCAAAATGCTGGTCACATTCACTATATTGATTACCTGACACATTAACGGACTGTGATCTGCCATTGGAAAATACACAATATAAACATGAAGAGTGTGCCCAAACTAAAGACTACCAGAAAGTCACAGACACTGCTTGGAAGGTCTGGAAAGGTTGTGATCCAGAACATCCACCCTCCAGAGCACACTCCTCAGCAGTGACCTACAGCTCATGGTCTGGGAAGGTGGGCTGTCTGGATCACTTGGGCGACAGCACCCTGGGCTCTGGGGAAGAGTAGGGATACTGGAAGGCTTTGCATCCTTCTGCTGTTGGCACAGCATGGTCAGGAACAAGCCAACTCTCCTAGATCTTGGCACAGGCTCACAGAGCTCTCACCCCAGAAGGAAACCTCTCATCCTTTGAGATGAAGCTCAAATGTCACTTTCATGAAACTTCCCTTTAACACCTACAGTTCAAAGTCTTCTTTCTGTCTTCTCAACATCTGCAGCCCTTAATCTACACTTCGCCTTGTGTACATAACACTTTCAAAACTGTGTATTGATTGTGCCTTGACTTTACCTCCTTTACTCACTGTAAGTTGCTTGAAGACTGTTATGATGTCTTACTTTGTGTCCCGGATCTAGCACAGTGCCTTGCACACAATAGGTGCTCAATTAATATTTGGCATACACACAAGCAGGCCAGAGAAATGATTTGCCTTATACTTGTAAGTTGAAAATGACGTATCTTTGGGCAAGTATCACTAAATTCTGTAAAGACTCACTTATTCAGCATTGCTGTTTACACATCTCTTATCCTCTGCCTTTCCACCCATCCATCCATTACTCTGTCCAATACTTACTGAGATTCTACCATGTTCCGGTATTAATCATTATGGTTACTAAGATGGGTAAAACAGTCCCTGTCTCTGAATCCCAGAGTCATGTGGGCAGAAGACAGTGTACAGAGTAATGACAGAGAGTAATGACAGTACAGGAGGGGACAGCTAAGGCAGTTTGCTGACTCTCACCACAGATTTTGTTTACTTTTCTCAAACTTCTTAAACTCTGCCCCACCAGCAGAGATTTTAAGTTTTATATACCTATAGTTTGTGTTATGAAAATCATAGCTGTGTGGAAATGTAAAATTATGATAACACTGAATATGGCTTTTGAAAGTGTTTATATATATCTAAAATAAAGATAAAACAGAAATTACAATGCAGTGTGAAAAGCAGACTATTTAAGTGGAATAATCTCACTTTACCGCTGAAACTCTTCAAAGCCTTCCCTTTGCTCTAAGAAGGAAATGTGAACTCAGGTCTTCCCACGACGAAGCATCTCCACCTGGTCTGACCCCTTCACACTCTTCTTTTCCTTGTGTTTCAACCAGTGTGACCCTTACTGTCCCTCTGTTTGGCACACACTTCCACCCTTTGATGGGATTGGGTGGGGGGGGGGGGTGTGCAGCCTAAAACCTCATCAGAAAGGCTTTCCCTGACCATATGTTTTATTTACTTGGCTGCTTTGGGCCTTAGTTATCTAATGTCATGTGGGCTCCTGGACTCTCTAGCTGTGACATATGGGTTCCAGAGCGCATGGGCTCCAGAGCTCAGAGAATCAGAAGCTCTGCAGCATGTGGGATCTTAGATCCCTGACCAGTGATCTAACCCCTAACCCTGCACTGCAAGGCTGATTCTCAACCACTGGACCACCAGAGAAGTCCCTCTGACCACCTTGTATAAGGACAGTTGCCCACCATTATTTCTATCACAAGAGCCCACTTTTTCCTTTCACAGACCTAACCACAATGTGTTATTATTTCACTTGATTACTTCTTTTGCTGGGCTTCCCAGGTGGCGCTAGTGGTAAAGAATCCGCCTGTCCATGCATGAGACATAAAAGATGTGGGTTCAATCCCAGGGTCAGGAGGATACCCTGGAGAAGGAAATGGCAACCTACTCCAGTACTCTTGTATGGGAACTCCCATGGACGGAGAAGCCTGGCAGGCTACAGTCCGCGGGGTCACAAAGAGTTGGACGTGGCTGAGCGCACGCACACACACACACACACACACACACACACACACACACACACACACACACACACTTGTTTTGTTAGGCTGTGAGGTCCACAAGAGTTAACCAGCGTATCCGCAGTCCCCACATAGCTTTCACACACACACACACACACACACACACACACACACACACACACACACACACACACACACACACTTCTTTTGTTAGGCTGTGAGCTCCACAAGAGTTAACCAGCCTATCCGCAGAGTCCCACATGGCTTTCAGCACATGGTAGATACTTAATGTTAGAGCGGCTCAGAGAAAGCGCACCGATGGGCTTGGAAGGGCAGCCGTCTTCCACCAGTGAGGGGAAAGCCTCTGCAGAACGCAGCAGTGGAGCAACAGCGCCACCAAGCGATCAACCACCATTTCTCAAGGCATCTGCTTCTCTTCAGAAATCTTCGCCTTACGGGGCTGTTCCTGGAATTTAAAGGTGAATCACAATCCATAAGGCTTCTTTCCTTCCTTCCTTTTTTTTTTTTTCTTTCCCCTATTAAAAAAAAGTCCAAAAACTACCCTCAAATTCCTTCCACCTCCGCTCCTCCACAGAGCGGGACATTTGAAGACATGTGGAGGCCAGCGAGTGAGGCCGGCTTTGGGTGTTGCTATGGTAACGTTCCCCTTTATTGATAATCTTGTGGAAATCTTACATTTTCAAATCTGCACTCTTTGAAAACGTCTGCTTGCTGTTACTTTGCTTTTCAAGCTTTGCTTTGCTCTACCGTATTTAATTTGCTTCACCTTCTGATTTGTTTAATGACATGTTATTAAAATTCAACGAGGAGTCCGCAGGAATCTGCGCTGCTGAGAGGCAGAACTGCATTCTGGAAACTTCGGTGATTAATATCCGAGCACCCCTTATAAGGTTTTACAGCCATTAGGGTATCCCTGCTGAGCCGCTGAGGATAGACCCTGCGTTGGCCTGGAAGCTGCAGCAGGCAGCTCACGTTTTAAGGTGATGCTGGAAAAGCCGGCTTTGTCTCTTCATCCCGGCCCCTCGTCTCCGTTGCTGCAGGCCCTGGGTGTCAGAAAAGTGACCCTGATTGCCTATCGCGCCTGCTTGTTTTCTCTCGTTAACCACCCCTACCAGACAGGAGAACAGTGTTCTGCGCTCAATTAGAATGACGCTAAAATGCCTCCCGGAGGTCTGTCTAGCGCGGAGAGGAGAGGTAACAGTGGAACAGGCCATTAGGCGGTAACTGCAGGGCCCCGCCTCATACTCGGGCCCTGGAACGGGGGATGATTCAGGGAGGATGCGCAGTGCGGGTCTGCTCGGCCACCGCGGCCAAATGGAAGCGTCAAGCAAAGGAAAAGCAGGCAAAACGTGGTTGCTAAGACTTACGGAGCTGCCAGAGCTCCCGGGAAGGTGAGGGTAAAATTTATTTGCACTGTGAGAAAAATAGATCCCAGTACCCTCTTAAACGTTATTACACAGCCTTGAGGTCCATGTTGTTCTTCAAGTATGAAGGGAAGCAGTTTATCCTGGTGAAGACCAAAGCCACTCCCAGCCCACCCCCACCCCCAGCCAAGCCTGTACGTTTCTGGAAACCAGTACATGCTTCCACCCTCTCCCATTTAATTTTTTTAAATGGTAAAATGTGGAAGTTGATTTACATGTTTCAGGTAAAACATGAATAAGCATGTCCCTTATTAAAGGGAAGAAAATCAAGTAGAGAAACAGTACAGAGAAAAAATAAACGTTCTCTCATCTCTCTTACCCCCTTTCTGCTCACCTCTCTCTCTAGGAGCAGTTTGGTGTCTAGTTTCCCAGGGGTGTGTGTGTGTGTGTGTGTGTGTGTGTGTGTGTGTGTGTGTGTGTGTGTGTGTGTGTACAACTGAGGTGAACAATTCACCTTTCAGACTCCGTGATCCTGTTATGCTGTTTCCAGAGTACAGTCTTATTTTTTCAAGTGGATTTTAAAACTTTATTAATTTGTTTTTAAATTCACTTACTTACTTATCTGCTTATTCATTTTTGGGTGTGCTGGGTCTCGCCTTGGTGTGCTCTGGCTTTAGTTGGGGTGAGGCGGGGGCAGCTGCTCTCTAGTTGCAGCGCTCAGGTTTCTCATTGCAGTTGCTCCTCTAGCTGTAGGCTCTAGGGCTCCGTAGCTGTGGCTCGTGGGCACTAGAGTGCAAGTTTATTATTGTGGTGCTTGAGTCTAGTCCCTCCTCGGCCGGTGAAATCTTCCTGGAGCAGGGATAAGCCGTGTCCCCTGCATTGCGGGCATATTCTTAGCCACTGGACCACCAGGGAAATCCTCCGGAGTGCAGTCTTTTTTGTTTTAATTTGGTCTCATGCAAAGCCTCCTTGGGCTGGTACTGCTTTGGTTGCCCCAGAATCCCACTCCCCAGCCCTCCTGACTTCGCGCTGACCTCCCTGCAAACCACACCCCTGCTCCTTGACAATGTGTCAGTTTCATCCTGGACACACAGTCTGGCTTCTGTCCTTGCTTTCTGGTTCTCTCACTTCCTCCTTTCTAAAAGCCCGGCTCTGACACCGGCCACCATGCCTCCCAGAATCATTTCGCCTGAGTGAAATCCACCTCATTCTTTACCATCAGTCACAAGACTCTCCCAGTGACTTCCATGGAATCGCTTTATCTTTGTGTGTGATAGAAAATTCCAGCCACCCCCCCCCCCCAGGGTGTTTATACTGACCCACTTAAGCTCTCATTTCACCAAATTTGTCATCTTGCCAGCTTAACATCAGGCTTGGTTCTTTTAATGCTAGGATTCCCTAGATTTGGATAAATGAAGGGCACGTCTACCACACACAATCTGTTTGGCTGACATTTTGCACGATGAAAGCAAATTTCCTTATGAGTAAAGTAAGAAAAAAGGTGTCTTTAACCTGTGTGTAAAAAAAGGGGGAAAACTGTACTCAATATTATATAATAACCTATAATCAAAAAGAATCTGGAAAATAATATATATATGTATAGCTGAATCATTGTACTGTATGCCTGAAAGGTACAAAATATTGTAAATCATCTGTACTTCAACTAAAATATTTTTTAATGTGTCATTGTTGTAAAGCTTGTCATGGTACCTCCACAATCAGATCATTTGGCATTTCATTTCTAAGTAGAATTGTAATATCAAGATGGTTACTACTTCTGTCTCCTTCTCCTCCTCCATGCGTCCTTTCACATTGTTTATGTTTACCTATAATTTCTTTCACATTGATTGAGAGAAAGTATTTATTCAGGGCATAACCCTGTGATAGGCACTAAGAGGGATATGAAAAAGCCATGGGCCAACTCTTTTAGAAAGGTGTTAATTGGATTTTTCCCGTATAAAACCCCCCATAGCATTTTATTTCCTAACTCTACTTCTCACAATCAACTTCATTTGCCCACTTAATGCAATTTGCTTCTCATGACAAGATTCTATTAAGTGATTATTAAGACAGTCTGAGTTACTTCAGCCAAGCACATCTAGAATCATTACCTACCTCCTGGGGGTGATGCGAGGTGTAATTAGTTAAAGCTCAGTTACCTCCCAGCATCCGGAACTACAAACAGAGCCCATTTCCTCACAGGTAAGCCAAGAGCCCTGGACTTAGTCTAGCAGCAGGACCAACACCGCTGCTCACATTTACATGAGCCCCACAGACCCATGTTTAATGACATCAATGTCAGATCTGTGGAAACAACATACTAGAGGTTGGCCATCTGTGTTTTTTAATTGATGTGTAGTTGATTTACAGTATTGGTTTCAGGTGTACAACATAGTGATTCAATTTTTTAATAATTTTACTCCATTTAAAGTTAACATAAAATATTGGCTATATTCCCTGTATTATTGTTTAGTTGCTAGGTCACATCCTGCTCTTTGTGACCCCATGGACTGTAGGCTGCCAGGGTGCTCTGTTCATGGGATTTCCCAGGCAAGAATACTGGAGTGGGTTGCCATATCCTTCTCCAGGGAATCTTCCCGACCCAGGGATTGAACCCACGCTTCCTGCATATTGACAGGCAGATTCTTTACCACTGAGTCACCAGGGTATTTATTCCCTGTACTGAACAATATATCCTTGTTGCTGTTTGTTTTTTATCAATGAATAATTTGTACCTCTTAACCTCCCCCTGCCCCACATGTAAATCACTAGGTTGTTATTGTTGTTGTGTTGTTTTGGACTGTGTCTATTGATATCAAATTATATCCTTAAGGACTGATTTCTGTTGGTTACAAAACCCTATTATATAAATAGTCCCAATCTTACTGTTAATAAACAAAGCATCTTTCACTTAAAATAGCTTGAAACAAATCAACCTAGCACTCCCCTTGAACCACTCATTCTTTTAGTCTTTCACAAACACTTACTAAGCTCTTACTGTACAGAAAGGGCTAGGCTAGGATCTAAGGCTACAATGTTGAGAAAGAAAGTCACCACCCTCAAGGAATTTATAGTCAGTAAACTATACAAATGGCTATAAAGACTTCAGGCAAACTTTCTCCATTTACTCAAAAGTCTACCAGGTACTAAGATAGTGGTTTAAAAACTTCACTGATGAGTCAGACAGAACAAATATCATATGATATCCCTTATATTCAGAATCTGAAAAGAAAGGATACAAATGAGCTTATTTACATAACAGACTCAGAGACTTTAGAGAATGAATTTATGGTTTTGGAGTAGGGGACAGGTGAGAGGAGGAGGGATAGTTTGGGAGTTTGGGATGGACATGTACACACTGCTATATTTAAAGTGGATAATCAACAAGGTCCTGTTGCATAGCACAGGGAACTCTGCTCAATGTTATGTGGCAGCCTGAATGGGAGGGGAGTTGGGGGGGGAATGAATATATGTATGGCTGAGTCACTTTGTTGTCCACAACAAAACTATCACAACAGTGTTAATTGGTTTTATTCCAGTAAAAAGTTTAAAAAAAAATTCACTGATTAAAGTGCTTGAGTCAAGTACCAAGGGCCCAGAGGTCCTGGGGTCTCGCCCCTCTTGGGGGACTAGTGTTTAGTCCACTGGAAGATTAGAAGCCTTTAATTAGAAGAGGAAGTGAACTGCTTCAGTACCCAGCAGACTGTGAGAAATAGTGAGAAAGGACCTGGGTGTTGTTCAGTTGCTCTGTCATGTCTGACTCTTTGTGACCCCATGGTCTGCAGCGCACCAGACTTACCTGTCCTTCACAATCTCCTGGAGTTTCCTCAATCTCATGCTATTGAATCAGTGATGCCATCCAACCAACTCATCTTTTGTCGTCCCCTTCTCCTCCTGCCTTCAATCTTTCCCAGCATCAAGGTCTTTTCTAATGAGTCAGCTCTTCGCATCAGATGGCCAAAGTATTGGAGCTTCAGCTTCAGCATCAGTCCTTCCAATGAATATTCAGTTTATTTCCTTTAGGATTGACTGGTTTGAACTTGCAGTCCATGGGGCTCTCCAGAGTCTGCTGCAACACCACAGTTCGAAAGCATCAATTCTTTGGTGCTCAGCCTTCTTTATGGTCCAACTCTCACATCTGTACATGACTACTGGAAAAACCATAGCTTTGACTAGATGGACCTTTGTCGGTAAAGTAATGTCTCTGCGTTTTAATATGCTGTCTAGTTTTGTGATAGCTTTTCTTCCACAGAGCAAGCATCTTTTAATTTCATGGCTGCAGTCACCCTCCACAGTATAATAAATAATAAGAGATTAGGATGAAAAACTCAAAAAAGAAAATTTCACAGAGTACTGCCATGCGGGACATTTAGTATGAGGACCAAGAGCTCTGCAAACTCCTGCACTCCTCAGGGTTTCTTGCCTTATAGTGACAGGCAATCATTTATTTGCATAATAGCTCTAACTCAACAGAAAAGGTTACAGTGTGGCTGCTAGGCAGGGGAATAAGTCATGGAAGATGATTTCCACCGAAAAACATTTCTGGAAATTTAAATCAGTTCTTAAAATGATTAAACTCAGCTCTTAAAGTCATTCTTCAGTGATAAAATGTAGGAGACAATTTGTAGCTCAATATAAAGAAGTGTGTTCTCACCATCTTAGCTGCTCCTGAATGGATTTGGAGACTTTGGGAGGTAGTGAGTGTCCTGTGGCTCAGAGGTATTTAAGCAAAGTCTGGACATCACCCTTGAGGAAAAAAAAAGTACAGAAAGGTACAAAAGTACTATAAAGTACAGAGCTAAGAATGGTTTTTGCATGTCTTAATGCACAGTATAAAACGGCCAAAGATCTGTTAGCTTTTCAGAGTTGCTCAGTTTTGCTTCTCAGCCTGGAAAGCCTAGTTGTCCTGGGCTCACCACTGCATTGTTCTCTTTCAACTCTGAGTGCTAGGGTCTGCACACAATTCATTTTCTGATGGGGTCTCCAGCAAAGTAACTCTGGAGCAAAGCTGCTTCACTTTGGACCTGAGTGTGCCTGCAGGAGACAGGACGGTCTCCGGAAACAAACCTGGATTTAGCAGGAAGCCTTGGCTTCCCTGATGGCTCAGAGAGTAAAGAATCTGCCAGCAATGCAGGAGACCCGGATTCAGATCCCCTGGAAAAGGAAATGGCAACCCACTCCAGTATTCTTGCCTGGAGAAGTCCATGGACAGAGGAGTCTGGCGGGTTGCAGTTCATGGGGTCCCAAAGAGTTGGACACGACTGAGCAACTAACACACTTTCATGCTTGTTAGCAGATACACATACTGGATTGCCTCTTTCTGTCTTCTTTCTTACAAACTGCACTTTATACTTTCAGATTTTATTCATTGGCTGGGAAAAAGGATAACTTGATGATCTCTAATAGACAAGTAGCAGGAGTGGGGCATGTCATAGCCACCCAGGTCTCCCCTCACAGGGGAATGAGTCCCAGGCATCCCGCACACAAGGGCAATGAACATCCTTCTGGGTCCCTCCAGGGAAGATGGTAGAGACAACGGCCATGGACTGTTGTGTTATCTTTACTCTAAAAGAGAAATACCCTAAGAAAATACAAGTGTTCACATTTCTTTCATTTTTGTTCTTAATTTTTTTTCTCTGAATATAGGATGGGAGAATCTTAGCTTGGAGAAA
This sequence comes from Muntiacus reevesi, assembly GCF_963930625.1. NCBI lineage: Eukaryota > Metazoa > Chordata > Mammalia > Artiodactyla > Cervidae > Muntiacus > Muntiacus reevesi. The sequence goes on along the minus strand of NC_089249.1, from coordinate 120,061,958 downwards.
TGCTGTCTACACCTGTCTTGCCTTTGCTGAGGGATTAGCCTTTCAAGGGGGGACCCTTGAAAGGCTCTGGTCCCCAGGGCATGCTAGGGGCAAGAAGGAGAGGGTTCATCTTGTAACAGCCCCAGGCATGAGGTGGTGGATTCAGGAATGGAATTATGATCCGTCAGTCTCTGGGAGGAGGAGAAACAAAGGGGGAGTAAACATTATGCACGCCAGTTAATCTTAGCTTAAGGTAATAAATTCCACTGCTTGGAGTTTGAGCCAAGAGAACAAGTCTTCAGGGGGATTTCACAATCTCTGAGTATGAATGTTGGTTTTTAAAACATGCACTTATGCAACCATGAAAAATGTGCATCGATGAAACCGCAAGTTTGTTTTCTACATGACTGTATCTGTTTCTCTTTTGTGTATAGATTAATTTGTATTATTTTTAGCTTCTACATCAGTTCAGTTCAGTCGCTCAATCATGTCCAACTCTTTGTGACCCCATGAACCGCAGCACGCCAGGTCTCCCTGTCCATCACCAACTCCCAGAGTTTACCCAAACTCATGTCCATTGAGTCAGTGATGCCATCTAACCATCTCATTCTCTGTCGTCCCCTTCTCCTCCTGCCTTCAATCTTTCCCAACATCAGGGTCATTTCAAGTGAGTCAGCTCTTTGCATCAGGTGGCCAAAATAATGGAGTTTCAGCTTCAACATCAGTCCTTCCAATGAACACCCAGGACTGATCTCCTTTAGGATGGACTGGTTGGATCTCCTTGCAGTCCAAGGGACTCTCAAGAGTCTTCTCCAACACCACAGTTCAAAAGCATCAATTATTTGGCACTCAGCTTTCTCTATAGTCCAACTCTCACATCCATAAATGACTACTGCAAAAACCATAGCCTTGACTAGACAGACCTTTGTTGGCAAAGTAATGTCTCTGCTTTTTAATATGCTGTCTAGGTTGGTCATAACTTTCCTTCCAAGGAGTAAGCGTCTTTTAATTTCATGGCTGCAGTCACCATCTGCAGTGATTTTGGAGCCCCCAAAAATAAAGTCAGCCACTGTTTCCACTGTTTCCCCATCTATTTGCCATGAAGTGATGGGACTGTATGCTGTGATCTTAGTTTCCTGAATGTTGAGCTTTAAGCCAACTTCTTCATTCTCCTCTTTCACTTTCATCAAGAGGCTCTTTAGTTCTTCTTTGCTTTCTGCCATAAGGGTGGTGTCATCTGCATATCTGAGGTTATTGATATTTCTCCAGGCAATCTTCGTTCCAGCTTGTGCTTCATCCTGCCTGGCATTTCTCATGATGTACTCTGCATATAAGTTAAATAAGCAGGGTGACAATACACAGCCTTGATGTACTCCTTTCCCTATTTGGAACCAGTCTATTGTTCCATGTCCAGTTCTAACTGTTGTTTCCTGACCTGCATACAGGTTTCTCAAGAGACAGGTCAGGTGGTCTGGTATTCCCATGTCTTGAAGAATTTTCCACAGTTTATTATGATTCTCACAGTCAGAGACTTTGGCATAGTCAATAAAGTAGAAATAGATGTTTTTCTGGAACTTTCTTGCTTTTTCAATGATCCAGCGGATGTTGGCAATTTGATCTCTGGTTCCTATGCCTTTTCTAAAACCAGCTTGAACATCTGGAAGTTCACGGTTCACGTATTGCTGAAGCCTGGCTTGGAGAATTTTGAGCATTACTTTACTAGTGTGTGAGATGAGTGCAATTGTGTGGTAGTTTGAGCATTCTTTGGCATTGCCTTTCTTTGGGATTGGAATGAAAACTGACCTTTTCCAGTCCTGTGACCACTGCTGAGTTTTCCAAATTTGCTGTCTTATTGAGTGCAGCACTTTCACAGCATCATCTTTTAGGATTTGAAATAGTTCAACTGGAATTCCATCACCTCCAGTAGCTTTGTTCATAGTGATACTTCCTAAGGCCCACTTGACTTCACATTCCAGGATATCTGGCTCCAGGTGAGTGATCACACCATCGTGGTTATCTGGGTCATGAAAATCATTTTTGTCTAGTTCTTCTGTGTATTCTTGCCGCCTCTTCTTAATATCTTCTGCTTCTGTTATGTTCATCCCATTTCTGTCCTTTATTGAGCTCATCTTTGAATGAAATATTCCCTTGGTATCTCTAATTTTCTTGAAGAGATCTCTAGTCTTTCCTATTATATTGTTTTCCTCTATTTCTTTGCATTGATCACTGAGACAGGCTTTCTTATCTCTCCTTGCTGTTCTTTGGAATTCTACATTCAAATGGGTATATCTTTCCTTTTCTCCTTTGCTTTTCACTTCTCTTCTTTTCACAGCTATTTGTAAGGCCTCCTCAGACAACCATTTTGCCTTCTTGCATTTCTTTTTCTTGGGGCTGGTCTTGTTCCCTGTCTCCTGTACAATGTCTTGAACCTCCATCCATAGTTCATCAGGCACTCTGTCTATCAGATTTAGTCCCTTAAATCTATTTGTCACTTCCACTGTATAATCATAAGGGATTTGATTTAGGTCATACCTGAATGGTCTAGTGGTGTTCCCTGATTTCTTCAATTTAAGTCTGAGTTTGGCAATAAGGAGTTCATGATCTGAGCCACAGTCAGCTCCCTGTCTTGTTTTTGCTGACTGTATAGAGCTTCTCCATCTTTAGCTGCAAAGAATATAATCAATCTGATTTCAGTGTTGACCATCTGATGATGTCCATGTGTAGAGTCTTCTCTTGTGTTACTGGAAGAGGGTGTTTGCTATGGCCAGTGCATTCTCTTGGCAGAACTCTATTAGCCTTTGTCCTGCTTCATTCTGTGCTCCAAGGCCAAGTTTGCCTGTTACTCCAGGTGTTTCTTGACTTCCTACTTTTGCATTTCAGCCCCCTATAATGAAAAGGAGATCTTTTTTGGGTGTTAGTTCTAGAAGGTCTTGTAGGTCTTCATAGAACCATTCAACATTAGCTTCTTCAGCATTACTGGTCGGGGCATAGACTTGGATTACTGTGATATTGAATAGTTTGCCTTGGGAATGAACAGAGATCATTCTGTCGTTTTTTAGATTGCATCCAAGTACTGCATTTTGGACTCTTTTGTTGACTATGATGGCTACTCCATTTCTTCTCAGGGATTATTGCCCACAGTCATAGATATAATGGTCATCTGAGTTAAATCCACCCATTCCATTCCGTTTTAGATCGCTGATCCCTAGAATTCTGATGTTCACTCTTGCCATCTCCTGTTTGACCACTTCCAATTTGCCTTGATTCATGGACCTAACATTCCAGGTTCCTATGCAATATTGCTCTTTATAGCATCGAACATTGCTTATATCACTAGTCACATCCACAACTGGGTGTTGTTTTTGCTTTGGCTCCATCCCTTCATTCTTTCTGTAGTTACTTCTCCACTGATCTCCAGAAGCATATTTGGCATATATGCTTCTGATCTCCAGAGGCATATTCATCTTTCAGTGTCCTATCTTTTTGCCTTTTAATACCCCACATCCAAGGTAAGGAACAATGGCTGCACTTTGCTGGAGGAGCCATGAAGAGTTACCCGACGTCCAAGGTAAGAGAAACCCAAGTAAGACAGAAGGCGCTGAGAGAGGGCATCAGAGGGCAGACAGACTGAAGCCACAGTCACAGACAACTAGCCAATCTGATCACACGGACCACAGCTTGTCTAACTCAATGAAACTAAGCCATGTAGTGTGGGGCCACCCAAGACAGAGGGATCATGGTGGAGAGGTCTGACAGAATGTGGTCCACTGGAGAAGGGAATGGCAAACCACTTCAGTATTCTTGCCTTGAGTTTCTACATAGATAGATAAAAATAAAACGAGAAAAAATGTGCATATACATATGTTTGTGTCTTTCCCAGTCCCAGTGTGCCCAGACTGGGTGAGTCACTCAGGACACAACAACATGCTGTACCTGACATTAAAAAATACACATTGTACATTGTTTTAATTGTTTCAAGGACCTGCTCCCATGTGCACGTGTATGTGTGTGTGCATGCGCGCGCGCACACACATACACACACACACACACACACACACACACCCCGGTCAGTGCTCTGACTTCTGCCTTGGCCTCCTGCCTTGCTGTGTGTTCAAAGCAAAGTTCACTACCTCCGAAAGGGCCCAACCCATGCCACCAGCCCTGCATGCGTTCTCCACATCTATCATTTCAGAACCCCTGAGCACAAAAATTATAGTTATGCCACATTCTACTAAACATCAATTTCAGGACCTAAATCATGCCTAAAAACACAGTTTTCACCCACTGTGGGTATTTTCACTGTGACAGTTTTCATAAGCACTTGTGCTAGAGGCCAGAAATTTCACGATACCTTTTAGAGTTAACTGTGGTTGTGTGAGTGTGCTTAGTTGGTCAGTCATGTCCAATTCTTTGCCATCCCATAGACTGTAGCCTGCCAGGCTCCTCTGTCGAGGCAAGAATACTTGCTCTTCTCCAGATAAGAATATTGGAGTGGGTTGCCATTTCCTTCTACAGGGGATCTTCCCAACCCAGGGATCAAACCTGAGTCTCTTGTGTCTCCTGCATTGGTGAAGGAGGAAACAGACAGAACAGGCTCTATCTTGAAAGCAGGACTCCATCTGGGGCCAGACTGTGGACTTTGAGCTATATGTCCAGTATCTATGGAAATGACATACCAACTGGAAAACCAGACCCCCCTGGATGGAAGAGCCCCAGGGCTCGCACCTAGACTCTTCATCACCTAAAAGAAAACCCTAATTATCTGTGTAACCATATAGAATCATAAATTCTATTATGCTTTTTGGGGTATGACCACAGGCCTATTGATAATTGTCCACTGTTAACTACCTAGGCTTAAGGCATAGGAATCATGGGTTGACTTTGATTATATCTTTCTTTTCCTTTGTTCAGACTAGTTTCAGAGAATTTAGCAGGCTGGGGTGGGGGGGTTGAGCACGTACACTTAGGGTATATAAGGTTTTCACAAACCTGGTCAGGGTCCTTGGCTAGAAGGAGACTCTGCCTTGGGCCCACCCGTGTAATAAACTGCACTCCACTATCCTTGTCCTTCTGAGTGAGTTTGTTTCCCGGAATGCATGTCTACAACATTTGGTGCATTGGCCGGGAAACTCCTCACTGAGGAGACAAGTCCCATTTGGGGCTACTCTGAGGCCTTGTGGCTTAAATCTTCTAGGGGGGAGGCACCTCGCCTTTCTGGAAGGATTCTGCTTCTCAGTGCTGGACCTTTCCCATTAGCAGGTAGTGGACGGCAGCAGGGGAACTGAGCGCTCAGGTGAGGAGGAACTCACCCGGTAGGGTGGAGGAGGGGGCCTGATCACCCCCCTGGGGGGGACTAGAAGGGGCACGGACCCACAGGAGCCTGGAATAGGCAGGTGGCAGCGATTGATTGGTACACAGGTTGACGAGCATGTTAGGGTTTAGGAAGGAAATTTGTGAAGGTCATTTAGGAGGTGGTGTCCATGTCATCTTGGAGAAAATTACTACCAAGCAGTCGCCAGGGGATTTTTAGAAGAAACTTGGTCTTTGTGAGCTCATATTCTGCCCTCCCCAAGGGGTTGTCCCATCTGCTGTGAAATTCTTAACCCCCTCGGAATTGTCAGGCTAGAAGGAGTGGGGGTACATAAGTGAATATGAATTGTCTTTTCCAGAGATGGCCTGGGACATGGAATATTTAACCCATCTGTGTTTTCATCCACACCTGATCAAGCCCACCAAGGCAGAATGGACTTTAAAAGTTAAGGGAAAAACAGTCTTAGACCACGTGGTGTTCTGGTTCAGCCATGCTGACCAGCAGGTGAAGACACACCTATCCGTCTTCTCCCTCTGGGATCTGGCAGGTAAGGCTCTTCTCACCCAAATTAGGAAGGAAGCTGAGTGGCAATTTAAGTGTTTCATTGAGTGGAAATATCAGAAGTACATAGGGTACTGAGAACTTCATAGACAGAACGAAAAGAAAAAGTAGAATGTCTGGGAAGGTAAGCAAGATGGTGGAGGGAAGTGAATCTAAGGCAACTGTATTGGAGTGCATGATTAAAAATTTAAAGAAGAGATTTGGAGGAGACTATGGGGTGAAAATGACACCTAACCGACTCCACATCCTCTGTGAGGTTGAAAGGCTCCCTGCGGGAGTAGGATGGCCACCAGAGAACACCATGAACTTAAAAATAGTGGAAGCAGTCTATACAGTATCACAGGAGAGCCGGGACTCCCAGATCAATAGCCATATATTGACTCATGGCTAGGGTTAGCTTAAGACCCTCCTACTTGGACAAGATTCTGTATCCAGAAGGGAAAGGGAAAAATATTAATAGCACAAAAACTGACTGATGATAAAAAGGGAAATTCTACAGGATTTGGACGGGGATGACCTGACCGCTCCCCCATACTGGATAATGACGCACCTGCCTCCCCGTGCTCCACCAGGACTGGAGGCCGCCTTAATGACCGATCCAGGGCCAGGTGAAGTTCAGCAGCAGCTGCTGCTCTTCCACCAGCTCTCCTGGAGTTCGTAGAGTCACGGTTTTGGCAGGCTCTAATCCCAGCAATGGAGACCTCTGGTCAACGCCCCCAGAATTCCACCTCAGCTGGATCTCCTAGATTGTATCCACCTCTCCAGGTGAGTACTGATGGAAAGGGGGAAGAAAACACAGGAATTAGACAGAGGCTGCGCTCCGCCAAGGAACAGGGGGAAAGAACCCCACTACAAATGCCCCTCAGAGAGTTAAACAGCCTCTGGTTCAGGATGCATGTGGGCACTACCATCAGCCCCCTGTAGCCTATTATTACCAGCCATTTTCTTCTACGGATATATTAATCTGGCAGAGACACACTCCACTGTACTCGGGGGAGCCACAAGCCATTATTAGGCTAATGGAGACTATTTTTCGAACCCACGACCCTACATGTGACATAATCCAACTACTAGTCTCTCTCTTCAGCACTGAGGAAAGACCAGGATCCTAACTGAGGCCAGAAAATGGTTCAGAGGAGTGGCACCTGAGGGCACTGCAGACCCGCAGCAGTGGGCAGAACGAGCCACCCCCGATGAGAGCCCCGATTGGGACTGTAACATAGAGGAAGGGTGGGGCCATCTGGAGAGATATCCGGTGGCTATTTTACAAGGCCTCAAGAGGAGGCCCTAAAACCTATGAGTATGGCAAAACCCTCCGAAGTGATTCAAATGGAAAGCAAATCACCCTCTGAATTCTACGAAAACCTGTGTGAGGCCTGTAGACTTTATACACCAATAGATCCAGAGGCTGCTGGGTCTCAGATGGTAATAAATGCATCCTTTGTGTCTCAAGCCTACCCTGAAAATGTCAGATGGGGGGACACAAAGTGACTCATGAATTTTTATACATCCCTGAATGCCCAGTACCTTTGTTGGGAAGAGACTTGCTGTCTAAATTGGGGGCACAAGTGACTCCCCCCCCCCAACGAAAGACCCACTCTTCGAGTGGGCTCAACCACCTATTTATTCTTCCTCTCAGTAACCCCTTAAGATGAATGGAGGTTGCATGATCTCCTGGAAGGGAAATCGAACGGGCTAAACAGTCGAGAGAACCGTTAACTCAACAATTCCCTGAAGTCTGGGCAGAAGACAACCCCTCTCCCCCCATCCCCCTACCCTGCAGGCTTGCAAAGCAAGTCCCACTGGTAATTGAAGTCAAACCCAGTACAATTACGTCAGCACCTGCCTTGGGCCTGCCAGACCTTGCTAAGCCACTTACTCTTTATGTGACTGAAAGGACAAGGTGGCTATGGGAGTGTCGTCCCAGACTCTGGGGACATGGAACAGACCCGTGGCTTATCTCCCGAAACCGCTGGACAGTGTTGCCACGGGGTGGCTGGGCTGCTTATGGGCAGTTGCTGCAGCTTGCCTTACTGGTCTGGAAGGCAATCAGGCTGACTTTGGGCCAAGATTCGATCGTAAAAGTCCCGCATGAGGTCAACACTCTCCTGCAAGGGAACCTTTATAAATGGCTGTTGACATCCCAGATTACTCAATATCAGGGACTGTTACGTGAGAACCCCCATGTTACTGTTGAGCCTTGTCAAGCCCTGAATCCGGCCACTCTCCTTCCTGTGGGAGAAGGTGGGCCCTCACATGATTGCAAGGAAATATGCCAACAGACCTGACTTGAGGGACCAGCCAATCCCGGACCCAGATTTTGTCCTGTACGCCAATGGCACCAGCCTGGTGAAACAAGGACAACGACTGTCGGGACATGCAGTAGTCATGGAAGAAACCATCGCTGAAGCTAGCTCTCTGCCATCACACTGGTCCGCTCAATGGGCCGAACTATGTTCTCTAATCCAGGACCTCCAGCTGTCAAAAGGTAAGAAGACAAACATTTACACAGACTCCAGGTATGCTTTTGCCACACTACAGGGCTCTGTATAAGGAAAGAGGCCTTTCACAGCTAGTGAAAAAGATATTAAAAATAAGGAAGAAATTAAGACCCTATGAGATACTGCCTGGGAACCAGAAAGGGTTGCAGTCATACACTGCTCAGGTCATCAAAAAGAGGATACCCCCCCCCAAAGGGAACAGACTGGCAGATAAGACCACTAAACAAGCAGCCGAGGGCTTGGGGGTGACAAGTGAGGCCCCTATTAAAGCTCTTGTATTGGCGGAGCTGCCTGAGCTAGCTCTGGACTCTCCAAATTACACTGAAGCCCAAAACCAACTAGCCAAAGTGGAAGGGGCCATCAAGACTGAAAAGGGATGGTGGGGATTGCCAAGTGGCAAATTATTGGTACTGGAGGAGCTGGCACCCACTCTGGTAAGCCAAACACACCAAGCGACCCACCTAGGCCATGATAAACTGGAAGAGTTAATTTGTAAATATTTCTTGGTTCCCCGCCTCTCTTCCCTATGCAGGACAAAAATCTCAGAACTGCACTGCCTGCTCACAGGTCAACGCTGCCTCTTGGCACAGACAGAAACCTCCGGGGATTCAGCTAAAAGGCACGCTGTCCTTTGAACACCTGGAAGTGGACTTCACTGAAATGAAACTTCACTGACACTACCATTACCTGCTGGTCATGGTATGTATGTTTTCAGGATGGGTAGAAGCTTTTCCTACCCAGACTGAAAGAGCATCAGAAGTACCCCGGTGCCTGCTTAGGGAGATAGTTTCCAGATTTGGTTTTCCTACCAGCATTGGATCGGACAATGGCCCAGCTTTCGTAGCTGGTAAGCAAAACTTTAAACATTGAGTGGAAATTACTTACCGCATATAGGCCCCAGAGTTCTGGGATGGTGGAAGGAACCAACCTTCCACTCTCCAAGTGGATCCTAGAGACTGACTGCTCCTGAGTGGACTTGCCTCTGATGGCTCTGCTTAGACTCAGGATGACCCTACCGTGCCGTGGCTATTCTCCATACAAAATTGTGTATGGGAGGCTCCCTCCTATAATAAAATAAGTGTCAACAAATTTGCCTCAGGTAAGGGGAGATGATATTTACAGCAGATGTAACAACTGGGTAAGGTAATAAATCAGGTAACTAAGTTTGTACAAGAAAGGGCGCCATTCCCCCTTGGGGAACAGATTCATGAATTTGTGCCTGGGGATCAGGTGTGGGTCAAGGACTGGAAACACAACTCCTTGGCCCCACATTGGATGGGTCCATATACTGTTGTTCTAACCATCCTTACAGCAGTTGGGACTTCCCTGGTGGCTCAGAGGGTAAAGCGCCTACCTACAATGTGGGAGACCTGGGTTCAATCCCTGGGTTGGGAAGATCCCCTGGAGAAGGAGATGGCAACCCACTCCAGTATTCTTGCCTGGAAAATCCCATGGATGGAGGAGCCTGGTAGGCTACAGTCCATGGGGTCGCAAAGAGTCGGAGACATCTGAGCCACTTCACTCACTTCACTCACTTCACTCACAGCAATTAAAGTTGCGGGTGTCACTCCCTGGATCCGCCACATGAGAACATACCACGCAGACCCAGAAAACGCTGAGTGGACTGCGCAGAGGGACCCCACTGACCCTCAAGAGACTAAGATCATCCTTAGAAGAAGGAAAAGAAGATCCTGGACAAACCCGTTCAGGATGAAGCCACATAATCAACTCCTACTGCATGGCCTCATCAATGTGATTTTGAATTTAACTTCTGTTTCAACTCAGGACAATGTCTTCATCTCACGGGCACATTCCTATGTGGACTTCCACAACACCTCCAGCTGCTGGGTATGTGGGGCTATGCCTCTGTCTGTGATGGATGGACTTCCTTGGTGTTCTTTTCTGGGACGACAAAAAGAGACTTTCCTTTCTCTTGTCAATCATAATCTCTCCCTGCTCTCTTGGTGTAAGCCAGACCTACAGTCAATAGACTCAGGTCATGGGGTTACATTTGATGTAAACACCAGTTTCATAGGAGTAATAAAAGCCTATACCTCATATTTAAAGGGCAAAGGATAAAAGCTTCCTGACCAGCAAGGAAGGACAGGCCTCTAGGTATGTTGAAGAATTCTACCAAGTCTGGGATGAATATTTCCGATGACCCCAGAAAGGGGTCAATTAATTACTCCCACTGCTATATGCTGGGAACAAAAAGAACAAAGTATAGGGTTCGGTGACCTCCGTTAGACCCAAAAGAACTAAAATATTTGGGGTACCTATCCCCTAAACAATGTAAATGAGCATTCGAGGTCACATACCACCCCAACCAGTCCATCCATTGGCCAGGCTCTGATTGGAAATATAACCCTGGAATCCATTGGATGGCACCCAATGGAACCCAATGGCTTTGTGGGCCTAACCTTTGGCCTTGGTTGCCAATCAGCTGGGTAGGCCGCTGCACACTGGGATTCACTTTTGCCCATGGCAGCATAAAGCCTAACCTATAACAAGCCCTGGTAAATCTACCTTATTTACATGCTAGGTGGATAAGGTCTGTGTTTCAATTGTATGAATATATTGCTGCCTTATTCGTACCTTCTATAGGGACAACAGATATTATGATTAAAGTAGAGGCCTTGACTAATTTCCTAAAACAGGCCCTCCTAGATGGTGATAAAGTCATCTAAGCCTTAAATGAGGAACAAATCCAAATGAGAAAAGCGGTAATTCAAAACAGAATGGCTTTGGACATGCTCACAGCTGCTCAAGGAGGGACCTGTGCTATAATTAAGGTTAAATGTTGTGTATATATTCCTGATTTACCTGGCAATGTATCAGATGCTTTAGATGACATGAAAAGCCAGGTAAAAGCAATGTCAAATGAAAACATTCCTTTCTGGACTTTGGTCCTATCTTGGGTGAAGGGTGATTGGCAGAAAACTGTATTTACCATTGTTACAGTTGCCTTGATGGTTCTGCTTTGTGGACCCTGCATTTTACAATGTATCATGAACTTTGTAACCCAAAGCTTGGTGTCATTCTCCCAAATTGGCAGCAGAGAGCCAGGGTACAATATATCCCTATGAGTGATGCTCATACTATTTGTTAAGAACATCAGGAGGTGGGGGATGAAGGAGGAAACAGACAGAACAGGCTCCATCTTGAAGGCAGGACTCCATCTTGGGCTGGACCATGGACTTTGAGCCATATGCCCAGTATCTGTGGAAACGACAAACCAACTGGAAAACCAGACCCCCCTGGATGGAAGAGCCCCAGGGCTCGCACCTAGACTCTTCATCGCCTAAAAGTATACCTTAATTATCTGTGTAACTGAATAGAATCATAAATTCTATTATGCTTATTGGGGTATGACCACAGGCCTATTGATAATCGTCCAGTGTTAACTACCTAGGTTTAAGGCATACGAATCACCGGTTAACTTTGATTGTACCTTTCTTTTCCTTTGTTCAGACTAGTTTCAAAGAATTTGGGGGGATGGGTTTGAGCACGTACACTTAGGGTATATAAGATGTACACAAATACTGGTCGGGGTCCTTGGCTAAGAGGAGACTCTGCCTTGGGCCCGCCCGTGTAATAAACTGCACTCCACTATCTGCATTGTCCTTCTGAGTGAGTGTGTCTCCCGGAATGCGTGGCTACAGCATTGGCAGGCAGACTCCTTAGCACTGCACCACTTGGGGAGCACCAGTGCACCAGTAACCGTGATCAGAAGTCTACAAACAGCTCCAGGTGCGAGTCTGGCTCTCCAGGTGCCCTGCTCCCCGATCCACTTCTCTTTAGACCCTTGTCCTTCACCTTCCTGCCCCCACCACCCACCCCACACACACATAGGATCTCATGCTTCTTCCAGAGAATGGATTTGGACCACGTGTATGATGATCTGAATGGGCATGTCTCCTCAGTCACAAAATCGCATCTTCTCCCCCAGCCTCTCTCCTCACCCCCCCGCCCCCCACTGCCCTGTTTCACAGTTAGCATTCAGCTCAGAGTGAAACGAGCTGGCACCCAGGAGATGGCTGCAGGCAGCACCTTCGCACAACCTGGACGCCCACTCCTCAGCAGAAGGAACCCAGCAGTGCCGTATGTCGGGGCTGCTAACATTGCCAGCAGAAGAGGAGCTCTGTTCTTTTGTTGGGTTTGTTCTGAAAGGGAACATAAATAACCCACACCCACTACTCCTTCCCCAGCAGTCTGGGCAGAGCTCACTGGCAGGCCTTGTGGTGGCTCTGAGTGGCCTGAATTGTTCCTCCAACATGGCTAGGGACGAGAGCCGACCTTGGCCACCAGATGGATGAAGTCTGATGAATTGCCAACAGTAAATAGTTCTCCTCTTTCTTTTCTCATATTTAATCACCAGATGAGGTTTGTTTGTTTGTTTGTTTCAGAAACAATCCTGTTTCCCTGTAAAAATTCAGGATCTTTGTTTTCACACAGCCCAGAAAGCTTCTCACAAAGTCGACAGGAGCAATGGGTGTTCCTACCTTCTGGGCCAACTGTGTGTGTTGGGGAGGGGAGAAGGAGGGGGGAGTCCATGGGGATGGGGGAGGGCCACGGTCTGAATGTACTCAGGGTGCTTCTGGAAATAGTGTCAAATGAGGGGCCCCACGGGTCTGTTCTGCCTCAGCCAGCCAGGTTTGTTTCTCCTACAGAAATTCTGCATGCTTCTCAAAGTCACTCATTTCAAGCTGTGAAAAGCATCGGAAAGCTTGGAAAAGCAGCCCAACCTTGCTCAATACCTCATCCAGCCTTAGTAATGCCAGCACATTATCAATTCTCAACAATTTCTGTTGGATGAGTGAGTGAGTGAGTGATTAGATGAATGACTGCTATTTGGTTAAATTTTGATAGCTTACAATGTGTTTTGGAAACAGATTTATGTGTGTGTGAGAGAGAGAGAAAGAGCAAGCTTGTGTATATGTATCCATAAAGGATCTAAGATAATCTAGCCAGGGTATTAAAAGTGCTTAATATTTATTGCTAGTCTCTATTTTCTGCTTTTTATATATTACTTTGGTTATTAGAAAAAGATTAGCTTCATTTTGAAAAGGAAACATGCATCACTAAATAAACAAAAATAATATCAATCATCATCATTATAGTAATTACAATTTACCAAGAAACTTTGCGTGTCAGACACTGTTCTGAGGATCTTCCATGCATGACCATGCTATTAAGTAGGAATTATTATTAACCCTTTTTACTGAAAGGAAACCTATGAATGCAAATGATCTGTGTTCCTAAAGAGTGTGCATAATGCAAAGATAAATGAACACAACATCCATTTTATAGCAATTTCCTGGCAGCAGTGTGTAACTGACAGCTAGGCTCTGAGACCCTGTATGCTAAGTAATGCGGTCTACATAAACGGCGATGTCTGCTCTGCAGGGTATGAGAGGAATCAAACAGATACGGGAGTTTCTGGCACTGGTCCTGGCCTTGGGCTGGATTTAATAAATGCTAGTTCTCTCCTTCAGCCTTCAGTACAGCCCCAAGCCTGCCCCCAGCTTTCTCCTGGATCCTTCATGGGTGAATGGTAACATCCAGGCTTGAGCTGTAGCATCCAGGAACATCATCATCATCAACAATAAAATAACCAATTTGAGAGGGAGTAAGGACTTGCCCTGTGATGGATGTTTTGTAACTCTTCCCTCCTTCTGTCAGTCTGACTACTAACTCTGTCCCCTAGTTGTAGCCTGTATGAACTCCATCTGCCAGTACAGGACATCACCTGGATTTATGCAAACAACACGAGACAAGACTGTCCAGTCTTCTAGAGCTCTTGACACCATCCCCTAAAAATCATGTTCCATGCCACTGTAGTGTAAAATGGATTTTGCTTGGAAAAAAAAATGTTCCTTTCAAAGTCAGTAATCTATATTTGGCTGTCATCTCCATTAACAACTCTTTGCAGCGAGTTCATGGATCATGCACCCAGTGAATAGGAGAGGCAGCTGTGACATTTTGTGGAAGATGAAAGGTCAGGAGACCAAGTTAATCCTGACTCTGCCTCTCAGAAGCTGGGTGAAAGAGGACTTCGGCTGCTCACTGTAACACGACGAGGTTGGCTCTGTCCGGTTGCTTCCAGCTATAACATTTCAAGAGTCTGAGCTAACAAAGCCCCTGGAGACAAAAGGACAGCAGACTTTTCCCTTTAAGCAGGGGCATATGGTGAGTGTACTCCTCATAGACTTGTTAAGCCTAAGTTCTGAAACCATGGACAGATCTGCATATTATTGACAATGGCCTTCTTTGAAGGGATGAGAGTGAAGTGGGTTTTGTGGGAATGGAGGAGAGAAGGCTTTCTCTTGAAGTGGAAGGAGATTAGAGAAAGGTGTCTGGAAAAAAGCTTTCCTGCTTAGAAAATATTGAAATCTGCTCACCAGGGCAGGACATGCAGCGCACGTATGCTCAGTCACTCAGCGTGTCCAACTCTTTGTGACCCTGTGGACTGCAGCCCGCCAACCTCCTCTGTCCATGGGATTCTCCAAACAAGAATACTGGAGTGGCTTGCCATTTCCTATTCCAGGAGATCTTCCCAATCCAGGGATCAAACCTGTGTCTCTTTTGTCTCCTGCACTGGCAGGTGGGTTATTTACTACTAGTGCCACCTGGGAAGCCTGGAACATGCAGCTCAGTTCAGTTCAGTCACTCAGTCAGGTCCAACTCTGCGACCCCATGGACTGCAGCATGCCAGACTTCTCTGTCCATCACCAATTCCCAGAGCTTGCTCAAACTCATGTCCATTGAGTCGGTGATGCCATCCAACCATCTCAACCTCTGTCATTCCCTTCTTCTGCCTTCAATCTTTCCCAGCATCAGGGTCTTTTCCAATGAGTCAGTTCTTCGAATCAGGTGGCCAAGTATTGGAGTTTCAGTTTCAGCATCAGTCCTTCCAATGGACATTCAGGACTGGAGAAGGGAATGGCAAATCACTTCAGTATTCTTGCCTTGAGAACCCCATGAATAGTAAGAAAAAGAACATGCAGTAGCCATATATTTAATAATAATTAAAAAAGGAACAGCGTGCAATGAGTTAGTTCAATGAACATTTGTGGGTAGCTACTGTCGGTCAGGAATAGACTGATACTGGAATATCAAGCGGGCTTCTCTTTGGTCCCTGCCCTCGGAGAGTTCCCGATCTAGTGATCAAGCCTCAAGCAGGGCAGGTCACTGGAGACCTCCAGACATTTGGAAGAATGGCAGCAGTGCAGAGACTCACATATTCAGCAAGTGTCATCTAGATCAGCAGTCCCTAAACTTTTTGGCACCAGGAACCAGTTTTGTGGAAGACAATTTTTCCATGGCCCCAAGGGATGCGAGCAATGCAGAGC
This sequence comes from Muntiacus reevesi, assembly GCF_963930625.1. Lineage (NCBI taxonomy): Eukaryota > Metazoa > Chordata > Mammalia > Artiodactyla > Cervidae > Muntiacus > Muntiacus reevesi. Next base: position 120,046,254 of record NC_089249.1, on the reverse strand, counting down.
AGCTGTAAATACAGGTGAAGGTTCGCTTGTTCGACCCTCACTTCCTGCTGTATGGGCCAATTCCTAACAGGCCATGGACTGGCAGTGGTATGTGGCCCAGTGGTTAGGGATCCCAATCGATATCAATATAAGATATTCAATCTAGCAATGAGCCAACCATAAGACTTTGACAACCATCAGACTTTGACATGGCAGAGAAGAAGGGAGAGGAAGGGACAACATCCTTCCCTTGAAGACGATTGACTCCTTTCTCTGGGCTCACACCTGTGCCAACCTCCCGCCTGCTGCTGAAAAGGAAATCCTCCTAAAACATGGAGGGCCTTGGGTCACTCTTCACAAGCTGTCATCACCTCTCCATTTGCTGCAGAAAACTCCTAGTGTGGCACTCAAGATCCTTCACAGAATGACTCTCTTCCTGACCTCACCCCCCCCCCCCCCACCATTCTGTTTCCTGGGGCTGTGCCAGGAGTGCACTCGTTTCATCATGGCTCTTCATGATCTTGCCCCTTTCTGATGACCATCTACTCCCTCTTTTCCTTAGGGAGCCAACTCAAATATTATCTTTCTTGGAAAGATTTCCCCATCTTGCAAATTCATTCTATTTAGCGCAACAAAACCTCCATTGTATCCCTTTTCTCTCAGTGCCAAACACATTGCTCTAGATACATAGGCATTCTTGTGAGCAAAATCCTCAGAAACTGAAGGGCTTTGAATGAAATTGCTAATAGGGACACTAATTTGCAGACTGGATTTTCATCTTGCATGCCAAACCCTGTCCTCTGATGATGCAGAGAAGGATTTTAATGCAGCATTCTGATCTAGCAGGAAAAGTATGGTGGTTGTTTAATGAAATCTGCCACTGTCACAGGAAGGGGCGGCAGCAAGCTTGCCAGTTTCCCAGCATTTCACTAGAAGCTTCCAAAAGGCACATACTTTGTGTTGTTGTTAATATAATATAGTCCTGGCTGTTGATTTTTTTTTTGTCAGTATAATATGTTCTCAGTCATTACGAGTTAGTTTTTCAGCTGTCCATAGCCCTTCCAGTTGACTGTATCTGCATATGGCCCATAGATTCCTGGAGGCTATCGCGTGTATTATCCATTGCTCTGGTTAAATAATGAGAAAAAGATCTGTAAAACAAAATGCAGCTGGATTAAAATGCCTCCCACTGATATTTTACAGCATTGAGGCATTATGATTAGGTAGACTGTTAGTTTTCAATGCTCTGAGCCTCAAATTCTGCCGCTTGTCTGCATAGCCAATCCTGCATCATACTGTCTTCTGCATTCAGTAAATAACGTGTTCTGGATGCTTAACAGTGAAGCACGATCTGGTCTTCATCCAGCAGCTTGGAGAAAAAAATGCTCTTGCAAAAGACCAAATATACTTCTTCCGGTCCTTATTTGACTTGCGTGCCCACAGCGAGGCAGTTTGCATCTGAAGCTCAAGACAGGCTCCCAGTCTTTGTGCAAACACTCCCTTGTGAGGATTCTAACACAAATCAGTGATCCACGAAGTGCCCTGTGATCACAGTCAACTCAGGTAAAATGAGGATATCTCCTGAGTTAATGCTGAAAACAGTTTTATTCACTCATGCATTTTTTCACTTTCTCTGTAGACTCCGAAAGTGATGATCTTCCCAATCAAGGACCATCTACTACTGCAAGGGAATGCAATCCGTGTAACACCCAAGGGCACACGGTTTCTCTCGCTAAACATGAAAAATATGTCGCAGCTGCAGAGAGGCCGCCTGGGTTGCCGTCACTGCCAGGGGACAGGGGAGAGGACCGGAATGGAGCCAGGACGCACTGCTGGAAGAGAGGTGGCTGCCTGTCTGAACTGATGCTTTTGAAAAGCTCCTGCTGGGATCACCCTGGGAAGTGCTAATGGATATAATGAACCAAGACTCCCAGGGAAGCCAGAGAGAGCAGTCCCATCAGCCAGATCATTTAAAATTAGAGCAAGGAAAACACTTTGGAGGAGAAATACAGTGGAGCCCTTCAGTGTGGCCCTGGAAATGGGCCAGAGCCCCTGAAATCAAGGGCTTAGTCATCAGCCCTTTAGCCCTGAAAGGAGATACATGGTATGTTTCCAGCACAGAGATAGAGGGTAGCGAATCAGCTCCAAACAGGAGTCTCCCACCTGCTTTGGGGAGGTCTCTAGGCTGGTGAGGATAGTTTTCCAAGGTAGACTGCAGTGGAGGGGGAAGCACAGGGCGCCTGAAGCTGGGTGCTCCCACAGACCCCTCCCCCTTCTTGGCCCCTGTCCGCCTCACCTTGACCATCTCATCCATGTCTGCACATATTCAAGTGGGTATCTGCTTCCACTTCTGCCCCTGTACTTGTTCCAGTTTCATTTTGAGGGGGAAGCACAGGGCGCCTGAAGCTGGGTGCTCCCACAGACCCCTCCCCCTTCTTGGCCCCTGTCCGCCTCACCTTGACCATCTCATCCATGTCTGCACATATTCAAGTGGGTGTCTGCTTCCACTTCTGCCCCTGTACTTGTTCCAATTTCTGCTGTAACGAAATACCACAAACTGGGCGGTGTCAAACACCACGTGCTTTTTCTCTGACAGTTCTGAAGCTGTGGAGTCTAAATGGGTTGGGCATGTGTGCTGCATGCTCAGTAGCTTAAGTTGTTTCTGACTCTCTGCGACCCCATGGACATAGCCCACTAGTCTCCTCTGTCCAAGGGACTCTCCAGGCAAGAATACTGGAGTGGGTTGACACGCCCTCCTCCAGGGGAATCTTCTGGACCCAGGGATTGAACCCACGTCTCCTGCGGCTCCTGCATTGCAGGCAGATTCTTTACTGCTGAGCCACTGGGGAAGCCCAAAATGAGTCGTATTTGGCTAAAATGAAGGTGTTGGCAGGGCGCATCTTTCCTGGAGGCTCCAAGGGAGAACCCATTTCCCCATTTTTTCCAGTTCCCAGGAAAGCCTAAAATTTCATAAGCATACATTTTTCTGGCTCATGCTCTTTCCTCCATCTTCAGAGTCAGCAGTTTGGTGTTTTCAAATTTCTCCCTGAGCTTCTCCCCCTGCCCCGCACCCGTTTTTGTTTTTGTTTTTGTTTTGCCATGGAATGATCTCAGCAATTACATTGGGCCCACTTGAATAATCCAGGATAATCCCCTCAGCTTGAGATCTTTAATTTAATCACATCTGCAGAGTCCTCTTTGTCACGTAGGGAACATATTCACAGGTTCTTGGGGTTAGGACTGGCCCTCTTTGGGGAGCCACTATTTTGCCTACAGGGCTTCCCTGGTGACACAGAAGTGAAAAATCCACCCACAGTGCAGGAGACCTGGGTTTGATCTTTGGGTCAGGAAGATCCCCTGGAGAAGAAAACGGCCACCCGCTCCAGTACACTTGCCTGGAGAATCCCATGGACAGAGAAACCTGCAGGCTAAAGTCCAGGAGGTCACAAAGAGTCGGACACGACTGTTGGGACCACGCACATTCTGCCTACAACATCTCCCGACCTCGGCAGCCAGAGGCAGAAGTGCTGTCCCAGGAACTGCAGCTCAGGAGCCAAATGGGCCTGGGAGAGGGTGCAGCTAGTATTCTTTACCAGCTGGGTCGTGGAGCTAGGGTGTCTTTCCTCTCCTGGATGCACCCAGCACCTGATGCACTGCCATCTTGACCCCTGGCACTTCTAGCACCCTGTGGCTAGACAGCTTGCCTGGAGCTTGAACTCCCTCTGCTCATACCCATGTGGGTGCCTGTGAAGTCGCATCAGTCATGTATGACTGTTTGCGACCCCATGGGCTGTACCTCACCAGGCTCCTCTGTCCATGGGATTCTCCAGGCAAGAATACCGCAGTGGGTTGCCACGCCCTTCTCCATGTGGTCAGGTGTAACTCTTTGGCGCTTCAGGTTTGGAGCTCACTTGTACTTGACAACCATAGTCTTAAAAAATACATATTTATGTATTTTATTTTTGGCTGTGATAGGTCTTCACTGCTATGCGCAGGCTTTCTCCATTTCCTGCTAGTGGGAGCTACTCTCCAGTTGCATTTCACGGGCTTTTCATTGCTGTGGCTTCTCTTCTTGTAGAGTACAGGCTCTAGAGCGGAAGCTTCAGTAGTTGTGATACACAGGTTTAGTTGCTCTGCCGCATGTGGAATCTTCCCAGACCAGGGACTGAGTCCATCTGCATTGGCAGATGGAGTCTTAACTACTGGACCACTAGGGAAGTTAGACAAATGTAGGCTTAATAAGTCATTTTCCCCACCCACTGCTCCTTACCCACTTATTAGAAGAAGCCCTTGAATCACCACATGACACAAAGGGTCATTTGAGCTTTGGCACAGCTCAGCAGAAATTAAAGTGCATTTTCCAATGAAAGCAGTGTTAACAATCATGGAGAGAAATCACTGAAATGGTGCTATGTTCAACATACATTATGTGTTAAGACTGTTGGGTGGCTGAGACCTGCCGTTCACCTTGAACTTAACTTCTGTGGTGCAAATGTTGCTGGGCCAGCAAGCGCTCATCCGCCATCCCAGTGTGAAGGATAGTTTTCCAGCTTCTGTGCTGAGCTTAGGATTTTGCCAAGTCCAGATACATGCCTCCATCACCACTCTGTTAAATGGCTCCCTTCCTGGGAGTTTTTATTGTTTCACTGGTAACTTCAGTTCCCTCACGATGCTGGGGAGGCACTGCACGTGCCTCTTCACCTTAAAGAAAAAATTGGCAATGTTGGACCTCAATGTAAGGTTAATAGGAAAAGCAGAGAAATACAATGAATGTGAAAGTTGTTAAATTTGCCACAGTCTTGTACAGCTGATGAGGGAATTATCCAGTGATTGAGTCTGGGCCCAAGATCATACCTTCCTGAATTTTAATCTGAATTCTGCCATTTTAGTCTCACCTTCCTTGTGTGTTTGTGTGTGTATAATATATATATATTATATTATATATATAATAACTATGGAACATGCCCAACCCTGTTTTCCTCACCTGCTTCACACTAGAAGTGGAGAATAACAGACGCATGCCTTCCCATTCTCCTTTGCTGCTAGAGGTGACCCAGTCCTGGCCATGGGCTGCTGGAGAATTGGGAGAAATAGTTTCCTTTACAATAGAAGGCAGGGGAAGAGATTCCTCTTTCTTTTACATTCCTCTCTTTCTGCTGTGGATGCTGCCTTGTGAGAATGTGATGTTTGCAACTGCCATCACCATGTCACCGTGAAAGTGAGGCCAAGAGAATGCAGAGATGCTCACCCTGTGCCCGGACATCACCGAGCTGCTGAACGTCCCTGGAACTGCTCATCCTTCTGTCCAGTAAGGCGATTAAATGACTTCAGTCTAGACCACCGTCCACTGGGTGTTTGGATTCTTACAACTTGAAGCATTCCACCCGATACAAATTCCTATCTCAGGGAATCATGGTAAAGATGAACTGAGATAGTGCGTGTCAAGTGCCGGCACAAAGTAAGCATTCTATAAATGGTAATCTAGAATAATTATTACTAATACATGGGATTTAACTTGCTACTTTCCGATACTGCTAACTCACTAATTTATATTTATGCTGGGAAATGAGTGAAGTTTCATAGACTCAACTCCATGTGTTGAGTATATACCCCTATATGGACTCCTGGGACGGGAGCTCCTCAAGGTCAAGAGCTGTGTCTCATTTATCAGTAAGCTTCATGCCTGGCACAGAGTGTCCTGAGTAGATGTTCTTGCGTGGATGGATGCCTGGATATGGATGGCTAAATGTATGGATATGGTTGGATATGAATTGGGGTGGGTGGTGGATGGTTGGATAAGGAAGGGTAGATGGATTGATGGTTAGGTAGATAGTTGGATTGTATGGATGGATAAATGGATATGGATGGATATAGATGGGTGGGTACATCGTTGGATGGATGAATATGAATGCATGGGTGAGCTGATAGTTGGATTGATAAACAGATGGGATAAATGGCTGGACAAGTGACCTAACACCAGAGCCTATGCGGAGTCCCTTCTTACATGGCATCGGACCTAGTAGTTTCTTGTTCTGCACAATGCCAAAAAATGAAAATCAAAATTACACTGTCATAGGAATTTGGCACTTCTGATTAAGACACTAACTAATGATATTTTACAGTCTACCCAGGGATGTTTCTACCTGGGCTAAGAATAGGTCAAGGTCACCAAAGGGATTTTACCTTCTCACTGTGATGATCAACATCAATCATCAAATTTTATTTTATTTCATATATTCCTGTATCAGCTAGGAATTTCTATTGGCTGCTACTAACAGGTTGAAAATAATGTATAATAAACATGAAGTTTGGAGATAAGTAGGGCTCCCCAGGTGACTTAGCAGTAAAGAATCCACCTGCCACCAGATGCAGGAGACTTGGGTTCGATCTCTGGGTCAGGAAGATCTCCTGGAGGAGGAACTGGCAACCCACTCCAATATTCTTGCCTGGAAAATTCCATGGACAGAGGAGCCTGGTGGGCTACAGTCCATGGGGTTGCAAAGAGTAGGGCATGACTGAGCAGCTAACACACTTGGAGGTAGGTGGTCCAGGCCTGGTTGGTGATTCTTTATGTCATAAAAAACTTAGGGTTTCATCTCACACTTTTAGTTGTGGTTTCCACCTCAAGGCTGCCTCATGCTTCAGGCATGGTCACAATAACTCCAGTCATTAAACCTGACATCTGAGTAGGAAGCAAAAGGAACCGAACAAGAGTACTTCTCAACCATTTTCCTCTTTAAGGCGCCTTCCTGGAAGTTCTACCAAACAGCATCCTTTTATATTTCAGTGGCCAGAAATTTGTCAAGTGGACACAACTCTCTGCAAGGGAAGCTGGAAAATATAATATCAAAATTTTGGCTGGTAAGTGGCCACCATTCATACAACTCAAGTTCATTACTAAGGAAGTCTAGGAGGATGGATATTGAATAGAAACAGTCAGTTTGCCCCATCTTTACTTTGCCTTTCCCTCTTTCACTCCCAAGACTCCATCTAAGTTTTGACCTCTGATCTATTTGGGTTTTGATTTTTCTTTAAATCAGTGTTTAACTTTTAATGTTTATTACCTAGTCTCTGTGGAGTAGGAAATGGCAACCCACTCCAGTAGTCTTGCCTAGAAAATTCCATGGACAAGGAGCCTGGTGGGCTACAGTCCACGGGGTCCCAAAGAGCTGGACACAACTCGGGGACTGAGCATGCACGAGCATGCCCACATCTAGTCTCTGTACGAAGGGGCCGTTTGTGGCGTTGTTAAGGATGCCTTTCCACCACAACAGACTGAACAATTTAACTCAGCCAGGCTGCCTCTCACTTTAGACAGAAGCCTAAAGCCTCCAAGTAGCCTGCCATTAATTTGCCAACACCACCAAAGATACAGGTGTAGAAAGAGGAAAATAACCTATGACTGAGTCTTTACTATGTCTCATTTAATCCTTCCAACCAACACTTAATGCTAAGTACCATTATTAATCCACACTGATGGACGAGGAAACCAAGGATCAGAGAGATTAAGCAAGTTACTCTAGGTCAAACAGCCGTAAGTGGGATTCTAAACTCAGATGTGTTTTATCCCAGAGCTTTTCTTAGTACACTAGATGTTTTAGTCAGTTCTGGGCTGTCTCTTGAAGATAAAACCAGGCCCAAACTGGAGCCCACAAGTGTGAGGGTCTGCCCAGAGCACACCAACCCCAGCCTGGTTGGGGTCACTGATTTCAGAGGCTGCCCTTGGCCGTCTGCCAGTCTGCAAGATGGAAGCAGGAGGGTTAATGGAAAGATTCGCTATTGGTCTAGTCTTCAGCCTCTGTGCTGCTTCTATCCCACCTTGGCACATGTAGAGAATGACAATATTTGTACAGCAAGAGGGGAACAGGAGCAGATCCTGGTGCCCTTCTGCCAGATGATGAGGGCTTCATGCCCCTTGCCTTCTCCTCTTTCAGGAACACCGATGCCCTTTCCTGTTCCAGGCTGCAATCCAGGATTCCACATTCCCTCTGCTTGGCCTTTCTCTTCAGTCTCCTCTAATCTCTGAAAACTTCTCTGACTTTCCTACTCTTTCAACACCTTGATGCTTTGGGAGCACTCTTGTCAGTTATTTTTTATAGCATATCTCTCAAACTGGCTTTGTTTGATGCTTTCTTATGGTTAGAGCAAAGATATTACCAAGAGTGCATATAAGTGATATGCCCATCTCAGTCTATCAAACCCAGAGGTCCGTGATGCCAGTGTGTCTTATAATTGGTGATGTTGACCATGAACATTTGGTTAAGGAGGTGTTTGCTGGGTTTTCCCACTGTCAAGTTACTATGGCCCCACTGAAATTAACAAGTGTCTTGGGGGAGATACTTTCAACCCATTCAAATAATCTGTTTCCTGTCAAACTTCTGTCCACTAATTTTAACATCCATCTGTGAATCCTACTCATGCTGTTCTGAAGGTGATTGTTATATGTACCTCATTCCCTCATTTATTAATTTTAATTTTCCTGTAAAGGTGAGTTGTCCCTTACCTGTGTTTATTTATTCATTTGACATTTATTTATATCAATATTGACTCAGGAATATTTTATTCTATGAACTATAATACTGTTTTGAGTTTTTTGCTACTCAAGTTGCTTTAGCTCTGGCCATTGGGAGCTCTTTCAGATTAGCTCATGTGCTTTTTCAATGAGCTGTTGCCCTTTTGGGGATAATTTCTTACTTTTCAGAAACACCAAGATATTTCAGATTTATCCTGGGTTTTAAGGCAATAAGATAGGAAACTGAAAAATGAACTCCCCAGATCAGTAGGTGCCCAATATGCTACTGGAGACTGGTGGAGAAATAACTCCAGAAAGAATGAAGAAATGGACCCAAAGCAAAAACAACACCCAGTTGTGGATGTGACTGGTGATGGAAGTATTCTGATGCTGTGAAGAGCAATATTGCATAGGAACCTGGAATGTTAGGTCCATGAATCAAGGCAAATTGGAAGTGGTCAAACAGGAGATGGCGAGGGTGAACATCAACATTTTAGGAATCGGTGAACTAAAATGGACTGGAATGGGTGAATTTAACTCAGATGGCCATTATATCTACTAGTGTGGGCACAAATCCCTTAGAAGAAATGGAGTAGCCATCATAGTCAACAAAAGAGTCCAAAATGCAGTACTTGGATGAAATCTCAAAAATGACAGAATGATCTCTATTCATTTCTAAGGCAAACCATTCATTATCACAGTTATCCAAGTCTATGCCCTGACCAGTAACGCTGAAGAAGCTGAAGTTGAATGGTTCTATGAAGACCTACAAGACCTTCTAGAACTAACACCCAAAAGAGATGTCCTCTTCATTACAGGGGACTGGAATGCAAAAGTAGGAAGTCAAGAAACACCTGGAGTAACAGGCATATTTGACCTTGGAGTACAAAATGAAGCAGGGCAAAGGCTAACAGAGTTTTGCCAAGAGAACACACTGATCATAGCAAACACCTTCTTCCAACAACACAAGAGAAGATTATGCAAGGGACATCACCAGATGGTCAATACCGAAATTGGATTGATTATATTCTTTGCAGCCAAAGATGGAGAAGCTCTATACAGTCAGCAAAAACAAGACCAGGAGCTGACTGTGGTTCAGATCATGAACTCCTTATTGCCGAATTCAGATTGAAATTAAAGAAAGTGGAGAAAACCACTATACCATACAGGTATGACCTAAATCAAATCCCTTATGATTATACAGTGGAAGTGACAAATAGAATTCAAGGGATTAGATCTGATAGAGGGAGTGCCTGAAAAACTATGGACGGAAGTTCATGACAGTGTATAGGAGGCAGTTATCAAGAAAAAGAAATGCAAAAAGGCAAAATGGTTGTCTTAGAAAGTCTTACAAATAGCTGAGAAAAGAAAAGATGCGAAAGGCAAAGGAGAAAAGGAAAGATACACCCATCTGAATGCAGAGTTTCAAAGAATAGCAAGGAGAAATAAGAAAACCTTCCTCAGTGATCCATGGAAAGAAATAGAGAAAAACAATAGGATGGGAAAGACTAGAGATCTCTTCAAGAAAATTAGAGATATCATGGGACTATTTCAGGCAAAGATGGGCTCAATAAAGGACAGAAATGGGATGGACCTAATAGAAGCAGACAATATTAAGAAGACCTGGCAAGAACACACAGAACTATACAAAAAAGATCTTCATTACCCAGATAACCATGATGGCGTGACCACTCACCTAGAGCCAGACATCCTGGAATGCAAAGTGGGCCTTAGGAAGCATCACTACGAACAAATCTAGTGGAAGTGATAGAGTCCCAGTTGAACTATTTCAAATCCTAAAAGATGACACTGTGAAAGTGCTGCACTCAACCTGCTAGCAAATTTGGAAAACTCAGCAGTGGCCACAGGACTGGAAAAGGTCAGTTTTCATTCCAATCCCAAAGAAAGGCAATGCCAAAGAATGCTCAAACTACCACACAATTGCACTCATCTCACACACTAGCAAAGTAATGCTCAAAATTCTCCAAGCCAGGCTTCAGAAATACGTGAACTGTGAACTTCCAGATGTTCAAGCTGGATTTAGAAAAGGCAGAGGAACCAGAGATCAAATTGCCAACATTTGCTGAATCATCGAAAAAGCAAGAGTGTTCCAGGAAAACATCTACTTCTGCTTTTATTGACTACGCCAAACTCTTTGACTGTGTGGATCACAATAAACTGTCGAAAATTCTTCAAGACATGGGAGTACCAGACCACCTGACCTGCCTCCTGAGAAATCTGTATGCAGGTCAGGAAGCAACAGTTAGAACTAGACATGGAACAATAAACTGGTTCCAAATAGGAAAAAGAGTATGTCAAGGCTGTATATTGACACCCTGATTATTTAACTTATATGCAGAGTACATCATGAGAAATGCCAGGCTGGTGAAGCACAAGCTGGAATCAAGACTGCTGGGAGAAATATCAATAAACTCAGACATGCAGATGACACCACCCTTATGGCAGAAAGCAAAGAAGAACTAAAGAGCCTCTTGATGAAAAGTTGGCTTAAAACTCAACATTCAGAAAACTAAGATCATGGCATCTCATCCCATCACTTCATGGCAAATAGATGGGGAAACAATGGAAACAGTGAGAGACTTTATTTTCTTGGGCTCCAAAATCACTGCAGATGGTGACTGCAGCCATGAAATTAAAAGATGCTTGCTCCTTGGAAGAAAAGTTATTACCAACCTAGACAGCATATTAAAAAGCAGAGAGATTTCTTTGCCAACAAAGGTCCATCTAGCCAAGGCTATGGTTTTTGCAGTAGTCACATATGGATGTGAGAGTTGGACTATAAAGAAAGCTGAGTGCCGAAGAATTGATGCTTTTGAACTGTGGTGTTGGACAAGACTCTTGAGAGTCCCTTGGACTGCAAGGAGATCCAACCTGTCCATCCTAAAGGAGATCAGTCCTGGGTGTTCATTGGAAGGACTGATATTGAAGCTGAAACTCCAATACTTTGGCTACCTGATGGGAAGAACTGATTAATTTGAAAAGACCCTGATGCTGAGAAAGATTGAAGGCGGGAGGAGAAGGGAATGACAGAGGATGAGATGGTTGGATGGCATCACCGACTCTATGGACATGAGTTTGAGTAAACTCCAGGAGTTGGTGACGGACAGGGAGGCCTGATGTGCTGCAGTCCATGGGTTGCAAAGAGTTGGACATGACTGAGTGACTGAACTGAACTGAACTTCCCTCTAAGTCCTATAATCAGCCACTTTTCCAAAGGAGACCCGGTTTCTTTTGATGGAGAAGATCTGGATACGGGGTGGCATTACCTATCATTGTAAGATAATTTTTGAATCAAAGCTTGATGCCAGTTTTAGAGATGCGAAGTATAAGAATTGATGAGGCTACACAAATGCCCAATGTTACACAGGACAGAAGGCTGAAAAGTTCAAACCAGAACAGATCCTGCACGCTGAAGCTCTCCAGTAGTGTAAATACCTTTCTTGTTATAAATATGAATTGATACTTGGCAGAAAAAGTGAAGATGTGCTAGTGTATCTATGTGTAGAAATGTGATTTCTGGTTGATGGAGTGTCAAATAAAGTAGACATATGTAAAAACAGACTTGGCATCTAATAAATATTTTTGGATAGATTCTGTTGAATGAATCATCATCACCATCAAATATTTCTAGGTCTCTGTGAAATATTCCTACTATTCAGCTGTACTTTAGTTCCTTTCTGGAACATATGCGAAAGAATAAAGAACACAGAAAAATAAAAAGCATAACAGATTCACTTTCTGGGTCCCCATGGTCTTTGGATGGAATTTTAATGGCAGAGTTTACCCTCCCTTTGCCATATTACCCTAGTAAGACAAAATTAAAGTCTTGGATAGTATCTTGGGTTTGGCAAGTGGGGAGCAGAATGGACCTAGTATTGCTGTCTTCAGGCTGGGTTCCAACTGCCTTTGAGCCTCAGGATCTGATTAATTACAGCCCAGGGAAGGACAGCAGCTGCAGAGACTGAGCTTGCTTGGGCAGGACCAAAGTTGAATTCTCTGTCCCTTGTGACCCAAGCACTTGGGTCAGGTCAGAGGCCAGTCCACACTGCTGGGGGAGACCTAAAAACTCCAGTCCCTTCTTGTCCCTTCCTATGCTTCATTCTCAACACCAAAGCCACTTCAGCTTTAGTCGTGGCCAAAAATCCAAAATACACATTAAGAAGAGAAGCAAATATGGTGGTTTGACTGAATCAGCCTAACCCAGAGGGAGGAGATCTGGTTTCTAAGTCCAGCTTTGCACTAACTAGCTGTTTATACGAGGAGAGATCTTTCATCTCTCTGAGCTCCACAAATCTGGCCTCATAATGATAGGGTTGAACTAGATGATCTCTAAGATCCAATGTTGGTTTGAAATTCTAGGATGCTTCAAATTCATCTCAAGAATTTCCCTAAAAGGGCCATAGGCCAACTGTGGTCTCACTGGTAGAGCTCTGGCCCCACCTAGTGGCCAATTTGCAGCATGGTCTCCATTGAAGTAAGAGAACAAAGCCAGTTCAATTCCTTTGCAGAAGTACAGCAAACTGCCAGACCTGGGAGAAACACATGTTTAATTAATGCCCTAGAAAGATATTTTTTGTGAACACACAGCCATTTCCTATGGCAAAGGCCTTGGTGCGGAGGGCATGTGGTTCCAGAGCCAGGCTCCTGATTTCAGGAACACCGAGGTGCCCTGGAACTTGCAGTGGGGAGATGTGTCTGGGTTACTGCCTGAGGGCTGCTCTGTTACACACTGTTCCTTAATTCTTTCAGCTGCTCCACAGTTAACACTTATTGAGCATACACGCAGTGCTTCCATCCTGGGCCTTACACTGCAGTCAGGGCCTCCGGCCAGACATCTGACTCAGAAAGAGGAGGGAAGGACCCCTTGGGTCGCCTGCCAACCTAGACCAATCCTTCATCGTTGGAAGATCTCTCTGGGTTTATTTTTTTCCTGACGTGTGTACTCAGTTGTGTCTGACTTTTTGTGATCCCATGGACCGTAGTCTGCCAAGCTCCTCTGTCCATAGGATTTCCCAGGCTAGAATACTGGAGTGAGTTGCCATATCCTACTCTAGGAAATTTTCCCAATCCAGGGATTGAACCCACATCTCCTGCATTGGCAGGTGAATTTTTTACCGCTGAGTCACCTGGAAAGTCCCTTTTTTCCCCTGACATTCCCATCTAAATAAAGACTATTTCTTTCTTTCTAAATAAAGACTATGTTATTTTATTTATATTCTGAAGCCTGTCTGGTCCTGCTTTGAAGTATCCGGGTCATCCTTGGGCTGCAGTGGGTCTATCCCACACATTTGTCCATGCTGCTACTAATCCTGGGATGATAGACACTGCCTGCTGGCTCATCACCCCCTCATGGTGACTGCTGTTTTCCTGGAGTTCCATGTCGTTTGCTTTCTGTTTCTATATCCTGGCGAGGCAAGTACGTATATGCAGCAGTATTGATGTCCATTGTAGAGGCAACAAAACCAAGGTAAAAAAACGGGTAGGTGAGTCTCCCCACATATCCAAAGAGGGAGAAGTGGAGTACCCCAGAGTGAAGGCGTTTTGACCCTCTGTTCAATTAACCCCTAGTGGTTGGGACTTTGTTTTCTATGGTATCAGTGAGGGGCCATTGATTCATTAATTTTTTACTACAAACACTATAGAAAACTATTAATTGCCCGTACCTTAAATAGCTGTGTTCTTTTGCTGCCATTCCAGAGTTTTTTCATGCCAAGCAAGACAGTGGGTGGAGGGTGCACTGGGATGGGAACCAGAAAGCCTGGGTTCTTTCCTCTGACATGGCCTCTGCCAAGCTCAGGGCAGAGGAGTCACAGTCCCTGAGGCTTTTATTCCCTCACCTGTGAAGAGGCTGCATTAAAGTTCCTTCCCTTCCAGAACACCATATATATAAGGAAAGAGCTTGTCTGCTTTGGGGCATGTTCCAGCACCTCTCTGACTTTGGATCTGTTCAAATAAAATGATTCAGTGCGGATATCTTTGCCTAATAACTAAGTATCATTCATTTGGACCATCCAGATTGTTCAGATGAATTTATTTATTGATTTTTAAGCTTTTTCTTTCCTTTTCTTTCTCCCTCTTTCTGTTTTGTTGTTGTTGTTTGGTTGGTTGTTTAGTTGGTTGTTTTTTGTGTGTGTTTGTGTGTCCTGGCCTGTTCTTGGTACAAAATTCCAATTCCAGGTTATAAATTTCCAGGGCAGTGTTGGCAAAAAGGTTTCATCCTGAATGCCCTTCACTTCAGTGGGCATTGGCCATCAGGAGCTCTGTGTTAAACAGTCCATGTTCTAAGGCTGTGGGGGAGAGAGACTGATTAGCCATGTCTGCCAAGGGTGTGGGCTGGGGAACTTTGGAGGTCAAGGGCTTTGCCTACAACAGGAATTCCCCAGTGGCTCAGACAGTAAAGAAACTGCCTTCAAGGCAGGAGACCTGGGTTCAATCCCTGGGTCAGGAAGATCCCCTGGAGAAGGAAATGGCAACCCACTCCAGTATTGCCTGGAGAATTCCATGGACAGAGGGAGGAGCCTGGCAGGCCCCATTCCATGGGGTCGCAGAGTGTTGGAAACGACTGAATGACTAACACAGGCCATGCTCAGAGGCACAGAGCCAGAAGAGAGATTGGAATCCAGGCCCCCTCCCTTCAGGACTCCTCCCTTCAAGTTCCGCCACCCCCCCACCCACTTCTCTCTTCTACTTGGATGTCACAGGCAATCAGATGTTTTTGGATGCTGATGATGAAGAAATTGATGGTGCTGCAGCAGCAGGCTGCCTGCCTAGTCTTCTCTGAGCAGTTTGTGTCCACCCCACAGATGTGTTTCTTCCTTTCCGAGGGACAGAGAGCCTTAACACTTGATGGAGGTTTGACCGGATGACTTTAATAAATGCCCCCAAAGGCTCACGTCTGCGTTAAAACATGCCCTTCTCCTCCCCGCCGTCTGGAGAGAGACTTCTCAAAGGCAGCAGGGGAGAGCATCAGGGCTGCAGGTGGGGGCGGCGGGGCGGTGGGCAGGGGAGGACGGAGGGGAGGGGAGGGCGAGGGGACAAAGGCACCCGCCTCCTTGCCTCGCAGAGGGGCACCTGAGTGAACACCGATGGCTTGCGGCCTCCGCATGGCAGAGGGCCCGTCGCAGAGAGGCTGGCTGTGGAGGGGCTGCCCACCCAGAAGGACTCGCTGTCCTTCGAAGGAACGTCCTGTGCTCCTGGCTGGCAGCCAGCACCCGGCCCATCACCTCCCCTGAGGCCCCGCCGGCTTTCTCACGGGGCACCCGGAGCTCCGGCCCGGAGCAGAGGCCTGGGCTTTCTTCCCACACAGCAAGTGGCCTGCGGCGATCCATCCATCTTCCGTGCCTTCGTCGGGGACACAGCGCAGCGGCCCTGAGCAGCCCGTGCAGGGAACCTCTGGCCAGGCGGTGAGGGAGGGTGCCATCTGGGTGGACAAGGCAGCCTGGACCCTGGGCATGGGGGATTCTGGAGCACGTCCAGGGCCCTGGAGGCTGAAGGCCATTCTGTTTGCAGTGGGATGAACCCACTCTTTAAAAAAGCATCCACGTTGCCGGAGTCCCAGGAAAAGTGGGTGCAACTGACAAGCTGCCAGGAAGGGATTCCTCAGGCTCTGTGCACCACCAAGCCTCTCCAGGGATGCCTGGGCCTGGCTCTCCGTGTGCACGGGATGCCCTCGAAACATGCCCTCTGTTCACAGGTGGGCAGCTCCACAGGGAGGAAGGCTCAAGTGTCACCTCAGAGCTGCAGAGACTGGCCTCTGGATCCCCTTATAGATCTGGAGGAGGCCTGTGTTCTCCGCGCAGTGAGCCTTCCAGCTGGCTTCTCAGGACAAGCTTTCCCATCCTCTTCTCAGTTCAGACACAGGGCCCAACAAGCTCCCACCGGACTCCAATCCAACCAAGTGGGTTCATCCTTTCTTTGCCACCATCAGCTCACATGCCTCAATCAAACAACCCCCAGGATGCCAGACGTCTGCATCACAAGGACGTATTGTTGATTTTCACAACATGATGCTCACCAGAGGGTGAATATGATTTGGGTCCTCAGAGACATTCAGTCACTATCAAAGATGACCTTGTTGTCAATCAGCTGAGACCTGGGGCTAAGTTTCTGTCTCCTGGGAGTCCAGGGCAGACCCTGCAGGGGAGGCGGGAACAGTCTGAATCCACCTACTGGGGCAATCCTTGCCCTTGGTTTCAGACCAGGATATTTGAGTAAGCATTCCTGACCCAAACTGTCTCATTGGGTTTCTTTACACACCTGGCCCCATTTCATGCTCAGATTCGTCATGCTTTCCTCTGCATTTGAATGTAAGGAAGAGGCTGCTCCCGTGCATAGATGCACTCCCTGCCAGGCAGAAATGTCCTCAGACAAACAAGTGAGCAAACATTTATATCTGCTATGTTCCAGGCCTTGCGCCAAGCTCAGGCTCCCTCATGGGTCCTCACTGCGCTTTCAAATATGGGGAGGGAACCAGTACAAAATGTTACAGGTGCCGTGTTAGAATAAAGGATTGGGTTTTGTGGGGGCATAGAGTAGATGCTGGAGGGGAGAGGAAAGGGCGGGAAAGCTCCCCACCACCTGGAGTTGTTTTGGGGATGAAATTCACAACATGGAGCTTTTTTTTTTTTTAATAGACTCTTAGATCTGTTTGCCAGGCTTCAGTCCTGATGGTCACAGGCTATCTGCCTGCCCTGTCTGGTGGGGACCAGCATGTAGGGTGTGGGCTGAGTCCTCCAGCCTTCCAGGAGGTGGTTAGGACATCAGATTGTCAGCATCCTGATTTTCCACAATGGGAACGGTGATGTCCATGAGAGAGCATCCTTGCCTAGAAGGAGGCCACTCCTTCTCTGGCACAACCTTGCCTAGGGAATCCCAAATAGATGTTCTCTTCAATAAGAGCTGTGTGTATCTAAGAGACACTCCAAGCCAGGGAGAAAATAAATAAATAAAAGAAACAACCCAGGAGTTCCCTGGTGGCACAATAGGAAAGAATCCACCTGCCAATGGAAGACACTCAGGTTTGATCCCTCGTCCGGGAAGATTCCACGTGCTACAGAGCAACTAAGTCTGAGCACCACAATTACTGAGCCTGTGCTCCAGAGCCCATGAACAACTGAGCGGTGTGTTGCCACTACTGACACCTGGACCTAGAGCCCATGCCTGTAACACAAGGAGCCACTGCAACAAGAAGCTCACACACTGCAACGAAAAGTGGCCCCCACTAGATGCAACTAGAGAAAGTCCTCAGGCAGCACCCAATACAACCAACACTAGATAAATAAATAAAATCTAAAAAAAAAAAAGAAACAACCCATCCCTGGCCAGAGAACCTGAACACTGCTCAGGAAATCCAGCTAGGTTTGTCCAGAGAGCCGTACACTTGTGATTTGATGTGACATGACTAAGGAGAAACACACTCCCAGCACACTTCTAGACTAACATCAGGACAGTTCGGGTTCTCCCTGCTCCCAGATCCCTTCAGGATCTCATAGCCCTTCATGACTGCATCAGTCCATGGGCCTCGCAGTAGAGTTACTGTCACAGTGATGAGGCATCACATGTGTATTACCAGGGAAATGCTGCCTACGGCATGGACAATGGTTCACAGCCAAGGACCAAAGGTGGCTTCTTCCTTACCCTGCCAATCTCACTACCCAGCATGAAATGAAATTTGAACATGAATTATCTAAATTAACTAAATTCTAGCAAGAATTGCTAGGTCACGCTAAAGTTCATGGAGCATGTTCTCCTTTTTGCTATTAGTTACCTATTTAATTAATTTTCTCCTCTTGCTTGATTTCTCTGCTCCATGCAGTCTTGGGGAAGGCACACATCTGCTTATTACAACCTCTGAAAGCGCTTGGAGTTTACAAGCACTTGGTCCTAAGGAAAAAACCCAGGCCATTAGAGGCACCTCTAAGTTAACCTCCAGGAAATCTCCGAGGCACATTATTGTATTCAGTTCACCCACTATCTGGTCTTTATGGGGGGTGTGAAGCCTGGAGGCTGGGCGAGGTGGGGCCAGGATGCTGAATGCTCCCTCTGGCCTCTCCCCAGAGAAACAGCAGGAGCAGGCAGCCCTTCCCACCTCCCTCCCAGAGGCCAGGGTGTGACCAACACAGGTTGCTGCAAAATCAGTAGAAGCCAGGCAGAAGAGCCAAGAACAAAACTCACTTTTGCTTTTACTTATTGAAAATCAAGACCTGTGTTGTGTGCCGCAGTTAAAAAATCATTCCTGAGTTTAAAAGCAGTAAACCACCCATTGCCAGGGGTTACTTTCAAGATATGCTTTTGGTCCTGGAAGAAGTAAAGATACCTGGAGGGAGAGAGGAGGTGGGCTGTGGGGAGGGGGGAGGCGGGAGAGCTTCCGGGAGTCCCTTCAGTCTATAACTTTCCAGCCGGGCAGGGGCTCAGATCCCCTGTGCGTTTGGGGGCTGTAGGGCTCCCCAGAGCACAGCTCAGCGCCTTACGGGCACTCTGTTGTCACTCTGAAACCCAAGGGTTGTCCCGGGTACACAAGCGCTCCTATGCCCGACATCTACTTTTAGGCCGTGTCACTGTATGGAATCGGAATCTACTCAGAAGAGATGCCTTGTACTCACGTGTCTTTAGGAAGCACTGATTTGGTACCTCCCCCCGCTGCACCTCCCACACGGCAGACACTGGTCTAGCCACCAAAAGTCCAAGGGTGAACCCAACACAGCTGCTGTCATCATGGTGCTAACGTTCTTGGGGAAGGCAATAGACCATCACCAAATAAAACACATGACTATATAACTTAGCATCTGACAGTGATCCACACCAGGAAAAGCATAAAGCAAGCTGGGAGGCCACAAGCATCCCTGGGTGGGGTGGTCTGGGAAGGTCTGGGGATGAGCTGAGCTTGGAGCAGAGTCCCGAGTGGAAAGCATTTCAGAGGGATCAGTGGGTGCTTAGACTCTCCCTTAGAAGAAGAGATTCTCCCTTAGAAGGAAGGATTCTCCCTTAGAAGAAAGGAGAATCTGGCAAAGAGCACTCTGGACACTAAGAACAGCTACTACTATTGAGTGCTTATTGTGTATGTTACATCTTGCACGAGTGCTTATTGCGTATGTTCTCCTTACACGGTGGTGGTTTAGTCACTAAGTCATGTCCGACTCTTTGCAACCCCATGGACTGTAGTCCTCTGGGCTGCTCCGTGCATGGAATTCTCCAGGCAAGAATACTGGAGTGGGTTGCTATTTCCTTCTCCAGGCAATCTTCCTGATCCAGGAATTGAACTTGAGTCTCCTGAGTCTCCTGCATCGGCAGGCAGATTCTTTACCCCTGAACCACCTGGGAAGTCAGCTCCTTACACATGTCATCTTATTTAATTGTCACAACAGTCCTGGGTCACTGGTACCATCACTCTCCCATCTTGGAGATGAGGAAGCAGAGGCTGAAAGACAACCTAGTTACTCCCAGATCTCATAGTTAGGACACGGCGGCGCTGAGGCTCAGCCCCTGTGTCTAGGCTGAATTCATGCTCCCAGCCTCTCAGCTGCGGTGTTCCGTGTTGCTACAGCACAGGCCACTCCCAGGCCCACAGGGCTTCGTGTGGAGGAAAGAGTGTTTCTGAGACTGTGTGTTTCCTGGAAGATGCTTTGCTCTCAGGCAAATCGCTTTCTTTTAGGATTGCTTTCTTTCTCTTACCTGGAAACACTGTTCAGTCAAAGCTACTTCTGGGGGTGCCTTGACAAATCTTTGCGTCTTCACGGTTTTTATGAGGTAAATGTGGTTGCTCCCAAGATGCCCATGAATGCTACTCTGGTCCTCAGCTGTATTTCAGGGCTTCCTGGGGGTGCCAAAAATGTGTGAGGTTCTTTTAAGAACCTGGCATTGGGGATTCACATTTGTCAGACTGATTCATTCTTACATTAGCCCCGAGATCAGAAATAAGTGTAAGGAACAGTCAGTGAATGCATCATCAGCAGAACCACGCAGACACAGCGAGGTGTGGTAAAAAGAACAGCAATTTGGAATCAGCCAGTTTGTAGTTGTGCAGAGTCCGAACAAAAACAGACAAAAAAACACACAAAAACAGCACAACAGAAAACAACCTGCATAACCCTGAGCAGGTAAGTCAATAGTCTTCCCTGAGCCTCATCTAAAAAATGTCAACCTCTCTCTACCCTCTTCAGTGTGAGAATATGCTTCTTGTGAAGAATCTCCTTCAACCTTCTCCAAAAGAGAAGAAAAAAAAAAAAAGAACAAAATTTCAGGTGCAGAGCCCGACTCCTATCTCCTGGATGAGAAAGGCCTGGATGCTATACAGTCACCTTGGTGTTTATCCATGCTGACGGCAGCGTTGTGTGTTGACTCTCCTACTGGCTTCCAGAGGCAGAGCAAGGTCACTGAAGGATGTTCCTCTAGGCAGAAGCAGCACAGAAAGCACCCTGAATCAAGATAAATAAGAAAACATCTCAATAGATACATTTTGGAATTTAAAAACTTGACCGAAAATATAATGTGTAGGTAGTTGTAGAGGTGATTCACCGTTCAGGCTTGGATTCTGAGCCAGTTTCTTGAGTTCAGATTGTGGTCCTGCCACTTTCTAGCTGTGTGACCTTAAATGACTTAATTGACATTTCTGTTCCTTGGTTTCACTCTCTGTAAAACAATAATAATAGCACCTACCCCAGAGTTCAGGAACTTGCCTGTAGTTTATACAGTAAAGAACCTACATGCAATGCAGGAGACCTGGGTTCGATCCCTGGGTCAGGAAGATCCTCTGGAGAAGGGAATGGCAACCCACTCCAGTATTCTTGCCTGGGGAATCCCATGGATGGAGGAGCCTGGCGGGCTACAGTCCACGGGCCCGCAAAGAGTCAGACATGACTGAGCGACTACCACACACACACCCCAGATTTCTTGTGAGATTGAATAAGTAAATGTATACACATGTACACAGAGACCCTGACTAGTGAAGCACTATTAAGTGTGGGTTATAAGGGTAGGACCAGGGAAGTACTGGTGCTTGATACTGGTTTTTAATAACAGACAAACAAACAATAAATAAATAAAAAACAAGAAGGGAAAGAAGACAAACTAAAGTCTCTTGCAGTTAAAAACACCTCACCTGGGGGAAAACTCCAGTCCATGAGAAAGACACTGTCACTTAAATATCCAGGGAATAGTATTCTCTAGGAAAAGCAAAATGAGCCTAGGAAAAGTGGCTCCTTGGGTGAAGGAGGTGTGTGGAGGCGGCTCTTGGCTGGGGCTGGATGTGGATAAAAGCTCCACTCCTCGGCTCTCCATTTCATCTCCGGGAGCAGGAGGAATGGTAAGTGCATGCTGCATTGCCGTTAATTAATTTCTCAAGGGCTGCGGTAATCAGGATGCTCATTAATGTGTTTGAGCCTGGCTTTCATTTAGAGAATGAGTAGCAAATGTAAATGCAGTGCACTTAGGAGCCTTAAAAACCATTCAGTGCTGTAGTAGGAGGAGAGACACCCTGGTATGTCTCAAAGGAAAAGAAAAAACCCACGAGGTCTTCTTTAATCACATGAAAGACGAGCAATTCTAACTCGACAGCAGCCGAGGCTCCCTGTGGCTTTTCAAATATTATCATTTGGAGCCTGCTGTCCCTCTGCTTTGTACGACGTTTGAAGATGCCATGCTCCATTCAAATTTATATTCCTCCCAGCAGGGAGCCTGATCCTGATAGGCAGGTTCTGGGGGTCCAGGACTGGGCGCGCAAGTGTGCTAAGTGGCTTAGTCACTCAGTCGAGTCTGACTCTGCAAACCCGTGAAGTGTAGCCCGCCAGGCTCCCCTGTCCATGGGATTCTTCAGGCAAGAATACTGGAATGGGTTGCCATGCCCTCCTTCAGGGGATCTTCCAACCCAGGGATGGAGCCCATGTTTCTTACGTCTCCTGCATTGGCAGGTGGGTTCTTTACCACTAGTGCCAGCTGCCACTGTAAAGGGGTGGCCCTGAGCCTGCCAGGATGTGCAAGAGGGATCAGGTCCCCAAAGGCACCCCCACCAGAGGCTTGTCTGCTGGGCCAGGTTGGGGGCACAGGCTGGTGGTTTCTATAAATCTTCAAGGCCAACCTTGGGATTACCAGCATTCTTCCTCACTCTGATCTTGGCCTCCTCTGAGGAGGTGCTCAAAACCACACCAATTTCTTCTTCTCTGTGAAATCAGCATGTCTCGGAGGACCCTTTCATAGACCTGGACCCCTTCTCCCTTGGTTAGTCCTGTCACATGACCACAGAAAGGGCTTAGCACTGTGCCTCGCTGCTCGTAGGCCCTCTGTGTTTACTATTCTTGCTGCGTTACTGTCAGCCACTGGCAGACAGTGACCACCGGATCTGGGGTCTGTCGCTCCAGGGCTCCTCACTGGGCTTTCTGACCACAGTCACTGTACAAGTCATCACATAACCAGCCACAGCGTCTTGGACTATGACTCAAACTTTCATCCGTCCAACTTCCCTATCTTTATCTTTGACTTTCTTAGGTCAGTTCAACACCTAATCTCAATTTTACCCTCCCCTAATGGCTCAGAGGTTAAAGTGTCTGCCTCCAGTGCGGGAGACCCGGGTTCGATACCTGGGTCGGGAAGATCCCCTGGAGAAGGAAATGGTAACCCATTCCAGTATACTTGTCTGGAGAATCCCATGAACGGAGGAGCCTGGTAGGCTACAGTCCACGGGGTCGCAAAGAGTCGGACACAACTGAGCGACTTCACTTTCACTTTCCATCACTTTTAATGTAGAGGGCAGAGGGCTGGGCCAAGGTCTACACTCTCCCTCTAGAGTACGACATGCCTCCAGGGGAGATGGTGATCAGCCCACAGAGAGCAGAGGATCCCCCGGACAGAAAAGGAACACCAAGGAATCTGAGCACATTTCTCCTCCCCAGGGAAAAGAACCATTCAGTCACCTAACACGTGCACTGCCCCGTTTCACCCTACCTCTGCCTCACGCGATGGCCTTGATGGATGTTCTGCACATGTGTCTCCAGGCTTTCCTTGTTAAGTTCAGTTCAACAAGCATCTATTGAGCAGCAGCAATTGTGTGGCAAGCTCGATGACAAGTGCTGGGGAATATAAAATGAATGAGCCTCTACTCTGACGGATTAAGTCACACCTGGAAACACAACTCCAATAAATGGGGGAACAGAGAAAAGTATGTCACCCAGCGTAGGCTCTCCAGAGGGATGTGACCTAGGTTCGGTCGTCAAGGATACATAGCAGGGCCCCAGCACTGGGGAGTGGGTGGGCATTCCAGAACCAGGCAGGGAACATGATGGCATTTACTTTCAAGGAGTGCACAGTATGTACCACCCAGTAGGTGCCCAGCACACCCACCGAGAGGCTGATGGGTGGCAAGCTGAAAGATGCTGCCAGAGCGTGGACTCCAGGCTGTCCTGGGAGATGGCAATAAAGAGGGGCTGAAACCCTGAACCTGAGCAGGATGTTGAATGCCAGGCCCTTATCTGTAAGACATTATCCTACAAGAGTTTGAAGCAAAAGGGGCTGACATGGTCGGTATAACATTTTACTCGTTCAGCATTCCACTACTCCAGGGAAGTCCCCTGAGAACACTGAAGAGGAAAGCCTTAAAGATCACAGTTTTATACTCTGCTAATGAAAGGAGAGAGCTTCCCTGGTGGCTCAACGGTAAAGAATTTGCCTGCAATGCAGGAGACACCAGAGACATGGGTTCGATCCCTAAGTGGGGAAGATTCCCTAGAGGAGGGAATGGCAACCCACTCCAGTATTCTTGCCTGGAGAATACCATGGACAGAGGAGCCTGGTGAGCTACAGCCCATAGGATTGCAAAGAATCGGACACGACTGAAGCGACTGAGCATGCATGCCTGCATTGTAAGGAGATGTTCACCAGCCCTAAGAGAACCAAGCTGCTCCTTTGTTAAAGTTTGATAGCTGGATATCTGATCTTGAGATGTTTAGTTGAAAGTTTATAGGTCGAAACTTTCAGTCTCTACCTTAGTTCCTAAACTGTAAATAGACCTTTTGACTTCTATTGAAATACTTTCTCCTCCATAAAGCTGTCCTATTAATCAAGGTGTGTTCCTTTCTCCTGCTCTTAACCCCTGTGATTCCATGTCACAGGGCTATTTGTACATTTATGGGTCTATATCACAATATCACAGCATGGACCTGGATCAACTTCTCCAATGCAACATGCTACAGCATAAAGAACTTAATTCCAGGTTTTGACACAAATCAGGCCAAGGCTGAAATTCAAAGGAGTGGTTATTTATTGCAGTCCTAGTTTTAAACCTGAATCATGCCTCACTCTTTAAGATTTTTTGATACACTTTAGTGATTTTTCTGAAGATTAAATAAAATAATGGGTAAAGAGCTTACAAATGCTCTATTAATAGTAAAACCTCAAGAATGCTGCCTCTATTCATTTTTATTCACACAGGTATTTCTGCTAAAGATTCAAAGTCATTTGCCTCAAGAAGTTGAAATTTATCTACTGTGAGAAATGAGTTTGGCATTTAACTTCTGTATTGTTTTTAATGTTTTGTATTCAGGTCTTGAGTCCCTAATCAGACTATAAGGAGTTTGAGGGCAGAGATCCTACTGGACTTCTGTTTTTATATCCCTCACAGAACTTAGTACCATTTGGTACTAAGATGGTATAATAGGTGTGTGTATAATAGATGCTCAAGAAACACATGTAGAAGGACTGGATGCATACAGAGCTCTATCAGTGAATATTAGAGTGTTCATCATCACAAAACTTGGCAAGTGATTGTCTGCTCCACAGCCCTTTACCTGGCCATTACTTCTCAGCTCAGAAAAATGAGTTAAATGAGGGTCCTGAGGTGGAGTAAAGAACCCCAAATACTATTAATATAAACTGTGCCAGCTGCCTGGTTTGCATAACTTGTCTCATCCCTGAGTCTCCTTCCCGCATTGTACACTGACCCAGCAGAATTGATGACCTTCTCCGCCCTCTAGCTTCCCAGGTCGTAAAGAACTTTTCTGCCAATGCAGGAGATATAAGAGACATGAATTCGAGTTCTGGGCTGGGGAGATTCCCTGGAGGAGGGCATGGGAACGCACTCCAGTATTCTTGCCTGGGAAATCCTATGGACAGAGGAACCTGGCGGGCTACAGTCCATGGGTCGCAAAGAGTCAGACACGACTGAAGCGACTTAGCATACACACAGTCTGCTAGGCTCCAGGGAACCAGCTCCTCAGGCTGTTTCTTGTGCTAAGATGCAAATGACTTCTTCAGAGTTCAACAGCGGCTCTGGAGAGGCAGCTCCCTCCTAGGTCACCTGCAGCAAGTTGGGGCAAACTGGGTTGGGTCCATCATGCCTTCCAAATAATAGGCCTTTCAGTCTTAGGGAGAGAAATGACTCAGCAACCCCAGGGCCATCCTGGTGGCTGAAGCAGCTGCCAGCCAGGGAGCCCATTTTAAACGCCTAATTAGTGTGAGAACCGTAAGCGGATTTAACAGACCGACGCACCTCTCTCTGCATACACATGTGCAGGGAAAGTGAAGTCGTTTCACTTTTCGCAGTGTTGCTCCATTCCAAGGAACAAGATTCATTTGTCTCAGAACTTGGCTCTCCTTGACTTGCCAGATGAAAAATGATGTGAAGTTCCTGAAATCATCTGCTATGGGAAATGAATCCAAGGTCAGTAGAAGTTTGTTGCTTTTCCAAAGCACATTCGTCAGACTATCTTATAAGCAAAATAGAACCTTACTACCAGGTAAAGACAGTAGTTATTTCAATTAGCAATGGTATTAGATGTAGAAGGTAATGAGGAATAAAGATGCTGGACCCAGCCCAACCATTCAGTACCCACGCTTCTCTTACTGTTCTGACTAAAACAGCAGATAAGCACAGAGTGAACTCAGCTGAGGGATGGATGATGGAGGCTTTCCCCTTAGTGGACTGAATCACAGTTCGTCCTTCGCTGCCTGACAAGAGGCAGCACGATGCTGGAGGCCACGTGGCCATGAGATGCCAAGGGCTTGGGCTACCCTCAGTCCTTGCAGAAAATGAAAAACTACAAGGTTGTGTGGCAGTTAGGGAAGCAATACTTTTAAAGATATTTTCAGCTGTATTGCTGAAATGAAATAAAGAACTCCCTTATGGGACAGCTGCATATTTAATCTTGAGATACTTGGTCTAAAGTATTTTTATTACACATCTTCTTAGATCATTCTTTTGATTTTAAATACATGTATTTCTGGAATGGGAGGAAGGAGAAGAGAAGAGGCAGAAGATAGAGAAAGGGCCATCTTGTTCTGGAAAGACTTTGACTAAATGGGGTTAATATGGCAGAAAAGATTGAGACAGCTGATAATCTTTTTTGCAAATGTAGCACATTTGAAGTTTCTGCTTTGATTAGTGCCTGTCTGTGTTAGCTGAAAAAGTCTATCACTTAAGCCAAAACTGACAGTTCTTCAAGGAGTAATTGACAAATCCGTGATCAGAGTGGGAGATTTAATGCTTTTTTCTTAGTAATTGATAGATCAAACAGCCAAAAATATTCAGTCAAGTTATAAAGATTTTGAACAACATGATTAACAAGTGTGACGTAAAGGACTTCAGAGCATGGCCCTCAACCACTGGAATGTATATACTCTTTCCAAAAATCACATATTACATTTACAAAAACCGAAGATGAATTAAGCCTTGAAGTAAGTCTCAACAAATTTCAAAGAATCAGTTTTATAAGATTATACCATATTAAGTTAGAAATCAGAAAAAAATTTACAATTTAAAACCTCCATACATTTAGACATTTAAAAGCACATTACTTAAAAATCTAAAGGGAGAAAGCAGATTGCAGCTGCATGGCCTGGGAGGAGAGAGCTCTGGGGAGTGGCTGCTTAATGGGGATGGGGTTGTCTTTGAAGTAATGAATATGCGTTGGAACTAGACTGACTACTGTTTGCACAACACTGTCAAAGTACAAAATCGTACACTTCAACACGGCTAACATTATGTTATGTGAATTTCCACCTCAGTAAAGAAGTGTTCATTACCTCTGTTTAAATCCTAAATCTGTGAGTACATAGGTGTGTACAGTTCCTGAAACTTTTTCAAGTTATTATATGTGCACTTTAATGTGTAATATGAATATATATTTACATTTTCTGCATTATGCTTCAGGAAAGAGTTTTTAAAAAGCAAAAACACATTACATAATAACCCGGGAGTCAATAAGAAATCGTAAAACATAAAGAGAATCATGTGACACTGCACTGAACATTTACAGTATGCAGTGAGTTCACTCAGATCATGGAAAAGCAACCGTGATAGAGGAGAATAATGAGTTCTCCAACACAAAAGAAAGTAGGCAGCTTTAAAAGTTTATTAGGTTAAAAAAAAAGAAAGGCTTAAAATTAATAAGCTGAGCATCAACCATATGAAGCGAGAAATGAAGCAACAGAATATTTCCAAAGAAAGTAAAAAGAAGGAAACAATCTTAATCAAAATAAACAGATAACAGATACAATAAAGATGATCCACAAAGCCAAAAACTGGCTCTTTGAAGAGACTAAACCCTGGAAAAACTGATAAAGGAAATTTAAATATATATACACAGAAAGAGAAGGTGCAAATAATATTAGGAATGGAAAAGGAGAATATACAAAGATCAAAAGGATAATAGAAATATAAGATAGAAAACCCTTAAACTGGTAAACTTGAAAATGTGCGTTTTAAATGGAAAAAAAAATCTTATAAAGATATAACTTATCAATGTTGACTTAATAAGAACTATAAAGCAAAATCAGTAGTAAAACATCTTCCCACAAAAGAAATGCTAGGCTTCCAGAATTTCATTTGTGAGTTCTAGGAGACATTTTAATTATAACCTCAGATTATGATCAGTATGTTAAATAAGCAGGATGCATGGGATGTAATTGAGAAAGTGATCACATTGTTGCCTCATATGGTCCCTCTGGACTTCCCAGGTGGTTCAGTGGTAAAGAATCCACCTCCCAATGCAGGAGATGTGGATTCGATCTCTGGGTCGGGGAAGATCCCCTGGAGGAAGACATAGAAACTCACCAGTATTCTTGCCTGGAGAATCCCAAGGATGGAAGAGCCTGGTGGGATCCACCAGGTGACACAGTAGGTTGCGACTGAGCACTGTCCTTTTAAATCTTCTCCCCCTGCCATTGGCCCAGACTTTTATGATTATTATTGAATAAAAGAAATGCTTATGTTTACTTTTAGACATAGACTCTAACCCAAGTTAGTAACTTAAAATGTCCAGCACAATATAATAAGCTACGCTTTCAATTTAAAAGTTAAGACTTCATTCCACCTTCTTTACCCGAAATGAGAGGCTGTAGCAGGCTGAGCACCTGTTTGGGGGACAGGAGATGGAATCAGATTCTTCACTTCCTCTCTTCTACCTTCTCCCTCCCCGATCAATCAGGGTCCAATGAAGAAGACAGAAGACACACCAGTTATTTGGGAAAGAATTTAATATAAAGAATTATCGACTAAATGTAAAGTACTAACCAGGTGACTGAAGAGGCAAGAAGAGAATTCTAAGGTGTCATAAACATAAAAATTTCAAGAAGCAGTTACCATCTCCAGGGCTCGAGGAATAAAAGGATGAAGTTAAAAGTCTTAAAGCTTCAAAGTTTAGACAAGGGACCCTGAAGAGCTGAAACTCAGCTTTGTTTCTGATCCTGTTCAGGTTTGGAAGAGGGGAAGGAAAGGGAAGAGCAAGTCCTTACTGAATCAGTACTGTTATTAGAGTATTTGGCTCCCTCTGGACCTGCTGGTGTTTGAAGCTGGTTCTTTCTCTCATCGAGTGCTGTCCTGTGAAAAATCCATTTTCTTACCTCCTTGCTGCTAATTTCCTTAGATCTGAATGAATGTGTTGCATTCTATAAGTTGCTTATTAATCCTCGTTTAATAACAAAAAAAAAAAAAAGAAGAAGAAGAAGAGACCAGCATCCACCTCCAGCTTCTCCTGTAATGGAACCTATTCACCTTCCCGCTGACCTGACTCTGTTTGAAACAATCTAGGAGGACTCTGAGCCAGCTCTGTGTATAAGCCAAGGAGACACTCACACATTCTTTGCCCAGGCAAACCTGGGGGATACAAGCTTATTCAAGCCCAGCAACACCTTTCTTTTACTCTAGCCAGCCCTGGTCTTGCCCTCTGTTTTCCAGATAGGAGCCAGACATGGGTCCACTGGACCTGCTTAGCTGCAGAAGATTCATAGGGAGTTCTCCAAGGGGGAACTGTTGAATCCCTTCTCAATTGGCTCAATTCATACCAGTAACACTTTCCAAGGGAAAAAAAATTGAAAAATCTTATTGAACAAAATCTCCATCAAACTTCATTCTCTCAAGCCATTTACATGTTCAAGAGAATGAGGAACTGATGTCAATGAACTAATTCCTGATTCCTTCCTTTGAAAAGGCTATCTTGGCCTATCACCTCACTTTGGAAGTTTATATCTTTTGAATCTTAGTTCTTCAACTGAAACTTAATTGAGCATCCTCTTGCATCAATCTTAAATTCTTCCAATTTATCCTGTGAGAATAGCATAACATTGATCTTAAAATCAAATAAAATATGACTAGAAAGGAAATTTTATAGGTCAATCTTACTTATAACCAAAGTAGCAAAAGCAAACTATTCTCAGTTCAGTTCAGTTCAGTTGCTCAGTTGTGTCCAACTCTTTGCAACCCCATAGACTGCAGCATGCCAGGCCTCCCTGTCCATCACCAACTCCCGGAACCTACCCAATCCCACATCCATTGAGTCGGTGATGCCATCCAACCATCTCATCCTCTGTTGTCCCCTTCTCCTCCTGCCTTCAATCTTTCCCAGCATCAGGGTCTTTTCAAATGAGTCAGTTCTTTGTATCAGGTGGCCAAAATACTGGAGTTTCAGGTTCAGCATCAGTCCTTTCAGTGAATATTCAGGAGTGATTTCCTTTAGGATGAACTTGTTGGATCTCCTTGCAGTCCAAGGAGCTCTCAAGAGTCTTCTCCAATACCACAGTTCAAAAGCATCAATTCTTCAGCACTCAGCTTTCTTTATAGCCCAACTCTCACATCCATTCATGACTACTGAAAAAACCACAGCTTTGACTAGACAGACCTTTGTTGGCAAACTAATGTCTCTGCTTTTTAATATGCTGTCTAAATTGATCATAACTTTGAATTTAGGCAATGAGTAATGTCTTTAGTATAAGTATATCTCAGATACTGCATGGGGTATACTTATACTAAAAATTATTTGTTGCTTATCTGTAATTTAAAATTAATTGTGTGTCCTTTTTCATTTCTGTTGCTTGTTTTCAGCTAAATCTGGCAACCCTACTCACAAGGAGCTTCCATGATATTTATAACATTCTTTTTCCACCTGCCCAGGTTGGATGCATGAGACAAGTGCTCAGGGCTGGTGCACTGGGAAGACCCAGAGGGATCGGATGGGGAGGGAGGTGGGAGGGGGGATCGGGATGGGGAACACATGTAAATCCATGGCTGATTCCTGTCAATGTATGGCAAAAACCACTACAATATTGTAAAGTAATTAGCCTCCAACTAATAAAAATAAATGAAAAACAAACAAACAAAAAAATTCTTTTTCTTAAGTTGGGTGGTAGGTTCATAATTGCTCATTTTATTCTTTCAATTTTTAAAAAACAAGCAAATAAACTTTAAAGCAAGTCTAATTATTTATAATTCTACCTGGTGGACTCAACACTTTTGCTAAGAAATCAGCAAGTGTAGGCTGGGCTCCAGTGTCAGATGCTGGTTCTCCCAGACTCCCTTGGGATGCATCAAACTGCCTGTGGCTAGACTTTCTCCTTGATGCTTTCTCTGTGCTTCTGTTGGTGTTTACTGCAGCCCACCCCACAACTAAATAGCAACTGTTAGAGCCCCTTCTTGAAGCAAGTGCATAAGCAATGGGTAAAGACTACAAAAAATACTGAGAACCTTAAAACAAGAGTAGAGCCTTCCAGCATAGCACAAACAGCAAGGAGGTAGTTTGGGGACTGCCAGGTCATAGAGAAGAGATTCCAGCCTGATGTGCCTCTAATGAGCCCCAGGACCATGAGAAGCTCTGTGTATTCCCAGCACTTAACCCATCGACTGGCATAGAGTTGTCCTCAGTAAACCTTTGTGTGTGGAATGCATAAATACATAACAAATGAAAGAAGCAGCCAAGGGAGGATTGAATGCTGTTACCAGATCCTTAGAAAGGAGAAATTAAAAAGTCACATCACAATCTGCTAATTCTCTTACATACTGCTTTGTGTATGTAAACAATTGTTCTCAATACAAAATGTGGGTTCCTAAAGCCTGCATTAAAAAGAACCCCTGGGTGAAACCAACATATTTATTTCAGTCAAGAACCAGGTGTCCAGAGTGGGCAGAACCAAGGAAGCAGCTTCTGACAGATGCCGCTGTAACTGGGCCTGTTCCTGCCTGGGTTTGCTTAGTCATCCTGGCACAATTGTTGACTTAGCTTCCTCTGTCAGACCTTGAGGGATGATGACCAAATTTTGACACTTTTCCTTTTGCCATAAGGTTGGTATACATTGGACTTCTCCATCAATTCTTGCATTTGACCACTTATTCAATAAATATTTATAATGCATGTGTCAAGTACTGTGTTAAGCCCTGAATATTTAGAAGAAGTACCTAACGAGCACTTACTAAGTCAGGCACAGTGAAAAGCAGCTCCTTGTGGGCTTGAGTGCCTTAGTTTCTTGCTGGCTGCCAGCTGCCTCAGCTCTTGGCCATGTTGCCTTCTCCATAGGGAAGCTCATAACACAGCAGCCTGCTTCCTCAAAACCAGTCAAGGAGAGGGTCTTCTAGCAAGAGAGGTGTTATAGTTTATGTAACAAAGTACAGAAGCAACATCCTATCACCTTTGCCATGTTAGTTAAAATGAAGTCACAGATCTGGGGGAAGGGGTGACAGAAGGTTGTGAATACAGCGGGTTGGAAGCACTGGAACCACTTTAGAATTTAGCATCTTTGCTCTTCTTCATCTGCCCAGACTAACTGTTCCTCCTATTCACTTCCAGAGAGACCCAGGTTGCTACATGTGGCTGTGCAATACGAACGCCACCTTGCCCCCCGCCTGGATTTGTGTAGCAGACAACTTATATAACCGTACACAGCAGCCCTACCACTTCCATCAAAGTGTTTCCTATTTTTTTAAACTTTAATTGATTTTTTAATCAAAATAGAGTGGGTTTACAAAGTCGTGTTGATTTCTGCTCTACAGCAAAGTTATTCAGCTACACATGTATAAACATTATTTTTTAATATTCTTTTCCATCATGGTTTGTCACAGGATATTGAATATAGTTCCCCTGCTATACAGTAGGACCTTGTTACCTATTCTATGTATTGTTGTTGCTGTTGTTCAGTCGCCCAGTTGTGTCTGACTCTTTGCAACCCCATAGACTGCAGACTGCCAGGCTCCTCTGTTCATGGACTTCTCTAGGCAAGAATACTGGAGTGGGTTGCCATTTCCTTCTCCAGGAGATCTTCCTGGATCAGGGATTGAACCCCCGTCTCCTGCATTGGCAGGCAGATTCTTTACCACTAAGCCACCAGGGAAGCCCTATTCTACTTATAACAGTTTGCATTTGCTAATCCCACACTCCCAAATCTATCCCTCCCTCACCGTTCCCATCCCTTGAAACCACAAGTCTTTCTACATCATAGTGTTTCTAACACTGCGTTGTGAGTATCTGTTTCCTTTTCTTTCTCTTCACTGTATTGCAGGCTCCTTGAAGTCGGACACTACTAGATGCCCCATATAGCAAGTGCCAAACAAATATTCATCAAATAAAATGGAAGATGGCAGAGCAGGAGGCTCATGTAGGGTAGCCTGGGCAAGACTGCTCAGAGCAGGCCCCTGGCTCCTCTTCCTTGCCTCTCAGCTACAGGTGGATGCTCAGCTTCCTTGAAGAGACTTCTGGACACTCAACTACATTAAAGAGACTTCAGGAACAATTTCTAAGTAGATAAAATAAAAATCTTGGATTACTGTGCTTTGGTTTCCTACCAAATAATCTCCATGGAGATAAACACCAAAACACTCCATTGATTCAATCCGGTAAAAATCAGTGTTCTTTTTCTCTCATGGAGTAGGAAATGGCAACCCACTCCAGTATGCTTACCTGGAGAATTCCATGGACAGAGGGGCCGGGCGGGCTACAGTCCATGGGGTTGCAAAGAGTCAGACACGACTGAGTGACTAATGCTTTCTTAACGAGGTACTATAGTGGGAAGTAGCAAGTGGGATGTTGCCTATTTTTCCAGACCTGGCAAATCGGGCCCAGAGTGGAGAAAGAACGCTGAGCTCTGGGCAGTCCAAGTTGGGAATGCATGTAACTCTGGGGCCACATCTCTGCCAATGCAGCCTCAAGCTCCCCACTCACCTCGCTTCTCCCCCTGCTCCTTTCCCAGCCCTGGAGCATGCTGAGAGCTTTAAAATAAATAGAGATCTAGACAGAACTAACAGCAGTCTTACAACTGGTTACACATTTTAAGATCACTATCGACTCTCCTTTCAGGTTTTTCTTCATATGAAATCATTTCTATTTCCTTAGAGTTTTTTTTTTGTTTTTTTTTTTTAATAGTTGCCATGATACAGCTTTAAGTCAGTTGCTGTGGTTCTTCAAAGAAATGATAATGGTAAAGTTAAGACCAACATTCTATATCCCAGGTCATGGCAGAATCTGCCCAGGGCTCTCTCACTGGGACCCGACCAATGGGCCAACAAAATTGGAAATTTTAGAACCAGCAGCCACTCACGAGAAACCAGTGATAAGGGCAGCAGTGACGGGAATAAAGCCAGAAAGGGTCGTTCTGTGGCTTTCTCTGTAGTGACATAGTTTTGTTGTTGTTTGGTTGCTAAGTCACAAGTGACTCTTTGCAGCCCCACAGACAGCCGCGTACCAGGCTTCCCTGCCCTTCACTATCTCCTGGAGTTTGCTCAAACTCATGTTCATTGAGTCAGTGATGCCATCCAACCATCACTGACTCAGGGGACATGAGTTTGAGGGACAGAATTGGTTCCTTTTAACAGAAAAATCACACAATAGACTGAATGCCATCCTCACCATGCTCTCATGGGGAGGAGAGGCAGGGATGAGCGGAGCTGAACGTGGATGGCGCTCACATTATCTGTTCAGTCACTAGAGGCCTTTGGACCTGACATTCCTCCGCCTTTGGAGAAACGCTTTGAATCAGAACAGAGGGCTCCACCAGCTAAGTTCACGGCTGTCTGCTGCTCCCCAGATCACCTTTGCACTGTCCAGACACAGATTCACCTCTGCTGACCACCTCCCAGTGCCCTGCTCCTGAATGATGGCATAGTTAGAAAATTTCTTTCATGTTGCTTCTATTAAATGTGAGCCTTTTGGTGCCCTCGAGTGGTTTTGAGGCAGTAAAAATGACTCAGAGGTTAACATTGCTTTTAAAAATAAACATTCAATTTATTTAAAGTTAGAGTTTCAAAAAACTATTTTTTTCTGAAGCTTTTAAGTTCTGCATCAAATATTATTGCTCACTGTATTAATATATATATCCTGTCATATTTTTTAAAACTATGCCTTTGGGTAATATATGATCCTATTTCTAAGCTTAGCTAAATTAACACCTTCAAGAATTTTAAATTGCATTTATAAATCAATGTATTCTATTTCTTTCTTTAATTATTATTTCCATGCTTTGATTGAACTAACACAATTTTCCTGAGTACTCAAATAACAAGTGTGTGTTTAGTCACCGAGTCGTGTCTGACTCTCTGCAACTCCATGGACTATAGCCTGTCAGGCTCTTCTGTCCATAGGGATTCTCCAGCAAGAATACTGGAATGGGTTGCTATGCTCTCTTCCAGGGGATCTCCCCAACCCAAGGACTGAACCCAGGTCTACTGCATTGCAAGCAAATTCTTTAACATCTGAGCCACTGCTCATAATTCAAACTTATAAATAGGGTCAACCTTAACTTCTTTTAAATATTTCAATGTTGTATATAAATTTAGTAAAATTATAACAAAAACTGAAAGCAATTATTCACATATTATAAATTGGAGCTGAAAATCTGTTAATTTTAGTATTAGGCCAAATCATGTTAAACATTACAGGCACATGAAATACCAAATATATGATTCTCCTTCACACAAAATATTATTATACAAGAGGTTGATTTCCTTAAACACATACATACATAAATCTAAGCCAGACTGGGGTGGAGTGATGTTTAAGCTCTGTATCACAATCTTACCACTGCTGTTACAAACTTGTCACAAGCTGAGTGGCTTAAAACAACAGATGTTTTATTCTCTCCCAGGTCTGAAAGCTCAAAGTCTGAAATCAAGATGTCAGTGGGACCCTGCTGTCTCTGGAGGCTGGAGAGGAGCGTCTTTCCATGTCTTCTGCACCTTTGGTGACTCCAGGCTTCCCTGGCTTCCTCGGCTTGTGGCCATATCACTCCAATGTATGCCTCCATCTTCACATCACCTTCTCTGTGTGTCTCCTTTTCTGTGTTTCTTTTTTAAAAAAAAAACAAAACTTACTAGTTATATCTATTTATTTATTTTTGGCCACACTGGGTCTTCTTTGCTGCACTCGGGCTTTCTCTATTTGCAGCGAGGGGACTACTCTTTGTGGTGCATGGGCTTCTCTTGTGGTGACGTCTCTTGTGGCAAAAAATGGGCTCTATGTGGCACATGGGCTTAGTTGTTCCATGGCATGTGGGATCTTCCCAGACCAGGGATCTTCCCTATCCCCTTCACTGGCAGGTGGATTTTTAACCAATGGACCACCAAGGAAGTCCTCCTCTTCTGTCTTTTATAAGGACTCTTGCCTTGGATTTAGGGCCCACTCTGGTAATCCAGCCAGAATGATCTCATTTTAAGATCCTTAATTTTATTACATCTGCAAAGAGCCTTTTCTCATATAAGGTTCCAGGGATTTGGATATGGACATGTCTTTCTGGGGGCCACCATTCAATCCATCATCCCCACAAAATGGCTGTCATTCCAATGAAACGCAGTAATGCTCAGGTGTGGTAACTGGGTGCCTTTCTGCTGGCAACACTGCTGGGACATACTAGTGCTATTTATAGCATAGCTACCAATGCCCTCCAGGTGAGCTTGTTCCACAGCCCAGCCTTGAATTTATATTCTATTGTATTAACTGCCTTTAACTCCTCATGGAATTTGGACCAACCCTCCTCCTACCTGGACTGCACACTTCACTTGATTAAGTTTTGTGTTTATTAACACAACATATAAAAATAATTTTTTCTGATTATCTCTAAAGACATCTGAACTTCAGAATCCTGGTTCCATGTCTTTTCAATCTGTTAGGCTCATTAGCTCTCAGGGTTAGAGGTTAAATGGAACCCAACTGAAGTCTGTCATTCTTGTTATGGTTTTGCCTGACTAGTTGGTCACACTCCTAAGGTCTTTCCACTGCCAGTTTCAAACAATTGGGTTGGAATGTTAAGACTTTGAACAAATCATTGAGCAATGAATCTCAAAGAACCAATACTGATAGTAAGGTCTTACTTAAAGGAGATGGATTTGTAGCATGGTTAAGAAACTATTCTATACGTATAAGCTGTATGACCTGAGAAAATTACCTAGTCTTTCTGAGATGGTGGACCGCTATCTATAAGGTGGAAGCAACATCATTTCAAGTTACTTCATTGGGTTCAGTTTGGTTCAGTTCAGTCACTCAGTCGTGTCCGACTCTTTGCGACCCCATGCATCACAGCATGCCAGGCCTCCCTGTCCATCACCAACTCCCAGAGTTTACTCAAACTCGTGTCCATCGAGTTGGTGATGCCATCCAGCCATCTCATTCTCTGTCGTCCCCTTCTGCTCCTGCCCCCAATCCCTCCCAGCATCATTGGGTAGTGAGGATTAAAAGAGAAGTGCCTGTACAGTACTTCTCACAGTGCAAAAAGCATTTTTTTAAAAAAAGCGTTAGTGTTTAGAATATTAGAATTGATATATCTAGCAGCTGTTCAGAAGAGTGTTCCTACATTCCTTTAGGGACTATTAACACAAATTTGGTAGATAGAGGATTATAGTCCTTAAAAGGAGGTTTTCTTCTCCATAAAATGAATTCATTCATTTTGATTTATATTCAAATATTTATTGAGCATCTACTATTTGCAATCCACTGTTCTATATGTTTGGGATGGATCACTGAACAAAACAAGCACCAATCTCTGCCTTATGGAGCTTAAGTTCTAGTGGAAGGAGCCTTACTGAAGGGGAAAGTATGACCCAATAAATGGAGCAGGGGAAGGAGAAAGGCAGTGCCAAGAGGGCAGACCCCATAATGAAAGAGACATTTGAGTAAGGACTTGAAGGAGGTGAGGGGTATGCAGATAAATGGGGATACAGCATTTCAGGCAGTTCACGAAGCAACAGTGCAAAGGCCCTGAGGTGGGAGCATTCCTGACATGTTCAAGGACAAACAAGAGGTGATTTAACTGGAATGGTATGAGCAAGAAGGAAAGTAGAAGGGAAAGAGATAGAGAGGTGACAAGGTTAGATCTTGAAGGTCACTGGCATCCCTTTAATAAGATGGGAGGTCACTGCAAGATTAAGAGCAGAGGGATGACATGATTTAACTTGAA
This sequence comes from Muntiacus reevesi, assembly GCF_963930625.1. Lineage (NCBI taxonomy): Eukaryota > Metazoa > Chordata > Mammalia > Artiodactyla > Cervidae > Muntiacus > Muntiacus reevesi. Next base: position 120,008,117 of record NC_089249.1, on the reverse strand, counting down.
TTTGAAGAGGATCACTTTGGATACAGTGTGGATATTAGACAGTTGGAAGAGAAGGGTAAAAGCAGGAAGACCAATCAGAGGGTATACAGGAATCTAGGCAGGAGACAAAGGTAGCTCAGACCAGGAGGAAGCACTGAAGCTGGTGAAAAGTGGACAGATTCTGCTTTCATGATAAAAAAAAGCTAAGGCAATTTGTTGACATACTGGCTATGGGATCTTTGGGGAAAAGTAAAGGAAGGCACCAACATTGTTGGCCTGAGCAACCTGAAGAATTGTGCTGCCATCAATGGAGACGGGGAGAAATGTGAGTAGGTCAGGTTTCAGGGGGGTGGGGGTGGGCAGTGAATGACAAGATGGGCTTCCCTGGTGGCTCAGTGGTAAAGAATCTCCCTGCCAATACAGGGGATGAGGGTTCAATCCTTGGGTCAAGAAGATCCCCGGAGGAGGAAATAGCAACCTACTCCAGTACTCTAGCCTGGAAAATACATGGACAGAGGAACCTAGTGGATTGCAGTCCATAGGCTCACAAAGAGTTGGACATGACTGAGCATGCATGCATGAATAACTACACATTCAAAGAGGAATTTTCTTTTTCTCCTTCCAATTAAAAAAACTGAAGCATAGTTGATTTAAAATGTTGTACTAGTTTCAAGTGTATAGCAAAGTGATTCAGTTGTACATATAATATGTATATGTATTAATATCTGTTCTTTTTCAGATTCTTTTCTATTATGGGTTATTACAAGATATTGTTCTGTTGATGGGCAGGGCTGTGTTCCCTCCCTGTTGCTTGACCTGAGGCCAAACTATGGTGGAGGTAATGAAGATAACGGCGACCTCCTTCAGAAGGTCCCATGCATGCACTGCTGCAGTCAGTGCCCCTGACCCTGCATCAGGCCACTGCCAATTCACGCCTCTGCTGGAGACTCCTGGACACTCATGGGCATGTCTGGGTCAGTCTCCTGTGGGGTCACTGCTCCTTTCTCCAGGGTCCTGGGGTGCACAAGATTTGGTTTGTGCCCTCCAAGAGTCTGTTTCCCCAGTCCTGTGTAAGTTCTGGCAGTTCTATGGTGGGGTTAATGGCAACTCCCTCCAAGAGGCCTTATGCCATAGCCAGGTCTGCTGCACCCAGAGTCCCTGCCCCTGAGGCAGGTCACTACTGACCCGTACCTCCACAGGAGACACTCAGACACAGTTCTGGCTCAGTCTCTGTGGGTTGGGCCATTCAATATCACAGTTATCTAAGTCTATGCCCTGACCAATAATGCTGAAGAAGCTGAATTTGAATGGTTCTACGAAGATCTACAAGACCCTTTAGAACTAACACCCAAAAGAGATGTCCTCTTCAATATAGGGGACTAGAATGCAAAAGTAGGAATTCAAGAGATACCTGGAATAGCAGGCAAATTTGGCCTTGGAGTACAGATTGAAGCAGGGCAAAGTCTAATAGAGTTTTGCCAAGAGAACGTACTGGTCATAGCAAACACCCTCTTCCAACAACACAAGAGACCACTCTACACATGTGCATCACCAGATGGTCAACACAAAATCAGATTGATTATATTTTTTCAGCCGATGGAGAAGCTATATACATCCAGCAAAAACAAGTCTGGGAGCTGACTGTGGCTCAGATCATGAACTCCTTATTGTCAAATTCAGACTGAAATCGAAGAAAGTAGGGAAAACCACTAGACCATTCAGGTATGACCTAAATCAAATCCCTTACAACTATACAGTGGAAGTGACAAATAGATTCAAGGAATTAGATCTGATAGACGGAGTGCCTGAAGAACTATGGTTGGAGGTTCCTGACATTGTACAGGAGGCAGTCATCAAGATTATCCCCAAGAAAAAGAAATGCAAGAAGGCAAAATGGCTGTCTGAGGAGGCCTTAAAAATAGCTGAGAAAAAAAGAAGCTAAAGGCAAAGGAAAAAAGAAAAGATATACCCATTTGAATGCAGAGTTCCAAAGAATAGCATGGAGAGATAAGAAAGCTTTCCTCAGCAATCAATGCAAAGAAATAAAGGAAAACAACAGAATGAGAAAGACTAAAGATCTCTTCAAGAAAATTAGAGATACCAAGGAAACATTTCATGCAAAGATGAGCACAATAAAGGACAGAAATGGTATGGACCTAACAGAAGCAGAAGATATTAAGAAGAGGTGGCAAGAATACACAGAAGAACTGTAAAAAAAAAAAAAGATCTTCATGACCCAGATAACCACGATAGTGTGGTCACTCACCTAGAGCCAGACATCCTGTAATGCAAAGTCAAATGGGCCTTAGGAAGTATCACTATGAACAAAGCTAGTGGAGGTGATGGAATTCCAGTTGAACTATTTCAAATCCTGAAAGAATATGCTGTGAAAGTGCTGTACTCAATATGCCAGCAAATTTGGAAAACTCAGCAGTGGCCACAGGACTGGAAAAGTTCAGTTTTCATTCCAATCCCAAAGAAAGGCAATGCCAAAGAATGCTCAAACTACCACATAATTGCAGTCATCTCACATGCTAGCAAAATAATGTTCAAAAGTCTCCAAGCCAGGCTTCAGAAATATGTGAACTGTGAACTTCCAGATGTTCAAGCTGGATTTAGAACAGGCAGAGGAACCAGAGATCAAATTGCCAATATCCACTGGATCATCAAAAAGCCAAGAGAATTCCAGAAAAACATCTACTATGTCAAAGCCTTTGACTGTGTGAATCACAACAAAGCGTGGAAAATTCTGAAAACGATGGGAATGCCAGACCATCTGACCTGCCTCCTGAGAAATCTGTATGCAAGTCAGAAAGCAATAGTTAGAACTGGACATGGACCAACAGACTGGTTTCAAATAGGAAAAGGAGTACGTCAAGGCTGTATATTATAACCCTGGTTATTTAACTTATATGCAGAGTACATCATGCAAAATGCCAGGCTGGATGAAGCACAAGCTGGAACGAAAATTGCCGGGAGAAATATCAATAACCTCAGATATGCAGATGACACCACCCTTATGGCAGAGAGTGAAGAGGAACTAAAAAGTCTCTTGATGAAAGTGAAAGAATAGAGTGAAAAAGTTGGCTTAAAGCTTAACATTCAGAAAACTAAGATCATGGCATCTGGTCCCATCACTTCATGGGAAATAGATGGGGAAACAGTGGAAGCAGTGTCAGACTTTATTTTTTTGGGCTCCAAAATCACTGCAGATGGTGATTGCAGCCATGAAATTAAAAGATGCTTGCTCCTTGGAAGAAAAGCTATGACCAACCTAGATAACATTATTAAAAAGCAGAGACATTACTTTGCCGACAAAGGTCCGTCTAGTCAAAGCTATGGTTTTTCCAATAGTCATGTATGGATGTGAGAGTTGGACCATAAAGAAAGTTGAGAGCTGAAGAATTGATGCTTTTGCACTGTGATGTTGGAGAAGACTCTTGAGAGTCCCTTGGATTGCAAGGAGATCCAACCAGTCCATCCTAAAGGAAATCAGTCCTGAATATTCAGCATCAGTAATGCTGAAACTGAAACTCCAATACTTTGGCCACCTGATGCGAAGAAACAACTCATTGGAAAAGACCGGATGCTAGGAAAGATTGAAGGCTGGAGGAGACGGGGACGACAGAGGATGAGATGGTTGGATGGCATCACCGATGCAACAGACATGAGTTTGAGCAAGCTCCAGGAATTGGTGATGGACAGGGAAGCCTGGTGTGTTTCAATCCATGTGGTTGCAAACAGTGGGACATGACTGAGCAACTGAATGGAACAAGATATTAAGTATAGTTCCCTCTGCTATACAATGGGTCCTTGTTGTTTATCTATGTTATATACAATAGTGTTTGCATGTTAATACTAAAGTCCTAATTTAGCTCTCCCCCAAGGGGGGATTTTCTATGAGTTTAAAGTTTGAGAGAGAAACAGAGCAGTCTTGGTTATAGATAAAAATTTCAGAACTGTCAGCATATATATATATACTTAGAGCCACGTGACTAGATGAGATGACCAAGATAGTGGAGGTGAACAGAAAAGAGAACTGGACTGATAGCAGAGTCCAGCAGCACTGAGATGCCAGGGAGAAGAGTGACCCAGGCAAAAGAGACTGAGAAGGGGCAACTGAGGAATGTGGTGTGTCCTGGAAGCAAGGGTCCGATTCTCAATGGCACTAGAGTCTGTTTTTAACTGGAAATGTCTTCCACACGAAGTCAGTGAGCCCCTTAACCATCCAGCTTATTTACATCTGTTGTAGCCCTCTCAGTTTCCCCTAACTCTTCCTCTCTAGCTAAACATCTTTTGACTTTCTGCATAGACTTTGGTAGTGGAACTCAGATGGATTTTAAGTGTTAAAAAGTAATAAAGGAAATAAAAATCAAGAAATACACCTTGGGATACCAATAATAATTTTTTAAGTAGGCTTATAATACTCATTCATATAACCTACGTAAAACATGCACATTAACATGCAAATACTCTTGCAGTCATTGGTTCTTAGGAAAATTCCAGTTGGTTCCATAACAACAGTGAATTTTATGCCATAGTCTGTAAATTTTGCAAAGGCTGTGCATCTTGGACAGTGTGGGCAACCACTGCTTTTAGCCCCTTTCTTGTTCCGTGAATATCTACTCGAAGAGGCTCAGTCACTAATGTAAGCTCTTTATGAGTTTAGAGTCAATCTCATTTTCCTTGGTATTTATTTCACAATGCTTTATGATAGGTACTCTGAAAGTATGCTCAGAAAATGAATGAATAGTGAGTTCATGATGCATTAATGAATGACTTGAAATAAAAACACTTTCTTGGTCAGAAACTGAAAGTCTGATAAGCATAACAAGTATACTTAATCATTGTCTTTTATGCTGAATTTATTGCATACTTTTTTTTTGGACCATTTGTACTTTTTTTCCCCCCTATAATGTAAAACCTCAGAAGTGTAGGTTTTCCATCACAGGGCAGGTAAAACACTTTCAACCTTATTTGAACTACATGTATTTCCAAAAGTAATAACTAGACAAAGAGAGGAGAAATTCAGCTTTGTAATCACCACTGCTACTGAGGACAGGCTATTTTATTTTTCATTTCTCTCTCTTTTTTTTATTTGCTACCACTTCAGGAATTATGATTTTCCATAGCCTCATAGTAAAAAAGAAAAAAGAAAAACAAATCTCTGTGAGACGGCAAGCAAAGCAATGTCATGACTGAGCATACCACACAGGTGCCTATGAGAAGCTGTATTATGGGCGAAAGGGGCAGAAAACAGTTATTCTGCAAACCAATCAAAGGGACCATTTCCATGAGCAGCCACCTTATTAGATGCATAATCAACAGTCTATCTAGGGCCTCTTTGTGTGGGGGAAGCGGGGGAGATAAAAAGATTTTTTTGTCAGCATGTTCTAGTTTTTCATATGATTCTTTGCTGTCTCCAGAATTTTTTTTTTCAGCACTCAAGCAGACAGCTATAAAATGGATTGGCTTGAAAGCCAAATAAAATAAAACACAGTAGCCTACTTTATCATTTACTACTAGCTATTTATTATGAGCAGTGCTGTGTTGGGATATTGACCCTGAGATTAAAGCTGGAGAAATATAGATTCTAAGATTCTGCAGACACATAAAACTCCCAAGCCAGGGTGACAGATGATAATGAGATTATACTTAGAGGCCATCTTTTATCTCAATGGACCCCAACAGCTAACATTTCTTAAAAATAATGAATTGTACAAACAATATGGAGAACGTTTGCTTAGCAGTTCTGCAGTGCAACTTCCTGGAGCCCTAAATCCCCTGGCAGGCTGCCCGGCTGTCTGGCCACTGAGAGAAGACACTCACTCTGTTTGTTAGTTGGTTGGTTGAATCATTTGTTCCTTCATTTACTTCAACCTACCAAGCCACAAGAGGCACCCTTCTCCCTGAATTTTCCTTGTGTTCATCATGTTCTTTCTTGCTATCATTCCTTTTTTTTTTTTTTTTTTCCTTGCAGCATCCCTCCAGCTGGGAAGCCTTCTTGCCTCTCCAAAATCAAAACCTCACTCCACCCTTGACACACAGCTCAAGTCTCACATTTACCACAAAATCTTATGCAAAAATTTAGAGTAAACTGGTTCTGGATCTAAATCCTGGCTTGACTACATATTAGTACTGGCAACTCACATCACTTGTCTAAATCTCAATGCTATGAAGTAGAGATTAAAATTCTTATCTTCAAGGTTCTTATCTAATTCTTATCTTATTGGGGGGGGGGGATATGTATATAGAGCATAACACAACTCCTAGCCTATAATGGGCACTCAATCAATGTTAGTTTCTCCTATTTTGCCTTCTTTTACCAGTTAAAATTTCAGCCCACAATTAGGTTATCAAACATACTGATTTTTTTTCACAGCAGGATGTCCAAGATCTTAGACTCTCCTGTGACCCCCGCTTCCCTCACCTTCTTGCTTTAATCCATGGTTCTGAAATCTGCCTACACATGGCAATCACTTTGGATGTACCCCTGGGATCAGAGATTCTGATCTAATTTGTTGGGATGGAGCCCAGACATTACTTGACAGACATTTCAACTTTGTTTTCACCATGACTGCAGCCAGTCAACTAGTCAGATTCAAAGGAAACACATGAACTTTCTGGTCTTAAGTCTCACTGGGTGGACCTTTGTCGGAAGCACTACTAAATGCATTCACTGGCCTACTCCTTGAACAGTGATTTCTCACCTCACCTTCTCTACTCAAACCTCCAACTCCTCTTTGTTGTTTACTCAGTAAGTCCTGTCTGACTCTTTTGTGACCCCATGGACTGTAGCCCGCCAGGCTCCTCTCTGCATGGGACTTCCCAGGCAAGAATATTGGAATGGGTTCCCATTTCCTTCTCCAGGGGATCTTCCTGACCCAGGGATTGAACCTGCATCTCCCACATTGACAGGAAGATTCTTTACCACTGAACCACCTGGGAAGCCTCCAACACCTCTTGCCTTATCATCATTCTCTGCTAAGGATTTGAAGCCCTCACCTACTGATAAGATGGGGAAGAACGTACATACACACACCCATCAGATTTACTTCCAGGTCCATGCCTGCATACCTTTCCTCCCTTCCACCCCCCAAATAGGAATGGAATGTCCCCACTGCTCTCAAAGGTCAAACCTTCCTCTTGTATCTCAGAGCCCATTCCTTTCAGCAGTTATCACCATGACTCTCCTGAATCATCACGAATTCCCCCTTTACTGGAGGATTCCCACCAGCAACTAATAAGCTGCAATGATTCCCATCTTAAAATAAATCCCAACCCCCGCCCCCAGACCTCGTGTATCTCTTCAACTACTGCCCCATTTCTTTGATGTCTTTTTAGGAAAATAAAAACAATAATTTAAAAATAGCTAGTCCTGGGACTTCCCTAGCCATTCAGTGGTTAAGATTCTGTACTTCCATTGCAGGGGACAGGGTTCTATCCCTGATCCAGGAACTAAGATCCCACATGCCACTTGGCACATCCCAAATAAACAAAAACTAGTCCTCACTTGACTCCTATCCTCTCCTCACAATCTCTCTTGAACGCCCTACAATCATTCGGTTATGCTTTCACCACCAATAGTTCAGTGGGTAAAGAATCCATCTGCAATGCAGGACACTCCAGTTCAATTCCTGGGTCAGGAAGATCTGCTGGAGAAGGGAAAGGCTATCCACTCCAGTATTCTTGGACTTCCCTTGTGACTTAGCTGGTAAAGAATCTACCTGCAGTGTGGGAGATCTGGATTCTACCCCTAGGTTGGGAAGATCCCCTGGAGAAGGGAAAGGCTACCTACTCCAGTTTTGTGGCCTGCAGAATTCCATAGACTGTATAGTCCATGGGGTTGCAAACAGTTGGACATGACTGAGTGACTTTAACTCACTCAGCTTTGTCAAGATCACAAACACCTCCATGGCCAAATCAGCAGTCAATTCTTGAGACTGTTCCAGCATTGGACACAGTTGATGACTCCCAGGTCTCGTTGACTCTTGGTTTTCTCCCTATGCCACTGGTTGCTCCTCCTCAGTGTCCCCAACTGATTCCTCATTTTTCTGACCTCCAACATTGCAAATGCCCAGGGGTCAATTCTTGAATCTGTTAATCCATCTATACGTACTGTCCCTGGGACTTAGCCCAGCCTTATGGCTATAAATACCATTCATATACTGGTGATTCCAAGATTAGTATCTCCAGCCTGGACCTTTCCCCGAGTGGGACGTTTGTTTCTGCAGCTGACTTTTCAACATCTCCACTTACATGTATCTCTACAACATTAAGTGAAAGTGAAAGTGAAGTTGCTCAGTCGCGTCCGACTCTGCGACCCCGTGGACTGTAGCTTACCAGCCTCCTCCGTCCATGGGATTTTCCAGGCAAGAATACTGGAGTGGGTTGCCATCTCCTTCTCCAGGGGATCTTCATTAAGTGCCACACTAAAACTGAATTTTTGATTCCTACCCATCCCCAAATCTGTTGTTACTACCACCTCTCCATCATTAAAAGAAAAGCCACTTTTGCAGTGGTTTGGATCAAAACACTTGAAGTTGTCTTAACACACCTCTCTTGCTGCCATATCCAATCCACTGGCAAATCCTACATCATCACATGCTTTTCCTTATTCAATTATCCCTACCCATAACTTAAAATCACCAAATAGCATTCTATCAATAATAATAAATACACTTTCACAGTGCCCAGCATTGTTCTAAGTGCTTGACTTATAATTTAATCTACAACAACCCTATGAGGGAGATAGAATTGTGATCCCATTTTGTAGATGAAAAGCTGATGGACAGAAGAATTGCTCAAAGTCACAGAACTAGTAAGTGAAATGGCTGATTGTAAATGCAGGGAAATTGATTTGAGTTCACAGGCTTGACTACAATGCTTTACCTTTAAGCTTGAATATTTACATTGTTTAGAAGTTTCCAGTGTTATAAATCATGTTATTTTGATCACCTTTGTGTAATAAACCTTTTCTTAATTTAGAATCATTTCTTAAGCATACATTCTTAGAAGCTGAACTGTTCAGAGTATAAACATTCTCAATCTGTAAAATAGCTAACTTATTTTTTATTAGTAAATGTTGACTCTTTGAAATGTGAAGTTATATGTATAGCTGAAGGAAACTTTTTCTTAATAAAGAAGAACCTCTGAAGAACTTAGCTGAGTTTGCCCCTGATTTAGTCACTTAAGTACTCATTCAATCTTCTGGTCTTCAGTTTCCTCACTTGTAAAATCAAGACAATCCCTACATTACAACTTCCTCACAATAATGCCTAAATCAGACCCTTATTTCTATCAAAAGAAGAAACTTAAGCACTACTTCTCCCTGCCCCCAAACAAACCACAAACTCTGAAACTTTGATCTATTCCATTCAGCTCTACAAAAGAATTGACCCATTGCATCTTTTAAGACTGTGGAACACTCAGTTCTGACTTTTTTGCACACCTATATTTAACACCTCATTTTACCTTGGCTCACTCATTGTTGTTTCAAGATTCTCTTCTCACCATCTTAAAATCTAAAAGAAAGGTTGTTGTTGTTGTTTAGTCTATCAGTCATGTCTGACTCTTTGCAACACCATGCACTGTAGCCCACCAGGCTCCTCTGTCCATGGGATTCTCCAGGCAAGAATACTGGAGTGGGTTGCCACTTCCTTCCCCAGGGGATCTTCCCAATCCAGGGATCAAACCCCCATCTCCTACATCTCTTGCAATAACAAGCAAATTCTTTACCACTGAGCCACCAGGGACGATTAAGCCAGTACTAAATTTGCCATGACTATATATCAACAAATGTAACCATACATTTTATTTCTCATGCTCAAATCTCATTTGATATCACAGATTTGGATAATAAATAGCCAATAAGTAAACTATGTTCTTACATTCTTTTTTTGTCTTATTTACCCATTCAGCCTTCAGAAGACCCATATACTGTAAGATGGAACTCAAAAACTACACATACCAACACTATTTTTTTACAGAATTTTCATCTCTTACTCTAGAACTGGACTGCCCTTGTGGCTCAGCTGGTAAAAGAATCTACCTGCAATGCGGGAGACCTGGGTTCAATCCCTGGGTTGGGAAGATCCCCTGGCAAAGGGAAAAGTTATCCACTCCAGTATTCTGGCCTACAGAATATGGTCCATGGGGTCGACAAAGAGCTGGACATGACTGGGCAACTTTCACACTTCACTCACTCTAGAACTAGTTATATTGTCTTCTATCCACAGTCAAGAAAAACTAACGGGACCCATATCTCAGAAAGGCAGAGTCTCAGAAGCTAAGAAGGCCCCGCCCCCTTCCTTTTTTCTTTTTCCTCCTGCTGTAGTGTCTGTCAGCAGTCTGCTGGCTTGCTGATCCTTTCTCTGCTCGCCTCTGAATCCGAAAAGTTGGAAGCCTGGGAATTATATTTCCCAGAGTACGAAGCCAGCAAATTTCCCATTTTAGATTCCGGAAGCGCCACATACAAGCGAGGAGGCAGGCAGAAGGCAGACAGAGGCCATATTCTTCCCAGCAATAGCTGTGAGATTTTGCAGTGGCCCCTCCACCGCAATTTTGCGTGTGTATCCCTCCAGGAATCACCTGCCTCACTGGGTGGCTTCCACAATTTCCTGAGCTGTGTGGCAAGAATTCCTCCAAGGTTAGCCACAAGCTAACAATGGGTTTCTTTCACCTCTGCTCCTCTAGCTTTTCCAACTCTCTTATCAGCATCTAATTACATATTTTAAATGCCTTCCTGCTTCAAGTGTCCAGAGTGGTTTCTGTTTTTCAATGGAAAGACTGAAATCTCCAATCTCCTAATTTATATAAACATGTAGTCAAGTGTCCTCTTAAAGACAAGTCTAGTTTAGATGATCAGTACCAGACCCAACCCATTAATTGTATGTAAACTGATTTTAACCACCAAAGTAGCCCCTTTTGTGATTTCTTTTTCTTCCCCTAGCTTTTGGAGAATTCTGTATCAATAATTTTATTACAGAAGCTGGATCTAAAAAATACACCAATATCAAACAACACTCCAAGTGATAACCAGGTGGACAACTACCTTGCCATAGTCCATCCTTAATATTTTCAGCTTCCTTTCTCTTTATTTTCGTCCAATTACTTGTGTGTATGATTTTGTCTTTTTTTTTTTTTTTTGGTCCATTCTTTTAAGGGCAGGGATTTTTTGCTTGTTTGTTCCCTAGCACCTAGGAAATGTTCAAAGATGTTGGCTAAATGCAATGTAAAAAAAAGTGTGTGGGTTTCCATTTGCCTGGATGGAGTAAACAACAATTCACACATTTTTAATTTAAGTTCGCTTTAGCACCCATAAGCAGATCATCAAATCTTTTAGGTTCTCCATTTTGATTAGCAGTTCCATTTTATTCCAGAAATTTCTTCTTCCCTGTGTTGATGATGGGTTTACACTTACACATTTCACACTTGCCTGCTAGATTTCAAATGGTCTCCCTAGGTGATCTTTACACACACTAAATCTTCAGAACCACTGCAATGAATCAGCTCCTTTTAGTTGAAATTCCTAATGCAAGGAATAAAATCCAAAGAATCCAAGGCTTGGGGTTCTTTTTATGATTCACATCTGGGAGGCGATGTATAGGATGACAGAATTTTGGAGCTGGAAATGTTCTCACAGATCATTTAAGTCTGTTACTTAGATCAGCGATCATATCTGGAATTTCAAAAATAGTTTAGGACAGAACAGAACTCAGAATCTTGGTATTCTGAATTTCAGCCTAGGGATTTCTTTAAGATGGCTATCATAACATTTGTGTGAGTGGCGAAATGAATAACCCCCCATGTGTGCCAATCATACTGTGAATAGCTTATGTGTTAGTATAGTTGTCTGACAAGTAGTGGTAAACTTCTAACAAAATTAATATATCAGATGATTTCCAATAGACGCAAGTGAAGTGTCTTGAGGAAGGGATAGCATTTTTGAATACACAAAGATGTAACATGGACTTGTGGCGGGCACCACCCTCGCTTTTCTTCACTATAGCCTTGTGATTACCATAGAATGTGTAGGTGTTAATCTCAGTAATAAACACAATACAGATGAAGTTTATGGAAATTTGAATTATGTAAACTTGAAGTTTGTAATCTAGAAAAAAATTTATAGTTTGCTGTATAAAATAGCAGCTCTCTAAAAAACTGGCAAGAATGGTAAATTCCAAAATCCAGTAAATTGCAAACCATGTTCATGGGTTGACATGCAGAGGTGCTGCATTATATATATAGCATAACATGGCCCGCCCTCTTATTCACGTGTACTGGAATCTCCCCATGTGATTTTAGTGACCATTGTACTAGTGTTTGCACCATAAACCTTTAGCTCAGAAATTACATGTGACAAAATACTCTGAATCCTTAAACACTTGACCATCTGTTAATTTAGGAGGGAGTACACTCTAAGACACTGGAGAGAATGATGTGAAAATAAGTATAGCATTAAGGCCAAATAAAAATCCCTACAATCCTAATGCTATTCCTCTGTGAAAACTGGTCTTACATGATGAGTATCTTAAATTATGTGATGTGTTCAGGGGAACATTCCTCACAAAATGCAGCTTTTCCTAAAGCTCCTTCATGCTTTTAAGTGTTTCTAACCCTAATCCCTATGCCTGAAAGACAAAGAGCAATGTTAAAAGGAGCCCTAGGAATTTCCATTTAATCTCACATTTAGCGACCCACCAAGGGCATAGAATTCTCTGGTAAGCGTCCCATAAGTCAGATATATGTGTGTTTTAAATTCTTGTTAGTGTGCAGTGAGATGAACCATTGTGTAGAATAACACTTTGGTTATTTTCACTCCAGGTTCTAACAGGGCTTCAGTCTGTCTCTAAGTCAATTTCATGAGTGTCATCACAGGGCTTGCCTGCATTATGCCTAGTCAATCAGTTAAAAGAGGGCCAAGCATTCTGATTGCCTCCGCTCCCACTCACAGAATGATTAGAGGGTCAATGAGCTAATAAAAACAAAATACTCTTCATCTCCTTCAATTAGTCTAGGAACACAGGGCACTGCATGCCTTGTCATCTACATGGGGCAGCCCCAGCAGATGAACAGAGCTGTACCACCCACACTTTTCCTGTACCCCCCCACCCCACCCCAATCCTGCCCTCTGCTGCTGCTGCTGAGCTCCCTCAATCCCTGATCCTGGGCCATCCAAACATGGGCTCAGGGTGCCAGTGAAGCAGAGGCACTGAGATTTCCAAACTTTGATTGCAAATATTTATAAAAAGCATGAAAGTGCTGACTGTGAAGGAAATTAGAGTTTTGTTTGAGGCTTACAGAAGTCTACCACTCAAAAAAATTTTCACCAAGAAATTTCATTTTATTTCCAAAAAACTTCTTTCTTTCCAAGAGACAGTCTTCATGAAGAACTAAATTCTCTCATCAATACAGATTTAGCAGAACACCTTGGGCAGCGCTACAAAGCTAAGCAGAAAATGAATCTTGTTTGGCTTGGGTGTAGCCCCTGCTTTGAGTCAAAGGCCTGTCTGAAAAGGTTAGGTCAGATTTTTAGAACTATCATCTCAATGACTTGCAGATAAACTTAGGGGTCCTAGGATTTGAATAGGAGCATTTTTTTCTTTATATTTTTCCAACTAAGAGATGGCTTTGATGTGTTCCTGGTGAGCCCTGAGATGGCTGGCACTTGTTATCTGCAAATATACACGACTCCTCTACTCTTGGACCCGCGCTGAGATATGTGTCTGCATAAAAACAAAAGGTATCTATTTCCACCCTGAGTTTCCACACTTGAATCCCCTCCAGACACTATTCTGAACATGACATTCTGCTGAAGGGTACTAAAAATGGTGATTTCCTCAAAATAAAACCTTTAAAGGTCCCTTAGTAGCTATTCAGGGACTGGTTTTCAATTTCAATTCTCCACCTCTTGCCCAGCTGTATATTCAAAATGCTTACATAAAACACTGAGAGTATGTACTTCAAAGCAAATCTGATTTTTTCTTCTGTAATAGAAATGAGAGCTATAGTTACCACAAACTATATTTTTACTTAGAAAATACACAAAGTAATAATACACCTCCAACAACAGAAAACAGATTCTCTCTTTTTTATTTTATTTTATAGATAGCTTTGGTATAAGCTCCAGATAGATCCACTTACTACACAGTTTGTGAAATCTATACCTTCAAATCATACTACTCTCTATTTTAGGTCATTATATCTAAAAGCATGACTTCTCAAATCCTTTTATTACAAGTAGTTCTTGCACAAAAATGTTATATCACAATAGCAAAAAAAAAATGTAAACTTCTTTTGCAAACTACATAAATACTATAATATCTGTTTTGAAGTTATTCTTATGTTAAAATCAGAATATAGTCTACATGCTTTACATAGAAAACTCTGGCCAGTAGCCTACGTGCATAACGTTTTTCTTACTGACTTGCCTTTCATGTTACTTACTTAGGTCTTGGAAGGAGAAAAATTTTAAGTAGAACCCAAATAAAAATGCAGTCCATAAGTAAAACAAGTACTGGAAATATGTCAATAATTGTAGGTAAAATATGAGATGTGAAAATGACTCTATATATTAAATCTGACAACTTACAGGGTATGGAGGAAACTGGATAGAAAGACTCAATTGAGCTCATGTTCGATCCTACATGCAAGGAACTCAGCCCGAATGCTAATAGACTTTTCACCCTGCTGAATGTCTGTTTTCAAATAAATCACCCCTTGCTATTAGAGAGCATAAGAGGTCATTTCTACAGCTATTAGTCCTAGACTGAAAAGTCTAGGTGGCCAGTGAATTTATTTCACCATCACTATCTGTGATGTCTTTGAATACAAATTTGAAGTGTGTCAACATGCAGGTGTGGATACACAAGCATGCACACTGAGAGGATGGCATCAAGGCCTCTTTTTTCGCTGCAAGTAGAGCTTTTCATGTTTACCTTTTTTGTTATTGAAGTAAATCTTTTTTCCTCAGACTGTCCTTTCAGTTAAAGATCAAGTTAATTAATCTGGAGCCCTGACTGACGTGTTACTTTGAGATTCCTATTGAACACCTAGCTACTGGCCATGGTTTGTTTGAGGAGAAAAACATCACTGCTGAAGCATTTTTTAAAATTTCAAATGCATGCAGAAAGAACTACATGTGCTTTCCAAGCAGCTACGGATAGTGGCTCAAGTAACGTTTTTATTTATTTTGGCCTAAGCCCTTCAACAACATCCTTTGAAAACAAGAGAGAATGCCTACAAGATGGCGGCAGAGAGCAGAACGCACGGCCTGGTGGGCGGTGCTCCGAGAGGGTCACGGGGCCTCAGGTGGGGATCCATTGTGCGGCCGTCCCTCTTTCTGTGCATTCTCTCTAAATGCACGTGTCCTCTCTCTTCTGCCCGTGCTTTTACTTCACGTAAAACAATTTTTAAAACAAACTTCCCAATGATTCATTAAGCGCTCAAATAACACTGTACGCAGGCTTTGTTGGAGACAGGTAACCATTCAGAATACCTCTTCTCCCCTAGGAGGCCGGGGTGGGCGGAGGGGCGTCGCAGCCTACGAGCTGCTTTTGTTGCAGACGGGGCCTCGGTTGTTATCCTCCATATAGTGGCTGCCCCCCGTGTCGCTCCGGCTGAGGACCATGGAAGGGAGGCGGGAGGGCCGCCTCTCCGGGTTCTTCTCTTGCGAGAAGCAGCAGAGCATCCTCTTCATGGTGCTGTACATGTCCTCATCCTTGTAGGAGTAGATGATGGGGTTCATGACGGAGTTGAGCAGCGCCAGCAGCAGGAACCACCTTTTCACGTGCTGCACGTTGCACCGCGTGCAGTTCAGGCCGTCGAGCAGCAGAACCACCAGGCCGGGCGTCCAGCACACGACGAAGGCCCCTGGAGGGAGAGAGGGAGGAAGCAACAGACACTCAGGCGTCAGGTTAATTGTTTAGGTTTCTTCTCGCCCAGTCTTCCATCAGTGGCATCAAGGGACTTTGAGCATTTGTTTTGACAACTGCAAAGCAAACTTCCAGACTTCCTCTAAGCCTTTGAGGCCTGCGCTTGTTAGAAGCAGACAGACTATAAACCACATGCCATTTCACCTTCCCATCTGCTTACCCAGGTACCTTAACTAGAGGCTTACGCTTCTCTCTTACATATTGAGTACAACACAGTCTTATTTCCTTGTGCTCTCCGATTCACACTAGAAGGCTGTGCAGTCATTATCCACACTCTGCAGGTGAGAAAATTGAGGCTTGGTTCTAGAGTCTAGGTGGGGGGAGCCTCACACACATAGTGTATGTGGGGAACCGTGCACTCTGCTGTTCTCCAACTCAGACTTTCCAAGTGCTGTCCTAAATAAGACACACTGCCTACATAGGTGTCTCCTAGTCTTTTAATCAAGTCACTTGCTCAAAAACTATATTCTTAACAAAACCACGTTTAAGCTGAGTAGGCACGAAATTGTTTTTGACATTCACTGGCCATCTGCTTAATTAACTGCTCTAAGTTGAGATATTTTTGTCAGAAATAAGTCTTTCTCTTTCACCATGAGATAGAGATGTGCTTTTATTAGCACATTTATTTAGCATAATTTTAGCACCAACTGCACATGAAGGAGGGTCTCTTCTGAGTCTCTATCCATCTGACCATATTTAGCTTACTTCAGAACTTTCTGATATATTCTTCCTGAGATATGAGACACAGGTTCATTATTTCTCTACGTAGTCAGCATAACATCAGATAACAATGACAGCTAACACATGAATGTTTCCCTTTATTAATTCATAGAACCACACTATGAAAGCAGACATCACTGTCATCCTCAGGAAACTGAGGTACAAGAGAAATTCAGTAACTTGCTTAAGAGAAAACAGCTTATAAGTGACACTGAATTTTGAACCTAGGCAATCTTCCTTCACAGGCTGCACACTTGGCCACTATGGGACCTGCCTCCATCTTGGGGTATGATTTCTTTTTCCAAAAATCCTTATCATTTTTTAATGCCCTTACTTATGCAGTCAACAAATAGCCACTATGAACTTTCAACGTGCCAAGAACTGTGCTAGAAGGTGAATGAGGTGAGGACCATGCGCTCTGGGAGCTAATGGGGGAGAGAGAATGAACAAGCAAGTCTGTGAACTGTATCACTTAACTAGTTACTCCTCTTGGTTAGATTCAGACCTGGACAGTATTCCTCTTAGTGCTTTATCTTTGTTCTGAGCAATAAGCAAGTCAAGTCAAGAATTATAAAGAGGCAGTGCAAGGCCATAAAACTCCATGAGTTTTGGGGTCAGAGAGCTAGGCCCAGATCCTCACCTTACGAGCTACTAATAAGGCAAATCACCTCTCTGAGCCTTCTTCATTCCCTCATTTAATAAAGATAATGATCTTGACTTACAAGGTAATTGGGAAGGTCAGAGGTAATGAAAAGTGGAGTCTAACACTGTACTGGATTCACTCAGCAGTGGTTATCATGAGATGCTTTGTCAGAGATATCTGACAAAAGATGTGCCGGAGTTCTCAGGGGGGTTCACTTCCCATTTCATAACTACACCTCTCCAGTGGCTCCCTTTTTTCTCCATTCTCTGTTATTTTGGGGTTGGCTGACATATGTGAATAAAGAAGTGACCTTGGAGTTATAAGATCAGAGATTTGGGTCCAAATTCTTCACTTACTGTACAACTCTGGGAGATCCATGTTATCAGTCTGGGCTTCATCTTCCTAAACTGTGAATTAAGGATCTGTGGCAAGTTGTGGGTTTTTCAATCTGTGAGCTGGGGTACCTTAGTGGGTATGCAATCAAATTAATGAGTGAACTTTTTTTTTTTAAATGAAAGAATAGAAATGCAATGGAATGAAACAGCTCAGAGTATATTACACAGACCAAGGGAAATACTATTTCATGAAATTTTTGTTTCAGTTTTATATATTATATTTATGCGTGCATTGGGCATAAAGTAATATATTTCTGACTGTTGGGATTAGTCAGAAAGTTTGAAAAAGGCCCCGTCTAGCTCCAATGGTCTGTATTTCCTAGAACAATAAAACTTCTGATCTCTCTGCTGTTTCTGAGACAGGATTACTGTGTTACCAACCGGGAAGAACTAAACAAAGCAGACATCAAAAGCTGTAGCTACCAACTTTTATTTGACGTGTCCTTTCTGTGTGAAACTGCAGAATTCCAAAGAAATTCCAGAGGGAGTTTCCAACGGTTCTGTGTTAATGGGTAGTAGGAGGAAATATTGGTAAACTTCATACTTAGTTAAATATACGTATGAAAGTTTTTTTAATTTTTACTTATTTTTTATTTTTGACTGTGCTAGATGTTTGTTGCTGTGAGGGCTTTACTCTAGTTGCAGTGAGTAGGGGCTACTCTCTAGTTGTGGTGCTTGGGTTTCTCATTGTGGCGGCTTCTCTTGTGCAGCACAGGCTCTAGGACAAAAGGGCTTCAGGAGTTTCGGCTCCTGGGCTCTAGAGCACAGACTCAGTAGTTGTGGCACATGGGCTTAGTTGCTCCACAGCATGTAGGATCTTCCTGGATCAGCGATTGAACTTGTGTCTCCTGCATTGATAGGCAGATTCTTTACCACTTAGCCACCAGAGAAGCCCCTTGTCAAACTTTAATAGTGTATATAACTTTCAAACTAATGGAAGGGGAAGGATGCAAGCAAAGGAAAAAAAGGTCTCAGTACAAAAGAAAGGTGGCAAACATAGAAAAGTGGGATAAAGAAAAAAATAAGGTACTGGAAATGAATCCAAGTATGTTGACCCTTGAACAACATGGGGGTTAGGGGCACTGACCCCCGCACAGTCGAAAATCCACATATAACTACATTTGGCCCTTGCATCTATGATTCCACATCTGTAGATACAACCTCAGACCGGATCATGTAGTACTGTAGAATGTATTTCCTGAAAAAAATCTTCACATAAATGAACCTACTCAATTCAAACACCTTTTGTTCAAGGGTCAATGGTATCCTAATAATCAAAATCAACATTAACTGTATAGTTAAAAAAGTCAATTGAAATAATTTGATGTCTAACATTACAACCATATGTGGTAAAACCCATGAAGAAAGCCAAGACGATTAACATGGGATTTATGATATGGTCATGTATGGATGTGACAGTTGGACTGTGAAGAAAGCTGAGCACAGAAGAATTGATGATTTTGAACTGTGGTGTTGGAGAAGACTCTTGAGAGTCCCTTGGACTGCAAGGAGATCCACCTAGTCCATCCTAAGGGAGATCAGTCCTGGGTGTTCATTGGAAGGACTGATGCTGAAGCTGAAACTCCAATATTTTGGCCACCTCATACGAAGAGCTGACTCACTGGAAAAGACCCTGATGCTGGGAGGGTCTGGGGGCAGGAGGAGAAGGGGATGAAAGAGGATGAGATGGTGGGATGGCATCACCAACTCGATGGACATGAGTTTGAGCAAGCTTCGGGAGTTGGTGATGGACAGGGAGGCCTGGCGTGCTGCGATTTGTGGGGTCACAAAGAGTCGGACACAACTGAGCGACAAACTGAACTGAACTACTTCTACAGGAGCGAGGGGTCCACCAGTATAGGGTACAAAGGAGGTTCTAAAGACATTGATAACGATCTATTACATTGGGTAGCAAGTACACAGGTGTTTTAATTTTTAAAATTCTTTTAAGTATTATTCTTTAAACTGTACACATATCATATAATTTTAATTGAATGATCTAGTTCATACACACACATCAAAAAAGGGATAAAAGTAAATTGCCAATATGTTTTTCTAAAGATTGTTTTTAAAATGTAATTTTTAAAATTCATTAAAGCTTTTTTTCCTCAGCATAAAACTCTACTTTGGATTAATCAGGGGACCTTAACACTCTAAATAAATCTTCAGATCTGTTTGCCATAATGTGGTAATTCATACACATTTTTCTTTTGCATTGAACTTCATAAAATATTTCATTCAATCAACATTGAAACACTTTTCTTGGGGCAATGATTATATACCAGGCACTGTTGTAACCATTTTATATGAATTAACCATTTAATCCTTATAGCAACCCTTGGAAATAGGTACTGTTACACACACACACACACACACACACACACACACACACACACACACACACACACACACAGTGCTGTGTGCTGTGTTTAGTCACTCAGTCATGTCCAACTCTTTGTGACCCCATGGACTGTAGCCCACCAGGGTCCTCTGTCCATGGGGATTCTCCAGGCAAGAATACGAGAGTGGGTTGCCATGCCCTCCTCCAGGGCATCTTCCCAAGCCAGGGATCCAATCCAGGTCTCCCTCATTGCCAGGCGGATTCTTTACCATCTGAGTCACAGTACCCTCATTTTAAATCTGAGAAAAATGAACCATAGATAAGTTGGTAATCTGCTCAAAGCCATGCAGCTGATAAGTGGAAGGGCCAGGATTTGAACTCAGGCAGCCTGGCCCCAGAGCCTGTGCTACTGTTTACGTGCTCGGCTCAGAAGTGAGTACAAAGGATCTTATTTCTAAAGTAAGTGATGGGGAAGGGGAGAGAGTACTTGTGGCCTTTAAAGTCCTATTCATAGAATGTCATATCCAAAACTGCATATATCACGACTACGTCATTCTTTGGTTTGCTAACAGAAAGATTTTCTGGCAAAGGCAGGAAGGAAAGAAGAAAGATGAAGAAGGAAAGAAAGAAGGGGAAGGGGAGGGAGGAAAGGAGAAAGAATTTCAGCAAAATTATAGGCTGGCCATTGGGGTATGAAGAGAAAAAAAAAAATCTGCTGACCTTTTTATTACACTGTTTCCAAGAACAACAAAAGGCAAGGCTCTGACTGAACAGCCCAAACACACTGGGCTGTTGAACCAGAGATGGCGCTTCAGTGGTGCCATCTGAGGTGACGATTACACTCCAAGCAGGGACCCTGGGAAACCACAGCCCCGTGACTCCTCCACCCAGCGGCCAGGCTCTTCTTCTAAGCATACCAGAGTGAAGGCACAGCTTATTTTAACAGTTCATTTGCTAGGGGTTTTTTACTGTGTGTCAGCAGCAGCAGATATGAGGTCCCCAAAAAATATTTAAAAGGAGAAGAAAATGCCAGGAATGGTTCTGGCCTTGGGAATCTGTCCTCTTGGAGAATTCTTGAAGAACGTGGGAGATGGCAGAAACATACAAATGGGCAACTGTCCCAGTTCTTAAAAGAGGGCCAGATGATGCATCCTAGCAAATATATATCAGTCAGCCCCTTATGAACTTCCAATAAATTCTAAAAGAAAAAACTAAGATGAATCTTTTTTGAGTATTTAAACTCAATGCTCAGAAAAAGCAGCTAGGTTAGGCTTACCAACAGACACATATCAAGACCGGATATTTTTCTCCCTTAAATTAGGCATTAACAAACAGGAGCAGATCTAAAGGTATCTATCTGGGAAATGAAATAAATCAAGTACATTTTTCTTGGAGAAGAAAAGGCAAAAGAAAACAAGATTATGTTAACTGTCCCCAAATACCTGAAAGGTCATTACATGAAAAGAAGCACAACTTACCTTGAAGGTCACCCTGAACCAAATGGAAAAGTATCAAAAAGCAGGATTTGAACATAAATTTTTTTAAAAAGAAAATAAAGCTATTTTGGAGAGGAATTTGTTGTCCAGCAGACAGAGAGCCTCCCTTGGCCTGAGTATTTTCTTTGCCCAGATCATCCTGAGATGTACAAAGGGAAGGGATTTTCCCCAAATGAGAGACAAAGAGGGTTAAGTGGCTTCTGAACTGTTTTCCAAGTAGAAAACTGCTATCTACAAACTATGAGTTTCAACTCCCCACGCAATCCAAAGAAATTCAACTTGTTGGTTTCCCAGACACCATTATCAGACAGTATGGCTAAAAACTGATTAAGACAAATTCTCCAAGATAGCAATTCCCAAAGCTGGTTGTCCATCAAATTCCCAAGGGAGCGTTTTACTAATGCATATCCTCTAGTCCTATATCAGACCCAACGGCCAGACTGTCTGTGGTAGGACGGGGAAATCTGTAGAAAAAGTTTCCTGGGTGATTATAATGCATGACCAGTTTCACAAATCACTTCTGTATGCTGACCAATATGGTTTCATCAAGCTGACCTTGTCAGCAAAATTGTAGACTCTATATAGATTTGGTCAAAAGACATGGAAAAACAGAAAGGGGGCAGAATTCTTTAAAATAAAAAAAAATCACCTTTAGATCAAAACCTTCAGCTTCTATTTGGAAAAATGTTTGCACAGATCTTATGCATAAATGAAATGTATAAAAACAATCAGGGAAACTAGTCTACAGGCAAGGCATACACCATCTTCCGCTGGCCTTAGCTCTCTGGTTCACCCTGCCAAGAATGCCTCCCTGGCTCCTAATCTAAAGTCTACTTTTCATTCCAAGCTTAGCCCCTATTCTGCCTCCTCCACTGGACCATTCCCATTTGTCCAACCCACAGTGACCATTCTCTTCTCTCAATTCCTGTGACACTTCCCACCTACAACATCCACATGGCACTGGGCGTATCACCTGCTTTGTTCCACTCTAACATCTCCCAAGACCTCTGGGCCAAGTAGTGTGCTTAAAGCTTTATGTACACCCACTGTTTAAATCTCATGGCCCTGTGAGGTTGCTACTCTTATTTTCAGCCTCATACTTGATGAATCTGAACTTCAGAATGGCTCAACAGTCAGGTCAGAAGCCAATGAATAGAAGAGTCAGAATTTGAACCCCAGCCTGATTCCTCCATGCAAATTCTTGAGCATTGTGCTATACTGAAGTAGTTTTTAATACATAGGTCCCATTGCTCATGTCCATTATAAACTTCCTAAGCATGCAGGCTGTGCCTCATACCTGTCTGTGTCCTCAGAGTGAAGTATAGAGCCCCACATTCAAGTAACAGAGAAGACATGCCCATTGAATGTAACTGAAGTTTATTAACAACCACAGGGCCAGGTAATGAATAAGCACTAGCATTTCTGATGCAAGCAGTATAATGCCCTACCCTTCAGGGACTGGCAGGCAGGGACAAGGATGGGATGGTTCTAACCACTGTCAAGGGAGGTGTCAGGTGAAATGACACTCAGCTGAGCAGAGTAGTGAAGGTCAAGAATGACTGTGCAGGGGTGAGGAATAGTGTGATACACTTGGGGAATTCCAAACAGGTTTGGATGGTTTTAACCCAGGAAGGTGACTAGGGAAGTAAGATGAAGTCTGAGAGGTGAACTTGGGTAAGACCTGGAAGGGCACTGGGGAAGTTCTCAAGAGTTTGGATTTATTGTGTAAATCACATCCCATAAGCATTTTTCAATCAGGAGTTCATCAGGAGAATTAAGTCTGAATGCCCTCAGGTATGCACTGGATTAACACTGAATCAACCTCTCTTCCAAGCACCTAGAATGGTATGAGTCATAGACCATCATGGGAGGATTAAGAAAATATTTCTATGTTCCACGGTTCATAAAGAAAACCTATTGAGAAAGGTTAGAGCTGAGGTTTTTCTGGCTCAGTTGCAACTCATCCGTGGCTTGTGAAAACATTTAATAGGCTGAAACCAGCAATTTTCTAAAAAATAGAACAGAAAAACTTCAGGACATATCAAATATAGTAAAGGTATGTTTCATGAAACTTGTTTCAGTTACACAGAAAACTATGTGTATGTTTTGAGTCCTGATAGAGAATGTACATTATTTCTCACTGTGAGGTTCTAATTTTTTTTTAATTGAAATCTACTTCATTATTTTTTTTAAACATAGAGGGTTACTTCCCAAAGGAAATCTCTTGTTAAACTTCAAAATGCGAGCTGCTGTGACTAAAGAAAGAGATGGGGTGGGGGTAGTTGAATAAGGATTTTCATAGAGAATTTACCCTTCACCATATAGTGTGCCCCCCACCACCAAGCCTTACACATACACACATTGAGGAACCCTTGAGAAACCCCTGGGAACCTCAATGACCACAGTTTGAAAACCACTGCTGTAGAATGGTAGTTCTTCAAATATTTTTAATCAGTAGCGTGGATAAATCTTATATTTTAGAGCAAAGCTGTATCTGAGTGCTCAGGATGGAATGGTGGTACACATCAGAATCACCTGGACTGCTGGCTTGAAATTCAGATTTCTGGGTCCCTCTCATACCTACCAAATGAGAACCTGATGAAGGTATGATCTGGGCATTTCCAGTTTTAAACAGCTCCCTGGGAAATGCTTTAGTATTGTAAAGTATAAGAACCACTGATTTGGCAGGGAGACACCCCTGAAGACCAGTTGAAATTCAGGTGAAAAGTTTAAGGATTTGAAAAAACATTGGTGATGGAGATGGAGAGATGTAACCAGGTTAGGAGGTAAGAAGAAAAACCTGTAAGATTTGATGTATAAATAATTAGATATAGGAAGTGAGGGAAAGGAAAGAATCCAGGGTGCTTGGGCAGCATGTGATTCTGATAACCAAGAGGAAGAGAGAGGAAGGACGGGTTTAGAAGGAAGAGATGGTGGTTCAGTTTTAGGCACTGGGAACTTGGACTATCTGTGGCTCCTCCAGGTATAGAGGAGAAGAAAGCAGCCAGAAACATGGGTCAGAATAATGAGCACTCCCAATTTTAACGTTGACTTGGGAGTCATCAGCAGTAGGTGGAATTGAAGCTGTATGTTCTTTCATTAATAAATACTCACTAGGCAACTGCATGCCATGTGCCAGCTACTAAGAGTGAATGGCTTCCAGGTGATTACATTTGCATAACGAATATAACCAACTTCTAGTGCCACATGACAGGTCAGTTATGTTGATGAGAAGCGTTTGTTTATTTTTTTTTATGGCTGCTCTGGGTCTTCATCAGCTTGCAGGCTTACCCCGCTGGCATGTGAGACATTAGTTCCCCGACCAGGAATCAAACCTATGTCACCTGCACTGGAAGGAAGGTTCCTAGCCACTGGATCACCAGGGAAGCTCCTGCAATTATTTTTTTATTTTAATGATGGTCTCTTTTCTTTCAGTACCTGTTTAATAAGAGACTCACTAACAGTCCGATTAGACTACAAATGAGACTTCCTCCAGTAATTCAGCTAGTTTCAGGGCTATACTAAGAAATAGTATGAGTTTCATGTAACTTTCTAAAGTATAGTCAATCAGATACTAGAATATTCAATTACATACTGAAATGATATCTAATGACTGCAATTTAAGGTAATCAGAAACATCAAATTAAGGAATGTTTGACACTTTTGAAAATAAAATTGCAACTGAAAATATTGGTGGCAAGTGAAATCAAAGATCTTTCCAATTCTCTAGTCAATATTATCTTGAAATAATCTATAACCACCACCTACCTTATTTGGAAGGTTTCAAAATATCTCAAACAATACTCTGGTTAATACCTCATTGCTGCATTACAGGAAAGAAGAGATACACATGATAGGAAAGAATACCAGTCCATCTGGGAGAAAGGCCCCTCACTGGAATGTATTGAAGATAGTTCTTGGGGTCTGGGTGACAGACAAGATATGTAGAGGATTCAGACTTCCCTCAAGTTTTTTTAATCCTGTTCTTTAGTACTCATAGTTTTCTATTCTGTTTAGTTAGCCGTATTTTCATCTGTTTAAAAATTCACACATACAGTTCAAAAGAAGCCTTCACATGTGAGTGGCACACAAATAAAACATCCATAACAATAAATCACTCACACAGAATAGTTTCACTTTGGCACATGGGCTACTCATTTCATCAAATAAGAGGATATATTTTAGATATGTTCACTCTGTTATTCTTTGTTTTTAGTCTAGGAAAAAAAACAGAAGAGTACTAGCAATAATGCTAACCTACTAAGCCACAGGACTGCCTGATTTACTAAAATAGAAAATTACAACTCTACATAAAAATCAGGTTGGGAGCCTCATCCACAGGAAGCTCTCTTCTTATTTGAAAAGAATTTTAAAAGTAAAAATTTTTAAATAAATAGATGTTCTTGGTTAGAAGTATCACAATGCGTAAGTTACATGTTAATGGAATATTCAAATGAAAATGCTCTTATGACACTAAGGAATTTATTTAATAATTTAAAAGCAACACCTCCAGATATGGTTTGCATTCAAATTCATACTCGTTTACCCAGTGTTTTAGAACTCCAATAACTCAGAAAATAGATTGTCACATACGTGAAAGGAATGAAAATATATACCTTTAGTAAACCTGACTTATTTTTACTGCAGAAAACAAGAAAGCACTGAGACACTTCAAACAGATGATGAGCAGTTAAGCATTCCACAAATGATTCATTTAACACGATTGTTACTACTGCTGGGTCTTTTGACTCTAACAACTGGCTTTAGACACTTGTTTCAAATTTGTGGCCAGCTTTGGAAAATTGAAATTCTTTGGTGCCAAGGGGTTAGGAGATAAAATTTAAAGCAGAGGCATACCAGCTAGAACCACAGCCTAAACCTAATTCTAGTGTCTAACTCAGAGAGACAGCTGGAAATTATAAACTGCAACAGTAAGAGAACACCATCTCCACCTACAGATTCCTCTTTAAGCATCATATGCAGGGGCCTGCATACCTCAGCACCTCGGTAACTACTATAACAAGGGCTCCCCAGCATCTAAGAAAAGGTGTGAGGTCAAGTGTGTGTACTGCCAGCAGCTGTTTGCCTGTGTAATCTTAAACCCTGACACATCCCAGCTAGCCTGCCCTAGGATCTGAACTTCTTTCTGCTGCAGTCACGCCTTTGAATTAGGAAGGCCTGCCATCACACCTATACATACAAACATACAAAACTGTAGGCATGTAATAATTTATATAACACATAAGCTGCCATTAGCACACAGCAAGGTTGTGGGGGCATTGCAAAAGGGATATCTTTGATGAGGCTGAAAATTTTGAAAAGAGTTACTGCCATTGCAGGAAATACAAGAGACATGAGTTTGATCCCTGGTTTGAGAAGATTCCTTGGAGGAGGAAATGGCAACCCGCTCCAGTATTCTTGCCTGGAAAATTACATGGACAGAGGAGCCTGATGGGCTACAGTCCATGGGGTTGCAAAGAGCTGGCCATACTGAGTGCATGCGCGCGCGCACACACACACACACACACACAGCATGGGACACCATACAGGGGAGCTGACACACACACACACACACACACACACACACACACACACACACACACACACACAAAAACACACACACACAAAAACACAGCATGGGACACCATACAGGGGAGCTGACCTGATTAGGAGACAAGATTCTAGACACCTCAATGGCACAAAATACTATCCTGAGCTCAGAGGAAGGGGACAGGACGTGGTAGAAGCTGGAAGATGTGACTCAGAGTTGGGCCTGGAACAGTGAGAGCACGGTATATCTCAGGAAGTACCAAGTCCTGCTCAGGACTACCCTTTCCATTCCACACCCATGAGTGCTAAGTCACTACAGTCATGTCCAGACTCTTTGCGACCCTAGGGACTGTAGCCCGCCAAGCTCCTCTGTCAATGGAATCCTCTAACAAAGAATACTGGAGTGGGTTGCCATGCCCTCCTCCAGGGGATCTTCACAACCGAGGGATCAAACTCCTATTTCTTATGTCTTCTGCACTGGCAGGTGAGTTCTTTACCACTAGCACCATCTGGGAAGCCCAATGGCCACCATCATTAACCCATCACACCATGTGCTTCTGAACCTGGATACTGCCTGGACTCCTTCTCAGCACAGGGCTCAGTCTCTAGCAATCAGCTGGAATTTGCCCTTGAGAGGAGTCTACTTATCCCTATTACAGTAAAAAGGGCTTAAGATCAAGCAGTCCCAGAGCTGAAATCCTGGTTTATGCCGACAGGGACATCAGTTCATTTTCCTGAGCCTCCCTGCACTTCTTAGCTATGGAATGAGCATGAAAGATACTGACCGGGGGGAGGGGGGGACAGGATTTTTGTGAGATTTAACGAGATAATGGTCAGAGAGTGTCTAACACAGAAAACACTCCAAAAATGTTCATTCTGACTGCCCGGATGGGGTCAGATACTTCCCTTGCTGAGCTTTCTTAGTTTATAAACACATCTGGTAGAGAGCTTCAGTTGCTATTGTACACTCACACCTGTGTGCATACACACACACACTTTATCACACTCTGTCCTATTTTGGCTGCCCTGCTAGAATGACCTCCTCAGGGGATATCCTGTTTGTATCTTCTTCAGCTTGTGATACACAGTGCTTGGCAATGCATGGTACACACAATAGGTACTTAATAGAAGCTTGTTAAATGAAGAAGTAAGGGATCTTGATTCAAATCCAGGCCCTGGACTAGAGTATGCTTTGGAAAAGGTCATTCTATGTCTCTCCCCCTCAAGGTTCTTCCTCTGTAATTCAAGGAGTTGGACTAGAAAGACCTGGAGGTTTCCTTCTGGCTCTTACATTGGATAATTCTGGGTTTCACCTACAGCTTCCTTCTCCACACACCGATGTGGAGGGAGTCTGCTGTAAATACACCCTGCTAGTTCTTGAGTAGCTAGCTTCTCCAATAACTCATTTTGCATTTTTTATGCTTTCTGCGACCAAGCGGGTAAAAATAAATCCAAGTGACAAACATCTATAGTTTTAACTTGGCAGATATATGAATTTGAGTGCCATTCAGATTCCGTTGAAATATTTTCTACCTACTACTTCTGATCAAATCTAACTTGTCCTAAGCTAGCTGGAATTGGTATTTTTCATAATTTGCTTTAGTGACTAAACCACCACCATAATGTGACACCATCTTTGTTTTCCAAACATTTTTTTTTTAGTTTACTTTGCAAAATAGAAAGCGATGCTATGCTAGTCAAACCACGCTGCTCAAATCCCAGGAAGATGGCCATAATTACCGATCAGCCTATTAACTAGCAGTATAGTGATGCCAGAAGTGCAAAGGATGGCCTTCTTTTCTAATTTTCTTTAGGGGCTTCCCTGGTGGACAGCAGTACAGTGATGCCAGGGGTGCAAAGATGGCCTTCTTTTCTAGTTTTTTTCTTTTTTCCCTCAACTCCTTAGCTGCTCTACAGCCATCCCTCGCCAACCCCCTAACTATGTCCTATTCATCCCAGATGCTCTCCTTTATCCACTTTTCTTCATTTTCTCTATTTCTTTAGGAATTCTGCTTGTATCCTATTTGTAATAATAACCCCACATTAAGTTCCTGTAAGCCTATACAGTTCACCGTTATCAAACTACATATCATAGGAGACTACACAGTATATTCAAATTGAAAGTTTTTCCTTTCCTGTGGGAAGATCCCTAAGTGGGATGTAAGCAGATTTGGTCATCAAACTTTAAGACCCAGGTTTGTCCAGCACTTTGCACATTTACCCTGAGCATGAGATTCCCTTGGGACATTTGTTAAACATTCAGGTTCTAAATGTTCTAACCCTGACTTAGAGATCCCTGCAGACTTAAACAGCATTTATTTGATTCCATTGTTCAGAATCTGGGTATAAGCACTGCTATTTCAGAACTGCATGCATTATCTAACAAAAATTCACTGAGCCACAAGAGATGCCAACAATAGTGCTAGCCACTTTATAGTTAAGTAAAGTGAGACATATAAGCCCTTACCCAGTTCCTGATTTCACTAGCTCCTTCTCAGAGTTCAGCTCCAAGTAAACCCTTTGGAGAGCTCTTCCTTTGTGCCATATAAAGTAGCACCCAGCCCAGTCATTTCCTCAAATATTATTCTGTTGGATTTCCTGTGTCACTCTCTGCAAATATCTTGTTTATTTGTTGACTGGTTGGTTAACTCATTTACTAATTGCAAATTATCCCAATTTGACAGAATCTGAATGTTTAACCAATGTCCCAAGGGAATCTCATGCTCAGGGTAAATGTGCAAAGTGCTGGACAAACCCACGTCTTAAAGTTTGATGACCAAATCTGCTTACATCCCACCTAGGGATCTTCCCACAGGAAAGGAAAAATCTTCAATTCAAACATACTCTGTAGACACCTGTGATACGTAGTTTGATAACAGTGAACTGTATAGGCTTACAGGAACTTAGAAAAGCCATTTTCAGTCAGGTTCATATTTAAGAAAAAGAAAATTACTGGTAAAGTACAATCTGGTTAATACCCTAGTGAACATACTATGTAATCAGAAAAAGAGAAAAAAAAATATAATTTGGAAATACGTTCTTAGTTTGCATCGAACAAACTTCCAAGGTCTGACAGAAGGAATATGAGGGAGTATGTAGTTAAGTATACAGTGAGGATGAAAGGAGAAGAAAGCAAAGTAAGGTTGGAGGATATAAATAGAATACATGTAACAGATAAGAGTGAAAGAAACAATGGACACTGCAAGAGGTACAAGGAGATGACAATAAAACATTCTGTAAGAACCTGGAAAAGAGAGGAAAGAGGTTGTTCTTTCAGTTAAGTCCTAAAGAGATGTTATAGTCCCCAGACCTGCAACACCTTTCCTGAAATCTGACTGAAGGCAATAACATCTCAGAAGAAAGAATGTCATCAGAGCCAGAGAGGTCTAGAATGACCATATACAATTTCAAGGGAGAAAGTTCTTGGTCAATGTCAGCCTTTTTCATGGCTGGGATATCGCTTCTGGTCTGAATCTGTGCAAAAAGCAACCTCTGATGGTAACTGGATTTGCCAGGTACTGATGGTGTGGTCACTCACCTAGAGCCAGACATCCTGGAATGTGAAGTCAGGTGGGCCTTAGAAAGTATCACTACGAACAAAGCTAGTGGAGGTGATGGAATACCAGTTGAACTATTTCAAATCCTGAAAGATGATGCTGTGAAAGTGCTGCACTCAATATGCCAGCAAATTTGGAAAACTCAGCAGTAGCCACAGGACTGGAAAATGTCAGTTTTCATTCCAATCCCTAAGAAAGGCAATGCCAAAGAATGCACAAACTACTGCACAATTGCACTCATCTCACATGCTAGTAAAGTAATGCTCAAAATTCTCCAAGCAAGGCTTCAGCAATACGTGAACCGTGAACTTCCAGATGTCCAAACTGGTTTTAAAAAAGGCAGAGGAACCAGAGATCAAATTGCCAACATCCGCAGGATCATTGAAAAAGCAAGAGAGTTCCAGAAAAACATCTATTTCTGCTTTATTGACTATGCCAAAGCCTTTGACTGTGTGGATCACAATAAACTGTGGAAAATTCTTCAAGACATGGGAATACCAGACCACCTGACCCACCTCTTGAGAAACCTATATGCAGGTCAGGAAGCAACAGTTAGAACTGGACATGGAACAACAGACTGGTTCCAAATAGGAAAAGGAGTACGTCAAGGCTGTATATTGTCACCCTGCTTATTTACCTTATATGCAGAGTACATCATGAAAAACGCTGGGCTAGAAGAAGCACAAGCTGGAACCAAGATTGCCAGGAGAAATATCAATAACCTCAGATATGCAGATGACACCACCCTTATGGCAGAAAGTGAAGAGGAACTAAAAAGCCTCTTGATGAAAGTGAAAGAGGAGAGTGAAAAAGGTGGCTTAAAGCTTAACATTCAGAAAACTAAGATCATGGCATCTGGTCCCATCACTTCATGGGAAATAGATGGGGAAACAGTAGAAGCAGTGTCAGACTTTATTTTTTTGGGCTCCAAAATCACTGCAGATGGTGATTTCAGCCGTGGAATTAAAAGACGCTTACTCCTTGCAAGGAAAGTTATGACCAACCCAGATAGTATATTAAAAAGCAGAGACATTACTTTGCCAACAAAGGTTCATCTAGTCAAGGTTATGGTTTTTCCAGTGGTCATGTATGGATGTGAGAGCTGGACTGTCAAGAAAGCTGAGCACTGAAAAATTGATGCTTTTGAACTGTGGTGTTGGAGAAGACTCTTGAGAGTCCCTGGGACTGCAAGGAGATCCAACCAGTCCATCCTAAAGGAGATCAGTCCTGGGTGTTCATTGGAAGGACTGATGCTGAAGCTGAAACTCCAATATTTTGGCCACCTCATGCAAAGAGTTGACTCATTGGAAAAAACCCTGATGCTAGGAGGGATTGGGGGCAGGAGGAGAAGGGGATGATAGAGGATGAGATGGCTGGATGGCATCACCGACTCAATAGTTTGAGTAAACTCTGGGAGTTGGTGATGGACAGGGAGGCCTGGTGTGCTGCGATTCATGGGGTCACAAAGAGTCGGACACGACTGAGTGACTGAACTGAACTGAACTGAGTATCCAAATGTCTTGGTAATTTTTCTCAACCCAAATAAATATGATGGCCTTCTAGTTAATTAGAAACACACACACACACACACACACACACACACACACACACACACACACACACAATCCAGACAGAAGGTAGGCCAGAGGGAGGCAGGAAGGAGGGAAATCAGTTTTGGCGCCATGCTTCATTCACATTCTTCTGTGTGCTAACTTTATAGCCTTGGGTTCTTCTTACTCTTTCAAAGCTGATTCCTTTTTTTCCTCCTGTGTGCAGCTCTCCCCAGACACTCCTCCCAGGCTGGGTCAATTGATTCCCATCCCATGTTCCCATAGGCTCTCCATATATGTATCATCGAATCAGACACTGTTAGTGGATTATCCCTTCATCTGGCCAGCTGGATTGAGAGTACCTGAAGGGCAGAGATGCTGCCATATTCACCTTGGATTCCTGACACCTGATGGGGGGTGGGGGCTGGATGTTTAGTAGTTACTATTTTCAAGGAAGCAGGAAAGGAAAGCTGAAATGCTCCTAACCCACTGATCACACAGATGACATGTAAATATACCAAACACCTTTGAGATGAGGCACCACTGTCCCTTGGTGCAATAATAGCAGCAAAATGGTAGAGCTCCCAGTGCATTCTTCTCCCATGTTATAAGCCATGTTATCATAGGCACCTGGGAGGCCAAGGACTCCTCTTCTCATTTGAGATGATTTATTATAATCTAGAGCAGAGGAGTCTGAGGCTTATCTTGTAGTCCATGTGTTTCCACATTTAGGTTGTGTGCTTAGCAGCTCAGTCGTGCAATTCTTTGCAACCCCATGGACTGTAGCCTGTCAGGCTCCTCTGTCCATGGGGATTCTCCAGGCAAGAATGCTGGAGTGGGTTGCCATGCCCTCCTCCAGGGGATCTTCCCAACCAGTTCTCCTGCTTTGCAGGTGGATTCTTTACCGTCTGAGCCACCAGGGAAGCTATATTTGGGTTAACCAAACACATTTAAGTCACATTACATCATAGTTTGAAAGAACCCTCTGTTCAAAACATTAGCTTTACTATTCTAGTAATCAAATAAGATTAGTAAATCAAATACATAAACAACAATAAATAACTTGTAAATTGTTAATCAGGGAAGAAGAAACAGTCAAATCACATTGATGTGATGCTGAGAAAGGTCATTCAAAGTTTAAGGAGTCTTTGAACTAGAGACTATCTATCTACCCTGGTACAGGCTATTGGGTACATCACACACCCTAAGTTCAATAAAGGGCAAATAAATAAAGTCTGAGATACTGTCTTACTTAAACTGTGGAACTAAAGACATCGTGATACTCAAGTAACAGAAAGCTTATCTTCTTATCCTTTAGCCCCCACCCACTGGAAAATATTAAACACTTCCTCTTTCAACATATACCTTTTAATTTGGTTGGGCAAAAAGTTTGTTTGGGTTCTAGAAGATATGGAAAAACCCAAATGAACTTTTTTGACCAACCCAACATTTTCCTGAAGCACATGTGTGTTTATTACTGGGTACGATGACTAATTTGATCTTTTTACCTAACGATATTCATATACTGAAGGATTTACTAGTTAGGTAAATGAGTAATTTTCTTAAACTTGCTAAACTTTGTTTTCTCATTTGCAAAATAGACAATAAAATTCCCCTTGTGGGGTTGGTAAGGCCCAACTGGAAGAACGGACTAAAGTTTCTTCAGTACAGCATGGAGCACAAAGTCATCATCATGATCAGCATCTCTTATTCTTTCTCCAGGAAAACCTTTTGTGATCTGATATTTGAAAAACCTATTAATACAACAGCATTGGTCAGAGGAGCAACATGGCATGGAATTATAATAGCTTGTCTACTAAGGCCAAACTACTGGATTCAAATGCCTAATCTACACTTGCTTTGGGGTACCCTTGGGCTATTTTTATTTTACCTTTTAACCTACCTGTACCTCAGTTATACCTGATCTATAACATGGAGATAACAAGGATGCCCACCTCCTGGCATTGCTGTAAGGGCTACAAGACTGATCATACATAAAGTATACAGATCAGTGCTCAGCACTGAGTTAGACATGATGCGTTAGCCATTCTTGCTGCTGACCCTGCTCTCCAGGTTTAAAGATGCTCAGAATCAGACTCCAGAGTGGGAAGAGGTGGGGAAATACTAAGAAATCAGTTACTTAAGATACAAAAGTTAGTTGTTGTTTCCTAAGTCATCCCATTGGGATAATGATTTTTATCAAGATATTTAGTCTTTAATTTTTTCATTATGTTTTTTAACAGCCTTTTAGAATATAGGAATAACTAAGTGACAAGACCTGAGGGGCAGAAGTAGCCTGCAGAGCCCTATCCATTTAGCACATCTCTATTACAGTACTAGTGATGCTGCAGATATTTTTCACCTTCATGCCTGTTTTCTCTACTAGACCGTACATACCTCAAGGGATGACGACTACACTCAGCCAATTTACTTTTGCAGTCCCAGTTCTTAGCAGAGTGCCTGACATAAAGCAGTCACTTAGTATTTATTAATGAGACAGTGATCAAATGAGTGAATTAAAATCCCCTAAGGGAGGAAATGGCAACCTACTCCAGTATTCTTGCCTGGAGAATTCCATGGACAGAGGAGCCTGGCGGGCCTACGGTCCACAGAGTCACAGAATCAGACACGACTGAGCAACTAACATTTTCATTTCACTTTCTAAGATACATGTAGACATTTGTTCAAGTACAAGCATATCACGCAGATGTTTTTATACTATATGAGCAGAATTTGACTCTTAGGTCACCAGGTAGGAGACAATAGCAAATGAGAAGAAAGATGAACAAGAATGATGTCCCTATAGCCTGGAACCTCAATTTCACAGTCCCTAGTGTTTACCATAGAGAGATTTTATTATGAATCCTCTTGGCAATTCTAGTTATCCTAGCCAGAGCTGATGCACTGCATGGGGCCTTTGGCAAGATTGTTTTTGCTTTATGCGGATGATATACATCCAACCCAACTAAAGTATTTAATGCTTGCACCCAGCTCAAATAAGATCAAGTCATCTTCCCATACTTGCACAAAAATGTTATCAATAAATCTAATAAAACATTTTTTTATAGAGTCATAGACTCTGAGACTCACAACCTTCATACAGTTTGTCCATACATCCTCCCACACTGTGTAAGAATCCCTGGATAGTACCATACACGAAGAGTCATCTCTCAGTTACCCAGCACCTCCAGCAAGAGGAAGTTCCCTCATATCACTTGGCAGCTGGCTCCCCTGGAGAACAGCTCTCATATTTAGAAAACTCATCTGATAATGAGTTAAAATATTCCTTCTGTAATTTCTACCCCTTGATCCTATCTCAACTTTCAAACTTCTAAACCATAATTTCTTTTCCAGGTAACAACTCATAAAATGTTTTAAAATAATTGTTGTGTCCTCATTTCTTATCTTCTTTGGTGACAATTCCAATTCCTTCATCTGTTCTGGATCCTTCCAAACCCCAGTCACCCTCCAGTAGGTGCTGACTACACTAACAATATTCATCGCAAAATGTGAGCTCCAGATCTGGCTTTGTGGTGTCACTGTGGATGTCCTTGTGTCCACAGAATACAGGACAATTTCCTAAGTCTAGATCCTTCACATTCAATGAACATGTCTATGACTACACTCCCCTTTGGGACAATTACACAACATGATGTCCTCGACACAACTGCACTTCTGGTCCATAAAAACCCTTTCTTCCTCTTTCCCCCCTACCCCCCACACATGTTGTTTTAAGATGTTCCTAATCTCTTTGGTTGTGTAACTGCAGCATGTGTGTGTTTCGTTTAAACCTAATGACTACATCTGTTCTTATAAAGTGCTGTTCTTGTTCGCTTTGGCAGATCTATTCTGTTGATAGCTGTATGAGTCTGGAACCTCCTACCTAACATATTAGCAATTCTTCTTTTTCCTACCTGCATATTTTGACATCTGCAAGTAATGTCTTTTTCCATCTTCTCTAAGTTGTTGTTACTTTGCTGGGGAAATACAGACCAAGCACAGAGTCCTCTGGCAATCCTGAGACTCTTGCTAGGTTGACCTCAAGCCTGTACCTAATCACCAAGGTGCAGGTGAAACGTTCAGTTACTGGTGAATCTCCTGACTATTCTATAATCCTGCCCACAGTTCCTCTTGATGATCAGAATACAATGTCCAATTATCAAAGGTCTTCCTGACATCCACATATACATACTGTCTATAGCATTCTCTTAGCTACTCTCCTAGCAACCTTATCACAAATTATAAACTGAATTACTTTGTTATTTAATATACGTGGGTCTTATGAGCACCATTTCTTGTTTTTTTACTTAAAAATCCATTCTACAGTTTTGCTGAGCATATGTTTCTTTATCAAATATTAAAATAGTTTTGCAATATAAATTCATGACATATCTTCTGACTTCATATAAAAATGTTCATATTTATAAAATACTCAGAGATCTTGTAAAGGTGATCAGACAATTAAATTTAAATTTCTAAAGTCCAAAACTATTATTTTTTTCCACATATTGTGGACACATTGTGTCCCAGGAAAGAATAAGACTATTTCATTTACAGTCAACCTGTGTCCCAGGAAAGAATAAGACTATTTCATTTACAATCAACCATAACTGCTCATTTGGGACTTTATTTAGAAAATTAGAACAAAATCTTAAAACCACAAGTCTCAAAATAAACAATCATTTCTGTGCTAACTCCTATGAAATGTCATAGGTGTGGGAACTGAGACACAAAGGGGTTAGTAAATCTTATCAGGAAATAATACAATTAAGGCTGATCTCTTTAGCAAATTAAAAGCCCTGAAGTCTTAAAAAAATTCTATCACTGAAAGAAAAACACTTACTTTATCAATTATTAATTATAAAACTCCCTTGAAATGAACATAGCACTTCCTTTTGAAAAAGACAGAAACTTCCTCCAGCTTGATTCTAGGCAGCAGATATGCCTCCCCGCAGGTTATGAGCCAGTTAGGGGCCAGTTCAGAGAATGTTGGGGTCCTTTCCTATTGTAGGAAAAAAAAACAACTCTAATGGAATCTACAGAGAGTACATGAAATGTCAAACTTAGGCAGGAGTTTCTCATCATAAAACATGGAAATATGATACATATATTAATATATGGCTTCCCTGGTGGCTCAGATGGTAAAGAATCTGTCTGTAATGCAGGAGACCTGGGTTCAATCCCTGGGTTGGGAAGATCCCTGGGAGAGGGAAATGGCAACCCACTCCAGTATTCTTGCCTGGAGAATCCCTGTGGACAGAGGAGCTGGGCAGGCTACAGTCCATCGGGTCGCAAAGAGTCGGACACGACTGAGCGACTAACACACACAGAGGAACATATCAATATATAATATATATATATACACATATATATGTAAAACAAAAACATAGCCCCACATAATATATATATAAAACATATATACACACATATTTCTAAAACACACATATCATATATATGCATACACATTTATATGCAAAACACATATACACACACATATATATGTAAAACAACACATGTATATGTAAAACACACACAAATAATATTCTTATCAGTTTGTTGCCACTGAAAAAAAATGCTGTAATCTAATGGGAGTAACAAGATACAGAAACAGGAGGGTAGTGAGGCTGGGGAGAGTTATGTTCTTATTGACACAAAACTAGGGTGAAAACAATCTCACTTGGAGCTGGAAGCAAAAATGATGTGAGTCAGATGTGGTGTCCTTACATTACACATAATTCAGTATTATCACATCTACTTGTGAAATATGCTCCGTGAATGACCGAACTAGATGGCATCTGAAGTAACAGGCTGATATAACAGGCTGTGATTTTAAAACTCCCTAGAATAGCAAAGCTCCATAAAACACAGATGCATCATGTATTGGGGCATAAAGAGCATCAGGCCAACTCCTTGAGAAACAAGTTGCACTCCCCTCCTGCCAGGGTGGGCCCTGGAGGCTAAGGGGCCAGAACGAAAGAAATCTGAGAGTGAGGACCATTTTTCCCTACAACCCTGTACTAATATAGTCTGATTATGAGCCTCTCTGCACAAATGTTGAGAAATTTGTGCCACCTAGTATTGATTGTGCTGGCTCCATGGTGGATTCTTTCATAGGTCACCCTCTTTCACTGTGTACTCTACCATCTTTCATGTTCCTCAACACTGCTAGAACCTACACTCTTAGATATGGGTTACATGCTATGAGTTCAAGGAAATAGGATCACTGTCCACTCAGTTGTCCAGGCCAAAAATTTGGATATCATCCTTGACTTGTCCCTTCTCCCACCTTCGCATGGAAACAATCGCCAAGGACTTTCAAGTATCTCTTTAGTATCTCTTTAATCCACTTGCTTCTTTCCAACTACCCTATGTTTCCCATAGACTGAATTACCATCATCCCTCAGTTCAGTTCAGTCGCTCAGTCGTGTCTGACTCTTTGCAACCCCAAGGACTGCGGCACGCCAGGCTTCCCTGTCCATCACCAACTCCCAGAGCTTGTTCAAATTCATGTCCAAAGAGTCGGTGATGCCATCCAACCATCTCATCCTCTGTCATCCCCTTCTCCTCCTGCCTTCAATCTTTCCCAACATCAGGGTCTTTTCCAATGAGTCAGTTCTTCACATCAGGTGTGCAAAGTATTGGAGCTTCAGCCTCAGCATCCGTCCTTCCAATGAATATTCAGGACTGATTTCCTTTAGGATGGACTGGTTGGATCTCCTTGCAGTTCAAGGGACTCTCAAGAGTCTTCTCCAACACCACAGTTCAAAAGCATCAATTCTTCGGTGCTCAGTTTTCTTTATAGTCCAACTCTCACATCCATACATGACTACTGGAAAAACCATAGCTTTGACTAGACAGATCTTTGTTGGCAAAGTAATGTCTCTGCTTTTTAATATACTGTCTAGGTTGGTCATAGCTTTTCTTTCAAGGAGCAAACGTCTTTTAATTTCATGGCTGCAGTCACCATCTGCAGTGATTTTGGAGCCCAAGATCTCCTGTTTCCACTGTTTCCCCATCTATTTGCCATGAAGTAATGGGACTGGATGCCATGATCTTAGTTTTCTGAATGATGAGTTTTAAGCCAGCTTTTATACTCTACTCTTTCACTTTCATCAAGAGGGTCTTCAGTTCCTCTTCGCTTTCTGCCATAAGGGTGGTGACATCTGCATATCTGAGGTTATTGATATTTCTCCCAGAAATTTTGATTCAAGCTTGTGCTTCATCCAGCCTGGCATTTTGCATGATGGACTCTGCATAGAAGTTAAATAATCAGGGTGACAAGATACAGCCTTGACATACTCCTTTCCCAATTTGGAACCAGTCCATTGTTTCATGTCCAGTTCTGACTGTTGCTTCTTGACCTGCACATGGATTTCTCAGGAGGTAGGTAAGGTGTCTGTTATTCTCATCTCTTTAAGAATTTTCCACAGTTTGTTGTGATCCACACAGTCAAAGGCTTTGGCATAGTCAATACAGCAGAAGTAGATGTTTTTCTGGAACTCTCTTGCTAGTGTGTGATATGAGTGAAATTGTGCGGTAGATCATTGCTAGCCTGGGTTAATTTAATAACTTTCCAAATGGTCTTTCTGCCCCTATATTCTGCAAAGAGTGGTCAGCAGTCTCTATATGTGTCAAGACTGACAAACCTACCCCTTGGCTTAGAAGTCTTCAGAATGAGCCCAAAGTCTACAGCCTAACCAGCAGGTCCTTCACGACCTCACCTTGACTGACCCACCAGTCTCCTTGTCCCTTCAGCCCTTGTTTCTACCTTCTGGGTCATTTGCAGCACCCTGAACAGGCCATGCCATCTTTTGTTTCCAGGTTTTTGTCCCTGCAGCTCCGTCTCCAACACACTTTAAAGAACCACAATCCAGTTCCTCACACAACCCCACAGCTTCCAATGTTCAGTTTAATAAAAAGAATAGCTTTCACTTAATGTGAGTGTTTCTGTCAGGGCATTTTTATGCATCCAGTCACTGAATCCCCTCATTAACTCTCTGAGGAAGGGATTATCACGTTCCTCTTTTATAGATGAGCTCACACGATCTCTCAGAACTGGATTATGCACCACTTCTAAAGTCCTCCCAGAGGCTCCTGTCTTTACCATAAAACTTACAGTTATCTATTTTCCCAATCTTCTGCACAGAGTGCTCTCTTGAAGGGAAAATACATGTCTGATTTTTGGTGGTCTCTGAGATGAAGCTCAATAAATGTCTGTAAATTAATAACTGATGGCAATGACAGCAAAGCTTGGCAATACGGTAGAAAAGGTGGCAAACGGTATTAAGCTTAGTAGCACATTCTTGGGCTTCCCAGGTGGTGCTAGTGGTAAAGAACCTGCCTGCCAATGCGGGAGATGTAAGAGATGAGTGTTTGATCCCTGGGTCGGGAAGATCCCCTGGAGGAGTGCATGGCAAACCGCTCCAGTATTCTTGCCTGCAGAATCCCATGGACAGAGGAGCCTGGTGGGCTACAGTCCACGGGGTCACACAGAGTCAGGCATGACTGGAGCAACTTGCAGAGCTCAGATGGAACACAGTACATTCTAGGAGCTTTCCGCATTCAGATCTCAGATCTTCCCATGACTGTAACCATGAGCAATTTATCTCTCTGCCTAGAATGGGGATAATGATAATACATATTTCATGTAAGAGCTAAATAAGTTGATATCTGTGCATGCTTAGATGAATTCCTGGCACAAGTAAGGACTATACAAGTGTTTGCTATTATTAGCATTCCTGTTAACAAAGAAATTAAAAGCACTTGTAAAATGGAATGAATATCATTAGTTCAACTTTACAGGCAAGAGAAGCTAAGATAAAGTGACAATCCTCAAACATCTGCTGTTCCTAGAATTAAACATCATTGCCCAAATACTTGTTACAAAGCATCAAAGAAACAGCTTAAGGATGGATTCCTTACAAAATATCCTGTCAGCAGATTTTTTTAAAGAACAGCGAAAACAACAAACTAACAAAAACAGCAGATGAGTGAGTCAGCTCTAACCAACTCTAAAGAGGAAAAGGTCTGGAAGTTTCAGAGCACACCACTTACTCACATAAAAAATAAACTCCCGCATGCTCCTGTGCTGTGTTTAGTCGTGTTCAACCCTTTGCAACCCCAAGGACTGTGGCCCATCAGGATCCTCCATCATTTGGCTTTTCCAGGCGGATTCTCCAGGCAAAAATACTGGAGTGGGTTGCCAGTGGGATCTTTCCGACCCAGGGAACGAATCCATGTCACCTGAGAAGCTCTATATAAGGGCCAAATTAAATAAGAAAGCTATCAAGAAATGTTTCCTATGACTAACTAACAGGACAAGCTCAGATTTGTGAGAATGGTTAGGACCAAAGAAGTTCCATTTGATGGGGAAAAATTTATGGTGAAAATCCCCTGAACAATTTACTCACTGACAGTGAAAAAACTTGCATTCTCAGACCTTGACAGGGATTTAATTGTGTGCTCTAAAAAACACAAGCAGATGACTTATTAAAACAATAATTTATAAAGGATATAACCGAACGAACAGACACTCTGCCAGGATTTTGTAGAGTCACTTGAGTATTGCATCCCTTGTTAGGGACACTCTCTGTTTGCAGAATACTGGAATGGAGACCCTATTTGCTGAAAACAATGGCTGGTTTTCACCAAAAGAGACATAGAAATTCAGGAAAGTTTCATTCAGAGTAGACCCTCTGCCAAGCAGTCCAAAGTCTTGGTCCTCTCGTCTGTGACCCATTTAAATGCTCACAGGAATTTCCCCGTGAAGAAACAGCGACCAGAACTTTTACTATAAACATTATCCTTCAGTTTTCAACAATGATCCATTCTTTGGCAATGCTTGGCAAAGAAAATAAAACAGTATTCATTGAGGTGCTGTGGCTGTCTATTCTTTCTGGATCTCAGGTCAAAAATGAATTCCTGAAGCTCCATTTCCCATTTCTGTGATGGAGATTAAATCCTCCTTAAAATATAGCATAATCATTAAATTCTTTATTTGCTTGAGAAGTTTGGAAGGACAACTAATGGTCCCTTATGACAAATAATGTTTGTTTTATTCATGAATTTAATAAATTTTTTTGAAACAACAAAACCCCAACTAAAAATTTGGAGAGTTTTTAGATTTCTCTGAAGTGGAGTTTGTTCTTCAGTGGGAAAGATAAGTGGATGAGGCCCCCCATGAGATCCTAGGAAATTCTCAGGGGCTCCTCTGTCATTTGTCAATACCCACCACTGTACTTGTAAATTATGCAGTGTGTAGGGCATCATGTTTGGAGGTTAAAACAGACACCTACAAGTCGAAGATTCCCTCTTCTCTGGTGGTTGCATACCCCTCAATTAATCTCTCTGTGTCTTAGCTTTGCAGAAATTAAGTATCACATCCCTTATCCTTCTGTCTCTCTCTCTCTCCCTCACACATACAGACACTCCATCCACGTGGGTACACAGGTAAGGCTCCTGGCACACCTGATACTACTCCTCACCAAAACTGGTTCCTCTGAAACATCTGACCCAAACTGGACCAATCAAAATCCCATCCTTGGACCCCAGCTTCTGGCCAGATGCGAATGTTCTAAGGTTTGGTCTGATTTCAGGCTGGGCCAGGTAAGACTCATCCCAGAGAATATGCAAATGGGAGAGACAGACCTTGATACATACACACAGGAGCTACTGGCTGCACATTTTGCACCATCTAGATAGAAGTAGCTGGAGAATAAAAGGGCTTCCCTGGTGGCTAAGATGGTAAAGAATCTGCCTGCAATGTGAGAGATCCCAGTGTAATCCCTGGGTTGGGAAGATCCCCTGGAGAAGGAAATGGCTACCCACTCCAGTATTCATGCCTGGAAAATTCCATGGACAGAGGAGCCTGGCAGGCTAATAAAAAGCAGTTTGCAGAGGGAGATAAGAAGAAAATAAGCACATAGGAGAAACTCAGATGAAGAGGGAGTAGAATTTCCAGGAGAACACAGGACTTTCCCCATCCTGCTTCCAGGCCACTCCTTAGGTCTGGTGATCCATACACTCTTGGTTCTTCAACTTTTTCACTTAAGCGGACAGACATGGTTGGTCCCTGTTTGTGCAATTAAAAGTACAGTTAATAAATGAATGGAACTCTAAATGTAAGCATAGATTTCCATATATTTCAGAAACTGAAATATATAGTTTCTTCCAAATGTGTTATAACCACTGCAGTCAGATCAATCATTTGCTATAAATTTAGAGTCTCAGACCGAAGAAGTTGAGTCATTCATCAGTCAAAAACCAAAAAGTTCCCAAAGAGTTTGGGGGGAAGGGTTGGCATAGAACATAATGTATGGCCACACAAGTGGCTTTAATGATGTAAATAAGCTTTTAGAAATTATTTTCCTTCCATTTCCCTTAGCTTCGTAAGTCAGAGATTTGAAGAGATGTATTAAAGAGGTGCACTTAAATAGATTAGTTTTCATTTTAATAAAATGCAAAGTGTGCAGATTTTAAGACTCATCCATCTGTTTATTCATAGCACTCTTATAAACTTGTCACCTAAAAAAAAAAATCATCTGTTAAAGCACTTCTAAGTAGGCACATTTCTTCCTTATGGAGGTAAAGGAGGTAGACTCAAGAGCTCCTTTCAGAAGCAGAAGATAATAACAGTCCTATGTTTGAATTTCAAGTTCAATATCATACTTGGCATGAATATCAAAGTCTTCCAGGGGTACTGTTTGGTTCACAGGGAGGTTTTTCTTGTTTGAGCCTTCTTACATAAGACTGTTGGAGAAGAAATAAAAGACTCGCCACATGTTGAGACATGAAGGAGCTGGTGTGCAAGCGGCATAAACCACCCAGTACGCAATGCTTTGGCCTCTA
Source organism: Muntiacus reevesi (assembly GCF_963930625.1). Taxonomy (NCBI): domain Eukaryota; kingdom Metazoa; phylum Chordata; class Mammalia; order Artiodactyla; family Cervidae; genus Muntiacus; species Muntiacus reevesi. The sequence continues at coordinate 119,964,104 of NC_089249.1, read as the reverse complement.
TAATCCTCATAGCCAGGCAATTTCATCCTTTCCTTAAAAGATGAGCTCTACAAGGAGGGGACCAAGCGCTGAAGAGAAAGTAAAGTCCTGTCTCACTCTTCACATCATTAAAAGGAACTCAAGCCTGGGGTGTTTGTCAGGGATGAGCCAGAAGTTCAATGCCTATGGAGGCTCTGGCCCACAGAAAATTCTAACTCCTACTTCATCCTCACATTTAAAGCTGCCTTTTTGCTTTCAGTGCGTCCTCTTTCAAGCTCCACTCAGCTACCCTTCAATCTCCTGGCTGCTGCCCTCAGCCTCTTCCTGAGTCCCCAAGTCAGAGATGAGGGGACAGGTGATCCATCTTTGGACACAGGAGTAACATCCCAGACCTGAGAGTGGAAGCTGCTTTCTGTGAACACCGTCCACACAAACTTGGTTTTCAATTGTGACTTCTCTGTGGTGGTTTTTAAAACACTTCAATAAAGAACTGCATTCTTATGAAGCAAAGAAGCAGGGGGAAGGACATGTCAGTCATAAGAGTATGCTGGTCTAACCTGCAGGCTGGCAGGCTGGAGGAGCGGTGGGTATGGCTTTACACTTTGACGTTTCTATGCAGGTAGTTGTATTGCTCGTAAGAAAGACAATATGAGAACGCCACCTCTGCGGGACCCTGGCTGGGAGTAGCTGAGGGATTTTAGAGGTTAAAAGTCCTACTTTACCCTAAGAGCATCACTTAATTTATTTCCACATTCACTCACCTGCACATGGCCTTCTATAAAGAAAGGAAGTAGAGCCCCATTATCCTCTTCAGACAGATCAAAAGTCAGTGACGCCTTGGGGCTACTCCTGGAACCCGCCAAACTTCTCCTTTCTCAGGCTTTTGCTCTTGATCCTGCCAGCTCTGGGGGGACCCCTTCTGAACAGCACTGGGCTCTGCCCTCACTGCACCTGGGGTTCTACTCAGGTATCAAGTCTGCAAAGAAAATCCCAGGACCACCCCCTCTCCTCCCACCTCTACCCTGCCACACTCTTTATCTCTTCCTCTGCTTTCTGTTTTCATCAAAGAACACCACACTACTTGAGATGATATTATAATTTATTTAAGTTTCATGCCCACTAGAATGTAAGCTCACGAAGGCAGGGACTTTGGGTTTGCATTACTCTATTGCTGGGGCCTAAGTTGGGCCTGGCCTATATGGGCCCTCAGTGACTGCTAAATGAATGAATAGGAACAGAAGCCAAATCTCTCATTTTTAACTCCCCGTCAACTCTGATTTACTCCTCTATGCTTTTTGCCCTTGGTTTGTTGACAGGAGTCGGGAGATGGATAGCTCTCACCCTTTTGCACGTCTTGTGCTAAAGCAGAAACACTTCATTTAAAGGTATGTGAGTTATATAAACCTGGTATTGATGGAAAGCATGAGGAGAAAGAATACTGCACTGCTTGTGGAAGAGGGGTTTGATAAAATCAGCTTGAGGACAGTTTAGAAATACCTAACAAAATTTTAAACAGGGATTTTCTTGAACTACTAATTCTCAAATAATAAAGTGCACAAAATAGTCCTAGAAGTCCTTGGAGATGTCTATACAAGGATGCTCACTGCAGCATTATTGACAACGGTGAAAAATCAGAAGTAACCCACAGGTGCATGTATGCTCAGTCGTGCCCAGCTCTGTGTAACCCTCTGTGTAGCTCCAGGCTCCTCTGTCCATAGGATTCTCCAAGTAAGAATATTGGAGTGGATTCCCATTTCCTCCTCAAGGGGATCTTCCCAAGCCAGGTTTCAAACCCACGTCTCCAGCATCTCTTATATTGGCAGGTGGATACTTTACCACTGAGCCACCTAGGAAGCCCAAATAATCCATAAAATATCAATAATTCAGTGTGGAATACAACATAATCATATACAGTCACTGAAGAAAATTAGATACGTATGTTGATACTGATATGACAAAAAAATCCAAGATATTATGGTCAAGGAAACAAAGCAATGTAGAGAACTATTATGACTATTTAGAATACCTCTCTGTTCAAAAATCATCACTGTGTGTGTGTAGCACACATTTTATTTGCAGGGAAAATGTCTCCAAGATGACACATGAAACTGTTAACAGTGGTGCTGACGGCTCTAAAGAGAAGGCTGAGGGGGACTTCCACTTTCTAAATAATACATTCTGTCATGTGTACATGTTAGCAACAAGCAAATGCCATGTTCACAATAATAAAAAACAATCAAGGCTTTAAACATCATTTAAATTCTGGAGTCAGAGAACTTTAATATTTATAAAATTACCTACATTTTGAGCTCTTGTCGTGACATTCAGATTAACAAATTCTATCAACTCTAGGTTTTATTTATTCCTGACTCATAAAATGAGGCTAGGAATTCTTGTCCTGTCTACTGCTCAGGGTTATTGGGTAGCTAAATCAAATTCATGGGATGAGTTTTAAAAACACTTTAAATTCCAAGAAGCCATTATGTTATCTTGTTTAAGTTTCTTGTTCGCATTATATTTCATTTATTCCTAAGAATAGACTCTAGAAAGGATGTGTGTTATGATTTTTACAGGTGAGGAAATTTGGGCAGAGAGAAATTAAATTTCTCCCTTGGATAGCAGAACTAGAATCAAATGCTTTGACGTTAAACTCCGATTTCATCCCATACATTACCCAGAGAAAAGAGAGGTGAATAGACTAAGGAAACTATGAAATCCTCTAAGATGTAAGACTATTGGCTATAGTCAGGAGCAGTAATAAGCACCTTAGGAACTATAAAATAAAATATGACTGCAGCAAAAAAAAAAAAAAACCCAAAAAACCTGTACATTTCTTTTCCTGCAAAGTGTGTTGGTTCATCTTTACCAAGGCCAATTAATCTTTTTAATTATGCTCAAATAAATACACTTAAAACCAGAACAGTTTAGGAAAACTTCTTCAGAATAAATATTCAGGATTTTACTTAAGAAGAGAAAATGTACGCTTTGATAAGACAAACATGCATTTAGTGGGAGGTAAAATGAGACTTAGAGAAGAGAGGGGCACTAATTCCACCAAAGTGCAGAAAGGGATACTCTGCTATTGTTGCTTAGTTGTTAAGTCCTGTCTGACTTGTGACCCCAGGCACTGCAGCACACCAGGCTTCCCTGTCCTTCACCATCTCCAGGAGTTTGCTCAAATTCATGTCCATTGAGTCCATGATGCCATTCAACCATCTCATCCTCGGTCACCCCCTTCTCCTCTGCCCTCAATCTTTCCTGGAATCAGGGTCTTTTCCAAAGAGTCGGCTCTTCGCATCAGGTGGCCAAACTACTGGACCTTCAGCTTCAGCATCAATCCTTCCAATGAATATTCAAGGTTGACTTCTTTTACGATTGACTGGTTTGAACTCTCCACTATGACCCGTCCATCGTGGGTGGCCCTGCACAGCATGGCTCTTATTAATAGCATCACTGAGTTATATAAGACCTTTTGCCACCATGAGGCTGTGATCTATGAAGGGGCAGGCGTTTTAGCCACTGGGAAGTTTATGAAGGAAGTTTTGTTCATTGGGGCACAGCTACCATTATATACAAGGAGGGTGTACAAACGAGGGCATGACATGTCCTACTTATTTCAAGTAGTCAAAACCCTGGAAGTTCTCACTCTTGACATGACTTAAAATAAGAGGGCACATTCACAGATAAGGTGGGATGTTCCAATTCTTTCAGCTTCAAGCAAGTTTTAATCAATATTACAAAGTTCTATCAATTTCCCAGCACTACGGATCTAAAAACCAAATTCGAGATAGCATGTTTATTGATCATCGTGCATGTTAAGTCGCTTCAGTGGGGTCCAAATCCTTGCGACACTATGGACCATAGCCCACCAGGCTCCTCCATCCATGGGATTCTCCAGGCAAGAATACTGGAGTGGGTTGCCATGCCCTCCTCCAGGGGATTGTCCCAGCCCAGGGATTGAACCCAAGTATCTTATGTTTCCTGCATTAGCAGGTGGGTTCTTTACCACTAGCACCACTTGGGAAGCCCATTACTGATCATAAAAGACTAAAAATAACTTTCCAGATAAATTTTCCTCTATGTTAAAATGGGCATTTTAAAGATGTCCCAGTTATATAACTGAAACAGTAGACATTAATTTTAAATAATAATCATTATCCTCTCTTCCTTGGGGGTGTCATCTACACTTCAAGGCATGAAAAGGCTGTCTTCTTAAAGATTTCCTTGCTTGGGTAATTCAATTCCTGTGTGTAGTTCACAGCACAATATAAAGACAAACCAGTCTCTGCCTCAAAGGGCTTCACCCGACACTCAGAATTAAGGCTAGAAATGCTAGGCCTAATTTGCATTTCCTTGAAAGTTTCAGTCCTATTAGAGAATCTCAAAACAGAATATTGCAGAATCCTATGCAATTTTTATCTTCAAGATGCTATAGCAACAGGCTCCTGTGCCCAATTCAGACAGACTGGTGTTTGAGACATGCTGTTCAAAATGAGTCAACCTTGTCATCAGCTTAATTTTAGAAGTCCCTTCTCCCCTTCTCTGCTTTTATGACTTTTCCACATGAAGCATTCTCTAAAATATTTTGGGGAAAGCTTCCACTCCCTGTTTTCTCAAGAGTGCAGTAATACTGCAAGAACAGCCTGCAGGGCATCTAGAGAGGTCAGCAAGAAGTTCCCTGATGTCAATAGTTTGAGTAACATTGTTTTCTCCTTCAAACCATACCCCTAAATTGTTTTCATTACCCACCAAGGGATTATTTTGTGTCAGAGCAAATGAGATCTGATACAAATTCACACTGGCTAATTTCAACCTACCCAAACAGTTTATTCCTATAAGGAAAAGAAAAAGACATTGATGAAAAATGTGTTAAGTCTCTATAATAGAGAGGCAGAAGAGAAGATATGTATTAAATAGGTAGGTCTATCAGAGCAAATGATACAGTTTCGATGTGCTACCTTGAAGTTGTGAGGATCTAGCCTGTAGGTTTAAATAACCTACCTACAGGCTGAAGTGAAAAAGTGACTGAGCGACTTCACTTTCACTTTTTCACTTCAGCCTGTAGGTTATTCTCCTAGAGATTGGAGTTGGGGAAGTAGGTATTTTCCAAAGGCCTTAAAAGAAATGATATTTTATGTTTTCTAGGAATATCAGAGATTTGGGTTTGAGTATCTCTATTTCACTGAACGTTTCCATTTCTAAACCACCACTTTCTTTGTTCTCTCAGTCACCCAAATTTAAAATTCGGAAGTTGGAATCATCCTTTGGCTGCTCCCCTCATGTCTGATATGTCTCCGCATTGAGGCATCTATCACTTTAATGTCTTTTAATTCTATCTTTCCTTTTCTTTTCTCAGTGCCCCCAGAGGAACTCTTGCTTCTGAAGCATGTATGCATGGAATGAGGGCATTCAGAACACCTCGGTAGTTTTTTCAAAATACACACATCAGGGCTGTGCCAGCAGACCACTGAAGTAGAACCTGGTATGTGTGTGTAGGAGGGGAAGGAGAGCTCTGAGTATGTGCAAAACACCCGGGCGCCCTTGATGCAAAGCATCACCATACCACCCTGAAACCACATTCTAAAATTAACTGTCTGCACCCCTCCTTTCTCAATCCTCCAAACCAAGCACTTGGATCCACTTAGAGCCCATCTTTTGATCAGGAGGAATCTGAGGAGCCTGAAGCCTCAGTTCCGCCTTATATTCCAGCCCCACTGATAAGGTCTCCATGGTAACCTGATACTCAAGGTACACTGAGGCTGGGCCTCTCCTGGACTCTCAGAGATCTGTCTCAGGGACTCTCAGAGACCGCCAGTCTCTCAGGGACCTTCCAGGCCTCCAGACAATTCGTCCCCTCATTTTGATCCCAGCCTGACTAGGGTTGATGACCAGTTCCCAGTACCCACAGCCAGGCTTCCCTGACCCTCACTTCCAACTACCACTCCCAAGGGGGCTGCCTGCACCTGGCTATTGCAAGAAGTGGCATCTGTTGTCCAGCTTTTCCGCCTGGATCCCAACCCTTCCTTGGAGGCTCCTGGGCATTAATCTCGGGCCCCTACTGTCAACAAGGACCCGCCACTTACACTGATCTGTCTGCGGCACTCCCTCAGCGCCACCTCTGACAGCAGGCACAGGCATTGTGAGCCTGCCTGGAGCCAGCTCCTTCCCTCCACAGCGGTCCCACAACCTGGCCCTGCTCTCAGCTGGCCCAGCCTTCACCTGCAGCAGAGACCAGACAGTGGCCGCTTGAGGGGGACAGCGTTCTCCACCTGAACGTGGCCAGCCCCCATCTGTATTACCAGTTTAACCCTACAGGGGGCCCTGCCAGGATCTGTGACTTAATCCTGGTCTAGATGTGTGGGAAAAGCTCCACGTAGGTGGCCACCAGACTCCAGAGGGCCATTTGTCCTACCAGATCTCCAGGCATCCATTTCCCATGCCAAGGGAATGTCCAGAGAGCTGCCTAGGAAACTCCAGAGGAGCCTACAGCTGCTAGAGAACTTCATCTCCCACGGGTGCAGTGAGCTTTGCATCTGATCTTTCTTGTTCAGCATAGGAAGGGTCGTCTCATCCAATGCCCCTGACTGACAAATGTGGGACAGGCATCAGTGTCCTCCAGTAGGCCTCCAAGGGAACTTAAGAGGATATGGCATCTCCTAGAGAGCCCTTGGACCCTAGTCCACTCTTTCCCATTGTCCAAGGCTGCCTCCAGCTAATGAACCCTGGCTCGGCTGTGTTCTCTGGAAGACCAGTGCCTGGTTTAAGTTAGCCTCTCAGTCACGTCTGACTCTTTGCAACCCCATGAACTACAGCCTGCCAAGCTCCTCTGTCCATGGAATTCTCCAAGCAAGAATACTGGAGTGGGTTGCCATTCCCGTCTGCAGAGGATCTTCCCAATCCAGGGATCTAACCTGGGTCTCCTGCATTGCAGGCAGATTCTTTACCGCCTGAGCTACCAGAATCTGCCTGCCAGTGCCAAGTTAAGACAGTCTCTTAATGACTCAAGATGGCACTCTCTCTTGAGGCCCTGATGCCTCTTAAGGCTGCCCTGATTCCACATTCCCAGAGCCTAGCCCTGGGGAGTGCAGAGAAGCTGCAGAGCCAGGTGCCAGGGAACTCCACAGTTTAGAGATCCCCATTCTTCTTGGCCAGATCTGAAGGCCACGGCTCTTCCAGTCTACAATCGCTGAGGCCCCCCAAGCTGAACCCAAGCATCAGTTTTCCCTGTGGGGCAGACCTAGGCCTGACTCTCTCACCCAGGAGTGAAGCTGCCTGTATTATCTCATCCCTGAGTTTGAGGGCCCTCATGAAAGCCCTCAACTTAAGAACGTCCAGACTTCCCTGAAGGGCCCCCAGGCCAGCCAATGTCTCTCCCGAATGGCAGAAATCCAGAATCCAGGGGCTGGTTCTTGGCCTTGCCCCTCTGGACCACATTCGGAGAGGCTCCCTGTGCCAGAAGTGTCTATAGGTCACTTATTATATAGAGGCCCCAAGGAAGAATTGGGACACCTAAAGATCCTCCAGGCCCTGAACTGTGAGTTGCCTTAAAGCAGGGGAACAATATTTCCCCTCCAAGTCAGAACAAATGAAGAAAGTCCAGTTATCACCCCAGAAATTAACATTCCCCTCTTGTAGGACCACCTCTATGTCCTTCTGAGGGTCCATTCTGTGCTACCAAAGAGACACCATTTTAGCTTCTAAGCTGCAGAGAGATCCAATGGAGCACCCAGCACCACTCAGGCCTGCTTTGAGACCTCGATATCCTTAGACTCCCCAGACCCGGTGAGAGCACTGAACTCCACTCTGAGATGACATTCAAAAGTCTGCTACGTGGTGGATAGAAAAAAGGCCACGTGAAGACACAGCAAGAAGACATCCATCCATCTACAGGACGATGAGACAGGGCTCAGATGAATCCAACCCTGCTTGATCTTGGCCTTAAACTAAACTAGCCTCTAAACTATGAGAAAAGAAATGTGTGTTTGTAAGCCTTCAAAGGAGAAGGAAATGGCAACCCACTCCAGTGTTCTTGCCTGGAGAATCCCAGGGACGGCGGAGCCTGGTGGGCTTCCCTCTACGGGGTCGCACAAGAGTCAGACACGACTGAAGCGACTTAGCAGCAGCAGCAAGCCTTCAAAAAAAAAAGAGGCTTGCCATGTGTCTCTAGAGTAACAATAAGATATCAAAGGGGCCATGCAGGTTCTAGGAACTTGGCTACATGCTTTCTAGCATCCAGACCCTCAGGAACAAACTCACTACAACTCCTCTGGAGACCAGAGCTGTCCGCAGAATGACAGACCTAGCGATGAGGAGCCCCAGGATTGAGAAGCTTGGAACGTGTCCTCAGGAGGAAAACACGGACCTCCCAAGGGAGGGATTGTTCAAGTCATGTGCAAAATCCTGACCTTTTGTACAAAGCCCATCTGCAGTGTTCTCATGGTGACCCAGTCATGAGGGGGACTGTTCTGGATACAACCCTTATCTCATAAGTCTTGTCCTGAACCCAGAGAGGCAGCTCAGAGCAGATACAGAGCAGGAACAGGCTGTTCCCTGACTCATCGGTGAATCCAGTTCTGAAACCCCAGCAACACATGAGCTCTGAGCTGGAGCCCCGGGTCTGTCTCAGCCACATAGCCCCACCCCACCTCCCACCAGTATTCAAAACTGGTGATGAGGAGACTCGCCCTGGAAACAGGCACAGGCCCTGGCGAAGAGAAGGGAGCCTCTAAGAAAACACCTCTCGTAGTCAAGAAGACTGATCATAAGACAACGCACATGGCTGGTCCTCATAAAACTGATGGCACACATTCAGTGAGACTTAAGTCATTCAAAGTGCCCTGCATCATAGTAGCTTGGGTTCTGGGTGACTTAAGGCCAAGGGGTCAAGCTGAGCAGCCAGGGCCAACCTTGTGGGCGTGAAGACTGTGCAGTCACAAGTCGCTCACAAGGACTCTGTGCTTGGCTTACAGCTCTGCTTGAAATCCTAAGTGTATCTTTGAACTTAACTTTCTGTAAGTGAAATTTGACAGGACAGTGAGTATCAGTGTGAGCAGAGGAGATGTGCAGAAGAAAGGAAAGAGCTTTATATCTTACGACCTTTAGTGGTACTTCTTTTCCCTGTAATTATGTAATTAAAATTTTTTTTAATCTAAGTATAGTTGATTCACAGTGTATAGTGTTGTGTTAAATCTGCTGTATAGCAAAGTTAAATATATATATGTATATATACATATATATATATATATATTCTTCTTTATGTTCTTTTCCATTATGGTTTATCACAGGATATTGAATATAGTTCTCTATGCTATGCAGTGGGGCTTTCCAGGTGGCACAGTGGTAAAGAATCTGCCTGCCAATGCAGGAGACACAAGAGACATGGGTTTGATCCCTGGGTCAGAAAGATCCCCTGGAGAAGGAAATGGCAACCTGCTCCAGTATTCTTGCCTGGAAAATTCCATGGACAGAGGAGCCTGGTGGGCTACAGTTCATGGGGCTGCAAAGAGTCAGACATGACTGAGCCACTGAGCATGTGCATGCACACACACGTGCATGTGCACACACACACACACACACACACACACACACACACAGAGGCTATATAGTAGGACCTTGTTGTTTATGCAGTCTGTATATAATAGTCTGCATCTGTTAACCCCAAACTCTCCATCCTCCCCCTTTCCTGCCTTCTTTTAAAAGAGGTCCACAAATTATGCAGCTGATCCTGTCAGCAGCCCTGACATAACTGCTTCCTAAGCACCATAATAAAACTCCAGGTATTCTCTGGAGCTCCCTCAGCCTTTAGTCCCATGCCTCCCAAAGAAATCTCCTTTGAAGGAGATTACGGTCACTCCTCACACAAGTCAGTTCCCATTCCAGCTTTACTTTCCACCCTCTTCAAAACTTCCCCAGCTCAAAAAAAGAAGGTCACTGGTGAAAAGCAGGACATAGGGGAGCTGCATTCGAGAAAGCAATCAGATTAAGATAGCCTAGAGTTAGTAAGAAGGATCCTGAGTGGCAGTAGGACCATCTCTGTGGTTATGACAAGGACAAGCATAGAGGCTAGGGCAGCTGCCTCCCACTGGCCCACCCAGTAAATATATTTGTTAGTTCATTTTATAAACATCTGTGCAGAATGAAGATACTCTTTGTTATTCCTGTCCTTGACAAGTTCACAATCTAGTAAGAGATATAGAAATTTTGCAAATGAATTACAATAAAATGAGCTAAATACTTTTAAGCATATAAAGAGTGTGCTATAGAAGCACTGGATAATTAACTCTGCCTGAGAGTCAGAAAATATCACAGGGAAAGATCTTGAAAGATGGATAGGAGTTGGCCCTTTTAAGAATTACCACAAGGAGCATTAAACCATCCCTGCATTCCTGCAAGGTGACAGTGAGAAACCTGACCCACAGAAGCATGGACGGGGATGGGGGGCAGGAGGCATTTGGGAAAGAAGACTGGAACGGAGAGGTCAAAAGAGCCTCGCAATTCCAGCAAAGGAATCTGAGTTTTATCTACTATGTAGGAGGAATGAGAAAAGATTGGACAGAGTTAACTGTGTTTTTAGGAAGATGCCTCAGCTGGTGGTATGGAGAAAGGCCTGGGGCAGAGAAGACTGGGAAAAAGGAATCCAGACAGATAAAATGTTAAGCAACAAAATGGTGATGGTGGCTTCATCAGTGCAGTCTCAGTAGAATGGCAAGGGTAGCATGGCCTGAGGTATTAAGAAAACAGTATAATAAGTGGTAGGAGATAACGCAGTAGTTAGAAAAGGGAGCCTAAGATCAAGGGTTATATTTTTTAATGGCCAAAAATAGAGCACCTGAGAGCAAGAGTAAGGATGAGGCCCCTGGGGAGATGAGAAATCACTCTCACAGAAAAGCTAGAAGGGGGCCTTTCCAGTTGACTAAGCTGGTTAAGGGAAATAAATTAGGGAAATTCATGCCAGGTAACTTACATCTTCTTGGTTAGAAGGAAGGAGAGGTCAGCTGGGAGGGGAAAAGGGAAAAGCTCAAAAGCCTAAAGGAAAGTGGGCAAACTTTGAGTAGGTCCAATCTTGTTCCTACCAGCCCCCTGCCCCCAAATCCTAGTCCCCATGATAGATCCCTGCTTCCTACCTCCAGGTCTCTCCAACCTTGGCCACTTGCTTATTCCAGCTCCCTCTCCTGCCAGATTTCCACCAGCTCTTTCTCCACTGGCCTGCTTCTCTTCGGCTCCCCTGCAGCCCAGGTCTCTCTGGCTGCTCTTGCCTCCCCGTGTAGACTGGGACTGCTGGCGACAGACGTGCTTTTCTGCAGCACCCACTAGGACAAGCCAGCTCTATCTCTCTCTGGTGTCTGAGCTATCTACCGCCCACAGAGTCCTGGGCCAATACCAGCAGTCTCCTATGGGATCTCGCCCTCTCCAGCCCATCTTGCAGTTCCCATCTTCTTCTCAAGCCATCAATACCCCAAGATCCTACAGGGGCTCTCCATTGCAGGTGAGGCAGCTTAGCTGTGGGCTGAAGACTGGCCACGGACCTATTTGCCTTGGCCTGCACGGGGGCTTTTAACAAAAGTTGAACTGTCAGGCTAGCCACAGGTGCCACCCCTCCCTAGGGCCTGATCCCCACCCCAGGCCCAATTCACACACCAAGGTGTTCTATTCGGTCTCTATGGACATTTGACAATGAAGTCCAGACAGTCTTAGGATGCAAGGCTTTTCAATCTCTGGTCCAGTCACTTCTCAAACCGAACTGTCATCACCATGCAAAGCCCTTATTCCAGAGACCCACCTGCCTGTCCTTGTCCTCCCCCTCTTGACCTTGGCGTGTCTCTAGATGTCTACATGCCTGCCTCCCACCCTACCTTTCCCCCATCAGTGAGGCCTTGCCCTCTCCTCTGCATGCATCACACAGACCCCCTCATCTCCTCTCTCTCTTCAAGGAAGACTCCACAGATCATCCAGACCCACGGTACTTTTGGCCTGGACCCTTTACTTGCTCTTGTGTATATTTCTTTGTTCCTTTAGTTATCTTTTTTTAATAAGCTTATTTCCTCAGATAAGCCTGTAAGTAGGATTCCCTATAAGTCACTCACACAATCTATCTCACACACCACCCAACCATTGTCTCAAACCATGGCCATGCCCCGACAGCCATAGAACATTAGAGCAGCACAGATCTGTAGCCTTGAGAAGAGAAGCTATGTCTTACAGTTAGAATACTGTCTAAAATCAAGAAGGTACTCAATAGACATTTACAATGGGGAAGTATAAAAAGCAGAAATTTCTTCCTGTTAAGAAAACATAAAGGATAAAACAGGCCCACTGTTTTATCTGTTTTACTGTTTATGCAAACTCTCTGACTCGATGGAAATAAACAACTCTTATTGCTCATGACTGCCCTGCAGGCACCCAAGTTCAGGTGTATTTCACCACGGCAAGAAGTGAGACCCGCAGGAAGCAGCAGGGACTAGGAAACCCAAAGCTCAGACCCCCAAACGAGCGATGCTTTACAAGATGAACCTGAATAGATCTCTCAACCGATATTGATTTTTCTAGGCAATAGGATCTTTCTTTCTCACACTCTGCAGAGCTATGATATCAACCTGGTGGCGAGGGAAGGAGAGAGGGTACCTGGACTAGAGGGACAATCAGGGCAGGTGGAGGGCTGCCCATGTGGTGTCCCCTCCCCGCCAGTATTGCCTGGTTTCCCTTTATCCCAGCTTCCACGCTGGGGTCCCTAGGTCTATGAGAGGCTGTGATTCTACCCTTTATTCCCAGTTCCCTCCCAGAAAATGTGCGCTTTAGCTACACACTGAGTGCAGTCCCCAGTGGCAATTTTATTTTTTTAATTAATTTTTATTGGAGTCTAGTTGCTTTACAATGCTGTGTTAGTTTCTACTGCACAGCAAAGTGAATTAACTACAGGTTTACATATGTCCCCTCTTTGGATTTCCTTCCCATTTAAGTCACCACAGAGCACTGATTCCCTGTGCTGTACACTAGCTTCTTATTAGTTATTTATTTTATACATACTATCATTAGTGTATATATGGAAAGCAACTATACCCCAATAAAAAATAAAAGGTAATATCTGAATACATAACAAAAAACAGTATGTGTGTGTGTGTGTGTGTGTATTTAAATACATATGCCAATCCCAATCTCCCAATTTATCCCACTCCCCTCCTTTCCCCGCTTGGAGCCAGTGGAAATTTTAAAAGTACAAACATGGTTAACACAGATTTGATATAAATTCTACCATAGATCAACATATACCACGCTATTCCAGGGGCTAAGCTACTCAGCTGGTGTGACAGGACATAAGCACATTCTCCTTTGGCAGATGTCAAGGCCCTAAGAGAGGGCATCGCTGAGTTCTGCAACTAAACCTACCAGGAGGCTAGGTGCTGGCAGGAGGGTGGGATGTAGTCGAGTAATGAGACTACTCTGCTAAATGAAATGAGCCAGACAGAGAAAAACAAATGCTGCGCACACCATGTGTATACGGACTCTTAAAGAAAAAAAAAAAAGGCTGACTTCTCAGAGAAGACAGAATGGTGGTTGCCAGAGGGAGGGGAGGAGGAATGGGAGATGTAGATCAAAGGGCACAAATTTTCAGTTACAGCAAGTGTAAATTCTGAGGATCTAATACAGGGTATGATGGCTGGAGTTAATAACTGTTTACTTGAAAGTTTCTGAGAGTGTATCTTTTTGTTTTTACCACAAAAAAAAAGGGAGCAGAGTTAACTATATGAAGTGATGAATGTGTTCATTATCTTGATCTCCGCCATCAATTCCACAATATATATGTCTATCAAATCATCATGCTGTGTACTTTACACAGATACAATTCTATTTAACAATTATTCCTTAATAAAGTTGGGGGGGAGGCAAAGAGGCAGAATTTGAGAAGTTTTCTTGTACCTTATACTCAGGAAATAGTCAATCATTGTTCCAGCTGAAGAGAAAGGTTTCAGGTTTCTTAAAAGATGAAAAACCAGAAAAAACAGTTCTGAAGAAGGGAGTGTGATCGGGAAATGAAAGAAGCTGAATGAATTTAGATGAACAGAACTCAAGGGGCACATAGGGGAAACGGAAGCAGGAAGAAGGCAGAGAAGTGATTACACTGGAAATAAGGACAAAGATTTGGAAAAATGACTTTTGAACTGACTTGCAAAGGAAGGTATCTAAAACATGAAAGCAGGGGAAAAAAAAAGAACCAAAAGCCAGAGGTGATAAAACAAAGGACTACATACAGCAGAGGCAGAAGTGGGGAGACAGACTCCAAAAAATGTGGGATAAAAAGAAGTATCAAGAAGCGCAGACAATTTCAAAAGGTGGGATACAGTGGTAAATGATGATGCTTTTTTAAAAATTTAGAGCAAAATCCAGATGCTGAGGTTTTTCTCAATCTACACATTTCCCCTCAGAATGGAAGGGTCTGTGACACCATGTTGCTTGGGGCAGCATTTGGGAAGTGACTGCATTTTTACCCTCATTAATTTATAGCTGGCCTGGAAGCCAGGCCCCTCTTCTGAAGGCCCCTGGTGCGGTGACAAGAAGCCCATGGGAGAAGCGTCTGCCATGAAGGTGCTCCTTTAATTAGCTGTTTCCAAGACAAAAGTACAAACACCCTTGGACAAAACGTACTGAGGACTGGTGCCTGGATGGCTTGACTCTGAAAAGCATTAGTCATTCTGAAACACCTGCACAGCAGCAAGAGAGCTCTTGAGTGCCAAAAATCTGATCATTTCACTCAGCATTTCTTAAGGCAAAGCTTTAGTTTTTTTTTTTTTTAACAGATATTTGATTATGAAGGCATGCAAGGCAGCAAACACTGAAAGCAGGCTTTTATGATGCAGAAGCTACTACAAGGTCACAAAAGCTAGAAAGAAACATTTCACATTTCCTGGGGACCCACAGCTAGTTCTTCTTGAGTCCTGATTTGTGTGTGTGTGTGTGTGTGTGTGTGTGTATGTCTGTGTGTGTTCCCAATTCTTTTCAAAGGGCAAATCTCCCCATCCTAGTAAAGCTGGTAATAGTACGTGGCTAACTAGAAATCCTGGTAGCATTCATTAGAAGATGAGGACAGTTTCTTATGAGAAATATCTTACAGATCCACATATAAGATGTTGGTACTATATTACAGGATTCCTCTTAAGCTAACACTTGATAGTCAGGGTCTCACTTAGCATGTTTGATTCATAAATGATGCAAAAGCAAAATGAATTACAAATGCAAAGATCATTTGTTAGAGATAGGAACCATTGACAGGATTCTACCAGGGCTGGCGGGGCTGCAGAGGGTGGTTTACAGGGACTAGCGATGCAAGCGCAGAGCCTTTCGTGGCCATGGTGGCCATGTTTTCAGGTTGGCCTGGGTCTCCAGGAACTGAACTGCTGCCACGTGTCTGCTGTCAGGCAGCCTCTGCAAGCGCACCCAGTTAGCTTCTTTCTGGCTACTTGCCCATGTTATAAAATCTGCCATCATGAGGGTGCCAACAGTGGGCCTCCAGTCCCCATCTCCACAGTACCTGCAACACTACTGGGGATAAAAGGGCTTGAATGCAGGGCAGAGCTCTTCAGAGCAATTTACTCTTCTTAGTACTTAACTACGTAAGTTGTTTAGTACTTTCCATGTGTCACACACTACTACAGGCACTTTATGTGCATTGTCTCACTGCATCCTCAAAACCTTGGCATGCCAGGGGTACTGATATTATCTCTGTTTTACAGATGGGGAAACTAAGCCACAGAGAGGTCAGGTGAATTGCTCAAGGTCACGCAGTCTGGAGGCAGCAAAACCATATTTTAAATCTGGTTCCCTCCCTATTTCAAAGTCCCTACTCTTGCCATTGACTTTAATGAACATAAAGTCTGAAGAGTATGGCGCAGTCATTCCCTGGAAGATGCTGTCATCACTGTCACCATGCTGTGGAATCTTTAAGACAAAGGGCAAGGTAAACGTCAGATATCAAGGACCTTTACTGAGATAAACTGAACTAGAAGTGACGGGAGATACCAAGCATAAACTTTAGTAGTCTTAGTTGCTCAGTTGTGTCTACTCTTTGTGACCCCGTGGACTGTAGCCCGCCAGGCTCCTCTCCATGGGGTTTTCCAGGCAAGAATACTGGAGTGGGTTGCCATTCTCTTCTCCAGAGGATCTTCCCAATCTTGAACCTGTGTCTCCTGCATTGCATGCAGATTCCTTACCATCTGAGCTACCAGGGAAGCCCATAAACCTCATTATGTGCATCAATGCTATTCTAGCCCTACCACTTATCAGAGGCTGCTAACTAACCTTGAAAAACTGGGTCTTGGAGCCAATCTGCTCAGATTTGAATGTCAGCTCTGTTATTAATACTCATCTCAGGCAAGACATCGAACCTCTCAGGGCCTTAGCTGCCTGGTTAGAATAACAGAACCTCCCTCACAGGGCTGTCATGAAGATTAAATGAAGTAAAACGTGTCTCAGAACCATGTATAGTACACAGCGAATATTAACTACTGTTATTTTTACCAGAATGGGCCTGTGGGCAAGATGCTTAAGTCCATCTGAGTTTCCTCATCTATAAAACAGATTAACAGAGAGTCGTCATGAGGGTTAAGTGAAATAAAATCCTAAAAGCGTGTAAGATGCAGACCTCAGAGTAAGCACTCAAGAAGCATTCATTTGTTTTCCTCTTCCCAAGAGACCACTGCCACTGGCCCTTCTGAGACCTCAGTCTCCCACAGTATGACAGGGGACAGCCCCCACCCACCCCCCTGTGATCGCTTACTCACAGGCAAGTCACAGCCAGAGCCTGCCGAAGGTCGGGCTGCATGTGAAGAAACCTGGGTTCTACTTTTAGTTCTAGCTTTTGAAAAGCCACTTCTCTAAACCTCAGTTTCCTCACTTATTCCTCCTATTGTAACCTCAGCACGTGTATTCCAGACAGCATGCTGCATGTGAGATATGAAAAGGCAGACAAACAAGGTATAGGTCCCAACTTCCAAAAGTGGACACTCTAGTTCAAACTAAAGGCATGTAAACAAACGAAGTGTGTGATGGAGGTATAGATAAGTCAGAGAGTGGCCCAAAGGAGATAGGAGCCAGATGTATCCAGGCAGGGCAAGATTCAGAGAAGAGAGGCTCTTGGGTTGAGCCTTACAAACTGAATAGGAGTTTCCCAGGAAGAACAAGAAGAAAGGTGTTCTAGCCTGAGCAAAGGCTCAATGATGCCAACTGAGGAACTCAACAATGACTTATAACTGAGTAACAGGGAGCAATTAGGGGAGTGGCAAGAAAAAAGGATAATAGTATCTTATCCATTCACCCTACAGAATTTCCACACAAGAACAATGAAAACACTGAAAAAGACACTGTGTCGCAGAAATGTTGTACATGATTACTAGGAGTACTCTAGCAAGGTTCATATGGCACTAACTTTTCACCCGTTTGCTCGCATGAGAACTCCAGGTACTGCTTCTCTTACCACCACTTTGCCACCCTTCCCTCCCCACTGAGAGAAGGTAAGGAGGATTCAACATTGATCTAGGTGGAGAGGTGGGAGGCAGAAATAAGAAAAACTTTCAGCTCTTTGTTTCAATGACCACAAACTGAAAAGTCCCTTTACTTAAGGCTGCTCATATTTCTAAAAACCTCAGTCTGTATTGGCCAAAAAATACCCTTGACTCTAAGACCATGCCTTTTCAAATGTTCTTCTCCATGCATGCATGCATGTCTGCATGCTAAGTTGCTTCAGTCGTGTCTGACTCTTTGTGACCCTATGGACTGTAGGTCACCAGGCTCCTCTATCCATGGGATTCTCCAGGCACAAATACTAGAATGGGTTGCCATGCATCCCTCCAGGGGATCTTCCTGACCCCAGGATCGAAACCACTTCTCTGCATATCTAGCATCTCCTGCATTGGCAGGCGGGTTCTTTTAACACTAGCACCACCTGGGAAGCCCATTCTTCTCCATAAACCATAGTAAAAAAAAAAAAAAAATTATACCATAAACCAGTCTCTCCCTCTCTTCATACAGACATACACCCTATGAAACAATGCACTTATACCTACTATATGTAATTCACTCTGATACTTCCTCTTCTATTGCACTGTGTGTCATTAAAAAAAAGTGTCCTAATTGATTTCATTACTTGCTAGTAGGTCACACTTGCAACTTGAAAACACCATCCTAAGAGACAGGAGGGCTTATGAAAAATTTCAAAAGAATGGTTCACAAATCCTTTGAATCTTTCTTCTCTTTTGCATTTCCAGATATTGCAAAATAAAAGAAAGTCCAGGCCATTTCCTAGTATATAAGACATCCCTGGGTGCACAGTTCACACAGCGTGCTGCTGACAAAAATAAGCATGATGACAATAAGTTAGAGGTTTCCACACAGGGTATTCTGTGTGTTTGGTTGCCATAGGCTTGCTGACCAGTAAGATTTCAAAATACAGGAGTCTCTCTTAGGCAGGACCTTTGTGCCCTGTGGAAGGTAGGATCATATGTCTCCAATGTCTTTTCAATGAGAACATTCAACAAGCAACTTCTTTCATGTAAAGGGATCATCACACATCATAACCCAGATGTGAGCAGCATTCCGCCTCAGGGTAGTTGAAATAGGAATACACTGCCTAGATGCCTTTCCAGTCACGCACAGACTTAAAATTCATACTGCCATTGTCGCTACCACCGTCTATCTCCTCAAGCCTAAAGAGTGCTCTCCATCCAGTTCTGTATGCTTTTTGTGTTCAACCAAAATCCTAAATCTGGAAAGAAACACAAAGGTCATCTGGATCTACCCTTTTCCTTCCAAAGAGAATAGCCAACTAAACTTCTCTTCTTCATAGTCACTTCCCCTTGTACCTCAACATGCATCTGTGTTTCACAGGGCATTCCTTGTGCTACTGCATAAGCTGAGATGTTTCTACCATCACACTTCTGATTAAACTGTTTCTCCTGCTTAGAATTCCTTCCCTCCTGCCAATACAAATCCCAGCCGCCATTACAGATCCCTAAGAAGCCTTCCCCATATTCTATGGGCCCTGTTATCCCTTCTTCCTTCCTTGAAATGAGATTAAGTTCACTGAATTCATTGAGCCTTTGGCCTCTTTGATGCTATTTAACAGACAGTTGATATGTATTTATTAATTTTCTAATACTTAGAAGAATTTATGTTTATAAGAAACTTTAATTTTAAATTAACATTTTCTACAAAATACACATCAAGGAGTAAACATAAGGGTTTAGTATTTTATCATGAATTTATTTAAATCAGGTAATCATTGAAGAAATAAGTATTAAGCTGTTAATTTCAACATACTCAGAACCTGTGACTATAGTGGTGGTAGGGGCCAGTCCTTTGATTTTTCTAATATATATACTATCACATGACAGATACCTGTATTAGACAACTGAATTCTTACATGCATCAGACAGAGCAACTGAGGGGCTTCCTTCCTAAGGAACACCATGGAAGATGCTCTCATGGAAGGGGACTTTGTGTTTTGATACTCAGTGAATCCATGAACATTGAGAGGCTTTGGTTATTTATTGTCATGGTAGACTACTGAATTTCAGAGCTTGAAAAGAATTTAAAGATTACCTATTGAACCTCTGATAAGGAAATTTAACCAGGAAAAGATGAGCTTCATATCATCTCTGTAGAAAATCATAGAAGTGGGGCTAAAAACCTAAATCCGTTATCCAAAGAAGTCAGGAGCTGTAAGTCTAAAAACCTCATACCACCGAGCTCTTCAGTTTCATTTCCTCTGTCCCCACACTTCCTGTCTTCCACCAGATGCCTCTGTCTCACCACTGAGGAACTTCCCCAGGTCCTCCACACCAAGCTATTTTCCTACCGTTAACCAATTCCTCAATGCTGTTTCATCTTGATGCCATGACTTCTCCTATCCTGCCCGGCAATTTCACTGTTTCTTCTGGTTTGGCCCTTATCCAACACCACACCTGCCCAAACTACACTTTAACTACTTTAATTTTAACCCTTCCAGAAAAACTTGCTATATGTTCCAGACAAAAGTTACATATGACACTGAAGCTGGTGATCATGATGACCATTTTCACAAAGAGTCCTATTCTAGGACAGAACAGGATGACAGAGTTCTTTTCCATCTCATGCTGTGTATAATATAGAACATGCTGAAAAAAGCTTCTTTTTAATCAGGCAAGTAGTTTCTGAAGGTATATAGCCAAGCAAATGCCCAATATGCTACTGAAGAAAGAGCAGAGAAATAGCTCCGGAAGGAATGAAGAGGCTGAGCCAAAGTGGAAATAAAGCCCAATTGTGGGTGTGTCTGGTGGTGAAAGTAAAGTTCGATGCTGTAAAGAACAATATTGTGTAGGAAGCAGGAATGTTAGGTCCGGGTCAATTTACCTGAATCAAGGTAAATTGGAAGTGGTCAAGCAGGAGACAGCAAGTGGTCAAACATCAACATTTTAGGAATTAGTAAAATAAAATGCACAGGAATAGGTGAATTTAATTCATATGACCATTATACCTACTAAAATGGGCAAGAATACCTTAGAAAAAATGGAGTAGCCCTCATGGTCAACAAGAGAGTCCAAAATGCAGTACTTGGATGCAATCTCAAAAATGACAGAATGATCTCAGTTCATTGCTAAGGCAAACCTTCAAATCACAGTAATCCAAATCTATGCCCCAACCACGAATGCCATAGAAGCTGAAGTCAAATGGGATTCTATGAAGATCTACAAGACCTTCTAGAATTAACACTAAAAAAAGATGTCCTTTTCATCATAGGGGACTGGAATGAAAAAGTAGGAAGTCAAGGGATACCAGGAGTAACAGGGAAGTTTGACCTTGGAGAAAAAAATGAAGCAGGTCAAAGGCTAACAGAGTTTTGCCAAGAGAATACACTGGTCATTGTAAACACCTTCTTCTAAAAACACAAGAGACAACTCTACACATGGATATCACCAGATGGTCAATACCGAAATCAGACTGACATATTCCTTGCAGCCAAAGACGGAGAAGCTCTATATAGTCAGCAAAAACGTGACCGGGAGTTTACTATGGCTCAGATCATGAACTCCTTATTGCAAAACCCAGACTTAAATTGAAAAAAGTAGGGAAAACCATTAGCCCATTCAGGAGTGACCTAAATCAAATCCGTTATGATTATATAGTGGAAGTGACAAATAGATTCAAGGGATTAGATTTGATAGACAGATTGCCTGAAGAACTAAGGACAGAGGTTCAAACATTGTACAGAAGGCAGTGGTCAAAACCATCCCCCCCCCCCCCAAAAGAAACAAAAAAGGAAAATGGTTGTCTGAGGGAGCCTTACAAATAGCTGAGAGAAAAGAAGTGAAAAACAAAGGAGAAAAGGAAAGATAAACCCATTTGAATGCAGAGTTCCAAAGAACAGCAAGGAGAGATGAGAAAGACTTTCTAAGTGAACAATGCAAGAAACAGAGGAAAACAATAGAATGGGAAAGACTAGAGATCTCTTCAAGAAAATTAGAGATACCAAGGGAAAATTTCATGCAAAGATGGCACAATAAACGACAGAAACAGTATGGACCTAACAGAAGCAGAAGATATTAAGAAGAGGTGGAAAGAATACACAAAAAAACTGTACAAAAGAGATCTTAATGACCCAGATAACCATGATGGTGTGATCACTCACCTACAACCAGACATCCTGGAGTGTGAAGTCAAATGGGCCTTAGGAGGCATCACTACGAACAAAGCTAGTGGGGGTGATGGAATTCCAGCTGAACTATTTCAAATCTTAGAAGATGATGCTGTAAAAATGTTGCCCTCAATATGCCAGCAAATTTGGAAAACAGCAGTGGCCACAGGACTGGAAAAGGTCAATCTTCATTCCAATCCCAAAGAAAGGCAATCCCAAATAATGTTTGAACTACTGTCCAAATGCACTCATTTCACATGTTAGCAAGGTCATGTTCAAAATTCTCCAAGCTAAGCTTCAACAGTATATGATCCGAGAACCTTCAGATGTACAAGCTGAATTTAGAAAAGGCAGGGGAATCAGAGATCAAATTGCCAACATCCATTGGATCACAGAAAAAGCAAGAGAATTCCAGAAAAACATCTACTTCTGCTTCACTGACTATGCTAAAGCCTTTGACTGTGTGGATCACAACAAACTCTGGAAAATTCTTAAAGAGATGGCCTGGTAAAAATACCAGATCACCTTACATGCCTCCTGAGAAAACTACACAGTTAAAGAAGCAACAGTTAGAAACGGACATGGAAAAATGGACTGGTTCCAAACGGAAAGGAGTACATCAAGGCTGTATATTGTCACCTTGCTTATTTAACTTATATGCAAAGTACATCATGTGAAATGCCATGCTGGATGAAGCACAAGCTGGAATCAAGATTGCCAGGAGAAATAACAATAACCACAGATATGCAGATGACACCACCCTCATGGTAGAAAGTGAAGAGGAACTAAAGAGCCTTTTGATGAAGGTGAAAGAGGAGAGTGAAAAAGCTGGCTTAAAGCTCAACATTTAAAAAACTAAGACCATGGCATCTGGTCTCGTCACTTCATAGCAAATAGATGGGGAAACAATGGAAACTATGACAGACTTTATTTTCTTGGCCTCCAAAATCACTGCAGACAGTGACTGCAGCCATGAAATTAAAAGATGCTTACTCCTTGGAAGTAAAGCTATGGCAAACTTAGATAGTGTATTAAAAAACAGAGACATTACTTTACCAACAAAGGTTTATATAGTCAAACAATGGTTTTCTTGTATGTGTGGATATGAGCGTTGGACCATAAAGAAGGCTAAGCACCAAAGAATTGATTCTTTCAAACTGTGGTGTTTGAGAAGACTCTTGAGAATCCCTTGGACAGCAAGGAGATCAAACCAGTCAATCCTAAAGGAAATCAACCCTGAGTATTCATTGGAAGGACTGATGCTGAAGCTCTAATACTTTGACCACCTAATGTGAAGAGCCAACTAATTGGAAAAGATCCCAAGGCTGGGAAAGATTGTTGGCAAAAGAAGGGGATGACAGATGATGATATTTTTGGATGGTATCACCAACTCAATGGACATGAGTTTGAGCAAGCTCTGGGAGATGGTGAAGGACAGGGAAGCCTGGCGTGCTGCAGTCCATGGGGTTGCAAAGAGCTGGACACGACTGAACAGCTGAACAATAGCATCAAAGCAAATGGTTATGCTTGCAAGTAGGAAAAGTAGTTTATTGACACTAGGAATAAAAACCAAAAACATCAATAGCTCTAGCTCAAGAGTAGAAAAATGGATCAATATGACTCCACCTTTTCTTATTGTTATCTACATTCTTGTCAAGGCACTACAAGGAGAATGAAGTGTTCAAACTTGAAGACAGAACAAAGAAGAAGCCAGTACAAAGTTCAAATAAAGCAAAACTAGTTACAGAATCTGGTAATAAACATGTGGACTTCAATGGCCAACTGGTCAGTGTTGGTTCCACCATTAACAATGAATGACTTTGGCCATACTGCTTAAACTCTCCACTCAGTTTCTTCATCTGATACAGGGATAACAGTAACTAACCTCACAGGGTTGCCAAGGGGATTAAATAAGCTAATATCTATAAAATCCTTAGGACAATGCTTGACACATATTAAACCCTATATAAATATTTGTTATCTAAAAT